>NC_088693.1:28929617-30390242 GCF_028017835.1 Emys orbicularis | reverse complement strand
AGCCTACCACTGAGCTCAGGTATATCTGTGTACGAGGCTCTGCTTCTATCTCTGAAATATGAAGAGCAAAGATGAGCCCAGCAATTTGCCCATAACATTGGTTTCTTACATAAACTGAACACTGATTCCGGAGTGAAGTCCACAACCTTCTTGTGACACTACCTGTGCAAATATCCTGCAGTGTCACCAAAGCTCTTGTACCACTCTATATACATTCACAACTCTCGTGGCTAATCAGAGGAATGAGGGCTAAAATATAAAAAAAGAAAAATCTGAAATCATGACCCCTCATTTTTAGTGGGGCATAAACAAAAAACTCACTTAATGGACAAAGATACATCCTTGTTGAAGATGTGTTTTTCTTCAATATTTTGCCACCTCTAATCAAATGCAATCAGTTCACATTTGACATAGGAATCACCCAGTTTGAGTACTGACACTAAAATATTAATGTTGCTATGATATTCCATATCCTATTTCTATGCTCACTGCAACTGGTTTTATCTACAACAAATCTGCACCTTCTCCATATATTTGATGCTAAGAGAAGGCTGAAGTTCTTACTCTGGCAAGAATCCTATTAATTTCAATGGGAGTTTTGCCTGAGGAAGGGACTCAGGATCACACCCCTAAGCAATTTTAGGACTTGAGAAGTATTTGAGAAAGTATTATGGCAAATGTTTTCTGACAAATCATTTATACAAGGCAGAATGCAGAGATTTTTTAATCTTTTGCAATTGCACTCTGGAGGTATCAGTTCTGTATATTTTACAGTGCTTTGGTGTTCACCCTGCAGCACATACACAATTAGGGTGATCAGATGTCCCGATTTTATAGGGACAGTCCCGATTTTGGGGGCTTTTTCTTATATAGGCTCCTATTACCCCCACCCTCTGTCCCGATTTTTTACACTAGCTATCTGGTCACCCTATACACAATATCTGCATGCAGCATGGCTAAATGAAAATATAGGATATCCCTGTCACATGACTAAATTAAAACCTATAAAATAATACTGGCATTATAAAATTTGTGTTAAAACTGATAACAGCGATTCTGATTTACTGACAATGAAAATATATAGCATTTTTCTGTCAGAACATTTATCAACACTTGGCAACCCTAGACTAACTTGACATGTAAATGATCAAAACGGATCTTGTATGTAATCTTTTCCATTTATTTTTATTTATTTTAGTTATGATAAAATTTATCAGTGTGCACAGGAAGATTGAGCTTGAAAAGATTTGATTAAACAAAATTCCTATTGAATTTGGCTAGTTGTATTTTTAATATGAGATTACAAAATAAAATACTCTCAGAATATCTCACCTGTATTTCAGCAGTAAATGAATCTACCTGATAATGCTAAATCTGTATTAACTTTTATGGTTTAAAACCCCTGAATTCTGAACTAAATGACATGTATTTGCTATATATAGTATTTACTAAAACATATTTATTTTGCACCTTTATTCTGAACTTGTTTAAGGATAAGCAAAGTTATTTCTGTAACTGCCAGTAACATCAAAGTACCCGTGAGTGGACCATTTTAATCAGTTTTATTGATTCTTATTTAACTGAATCAGTTCTTATTCAGTTAAAAACAAGGCACATTAAATATATTCTCTTATTGCTCTATAAATGCATGCGGCTCATTCTGTATATCAAAAGTAATAAATAATGGCAATAAAACACTGAGACAGTTATAAAAATGACAATCCAGCCTCAAACACAGTATTTAACAGTCCAATCTAGAACAATAACCCAACACAATACATAAAAGTGCCACATGGAAAAATATGCAGTATACATTCCTCCCCCCCACAGACACTATTGGGCTTATAGTTTTTGTTTAAACAGTAGTTGTTTCATACTAGATTAGAACAATGCAGGACAATGAAATTTTACAGCTGAATTGACCTGAACAGTAATCATGAAATAATCTTTTTTCAAAACAAAGTGTGTTAATGAAATCAAATAATTCTGGATTTTTTCATTTTACTATTTAAACCAGTATAAATAATATATGCAACTTTTTATGTTGTACAAAGTAAGTATTTATACACATTCTACTGTGCCACGAAAAACCAAAAAAGCAGAGGGCTAAGACATTTATTGCAGCTAAAATTCAAAGTAAATCAATAGAAGAGGACAGGCGCACAGCCTTAAAAATCCCTTTACATTCTGCATGTTATATTTACATTAGTAAAGTAAAAGAACAGCACGGAGTGAGTATGTGGTAGACAGTCTAGGCTTTACAGTGAAACCTCAATTATCATTCTTAATAGTATAACTTTTAAGGGAGTAGAGGGGGAACTATTTTAAAAGGTGTACTGAACCATAAAAAATATGTTAAATGCAATGGTTTTCTTCGCCTGACCTGAAAAAGCCTCTTATATGTCACTTGTAGCCATTACACTTTAAAAATTATTGGTAGCATAATGTCTTTTTGAAAAATACAAAACAAAATTCTGTATTATTGTACCTTGATTTCCTCCCAGTTCTGGAATATGTGGCAAAATTGTTATTGTGTTCTTTACTCTTTACCTTGAAAGGACATTTGACACAAATAGCTTTATATCTCAAAAATACAGATATACATTTTATCCAGTGTATACTGACATATTTCAATGCACAAACGTAATAGAGAAACAATCCTATGGCCCTTTTTGTTCATAAATAGACCTCATATAATCAAGTGTGCACAAGGACTTAATTCACATATATTGAGCCATACTAGCAAGTGCTCAGTGGTCTCAAAGGCAAGGAAAGTTGGTTCCCCACTGCAATGTGTACAATAAGGTACAAAGCATCTTGATGTTAGGAAAATCTAATAATGAAAAATCATTTAAAAGGATTTTACCTGGGACTTTTTAGAAGACTGTCTCCCCCCCCAAGGTTTTGCTTAGACTAAGTGCTCCATATTCATTTAAGAATTGCAGGTGGGTTTTTCCTCCTTCCATTTTTAGATAGATACAGTTTTTAATAGCTGGAAACTTGCTAGACCAAAATATTCACACACTACCACCTGCAGTTAGCACTATTATCATAGTTACTATAAATCCTCAGCACTTATATACTTTGGATATGAATTTTTTTTGATTGACTTTTTCAGAACTGTACTGCTTGCAGAATATTAACTTGGTATCATGTTAAGGAATTTGCAAAACAGGATTAAAATTAATCAGATTTTGCATTTAGTTGTGTACAGATGTGGTGGCACTTTAAACTCAAGGCTTCTTGATGGTTTGAGATGTAAACTGGTATTTATACTCAAAGGAGTATTATGAAAGAGACTCACCAATAAAATATGCATTCATTTTCCCTTCCCTGTCACAGATCAGGCAGAAATCCTCCATCTGATCTTAATGCTGATCATAGCCAATTTAATAATAGGAAGAGTTGCAGGGTAAATAGCCAGGTGGAGCATGAGTTGAGAATGGCTCAAATAAATGGTCCAAAATTGGATCTTTCGCCTTTGCATTAATTTGCTGAATAGCCCGTACGACTTTTAAGTAAGGCCTGCTGGAATGCAAAGTAACTTTCCCATTTAAGTGTACATTTTGCAAATATTAAGTGGCTAGGATTAGTGCACCATGGCAAAGTTCTTGTTTTACATACTTTCAGTATTTGTCTAAAAGTACAAAAACAAACAGTATGAGACTTTATAGTAGACTCCAATACCTGCTAGACAAGCATGGTTTTCACACTTATAGGAGGAGGAGTGAAAGCTGTACCCATACATTTTTAACTCTAAATTATAACTCATCTATGAGACTTTTGGGTTTTTTGTCCAATCTTGTGCTCTTCCAGTCTCATGCTGTCAAATTTTTATTGCCAGAAATCTGTCTGGCAGTAAAATTGGTGCCATTGAATGAGAACAACATTGAGAAGTAGTGAAGTGACTATCTATGTAACGTTCTATAAATATCACTATGTTTCCTTATCAGGATGTTTAATTTAGGCAGCGCTCAAGATATTTCTTTGTGGCATCCTCCTGAAACCTAAATGTGAACATTCCCCTTTCCCCCACCAAAATGATTCCTCTCTTCCTTTTTGTGGACAGGCACTTTGAACACATATGGTCTTGCACATATGCAGAATACTTTTAATGATGTGGATCTCAGGTAGCAGTCACTCTCTGTGCACCATTTCTTTTTAAGGGTGAAGATTATCTAAAAGCTTAACAAAAGTTCTGAGGAGTGTCTGTGAACAAGCCTTTTGCAGACTCTATTCTGAATTCCTGCAAATAGTTTCTATCTCTAAAGCATGTCCAGTCCAAAAGGCCATATTTTGGAGTATTAATATCAGCAAAGAAAATAAGGAAAAGATAAATGTATCAGTGTGTTTTTGTATACCCTGACCGCCAGATACAGATCACGTAGAATAAACAGACATTTGAAAGCATTGGAATATTTTTCAGCACTGAACGAGGCAGCTACACATAGACAAACTATCTTGTAGCTGTAAGCAGGTTTTGTACTTCTCAAACTCACAGTCCACCACCACTTCGGTCTACTGGAATAACAACTCTCTCACGTAGGTTCTCTTCAGCAGTTTTCATAAGTACAGCCAATCGGCTTCCAGACACATATCCTTTCTGAATAGCACTCATGAGCTTAAAAAAAAAAATGTTTACACCATATTAATGATAGTAGCCAAATTTAATTGCCGGACAATACTTAAAGAGATACTAACCCCAAAGGCTGAAGTCTTCCTTGCACTGGGGATTCCACCCATCGGTGGCCAACCAGTAAGGTAGCTGCAACTAAAGCAAACCCATCATGCAGACAAGGTAAATTGCTCTGAGCTGCTATTTCCATTGATGCAGCCTACCCCTGCTTGAAACCAGGATATACTGCACTGGTGTAAATCAGTTTGTAGCTATGTACACTGTCTATACTAGGGGTTTGGAATGGTTGCAGCTTCCCCTGATAGCTGGTTACCAATGGCTGAAATTGAGACAAATCTCCAGTGTAAACAATGCCAGAGTTAATGAAGTATGTTGTCCAAACCAATAGCAAATGTTAAAACACAACAAATAATGCTGTTATTATATGTTTTAAACAAAATGGTAGGTAATGCTTTCTAGGCCTGGATTGTGGCGCCCTTTAAATGTACATTTTCTAGTATGGCCAGTGGTAGTTTTGCCTGTGTATGGGCTGCAGGAGATGTACAAATTACGGATGTGATATATTTGTAAGTAACAGTGCAGTGGACCCCCCTACACCATGGCTTTCTAAAGCCATTCATTACAACCAAGCTTGCAAGGTAATTCATATGGGTGAATTATTTTTAAATCTGAAAAGAAAGAGTCACAAAGATAGAAAAGGAGAACATGGTTCCTGATCTACCACTGCCCCTGCAATGTACCTTTCTCACTAAGCAGTCTTATTGTAGTGATCGTGTACTAGACTTCCACGATTCTTCTAAATCCAAATTTCTTTAGACTTTTAAAACTAGTTTGCATTTAAGTCCTTGAAACTGGACTCTCAGCACTACCTTAATGAACATACTCTAGTGTTAGACTTTAGCTTTTTGTTTTTAAAAATCGATGGATAAGATCCGGATTGGATTTGAAATTACATGTAGTCAGCTGGTAAGAGACTTTCTAATACAAAAAGCAATTGGCACTTACAAAATGATTTCTTCCTCCCAACAGCAGCTAAGTAGCCACCTCACTTCAGATTTCTTCCCTTTTTTCAAAACTATCACAGGTAGACTTGGGCCTATACAAACCTGGAGAATAATTAACTTCCAAGAGAATTTCTAGTAGAAAAATCTGCCAGGCCCCCAGGGGAGCATGCCACAGAGGACCAATTCATCCAGTCCCTCCTCCTCCTGTTTAATTGCTCTTTCCCGTCTTCTGTGCCCTCCACCTATAGTTTCACATGGTTTCACTACCTCTGCTCCACGTAAGTGAAGGCAGCATTGGGCCCTTGAACAGTACTCAAGAAAACTACTTGCTGTCCAAAAAATATCCAAATATCTACACAAGTAATGTTAAAGATCTGCCAGCTCCTCAGCTGGTGTAAATTGTCATAGTTCCACTCTCGCCAGTGGAAGTACGCCTATTGACACAGCCAAGAAACTGGTCTGTGATGTAACAGACTAGTGATCACAAATGCATTAGCAACCCAGATGCTGATATGTTCCTCTCCTCAGGTCTTACTCTACAAGAATAAGGAAAACATCCTTTTTTATCTTCCTTCCTCCAGTATTGATTTGTGTGATATCAGTATGGTAGCAAAACATGCAACACTCATTTTACTTATCTGACTTTTCTCTTAAAGACTACACTAGAGCTCAGCAAACACTTTGTAACAACGTATCTAATGAATTTAGCTTCTGCTTCTGTTTGTGATACATCTGTGAGCATCATAATTTCTTCATGATTATTCTTTATTTAAACATTCCTAACTTTTTTTTAACTCATTAGATAGACTGCAAACAGTTTCTGAAAGCATTCATTGTTGACTGTTTGCAACTGGTCAGAAAAATCACATGGCAGTGCTCTGTTCCCCACTTGGATAAGTGAGCAAGCACTTTGGCACACATTCAAATACAAATTTCCACACGTATTTGCAAACATAAGTTTCCACAAACATTCTGCCAGGAAACTTAATCCAATGAAAGTTTTCAGAAAGCAAACACAAAAGGAGCATGAGCATAAGTTCCACACCTTTAATTACTTTGGTGGCAAAAATCAAAGGTGTATTTTATTACTTGTTACCTTTTTTACTTGTTATTTTAAAACTTAATTTATAGTAGTGCACAATATGCTGCATGCTGTCCACATACATAGAAGACATTCAGCCCAAATGTACAAAAGGTCTGATTATTGCAACTTTGAGGTACATGAGCTCAGTAACTAGATTTCAAACATTTATTTTCATTTATTTTTTTAAGGAATCGGTTTCAAAAAGTGGCTTACAGTGCATTTTTGAAACGCAAAGGATAAACTAGAAGCCACCAATAATTACAGTTTTTAAAAATATGCAAAAAGTGCTGTCATTCACATTTTGGAAGTATTAAAACCACAGAACATACAACCTCTAAAGAGAGTATTGAGCACAATAAACACTGCATGATTAATTGCCAGTTTTCGGTTTCTTAATTATAGTGCACCCCAATTAACCAATATACCCCACACATAAACAGAGAGAGTTCTGTTTATAAAATGCAAAGTCACATCTCTTCTTCCCCAGTTGAAACTTTTATATAAAAAGGGGGGCTCTCTCTCAATTGCCTGAAAAGATGTGTGATTTTTTTTTAAAAGAAAATGTATTAATATGATGTCATAGGGCTATTTTTTCCATTTTATTTTAAATGTTTTTTGGTCACTATGTTTTAGGCAAATAAATCCTCCTTTTTTGCAATGCTGGACATAAGCTGTGAAAATTTTCTGCATTTCGATTCAAGAATGCTCTTATCTACAGCTCATCTCCAGAGAGACAATTACCATTTCCTTTGCCTTGATCTTGTTTGTTTAACTTGACACAGTGAAGAAAGGGCTGACATTGACCAAAATCCCCAGCATTAATTTATCACATGTTCGGCATTCATCATTGCCGTGATTCAGGAAAGATTCTGGCAGTCATTTGAAATACCTGACCAATAAAGACTACAAAAACAGACCTGGCTGGCTGGAAACAAAAACTGCTCATGTGAGGGGAGTCAAACGGATGGAGACAAACAATTCAGTGGTATCTTTACTGCCTTCTATTTTTTTTCTTGTAAAGCATTTGCAGAAAGATGCATAGACAACTGATGTTAATGTCCCCCTTTCATGCACTCTGATGCCTTCTCTCTTTAGATCATTCAGAAATTAAGCAGGACAATGTGGATGGCATACACCACACATTGAACCTGCCACTTCTTGCCCCCAATACTTTTTCAGTGAAGCTTTTAATCAATAGTCCTATTAAGTATGAACAAATGCTATTGTTTTAACTGTGCAGCGGCTGGCCAAGTTGTGCCCTCAAATGTGTGGGTGGCTCACACCTAATTTGAAGGAAGCAGCAGACATGACTCTGAGGGTAGGATTCAGCCCTCCACTACTGAAAAGGATACCCCTACAAACCACAGGATATACTGTCTGGACCTAAGGAGGTTTGTTTCTGCATAGGAAAACTCCTTGAGCAGGGCCGGCTCCAGGCACCAGCTTACCAAGCAGGTGCTTGGGGCGGCCACTTTGGAGAGGGGCGGCACGTCCAGCTGTTCGGCGGCAATTCGGTGAACGGTCCCTCACTCCTGTTCAGAGTGAAGGACCTTCCGCTGAATTGCCGCTGCAGATCGCGATCGCGTTTTTTGTTTGTTTGTTTGTTTGGCTGCTTGGGGCGGCCAAAACCCTGGAGCCGGCCCTGTCCTTGAGTTTCAGAGTTGCTTGGGAATTCTATGGGGGATAAGGGGTATTTCGCCCTCTTGCATTGCCTAGGCACTGTGGCCTTAAACAGCTTCGGAGGACTCTTGACAGCATGTGCCACCCAACTGCAGCTGTTCCCTGATGGAATCTCCACAGCATGGTCACCAAATCCACATAAATTACTACTGCAGAATTGATCAGCAGTGTATTGCTCTGTTTCGCCCCTCAAGTTCGCTAGGAGACTTACAGAGAGTGATGGACTCCTAACCCTATCCTTAAAGGTAGGGTTCTACATGGAGATGCATGTACAGGGTTTGAGTTTGCAGCAACCACCATTAGTCATTTCTGTGTTGCCCCCAGTTCAGATCTGCTGGTTTAGTGTCCTCTCTCACAGAAGTCAAGGGGAGCATGAAGTCTTTTGTTCTTTCCCCATAGCAAATCTTTTAGTTGGGTTACTTTTAAAAAAAAGTACAGAAGACAGCCCACTATTTAACCTCCTGATAGCTGGGAGGCAGACAAACTCCATGTTTAAAAAGAAAACTATCAGTCATGGATGGATGATACCTACTAGCTCATCTATTATGTCTCCTTGCCAATGCAGGACAGGCAATCTACGCTTGGGGTGAAATCCTGGCCCCACTGAAGGCAATATTCAAAATTCCTATAGATTTCAATGGGGCCAGGATTTCAGACTCAGTAAATTCTTCACTGCAACAGTTAGTTTGGGTTCCTCACACCTTCTTGTCAACTGCTGGAAATGGGCCATTTTGATTACCACTACAAAAAGTTTTTTGTTTGTTTGTTTGTTTGTTTTTACTCTCCTGCTGGTAATCGCTCACCTTAACTGATCACTCTCATTATAGTGTGTATGGCAACACCCATTGTTTCATGTTCTCTGTGTATATGTGTATATATAAAAATATATATATAAAATCTTCCTAATGTATTTTCCACTGCATGCATCCGATGAAGTAGGTTTTAGCCCACGAAAGCTTATGCTCAAATAAATTTGTTAGTCTCTAAGGTGCCACAAGTACTCCTGTTCTTTTTGCGGATACAGACTAACACGGCTGCTACTCTGATACACTCAAGTTACTACACTCGAGCTAGCCTAGTCTTCTGCTTTGTGGTCACTCTCACTCAGAGCTAGTCTCTAGAGAGAGGGACCACAATGCGCAACACTTGAGCTACACAGAAGGATTCTATTAGAGGCTGAAGAGTTGCTGTGACGTGAGCGGATGCATCCCCACTGCATTACTGTGCTGTTGTTAGCCAACCATACCCACTGATGTGGCTAGTTGGCTGGATCTTAAAGCACTACCCAACTCAAACTAGAGATTTGTGTGCTGGATGTCAATTGGGTTAGCAATAAAACTGAGTTATACTTCAAGCTAATAAAGTAGTGAAAACAACCCCTTAGTCTTTCTCTCCACTGCTTTGTCCAGACATAATGGTCATCACTAAAAAAAATTATAAGCACATGCTGCAGCATTTGCCCTTACAAGGATAGACTCAGAGTATAGGAAATTTTGTGATCAATACAAATACTGGTGTAGACATTGTTGGTATTTCTTAACGCTGATACAAGCATTGTCCACTTTTAGGCAACATAAATTCATATAAAATCAATAATGAATAAAAAATGAATGGCAACTTTGTAAAATTATATGTACAAACCCTACATCTAGCTTTGATAATTAATTTCCAATATAAAGAGCAAAAGGAGATGAGGGTTCTTTTGTTCCTTTCATTACAACTAAAATAGAAAACCACTCACCTGCAAAAACTCATTGAGTTCAACCTGCCCGTTTTTGTTCAAATCTACCTCATTTAAAATCTCATGAAGCGTATTTTCATCAATTTGAATGCTGATGCTCTAAATAAAACAACAACACAACAGGCAAATCAACTGGATCAGTTAAACATGATTTATGCCATACTACACAACTGAGATAAGAATTCAAAAAATCAAAAGAGAAATTTTACCTCTAACACACTTTGAACATCCAGTATGGTAATAAAGCCTTTCTTTTCTTTATCAAACATGTGGAATCTCTTTTTATATCTGCAAAATAGGATTATTAATGGAAAAGGTATACACAAAAGATTGACAGAAATATCTTCCCAGGGACTATCTGGGAGGTCCATTTATACTTCATTTACCTGTCAATATCTGAAGGTATAAGAGTGATTTCAGAGCTGTCTGTTAATTGCTCTGATTTTGCCTTGTAGCCCATTTCATAATACAGAAACTTTTTAGCAGATTCAAGTTCTTCCTAAAATATGAAAGAAACAAAGTCTCAATTCTAGAATACTGAATATTTACATGCTGAATTTCTTCTATACCGTAATATTTCATTGGCTCTTTTCACACACTTATAATTGCTGGTCCTTAGAGGAATATCAGCATTTGATGGCCAAAAAAGTGCTTAAGAGTGAACAAGATCATTAAGATAAGGAACCATTTCATGCTTCACCTAGATCACTGGCTTTGATGTACAAGTGTTCAAGTGTTGATTGTCAATTGATAATTACACTGAAGACATGGAATGCAAAGATTTTTAGGGCCATACCATGCCCTCAATCCACACATGCAACTCACAGTGATGTCAGCAAAAATAGCACTTGCAGATCAAGTCCACGAAATCATCTTTAATTAAGAATTGGTATCTTATTCTTTGCTTATTTAAGAGTTGTGGGGTGGCGTTTTTGGTATTTAACATTTTGTGTGGAAGGCTATAAAATGCATATTTACCTGAGAGATTGGCCTCTGACCCTCCCAGCTCCCTTCAATATTGTAGTCAAATGAGATTTCACAGCCTTTAATCAAATGATCACATACTATTTCTCAAATATATAATACAGTATATTAGCTTATTTTCTACAACCTTAATTACAATTATGTAGCATCTTTAGTATTATGGTCAATGTATGCCATACAAGTCACCAATACAAAGAGTTCACAGTAAACCTTACTTACTCAATATATTATAGATGGCACATATCAATAGTACAAATTTGCTGGGCATGTGTGTGTGTGTCCCCTAAGTTTATAGCCAGGGCACATATGTGGCAAAGATTTACACATGTGATTAAGTCAATATCTTCCATTGTTTTTTACAGTGCTGTTGTACCTCTATTGGTCCCAGGATATTAGAGAGACAAGGTGGGTGAGGCTATAATATCTTTTATTGGACCAACTTCTGTGAGTGAAAAAGACAAGCTTTTGAGCAGAACTCTTTTTCAGGTCTTTAAGGATATGAGGAGAACTACTGAGCTTATCAGGACTACTCACATGCTTCATGTTAAGCATATACACAAGTCTTCACAGGATCAGGACCTAAGTTAGTTTTGAAGTTAATGGTCTCCTCCCCTGGAATACTTAAGGAATGCTGTGTTGATAATATACTGCACTCTCTCACCCCCAAACAGCAATAAAGATATACTGGACCATAATGAAAATAGAGCATATAAATAGGAATGAAAAAAAAAATCACATTTGAAGATGCTACATGTGTAGTTACTGTAACGGGGTGATCTGCCCCTGTAACGGCCAAGGGTCCTGGGGCCAGTGAGTGCTGTACTAAGGCAGAACCCTGTTAAAAATAGATTAATGCCTGGCAATTTGCAAGGGATCAGGTGATTGCCTGATAAGCACTGGATTCTGATAAGGGCTGAAAGAACTGAGGGAGGAGCACTGTAAGCAGCAGGTTGGCTCCGGCAGCAGTGGGACACCCAGACAGGTGGCTTGTAGGACTGGGAAAGAGCTACCAGAGCTGGGGGACTGCTCCCACAATGAAGCCCTGAGGTAAGGGAAAGGGACCTGGTATAGCCATTGGATTTATGTTGAACTGTTTATTTGGTGTTTTTTCTGAAGACTGTTAGTACGACCAATAAATGAAGCCCTGAGAAAAAGGGGCTGATTCAGAAACTGGGCATGGTCTCACTCCTTCCTGGGCTGGAGAGAGACCCCAGCAGTCTACATTTACAGAAACTGTATGTTATTAGTATTGTTGGAGAAATGGTGTGTGATCATGCAACTAAAGACTGTATCATAATGCGTATGCACAAGGGGGCAGAGAAAGGTTGCCATGCAATCTCAGTGTTGACATTTTCTGACTGTTTTGCAACCTTAGCACTCTTAACGTAATGTTTTGGACAGAATTATATTAATCCTAACACTTACTAATTTACCAAAATGATTTTATTTTAAATTTAATTTATTTTCTCTCTCTATTTTTAACCAAACCCCTTCCAGTTAGGTTACTGTAGCTATAGTCTGACAACCCTTCCCTTCCTCCTTCAGGATACGTACCAAGCAAATTAGCACACATCTGTGATATAACTGCATCACTCTTTTTATGCATCCCTCTGGAAAGGCTCAGAGTCACCACAAGTCCTCCAGCTGGGAGAATTCAAATGATACTCCTGGGGGACTTCTTGCCACTGTGTGTGCACGGAATTCATGTCCCTTGCAGATTTCTTTGCTTCCCCGCAGAAAAATTACTTTCTGACAGGGAAGCTGCAAGACCAGTCGTGCACCACTCCCTAGCTGCACAGGTTCATCATTTCAGGCACCCGGAGCAGCCGGCGGAGAGGTAAATCACCGCAGAGCTGGAGACACCCCAGCCAGTGGCTCCTACCATGAGCCGGGATCAACTGCTAATCCCAGCTGGACTGGAGACAGGAAAGGACGGGCCTTCCTCTTCCCCTGCAAGGAGTGGCTGGGGCTGTGTCAGACACACACCCAGAAACCTCTTCCAGCTTCAGGAAGCTCAGCATCATCTCCTGCTTTCTGCCCCCATTGCTCCTCAGCTGTGCGGGGGGGGAGGGGAAGGGGTCACTATATGGGGAGCTGCTCCCCCATCCACCCAACCCCCATGCATCCAGACCTCCCATACCCAGACACCCCCGCCAAGCCTCACCCCATACACCCAGAACCCCCTAGTCTTCCATACCCTAACCCCACCCCACTGAATCTCAACCCCTGCATCTGAAGCCCCCTGTACCCAGAGCCCTTGCCTCCAGACCCCAACCCCTGCACCCAGACTACCCCCACACTGAGCTTCCTGCACTCAAACTCCCATTCTGATGAGCCCCACACCTCTGCACCACCCTGAGCCCCCACATCCAGACACCCACACCACTGACCCCCAATTAGCTGCACCCAGACCCCACTCCACCAAACCCCTCCCCAAGCACCCAGAATCCCCTGCTGAGTCCCAACCACATTCACCTGGAAGCCCCTGCAGAGTCCCATTGCCCCTGCACCTGGATGCCCCCAATGAGCCTCTGTGCATCCAGATCCCCCCAAATCTAGACCCCCACACTGAGCTGCCTGCACCCAGATTGTCCCACACAATCCTCTCACCCCACACCTGGATCCCCACACACTGAGCCCCTCCACACTTGGATCCTGCCTGGTTAAGTCTGCCTGCCCTACACCCGGTAAGCTTGCCACAGAGGGGCAGGGCCTCAGGGTGTTTCTGGGGCAGGCCAAGGCCTTGTGCTGTGTGAGGGTCGGGTGCAGCCTCACCACTGAGTCCATGTCCCCAGGATGGGGGGTGGAGAAGCTGCAGGGTGATCTCCCACCTTCATGCACTGCCATGCTGGAGCCTCTGCATTTACTGATTGACAAATAAAACTTGCAGAATTTTAAAATATTGTGCGCAGATTTTTTAATTTTTTGGCACAGAATTTTTTTTTTTTTTTTTTTTACACAGACTGCCCTCAGGAGTAAAATGAGCTTCTTTCTGAACTTTAATACAACTTCTAACTGGCTAAAAGGTATCGTGAATGAGCAATAGGAGGCTTTACGTTCTCTTAGGAGCTGAGAGAACTACAACATGCATGCAGGTCCTGCCCTCTTCAAGAGGTGTGAGTGAATCAAGCTCAAACCTGGGCATCCTGCTTGGACCCAGCACTATCTCTAAGTGAATGAGCCAGCCGACATTACTACACTTTTCTCCCTGGCACTACTCCTCATGGTGCAGGAGCATTTTACAGCATTAAGTGTGTGATCCTGCAAGGTGCTGGTCACTCAGCTTCCAATGAAAGTGAAGGATGCTCACCAGGGCCGCCCAGAGGATTCAGGGGGCCTGGGGCAAAGCGGGGGAGCTGCAGCGCTTGTACTCACCCAGCGGCGGTCTGGGTCTTCGGCGGCATTTCGGCGGCAGGGGGCCCTTCAGTCACTCCGCGTCTTCGGCAGCACTGAAGGGCCCCCCTCTGCCGAAATGCTGCCGAAGACCCGGACTACCGCTGGGCCAGGGCTCGCAGGGCATTTCGACGGCAGGGGGCCTTTCAGTCGCTCCACGTCTTTGGAGCACTGAAGGCCCCCTGCCGCTGAAGACCCGGACCGCCGCCAGGCCAGGGCTCACGGGGCCCCTGCGGGGCCCTCTGGGCGGCCCTGATGCTCACCACCTGGTCCCCATGTGGACCAGGTCCCATATCGCTAAATTTCAATGGCTTCTCAGAGATGAGGGAAAGGAGAGAGAAAGATGACTTTGGGACTATTAGTGAGGCCAATAGGGGTATCAAGCCCAACTTCATCATCAGTTCACAAAGGAAGCCTTATAAGAGAGGAGAAGGAAGACAAGAGGGATACAAAGAAAAAACAATGGGCAAATGCCACACAAGCTTCCCTTCCACAGCTCTACCAACGAACAGCAGTCCTGACTTGAAACGCTCCTACTATTCAAATTTCGTGTCTCGCAAACTGACTGGCCAGTTGTGCCAAATTTCATGTTGAACAAAATGTCCACTAAGGAACAGGATGAAACCTCCAATTTTACTTTCACTTTTAAGTTAAGCAGCACAGCACTATAGATTCTGATCTATTCAGACCAGCTGGAACTGGTTTGATAGCTTTGTTTTTATAATGGCGTATGCCAAAAGATCATTCTTGTGGGAAGAAAAGTGCATTTGCAATGTTCTATTAAACCAGTTTAGACATGCATTTGTTAAGATTGAAATTGATTAAGGAAAACAAGAGTAGAGCCCTGCAGCAGGATTGGGATTCTGCATGCCCCACAGGACCCATGGCCATAATAACGGGAGTGGGTTAAACATACTTTGTTGCAGGCGGGATTGGGTGGACAAAAAACAGACTGTGGTAACCTGCGAGAAAACACAATCTCTTATCAGTTTGTCATAAATAGAATTTCAGCAATGTAAAGCAAGTTTTTCTTTTTTTTAAATAAAGATTTTAATTCTTAAATTTAAGTGAAGGATAGAAAGATTTTATGTCTATTATAACAGAGATTAAAGTATATTTTTATATGGCTTAAGCAAGGATTTGTTTTATTCTTTTAGTGGTAAAAATTGTGTCTGAATGTTTATGTTTATATATATATATATATATATATATATATATATATATATATATATATATATATATATATATATATATATATATATATTAACCGACCATGTGGGGCTTTTTTTTGTTGTTGTTTTGGTTTTTTCTTTGATTTTTTTTTTAGTAGCATGAGGAAATTTCTCTCTCTTGCGGGATCTGTGGGAGGGAGCAGGATAAAAATGCAAGAAACAATGCGGGAGCAGGATTTAAAAAAATAATCCTGCACAGGACTCTACAAGAGAGTTTTTAAAAAGTTCCAGTTCTAAAGTGCCTTTTGTACCTTTTTCTTCTGTTCACTCCAGTGAAGTTCCTTCCCCATTATATCAATAATTCTTGGTAGGGCTTCATCAGCGGCTTGCACGTTCAAGAAGGCCAGTCGAGTGCGACGTGAAATCATATCCACTGCAGTGCAGGCATACTCTTTTACCCCATACATAATCTAGGATATTAGAATTGGATAAAAAGATAAAAAGAAAAATGTAAGATTCTGCAGTGTTTGGACATGGGAAAAGGCTGATCCTATGTGGGAATGAGGGGAAAAAATAGCATGAAGCTTTGGTAAATGGGGCAGTAAGGTGAACAAGAGCACTGGAGGGAGCTGATATGGAACCTTATGTGTACGTGCACACAAGGCCATATTTGCTTAAGTGATTGAAGAAAATGGATTTGTATGAAGCAAGCCCCCCTTTTTTTGCTACAATATAAAAAAGCATCTGGGCTCACGTGTCTAAATGCTTTTAATAAAAAGTTCAGAAAAAAAATTATTCCATGTTTTACTCAAATAAATTTCTGTTTACATGCCAGATACAGTCTCCATCCCCCTCTCCTACTTCACAGGGAGGGTGACTAATAATCACCACAAATTACAGAGACGATAAGCTAGCCATTTTCACATACCTCAGCTTCAATATAAGGAAATTCAGATACAAGGCGTTTTCCAACAATAGGCCACCTCTTTCCAGTAACTTGGGCTATTTTGGCCACCTCAAAAGCCTTGTCACCATATGTAGAAGCAAGGTGCTGAGCCACCTATAGAATTAAGAGCACGTTTAGCGAACACTACGTCCCAGCACCTTCTGAAGCACAGCTGAATATATATAAGCTAGTCTTGTCAGTTCTCCCATAGCCTGTAATAAATAGGCTGAGGATGGTATTAGCTTTTGATTGTGTGGGAGGAAACAAGTTGCGTTGTGAATGCTTAGACCAGCACTAACACTACTATGCATGTATCAATGTAGCAGTGACTAATGATGCTTCAGCTCCTTTCTGCTACTGTGATCACCTCTGAAGAATAGATTTTGTTGGGCTTGAGGTGCCAAAGACCTAGGTTGTCATACATGTTTAAAAACAGAGGGCATAGCTTTGTGATTATGCAGACGCTGAAATAAAAAATGCACATGGCTTTTAGTACTCCACTAGCAAAGAAAATTTATGACTGGATTTCTCTCTGATACAATTATTTCTGCCCTGACCAAACAGTGTAGTCTTATGCCAATTTGAGAGACCTTAATACAGGCTGTGCTGCCGTTATTTATTTATTTATTTTAATGTTATTGATAACTAATACAAACACTGAGTAGAAATATAGTTGACTCACCTCACTTTCCAGTCCGTAATCTTGGACCAGCCTAATGTAAAGAGTAGGACTCCAGTCCTTAGCCCCCTGCAGTAAAAGTCCTACCGTCTTACATGGACCTGCCTTTAGGTTGTGAGCCTGGATGGCTGCATCAATGGTATCTTGTGCCATGGAGCGGTAAGTTGTCCATTTCCCACCTGCAAGCAATTTGTTTTGGTAAACTAGTGGAAGTGTGTTGCATTGGCACTGGACTTCAACTAGTAAATCACTTGTTCGCTACTAACTAAATAATATCGCTTGCTTCTTCAAATCTGCTGTACAAACATTCACTACCTTCGACTTAATACACTGGGGAATCCTGACAAAGCCATATGAGATATCTGAAATGGATTTCCAGTACCTGCTATAGTAACAAGGCCACTGTCACTAACAGCAACAACGTGATTCCGAGATATTGACTGGGTGTCTTTAGAGCTGGGATCTGTGACAAGAGGACGAATGCCGCTCCATGCTGCCAAGACATCTCCTCTTCTCACTGTTTAGAAGCAAATAATGGCCAAACAGAATTAGAAAAAAGCCTTCAGAATTAATCAGTTTCTTATTATTTTCTGATTAAAAACAAAGATTTCATTTTCTTAAAATTACTCTGGCACAAATAATGTTTACATTTCTCCCCCCAAATTCACAGGCCAGATAGGCAAGGACAGAAGTATATGCATCCTCAGTTTGCTCACCTCCTATGTCTTAAAACAGTGTCTGTACAATGTTATTGAAATCCTAATACTCACAACCCCGTTGGGAGAGAAGTATTATTATTCCCATTTTGAAGATGGGGAAACTGAAGAACAGAGAAGCTGACGTGACTTTCTCAAGGACAAGAGAGGGATTCAGTATCAGAACCGGGTTACAATTCCAAGATTCCTGGCTCCCAGTCATGTGCTCAGACAACCTCAAATATGATGGAAATTAGGATACTTGTGATAGCCTGTGGATTTTACAATTCCAGCACACTTTTTTTTTATTTCTTTCTACAAACACCCTGCTCGTTTCTTTTCACTACTCTCCTTTTACAACTATTTCTAACTGCCGCAACCTATGTGGCTGCATGGTATGTTTCACACTGACCTATTATTTAGTTATCTCATAGAAAGCTGGTCAGCAGCAACTTGTACATGCAACAGTCCACATACTAGTGCATCAAAACCACCTGGTCAACAACAGCTGAGTAACAATTGGTAACCAGAATCAAATAATTATTTGGATGATCCTCCTAATAGCTCAGCTGCTAACACAGTGATCCACTATGCAATATTTAGGGACATCTCAGAACCTTCTTACTTTTGGGCCAGCTAGGCTAATGATGCTTTCAGCTCTCTGCACAAAGGTTACCTAGCACCTTAGCATCTTGAGGTCACCAAGACCACAATAGAAAGTCAAAGGGAAAGTGTGGGTGAAATCCTTCCCTGCCAAGCCTACACCTGTTATTTGAAAGGGGGGGAGAGGGGGAAAAACACCTGGAGTCTCATCCTGCCCCCACCAAAATATTTGTCCTGATGTGGCAGTTCAGGGAGAAACAAAGAGCTTCCCCCACTGAGTGTCCAGCATGTGAGTAACCAGGGGCTGAACCTCTCCACAAAATACTTTCATGATGTATGTAGAGATGAAAGGGGGCGGGGGGGGGGGGGGAATTCCATATCCCGGAAATCTCTCACCAGTTGAGTGGAGCTGGTGATGGTTTGCTGTGGGCAGAGAGAATTGGTCAGGTGGTTTTTTGCTAGGGTGAGGGGTCAGGATAATAGTAATTTTATTTTTAAAAAGGAAAAGATGTTGTTTTCCTTGAAATCACTAGGTTCTCACACTTAAGCCCTCTATTTGTGTTCTATACCTCGAGTTAGAGTTTCCTCTGGACTACCTCAAAGAGTCAGAGAGCCACTACAACACTTTGACTTTTCTTTTCTTTTTTTTAAACCAGAAAAGCACAGTTGGTCTCAATCAACACTGTAATTGGCATCAACACTATTTAAAATGATGCAATTGCCATTCTGCTATTCTCGCATCTTGAGAAAACTGTTTAATTAGGAGAATGTAATGGCTATTATAAAGGAACACATTGGGCCTTTCTGAGCCCTAGATGAATTAACACCACTACTACTATGTAGCTTTATTTTTACTTTTTTTATGCCTTGTTACACGGAAGGTGAAAGATAAAACAGGTAAATGAAAGCTCGCTTTCTCCATCTCTGTCTAAGGTGTCAGGAAGGCTGGATCCAGCAGGGACAGAAGTTGAGTGAATTTATACATCATATGACCATAATATAAAAACAAACAGCTGAGACGATATACGGCGCCCAGTTACTGCTCTGAGAACAATCAGCACTACCATGTCTCAAAAAAACAAACAAACAAACAAAAAAAACTTCCAGCAGTAAAAGCTTTTAATTTTTTCCATTTAGCCTTTCAGTGGAGAGCTCCACTCCATCACTCCTGCCCCTCTTGACTGACTTTTGTCCCTCAGGTTAACATGTTAAAATTATACATTTTGAAAAAGGAACTTGTAACAACCCCAGTCTTTCCATGATGCTGTTTCTCCTTGTCCCGTTTCTTTATTTTAATCCCTTGATATGATAGGGCCTGTTGCTACTCCCACTGAAGTCAAGACTAAATTCCTTGGAACAGGACATCTCTTTTTCATCTTCATGCACACTTATGAAGCTATAAAAATTAATAACTTCCAACAACTGATGTATCCAAGCTTCACTCCATCAAGTCACAAATTAACACTTAGCAAATTCTTCAAACAACCACCAGGGCTGCTCTCAAGACTTTAGGAATGGTTGGAGCACAAGGGTAAGTCAACCAAATGGTCTTAGGATGTTGCCCAAAAGTAGAGGTTTAACATGAAACAGGGAGCTTAAAAACCTTACTCTATGTGTTGGCTTAGGGTATGTCTACACTAGAGCTGGTAGTGTAAATTGCAGCTTGAGGAGACATACCCATTCTAGATATAACTGAGATTGTGCGTTAAAAATAAAGTGTAGCCACAGCAGTGCAAGTTGGGGGAGAGGCTAGCTGCCCAAAGTACCATCCATCCGAGACCCTAAATACGTACTCAGGATTGTTAGACCCTCGCACCACCAATGGCTACATCCAGTATGCCATTGTGATGGGGGACACTCACCTCTCATGAGCACCTCTTGTTGGCAGAGTGCGAACCAGAAATCTTCCCTTTTCTGGTGCTCCCTGTTGGCTATTGCCAGGCAGGTCTTCAGTGGCTCATCACATGAGGGAACCCCTTCTGGGGTAACAAAGGTACAACAGGGCCTATCACAGTGCCCTGGTTCGTATCTGCAGCCCTGTCTTTGGGCTCAGTTCTCAGCCCCTTCTGGGCTAGCTTTAAGTCTGTGTCTGCCCTGTATAGAGCAATGTTCCCAGGGCTTTCTTCCTGGAGACTCCAATACCTGCCCTTCACTTGGTCCTCTAAACAAGCCTTATCCCCTTCTTGGGGCTCAGGCCACCCTGCCAGTGGGGGGACCCGGGCCCACCCACTACTCTGGGTCCCAACCTAGGGACCCTATAAGTAGAAGTCATGTGCTGCTTCCTGTAATAGTTGCTGCTGCTGCTATTCCCTGGGCCTCTTCCCATGTAGCCCCTTCCTCTTCACCCTTACCGCAGGGCTGAAGTTATCGCTTATGGAATGCAAATGTCACCAGAACGAGTCTTCTGGCCCTCCCTTAAGCTCCAGCCACCAGCAAGGATCACCCTTCCTTATTCCTCTGGTCCCTGCCAGAACTAATCTGCTCAAGCCCTGTAGCTACTTTTTAACTGGGCCTGCTGCACTCTGACTGCTTCCCTTCAGCCTCTCTAGGCAGGCCTGAAGGACCCACCTTTACTGCTCCTTTTTTGGGGTGGGGTACCACCAGCAGGAGGATCAAAGGGCCCAGTACACCCTATCACAGTCTCCTTGAACTGGAAATTACATCTCCAGTTTGAAATGTAGTCACAGCCTTAGAAAGTAATTTAAAATACATGAGATATTTTCCAGAGCAGTGGAATGGGCAGGGTCAGAGAATCAAAGAACAGCATTATCAGTGTCAAACATTTTACCCCACTAGACTCTAACCTGAAAAAAGGCACCCAGAACTAGAGAGGTCCATTGTTCAAACTGGAAAAATCAAAAGGCTTGAAAACCAACCAGTAAGTTAAATCTGTGCAACGCAGTCTCTGACTTCAGATGGGCATTTTCTCTTCACGCATTTAAACATGCTAGGTATCATTTTTTTCTGTCTGCATGCCTGATATTTTGTTTCCAATACACTTTTCAAAAATTCTTCTAAAATGATTGGGTTACTATCCCAAGCTCTTATCTGGGCAAATAAATCTTGTGGAAGTATATCCAGGTGCACACACAGCTATGGGTTGAATGCATTTTTATTAGCAGAGCTCCAGTACTCCAACAACTTGTGCTCCAGACTAACCTCCAATATTGCTTGGGTTCTCAGATTACTATACAGTGGCTCTAAAAGGGCCCCATCTTACATATTTCATAATCAACAAGAGTCCATGTGGTCCATATTCAACTGTCCTTCTCAGGTACAAGAGATATTGTAAGAGGATTTCAAACTTCCCATCCTCAGCACCGTTAGAGACAAAGTTATCTTGATTTTTCCCATCCTATCAGAATACATGGCCAACCAGCTAGATGTTTATCTATGCTATTTCTTGGTTCCTTGTCAGTTATTAGTATACCCGTAAAACCAATTTTAACTTTTCAATAATAGATATAAAACCTGAAGGCATCAAATAGTAAAAATAAAAAGCCCTCGGAGGTATAACTAAATACAGCATACCCTAGCCTCTAAAAAACCATCTACTACTTTGCTTCAGCCATGTGACTTATTGGGTATGTCTATACGCAATTAAACACCTGAGGCTGACCTGTGTCAGCTGACTCAGGCTCACAGAGCTCGGGTTAAGGGGCTGTTTAACTGCAATATAGATGTTCGGGCTTGGGCTGGAGCCAAGGCTCTGGGACCCCATGAAGGGGAGGATCCCAGAGCTTGGGTTCCAGCCTTAGCCCCAAGTCTACATCACAATTAAACAGCCCCTTAGCTCGAGTCAGCTGACAGGGCCAGCCACGGGTTTTTAATTGCAGTGTAGACATACCCATTGAGGCCAATTACTGCAAGATACAAAGTCCACTCCTCTTACATACCATGGGGATGGGAGCACTATGAATGCCTGCAGTAGGTGGCATACAGTTAGGGTATGTCTATACTTACCTCCGGGTCCGGCGGTAAGCAATCGATCTTCTGGGATCGATTTATCGCGTCTTGTCTAGACGCGATAAATCGATCCCGGAAGTGCTCGCCATCGACGCCGGTACTCCTGCTCCGCGAGAGGAGTACACGGAGTCGACGGGGGAGCCTGCCTGCCCCGTGTGGACCCGAGGTAAGTTCGAACTAAGATAGTTCGACTTCAGCTACGTGAATAATGTAGCTGAAGTTGCGTATCTTAGTTCGAAGTGGGGGGTTAGTGTGGACCAGGCCTTAGAGAAGTACACCTGCATATTGCATTGATGACCGTATAAGGAATCTGCACAGGCAGCCTGAATTTTTCCATCAGTCCGCAAAGCCATATTTTTTGTGATGTAGACCTTGCATCTTTTTTAATTACTGTAATTAAAAGATGTTCCACATTATTTTTTATAATATATAAAATACCAAATTATTTAAAAATGCCAAGTTATAACAAATTTAATCTCTTTTCAACACAGGTTTAGCATAGATCACATCTGTTTATACCATTAGATTATTTATTTTCAAAACCACAAGTAGATTCTATAATCATTTCACTTTTTAAATAAAACATGAGAGCAGTAGAGGCTTTTATAAAACTTAATTGTGTTGCTTATTAAATTTACAAAGGAAAAAATTGACTGATTTGTTTTATGCTGAAGCATTTTGGGGTATGTTTTTAGATTCTGCTTTCACATGACTGATAACTGAAAATCGATAACAGACTATAAAAATATCCCAAAAGAGCACTGAATAGATTTCAGAATCGATGTTGCTCTGCCAGCATGTTTAACCCGCCAAAATGAAGTGCTAAACACAGAAATAAGATACCATATTACATTTATAAACTAAAGAAACTAGAAAAAGCAGCATGTGTGACACTATAATTAAATAGTTGGAACACATCCAAGCCTGTGTAAGTTGATAACCCTGGCACTGTCTCTGGCAGCAAAAAAGCAGGTCTGCAGTGAGTTGATACGGCCAGCACAGTTGTTAATTCAATAACAGGCAATCTATAAACACTGCTAATTGCATACGTGAAAAACAGCATGCACCTAGGTGGGTTTCCTTCAATAGCTTTAAACACTCCAGAAAACTACTTTTGTGAAATACCTTGCAAAAATTCTGTCCTATTCAATACTCTGAGCCATAGCTTAGTTCAACCAACCACCTGCCTGGCACGCCACATCATTCTGATTAACTTCTGCTCAAGAGACTTGATGGTACATTTTTTGGATAGATCGTTTTTCTTAACTTGATACAAAAACAGAACTATCAATTTACCCATTTCAGGGAAGAATAAACAAGTAAGCTAGAGTTTTCAGCCTCTGGATAGAAGGCTTCCTAAATCTAACTACAAGACACTGTTACATTCCCAGCAGGCAGAGTGCTTTTCAGATTTACTTTAATATCTCTGCTAACGCAAACGTTTTCACAAAATCATTTTAAAAACAACGGTGAAGGGGACAGGATGGCTAAAGGGTTTGGTAATGAGATATGAAGTCTTTCAACTCTAAACCACCAATCTGAATGCAAACAGGTCATTTCCATCTGAGTGCCCTATATCAAACGAACCTCCCAAGCGATCACCATTCTATTTTTAAAAATTCGCTTTTAGCCCTTAATCCTTCCCTCTCCTGAACTGAAAACTGACAGTATTGGATACGTGCCAATTTTTTTGTAAAAAAAGGCAAATATTAAGGACAAAGTGGTTAAAAAAATACAAACCAGAATTAAGACTTTGGAAGAGTCAAGAACTGTTTCTAGACAAAAAGTTGGTTGAGGCTGGTCAATAAACTCACGCTTTGATGCCAGATGTACCCTCAAGTGTTCCACATCTTCCACCACAACAGTGTATGAAGGGTACATCTGACAAAGCAGTAATTGTATTACCCTGGAATGTTGGTAAGGATGACCTTTATGTCACATAAAGTCCCAAAATACCAAAAGCATGGTAAATCAAATCACGCAAAACTTTAGTGATAGCATAGTTTCACTTTCAGACATTGCAGACACAACAGCACCCCTCCCGTGAAAAACAAAGCTTGTTAAATTTACCTTCAACATCACAACTCAGATAGTTGCGCACTTCAGTCAAAATAAAGTTAATATCTTCCTCTGTAGGTATTGGGTGAGGTGTGACCTCAGTTGGAGTGTCTGTGGTTCCGGCAATAGTCATCTTTTCCCATGGCAGGAAGAAAATCACTCGTCCGTCACTAGTGGCTGGGTCAAGTAGCCCCATGTTATCGGGGCTGGAATAAAGACAGGTTATTCATTTTCAAGTTCTGACATCAAATAAAGTATCTAGTTTATTGACAAAATCATTCGTCACTAGAATGAATTAACTGACACTGTTTTTAGTCAAACAGAACTGCAAATGAAGTTTTGTTATGTTCTTAGGCCAAGATTTTCCTAAGTGGCCAGTGATTTGATCTTTTTGTGTCTTTATTTCTAAGTCTCCAACTAGTCATGTTCAAGGAACTTGATTTTCAAAGAGTGGTGGGAAAATCACCCTCTTAAAAAATAAATAAATAAATAAATAAAAAATCAGGCTCCAGGCATCTCTCAAGTTGAGCCCTCAAAAGCACGAGTCATTGCTGAAAATCTTGGCCATAAGGGTTTTTTTTTTTTATTTAAAAAATTGTGAATTTTAAGAACAGCGATGTGAGAGAGATGTGGTACAAACTGAATACCTTAGATAAGCTTTTTAAAGCAAAGAATGGATAATGAATAAATATTATGCAAATAAGGTAAGGTGAAAAACAAAGGGTTGGGGGAAGAACCATGAAATGAAACTTCCAATTATAACAAATACAAATGAGCTCCAGAATGTCTGCAGGGAGACAGATTTAATACAAAGTTATTGCTTTGTGTGTATTTATAACTTCTTTGCTACTTACAATTTTAGCAGGAGGTGGATGAACTTGTAGGATATATAAAAAGTGCAAAAAAGTGCACACTGTTCCCTTATATTTACTATAAAGATTTACTTTATTTACAGTAAGGAGCCTATGATTCATAGAAATATTTTTCTTGCAAGTGTAACATAACTGATTTTATTAGTGAAAAGGAAAGAAAGGAGCTAAAATGTAAGACAAAAGGAAAGTAACGTTAGAAGTCTTGTCTGTACTTTGAGACCAAAACTTCTAAGGAAGTTATCATAGTAGCCAGTTACATAACTGTGAGCCTAATCTAATCTCCCAGTAAGCACCTTAAGCCAAGCAGCTAAATGCAAGTTTTTGGCACTATCTTCTTTTAGTATCTATGTTTGTCTGTTATATTTTGGTGGGCTCTGTATTTCAAGACCCTAAACTCAAAGAAACTGCCTGAAAACACCTTTTCGCTGTTGACATTTTGAAATATGAGCACTTATTCCCACCCCTTTCCTGATTCAAAAACCAGGTGACAGTGAAACCACTTTCACTGAATTTCAGTTTATTTTTAATGAAAATCTTCCATAACAAAATATTATTAGCTAGACAGGGGTCGTCAACCTTTCAGAAGTGGTGTGCCGAGTCTTCATTTATTCACTCTAATTTAAGGTTTCGCGTGCCAGTAATACATTTAAACATTTTTAGAAGGTCTCTTTCTATAAATCTATAATATATAACTAAACTATTGTTGTATGTAAAGTAAATAACGTTTTTAAAATGTTTAAGAAGCTTCATTTAAAATTAAATTAAAATGCAGAGCCCCCCGGACCAGTGACCAGGACCTGGGCAGTGTGAGTGCCACTGAAAATCCGCTCACGTGCCGCCTTCGGCACGCGTGCCATACGTTGCCTACCCCTGAGCTAGGAGGTACATACCTTGCTAGTGCTGCATTACTCGTATTAGGACACTCAGATGTAGTTTGAATAAGGAAGAATACCTGGTAATAATTTAGGATTCCAAAATGAAGTATTTGGTTACATTATAATGTTGTTGAATATATATCATTTAATATTTTTCACATTAAAGAGGGTCATTATTGTATCAAATAAAAATTAAAGTCCAGGCTTACTGCTATCCCCCTTCTTCATATATCTCTATGATTCAAATATGTATTGTTATTGACTGATATTGCCGATATTAAGTGGATGCAATTTCATGTATTAGAACTTTTCTGCCTGAATTTGTATGTGAACTCTTATAAATTAAGGGGGTGGTGAAGTGGGATGAAATGTCAGTATTTCAAAATGCTCAACCTTGATAGGGGATCATCAAGCAGAGTCTTAAAATGTATGGTCTTGATATATAGAATCCACAAAAACCTTGTATGGACCCTAAAGCAAGGTTGACCAGGGTGGCTGCTGGATTACTTTTATTTCCATGAAAGTCACAAAAGGCCCTGATCCAAAGACTATTGAAGTCGATGGGAAGACTCACATCAATTTCAATAGGCTTTGGTTCAGGCCCTAAGAGTTGCAAGTACTAGACACTTCCCATACCTTAAATCCATATTCAGTCACTACTAGTTGTTAATTGAAAGTCAAGACCAAGGTTTTGTTTAAAGCTTCCATAAAATGGATAGCTAACACCAGAAGCATAAAATATTTCCCAAATTCTAGTGCAAAGACTAATTTCATTTCAGTATTCAGAGAACAGTTTTGATATACTTTTTATATTAATATTTTTCATTAATTCATGCTAGGATCAGTACACAGACAGGAAAAATAAGTAAAAATGAATAGCTCTGTGTGTAAGGAATTTTGATCCACCTACTATTTGCAGGTATCCAATTTTTTAAAAAATTGGATGACCTTTATCATTTGAAAATCAAAATATCTAGGGTCAAACTAAAAAGATTTCTAACTATGGTAACTGGTCAGAAGTAACATTTTAAAAATAGGCATATGACTACCTTGAAAAAGCGCCCTGCCCTTTTCATTAATTTTTATTAAAAGGAGAAAGGAAAGTTGGACTTTCATTTACAAGACCCTTTTCCCCCCCATGAAGCACCTGCCATTTGCTGAGCATTTGTAAGCTGAAATACTTCTAGTGCTTACTGGGAGACCTTGCTGTATGCAGCTTCTCTTACATACAAATTAAGAGCCAGGCCCTACATAAAATATGCCCAGAACTGTGTACAGAATTCTATTAAGCATTTGTCCATCATGCTCGTCAGCTAAAGACTCTAGCTTGGTTATGGGGCATTCAGAAACAAAACCTTTTTGCTAAACCTGTAATGTGATGCAACCTCCTATTGTTTGTGTACCTGTCTTCTACAATTGTGCTTTCTCTTCCCTTAATTGTTATGAATGCTTCTTTTGATTTTTGTATTAAAGATGAAAAGAATTGTTCATAGAAAGCTATTGTCTTATACAAGTACTGCAAGAAAGTATGGCAGATGTAAAATATATGCCATTTCAACAGAGTTGAGGTAGTATAGGTTGCATTACAGTAAATTGATATATTATAAAAAGCTATATCAGTGACTTAATTAGTTCATCCCATTCACCCCATCTTTCTTCCACTAGTTCATCTGCCAATCAATCAGTAAGTTGTCCCATTTCTCTTCATTCTCTTACTCTAGTAACCACATTTTTGGTAAATTGCAACAGAGAGGGCCAGATTTTCAGCCAGCAGCCTCCACTTGTCCATCCAAACTGGGCCCACTAGGGTTAATGAGCTTTCTTGGTGTGAATGCTAACACCAGTGTGTGAACGTGTGAAAGATTATTTGAAGGGCAAATTACACAGAATTTGTAGCAGGTGTCTGCATAGGGACAATCTGGAGCATCATCACAGGGAGGCAGAGTGCAACCTCAGATAAAAATATACACCAACCAAGATTTTTTAAGGGGTGTGAGACAAGACTTTTTTTTTTTTTTTTAAATGACACTGTTGCCTTCCATTGATCATTAGCAGATATTCGGGCCTCACAGATCAGCTTCCCAGGGGAGGAGAAATCAGTTATGTGGATTCTGGGAATATGCTAAATATAACTTGTTTTATTTACATACATAGACCAGTCCAGGAACAGAGGTGGTCACAAACAGCATGCAGGCTTTTTCCAGGAACTCAGCCCAAACACAAATGCCTGTTTCCCCAAGGAGAAACTGCGTCATGAATTGACTTTATCAGAGACCAAGGCAGAGAGCAAACTGTCCCACTGCTTCCACAGCTCCCAGAACTTTGAACAATAAAACTAATATCACATAGCATGTCTTTCCAAGATTGGACATTTGCTAGCACGCTTGCAAAAAATAACTTGGATAACTGTAACAGTGCTAACTAGCAGCAGCATCTAGTTAGTGCTATCTAGCAACATTATGATCAGTATGGACCTTGTATAATATTCACTTTCCAGGTGCATCGTTTTAAATCAGATTTGACTAAAATCAAATGGTCTGGCAAAATAGTGAATAAAAATAAATGTTTGAAAAAGGTGCAAGCGAGTGTTGGTCAAACTAAGTTTCAAGAATGTTTTATATGTGACAGTTCAGGGTTAGTTGGTCAACGTGAAATTAAATGTCTTTACCCATGTCATATACATGCAGCAATCAATGCTACTCTTCTCAGCTGAAACACAATCTTGTTTGACATACAGATATAATGCCACTAGACCCACTCTTAAAAATATAAATGTGTGTACGTGTGCATATTATATATATTTGAGAATATATTTTTAATCTTAAAAAGCCAGAAATGGGAATACTCCTGTGAGTAAAGTTACTCCAGTGCAAGTGTTTGCAGGAATGCGCCCAAAGACTACACCTAAAAAAAGAAAAAAAATCTGGCTAGACTAGTGGTTATACAATTTCTGGACAGCCTTCTGAATAGAGAATACGACAGTAACCTAAAATGAAGGTAAAAGTGTGTACCTTTTTTATCATATACCTGAAAACTATAGCAAAGGAACAGGAGTTTCATGAGCTTTTTTTATTTTTTTAAACTGAGTATAAAAAGCCATTTTGCCTACTAACTCCATCAATGCTGAGCTAGCTTGCCCTCTGAATCTGAACAGGAAAATATCACTAAAGTGAACAGGAATTATGTCTGCATGCATTGAAAACACATGGAAGTTGCATTTATTCACAGTTGCTATTAAAATAAAACTCAAATGGCTTCCTTGGACTGGAAATGTTATACAAGACTTAGCTCTGAGGCAGCTTAATTTTTAGAAAAGGTGTGGCTTATATTTAGCAGGTGATCTACGCTTGTCCTGAGGGAACAGATACTTTTTTTGTTTCTGCATATGCCCTACAATTAGTTGTGGAGAATGGGGAGGAAAGGAAGCAGGCATTAGAAACTCCTAGAAATCAAACAAAACAGGCTAGTCTTGAAGGTTCCAGCCTTGAAATGGCTAAAGAACAAAGGTGGGGGGAAGTATTTGGGAGGCAAAACCACTTAATAAATAGGCAAAAAATATGTTAAAGGTGAGTATAAAGATAGGAAAGGGCTTATTGTGGAATTGTCTCTATAACAAAGCACGATGGATGGCCTTGTAATTAAGGCCATGTTGGAACTAAGGCTCAGGAAATGTGGGTTCAGTTCCCAGTTCTGCCACAAATTTCCTGTGTGAACTTGGATAGGTCTTAACTATGCCTCAAGTGCCCATATGTAAAATAAGAATTATCATAAAGCTTCCTTTCTCCCACCCTTTGCCTATCTTGTCGATTCACGCTGTAAACTCTTCAGGCCAAGGACTATCTGTTTATACAGTGCCAAGCAGAGTGGGAAGATTATCTCAATTGGGGCCTCAATGGGTATGTCTATACAGCATTTTGGAGCCTGCAGGAACAAGCCTCCCAGCCCAGCTTGATGAACCTGAGCTAGTGCTAAAAATAGCTGTGTAGACAGCACTTCGAAGTGGTGGATCAGGCTGGAGCTCAGGTTCTGAAAGCCCACCCCTTTCCCTGGGCTTCAGAGCCCGAGCTCCAGCCAAAGCCTCAACTTCAAAGCACTGTTTACACAACTATTTTTAGAACACTAGTATGAGCCCTGTTAGCCCAAGTCTGTCAACCTGGGCTGGGAGACTCACTGCCACGGGCTGTATAGATGTACCCCATGTGCTACTGGAATGCAAACGAGAGGTTGGAGTTTAGGGTAGGAATTTCTTTTTAAAAGAACTTCGAATAGGAGTTGGTGCCTAACTCCCTTAGGCTCTTTTGAAAATCCCACACCTAATAACTAAAACAGAAAAAATAGCTATATTGGCACATGAAGGATTCTTTAAATATCCTGGAAACCAAAACAAGAGCCAGGGAAGAGCGAGGAGCTTTCATTGGGGTGGCAAAGTAAAGACTTGACTCTGAAGAAAATAGAGGAACTAAATTGTTTTTTCCCTTCTGAATCTGTACCTGATCATGAAAAGACCTCCATGGAGGATGCAGATGGAAGGAAACAAACAAAACAAGGTTTAGCAACTATTTAATTAAGATTAATCTAGACAAAGAATTGGTTAGACATGAGTTACCTCCATAGGAGATGCATAACATTAGACAGCCACAAGTTGAAGTGTTAATTATTTTGAGGAAGGCTACACAGATTACTGGAAATATTGGAAAAAAATAGTTTTCAATATTTAGGAAGAGGGGCTCTAGAAAAAGCTGAAAATTACATACCTTCAAGCTTACATATCTAGCATCTATATTGAGATATTTATAGACAGCTTAAGGATACATTTGGAGAAGTACAGTTTAATAGGTGTGAGTCAATATGGATCTGTGAAGGGTAAATCACATCCAGACAAATGATTAATTTTTAAAATGAAAAAACTATTGATTTAGAGAAAGGGGAATCTAGAGATTTAATATACAGTATCAGAATATTCAGAAAACTTTCAAAGAAGTTTCAGGTGATAAATTAATGAATAAAGTTTGTAAATGTGGTTTGGGTAATAGATTGTTAAAATGGGTAAAGAACAGGTTAGAAATAAGCTAACTAGCACAGAGTTTGGGTTACAAGGTGTGTATCCTTTGTGGAAACTGGAACCAATACTCTTTAAAAATGTGAATTCATGAGTTAGATCGTTGCATTTGCAGATGATAGTAACAGATTCAAGAAAGACAGAGTGATTTGCATACAAGTCAAGAATGGACCCAGAAAGGATACCATATATGGTGATACACATCAGAGTGCAAGGAACTAGAAACAGAGGAAGACGGAGGATGCACTGGATATACACAATGAAGAATGACAGAACAACAGGATTAAAGATTAATGAAGCTGGTGCAATATAGCTAATGGTAGAAAGACTTCATTTGCCCCATCATCACTATTGAGCAGATGGACAGGAACTGAAGAGAACGAAGAGTAACAGAGGGAGTGGGAAAGACTTAGAGACATGCAGAATCTTCTTTGAATCCTTATACTCTCTTATCCACCACATGAAGTTCAAGCATCAAGAATTTTCATAACCCAGCTCCAACCTGCTTATTCACTTCTCCTATCTCATGCCCCACCTCCAATACACTTTTTCAATTATACCAGCCTTGACCTTCCCCATTTGACCGCTTCTCTTGCAGCCATCTGCCATGCTTCCCTCTGTGCATGGAACATTCTTCTTAAAACAATTCATAACACCACCTTCTCTTACTTCAGATCCCCCAAGACCATAATGCCTACAAAAAAACCCAGTCAGCTGGTGGCTAGGTGGAGGGGCAGATGGAAACCATTTGTATTTATTGTTTAAAATACTGCATGTATTTTATCCCACTCCAACACCTTTTATGTTGCTTGCCTTCTTAAATGTTACACTCTTCAAAGTGGCAACTGGGTCTTTCTATCTGAGTGGACAGTATTTAACAAGCTGTGGTTACTATCCTAATACAAACAAAATAAATAATAATGCTGAAGTTTGACAGGAAAATCTTGATTAAGCAAATGCGCAAACAGGTGGCATATCAAATTTAATGTGTAAGCATAAAATAATGTATGTAGGTACAAAATACAAAAATTAAGTAAAGTTTAAATAGCAGTAGCATAGTACAGCAGGGTGTGAAATGGGTCTAGGTTTGTCAATAGAAATAATATTTAAATACCTGATCCACTGTGCAGCTGAAGTTAAAAAGTCTATTAAGATATTTCTCTGTTTCAACAAGGGCCTCTAAATCCAAGAATATCCTGCAGTATCTTTATAAAGCAATTCATACATTCCAAGGCCAGAAGGGACAACTGTGAATATCTAATCTGATCTCCTGTACAACACAGGCCATAGAACTTGCCGAAAATCATTCTTGATTCAACGATTGGACCACACCTGGAGCATAGTGCTGAGTTTTGGTTACTTTATGCAGAGAACAAAAGAGTTAAATTGGCGAGTAAGCATATATGGAACCGATGTTAACTGAAATAAAGGGGCTTTCATATGAAGAAACAACAACAAAACTGGAGTTATTTAGTCTTAAGAGAAGACCACTAAAATATGAAGAAATTAAACTAGCTAAAGGTTACAAAATTAAGTCTAGTGATTTATTTGAGGTCACTAGACAAACCAGAACTATCTATTCTCTCCAGGCTGTAGGGGGGATTAGGTTTTCAGTCAAGAGGCAATACCTGTAATAATTTAAGAAGATAGTATATTATAAATAGAGTGGAACGAACAGATAAATGGAATAGAGTTCCAGTTGAGGCAGTGGAGTAAAATAGTATAAATGCAATTAAACAAAAACATGATGACTATATGAATTTTAATAAGTTTAGTGGTGCTTGGGTTTAATATATGGTAAATTTAAGTTAAAATGGTATTAGGTGGGAATAACTAATGGCCTTTTGGGGGGTTGGGAGGACATCTGTGACAAAAAAGAAAATTATAATTTGAATTTGTAAGAAAACTTAAAAATATATAAGAAAACAGACAGTTCGAGACAGGAGGCGGCTATGGCCCACACAACACACGTAGTTTAAATCCTGTCTCCATCTCCACAGACAACAGCAGCAGAAAAAACAGTGACGCTTACATATAATACATGTACATAAGGGAGAGTGTGAGAGAGACATACTGTAGCTACTTGTGTAAGGACATGAGTACTAAGAATAGAATTAATGAGAGGAGGAATACAGAGACTATTAATGAAGAGTATCAAAATGTAAGAATCCACTAGGAAATAACTGCATTGTGTTAACATTAAATTAATCAAACCTTATCTACATTTAGACATAAAAGGCTTTTACCTGATTACTACAAGACTACACAAAAATTTGTATAAAGGAGGTTACCAATGAGGAAAGTGGTTGCAATGAAATGACATATCTTCTCCATTAAGCAGCATTCAATTGGCACTCATAGTAGAGACTTGCTGCTAATTTATGTGTACAATTAAGATTAAATGTTATTAATATTTTTCTCTTATGGAGACTGTTCCTTGGCCTTCTTAAAGTGAAATCAATGTAGTTTTAACTAATCAGTGGTATTGTGGAGGGGTTATGTGTGGGTAGACACTATTTTACAGGTAAAGAAATGCCCACACTGACATACGCTGAGGAACAGAGTTGAATAAAGGAACTTTCTAAATTACACAGATTCAAACCACTCTGTTTATTATGTAATAAACAGACTGTATCCTTGCCCAAACACAAAACTTAACATTAAAAGTTCTTTTAAAAAAACTTCTGCTCCCAGGCCCTCTTCTCAAAGAACAAGAAAGGCAGCTGACTTCATACACATGCTCCTCATATGACATTAGAAAGCATCCTCTGCATACACTTATGCACTTACACAGAGAAAAGAAAGAGGACCTTGTAGTTACTGCATACAACTTGGAGTGAAGAGATCTGGGCTCTAATCCTGAATCTGTCATTGAGTGTGTGTGTGTGTCAACTTCACCAAATCAAACTCAAGTGGTTTACAGTGTTCAGATGGAAGGCAATACAGAAATGCACAATATCAAACTCATCCCGGCCCTGTTATCTGATTAAGGAATAGGTGGATTTCTATAATGTGCATGACTTCAGATACGTGGGAAATATGACCCTCATTTTATAAGGTTCATACTGCTAAGTAATTCAAATGAGCAGTAGTACTGAGCCTTGCTAAGTACCATGGTAGGAAAGGAACTGGGAGTGATTGGAAGTACACACCTTGGTACCAAATGCTCATATCTCAGCTCCAACAGTCACTGTTTTCTTGATGGTTCCAGGATTCATTGCACTGAGGCAGCAGTCCCAAAAGTGGGAGAGAGAATTCTCAATGCAGATAAAGAATAGCTCAATTTTATGGGACTGGTATCCCTAAACAGCAGCAGCAAAATCCACAGGTGAATTAGGAGTAAGGGCAAATTCTCTGCTGGTGTAAATGGGAACCTCTCCACTGACTTCAATGGAGTGGATTCCATTTACATCAGCAGTGAATTTGATCCTAGATATAGCTCAGATCCACAAGGATTCCTTTCCACCTCAGAGTCCCCCACTGGGCTCCTTATGATTCCTTCCCAAGAGGGACTACCTTGCTGTCCCCATTCCCTCCAATCAACTCCTCAATATTTCCCAAATAAAAACTTTGTCATATTGCCACTTTGCCCCCTCAAGCAACAGAGCAGAAACCCAAAGGTTCCTACCCTACTAGTGTGCTGGTTAATTTATGGTTTTAAATGCACACTGTATTTGTATAAACTGGCACCAGTTATGTTAAAACTATACTCTTAGAAGGGCAATTTATTGGCAGTTCTAGCCACTGCAGAGTCTTTAACGCTACACAAACTCAAGAGTGGCATTTTCTATATGAAAGACGCAAACAAATATCATCAAACCTTATGTCCGTAAGAGGTTTTATATATTACTTGCCCCTAAAATCAGTGAAGTCAGCTCTAGAATTCACTTAAAAAAAACAAACCACCCCCCAAATCTGCAGTCAATACTTCAGTTTCAGTGGGAATTTGCCTTAGTAAATCTTGATTAAGAAGTACATGATTTGGTTCTTTTTGAGTAGGATAAAACTGTTTTCCTAGTAGGCACAGTGCCAGAATCCTGTGCATTCAAGCAGTACCATAAAAGCTGCAAATGTATCTCTACCACCTTACTCATTATAGACACAAGTAGAGATTGTTACAAATGGGCTAGGCTTTGAATATCGTTACCTGTAATAACCAGGCATCACAATATGCACGCCTGCACTTGGCTGACAGATGTTTGATACTTCCTGATCATCCATTTTGCGCACAGAGTCTGTGAAAGGTCCTGTAGCATTGATAACACATTTGGCTTTGACATCAAATTCCTGCCCTGTGAAAGAACACAGCATCAATCACGTACCCCATTTGTTTCCCTGTTCACTGACAATCTGGATTATTAATTTATCTATTCACTTAACCTATTGTAAAGTATATTGTGTCACTCTAGAGGTCCCAAACAGCTGGAATTAACAACAAATATTTCTTTTTTAAAAATTAATGTAAAATACAAAACAAGGAATGATACCCATCAAAAGAGCCTTTACAAATACAATTGAGCGTGCTGGACTTTTCCCCCCACCTTTATTTCGTTAAGAACTGTATTTAAGAACAGATCATTGAAAAACTGGTGCCATTTGTCTCTCAAACCTTGAATTTGGTATAAGGTATTATTGCTATGTGGAACACAGCATTTTACAATGTCAGCTTTGCTTGACAGAAGGCTTTGAATGTAAAAGCCTAGTCTTCCCTGCCAAAGCATAAGGATTTGGACGGAAACCTGACAGAAGTTAAAGATGATTGACATTAATGACATGACACTGCACTTTGGAAATACCCCATCTTTGCTATTTCCAAATCTAAGATGTCCCCATCCTTTTTTTTTTTTTTAACTCTATAAATTCTGTGTTTCTTTAATGAACACATTTTGTTTTATTCTATTAATCAAAAACTGATAAAACTGAATAATTTCCCCAGTAGATTTTATCCAGTGAATGATGGGCTGCAGAACGCGAATATTTCTCTCCCTACACTGAAATGTAGCTTAAGTTAGAGGCCCATAACCAATAAAAGTTATTAGGTAAAGTTAGGCACGACTCTATAAATATCTCCTAGAATTAGATTGCAATCCTCATACCTGTAAGAACATCCCTGCATCGTGCGCCACAGACACGCTCCTTCCCGCTCTTTGGATCTGTCTTCTTCAGCAAGTGCACCACTTCAGTGTAATTGGCTGTGGCAGCACCATACCTGGCAGCAGTGAGGGCGATGGCAAGGTTCATTCGTGCATCGTTGTGTTGTCCTGCAGCAGGGGACAGAATCAAAGGAAGGACATGAGTCACCTCAAGCCACTGACTTGTGGTATGGAAGTGTGTCAGAACCGATCTGTCACATCTGTCCCTGTCACATTGAATATACATGATGGCTGGTCAGGTCTAACAAGAATTATTTAAAGATACATTCTCTCTTCTAGGTCAGAGCATTAACCTGCTATTTTAACAATAGAAAATGCAACTTTGTTTAGCACATGGGCATTTATAACATCCAAGATTATTGTCCAAGTAATGATTTGTATGTGATACGTGTTATGAAACAAAATTAGCATTCATTCATCTCAAACTTAGGTACAGACAAGTCATTTTTTGAAAGGCATCTTGTAATTCTGATACTGCAGCAATACAGCCTCTTCAGAATGTTTACTCTTGACAGCCCCACCGGTATTAATTAACAATTTCTATTAGCACATGTACTACATGACATTCAAAAAACAAGAAATGATCTTTCAGAGATTCCTGCACTAAGCCATCAGTTTTCTATAAACAGACATTTATTTTAGGTACTTTTCCAGTTCAAAACTAATAATGTTCAGCGTAAAAAGCATCAAAAAAAAGAAGCTGGCAGACCAAGATTAAATTAATGAATGGCTTTTAACATATATCATTAAAGATTTATTACTGAAAATCCCTTGTTAAAAAGAAGCAAAAAGGAGAGTGAGGGGGCACTGAGGGGGAAGATGATTAATTACTTTAAAATAGTGGCATCACCTGAGACTTTTTTCTATTTATTATTGCCACTGAAGTTAAAATCCTGGATGTTCGCTAGGAAGAATTACTCTACATTGCAGGGGCAGGCTCTGTGTGCCCTGAATAATTAATTTACAAGGGCTAGACTTATAGAGGTATGGTTCATTCCCACATGTTGGGATCAGTTCCCTCAAAATAATACTGATAAAGGGATGAATTTGTAATGGATATTGTTGTTGATTTATGTTGCCAGCACACCAAACATTTAGTATAAATGGTTTATGTAAAGTTCGGTCCTTCTGATTCTGTCTGTGCAATTCTGAGCCACCTTGCAAGTCATCTGTTCCAAGCTAAAAGGGCAAAGTTATAAAGATAGGATCAATGGCTTTGAGGCCTCTGCTTCCCCACCCCCAAACTTCTCAGTCTAACACAGCTGAAACGATGCAGTGCAATCAGTCCTCAACTATTTTTTTTAAAAAACAAATGTTATGCCAAGTGTGTGAATTCTAAAAGGGTAAAATGACAAAGATTAAAAAAAAACAAAACACAACCTCAAAGAACTCGAAACCAAAATAATGCCCAAGGAGCCAAATGCTTAAGACCCGCTAAACAATGGAACACATATCAGGAGATGTTATGGGCTCTCTATCACTGAAGATACTCAAAGCTAGACAACTATCTATCAGAGATGGGGGAGGAATAATTAAACCATGCCACAGTGCAGAGGGATAGTGAGATGGTCCACTGGAGACTAATGCAACCTCCACCCTAGTGACATCCATAAGATTGAGGGAATGCTCCATAACTCAGATTGGACTTCTGAGCCGTAAACAGTCTCTGTAGGATTAATTGCCTCCTGCCTTGCAGCAATTGTTTCAACGCCATGCCAGGAAGATAGCAGGAGGAAAGTTATTTAAAAGGTGATTGCGTGGCAAAGGCTTTCAACTCTTCTGGAGACATCCCACTTTACTCTGGTGTTTGGTTCTGGAGTCCACAAATCAGTCTTGATTCATTCAGGCCTCTCCAAACAGAAAATATGAAGGGCCTTCTAGACTGCCTGAGACCTAGAAGGTTGTAGATCGTGGCTCTGCAGGAGGCACTTATTCAGCAGAAAGGTCAGCTTGTAACAGAAGCCAATAAAAACAAAAAACAAAAACAGCACAGCAGATAAAAGCTGCAGGGCCTACCAGGGTACAGAGCATGCATGCAAATAGAATATGCCGTGCTTTATACAGTGATATTATCAATCTACAGACTTGCAGGGAAGGCACCAGGCCTGAAGCCAATTTTCCTGACCAGACTTGAGCAGTAGAAGAAATGGGCTCAACAGCTCCTCTTTGATGATCAAAGGACGGCTGTTCGTTTTTAAAGTCTTGTACAGGTAGCACCACTGCTGGACCCTGATCAGTCTGATTTCTAATTATTTGATTAGAGGAAAGCTGAGGAGCTAGTTCTTCAAATTCTCTTTAGTCACGTTCTTGTTCTTCCCTGGGAAAGACCCTTCCGCCAGTCACCTTCCCATCAATAATATGGCAATAGAAGCTAGTGCTTGGGATGAACTGCTTTTCCGTGGATGATCCCAGGAGTGGACTTGTCAGTAATTAAAAAGCACAATTTAAAGCTGTGACTAACGTTAAATTTGTTTCATCAGGATTTTTTTTTAAATCTCGAAAGTCAACTTTTTCCAGTGGATTTCAGCCCTTTTTGATTGCCTAAGTACAGTAACCCCACTCCGTCGGAGGAATACTGCAGAAGCAGGTGTAGTTTCTAAAACTGAACAAAAAACATTCAAGCAACAAAGCACCTTAACTGTGTACTATATAAACTATACCCAAAGCCTAAATGATGCTAAGCATCTTCTCAGAACCTACAAGTCCCACTGACCAAGCTAGTGCTTGGGATGAACTGCTTTTCCGTGGATGATCCCAGGAGTGGACTTGTCAGTAATTAAAAAGCACAATTTAAGGCTGTGACTAACGTTAAATTTGTTTCATCAGGATTTTTTTTTAAATCTCGAAAGTCAACTTTTTCCACTGGATTTCAGCCCTTTTTGATTGCCTAAGTACAGTAACCCCACTCCGTTGGAGGAATACTGCAGAAGCAGGTGTAGTTTCTAAAACTGAACAAAAAACATTCAAGCAACAAAGCACCTTAACTGTGTACTATATAAACTATACCCAAAGCCTAAATGATGCTAAGCATCTTCTCAGAACCTACAAGTCCCACTGACCTTGACAGGTGGTACAGGTGCAAGAGTTGGGCAGGTACTCAGCAAGTCCCAGGATCTGGCCCACTATATACAATAACCTGAGGGCTACACTAAGTCTGAGTTTCTCACCCTTCACTCTCATAAGCAAGGGGTTTGCTAAAATAACTTTCATTCTCAGCTATCTTTTTCTGACAAAAACTACTTTGACTGGATAAAGAATGTGTTTACAAGGAATTCAACAGGGCTGGAAATACGTTGCTGCTGCACTGAGCTATGTATTTATATATACACACTGTATCCACAATGTATTGAATATGCTTTACACCAATCTACAATACCTGATTCTTGCTCAGTTGCTAGGCATATATAATATTTAGGGGGAAAAATTCAAACTGCCTAGTTAATATCTCACCATTAACACAAGACACTTTTTTCAACTGGGTAGGAAATTTACTGTTCAAAAGGAAGTTCTAATAGCAATGGCTTGAACTAGGCAAGGTGCATGTAAGGCTAAACTTCTCTGACCCACATCAGAATTTGTATACTGGGGGCCAGATAAGACACTGGTCTGACTCCACTGACTAACAGGGCTACACCAGGGACAAATTTGCACCAGGAATCCAGCGGGTTAGTACATTAATTGGAGCTCTATGACTTGGTAGTGTCACTTTGGCTGGGGGGTTGAATTTCTTGTATTCTTTTCAATGTCATTTCAATCCTTCCTCCAAATCTAGCTTAGCATTCTGGGTTCAAACAAATTCAAAATCTCACAGCAAAACTTACTCGAAACTGCCAAATTTTGCCATGTTTCATACTGAAATCGTATTACACTGAATTTGGCATGATTTCAAAGCAAAACTTCTTTCTGGATGATTTGCAGTCAGTGTTTAGATACTATAGTGAAAAGAGCTATAGCAATGCCTAGATAGACAGGTAGGCAGGCAGGCAATCAATATTCATGAGCCTTTTGAGTGAACTGGGCACTTGGTTTTGAGTTTTGAAAATAAAACCATGTAAGGCAAATTTTATACAGTTCAGGTTTCTCTGTAAGCATCTTATTTCTACAGCTCTACAAATGAACACTGAGCACTATAAAAGACAAATACAAGAAGACAGGGCTCCTGCCCCAAAGAGCTTACAGCCATCTCTAGCATATGTCACACCATGCCACATCTGTCCCCATTTTTTTTCTTATAGAAACAGGTGGGATTATTGAATTGAATGCTTTAGGGTGCACAGGGCAGGCAGTGTCCAACAGCTAAATATATTTACTAAAAAAAATAAAGTTTCATATCAGATTTAAAGAGCTATTATCTGGCACATTTTGTAATGTAAAGATTTGTGGACAAATCAGCACATTTAGGACCAAATTTATTGGGAGGAAAAAGCAATTTTGCTTTTTTTTAAATGCGTTGTACTGATTTGCTTTATTAAGCCTTGTGCTTCTGATCTGGGTGAACCTACTGTATTGTACTGGAGTGAATAATTATTTTTTATTATTAAAAATAAAACATACAATTAAAATACAGGCTTGGTATGTGACCAGCATCAATGATTCAAAGCAGTCTCTCTCTTTTCCTTATCCCTTTCATTAACACAAGCCTTTTGTTCCTGTGATGTTCTTTTTATCTGTTCGAATTTCTCCATTAAGCTATTTACTAGCTGAATAATTTAGCAATCAATGGTAAGCTCTGCTTTTTGGTCAAGATCTTGAAATGTCCAGATTTGAAACATTTGAGTAAACAGGGTTTTCATATACTTCGGGATTTTTTAAATTATATAATCTGTAGCGAACATTTACATTAAGTAATTCTGAGAGACGTGATGGAGTCCAGTGGAATTTTTATACTCATATGGCTGAACTGTCAAAAAAATCAGCTTTACTGAATTTATTGAAATTACACTGCAATTATATTAAAACCCCATGCTTCATAGGCACTGCCTTTTCTTGATTTCCAGAAGAAAGAGCTTCATATGTTTTGTTTTCTGTACAGACCTACTCTGTACAGGGCACAGTAACAGTTTTTGTGCTCACTACAGCATCATTCACTGGGGCAAAGTACATTTTGTGAAATAAAGAGAAGCTGCCAGACAGAAAGGGTTTGTTTAGGGTTTTTTCGGTTTAAAGCCAAGGATGGGTAATTATATTATTTCAGAAAGAGCATTATCTGTTTTTACATTTTTATGATCCCTGTTACTGTAAGTCAAATGATGGTGCAATATAAGGACCCGTTTAAGTTGCACAACACTGCTTAGTTGTATGTTTTAACATATAAACTTTATTAATGATATAATTTAATCTTTGCGGATTAGAAATTCTCTTTCCTTATATCTTTGAAAATCAGCTGTTTTGCTTCCATCAATCTTCAGCTAAATACGGACCTCTCCATCTAAGTTTGACAGCTCTTCCAACCTCAAGATAATAGCTTCCATGTTTAATTTGCTCTAGAGATGACATGCAGTGCTTTTTGACACCTATACAATTGCCATATCAAGAGGATGCCTGGGAAATACAAGAATAGCTCTGTGACAAATAGCAAGACATTCATAAACACGTGGTTATTCCTAGATTATTTACTTGGGACAGTTTTTGTGCAAAGCCATTGGTTTTGACATGAGTCACCATGTTAAAGAAAGCACAAAGCCTAGAGTTTTAAATACAGTTTGAGTTGTACTGTACAAAGCTAAGGCGAACCGTAACATCAACTTCCTTTGCTTTCAGGGATAACCCACATTAAATCCTGAATATCTTTCAGTTTATCATAACATTTGGGAGATGATTTAAAAGTAACAGAATAGACCCATCACCGTAATTTAGTGTGTTCGTTCAAATAAGGAACTGAGTCAGCTGCCTAAGAACTCACAACAGCTAACCTATGGGCAGTGAAGTGGGAATTTATTACTATGGCTTTTGCCCTTAATAGATGTCCACTAGCACCGTGCCCTGTAATGGTTATTACTTCATTAGTCCTGTTGCTTCCTAAGGCCACTATTTTGGAAGTATTCATTGTTTTGGGTATCAAACTTCAGCAAAAATCTGACCTGCTTCAGAAGAGATTTGAATGACACCCACGTAAGAAGTACTTGCGACAAACAACTGTGGGTCAATCTGGCAAACATTCTAAGTTTTCTTTCCAATCTTCTCTCTATGCTTTCACCCAGAAGGATGATAACAGGAAAAGTCAACATCTTTTAATCAATTTGGTTTCTAATTGCTCTCACCAAAAAGTCCAGCATCCTATTAGGTACTGTTTCAGTGGAGTATATGGCTTGCTTATCACAAAGTAATCGATCAGTGGTATCCCACCTTGTCTCTCTAATACCCTAGGACTCACACGACTACAATTACAACTGCATTTCAATGGTATGGCAATTTAGGTCACACGTTATGGGTTGGTCTTTCAAAACACTCAGCATTGGTCTATCTTTGCTCCAATGAGAGCAATAAAGCTAACACTGATTTTTGAAAATTCCTACCCTAAACACTCATATTGGGGTGCCTGGGAAGTTATTTTGTAGCCGTCAAAAAACAAATTATTTTAAAATTAACAATGCCACTTGATCTGTAATGGCCTTTCTGTAGTTTGGACAAATGCAGTTTTCATTCCCTTAGCATGTACTGTTATTCTCCACGACTCTGTTGATCTTTGAGTATGTGCCATTCCCAGGAAAAAAAAAATTCTCCCATGAAGTATCCACAACATACATGTAGTTTCATTTTCATCTGCACTAAGCTTCAGCCAGTAGGAATTTCTGTGTAGAAATTTCTGGTTGTAGCTGGGTTTTGTTTGAACGCTAGAGCAGTTAAGATTGCCAGGAATAGTGCTCTCAACACAGAACACACTAGAGCTGTCAAAGTCAGTCATTTGTTCTGATATCTGCTGCTTTTGTTCTGACCTGTTTCAGACCACGGAAAGAAACCCTGTTTAGCTAATAGTGGGATAAGTTTCTTTTTTAAAAGGTTTAACAAAATATTCTATTCTGGGCAAATGTCATACTAGTCCATTACCACAGGCTACTTCAGGAGAGCAGTACAGTACTCATTTTAATTATACACATTTTTCAAAGAACAAGGCCTGTGAGTAAATAATCCCTCTTTTAAAGCCCAATAGGATAATTTAGTTTGGTAGGACAAATTGAAAGTTTCTGAGGGGCAAAAATATGAAAGTGTACCATAGTAAAAAGCTCTCCCAACAAATCAACTGTGCTTGCTCTTTAAAAGCAATGGCCCTTCCATGAATTGAAGAAATACTCTGTCCATATACCATTGGGGAGGGCACAGTAGACAGACAGATGGCGCACACAGAAAAGAAGAGTTCTGCCTCTATGTCAGTGTCTCCCCTCCCTCCATGAATGCTCGATAGGGGTCGAGGTCCACAGAGTTTGGAATGTAGGATGAGCTAGAGCAACGTTTCTCAAATGCGACCACAACAGCCTCCTGGGCGGTGATGGGAGGGGCAAAGCATCAGTCCCTCCCCTTCCCTCCTTGTTGCTCCTGGATGCGCCACCCAGCACCGCCTCTGGAGAGATGTGGGGTACAACGCTGCAGGAGCAAGTTGAGTTTTTGACCCATCTTGGGGGAAAGGGATTTGGGCAGCAGGCTCAAGCAGCGGGACTTCAGGAGCCTGGCCATGTGGCCCCAGGCTCCAACCATGGGGCAGTGAGTACTAACCCCGCCTCCCACAGCTCCAGCCATGCGACCCTGGCCTCCAGCTGTGGGACTTCAGCCTCTGGCTCCTGGTTCCAGCTGCATGGCAGCAGGCGCTAGCCCCCGGCTCCAGTCCCGAGCTCAGGCTGCGCAGTGGCAAGCGCTGGCCCCAGGCACCGATGACTCCCAGTCCCAGCTGCACTGCAGCGAGCTCCAACCATGGGGTAGCAGGTGCTGACCCCCGTCTCTGGAGCTTAAGTCAGCCTCTGTCCCCCACTTCCAGCCATAGGTGGTGGGCGCTGGCCCCAGGCTCCAGCCACGCAGCCCCAGTGCCTAGCACTGATCCTCTGCCCCAGTTGCACAGCAGCAGGCGCCAACCCACAGCTCTGTTCCCAGGCTCACAGTGGCGGGAGCTGGACTCAGGTGCTGACCTCTGGCCCTGGCCGTGCAGCAGCGAGTGCTGGCTCCAGTCACGGTGCCGGGCATGGACTCCTGGCTCTAGCCACACAGCCCCAGGCTCCGGCATCCAGCTCCAGGCTCTGGCCATGCGACAGTGGGACTCATCACCAATCCCCATTGCCCCTGGCCCCCTCTGCCTCCCATGGCCCTGTATACACACACACACACATACACACACACACACACATATACATACACATACACACACACACACACACACATACACACCCCCTGCTGCCTTCCTGACCTTGCATCCATCCCCCTCATTGCCCCTGGTCCCCACTGCCTCCCACAGCCCCACATCCAACCCACCATTGCCTCTGGCCCCTGCTGCCTCCCCCTTCAGCTCCTCCATGCAGGGCTTAATTGGTCCTGGGGCTTGCTGAGAAAAGTGGTATTAACAAACATGCAAGTATCACTTTTCGCAGCAGACTTACTTGCTATCTGTGAAAAGTGATACTTGTATGTTTGTTAATATCACTTTTCATAGCCTCCCAGGTAGCTACTAAGTGCGCTGTGATATTAACAAATATACCTCCCGAAGGGGGAGGCAGCATTATTTTTTATTACTGAGTCTGCAAAAAAACCTACAAATATAAATTACAATGACTTGGATGTGTATCTGTGCATATTTAATTGTTTTTCCTAACGGTAATTAAGTATTTTAGGAAAAAGTGTCAGTGAGAGTTGGTGGCCGCACTCGGAGGTCACCAAAAGTTTTGTTGGGAGAATCCCTGAGCTAGAGTCTGCATGGGAAAGCAGCCCCTCCTCATACATTCCTCCCCCCAGAGCTGGAGAATATCCATAGCTAATTTAATGCTACTTCAAGCAATACTCACTATGGGTCTGTGCCTTTGACCCCAAGATGTTATAGAGCTACGAAATAACTACGTAGGTGGGGCAGAAAGCAGCATGCAGAGGCCAACCCTTCAGAGGACCAGGGATTTCCTTTCCTATGGGCCCAAAGGAGCTATGGAATTGGGTTCAATGTCTCATCCTTCCTATCCGCTCTCGCATTATGCAAAGATCTGTGGGAAACTCAGTACGGTCAACCTCCCACCAATCCCAAAATCTGAGCAATTCTGCAGAAGGTTACCATTTGGGCCCAATATAATCTTAAACTTTCACCAAAAAAAGTTGTTGACTCCTCCTCACCCCAGCCCCCGCCCCCGAGACAGGAAAATACTTCACTCCATCACCACACTGTGGGTATGTCTACACTTGGAACTGCAGACATGATTCCCAGCTCACCCAGACATGCTCTCATCAAGCTATGGTACTAAAAATAGTGTAGCTAGGCTAGCACGGGCAGCAGAGAGCAGCGGCATGGGCTAGCGGTGCTGAGTACAAACTCACCTGAACCCCACGGGTACATACTGCCACTAGCACAAGTACATGTCCTTGAGCTTGAAATCATGCCCCTAGCTCCAAGAGCAGACTTAGCACCATTCACCCACCAAAAGCTGCCTGTGCAATCATGCACATGAAGTCTTTTGCCAACATACTCACTAGCTGACTTTTGCCATCAGGATTGGTTCTAGCTGCAAGAGGCAGTTATTTGAGCAAAGAGGCAACTAAACTCAGGGTGAAACTGAAGAAACTGAGTGGGGAGTACCAAAAATGGAAATCATAAAAGGGTAATTTTTAGGTCTTCTTGTTGATTCTTTACCATTAGACCAAGGAAAACTATAGTCCATTACAAGCCATTTACCGGAGAGCTATCACACTTGGAATCCTGCGTCACTCTGAGCCTAGGAAGGGCCATATCTTGACAATGCTCTCCCTCTCTCTCTGCATGATTTTTATAAAAGTTTGGTGGCACAGCTGCATATGCAAAATGCATGTGTAACTGTGTATCTAATTTACATGAACACTTAACAGAATTGCATACAAACTCTGGAGAACTGGGCACACAAATGACATATGGTTGGTCACCAGCATGCACAGTTACATGATTTCCATATACAATTGTGGTCATTGTCATCCATCTTTAAACAAAAAAGATTGGGTCAACCTGTGGAATTCCTTCGCCCATGAGGTCACTGTGACTGCATTTACAACTTTATTCCCTATGGCTACTTTACCCCCTCCTAGCCTCTTGCCAGACTCCTTACTCCAGGGCAAGATCCCAGGATTTACTCTCCCCCTGGACTTCCTCCGTGTTCCTGACTCTTTCCCTCCTCTCAGGGAGGGACTGCAGACTCCTTCCCCTGAAGCTTTTTTGCTCTCAGTTTCCTGGCTTTATAGTGCTGTCCCAGCCTCTCTCCAGCTGGGCTTCACCCTCAGTTAATCCCGGCCCTCCATCTAGCAGGTGATGCCAAGTGACCTAATTGCTTTAACTCTATCAGGGCTGGTGGGGGACGCACACCCCATCACAGAGGGATATAATATACATCTTTTGCAATAGAAGAAAGAATTCTTTAGACCTCAAAGAATTCAGGTAAAGAGATAAACAGTTTTTATCACTATCCCATAGAAAGTGTTAGGAAAGGGATGATTCCTCTGTTTTGAACTTGGTCTGTTCGCGGATCCAGCTATTCTGACAAATTTGTCTTTGTATGTAACATTCTGAAATTTGATAAAAATCTCAAGTTATTAATAATGATTGCGGCTAGATGATGGCTGCAAATTTAAATATGGCCCTGCTTCTTCTCTTTAGCTCAACCGTAGACCCCAAGAACTTGATTTCTTCCTCTTGCTACTCAACAACCTCCACAGACATTTCAATTCCATTACTCATGGTGCCTATCAGTGTCTGAATTTTGGTTTTGCTATCTGGTAGCTAGGGAACTACTATCCACTCAAATAAATACTAGATTCATCACCACCCCTATTTAATATTGCTCTGGAGAGAGCATAGCAAAAGCCACCTAGGATAATTTAAGATTTTAAATCTGCACTGTATGCTACGAGGAAAACTTAAGGAATTTAAGAAGGCTGAGTTTATTCTCATATAAGGAAAGATTAAGGGAATTAAGGAGGCTGAAACCAAGTAAATGGCTCACAATGGTTAAACATGTCATAGTAAAAAAATTAGGAAACAACGCACAGTTAGTCAGTGATTTTTTATGCAAAGTAATAAACACATGGAATAAACAGCAAAGTAGGAAGGACCACAAAGTTTTGGATTTTTATTTTTTTTAAAACACAAATCCTAAAAATATTTTTCTATCTCTAACCAGTTTTACTGCCAAGTAAAGATACTGAAGCTAAAGCAGTTGTACTATAAATAAGCTGCAACAGCCAGGCAAAAGGGAGCTAAAGCATATTATGGTAGTGTTAATTCAGAATTTCTATCTATTTAGGTACTTACAGATCTCCCAGCACTAATATCTAAAAGCTTCACAAACCGCAAGGAATTTATCCGCACAATGAAGGAAGGGGGTTGAGAGGAAGGAATTAGTATTATTTTTCATTGTTGGTTTATAATTATGTTGTTTCCCACTTCTTTTGTATCAGCCTTCAGCTTGTCACAACAATCTTACTACAATGTCAGTGTAAGTAAAAGCACAGTGTTAAAATGAAACTAAACATTGTCAGTGCCAGTTTATGGAAACCATGCTAAAATGTCACAATGAAAAAATGTCTCTGCAGATCTGTTGTGGCTATGCTGCAGTGTCAGAAAGAAATGTGATGTCAATGCAAGTTGTTATGTATCAATGCAGTGTAGGGGTTGACTGACTGATATAGACAGTACCCGACTTTACATCTCAAGTTTGAGGCAAACTGTGCATGGTCAGTAGCTATTTTTCAAATCCTGTCTAAGTCAACTGGAGACCAGTCAACAGTTTATGAACTATTGCCCACTTCATAGGCTATAAAAGGAAATGATTTCCTGTTATGTGCCCTGGTCTAAACTAACCGGGGCTAGAGTTACGATCCAACAGTATAAAAAGAGACAGATACTATGTCAGAAATAAACAGCAGATGTAAAGTCACTCTTCATGAGACAGGAGTGACCACATCACACACTAGTGACATATAGTAGTCGCTAAGTAAATAATAAGGGTACCCCATCACTAGTATAGAAAAGTAAAAATCCCTCAGTGGAGCTGTTGCACATTTGTTTGCTGTCTGTACAGAGCACCAACTGTCAGGCCAGCTAGTTGCTTATTTATACATTTAAATACAAACTGCAAAGCGCTGAGTGCCCTCAACTCTCAATGGCAGTCAGTGAAGTCAATGAGGATTGAAAATGCCCAATACTCACAGGTTCTGCCTGTCACCGACATAAAAATAATCACCAGAGTAGGATCAAACATCCGCTGTTTAAGTCTACAGTATCCACATCACTTGATAAAGAACATAAAAGAAGAACATCTTAGCAAATAAAGTAGGGCTGTCCAACGATTTTTAAAATTGCAATTAATTGCAAGATTAAAAAATAGTCATGATTAATCACAGTTTTAATCACACTGTTAAACAATAGAAGAATACCAATTTAAATTCAGCATGTCCTCTGGAATGGTGGTTGAAGCATGAAGGGGCAGACAAATGTTTAGCATCTCTGGCACGTAAAAACCTTACAATGCAGACTACAACAGTGCCATGAACACCAGTTCTCAATTTCAGATGACATTGTAAGTAAGAAGCAGGCAGCATTATCTCCCATATATGTAAATAAACTTGTTTGTCTTAGCAATTGGCTGAACAAGAAGTAGGACTGAGTGGACTTGTAGGCTCTAAAAATTTACACTGCACTCAAAAAACAGTTATGTAAAAAAATAATTCTACATTTGTAAGTTGCACTTTCATGATAAAGAGATTGCACCTCAGTACTTGTATGAGGAATTGAAAAATACTATTTCTTTTGTTTATTTTACAGTGCAAATGTTTGTAATAAAAATAATATAAAATGAGTACTGTACACTTTGTATTCTGTGTTGTAACTGAAATTAATATATTTGAAAATGTATAACAAATATTTTTGGAAAAAATTTAAATAGGTATTCTATTATTAACAGTGCAATTAAAACTGCACTTAATCGTGACTATATTTTTAATCTAGTTAATTTGTTTTGCATTAATCGCTTGAGTTAACTGCAGTTAATTGACAAACGTATCTTGATGAATGCCCTAGAAGCTTGTCATAAACAGAATTCTAGGTGCATGGGTCTTCAACTGGAAAAGTCCTGTTCACCCCTGCCAACCGAGACAGGGAACTCAGCCAGTTTTAACTGCTGTGACTGGGCTTTTGCATACCACATTCCTGTCTTTCCGAGGAACCCTTGATTCTCAATCCACTCACTTCTACCATCACTGCTGGTGCTAAATTCACTCTTTGGATGTGATCCTGCCACACCCCCATTTATTAGCATGATGTGTGTATGTGGGAGGATGAGGGTTACAGAGGGGCAGAGGAAAGGGCACAAAGAATGGGAGAGGTGTTGGTCAGAAAATGTATTGACAGACACTGAACTCTACTTTTATTTGAAATTAGAGTAAACGTTAACTGTCTTGATTCTGTATGGTACCATGTGCCATCAAATCCACTGGAGTCCGAGTCAAGGCTGCTCAGCACCTTAAAGGAGTAGGCCCAAAGAGACAGCCACTTGATACAAGAAAAGCCAATGAATACTTAACACTAGTTCCATGTATGTATGGGAATGTGCCATTATCCATTTTAATTGATGCAAATGGCATGTTCTAGGCCCCGATCCTGCAAGTTGCAGTATATAGACAGACTCCTGCACCTCAGTTTGCACTGCTTACTATCAACCTAGAAGGCAGCTTGCAGTGTAATCAAGTACGTAACTGGCCTTCATTTTATTCATTTTTATTAAAAAGTAAATACCCAAACAGCTTTAAAATTTCAGAGACAAAAACACAGTATAGTGGGAAAAGGCATAATGGATTTTCCCCAGCCATATATGTTATCATATCTACAGTATGGAACAATGTACATATTAACTAATGGCCTACCATTAAGTTCACATAAAATATACACATATAAATTACAACAAAATTACATGCTTCACTGGAGTCTTTCCTCTAAAAGCCATGACACGCTGGGGAATACTAAGATGTTTGTGGCGTAATGTGCAAATAATGTCATTTCGCTTGAGAATAATCTTATATCTTTTAGGTAACATGAGATGTGAAGAATTAATCCCCATTCACGTCTTGTTAAGAGAGACAAAAATCATCCCTTGGTTATAGGAATGTTTTAAAAAAAATAAAAGCATAGAATTCGCTAGAATATTCATCATTTCCAATCTTAAAATCACAGCATACAAATAGATGAATCCAGCAAGTCAGAGAGCAAAGCCAATTTAATCTGTGGCTCCCCTGAGGTAAATGTAGTTCACAGTCCTGCCCCCACCCCAACCTCAGCCATAATCCCTGGTTCCTGGAGGTAAAAAAGCACTGAAGTGAGGAAAATTCTGCAGCAGGATATAATGATCCAAAATGACAGGGACAATAATGACAATGAATTTCATGTCTCCCAGTCATGAGCAGGGGATGCTTGACTGGGCTGACTTATACAATTAAATTGTTACAGGTACAGCAGGAGATGCAGTTATCAGCTGCATGCTTTTGGGAACGATGCCTGCAGCAAAAGAAGTGCTATGGAATGCACAGTCTCTTTTGTTGTGAACAAACTATTACTCCTGTAGGTATGCTTATATAGTTGTACCCTTTGACAGAGGAAAAACTGGGTTAAAGACACAAGTCATTTTAGGGTATTGATTTTTATCCATTTTGAAAGTAAAAACTGTTTGATGGATAAAATACCATCTGATTCAAAGGGCTTTGTGCTAAAACCACTACAAGTAAACAGAACATACAGATTTCATTAATTTAAGAAATAAGAAGGACCGTTCATAATACCAAGGCTTATGATTCCTCTGTCTCTCCCACTACTACTTACACCAAATCAGAGTATTAAGAACTCTTAAATGAAATAGAAAATTGAGATTGAAACTACAGAAACAGCCAAGTCAATGCTTATATTTCATTTCCTATATATTCCACAAGAGGCAGCCAATCATGCCTTTACAATCCTCCTCACAGCAGATAACTGGTTTTCTTTCTGAGGTCTCTCATATACTACCCGTAAGATTTTCTTTTAAATAAAATCACTCAAAACATGTTCTGCATGTCCTTGCTGCTTTTAAATACCCATAATGGTTTGCTAGCAGTTCCTGTGGGGCTGAGCATTAGAAGCTACTTTCACAGTCTTCCATTTTCAAGTTAAAACTCAACTAACATGAAGATGTGTAGCAATAGACTTCATCTACATAAAACCTTTCCAGTGACAAATTGTCACACCATTTTAACTTTCAAGGGAGAGAAAAATTTAGAATAAGGATTTAAATTCTTACAACCGTCCATGCCTAAATTTGGGCAATGCCCCTATTACATATGCTAATATTCTCAAAATATTAATTTGAGAAATATGAACTATAAGGCTGTAACATTTCCTAATTCAGCACACACTCTAATACAAGGAAAAAGAGCTATAGGAGATTAAAAAGAAAAAGTGTTTATTCAATTTTTGAGAGCTTAATGAATGCTCTATTCCTTTGCATTGATTTTTTTTTTTTTAAATGGGAAGAATTTCTCATGGGGTTTACAGTAAACAAGGAATGCTCAGTCCTCACCTGAAGAGCCTCCTTTCCACCTTTCTTTGAACAACCTTTTTGTTCCAAAGATTTAGAATTTTAGTTAACATACTTCGGGGAAAAAAAATACGCACCAAAATTCTGGAGAATGCAAAATTATGAAATGAAGAGCCTTTCCTGGGATCTAACTGAACTGGAGATTTTGCAAAGAAAAGTGAAAATGTGAATTTCATTAGAAATTTCACAATCATATATATTTTTCATGTGGCAAAAAAAAAAAAAAAAAAAAAAAAAAATCAAGAAAATACTGTATGAGATGATGCAAAAGATTCTACAGTTCTATTTTCTGTCTTTAAGCTATATAAATATATTCCAATAAGAAACGGTAATTAACACAGCTATTCCATTGTAAATTCATGACTTACTAAATAACCTAGAAATACGTTTCCTTATACACTTAAAAGTTCATCTTTGAAGGGAGAATATGTACATACTCAAAAAACTCTATAGCACCCAGAGAGATGAAATAATGCATCTTAAAAGAGAACTCTGCCACTTAGAATTAGCCAGCATTTTCTGTGCAAGTTTAAAATTGTAGTATTCTTGACTGTTAAATCTCTGCTTTAAAATGTTTCCTATTTTTCTAGCCCACAACATAATGTACATATAATTCAAATGAAGATTAATTCTTCCATTAAAAATGCTTTAAAATAATTCTCTCTATGATCTTGAGCTCTCAGCTTTTGCTTCTCCATATAGTGCCTCTTTTCCAATTTTCCTTGAGCTACATAAATGAAACTGACAGATCACTGCTCAGATAGCAGCCACATTCTTCCCCCAAAATGTTGCCTTTTTGCTATTCAGGAGTATCCCAATACCAGCAAATGCTAAATGAAGTCTGACATGTACCCCTAAGAAACAAACTTGTAAGTTGTGGCTTCAAAGGAAAGCTTGAATAAATAGGACACATTGTGTACACCCAGGCTAACATCCAACATATGCTATAGTTTCCTGATGCTGAGACAGAGCAAGAATAGCCCCTGGTAAAGTCTGTGATTTGCTATTGCTGGTACTTCCAACATTTATAATGTACCATCCATTTTTGCCTGTATAAAACAATTTTAAAATGTAATTCAGAGGGCTGAAGCAACAACATTTCAGAAAGCTATAGAGTAGGATATATTCATGATTGTTTGATAAGCAATTCAACAAAAAATAAAGCGTTAGATCAGCAATTAAAAAAAAAATAAAGGAATAGCACTGCTGATCCCCTTCTGATAAAAGCCAAATACCAATGCAAAAAAAGTAAATAACTGTGCAAATGGTTTTATCAAGTCAGAAAATAATCTACGCAGTGGGTATATTAAAAGTGTTCTTTTGGGGGATTTGGGTCAACACTCCAACTCTAGGGGGAGACCTCTGCTATTAAGCAATACTCACTGCAGCCAGTAGGTGCGACTAAGGCCTGGTCTACACTAGGATGTTATGTCGAATTTATCAGCGTTAACGCGAATTAACCCTGCACCCGTCCACACAACGAAGCTATTTATTTTGACATAGAGGTCTCTTTAAATCGATTTCTGTACTCCTCCCCGACGAGGGAAGTAACGCTAAATTCAACATGGCCATGTCGAATTAGGGTTAGTGTGGATGTAATTCGATGCTAATAGCTCCGGGAGCTATCCCACAGTGCACCACTCTGTTGACGCTCTGGACAGCAGTCCGAGCTTGGATGCTCTGACCAGCCACACAGGAAATGGCCCGGGAAAATTTGAATCCTTTTCCTGTCTGGCCAGTTTGAATCTCATTTCCTGTTTGGACATCGTGGTGAGCTCAGCAGCACTGGCAACGATGCAGAGCTCTCCAGCAGAGGTGACCATGCAATCGCTGAATAGAAAGAGGGCCCCAGCATGGACTGATCGGGAAGTCTTGGATCTGATCGCTGTGTGGGGCGATGAGTCCGTGCTTTCGGAGCTGCGATCGAAAAGACGGAATGCAAAGATCTACGAGAAGATGTCCAAAGCCATGACGGAAAGAGGATACAGCCGGGATGCAACACAGTGCCGCGTGAAAATCAAGGAGCTGAGACAAGGCTACCAGAAGACCAAAGAGTCAAACGGACGCTCCAGATCCCAGCCCCAGACATGTCGTTTCTACGAGGCACTGCATTCCATTCTAGGTGCAGCCGTCACCACTACCCCACCACTGTCCGTGGACTCTGACGATGGGGTATTGTCGACGGCCGCTTCCTCGGAGATGTTCGCGGGGAAGATGAGGAAGGAGATTAGGAGGACGAGGCAGTCAACAGCGCTTTCAACGCTGATTTCCCCGACAGCCAGGATCTCTTCATCACCCTCACGGAGATCCCCTACCAACCCTCCCAAGGCCGTAACCCAGACCGTGATTCAGGGGAAACATCAGTTGATAAGTGTTTTAAACATTTATTTATTTTGAACAGAATAATAATGGTATCTTAACAATGGGTTTTTCATGATTAGTTTGCCCTAGGTGCTTTATTTTCTAGTTCTGGCCAGTGCAGCTACTGGAAAATTCTGTCTATATGTGCGGGTATAGAGCAGAAATCCTCCTGGGACATCTCCACAAAGGTCTCCTGGAGATATTGTGAAAGCCTTTGCATCAGGTTCCTGGGGAGAACGGCCTTATTGCATCCTCCATGGTAGGAAACTTTTCCTCGCCAGGCTAGCAGCAAGTACTCCGGGATCATTGCCTCGCAAAGCATGGCGGCATACGGCCCTGGTGCTTGCTGGCATTCACGCAGCATGCGCTCTTTCTTGCTGGCATTCACGCAGCATGCGCTCTTTCTCTGTCTCTGAAATCCTCATCAGAGTGATATCACTCATGGTGACCTGCTTTGAATTAGGGGAATGTTAGTATTGGGACTGATTGCCTGTTCCTTTACATAACTGTAACCGGCCGTTTACAGCCACGCGGTGGAGGCGTGACAGGGGCAGCATTCAGTGATCTTTCCCGGGGACAGCCACGAGGGGGGTGGGATGGGGCAGAGTTCATGCTGGCCGGATTGCCGGCAGCAGCAACTGGCCAACGCTAGGAGGATTGCTTGGAACTCTATCTCTAACCGCCCTCCCCTGCCACAAAGTCCCATCCCCCCCTCACCCAAAGTCCCAAGAAGGAGGGGCGGCAGGGGGCCGTGAAAACAGTCACTCCACCCCTGCAGACTGCTCAAGTAACAGAAGGCTCTCATTCCCAAAGATTTGATAAGTCCTTTCCTTCACTCCAAAAGCACCTCACCCAAGCCCCCGTCCCAGTTTCATCCCCTAACTGTGTAGTTAATAAAAAATACGTTTCTGTTAATTACTGTTTCTGTCATGTTCTTTTAGAGGAAAGTGTGTTTGAAGGGGGGGAAGGGGGATGGTAATTGGAGAGGACAGTCACCTTTACCAGGGTACAGACACGGGGGCAGGTTGAGCAGAAGGTCACACACACATTGCAGTCACTAGGCACCCTGGTCAGTCTGGGAGGTGGTTTTCATGTTCTGTGTGGGGGGGCTATGTGAGTTTGTGGCGGAGGAGGGCGGTTACAGATCTTATGAAGCGGTCCTTAGCCTGGATGACAGAGCCACGCAGCAGGGGATCTGTAACCGCCCTCCCCCTCCACAAAGTCACATAGCCCCCACACACAGAGTCCCGAAAAGGTGGCAGGCTCCGTTGAAACAACCATCCACCACTGCGGACCGCTCTAGGAGCAGGAGCCTGTCATTCCTCGAGTTTAGAAGCGTCCTTTCCATCACTACACCCGCTCCCCACCACAGTCTGCATCCCAGTTTCAACACTTTACCGCGAAATCCTTAATAAAAAAAACTGTGTTAATGAACAAAGTTTCATTTATTTTATTTTTAAAGGTGTGTTGGAAGGAGGGGAAGGGGGTTGGTAACTGGAGAGGATAGTCAACATTAACTGGGTAAAGAAAGGTTCAGCTTCTGAATAAACAAACTTAATAGTCACAGGTTACCCTGCTCACTGTGGAACCTAGCTTTCAAAGCTTCCCGGATGCACAGCGCGTCCCGCTGTGCTCTTCTGATCGCCCGGCTGTCTGGCTGGGCGTAATCAGCAGCCAGGCAATTTGCCTCAACCTCCCACCCCGCCATAAACGTCTCCCCCTTGCTCTCACAGAGATTGTGGAGCACACAGCAAGCTGCAATGACAATGGGGATATTGGTTTCGCTGAGATCAGAGCGAGTCAGTAAGCTTCTCCATCTCCCCTTGAGACGTCCAAAAGCACACTCCACCACCATTCTGCACTTGCTCAGCCGGTAGTTGAAGAGTTCTTTTTCACTGTCCAGGGCGCCTGTATAAGGCTTCATGAGCCAGGGCATTAGCGGGTAGGCTGGGTCCCCGAGGATGACTATAGGCATCTCCACATCCCCAACAGTTATTTTGTGGTCCGGGAAGTAAATACCTTCCTGCAGCCGTCTAAACAGACCAGAGTTCCTGAAAACACGAGCATCATGAACCTTGCCCGGCCATCCGACGTTGATGTTGGTAAAACGTCCCCTATGGTCCACCAATGCTTGCAGCACCATTGAAAAGTAGCCCTTTCGGTTAATGTACTGGCTGGCATGGTGGGCCGGTCCCAGGATAGGGATGTGAGTTCCATCTATAGCCCCACCGCAGTTTGGGAATCCCATTGCAGCGAAGCCATCTATGATCACCTGCGCGTTTCCGAGGGTCACTACCTTCGAGAGCAGTAGCTCAACGATTGCGTTGGCTACTTGCATCACAACAACCCCCACGGTAGATTTGCCCATTCCAAATTGGTTCGCGACTGACGGGTAGCTGTCTGGCGTTGCAAGCTTCCAGAGGGCTATGGCCACTCGCTTCTGGACAGTCAGGGCTGCTCGCATCCAGGTGTCCTTGCGCTTCAGGGCAGGGGACAGCAACTCAAAGTTCGAAGAAAGTTCCCTTCCGCATGCGAAAGTTTCGCAGCCACTGTGATTCATCCCAGACCTGCAGCACTATGCGGTCCCACCAGTCCGTGCTTGTTTCCCGGGCCCAGAATCGCCGTTCCACAGCATCAACATGACCCATTGCCACCATGATGTCCACGGCGCGGGGTCCCGTGCTTTGTGAGAGGTCTGTGCCCCTCTCAGACTTAATGTCCTCACCGCGCTGCCGTAGCCTCCTCGCCCGATTTCTCAGCATTTGCCTCTGAAAAAAGTGGATGATAAGGTGCGAGGTGTTGACAACGGCCATAACTGCAGCGATGATCGCAGCAGGCTCCATGCTTGCAGTGCTGTGGCATCCGCGCTGTCAATCACCAGAAAAGTGCGCGAACTGATTGCCCGCTGGCGCTTTCACGGAGAGAGGGCGGGAGTGACGGTTGAATTACGACAGTTACCCAAAACCACCCTCAACACATTTTTTGCCCCAGCAGGCATTGGGGGCTCGACCCAGAATTCCAATGGGCAGCGGGGACTGCGGGAACTGTGGGATAGCTGCCCACAGTGCACCGCTTCCAATGTCGACGTTTGCCCCGTTAGTGTGGACTCACAAAGTCGAATTACTGTCCTTAGTGTGGATACACACGTTCGACTTTGTAATATCGGTTCCACAAATTCGCTTTAAGTAAAATCGAACTACTCTCGTAGTGTAGACATACCCTAAGGGTATAGATGCAGAAAAATCTGACAGAGGGGAAGAGAAAAAGGCAAGAAACATTATGAAACTGAATTTAATTATTAACATAAAACTACTTACAACACTCCTTTCTATAAAAGCTCCCCACCCCAAACCTATTTTGAGCTTTAAGTGTCAATGCCATTATCTAATGCTAAGTTCCTTAAAGGTGAACTGCAAAGGGTTCGTGCCATCATTTTGCTTCTTTAAGGTGTATAAAGAACTGAAAGGTTGTGTGTGTTGCTTGTTCGCCTCCCCCTCCCCCCAAGACTCAGGGCTTGTCTAGGTTAGGATGCAAGAAGTATTTTCAAAAATGCATTAGCTAACACGTTTTAAAACTAGTATCGACAGAGTACAAGTTAACTGGTCAAGATGAACTGTAGGGCAGAGCCTAGGGCTCACCTCAGTCAGCTAACAAGTGTTAAAATATAACTTGCCCTATCTACACTTGGAGTGAAATCCTGGCCCCACTGAAAACTAAGAGAGCTTTCCCACAACATCAGTAGGGCCAGGATTGCACCTTACATTTTTAAAGCATAAGTTAATGTGTTTGTTAACACTTAAAAAGAAAACATTTTCTTGAAATCCAGACATACCCTCTGAGAGTTCAAGTGTGTAATAATATGAGCTTTCAGAATTCTTAACTGAAGGGATGAGATAAAGAATCTTTAAAAGCCAGCTTTTTTCCTTCCAACTCTTCATAGGCAATGGAATTAAAAATGGAAACAGCTTTAAATGGTCTGAATAGAAAGAGTGTCATTGTCAATCAGGTTTCACTTGCTCAGTACATATGAAAGATCTCTAGGTATACTAGCTCTCCAGTTGTCCAGGGAAATCAGGATAGGCCAGACCTGAATTTCTAACATAAAAAACATGCAGAAAAAAGTTGAAAACATTTCTGGCCCTTTAACGCAACTTAAAGAAGCAAGAAAGGGTACAAATCAAATTTTGCTCTTTGAATGGGAAGGCATCAGGCCTATCAGTAAAGTATCACTCAGTAACTGATTTTGTGCTGTATCTTGGCAAGAAAAAAAATAAGAATTTTCCACCAAAAACTGTATTAACTTTTGCTGTTCTTTACTTTGGCATCACATAGCAATGAATCTAAAGTAGCATTTGTGCAAGAAAACCTTAAATTAGCCTTTGTGAGTGTCTTGTAAATGCATCTCTGTCGCAATAGGTAGGAATTATTTAAAATTGTTCTGGTTATCATTTTGCCATAAAATACCAAACTGCTTAGTCATAACTAAGCTTTAAATAGATTACAAATAGGTTTCCAGTTAATTACAGTCTTTAAGAATATTACTTTTAAGTAATATTTATTATAAAAATTAGAGATTGCTCTATTTTTTTAAACACCTAGCAGTAGAGTATCTCAAAATATTTTAAAGCAGCAAAATGGTTACTAAGAATGAATTAAAACTAACCAATTAGTTTTTCAAGCTGAAAGTTGCTGTCGCGCTTTTAATAATTTTTACAGCAGCTCTCGCTACAGATCATCCAAAGAAACTTTCAAAAATCTATTTGTCAACATAAAACTTAAGCCTGCAGGCTACTGGGATTTTTTTTTTAAGTCTTTTAATAATTTTCTTTTAAAGGGAAAAAAATGCAGATGTCAGTCTTTAGTCCCAACAGGATATTTTGTTTTTTAAATGTTGATTGGACGGGGCCATTAAATTACATCTTTGTAAAGTTTATTATTAAAAACCAAGTAGACTAAGTGCAGATGTATATGCAAAAGTAGGAAAGTACTGTACCATCAAGAGAAAACTAAGTATCCATTGTTAAAATCCATATCATGACAACATTTCAAGTAGACAGGTTAATTTTTGCTATTAGGCTTTGGGGACTTAGGCCTTGATACTACAATGAGATCCATGGAAGGCTCTGCTGGGGTGAATCTCGTTGCAGGTTCAGGGCCCTAGTTAGTCAAGATAATAACAGTCCTGAATTCAACACCACAAGATAATGCACACTAGCAACTGCCACAACCTTTATTTTAGCAAACAATGAATCGAGGGTAATGCTAACCATTTGTACTGTTTTTAAAAATCCATATGACTTTCAGTCATTCTGAATTACTATAGTGAAATATTTCAGAGTAGCAGCCGTGTTAGTCTGTATCCGCAAAAATAACAGGAGTACTTGTGGCACCTTAGAGACTAACAAATTTATTAGAGCATAAGCTTTCGTGGGCTACAACCCACTTCTTCGGATGCATAAAGAGTGAACCATATATTGAGGAGATATATATACACACACATACAGAGAGCATGAACAGGTGGGAGTTGTCTTACCAACTCTGAGAGGCCAATTAAGTAAGAGAAAAAAACTTCAAAAGTTTTTTTTCTCTTTTTTTCCCTCTTACTTAATTGGCCTCTCAGAGTTGGTAAGACAACTCCCACCTGTTCATGCTCTCTGTATGTGTGTGTATATATATATCTCCTCAATATATGGTTCACTCTTTATGCATCCGAAGAAGTGGGTTGTAGCCCACGAAAGCTTATGCTCTAATAAATTTGTTAGTCTCTAAGGTGCCACAAGTACTCCTGTTATTTTTATAGTGAAATATAAAATCCAAGTATCCTATGTAAAACAGAAGGGTTATATTTTAAACAGACTAGATTGAACCTTTGCTCAACGTCCTAAGTATGGAACGGCTCATAACTGTCCCCCCCCCTTCCGCCCCCAGCAGGACTATCTGCTAGTTCTTAAAATCAGATAATGGAAAAACAAAAAAATTCAATTTTTCTCCTTTCCACAGTTTTGTATTACTCCTGATTATGAAGAGATATATACATACTAGCTGGTCCCACTCAAGAGGGACAAGCTCTAATTATCCTTATGCTAGTTATTTTTCCACAATATGCCTCCTAAATGCTCTCTGTACCCAATGTATTTCAATTGAGTTAGGAGATATATCCCTATTTTTCCTCTCCAAATGTCCCTATTGATAAGTGTTGACTAGTTTAATTCGAAAAAAAGGGGAAAAAACCTTTATAGTCAAATGTTGTGTGATGAACTTTCAGGCTGCTGGATGAAAGAAATAAACTATCTTCAGGTAAAAAAATTAATTACAGATCCACCACAATTGGCAAATAAGTATTCAGGATATTTCTTCTGAGTGTGATATCTCCATCCCTGCAAGGGATGTGTAGTTTCTTCATGACTGCTCTGCATACATCTTGATATCATGAGACTGCCAGGATACCCATGAGGGTTAAGAAAATCTTTCCATAAAGCACTCTTAACCACTAACAGAAAAAGAATTGTCTCAATTTAGATAATCACCCAATAAAATCTACAACGAAAGAACATTAAGGGTCTGATGCAAAGCAAGGAAATTCACAGATAAGACTGTCCTTTAACATGTAGGCACGACAGGGTGCACCTAGAAAGTAGTTAAGTGGACACCCTGCTGTGTCTAGATGTTGAAGTACAATTCGAGCTGTGAATTTCCTGGCTTTTAAGATTTGTGGATGACTCACAACAGTCTTTTTAATGTAATTTTTGCTGGGCATAATTTTTTACAAAAATTTGAATACTGTTTGGTTTACATTAAACTTAATGTACATGTAATTACATATCATGCTGGACAAAGATGCAGCTCAGAATGCCTTGAAGACACATTCAAGTAAAGTTAGGATCTGCTGAGATGTAGAGGTTTCAGCAAAACTCAAGGCACCCTTAAACAACAAAAAAGAAGCTAACATTCTGGAATCTAGGTAATTCCTAGGCAGTTAAAGCCAAGGAAATTACTAATTTCTAGGAGGTTTATTAATTTTACTATGGAACTTCCTTACTTAGCTGTGAAATTTGGCAAGTGAAAGAAACCTTCTGTTAAGGAGTTCTTTACTTGGGAGTTCTGCATCTCCATGATGGCCATTTTCAGTGGCTGAGGAGATGACCAAAGCCACTATAAAGCTGGCAATATGAAGATCTGGTGGAGCATGGGCTTTCTGGTTCATGTGGTGACAGATGTAGAGATACAGGACTCGTATGTGAAATGGAGAGATAATGCTCCCAAAGAAAACACCTTCACAAAGTCTAATTTCAAGTAGTGGACAATTTGGTACATCCTGGCTGCCTTCACTTGGAACCAGAATCCTATTTTTCTTGCTATAAAAAACCTTTTTCCTCTATAAAGTAGATTGGCTTCAGACCTGCCTGTCAGCATTTCTATGGACAGATTCATGCCTAGAGGGAACAAATGCAATCTCTTCTCCGGAAAAGTTTAAGCCAGCACCAGTTTCTGAGGTTCCAAAGGCACTATGGGTCTTTGTACTATGACCTGCATGCTGGACTCATACACCTCATCATTCATTAAATCAAGTGAGGAGGTTTGAGTCCTTTTTCATCAAAATTCTTAACACCCTGCTGCTGACGATTAATTCAGACAAAATGGGGACGATAAAAGTGAAGTGAGGAATGCCCTTGAAAGCATAGAAGAGGTGGTTCCTGCCCCCGCAGTGGAGGGAGTTTGTCCAAGATTGTCTCAGGCTGGGGGTACTTTTGGAACCCTGACCACCCATGGATTCCCAGATGACAGTATCTTCATATTAATAAGGCCACTGACAGTTGCATGAGTCTCATACACATACTACTCTAGATGAAATTACTATAAGGTGGGTGCTCAACTGGTTGAAAGACCATAGAGTAGTTACCAATCGTTCGCGGTCACACTGAGGGGGGGGCATATCCAGAGGGGTCCTGCAAGGGTCAGGTCTGGGTCCAGTTCTATTCAATATTTTCATTAATGCTGTGGTGCCCAAACTTTTCCTGTCATGCCCCCCCACCACCAGTAATGTAATCTGCCTATTACTCCATTACTGCACAATTTGCTTAGCAGAGGAGCTGGAGGCAGAGCTGCGGGCTGGGGGGACACTCCCTCCCTGCCCCCCACCACACAACTCGCCCCCCAAAATGTTCCTACCGTTTGGGGACCACTGCATTAATGACTTGGATAAGAGTGGAGAGTAGCTTATAAAATCTGTAGATGACACCAAGCTGAGAGGGGTTGCAAGAACTTTGGAGGGCAGGATTAGAATTCAAAACAATCTTGACAAATTAGAGAATTGTTCTAAATTCAACGAGATGAAATTCACTAAAGAAAAATTCAAAGCACTTCACTTAGGAAGCTAAAAATCAAATGCACAACTACAAAATGGGGAATAGCTGTTTAGATGGCAGTACTGAAGAAAAGGCCCTGAGGGGTATAGCAGAACACAAATTGAATACGAGTCAGTGTGATGCAGTAGTGAAAAAGGCTAATATTCTGGGGAATAACAGGAGGGTGGTATGTAAGACACAGGAAGTAGCTGTTCCACTCTACTCCACACTGGTGAGGCCTCAGCTGGAGTACTACACCTCTACCCCGATATAACACGGCCCGATATAACATGAATTCGGATATAACGCGGTAAAGCAGTGCTCCGAGGGGGCGGGGCTGCGCACTCCGGCGGATCAAAGCAAGTTCGATATAACGCGGTTTCACCTATAACACGGTAAGATTTTTTGGCTCCTGAGGACAGCGTTATATCGAGGTAGAGGTGTATGTCCAATTCTGGGCACCACACTTTAGGAAAGATGTGGACAAGTTGGAGAGAATCCAGGGAGAGCAACCAAAATGATAAAAGGTTTAGAAAAGCTGACCTATGAGGAATGGTTAAAAAACCTGGGCATGTTTAGTCTTGAGAAAAAGACTAGGGGGATGTAAAAACAGTCTTCAACTATTTAATTTCGTAGTGTAGTCATACCCTATGTTAAGTGTTATTACATTGAAGACAGTGATCAATTGTTCTCAATGTTCACTGAAGGCAGGACAAGAACTAATGGACTTAATCTGCAGGAAAGGAGATGTAGGTTATATATTAGGGAAAAACTTTCCAACTATAAAGATAGTTAAGCACTGACATAGGCTTCTAAAAGAGTTTGTTGAATCCCCATCGCTAGACATTTTTAACAGGTTAAATAAACTCCTATTAGGGATGGTCTAGGTTTATTTGGTCCTGCCTCAGCACAGCAGGGATTTGGGGGGAGCTGGACTTGAGGACTTCACAGTCCCTTCCATCTCTACATTTCTATAATTAACAGTAAGTACGTACATTTTTCATTCATTGGTTGGTAAAGCAATAGAGACAACACCTTTTAGACTTGTACCTCTCCAAAATTATCTTTGCCTTTGGAACTTTGACTTGGTTATTGCAATGAATTATGTAAGTGGCTTGAAGACCACCAAGCAGCTACAACTCATGCATAATGCAGCTGTCCTCCTGCATGGCAGAGTCAGCCAAAAAGCAATACATCACAACACTTCCTCCTGGGAAATGCAACTCATGGTGATGACTGATCCATAAAACTCTACATGGCTTCACTTGGCTACCTTGGAGGCTGCTGTGGTAATACACAGGAAGAGAGGAAGCTGGATAGGTCAAGCCAGAAGTCTTTTGACTAGGGGGCTGATAGAAGAATGTACTTAGGGTTCTTGGCTTAGGAATTCCCTTCTCTTACTAGTCTGACAGGTCTTAAAGGTTGTTTACGTTCATGCAGGTCTTAAAGGTTGTTTACGTCCTTTTCCTGGGCCTTTCCTGAATACGGTTAGCAGGTGACTTTTTGGGTGCAGCGTAGAAGGCGTTTTGTTTTTTAAACTTGGGGCTAGATTGTGCAACCCTGACTCATGTTGATGAGGACTTACTCATTTGAGTAATCCTACTGAAATCAGTGAGATTACTTGCATGAATACAAACTCCACAGCATGAGCCAGGGTTGTACAATCCACGCTTTTGTGTTTGAAAAGCCATACGAGTTGAAAATATTGCACATGTCACTAGGGACTTAGCATTGGACATACTTTATAAAAATGAAATAAAAACCCCCAAATCATTCTGGTACCATCAATATGAACATCAATATCAACAATCTGAACACAGAAGTTGCTGCTACTGCACATTTGCCCATTTTTAAAAAGCAGAGTAACCCTTCGATTTATATTTTTCAAACAAGTAATCTGTGCACATTAGACCTTTGAACTACAAAACTTCAATTTAAAAAAAATATCAGACTTGCAAAAAAGCACTTTAATCTTCTCCTACTCTCTACAACTCAATCACTCATTTTGTTGAAATGATATATATATATTAACACTCAAAACTGTATTCTGTGTAGTAGATGACATTTGTGCCAAGTTTCAGCCTTAAGGTATTTTTTCCTATAGATTTATAACCCCTTGAATATAGAGGTTTCCAGTGGAAACCACCCCAGCCCCAGAGCTGCTTGTGCTATTTGAATGTATTTACAAGAACAATTTAAATAGCTGAGGGTGATGCAAGCAAGAAGCGATTGATGGACCAAACCCAATTCAAAAATGAGAACCACAAAAGGGAAGTCAAATTATCAAGACAGGTGTGAATTATTTTTTTAATGTAAATACTATATAGTGAGCCATTTAAGATTATCAATAATATCATCTGTTTCCTTGACATTAACTATTTTGGTAAACATGTTCACAGATTCTACAATTTTCCTGAGGAAACTCTCTCTTTAGAGTCTTGGCTTCAGAACATCTCTGAACAATTAGTCCTCAAGTAAACACAGGATTCAGAAGCCTAATAAAATTTGGCATATTATCCGATTAGGAAATATTTGTTTGAGACTTACAGGGGGTTAGTTGGAACAGAGCACTTCAGATACCACATTTGTATAGACTGTTTTACACTGATCCAGCACAAAAGGAGCTTCTCTAGTATTACACAACTATGCATGGCTGGAGATGTCACAGGAACTTCCTATAGGGAATCACGAGACCATGAAGATACTATGACAATTTGCTGCATCTACTGGCTGACAGAACAGAACAGATTCTTTCTCCTACATTCAGGATGGTAAATCAGGAAGGCCAGAACTAAACCAATCAGATGTGTGAGCCAAATAAACGGATTTAGTCATACATCTAAATTTAGCCAATGGAAATTATGCAAGATGCAAGGTAGATTCCCTCAAGAGACACTTTCTATAAAAATATTTATGTATGTAAATACATCAAATTAGTTATATACTTTTGTTTTACTTTAAATACATCAACCATAAAGACGGATTAGAAAGGTAAATATAGAAAAGAAACATACCATCATAGTAGACAATAGCTCCTACAAGCCTGTCTTTCTGTAGCATTGGAAAGAGTTCCAAGGCTCTTGACTTGCTGAGCACATAGCTGCTTTTCAGACACTGACTTCCAGCTACAAGGTCATATAGTTTTATTCCCACCCAGTAGTATGGCAACTGCCACCATCTGCAAAAAAAAAAAAAAAAAAAAAAAGAAGATTTCAACTGAAAAGGGAAAAAACTCTCCAATCATCATTATATATTGTAATATTAGCATTATTATGGTTATTAGTTTCTATTCTGCACTAAAGTTTGCCATTTACATAGGCCTTGTCTTCAAAACATTTTACAAGTAGACATTGACTAATCCACAATACACCTCAGATATTATCCCCATTTTACATATGAGGAAACAAAGGAAAAGAGGCAAATCGCTTGTCCATGCCCATAGCACTTATCTTTGAGAGCTCAGAGGATGGGTGAGGTCCCAGAAGACTGGAGAAGGGAAAATATATCTTTAAAAACAGGAACAAAGAGGACCAAGGGAATTATAGATCAGTGCTGTGTACAGTTCTGGGCACCATACTTTAGGAGATGTGGACATATTGAAGACAGTCCAGAGGAGAGCAGCATGCCCAACCCCGGAGATGAAAGCACTTTCCTTTGCTCTGAAGGAGATGCCTTTGATCACTGCACAACAACTCAAAGTCACTGATGGGCTGGAGGTGACAGGAGTGAGTGTCACTCTACTGAGGAGGCCTTAGAGATTGGCAGGGGGAGTAAAAGGGAAAATTAGGAAGTAGGAGCCTGGAAATCACTCTCCCTCCACCTCTTCCCACCCCTAGCAAGATCTGGGAGGGGACAAAGTAAAATAAAAACACTTTTCTCTTTTGCCCTTCCCAGACAAACGGATTCATTTCAAAGTTACTGTGCAAAAGTTTTCCAAGGTAAAACTCCATTGAAAGAGGGTGAATTTGAGGAATACTATTGGACAGCTAACTGAAACGGTGTTAATAGACAGTGCTGTACATGAACTTCACGCTTCTACAGTACAGCAACAAATTCTCACCTCTGAAAAGACAAAGCTTGTGACACGTTAACAGATAAGAAAAAGGCATTCCGAAAACTGGTCCAGTGAAGTAGCTTCATTCTCAAAAGCAAGGGTGTAAGAAATTAAAGCAGAAGGAGTATCAGGGAGCTTACTTGTAAACAGGAAGCATTATCGGTAAAGGACCAGATAAGTGAGGAGCAATTTCGAGCAAGTTGGCACGCTCATGAAGTGCTTCTTTTACCATCCTGTACTAAAAAAAAATTTAAAAATAAACAATTCAGGACTTTTAACTCTTCGTTAACGGATCACAAATATTAAATTTTAAAACAGTTTTGCCTATCAGTCCATAAAATACACAGAACACGTTCTCTGTGCTAGATTACAATTATTACATTCTTTACTATTCTTTCAATAGCACAATGATATTTCGTTTGAAGAATTACATTGGGAACTTCCCAAATCAGTAACACAAAATCTTTAACTTGTGAGTACAGAGCAAATTCCACTAGGCATTTTAGTGCTATGGCAGGTCAGTCTAATTATCAGCAGCTCTAATTAACGGACCTAAAAACCGTACTCCATTTTACTAGAAGCTAATGGCACTCAATAAGGTATGAAATTCTTCCTATCTTTGAAGACATCCAAGAAACCACTTCTGATCTTATCCTTAAAACGAAAGGCCCTATAAGCGTGTGGCAAACAATTCCACTGTACAGTATTCTACCACCTTTAAGATTTTTAGACAGCTTTAACTGCAAGTTTCACAGGAAGAAGGCAAGCTTGGGATTTTTCCCAAAGGTAGAGGATTGTCCCATCTTCCATCATATTATGCATGGGAAGACCAATACCAGAAAATCTGTCAATGAATATGTACCACTCATTTACTATATTTTCTTTCCCAAAATTCCTTTAAAAAAACAAAAAAAATTCTTATCAGTGTACAAAAGGAAATCTCCCCCACCTCAATATGTACAGTCCACAAGATACTATTTTCAGATTGTCTGTAAATATGATACTCTAGCAAGAAACAGCATTGGAAATGTCCCCAAAATATTCTAGCAGAATTCACTGAGTAAGCTATTCTGTATGCACAGTGCCTCTGGTATTCAACAAAAGAAAGTATTAAAAACCATAAAATGAGAACAGAGATTTAATTGGGAGGAGGAAAAAAAGAGTCTACTGGCAATTTTTGCTTAACAGCCAGCATAAACAATTACCTGCTCGAAATCCAACCTCATGATGGCCTTCTGAAGATATCTCACTCCACCATGGATCAATTTAGTGCTCCTGCTGCTGGTCCCTGATGAGAAATCATCTCTTTCTACAAGAGCTGTTTTTAGTCCTGTGTAACCAGAAAACCAAATTAACTTCTTAAATTACACAATTTGTATGTAATTCATTAAAGACACTTCTCTAGGGTAGAGACAATCACAAGAAAAATTACTCTGAACATGGATAAATTTGTATTCCAAGTGCAGTGCACTGTCTATATTGTAATGAAAAGATTTTAGTCTCTTCCTGGGGGAAAAGTCGAAACAGAACTCTTAAACAGAGGCACATTAAAATCTGGACATATCACAATGAAAAGACATTCCAGCACATAGAGGCTAAGCAGTTGGACTTCTATGCAGGGCGGCAAGGCTCCTATGAATGAATTAGAATCATAGGTCTGGAAGGGACCTCGAGAGATCATCTAGTCCAGTCCCCTGCATTCATGGTAGACCTAAGTATGATCTAGACCATCCCTGACAGGTTTTTGTCTAACTTGCTCTTAAAAATCTTCAGTGATGGAGATTTCACAACCTCCCTAAGCAATTTATTCCAGTGCTTAATCACCCTGATGGTCAGGATATTTTTCTTAATGTCCAACTTAAAATCGCCCTTGCTGGAATTTAAGCCCATTACTTCTTGTCCAATTCTCCATGGTTAAGGAGAACCATTTTTCTCCTTCCTCCTTGTAACACCCTTTTATATACTTGAAAGCTGTTATCATGCCCCTCCTCCCTAGTCTTCTCTTCTCCACACTAAACAAACCCAATTTTTTCCATCTTCCCTCAGAGGTCTTGTTTTCTAGACTTTTGATCATTTTTGTTGCTCATCTCTGGACTTTCTACAATTTGTCCACATCTTTCCTGAAATGTAGCACCCAGAACTGGACACATTATTCCAGCTGAGGCCTAATCAGCATGGAGTAGAGTGGAAGAATTACTTCTCGTGTCTTGCTTAAAAACACTTCTACTAATACATCCCAGAATGATGTTTGCTCTTTTTTGCAACAGTGTTACACAGCTGCCTCATATTTAGCTTGTGATCCACTATGCCTCCAAATCTCTTTCTGCAGTACTCCTTCCTAGGCAGTTATTTCCTATTCTGTATGTCTGCAACTGGTTGTTCCTTCCTAAATGGAGTACTTCGCATTTGTCCTTATTGAATTTCATCCTATTTACTTCAGACCATTTCTCCAGTTTGTCCAGATCATTTTGAATTTTAATCCTATCCTCCAAAGCACTTGCAACCCCTCCCAGCTTGGTATCATCCGCAGACTTTATACGTGTATTCTCTATGCCATTATCTAAATCACTGATGAAGATACTGAACTGAATCAGACACAGAATTGATCCCTGCGGGACCCCACTTGATATACCCTTCTAGCTTGGCGGTGAACCACTGTAACTACTCTCTGGAAATGGTTTTCCATCCAGTTATGTACCCACCTTATAGTAGCTCCATGAAGGTTGTACAGACGCTCCCCGAGTTACGTAAACCCAACGTACGCAAATCCGAGCTTACAGAAAAAGTTCCGTTAGCTAGAAATAGGGGGGGGGGGTTGTTGTTTTGGGGGTTTTTTTTGTGTAATGGTTGGAGATACGTTTCCGACTTACGCAAAATTTGAGTTACGCAAAGCGTTCCGGAACGGAACGCTTGCGTAAGTTGGGGAGCATCTGTATTTTCCTAATTTGTTTTTGAGGTCATGTGATACAGTATCAAAAGCCTTACTAAAGTCAATACATGCCACGTCTACTGCTTCCTCCCATTCACAAGGCTTGTTACCCTGTCAAAAAAGGCTATTAAGTTGGTTTGACATGATTTGTTCTTGACAAGTCCATGCTGACTGTTACTTATCACCTTAATATCTTCTGGGTGTTTGCAAACTGATTGCTTAATTATTTGCTCATTATCTTTCCAGGTACTGAAGTTAAGCTGTCTGGTCTGTAATTCCCCGGGTTGTCCTTATTTCCCTTTTTATACATGGGCACTATATTTGCCCCTTTTCCAGTCCTCTGGAATGTCTCCCATCTTCCATGACTTCTCAAAGATAATTGTTAATGGCTCAGATATCTCCTCAGTCAGCTCCTTGAGTATTCTAGGATGTATTTCATCAGGCCCTGGTGACTTGAGGACATCTAACTTGCCTAAGTAATTTTTAGCTTGCTTTTCCCCTATTTTAGCCTCTAATCCTACCTCATTTTCACTGGCATTCACTAGGTTAGACATCCAGATCGCTACTAACCTTTTTGGTAAAAGGTCATTAGAGTCAGTAGTCACTGTACGACCACAACATTTTATTTTAATAATATAAATAATAATAATAATAATATAATAATAAATGGAGATATACCTATCTCATAGAACTGGAAGGGACCCTGAAAGGTCATTGAGTCCAGCCCTCTTCACTAGCAGGACCAAGTACTGATTTTTGCCCCAGATCCCTAAGTGGCCCCCTCAAGGATTGAACTCACAACCCTGGGTTTAGCAGGCCAATGCTCAAACCACTGAGCTATCCCTCCCCCTTTTTAATTAATAAAAAAGTGGCTTTTTGCAGAATAAACATTACAAACTAATTTGCTCAATATCCTTGCAAGGCCGACTATTGTTATTACTCATTTTACAACTAAGGAAGAGAGGTGCCCAAAACCAAAGAAGGAATCAGTAACAGCCAGGATTGGAGATCACAATTTCCTAGCTCTTAGAGCTTAGACAACATTTTGATGATAGAGATAGATTGCTTTGATTCTTGGTACAACCCTTAATAATGTAAGTGTTCTCTAAAATATAATCAGGAGACTTGGGTCCTTCCACTGAAAGTACTGAATATTTGGGGGGGGGGGGAGGCGCAGGGAAGGGAAAGAGTAGGGAACTCAGATGCAAGTGTTCATACATTGATACACTAATCAACTAAAAGAATAAGTTCTTCTAAAAATGTGATAAAAGAAAGGAGTTTGGGACTCAATATGGAGGGTGCTGAGCTGTCTGTTACAATCCAGGAAAGGATTTAGCCACCAGTTTACATTTTACTTCAGTAGGAGTACTCACAAAGTTCAGCACATGCTTAAATGCTTTTGCTGGATCGGAGTCAGGGGGTGCAGCACCTTGTGGGATCAAGCCCACATTCAGTATCTGCTTTTATGCAGTTTGTCTAACTCAAAGTAATGCTAATCTATTCTGGGTTTAAACTTCCTATGAAAAGTCATAGGCATTTTTTATTCAGAGAAAAACAGATTAAGAACAATTGTGATATAAAGTTAAATTATATAAAAATCTATCTTCTCTCCATTTAATATTATGCTTAGTTATGGCAACTGAAGTAGTGTACAACCAAGTGGCTCTTCTATTAATTAAAACACTCCACGTGCATTTGGATTGCTTCAATGTGATTAAATTTTTCACACAGAGTCCACCCTGGATATTGAGGATACAATTCTCTCAAAAGAGAAAAGAAAAGGCAAGTTAATCTGCAAAACTTTGTCTTATAAAGTGAATCTGTGTCATGATAGACTTACAAGAAAATAAAGAAGGCTAGAAATACATTTTTGTATATTGTAATGAGATATGTGAGTTCTAAATAAAGGAAATTCACAATGTATTCATTTACATATAATAAATTGAATATATACATACACACAGTCATATGCACATGGATATCTTTTATATACACTTTATATGTATACAAGCTAATGACATATTCAAGGTGTGTGTATATATATATATACATACACACACACACACACACACACATACACACACACAAATGTGCATAAATTATAGATATAGACACATCTTTTACACACACGCACACACACACACATATGTGTATATTACAGAAATACATGGCAGTGTAGTCCAAGATAAAGTTTTACCAGCAGGTGTTTCGGATGACAAAATGCGTCTCAAGTGTCTCCCCCCGCCCCCCTCCACCCACCCACCCACAAAGTGAAAAACCTCTGCAATTGAATCTCCAATACTACACAGTTTATTTAGAAAAAGGAAGAGAAGAATACTGTATCCATTTGAAACTAGATAGGAGGAATGGAATTAGCCAATTTAGAATTAGGCCTGAACACTTTTTTTTCCAAGGGGAAGGAAGCCACAGTTAATCAGATCCTTCAAGAACATGCTTTACATTGCTCAATCAAATAACAAATGCCAGGGAAGCTGTGTAGGAAGGGTACTAAAAATCATTACCGTATCCTTCAGGCTTTTCAAGACAAAGGATATAGCGTGAGAATATCCCATTTAGGAAAATGTTTTTATAATATATGCCATTTGGCAAAACTTTGCTCTTTATTCAATCAGGAAAATTCATCCATGGCAGTAAGGGTTTTGTAGTATTCACAGAGGGGTATGACTTGTGTATGGCGTGGACCATATTTACAATAGATAACTTACAAAAAAGTTATTCTACATAGTTTTAGCACATACAATAATTGAAAACAAGTTTTGCGCACACCAACATAACAACCTTAACAATCCACGTCAGTAAAGATGTTCTCTTTTCAGAAATGTCTTCCAAACCTCTAATATACCGTATATACTCATTCATAAGCTGATTTTTTTTTTTGTAAAAAAAGGGAAGCACCAGAGAAGGGGGTCGGCTTATGAACGGGTATAGAGAGGGAGGGGTGGGACACAGCCCCTCCCCCCAACAGAGGGGGCAAAGAGAGGCTACACAGCCAGCAGAGACAGAAGGGAAGAAGTGGGGCCAGAGTCTCTCCACTTCTGGCCACGCTGCTCTCCCCCCAGCCTCCGAAGCAGCTGCAGCTCCGGGGCTGGCAGGCTGCAGCCGTGCCGCTCGGCCCCACCCCCCAGAGCAGGCTGCCCAGCCCAGCCCATTGGAACATGCTGCAGCCGCACCACCCGGTCTGGCCCACCGGAGCAGGCTGCGGCCGTGCTGCCCAGCCTGCCGGAGCAGCTCCAGCCAGGTCAGAGACATCCTCCCCTGGCCCTCCCCCAGATAAGGTGGGAAGGGATGGGCTGGAGAGAGTGTGGGGGTCCCAGGCTAGGGGTGGGGTCATGTGGGGGTGGTCACAGGGGTTACTCCCCTGACTCCCAGCTTCTCCCCCCCAAAAAAATTTCCCCACCAGTTGCTGTCCCGGCCCGTCAGGGTAAGCAGCCGGCGCGCTGGGACACTTTGTTTTCTTAGGTTTACCTCCGTGCCTGCGGACGCTCAAGGTAAACAAACCGTGCCAGCTTATCCTGATGGCCCGGGAGCCAAAGTTTGCCGATCCCTGAATTATAGGGTCAGCTTATGAACGGCTTATAAAATTTTTCCATTTTTACTTATTCATCTTGGGGGGGTCGGCTTATAAACGAGTATATACGGTAATTAAGATCTTGATTAGTAATTGTAGTGTGAAACAACTAATTAACTTATCTAGAAATGCTTATCCCTCCCCCCTCCCCCCCACACACACCTCTTAAATATTGTGACTTGGTTTCATAAAAGTGTAAAAGTTTATAAAAAATAAATCCAATTAAGATAAGCACCTCAAGGCAAGAATGTGGCCTTTTGCTCAAAATCTTTGAGATATATTGCATGTACCTAGAAAGATTGCTTTTGTTGCAACAAGTAGAATAGTGGATTCCCCCAACACTAGTGTTTTTTCTCATTTGAAAGTATGTGGGCAAGGGGGAAAGGAAGAGGAAGCAGGGTCAATGAGGTTCTTACCAAAGTTGAGAAAAGCAACATGACTGTGTGCACAAGGAGAGAATAACTAATGTAAATACTAACACTACTCTATTTTTTTACCCTGCATCACCTTAAAGATAGTGCAGTGCTTTATAATATTGCTTGTAGAACAATATAAAAACCCTTTATCATTTATTGGTCCCCCAAAACTTTTATGTCCTTAAAAATCCAATTATTACTGGTAACTTTAAAAGATCAGAGTAATTTGTTTTTGTCAAATGTGACTGAAGATTAATGGATACAATCAGGAATAATTTGGTGAAAACATATCAAACACAAGGAAAGCAAAATTTGTTGTTAAGTGAAGCATCAAACATAATAAAAGAGCAAATTCCATGAATGAACAGCAACAATACACAATTCATTAACCAAATGCCTATGATTATTTCACACTTCAGAAAACTACTGATATGATCAGAATATGTAGTAACAGGATAAATATAGATTACCTTCAACCATTCTTTGTGCACTTTCAATTACAAATGCAATTTTTCCAGAGGCCCACCAACATAATAAGAGCAAGACTGAAAACCTTAGTCACATAGCTGGTAAACCTATTTAGTTTTCTTTAATAATCCATTAAAAATCATAACACACTAATTACAAATTGGAATGTATTCCCCAATATATCAATATGCTTATGTTACTTGCTTTTGCTTTATGTAGAAAACTTAAAAGTTTATATAAAAATGAGCATACATTTCAGTTAAATGTTTTCAAACAGACCTGGGGGGAAATCCTGGCCCCAGTGAAGTCAATGGGAGTTGACTTCACTGGAGCCGGATTTCATTCCTGGCATCAGCGGAACTGCACCCTCAGACATCGGGTATTCCTTACACCAGGCCTGAAGGTAAGGCCTCTGCTAGATGCCATGCAGAATTCTGCAGCTACCAATCACGTTGCATGCAAATCTAAGAAAAACATTATGGCTGAGATTTGAAGCACACACGTCAGGGAGTTCAAAGTTAAAGATGCAGTATAGTGTTACTGTATAGTGTTACCAAAGTACATGGCACTGTAACACATGAGAAATGGAGATTATTTACCTGTAACTGGAGGTCCTTCGAGATGTGTGGTCCCTATCTCCATTCCACACGTGCTTACGCATGCACACACTGGGCCTGAAACTGAAGATTTCTAGCAAGTAGTGTCATTGATCCACACCCGCGCAGTTGCTTTCTTTGTGCTCCAGAGCTGAAGGCTTAAGGGGCCGGTACAGTATGACACCTCTCCAGTTCCTCTTCTTACCAGGAATCAGATAAGATCTAAAGCAAAAGGGAAGGAGGGTGGGTAGTGGAATGCAGATAGGGACCCCACATCTCAAAGAACCTCCAGCTACAGGAAGTAACCTCCATTTTTAATCTGAGCACGGGTCCCTATGTATATTCCAGACGTGGGTGATTGATAAGCAGTACTGAAATGGGGAGATGGGACTGGAATGCAGTTAATACAGATGCTTTTAATACTGCAGGCCTAACAGCTTCATCTGAAGAGGAGCTTGAACTAAATGTGTAATGCTTCATGAATGAATGGATGGAACTCCAGGTAGTGGCCCAATACATGTCCAGTATGGGTACCTCTTGAAGAGATGCTGTTGAGGTCGCTTGTGCCTTAGTGGAACGGGCTCTCATCCCCCACCCTGGGGAAGAAATACGTGCCAACTGGTAACACAGAATGATGCAGCCAGAGATCCACTTTGAGTGTCTCTGAGCAGATAATGCTTTTCCTCACAATGGTTTCACTAAAGCTACAACTATTCAGTGATTTTCTAATTGGTTGTGTCCTTTGCAGGTAAAACGCCAGCGCTCACCTGACATCCAAAGAGCGAAGTTTCCTCTCCTCATTGGAAGCATGAGTTTTTGGGAAGAATACCGGTAAGTGGATATGCTGATTGATGTGAAACCCAGAAACCTTCCCCTTATGAAAAATAGCGTAGGGCAGATCAGCCACGAATGCTCACTCTTCTAGCCAATGTGATGGCAATTAAAAAGGTGACTTTCACAGAACATGTAGCCAGCGTTTCAAAGTATGGTCTGATAAGTACTGATAGTATGAGTCTGAGGTCTCATTGTGGTGTAGGCTTCACCACTGGAAGGAAGGGCCCTTCATGAATATCAGTTGTTCCTGGATTAGTAAAAACAGTGTCCTACCTGAGAATGGAAGGCACTGATTGCTGCTAGATGGACCAGCAGGGAACTAATGGGAAGCCCTGAAGTTTTTAGAGACAGAGGTAATCTAAAATACCAGGGTATATCTGCAGATTCTAGAAATAACTGGTTGCTTTGGGCTCACTAGAGAAATGCTTCCATTTAACCAGATAACATTTCCTGGTGGAGTCTTTCCTATTTTGATTGAACGACTTCTGAGAATGAATGTTCTAAGTCAAATGTCCATTCAAATTTGTGAAGTGAAGGGGGCCTGAGTTGGGATATCCGATGTTACCATTCTCCTGGGTAAGCAGATCCAGAAAGGCTCAGATACTGATGGGAGAATGGGTTGACATTCACTGGAGATCTGGAAACTACAATTGTCTGGGCCAGTTGGATATTATGAGAATGACCTGAGCTTCATCGTACTGAATCTTCTGTTTGAAGATGTTCCCCACTGTGTGACGATCTCATTAAGGACAGAATTGTGTATCTCCCATTCGTGGTCCATGGAGAAGTGCCTGCTGAGATTATCCACTAGAGAAATCTGTGCACCTAATAGGTATGTAGCCAAGTGCGTGACATGGTTTCTGATGCACCAATTAAATAAATTGAGTGCTTCCGAGCAAAGAGGAAGGATTTTGCTCCACCTTGTTTATGTAAGAAATAGTTGTATATTGTCTGACATTATTTGGACATGGAGAGATCAAATAGTAAGAGGAATGCATTACAGGCTAGACTTACTGCTCTTATCTAATAGGTTGATATGCATCCTAGCCTCCCGAAGATTCCAAGTGCCTTGTATGGTGTAGTTGTCCAGGTGGGCTCCCCATCCAATAAGGAATGTGTCTAACAATGGTCGCATCGGGTGTGGGTATGATGAAAGGGACTCCCACACATACTTTCTCTGGCTTTGTCCACCAGGCAAGAGAAGCCATGACCCTCGTGGGAATTCTTACTCTGGTGTTGGGGGGGGGGGTTCTCTTTCATGAGTAAGTTGACCAGAGCCAGGCTTGTAGGTAATGTAGATGAAGTCTGGCAAATGATGTTGTAAGTACACAATGCTATGTGGCCTAATAGTGAAAGGCAGACCTTGACAGTGACTCCTGGTCTGAAAGTGACATGTCTTATCAATTTTTTCATGGTCTGGAATCTCTCCATAGGGAAGTAAGACCTTGCTGAGATTGAATTTAAGGTCACTCCTATGAAGTCTATAGTCCTGGTGGGAGTCAAATTGGACTTTCCTTTGACGACACACATTCCCAAGGTTGCCAGAAAATGGAGCAAGAATGGAGTTGCCAACTGGACCTCCTGACTACAGAGACTAAGGGCATGTCTACACTGGCAGAATTACAGCACCGGCAATTACAGCGCCGCTCAGAGAGCACTGAAAGGAAACCGCTGTTGTGTGTTCACACTGTCAGCTGCCTGCACAATAGTGTGTTCACACTTGCTGCACTTGCAGCGGTATTCGGCGTGGTGCACTATGGGCAGCTATCCCACAGAGCACCTCTTTCTCTTCTGCCACCAAGAGTTGTGGAAAGGCGGAGGGGGTCACGGGGCATCCTGGGTCCTGTCCCAATGCCCCGTCATGCATTGCTTTGCATCCCAGCATTCCCTGTGCTTCCGTCCACATTTGGCGCCATCTTTAAACGGTTTGTGTACTGCGTGCACTGCCTCTTCGGGCTGCAGGAATGGATCCCGAACTGTTGACCAGTATGCTGCTCGCTCTCACCAACACGTCACGAGTGGCGGTGGAGTTATTCCTTAAGCTACAAAGGCAAGAGGAGTGCGACATTGATCTCGCCACACAAAGTAGCAATGACACGAGATAGCTTGTGGCATTCACAGAGGGGCTGACCACGCTAGAATGACGCTTTTGGGCTCGGGAAACAAGCACTGAGTGGTGGGATCACATCCTGATAAACGTCGGGGATGACGAGCAGTGGCTGCAGAACTTTTGGATGAGGAAAGCCACATTCATGGGACTGTGTGATGAACTCGCCCCAGCCCTGCAGCGCAAGAATGAGAGCTGCCCTGCCGTTGGAGAAGCATGTGGTGATTGCACTGTGGAAGCTGGCTACTCCATACTGCTACCGATCGGTCACTAATCAGTTCGGAGTGGGAAAGTCGACCGTTGGACTCGTGTTGATGGAAGTGTGCAGGGCCATTAATCGCATCCTGCTCCGAAAGACCATGACTCTGGACAATGTGCGTGACATTGTGGATGGCTTTGCACAAATGGGCTTCACTAACTGCAGAGGGGCGATAGATGTCACGCACATGCCAATTCTGGCACCAGACCACCTAGCCACCAAGTACATTAATCACAAGGCATTTTTCTCAATGGTTCTCCAGGCGCTTGTGGATCACCATGGGTGTTTCACAGACATTAACACAAGGTGGCCCGGAAAGGTGCATGACGCACGCATCTTTCAGAATACTGGCCTGTTCAGGAAGCTGCAAGCAGGGACTTTCTTCTCGGACCAGAAGATCACTGTATGGGAAGTCAAAATGCCCATTGTGATCCTGGGAGACCCCCACCTACCCCTTAATGCCATGGCTCATGAAGCCATACATGGGGCAACTTGGCAACAGCAAGGAGCGGTTCAACAGCAGGCTGAGCAAATGCAGAATGACTGTTGAGTGTGCTTTTGACAGTTTAAAAGCCCACTGGCGCTGCCTCTATGGGAAGCTGGACCTGGCCGATGACAATATTCCTATGCTTATAGCCGCATGCTGTATGGTCCATAATATTTATGAAGGGAAGGGTGAAAGCTTCACTCAGGGCTGGACCGCAGAGGCTCAGTGCCTGGAGGCTGAGTTTGAGCAGCCAGAGACCAGGGCTATTAGAGGGGTGCAGTGTGGGGTCATAAGGATCAGGGATGCTTTGAGGCAGCAATTTGAAGCTGAAAACCACTAATACTTGTTGCTATGCTTGGGAGTGCAGTGCTTGTAATGATAGGAGGTGATTGGTGCAGACTATGCAATATGTGGGTTTAACATAATTGTATGTTGCTTTGCATGGCTCTTTTTGCTTTCAATTAATAGAATAAAGATTGCTTTCAAACTCACACAACTCTTTTATTAAAAAAACAACCACCAGAGGAGAGAGTCAAACAAAAAACCCATCAGCAGTGAGGGGGATGGGGGAAGGGAAAGTCCCAGGAGGAGGGGGGATCCCGGGGTGGCTAAAGATTTGTATGTCCAGGGATCATATCCAACCTTCTCCTTTGGAGTACAATGGAGCGGGTACGGTACTTCTGCAAGGCCAAACTGCAGAGGGATGGGTGTTGAGTGCAGTGGGTAGTGGGAATCCACACGGCTGGATTGTGAGGGGGGAGGAGTGGAATGCCACGGGTATAAACTGGAGCCAGGAGGTTGATAAGAGTGTGTTGGCGATGTCTGGAGTGAGCATGGGAAAGTTTTGCGATAAAGGCTGCAGGGGAGGGCGGGCGCAGAGCTGCTCGGTTTGAAGAACTAGTATTGCCTGGAGCATGTCTGCTTGGCAATCCATAACCTTTAAGAACCTCCATGGCTTCATTCTGGCATGCCGCATTCTCCTTTCGGTCCCTCTTCTCGCTGTCCCACCACTCCTTCAATTCCTGTTTCTCAGTGGCGGAATGCATCATAACATCACGCAGAAAGTCCTCCTTAGTTCTTCTTGGCCACTTTCTAATTCTGCACAGCTGTTCAGCTGCCAATAACAAAGAGGGAGGCTGGGCTCCCAAGGTCATCTCTGTGAAGTTTAAATGCAACATTTTACAGAAGCACTATTGTTTGCAACACAGACAACACTGTTTCAGTGCTTTAAAACACAGCCAGTACTCATACACCTGTCACTAACTGGCTGACCCCAGGCAAGCACACATGAGCCACAAGACCCCCAAAATAGTGAGTAACTGCAGGTGCAGGATAAATAACTCTTCCCAGACCCTGCTGTACACTGGGCATGTGGCGCTTGGGGAGAGCCAGCACTGTAGGGGGGCCTGATAATCATTCCTGTTCCCACACTTTCCACAGGATGTGATCATTATGGAAGATATCTCGCTGCTGACCGTGAGCAGGGAATCAAGGGGGAGAGGGGGTCTTCTCCAAGACTGTGGCTTCTGCCCTGGCCCCTATGTGGCTCGTCTGTGTGCAGCAATGGTCCACCCCCCAAGTGACGACACAGCGGTGCAGGAAAGTTACCATTAATGGGGCAAGAAACAAAGCAGCTCTGCCGAAGAACCTGCAGCAGTGGATTGCCCAGTATCTCCATGAGAGCTTCCTGGAGATCTCTGAGGGAGATTCCCGTGGAGTGAGGGAGTCAATCAACAGCCTGTTCCGCCGCCCAGACTAGGCATGCGGTGGGAGACAAGCCCGCTTTCTGCAATTCTCCTGCCCCCAACAACTCGCTTCAGCGACTCCCAAAATCAAATCCACTTACCAGGGGCCTCCTTTCCAGTGTGCGCTTCGCCAACATCCGACAGCTGTGACTGGCTAGCCTCCTCCGGGGTAGAAAACAGCTCCTGGCTGCATGCATCTCAGACCTCCGAGTCATCTTTGTAGAACCATCAGCTCGTGGGTGTAGCACAGGAGCGGCGATTTGCCTCCCGCGCCTTGTGGTAGGTGTTCCGCAGTTCCTTCACTTTGACCCTGCACTGCAATGTGTCCCGGTCATGGCCCTTTTCTGTCATGCATTGTGAAATCTGTCCATATGTATCATAATTCCTATGGCTGGAGCGCAGCTGGGACTGGACAGCCTCCTCTCCCCAAATGCTGATGGGGTCCAGCAGCTTGGCATTGCTCCAAGCGGGGGATCACCTGGTGCGTGGAGCAGGCATGGCCACTTGAAAAGATGCGCTGAGACCACTGCATGCATCACTGAGCAAACAGGAAGGGGACTTTCAAAATTCCAAAGGAATTTATGAGGTGGGGATGATAGTTGGTCACCTGAGGGCAGGGCAGTAGAGTTCAAACCGATGACCAGAGAGGCTGTGACTGGCTAGCCTCCTCCGGGGTAGAAAACAGCTCCTGGCTGCATGCATCTCTGACCTCCGAGGGGTGCCTGAAGAGGAGCCGGGAAGTGGACTTGGGGAGAGGAAGGAAAAGGAAAACAGAGTACCCACAGTCAACGATTTCTAGTACCCACTTGTCTGTTGTGATTGCCTCTCAATTGTGAGCAAAAAGGGTGAGGCAGCCATCAAAGATTGGAGGAAGGGGCTGTGGTGGATGGCATCAAAAGGGGTACACAGTTCTTGATCATCCCATCAAAAAATATCCCTGGATAGTGAATGGGATTCAGTAGCTGTATTGTGGTAATATAGAGATATCTAGGGTTTTGTACCTTCTGGAGACTGTGCAGTACTTTGAATGAGTGCTGGTGGTAGAACAGTTGGGCAGGAGGTTTCGGTTTGTACACCTGTTTTTGGTGTTCTCTTTTTGGGGCCAGGGTCTCAATGTTCGAGTCCTTTGACTTGACCCAGAGTTCGAGTCCTTCGACTAGTGTAACAAGACGACTGAGTCTCTAAACAAATTACTCACTGAAAGGCAAGTCCTCTGCAGTGTTTTGAACCTCTCGGGGGAATCCCGAGGAGTGCAGCCAAGACTCACGCACCTCTGGGTATACCTATGGCTATCCATCTAGACAGTGTCAGCTGTATTCACTGCAACGTGAAGTGATGTTTTAGCCATCAGTTTGCCTTCCTCAATGAGGGCCTAGAATTGGGCTCTGTCCTTTTGAAGTAGTTTAAATTACATATTGCAGACTTGTAGAAAACACCTCTCTCCCCATAAGGTCAAGTCATTTAGAACCTTTATCTGCCAGTGTAGCCTGCACCACCAAGGAGTTGGGTTGGCAGCAGCGATCCCTCGAGGTCGAGGATGATCTCTTTCACAGATTTTTTTTTTAAATGGGTCCTTTGGTGACCGAGGAGTCCGATCCTTGAGCCGCAGGCTCATTGGCAGACATTGCAGGTGGTGTTGGAAGTCAGGGCTGGGCCATGATTGCTGCGTGACAGTTGCCCTTCCATTCTTTTTTGGCATTTTTCTGCAACCAGGACAAGGAGATTTTCCTCAAATGTGGACATTCCTTCTCTGACAAGTCTTCGCCTGTTATCCCTATCCTGGGCTGCTGTCTCCCAGTATGTGGTGTCAATGCCACATCTCTTGATGTTTATCTTGAGGATGTCTTTAAAGAGTTTCTTTTGGCCTCGCCGTTTTTCTCCTTTGGTGAGTTGGGCGTACAGCAGTTGTTTTGGTAAGCGTTCATCAGGCATGCACACACAGTGCCCACTACACCTCAACTGGTGCTGGATAATCAGGGCCTCAACACTGAAGAGGTTGGCCTCTGTGAGGAAACTGACATTAGTGCAGCGATCCTCCTATTTTATGTTGAAGATCTTCCTAAGAAAGTGCTGGTGCTGGCATTCTAGGTTTTTCAGATGTTTTCTATAGGTCACCCAAGTCTCAGTCATAGAGGAGTGTTGGGACTACCACTGCTTTATAAGCCTTATAAAGTCCAGTGTGTATTCTGATGTTGTGATTATTGAACACCCGGCAAGACTGGCACAGCGGATTCTGTGCTGAATCTCTATGTCTATGTCTGCCCTCTGTGAGAGATGGCTGCCAAAATAGGCAAGCTATTCTACATTTTCCAGTTCTTCTCTGACAATATAGATCTTCCTTGCTGGGTTTGATGATTGACCGGGAACTGGCTGGTGGAGAACTTTTGTTTTGCCAATGTTCAGAGTTAGCCCTAGGCTTTTGTAAGTTTCAGAGAATAAATTAAGGTCTGTTTGTAAATCGCTCTGAGTGTGCAACTACAGCACAATCATCTACGTACTGTAGTTCTGTAATTGTTGCCGATATTACTTTAGTTGTGGCACGGAAATGAGAAAGGTTGAAGAGGTTGCCGTCAGTCCGATATTGGATGGCAATGCCCTGTGGTAGATTGTTTTGGGTGAACATTTTCATAGCTGCTAAGAAAATGGAGAAAAGGGTGGGTGCCAGTACACAACCTTGTTTTACACCAGTTCAAATGACAAAGGGCTCAGAGATAGAGCCACTGCACAGGATGGAGGAAGTCAACCATGAGGCTCTGTGGAAAATTATGTCAGTTTGGCTGCCCAAGCAAATTTATCACAGAGCCTCATGGTTGACAGAGTTGAAGGCTTTGGTCACATCGATAAAGGCCATATACAGCTCCTGGTGTTGTTCTTGACATTTTTCCTGGATCTGCCTGGCTGAGAAAATCATGATGAGGAAGATGAAACACCTGTCAGTACCTGAGGATCCGTTTCAATCATCTCTCCCTCATACTCCGACTAAGCTGGCAGGTGTTGGATGGGAGAGGTACCGTGGGACGCATGAACTGATCCAGACATATACTGTACAATCGCATGGGCTCCAATATGAAGGGTCAGCCAGTTGATGTGGACCCCATGGCAACGGGTACCACCTATCCTTTGGATAGTCATAAACGGGTGGAGGACGAACCCCAGATCTTCTCACGTCTATGTCCAAACTCACTTCCCTACATGGGAGCAAGTGATTGTCTGGAGCCTCTGACTTCTCTGACAGCTCCTGTTCAACTAGTGGAGCTATCTGTACTGATGGGTGAAAACTCCTGCCTAAGGTCTGAGGCAAGGATCATTCCCATCTCCTCTATGTCATTTTCTCCTCTGGTGTCAATGTGTCTCAGAAGAGTCCGACCCAAAAGAAGAGGATATGGAAGGGTGAAGATATCTTCTGGTGAAGTGAAAGTTTTGGTTCGTCCAGGAGTCTAGGGTGTTCTGTAGTCAGAACTGAAGAATCTGGCACATCCAGGGTCATCATAGATGACAGGTCTCTTCTGGAAGGGGTCAGTACCATCAAAAAAAGTCTACTGGGAAGCTCTTAGATGATGTCGGTAGGTGCCAATCCTTCAGCTTACAAATCAAAGCTGACATCAGTACCAGCGGATCCTTTCTCCTTCACATCTCACCCTCAATAATCAGAGGATCTAAGCAAGCCTAAGTCTTTAGGACCTGAGCACGAAGACTCACCCAACTTGGACAGAGTCAAGGAGGGAGCTCTTTTCTTGGAGCAGACCTGAAAGGAGGTGCTCTATTCTTATGCCTATGAGAGTGCCTCTTACTTTCATGAGAAATCCTGGATGATATCTCCCCTTGGGCTTAGCAGCTCTGGTTTCCACCCCTGAGCTAATTCTCAGAGGGGTGCTGCTCCTCAGTTGAGGCCGATCCATAAGAGGGATCTCCCTGGCCTGGATCAGACTGAGGTCTCGTAGCCTTCTCTACAAGATGTTTTCTCAGTTGGTGCTCTCATGCCGTGGGGGTTCAAGAGGGAAACAAGCAGCAAATGCTGCACATTTAGCAGAGATATGCACTTCTCCCAGATAGTAGAAGCAGTGTTGGTGTTCATCACTCATGGAGAAGAAGTAGGGGTATGAGATGCAGTTCTTAAACCCGGGGACTCTGGGCACAGTCTTTATCTACAGGAAGAGACTCCCCAAGACAGGAGAAAACTTATACAAACTCTACTGAGATTAAAAACTAACTATACAAAAATACTAAAAACTATTTACAATTTATTTACAGGTGCATTAAGAAGCAGAGGAAATCTGTGGACACAAGAGGATTCCAACTCAGGCTGTGCAGCGGTAAGAAGGAACTGGAGAGGTGTTGGTCCGCACCTCCCCTTCTACCTTCAGTTTGGAGCATGAGAAAAGTAACTGTGCAAGCGCAGCTCAACAGGCCCTACTTGCTAGAAATCTCCGAACTCAGGCATATGGTGCCCATGCATGCCCATGTGTGGAAGACACATAGGGACCAGCACTCAGAAGAGCGAAGCTGAAAAAGGCAATGGTTTGCATCCTTAAGAATTTACAACCTAACCACAAGATGCACAAAAACAGCTCAGTGCCAAAAAATTTCTGAGAAATACAACCAAGAGAAGGGATACAGATTATAGCTCAGCTAAGCCTACATGGAATTAAATGGGGCCAAAAAAAATAGTTACTTCTCTAGCCTGAGGGCTTCTTCTCCTTGCCAAATATCAAAGCCAAACAAAGAAGAAGCTGGAGCTTCTTAAAAAATGGTCACAAGAATAATTTATTATAGAAAATGTTAAGCCATCTTAATATAGAAGTCCCTACTACATCCCCATATAATGAATGGGAGTGGGGCTTTGTAAATATTCTTGGGCAGCTGTTCTAATTTTATAGAGCAGCATGAAAGGCAGCACTAAGTCTGAACTGTATGAGAGAGGGAGAACACAGTCAAGAGAAACAAGAAGTATAGAGAGCAAGAGAAAATGAAAAATAGATAGTGTGGATAGTAATGCAGAGCTTTGCAAGTGAGGTGAAGCTTCCTATTAATGTGGGTTAAGGCTTTGATCCTGTCCACTTTGAATTCAATGGAAAATACTCCCATTGATTTCAGTGGTACAGGGATCAGGACTTATAAGAGGAATCTATGCAGAATCTATGGCTGAGACTGGAGAAGAGGGTGAAGTAATCAAGATGGGAAGTCATGAGAGCAGGGAACATTGTTGCTTTTGTTTTGTAGAGCCACAAGCTGATCTTCTCTTTCAGGAAAGTGACTTTTCATTGGTATGTTCACAGGTTCTGTTGCTTGAACATACATAAAGTTACCTTACAAGGGTGAAAAAAATCAAGACAGGATGGAAAGCAAGGGACACGTTTTGGAAATAAAGAAAAAAGCACCAGGATCTAGTGAAGGCTGGATGTCAAAGGAGAAAAACACCAAAGACTCAAGTTTGAGTGATGGGAAGCATGCTGTGGCCAAACCCAGGTAGAGTTGAGCCCTGTAAATTACCTCTTGGGCCATCTGTTTAACCAATAACTACCCAGCAAAGTCCTCAAAACAGGTTATTCCAGGAATGCTCAGCCTGTATTAGAGAGGAGCATGGCCATTATTCTGTAATTAACTGTGTTCTCAAATATATTTGAGTGTATATTAGTGTTCAAAGGTTAGTGAATGACTGACAGAAACAGCCAAACTGCAGCCAGATGCTTGTCTACATATACATAAAACGTGAAGGAAGTTCAATAGAAACACTGCAGTCAAGAAAAGACTTAAGTTCATGCGTCTCTTACGCAACAGAGTTGTGATTAGTACATTTTATAGATCAGCTAACTTATGTATTAGTTTTCAATCATTTTTGCTGTATAAAATCTGAATAAAAAGTCAAGATTTTCCTTTTTAAAAACATAGCAAACACAGCTGAATCCTAAACGGAGCAATCAATTAAAATCCAAGGTCCAAATTCACCCCAAGTAAGCAGACTTGGCTCCATTCACTTCAGAAGTGTTGGTCTTGTTTAAACAGAGCTAAATTTTGCCCCAATATTTTAACAAGAAATAATAATTTTGAGAGACCATTAATCTTGTACACCTCTACCCCGATATAACATGACCCGATATAACACGAATTCGGATATAACTCGGTAAAGCAGCGCTCCGGGGGGGCGGGGCTGTACGCTCTGGCAGATCAAAGCAAGTTCGATATAACGCTGTTTCACCTATAACGCGGTAAGATTTTTTTGCTCCCGAAGATAGCATTATTTTGGGGTAGAGGTGTATTAAAATATGTCCATTCACCTTAATTTCAAAACAAAAAATAAAAAACTTTCCATAAAGAAAGAGAGCAGAACATCAGAGACTTACCATGTGGATCTTCAAGCAGAATCCTATTGGTAGGTTTTAATGAAAAATCCAGACGGACTAATCTAAATCTGTGCTAAGAGTAAAATCTATTTAACATGTGCCAAACATGTGAAAATGGTTACCAGCCATTTTTACATGACACCCCTACAGAAAACAGGGGACTGACACCATATTTGATTGCTCATGTAGAAATCATGCCCAGCCCTCTTCTTTTCGAATGAAGTTGGCTGCAGACTGCGGTATGGCTTTTCCTTCTCTCTTTCCTGTAATTGTCCTCCTGCACAAACCTCGATGACTCACATTTTAAATTAAAGATAAACCCAACTAACAGAGGCTGGAAGAATTCATTTCCATATAGCTGCAGCTGTACCAACAAAATATGACTCCTAGTTTCCTTCAAGTTCACACTAGACATTGGGATCCAAAGATAGTTATATAATCAAGTCTTTGGAGGGCAGTGGGGAAGACAGCAGATTCCCCATTTTAAACCAGCTTTGTGTTTGAATATCCAGTTTCATTAGTTTATATTAAATTGCATGCAAGCACTTTTATAGTAGGTGATTTTTTTCTACCTGTAATATGCTCATACATTCATGCCTCACCTCTCGTAACAGCGTCTAACGCACAGCCACATCCTGTTGCTCCTCCTCCTATAACAAGCACATCAAATTCGCTTGTGTTTTGTAGAGCCAGGAACTGATCTTCTCTTGTAGGAAAGTGATTTTTCATTGGTATGTTCACAGGTTCTGCTGCTTGAACATACATAAAGTTATCCTACAAGGACAAAAAAAATCAAGACAGTATTTGTGTCTATTCCTCAGTGGCATACTAGGACATTTTTAGTCAGACATGCAGTTGTACGCAAAATGGCATCCTTCACAGAGCACGACCTTGCACATATGGAGCATATGAGGTCAGGCTGTGCAGAGGGTGCTATTTTTGCATGTTCAAGGGCCAAACAGAATCATCCTGCAGGCACAACCCAGCCTGGAGCACATAAGGCATGCCTTGTATACACTGATGGCACATCACTGATATTCCTTATAGAATAGGTATAGTTTAGTGGAAACTAATCAGAAAAAGGTGTCTTTTTTCAGTCACTTTTAAATCTAATAGAAAATATTTTAGCAAATGCAAAACGTAACAAACAGCATTAAAAGAGTTAAGGGTTAGTTTGCAGGAGTAGCCAAGGTGAGTTAAATGTATAGTTATTGAGGAATTAATAAAACAAGATACAGTATCAAATACCAGAAGGGAGTATTGAAGATTTTATAATAAAGATATATCCTGAATAGGATTAGAACTCTGTATTTTTAGCATATACAATACAAACTTAATCTACTAGGCTATAGAGTCATTGCAGAGCATCCAGCAGCCATTGGAGGAATTATTTTGCACCAGAGGGTAGTCATATTATTTCTGTTGCTTCCATGGAACATTAAAATATTAATGCATTATTTGTACTGTGGTACTGATCAAAGGCCCCAGTATGCTAGGTGATGTACAAACAGATAGGAAGACAATCCATCCATATCCCAAAGGAAAAAAAAAGTTTAATTAAAAAAAAACTGACTGTAAAAAAGCTATAAAAGTTATAAAAGCTAATGTTTTCTCATTTTTATTATTGAAAATCAGCTGTGTACAGCCCCTTTTTTTAAACCTTAACCTACTTTGCTTTTATTTCTCAAATCATACAATGTGCTAACTTTTTAGCGGTACCGTATAGCAGTATGACAGTATTCATAGACCATTTCTGGTTTTCTTTTAATGGATTCCAGAATAATAATTTTCTCTAAAACAATCATTGTCTGATTTCTATAGTGACCCATCTCTCAGCTTGATGACCCTAGTGAAAGAGAATGACAAACTTTCTAAGTCAATTAACCTAAATGGGCAGGAGGCTTTGGTTTTTTGTTTATTTGGGGTTTTGTTTTGTTTTAAATTTAAAAATTGACCATTTCCTAAAGACTTTACTTGGAGGTAAGAGGTTTGGTTAATATCAGTTTAAACAGATGTCTGAAAGCCCTTGTAATTACGGGTATCCTAAAATCCTACTATTGGTTGTGCACTTCATAATCTATATTATGAGTACCATCATTATGGCTTGTAATCCACCTCTGCTATGTAGTATATTAATTACTTTATGTACAATGGGCTGTAGCCAGGTATCATAATTATTCCAAAGTTAATTAAGATGCAAGGCCACAAAAGAAATCGTGCTTGCTCTCTCGTACTGCCGTCTGCTCCAGCCCTGTCTTTCTTCCCTCTCACATTCTTATTCACCATCAACCTTCAATGTTGCACACAATTGGGTAGTGGGTCACTCTCCAAACTATTGTTTTCAAGCTCTGAAGGGGCTGACAATCTTTTTCGTAATAGAATAATCACTTGTGGTGTAGGAAATGGATTTTGAGGACAAAACACCAAATCAAAGCATGTGCAATAGTATGTCTGGGTGCTTGAAGGCAAGGAGGATAGTTTTGTGGGTAAGGTACTGGAGTGTGAGTTAGAACACCTGTTTTCTATTCCCAGCTCTGGCACAGACCTCAATGGTCTTGGGCAAGTCATTTAAGTCAACATTCAGAAGTATCCACTAATCTTGGATGTCTCCATTTTTGGGTGTCCAAACTGCCAACTGCTTTTCAGAGGTGCTGATATTTGCAGCTTCCGTTGATCTGAAACACAATTTTGCAAGCCCAACACCCCAGGAAATAAGATTATTTCAAGCTGAGTACCCAAAATTAGTGGTCACTTTTAGAAATGTGGGCCTCTGGAGTATCTCTATTTCTTCACCTGTAAAATGGGGGTAATACTTCCTTACCTCACACAGACATTGCAAGGCTTAATTCATACGCATTTGTAAAGTACTTCTACATTAAGAGTGAGATTTTGTGCAAAGCCTCTAAGCCAGTGATTCTCAACCGGGGGTACGCAGAGGTCTTCCAGTGGGTACATCAACTCATCTCGATATTGGCCTAGTTTTACAACAGGCTACATAAAAAGCACTAGCGAAGTCAGTACAAACTAAGATTTCATACAGACAATGACTTGTTTATACTGCTCTATATACTATACACTGAAATGTAAGTACAATATTTATATTCCAATTGATTTATTTTATAATTATACGGTAAAAATGAGAAAGCAATTTTTCAGTAAGAGTGTGCTGTGACACTTTTGTATTTTTAAATCTGATTTTGTAAGCAAGTAGTTTTTAAGTGAGGTGAAACTTGGGGGTACGCAAGACAAATTAGACTCCTGAAAGGGGTACAGTAGTGTGGAAATGTTGAGAGCCACTGGCTGCACCACTTAGACCAGAGCACACAGCCCAAAGGGAGGAGGGCTAAATTAGTTTTAAGCCATCTTTGTACCCTCTCGAATCCGATCCTGGGCTGCTCCAGGAGCTGAAGAAGCCCCCAGTCCAACTAAGTTACTGCAGCCTCCTTTGGTTGCCCTATGGGCTGCAGGGCTGCCTGGAATTTCTGTAGCGCTGCATGATGTGGCTCTACCCCAACATGCCCTTCCCTCATTGAGTATTGCAATGACTGTCCTCTGGAAGTAACCTTACAGCTGCCTACCACAGTGCCTGTGCCAGGAAAATCCTCCCTTGCCACAACCAGGCTTTTAAGGCCCCCTTTATGCCACTCCAGCCCTCCCACCTAGTGCAAAGGGAGCGGGAAAGGGACGCAGATTTCAGCCTAAGTGTTGTGTTATATTATATTTTGCAATCTGAAAGCTATTCAGTTTCCAATATTTGAATTGCTATATTTTTTGCACTCTGAATAAAAGATAGTAGAAATAAATAGGAAAGTAATATGCAGAATAGTTTATATAAGTGAGGTGACAACACTTATTTCTTCAGCAAGTGAAGTGTCAGAACTTAGAAACAGTAACTTTCGTGACTCAGTGCTGGAGTAGCTTCCGAAAAGTCACTCCTCCCTATCGGCTGAACATGCTCAGCCTGATACTTCATTAAAGTTCTATTTATATAAATGATCATCCAAAGTAAAAAGATAGGAAACAGCTAGCTAAACACATGCACAATTCAGCAGCAAAGACATTCAGTCTACCAAAGCTGAATCTGAAAGAATAACATTACTATTTCTACATCACCAGAGGATGCACATGTCACTTAAAGATACAGGGTTCCATCCTCATTCAAGGTAAGAGCCCTTTGCACTACCAGTTTAAAACTGCCATATGCTTTTCCCAGTGATGTAAAGCCAGTTTAGTCAACACTATGCCACCTCCTCCGCCCTTCCACACACTCTCAGCTCTCTCAGCCAGGCCACAGCGCTGTGTGCTCTGGCTATCATGGGCTGGAAGAATTGTCCCTAGAGGCAGTTTGAGCCGTCATAAATTAGAGCAGTCCTATGGGGACAGGTTTGGCCCCAATAAGCCCCAGATCTGGGAGAGAAAGACTTGTAAGCACCTTTGTTTCCCCATCCCCTGCTTCAGCTCATCTTTAGCACCACGGAGGTTCGAGTACATAATCCCTCCTTCAATATACTTACAAACTAAATTAGAAATGTACAAATGAAAGGAGTATAAAAGTAATGTCATTTTGTTTAGGTCAGATATTGCTTTTTGGTTTCAGAGGGCTTGTAAGAAGGTCGGACTCACCCCTGCGGGGCCTCCTGCTGGTCGTCCAGGGAATTAGCTCTCCAGCCTCTGGAGCGCCCTCTGCAGGCCGGTGATCCACCTGTCCTCTTCTTCTGGGCTCCCGTATCCCTCCCAGGACCCCAGTGCCCCTTGCTCTGGGTGCTGCCCCCTGGCAATACCCACACGCTAGGTCTCCCCTCCCAGGGGAACCCCACCCACTATCCCCACCTTGCCTCAGTACTAGGCCACTGCCAGTCACCAACTAGCCCCCGCTCCCTGGGGCAGACTGCAGTATAGGCCACTCATCACTGGCAAGGAGGGCTTGGACCTGCTGCCTTGGCCTAGCCCTGGGCTGCCCTCTGCAACCCCCAGTACCCCTTGGCCTTCCTCTAGGCCGCAGCCTGGGGCTATCCAGGCTGGAGCTCCCCAGCTCCTCAGCCTGTCCCCAGCCCTGCTCCACTCAGGTACGCTATCCCTAGCTTGCTGCAGCCAGGCCCTTCTCTCTCTGCACTCAGAGAGAGACTGCTGAGCTTCTGGCTGCCCTGGCCTTTACAGGGCCAGCTGAGTCTGTTTGGGGCGTGGCCCCAGCTGCAGCCACTTCCCCCAATCAGCTCAGCCTAAAAGCTGCTTTCTCCAGCCACAGCCCCCTCTGGACCGGAGCGGGGTCAATTTTAATTAATTTTTAACATTGTAAAACACCATGACTTTGATTTTATAATAAATTTATGTTTATGTGGCGACAAATAAATAATTAAGAGACTCCCTATCTTCTTTCTCAATCTGCTGAAGAACATGTATGTCACAAAACTGCCTATGGTAATGTCTACACTTCACTCAGAAGTGTGACTGCAGCAAAAGTAGACATACCAAAGCTCTCTCTGATTTTGCTAGCGCGAGCAACAATAGCAGTGAAGCCAAGGCAGCAGGGGCCGTACAAGCCCACTCCGGATTCCAAGTATGTACTCAAGCAGTCACCCACATTGCCGCAGCTTCACTGCAATTGTAACTTGAGCTAGATCGATCAAAAGTCAGCCACTCCTCTGACTGCAGCGTAGACATAGTTTTTGCAGGGTGTAAAGGCCAACGACAAAAACTGATTAATACAAATGGGTGCGGCTAGTACTGAAATTGATTAAAGTGAACAAGGAGGAAATTTAGGCTGAACATCATAAGAGTTTCCTAACAGATTATGGAATATTCTTCCAAGAGAAATGGTTGAAGACTACAGATATTTAGAATTTGATTGGGCAATGTACTGAAGTATATGCATATAGTAGGGAACAACCCTGCAATGGAGTGTAGTCTAGTAGATCTAATTGGTCTTCACCCTCTAACAGCTCAGCACACGTTACTTGAGTTTAGGTTAAGTTACAAAATACTATCTTCTTACCACCATTGCAGAGCAGCTGCTTTTGTCTATTATGCTGCTTTTCCACCCCTTCCCACTTGCTGAGATGCTTTGTATCTGCCTTTCCTCAATGCCCTATAATCTATATAGTTATAAGTGACAATAGCATGACAATTTCACCATGTAGACCACGCCTCTGACCTCCACACATGAAGGCACGTCTTTTTTAAATGCACTGAATTATACAAATTGCTCAATTTTAGAAAATAGCTTCATTGTCTCCTGCTCTATTGCCTGTGAATTATAGCTGTTAGAGACATCTTTCATCCCTAATTCTGATGAGCAGGGTTCCCTGAGATAACCAACCAAATGGTGCAGTTTTCTGAAGTGGCCAATCAGCTCTGTAGTAGTAGAAATGACTCAGAGCAAGGCCTCCCTATAAAACTTTAAAAGAAAAAAGAAAAAAAAAAAGAAAGAAAAAAGGCACATGACAAATATTTTCATGATCTGAAGGACAGTTAAAATACAATGATATTTTAAATATGTTAAGCTTTACGCATGTCAACCTTCGGTGTCCCTTTAAGGCAAACAATAAACTATTTGTTATAGTTCTCTGCAACACATCCCTGTGGGTGTAAGACTAAATAATGGTTTACACGACATCCCCAAGGTGAACTACTGACTAGACGGAAGCCCGATCTACAGCCTTCCTTGGTTTATGAACCTTGGATAGTTCCACTCAAAATGATTAGATCACTTTCTCCCTATGTTTAAACCCTTATTAGACTTGCAAATTTTTTTTAAATGTTCTACACAGTTGTCACTACTGGTGCAACAGAAAACAAGATCTAATAATTAGTGTCTACTGCTGAAAGAAGTGCGTATTTAAAGACCACAGGCAATTAACAATCAGGTTGTCCTGTAATCATGTACAGGATTAATTTGAGCATAGTGTGTAGGGTTTCATGCAAATTACTTAATACATAAGAGAATGAAAGAGGTTGCTGCTGTATTATGCGAGTCAATCAATGGAGTAGTTAGATTAAAGTAAAACTGCTTCATCTTCTATTTATTATAATTAAGGAGGTACTAACCATATTTGTATACCTCCTCTAAGTCAAGTAAAAATTAATAAGCCTTTTTCACAACCTAATTTTGAGAAATTATAATGGCCCACTCAACCTAAAGTATTTCCCCTGCTTTTACTTTACAAACTGCTTTTAGCTAACCACTTGCTATACACGTCAAACACAAATCAGATCAATACATTTTAAATAAAAGCAATGTGAATTGTAACTGTGCAAACAAATTTTCACCAGTTTGATTTTTTTAATATGACATTTTCTTTAAAACCAAATCTATCCTGGGGGGGGCAGGAAGGGGACAAATTCCTGGCCTCTGGTTCCGTTTCTGATACAATGCTATTCCCCGGTACCTTTAATGAACCAGTAGGATTCACTGAAGCTTCCTGTTTTAATACACAAAGTAGAGCTGGGAGTGCGGAATATCTCACTTAGACGTGTGTCATTGAAAATTTAGCAGCAAGCTCCACTTCGCTCTAGCTAAAGTCTACTACCCCCTGAATTTTATTGTATTTAGGATCCAGTTCTGTAGCTATCCTCCACACAAGACAAAGTTATCTTATCTGTAATTCTGACTTGAGGCCTCAATTCAGCAAGGCACTTAAGCATATGCTTATCTTTTAATGGGACTACTCACATGCTTAAAGTTAAGCACTTAAGTGATGTGCTGAAATGGGGCCACAGAATGATAGATGAACCAAATTGTATGGATAGTTGAACGAGTCAGAAATGTGTCCATTTCTAGCTATCCACTACTATTTATGTTCATGTCTCTACAGTACATGCAAGTTTTATTTTTTTTTAATTCAAAAATTCCCCCTCATTAAATTAGTTCTGTACAAGAGACAAGGTAAAAACCTTTAACAGGTTTTTCCAAGATAATGATCACCCTCCCTTCAGCAAAAAAGTTGTGTCAATTTCAACATGTTCAGCTGGACATAATATTGCCAGAAAAACAAGACTCAGCACTCAAAGAGGGACAGTCAGTGTGTACAGCTGAATATTTTCACAGCTATACCCAGGTAAAAGAACAGATCCTTTGGTATAGAGTCCTAAACAGATACCATATTAGTGTACATACAGCATGGTGCCTGGTGCACTCAAAATTGATAGTGATTTATCTTGCTGTCAATTAAATGGGAGACCGAAGGAAAGCTGCATACAGGGATTCCATCTGCAATAATGTGATTCGTTTGGCAGCAAACAAGTGTGTTTACCAAAATAGGCGATTGCAGTTTATATCTACAATTTCTCAGGGAAGCGTTCCTTGAATGGTTTTGATTATATTCTTTGGGAGAACAAATTTAGTTTGGCAGCCTGAATTAAATCTTGAAGTTCTAAACTGATCTAGTAATCGTAAAGTAAGCATTTCTGATAATAATTTGTCCTGTATTATCTCTAGGTAGGTTTACATCATCAAACTCATGGCCATCATTTGGAAAGAGTAAGATTTAAAAAAAAAAAAAAAAAAAAAAAAAAAAATCAGTTTCCTTTTCAAAGCAAAATATTCATCCTATTAGCCCCATCCAGAGTCACATACCCTTATAGTGTAATGGTCATTGTTTATTACACATCAACCTCTGTGCCAGCTCGACAGAGGATGCAAGTCTCTTACAACTCATACATACAGGGCCTTGCTCTTTAGCTCAAGCTGTAGAAACTCATGCTTTTAGCTCTGGGGTCCCTGGTGCAACCCTAGTGTGTTGGCCAAAATGCCAGACATCCCAATAGCAGAAAGAACTGCTTTAAAGGAAGGAAATGTTACCATGAAGGCATGAGAGAAACAGAGTGAGCCAGCCACAAGGAAGGAAAATCTAGTCAATATCTTCAATACAGGCCACATGATAATCTGTGGTTCCATTTGTGATGGTCAACAACACAGTTACAAGGTTAGCTGCACCTCTACCTCCATTCTGATCTCTGAGTACACACCCCCCTCAGGTGTCAGGCTTCATGCATCTCCCTCTCCTAGGGTGGAATTCTGCAATTCTCCAACTCTCAGACTGGGCCCTAGGCTACAGAACCTAGAGTATCACCTGTGCATAACCAGTGGGTGCAACGGAGTTCAATACCAGCAGTTCTTCCCTTCAGGAGTCTATGCCCAGTGGTGAATACAGTGACCAGAAGTGTTCTGAAAACAAAGTATTGTTTCATTCTAATAGCAGGGAACAACATAAGATGGGGACAAAAGGATTTTTAAAAAACAGTCTACATGCATGTCTATCTTACCTATAGGCTCCCCATCCACTGACAGTATCCCAGGCAGGCCTAGCTAGTTGATTTATATTGATTAGTTTTTAACTATAAGCTGAAAATGGAACCCCCTTAAGAAGGCAACATGCAGAATAAGAAAATGTATCATTTATCAAGACCATTTTGAAACAAAGATTGTGCACATATTTGAACTGATATACTGCACATCATTTTCATTCAACAGAATTAAAGGTAGAGAAATTTGACTCTGTTTTTACCCAGCCCAAGTTCTTTGTCCTTCTCAGTTCCTGGGCTTTTGGCCCTGCTTCTCCAAACAAGTTTGGTAGGCTCAGGGCCGGCTCTAGGCACCAGCCTGGCAAGCAGGTGCTTGGGGCAGCCGCTCCGGAGAGGGGCGGCACGTCCAGCTATTCAGCGGCAATTCGGCGGACGGTCCCTCACTCCTGCTTGGAGCGAAGGACCTCCCGCCGAATTGCCGCCGCAGATCGTGAACGCGATCGCGGCTTTTGGGGGGGGGGGGGAGGGCTGCTTGGGGCGGCCAAAACCCTGGAGCCGGCCCTGGGTAGGCTGCACAGGAGGTCGAGCCAGTATCCTCTGAGCCAATGTCTCTTCCACTGTTCTGTAACAACCTGTAAGTGTTTACTTGGTGTGCCTTATCTTGAGCCAGTGTCCTCCCTCTTGTTCCTCACAGCCTGCTAGTAAACTAAATCAATATATTCATACAGGAAATATCCTAGCGACCAATATTCAGAAATTATTACAAAGCAGCTCCAAGTCCGTGAGTTAAGCCAGGTGATTAATTTGTCTTTTGCTGCACAAATCAATGTATATACAGTGATGGTTTGAAAAAGAAGAAGAAACAACTTGCAGCAGCTTTTGGTGCAATTATCCCAGGGCCACAGGTATTCCGTGATACTATAGCCACAGAATTTACTCCTAATACCATTCTTAACTGGGTAATTGTGCTCCAGAATTTGAGGGGGGAGGGTTAAGTTATTTTTCCTATTGCCCATGCTTGTGAAGAAAACCTGAAGATGAACACCACATAAACCACCGAAGAATTTTCTTCCTGAGTCTGTAGGCAGTCTGTAAACATAGTTGAGCTGTGTTAACTGCCTCATTCATGTTGACTCTGAAACCTAATTATGCCAATTTAAGTGCCAAAATAAACTATCATTGCTGATCATTTTAGCAGAAACAGGCAGCTAATGTGCTCATTCAAGAATTCAAAACTTCCTCCCACAACTTGTCAAGTTCCAAAAGCCCCAAATCTCCCCAACCCAGCTGCCAAAGCCTCTACTTTCCACCTGACAATTTCTATGGTGCAGTTGTAGGATTTCAATACAAAAATCTGAAACACTTGGAATGTGGGAAACAATGTAAAATGAATTAAATTTTGTATCAAAATTAACAAGAGCTTCTGTACTGATTGTGTTATTTCTTTTCATATTAAAGACTTCAATTTGTTCGTGTTCAACTTTATGCTGGCTGCCACATACATTTTAGTTTGCCACACCAGAGTGCCACAGAATCCAGAGACCTTGCCACAGCACGGAGGTACAACTTGCCACAGAGTAAATTAGGTCTTGCTTACAGATAAGGGGAAATCCATATGCATATTAATTTAGGTTTTCTGTCTGATTGTGTGATAAATTCCGTTTTTGAAAAAGCCACAGACTTACTACAATGTGTAGCCAATTAGTGTTACTTGGGGCAACATCTTTTCCTGGCTCTTGTAGATGGGAAGATCCTTTGCCCTAGCATACATTTGATTGGCAGGCATTATTAAAGAGAGGACAGTTGTGCTGTGGGATATGCTCACAGCTTAGATATGTCAACACTGTAAATGAACTGTTCTCCATTGTGTCAATCCCTCCAGTTATGTCCCACCTGCTGCCCTCCATTGGGTGTTTAAGGCAGTAATTTTTAAGGACATCACAGAGCAAATGTGCAAGTTACTACAACACAGAAGCATGAGAAATTGTATGTTGTTCACTTGCCAGACTCCTTGCTTATATATATGCTAGAAGTTTTCAGAGAAGTTTTTTAGGATGATCCCACAGTTTGCAGTAGCTTCAGAGATCAGGTCACAAGCCAATGTTTCATTTGGCCATTAGGGTCACCCTTCTCAACGAAAAGTTTTACATCATCCCAGGAAATACATTTCCATATGATTTCTAGTATTGATGGAGAAGGGAGCAATTCCCTGAATTTTGGAACATCAATTTCATAAAAATCCATGTGTGTAATTAATCTGTTACAATTAGAGCTGAGTGAATAATGGATTTTTTGGTCTGGTTTTTCTTCCAAAATGGAATGAATATATTATTTATTTATATCGTACAATTTAAATAGAAACCAAATTTTCTTCTAAACTCAGGAAAATTGTTTTGAATCCCCAGTAGACTCAGAATGAAATACTTTTGGTTTTTCTAGTCAATTTGACTGTTTTCTACCATTTGTGTTCTGTTTGTTATTGTCAAAACTTGAAAACAACATGTTTCAAAATGAAGAATTAAAATATATCAACTTTGGGGGGGGGGGGGGGGAGAGAGATATCCATTTTCTTTCCCAGTGAAATTTCTCTGCCAAAAAAAATTTGCCTGGCTCTGGTTACAATCCTGATACGTATTAGCATCCTATGCATTTGGTTTATTATTTGAAGTTCTAAGCTTAAAAATGTTACAGTATACTAATTCAGGCAGATTCCTGATAAAGACTCCAGGGAGTCTTTGGAACATGACCACCAACTACACCTCTACCTCGAGGTAACGCTGTCCTCGGGAGCCAAAAAATCTTACCGCATTATAGGTGAAACCGCATTATATCGAACTTGCTTTGATCCACCGGAGTGCGCAGCCCCGCCCCCCCGGAGTGCTGCTTTACCTCATTATATCCGAATTCGTGTTATATCGGGTCGCGTTATATAGGGGTAGCGGTGTAGTATAAGACAGAGGCAGCAACTGAATTGAACATAAGATCCAAATGTACTATTTTACAATACACTTTCTGTTATACTATATCTGAAGTTATAAGGACTATCCTTTTTCCAACTTTACTCATGTCATGGGGCACAATCTCTTTTTCCTGCACCCATGCTACTATTCCTTCATGTACATAAACAAGGAAAAAAGTCTCTGGATTATTATTGACAAAGCATTCCTGGAACTAAATGAAAGCTGTCTACAACCATTGTTGCTCCTGAATTAGACCATTAAAACCAAAACCAGATCTTATTTTAAATCATTCAAATCAAGCAAATTTAAAATTAACATACAGTAAAAGATGAGATGTTAATTGTCCATGGCAAGCTGTTACCTTGCAAGCAGGTTAAAGACAGCTGGCCACACATATATTGTGATAAACAATATACCAATTTAGCAAGTGCTAAATGAATTGGATATAATCCAAAAGGATTTCTAGGGATCAGGCTCTATTTTCAAGCCCAGACTGGAACAAGTGGGATCAGAGCGCTGCACACTCTATCTACTCAGACTGAGGAGAGTTAACAGAAAGTTGGTGACTGGCAAAGATTCTGAAAAGGGGAGCTTCCAGCCTTGCAACCAACACTAAGGACCACCCCACCAGGCAAATTTCTACATGCACAGTTGCCCAGGCCAGGCCTGAATATTTATAAATTTATAAATCCATAGCACTGGTGACAAAGCCAGTTACTGTATACAATTATCTGCATAGAAGGCAGAGTGGGGAGTGGACTGTGCTGATTGGTGCTTAGTCACCACCCGCTCTGCTGAAGACCAGTTCAAACACCCCATAACCCCTTTGTTCACACATGCACTCCCATATTGGCTTCAATCCTGAGCCTCCCTGGGGAATGGAGGGAAGAGGCCGATAGCTCTGCTCCTTCTTTTGGGAAAGGAGAAAATGAAACCATTTCCTACAATACTAGGAATCAATCCACAAAGTGAAACCAGCAACCTATTTGTTTTTTTTTGTTTTTTTAAATATGTCTGTTTTGTCCAAAAGTACACTTACGGACAGCCTTTCCCATTCTAGGATTTTGTTTTGTCGACATTTTAATTAACAGGGGAAAAGAGTCTGTTCTGCCTCTTGGATTTTGATAATGACCAAAGTTTTCAAAGATGGGTGCCTACATTTAGGCACCTAACCATGGAAGTCAACAGAAATCTTTTTATTAAGTTCACTGGGAATTGGACCAGGTCCCCAAAGTAAGTGATCTGATTTTCAGAGGTGTTAGCAGCCACAACTCCCATTCTGAAGTCAGAGAGAACTGGGAATATTCAGCACCCATGGAAATCAAACCACTTAATTTCTTACCCGATTGCTTACCTGTTGCCATCTCAGGGCTCATATACACCAGTGGGATAATGCGCTCTACAGGGGTGTCATTTCTAAAGTGCACTAATGAGTTACACATTAATTGGTCCATGTAGATCCTGCTGGTGCATTTTAACACAGTGCTGTTTTAAACAGTACTACATTAGAGCGCACTAGGGAACCTTTAGTGTGCACCAGGGATCATGTAGACAAGCCCGAGTTTGAAAATATTGGCCATACTCTATTCTGTTACCCATATTGGTGAAGAAAAACCTACCCCACCTAACTCAATAGGAGATGAGGAAGTTTTCAAAAGCATTTTTATGGGAGGTTTAAAACATCAATGTTAAAACAATTACAAGAATAATGTCCATGTTTTCTTACTATTCAAAGATCTACAGCAATGAAACATCATTAATGCAGTACTTTAAATTAGTTCCAACCAAATCAAGCTCAGAGGCCCTTGGCATTCATATCCAAACAAAGCTATTCATATAAACCCAACATACGCTTTAGCAGATTTTAAGTTTCATATTTTATCAGAAATCGTAATTAATACTTACGTGTTTGTTTCTATACTGAGAAAACTGAGAGAGGCCAAAAACTGTTGCTATGGCACCTCCTCCAATGAGAACAGTTCCTTTTACTACCTTACGAAATGCCATTTTTTACTCTATAAAAAAGGGAAAAAAAGAGTAAAATTAATATGTTTCACCCATGTTAGAATTCAGACTGTCTAGAATAAAGCACTCATTTCAACTAGAATTGGTGCTGAGAGTATAAAGTTTGGGGGTAACAATATATTAATTATTTTGGTTGCAATATTATCAGTACAGAAAGTCAGCAAGACGATGGGAGCAAAAATCTTTGGGAATTGTGTGTATTAGAGGAAAATAAGTGAAGAAAGTGTATAGAAATATTTCAATGTACTTACTAATTTACACACCTAGTGCCTATCTCAACTGCAGGCAAGTGCTTATGAGCAGGAGCAGCTGCTTTTGCCATAGCATCCTAATCACAACTAAAACTTCCCACCGCTAATGACTGACAGGTGAACTCCAGCCCAGAACTAGCCACTGAGTACTCTTTGCAAACAAGTTAGCCGTTTTTTTTTTCATTTTTGCAAAGGCCACCACTAGCTATCCTTTTTCATTGTCCAGCTCCTTTTACAACCCCATTTGCCCAACAGGACTGCACTCTAATCTGCCACCCGGCGCACAAATGAGGGCAAGGAGGCAGAGCCGGGGACCTAACGAACCTCCTCTGCCTTAGGATACCACAAATTCATGGTCTCTCCAGACTCTCCGGCAGAGAAAGAGGGAGGAGAGGGGACCTGGAGATGGGGAAGGTGGCTTCCTCCTGGGACTCCAGCCCCTGGGACGCTCTTGGACCCAGCTCCCCGCTTTCCAGAACCCCATGCTGCCATCTCCTCACACTGCCTCTTCCACTTCTATGCTCACTCCGGAAAGAGATACGACAGCTCAATGAGGACATGGAAGGTAACCTTCTTAAGAAAATTCTGAGTGCACCCCCTGTTTGCCACTCAAGAATGATAGGCCACTACTCCTCTTGTGCAACAGACAATGAATGCTTGTTATATCTAGCAATGCTGCAGAGAGGGGTCACTGATGGTCAACAAACAACCAGGTGCTGCAGAGAGGAGAGGTAGTGATATAGGCAACAGACAAGACCCAGTAGCTGAAAAAGAAGTGAAGAAGGGTAGATTTGAATGCAGGACTCCGCCTCCTAACTGTTGAGGCAGAAGACAAGGACTATGTGTCAGACATTCTTAGAGAACAGTGTCTGAATGCAGGACTGTCTCTAAATCCTAAGTAGGTGTAGCCTAAACCATTTTTCCTCAGGACCGGCAGAGCTTCAGTCACATAAGAAAAAACCTGGACTGAGTGAGAATGGAGCAGTAACTAGAAGTCAGTCAAAGTTGTTTGGATAGGAAAGTGGTTTTTGTCCATGACCTACATTAATGGAACTGACTCCATAGTGAGATTTGGAATAGTAAAAGTTTAAAGCAGTGTAAGAAGTCACAATTTTCTGCCCTTTTAGGAAACTCAGCAGGGTATAGTGAATGACCGGATATTATAATCTAGTAAGTCTTTTTCTTCTCTGACTACTATAGATATTATGATCTCAATGTCTGTTCTCTTAAACTGAGTATATATTATTGCTTTTGATAATGACAACTTGTCAAGCACCTGCAGAAATAATCCTGAGTGACAGAGGAGTGTGATTTGTATAATCCTGTAAATATGATTAGACTAGACATATAAAAATATACTGTACATCTCCATATACATGATTATTTATTTCCTATCTAGCCATCTGCTAGACGAAGGTTCTTCAGTCTCTCCAATAGTATGGGAGAAGGACACCGTACAGATGTTTTAAAGACATGTTGAATAAGGTCACTCTGTTCCAAATCACCATGCCTCCTAATTCAAATAAATCAATGTGATATATTAAACTGAGAACTAACGGTCAGAAAGCCATTTTTAAACAAGCGTTGGTCTTCGTGTGTGTTCTAATGATAACGAACATCATCTAGATATATATTGTAAACAAGAGTAACATTCTCTCAACCGTATAAAGAAACATGGAAAGAAAAACGGCAAATCTAAGATTAGAAGCAAAAAAGTTAAATGATTTGCCTGTTCCCTCCAAGGTGGGCCTATATGGATGGGACTCTCAGGAGTTCAGAAGAAAAGTCACCAACAAGGCTGGGTTTCATATCTTGTGTTTGGGCTCCTCTGCAGTGCACATATTTGTAGATGTTTGATTTTATTATAAAGGTTGGGTCCCTGTAAAAGCACTTACTGAAAATCAGGCCTCTTTAAGGTGTCTCAAGTTAGGCACCTGAAAACATGCACCCAAAAATCATTAGATGCTTTAAAAAATATCTTGGTCCAAATTATTTACTGACTGCATGTCAAATCAGTTGCAGTCTGCTTCCCTGACCCCACCTCAACAATAGCATGATGCATTTCATTCTGCATTTAGGATGAAAATACAGAAACAGTTTTGGTAAAGTCACACAGCCACTTCTTTCTACCTAGCAAATCAGAGGGAAAGGCTATGCAGTAGACAGCCGCAGGATCATTTAACCCTTTCAAAAGCATTTCTGGAAAAATAACCCTCAAGAGCACTGCTCAGAACTTCGGTCCCAATAATCTGGGAGTCCAATTTGGTCACTGCTGTCACAAAGTCCGCGATATTTTAGTCCAGTTCTGGACACACGCCTATAGGTTATGTTTTCCCAGCAGAGTTATCTCAAGAGAGTATCTGTACTCAAATTACATCAAGATAGCCTAGTTTGAGTAAGAGGGGTCACGCTGTGAAGTAACAGTCAAGCTGCTTCATCCACACTGTGTGGCATTCAAACTTCTGGAGCGTATCCCATGGTTCTTTGCAATGCACTAAGCTGAACTACTCTGAATTATTTCCCAATAAACTGTGGGAGAACTTGTCCGTCCTTTCTGGGTACATGCTAAGAAATGTGGGAAGGCATTGGAGCAGTAGCAGCAATAAAGCAGAGCTAGCCTGCATCCACACTGCAGAAAAGTCATGTTAGCAACTGACAAGTTGTGCTAACTTGAACTCTAGCCTGTACCCCTTGATAGGCGAAGCAACTTGAGTTAAAAGCACCACCACACTCAAAGGTTTGTGTGTGGATAGAACTCAAGTTACGAAAAATTCTCAAGATATAATCTGAGTTAACTTTGCAGTGAAGATAAACTCAGATTCCATAAGAGTAGTACACATCAATGGTAGCACACATCCATGCCAAAGCATCAAGTCTATATGACATGTATCCACTAGTAATAGTCTAATTCATAACATTGTGTCAGTGTGAGAAACGCAAGAGGATAAGTCACTAGATCCATCTATGCACTGAAAGAATGAAAGAAAAAGGCAAGCAGAATACTCTTGGATGACTCAGGTATATTACCTCATCTGAGCAGATCCTGCCAATAAGGTTTATGAATGAATTTTGCATCGTACTTGTGGCACAGGCAAGGTGAAAAGTAAATAAGTGAGTTCATCTGTGTCCAAACACATGCCAAGGCATGCCCCCCGACTTGACAGATTACGATTTTCCTGAACCACAGCCTTGAAATAAATGACTTCTCTCATAGAAGTACAGACAAGTGGCAGATTTGCTTTTAAAAACTTCTATCAGTGATGTTGCCAACCTTGTTAGTGCAATTAGTCTATCACTTGTTCTTTCACTAAATTCACATGTACTCACTCATTGTGGCCACTTAAAGAGCAGCCCATCTTTCGGTTTCACCACAATGCAGGAGAGGAGGCACAGAAAACAGTAAAAGAAACATCTTAGAGGAAAAGTAAGTTGTTTTGTTAACTGGAAAGGAGAGTAGGGTGCAGAGGTGTTGCACTAACGCTCAGAGGCTATGGAGATAGATGCAATGGGCGAATCTAGATAGATAATATAGACACCACAAAAAGCTGCTGAAATCTTGAAGCCAGTAACCTCTAAAAGGTTCTGCCATACATTCAAATCACCTCAATTTCTCCAATCTTAACTATCCAATTAAACAAAATAAGTCCTTGAAATCCTTACTTGTGTATCTACTTTACTGGATTTGCTATTTCCAATTATGGTTTTGGTAAACCTAATACATTTTGAAACCACTATGAAAATAAGATAACTGCTGCAGAGAAGTGCAGGAATTTGGGAATGTTTTATGATGGAAAGGAAGAGAAACAATCAACATAAGTAAAACGTTCAATACTCAAAAAGAATTAAGGTGCCCAACTAGAAAAGTTATATTGCCATCATCAGCATCTCTTTTGTTTTTAGGGAATTACAAAAGAAAATGGAGAATTCAACTTCAGTGAATGTATAACCCTTATCAAAGGTACACAAGTCATGTACAACTACTCCTACCGTAAAGTTTCTTCAATAGCCAAAATAATAATTAAGCATTCCGTTTGTAAGTAGTAGTCCCATGTTAATCTGGAAGCAGTTTCACACATTTTATGCAGCAGGAGTGAAATCACTTCAGAAAACATAATGAATCTCTAACTTATAAATGCTTGTTCTGGGAACACAATATGTTCTAGAATCCAAGTGAATTTAAAAAAAAAAAAAAAAAAAGGAACAAATTAGCATCTTGCAATACCACGCAAAAATCAGCCTACATTGTCCGAGAATGAATTGACCATAAAGAAAATAAACGGAAGCAATTCCTTATGCTGTTTTTAATATGGTTTATATTTTTATGTCATTGAATACATTTTATAAAATATTATTTATTTCTAAATCATGAAACCTATATTTTTCCCATTCATATATATTCAAGTATATCAAGGATCGACAATTTACTTGAGAATATAGCTCAGTGCAGTAGTCCATGGTAAACAGTAGCTATCTACCAGTATCACCCTACAAGATCCTTAGCATCCCCAATGCCCATTGATTCCAATGAGCTGAAAGCACACTGTGGCTTACAGAATCAGACCCAATATCAGTGATCTACATCTTTAGAGGAAAAGGCACAGAAAACTAGACAGTTTAGCACAATGTAAATCTTACTTTTTAAAAATGATACACTTGCACTGACAAAAGTATTCCACTTCTAAGCTAGTTATGCCACATCTCTACACAAAGTATTGGGGAAAACGTTGCTTATGGTTTCCCCAGAGCAGAGGGAGTCAACTTCACCAGCAGGCAAAATACACCAAGGGTGAAATCCTGACCCCACTGAAGTCAATGGCAAGACTCCCACTGACTTCAACAGGGCCAAGATTGCACCCAAAGAGTGCCTACAGAATATAACCTGGAAGAAAGAGAAAAGCAGTTTGGAAACAGAAGAAGTAAAATGGAACCTATGTCAGACATTTAAATATACTGACTATCTAAACAGAGTTAACCTTTCACAAATGTAAAAGATAAACTTCAGAATATTAGTCCATGAGAATTCAGTAGTTTTAGTTATGAAAATAGTGCCTTATGCATGGTCTTTCTATAATAATGTCCCTTCTAGCATGTAAGTGAACTCTGTTTATAGATACAGAACAGCCTTGTTTGTTTAAATTGGAATTGTTGTGAAGTTAATTGAGAATAAAAGCTGTTTAAAAAGTTGATTTATATTGATTAGTTTTTAACTGTAAGCTGAAAATGGAACCCCCTTAAGAAGGCAACATGCAGAATAAGAAAATGTATCATTTATCAAGACCATTTTGAAACAAAGATTGTGCACATATTTGAATGACATACTGCACACCATTTTCATTCAACAGAATTAAAGGTAGAGAAATTTGAGCTGGAACACTAACGAACATGCTGACAAAAATCATAATGCTCATTTCCACAGCTATGTGCTAGTCAATTTAAAAAACAGTGGCTTCCAAGGCAACTTTACCCATTATATTATTTATCTGCTGTTTCAAAACTTGAGGACCATAATTTTAAAGAAGCACATTTTATTAGGCCATTTTAACAAATATTTTCCCAGTATTTTCAAAAAAGTCTAGTTTTTTTAAGTTGATAGCAATAACTTAACTATTTGTTTTGTTCAACTGACCTTTACGTTTTCTTCATTATGGATTAAATAATCCTTTGTGCATCAGCCTAGAGCTACAATTTTCCCCTTATTACACAGGAAGTATCTGATACACATGAAGGGGGGGAAAAAATCACAAAGTTCTCTATCAATATTTTCTTTTTTCTATGCTATTTTTCTGCGGCTTGTGTCTGTAAAAATGCTGCATAAAAATAAAGAAACAAAATCAGACTCAAGTAACTGTTCAGACACACACCTACACACAAGTCACAGTGAATAGCCAGACAAATACGGCTATTATTAAAATGTAAAAACTATGGGGATGAGATAGTCATACTGTTATTCCTCTACAAACATTATTTCTTTCCTGCCCTTACCCAACATATGCTTAAATCAGGAATGTTGTAGGTGCTATGGGAATCACTGGGATGCCGTCAGGGGTAGGCTAAATAGGATGACACCTATAATTATTTATTTATTTATTTTTAACATGCTGCTCCTGCTTGGTACCACCTTAGCTACCAGCTGGAACATCTCCTTTTAAGGGTACCCTAGCACTGCTCCTTTGTGAGTAGTAGCATACTGACCAAGATCGGGAACCACGACACCGGTATGGCTCTGGTCCAAGCACACACTCCCATCAGCTGAAACAGCTTGCTGATACCACCACCAGAACCACCGCCACCACGATAGTAGTGGCTTAGAGTGCCAAAGTACCTAGTGCTGGCCCTGGAGGATTGGCATCTCAACACAACTCCTTACTACAGAATCTTTAATGCACTGAACGGCCAGATTGTGAGAACTATCACATACTATCCAATAAAGCAAATTTCACTCATCTATTATTTTACAAAAAAAATGCATCTTCACATATTTAAGAGAATGAATTTTACCACTGATTTATGAAGAAACAGTCCTGCAAACACACTATACGCCCAAATATGAAAGATTGTGAAGCCATTTCTAGTATCACCTTCAGACAACTTGCTCCATAACTATTTAGTTCTTAAGTTAAAAGCTTATATGTATTTGGAAAGAGGGTGATTTTAAATGCTAATAAAGGACCAACTTAATTGCTGCAGATACACATTACATGTAAAACCACACTGAAGCGTCCAATTATGATTTTTTGCTTGATATAAAACAGTGGTTTTAAACCTGTGATCCCCTGACCTCTGGGGATACACAGGCTACGTCTAAGATTTCCAGAGGGATCTACACCTCCAGTTTTTTAGGGGTCTGCAAATGAAAAACAGTTGAAAGCCACTGCTATAGAACTACTGGTGTGAGAAATTTATGCTTTGTATAGTATGTATGCTTCTTAAAGATACCTTGATATCTCAAACTAGGCTGCCAATGAAGGACTACCTTTTACTTTCATGGCAATTAAACACTTTTGTATCATCACCCCTAAATCACAGATCAGATTACCAACTTACATATAATACTTCAGGGAAAAGACTACTCCCAGAAGACCAGCTACTGAAATAGACCATATGGGCTTGTCTTCACTGCTAAAAATGTTTGTTTAAAAAAACAAAAACAAAACAAAACAAAAAACACAACTTGGAGTAACCAACATGCATGAGTTTTCCTGAGGTAAAAGACACAGTGAAGACCAGGCACTTTTGTTTTACCGTGAGGTATATTCACTGAGGTCAACCTTATACCCCCAACCTGGAGTGGACCTCTGCAAGTTTATCTCATGGTAAAACAAAAATGACTGATCTTCACTGTGTTTTTTACCTCAGGATCACCCCAATGTCTGAAAAGGGGGAAAAAAAGCAATTTTTCTAGCAGAGAAGAAAGACAAGCCTTGTGCATGTAACAGGAGGAGGAATTGTTTAACAAACTGTGATCTTAGCATGATGCCCTGTCATTAGCAATCGGCCAAAGGAAGTAACAATGCCCTAACAAAGCACCAACTGAAAGTAGAGTGGTCTATATAGGGCACACAGACACAGTAAACAGTGTTCTAAAGTAAGGTCTATCATGGGCACAGATAGGGCAGATGACCCAAGAAGCATGACATGAGAATTACAAGCATTTATTGAAATCAGAAAAATAAACTATGAATTGCAAAGAATCATCTGATACACCTCTACCTCGATATAACGCTGTCCTCGGGAGCCAAAAACTCTTACCGCGTTATAGGTGAAACCGTGTTATATCGAACTTGCTTTGATCCACCGGAATGTGAAGCCCCTTCCCCCGAGCGCTGCTTTACCGCATTATATCCGAATTCGTGTTATATCGGGTCGCGTTATATCGGGGTAGAGGTGTAGTAGATGAAGTATTGTACACTTTTCTAGCACATACACATTAAAGACATCTATTGCAAGTTATGAGAGAAAATTTGATTCTTCTCCAAGTTTGAGATAAAAAGTTATTGACGGCACAAACAGTCTAAACTATTTGTATTGATTTTAAAGGACAACAACAATAAATCAGTTACTATACAAGGCACACATTGCAAAATGTACATAAAGTTATGCAGTCAGACACAGGTTTATTCCTCTATATCCCAAATATTTTGAACAGTTAATAGCATAAGCAGGAACCTGGAGTGCTGTACTTTGATGAAAGACTTGAAATCATAAACCACCACTAATTGTCTTGTTCTTAATCTCTTGTCCAAATGCAAATTATACCTGTACAACAGAACCACCCTAAGATCTATGATCTTGATCCAAAGTCCAACGAAGTCAATGGGAGTCTTTCCATTGACTTCTACAGGGCTTGGATCAGGCTTAAAGAATAACGGAGGAGAACTGAAATTCTTCAGAGCCAGCCTGTGACTAGTCATTTGTATTATGGTACACATAGTTCAATCTGTCACACAAAGGGTTAAGCAAAACATGCAGAATGTAAAGCATTCTGCTGAGGGAACTAGTTTAGTATCAATAAAAATTCACAGGGACAATCATTCAAACTTACAGCTACTGCTAGAGCTCCAAATATATTTTAACATTTACAAGGAAATAAAAAACAAAACAAATGAACATAAAAGGAAAAATATATTCAAGTTATTTAGCATACAGGACAAATTTATATTTTTAACATTCAACTTCCAAAAATAAGGAGGTGAAATAATGTAACTTTTTCCAACAGAAAATAAAGTAAACCAAGATACGTATTAACCTTTCAGCAGTGCAAAAGATACCAGCTAAAGCGTAATTCCACTTTTGATTCTTCTTTAATATACTATACTTAAAAATTAAAGATGTCCCTCTCTGCTATGTATACATCTCATTTAATAAGCCTAGCATCTTCCCAAGTGGTTCAAAATGTATAAGATATCACAAAGCCTTCTGAAACAGCATGAGAAATTGTGTCCTGCTACCAGTAATAATACCACCACCTCTCTCTTCTAAAACGCTTTTCAATACATTGATCTCAAAGCATTTTACAAAGGAGGTCAGTATCATTATCTCTATTTTACAGATGGGGAAACTGAGGCACAGAAAGCTTGCCCAAGGTCACTGAGTAGAACAGTGGCAGAGCCAGGAACAAAACCCACATCTCCTAAGTTCTCTACTCTATCCATTAGGCAACACTGCCAACACAACTGGGGATGGAAAGCTCTTGTTTTGCTTTCATTTTTAAGGAGCACTTCGTCAAGTAGCTTCAGAACAAAACAAGATGTATCAGATTTATTTTAATTTGTGTCTTTGGGTCAGGAGGCACCCTCTTTCATGCACATATGTACTTCAAAATGCAAAGACAGATCCAAAATACATAGGGGAAAGTTGTTGTCATTCTTTTATTTTTCATTTGTCAAACTGATTAACTACCATTGTTTACTAGCCTTGTACACAAAAAGCCTATCAAAATAAAACACAAATACAAGTTTTCTATATTTTCTTTCACTGACTTCAAACTTCTTCAGGGTTAAGTAAGCAAGTTCTTCATGAATGCATCCTTAACAGGGATGATTCTTCCAAGTGAATCCTTAAAACATATGATATAAACCACATTGGATGCAAAGAGAAGAGAATCTTTCTTCCCTATCTCAGGATCTTTTTGCAGCCAAAACTCCCTCCCATTTTATTTGTGCCTTTCCCCGTCTCTCAGCCACAACAAAGTTACTAGAGCTCCTTTAATGGATGAGCTCAAGCCCTGCTATTCTTAGCCACTTGAACAGCTACACATGAATGAAGGGGAAGGAGTTAAGTGTGCTAAGCAGTGGCCTCAGCTCTGCTCAGAAAACCGCAGCAGGTCTGGTGTCCAGAAAAGAGGCTACACACCATGTCCACAACAACTTCAGCAACATGAGACAAGGCCGGCCTCTTGAACTCAGCCTCAGTTCTAATCCAGCTCATTCTTTCTCCAGCCAGTTAGGCCAGTATCTGGTAGTCCAGAGCCGTGGTTCTCAACCAGGGGTATGTGTACCACTGAGGGTACTTAACTCATCTAGATCAGTGTTTCTCAAACTGGGGGACTGCAGTCAACCAGTGATTGGCTTATGTCATCATACATACTATGAGCTGAGGGGTGAAAACATTAGATACCCTCATGTATGATGACATAAGCCAATCACTGGTTGACTGGAGTTAGGAAGCAACTTCCTTTATAAGACAAACCGATGATCCAACCAGTGGATCAAATTCGGTGATGAATCCTGGTCACGTGCCACCTCAGGCACATTGTGCATACTCCAAGAAGAAGATTCCACAACTATCCACTGCAGGTTTGTTGCACCTTCTGAAACATGTGGTACTTACCACCCCCAGAGGCTAAGAATATTGAGTTAGACCATTGCTCTGGCATGGAAACTACTATCAGGATGGATTGATTTAAAATCAAACCTATTTACATCACCAATTTTAATCATAATTTAAATCAACAAGGAGGAAACCTTGATTAAAATCATTGATTGTTTTACACATTTCTACTTTTTAGTTATTTTCCTAAAGAAAGGTTGATTCTCATTGGTTGATAGCTATTAAAACATGTTGATTTGCAACTCAATAAACCCTTTACACTAAATTTGATGTTTCTTTCTGCTAACCTGGAGGACGTGGAGGGATAGCTCAGTGGTTTGAGGACTGGTCTGTTGAACTCACAACCCTGAGTTTAATCCTTGAGGGGGCCATTTAGGGATCTGGGGGGGGAGAATCTGTCTGGGGACTGGTCCTGCTTTGAGCAGGGGGTTGGACTAGATGACCTCCTGAGGTCCCTTCCAACCCTGATATTCTATACACGTTTATTTAAGCAATTATATAGCTTAACATTAATTTCTTCAGATTCCTAATGTTTCCATTTTTATTATGTTAGAAAATGGTGAATGATGCATTCCTTATTTCCTAGATAATTATTCATATTTTATTTATGACGTGTCCAGATTTGAATGGCAATTCAAATTCAATTAAAATGCACAAAATCAGCATTTAAATTGATTTATGAAATATAACTATCTTAAATGTGCTGAATAGATAAGAAAAAATGTTTATCAAAAATTGATCAAAACATTATTTTACATTTAAAACTAACTGATTTATTAAACAAAGGAACTATTATCTGTAGTTAATAAATTGAGCTGATTATTTCTGGTCACCATGTCCTTCAAGATTTTAGAACCGGTAGATTTCATCATCTCACGCCTTGTTTTTATTCATAGATTGGAAGATGAAAACAAGCTTTCCTACTTTTTGGGGGGTGGGGGAGGGGGATTCTTAACCTGAATGAATGAGTCAGTGAACTGAACTAGTTGAATAAACTATAGTGAAGAAAATATTCTCTCTGCAATTGCTGTCAAAAGCTAGTTTAGCACTTCATACTCTAGTTCCAAGTACTTACCAAGTGTCTTCCACCAGGTCAGTGGTTTGACTCGCTTTAAAACTTGGCAGCAAATATGTACTATTAAATTATTTTTGCATTTAATTTAAATTTTTTTAATAGATTATAAAAAGTTTAGGCCTTAACATAGGCTGTCATTATTTCAAATTTAATTTTAAATAGTTTTTTAATAAAGCTGTATTGGATTTTAATTTAAGAATCTGATTTAAATAAAAATCTTTTTTTTTTTAAATCCACCCTGATTACTATGATCCTAACATTTGCCCTTTAGCGTCAGCCATTTTTTTCAGCCAAATAAACATTGTAGGAGGAAGTTTAGAGATATAAAAATTGTCTTGTTTATTACAAAACTGGACATAGATCTGCACAGCCAAACAGACACCACCCTTTCAGTAATTGCACAATAAGTAGTTATTTAGGCATGTCAGGGGAGGATTTCAATTTTCTAAATTAGTTCCTCATCTGTAAAGCTGATGAGCACCTGCAACTCCCATCCAAGTCAGTGGCAGTTGCAGGTGTTCAACATCTTTTGGAATCAGGCCCTTAATTAGCACACATGGGGGCTCAGTTTATGAAGCTAACACTAGTCATATAGAAACACTTATAGCAAGATAATTTTCTAACAGGGCAAAAACAAATCAGGATGCAAGTATATGTACTCTATTTGGATAGACACTCATTAAATAAACTACAATTAAAGGTGTTCACGAAAGTTATTAACATTAGCCTACACTTTCTAGGTGGACGATCACTGGGCATTTTGAAACTGCACCGAGACAAAACTAAGTGTTTTGTGTGGTGATGTTTTTAAATCAAATCAGTTAAATTGGTTAAAATGGATTAGGAATTGACTACCTTAGGGGCATCAACACATATTTAAGCCACCCCTTTCTGTTGCTTTATTGTAAAACTTTAGCTAAATGTAACTAGTTAACTTGAAAATAAACTTTTTGGTGTGAAATAATGCCTTTTGGTATTTTGGAAAAAACAATTATTTGCAGGGATCCAAGTGAGATCTGAGGTGCACTCTTCATTGCTGTGAACTGAGCCATACAGTGACTTTTTTCCTTTTTAATTGAAAGGGGGTTGCACTTGGACACTAGGGAGGGAAGCAGCTTGACATTCAGCTTTGAAAGAAAAGCCTGACACTTTTTAAAGGCAAAAATTACAAACACATTTCCCTCCTCACTTCCCATCCCCCATGAGTAAGACCTGAAGTAGTGGGGGGGATTATTTCGCATCAATGTTGGGCTCCTTTTTATAAGTTCCTAATATTTCTTGGTCTAAAACACCATCTTCTTTTAAACGTTAAATTCACTAAAATGAATACAAAATATTAATTTATTTTTACTGTTATGTAGATTTTCTATAACTTATTTTCTTGCGCTAATCTTTCATTGTGCTGAATTCTGTTCAGTCTTCCTCTTTGACAGCATGTTCTTTCCCCCTTTTCTCTGATCTGCCTCACCATTACTTTTTTCAATCTTTCTTCTAATGTTTGTTTTATTTCCCTCCCTTCCCAATATTCATGTTACCTTTTCACTCTCCATTAAGTTGTTCCCCATACATCTGAAAATGTAGAGGGGGGGGGGGTCAACAACTATGTGTCCAGTTATTCAGTGCTATACAATGCATGACTGTCATAAGAGCCCGGTCCTGCATTCATATTACATGAATGGTCCCACCAACTTCACTGGCACACCCACTTGCATAAGGACTAGTTACATAAGAAAATACAGTACGATCTAACTCATCTATATTAATAGACTAGAAGACCTATCTTTTTAAGGAAAAGAGACTGTAGACAAAAGATCAGGAAGAGGGAAAACAAGAATCTCTGGAGACCTGTCTCCGAGCATTCAAATAAACATCACAACAAGCCATCCAGATAAAACTAAAAAGAAAATTGTTGTTTGAGTTGCATGAAAACCCTTGGTTTGAAACAGCCAAGAAAGACATTTACATTTGAAAATAGGAACCAACTATCTAAGCTGATATTGAAAAGAGTGGGATTCTTCAACTATACTTATGAAATGGATTTTAGAAGGCAGAAAACAGAATGACAAAGAACTGTTGCTTGAGCAGAAATTAGAGAAAATGTACCTAATGTTTTCATATAGGAAACTGATCTACCAAAAGATGGCTTACCTTGGTCTCCTCTACCCCTAAAATTTTCCAACTCCCTTCTAATCCCCTCAGCTCATCTTGCCTTCCCTTCCTACCATTCTCTCCCCTCCTTTGCCCTGATCACAGACACAGAAGTCTCATCTGTTCTCCTCCTCTCCACCACCCTAGTGATCCCCATCCCATCTCCTGATCTCCCTCACACTCATTCTCCTCGCCTGCCATGCAGAGCTCCTTAATCACTTACTCTGCTCTGGCTCTTCCCTTCCTAACACAAATATGTTTTAGTCTTTCCCATCTTAACAAAAAGCCAAAAAAAACCACCCACCTGATGCTCCCCAACTATTTCCCAATCTCTCTTTCATCTCAAACCCCATTTCTACAACTGCAGTTTGGAGTCCCTCCTGCCCAATTCCATTCTAAATCCTCAACAAACTGGTTCTCACCTTACACTCAACCAAAACCGCTCCTTCCAAAACCTCTAATTACCTCTTTTTAGCCAAATCTCCAAACCAGTACTCCATTCTCCTTTACCCATTAGCCACCTTCGACACAGTCAACCATACTCTTCTTGAAATCTGGTCATCCTTTGGCTTCTGTGACTCTGTCCTCTCCCGGTTCTCCTCCCACCTCACCAATTTCTCCTTCAGCATGTCCTTTGGAGGATCCTCATCCCCCCGCCCCTGTTTTTTGTCTGGATTCCACGGGGCTCTATCCTTGGTCTCCTTTTCTCCCACTACACTATCTCATCCACAAAACAATTCAACTACATCTATATGCTGACAACTCACAGATCTCTCTCTCCATTCGAGACTGATCTTCTTCTGTCCAAACTAAAATTTCAGCACATCTTTCTAACATCTCCTCATGGATGTCTAGCTATCAGCTCACGCTCAACATGACTAAACCAGATCTCTATCTTCCCATCCCCCAATCCCTTCCCACTACCTCCTTTCCCCATCACTATGGACAACACCACCATCCTGCCTGTCACTCAGCCCCATAACCTAGGCATTATCTTCTACTCAGACCTCTCTTTAGGTCCTCACACCCAGGCTATATATAACTCTCACACATTCTTTCTGTATAACATCTCTAAAATATGGCCTTTCCTATCCATCTGCACATCTAAAACTCTCATCAGGTCACATCTCCATTTCTACAACATCCTTTTCTCTGGCCCTGACAAAGGCAACCTTGCCCTACTCATATCCTTTCAAAATGCAGCTGCAAAGATCATTTTCCTAGCCCACCACTTGACCACATGATCCCTCTCTTTGCATCCCTCCAGCAACTCTCTTCTCTATCCCAAACATAAGGATATTATCTTCACTTTCAAGGCCCTTCACAGCCTATCCCATCCCTGCCTATCACCTCTCATTCAGTATCAAGCATTTGACTCCTGCCTCCTATCAGCCAATGGTGCCTGCACTCAATTGTTAAATTTTCAAATAAGCACCTTTGCACTTTCTCCTATGCTGCCCCTCATGCTTGGGAGGAAGTCCCTATAAACATCCACAAAGCCACTTCATCGTTCTCCTTAAAACTCTCCTTTTCCGTGATGGCTGGGTAACAAACAAGAGGAATTGGAACTGTCCATTTATGAGCATAAACTCAATCTAGTGGGTATTACTGAAACCTGGTAGGATGATTTGCACAATAGGAATCTTAACATCAATGGTTTTAACCTATTTAGGAAGAATAAAGTGGGCAAAAGCGGGAAAGTAGCACTTTATGTAAACAATGGCATTTCCTGTTTCTGAGTCACTGATAACTCAGAAGAAAATGATCTTGAATGCTTATGGATCAATGTCTTAACATTGAAAGTACAAGATGGGGTATTAGTTGGTGTCTGCTATAGACCACCAAATCTCACTAGATAACAAGATAACCACCTCCTTACACACCTATCTATAATGTGCATGGGGGAAAAGCTGTGTGATCATGGGAGACTTCAATTTGAGTGACACATGCTGGAGGTCTCATGAGGCCAGTACTAAAACATTCTTGGCATTTCTAAACATTATTAACTCAGAAACTGTTTCAACTAACTTGGAGAAATTCTACATTAAATCTTGTCCTAACAGATAAGCGGAACTTATCACAGAACAAAAAATTAATGGTAGCTTAGGTACAAGTGATCATGACTTAATCACATTTATAATGTGCAAACAGAGTAAAGTCCAGACCAGTGATATTTATACTCGGTGCTGTTAAAGGGGCCAAATTCACAAAGCTGAAAACAATTGTGAGCCAAATCAACTGAGAGGAAGAATTTAATCAGAAAAATGAGAATATCATTGGGAATCATTAAGAACACGTTACTACATGCCCAGAAGGCCAAAATCGAGAAAGAAGGCTATATTAGTGAAAAACTGACCCTGGTTTAGAGGGGGAGTGAAGGCAGCTATAAAAATAAAATATATATCTAATGGAAAAAAAGGTGAAGTTGATAGTAACAAGTATAAATCCGGAAGCTAGGAATTGTAGAAAATTGATAAGGGAAGCAAAGGACACAAGGCGACATCTACAGCCAGCAGAGTTATGGACAATACAAAAGAGGTTTTTTTAAATAGATTAGGAACAATAAGTCCTGACAATAGTATTGGTTCATTACTCGATGGAAATGGTAGAATTATCAATAATAATGCAGAAAACGCAGAAGTGTTCAATAAATATTTCTGTTCTGTATTTGGGGAAAACACAGATAGTTTCATTCTGTCTTTCCATTCGACTAGTATCTCTGAAGGATGTTAAACGGCAGATACTAAAGTCAGACATTTTTAAAATCAGCAGGTCCAGATAACATGCATCCAAGAGTTTTAAAAGAGCTGGCTGAGGAGTTCACTGGACTATTAACATTGCTTTTCAAGAAGTCTTGGAGCACTGGAGAAGTTCCACTAGACTGGAAGAAAGCTAACGTTGTGCCAATTTGTAAAAAGGGTAAATTCGATTACCCAGTTAATTATAGGCCTGTCAGCCTGACATCAATCCCAGGCAAGATAATAGAGTGGCTGATACGGGACTTGATTAATTAAGAATTAAAAGGATAATGTAATCAATACAAATCAACAAGGGCTTTTGGAAAATAGGTCCTGTCAAACAAACTTGATTTTTTAATGAGATTACAAGTTTGGCTTATAAAGGAAATAGTGTTGTCATAATAGACTTAGATTTCTGTTAGGCATTTGACTTGGTACTGCATGACATTTTGATTAAAAAACTAGAATGATATAAAATTAACATGGCACACATTAAATGAATTAAAAATTCACTGAAAATCTCAAAATATAACTGTAAATGGGGAATGGTCATCAAGCAAGTGTTTCCAATGGGGTCCCACAGGGATCAGTTCCTGACTCTATGCTGTTTAACATTTTTATTAATTACTTGGAAGAAAACAAAATCATCACTGATAAAGTTTGCAGATGACAAATTGGGAGAGTGGTAAATAATGAAGAGGACAGGTCACTGATTCAGAGCAATCTGGATCATTTAGTAAACTGGGCACAACCAAACAATATGTGTTTAAATACTGCTAAATGTAAATATATACATGTAGGAACAAATAATGTAGACCAAACAGGATAGGGGACTCTATCCTGAGAAGCAGTAACTCTGAAAAAAATTTGGGGACCATGGTGGATAATCAGCTGAACATGAGCTCCCAATGTGATGCTGTGGCCAAAAAAGCTAATGCAATCCTGGGGTGCATAAACAGAGGAATCTCAAGTAGGACTAAAGAGATTATTTTACCTCCGTATTTGGCACTGGTACAACCACTGCTGCAATACTGCATCCAGTTCTGGTTCCCACTATTCAAGAGGGAAGTTGAAAAATTGGAAAGGGTTCAGAGAAGAGCCACGAGAATGAATGAAGGATTAGAAAACATGCCTTATAGTGATAGATTCGAGGAGCTCAATCTATTTAATTTAACAAAGAAAAGTTTAAGTACCTACATGGGGGAAAAAATACTTAATGGGCTCTTCAGTCTAGCAGAGAAAGGTATAACATGATCCAACAGTTGGAAGTTGAAGCTAGACAAATTCACACTGGAAATAAGGTGTAAATTTTTAACAGTGAGAGTAATTAACCATTGGAATAATTTACCAAACATTGTAGTGGATTCTCCATTAATTTTTAAAACAAGAGTGGATGTTTTTCTAAAAGGTCTGATCTAGGAATTATTGTGGGGGAGTTCTATAGTCTGTTACGCAGGTCAGATTAGATTATCACAATAGCCCCTCTGGCCTTGTAATCTATGAATCTATGAAAACTGGACAACAGCTAGGTGACTGCAGTGCTGAGACCACAGCCTATCATGCTATTGTCTTATTGTTTCCCTGTATTCCCCCAACAGTCTCTATATGCATCTGTTGTCTTGTCCTATACTTAGATTGTAAACTCTTTGAGACAGGGACTGTCTTTTGTTTTGTGTTTGTACAACATGTAGCACAAAGGAGTCCTAGTCATAAGTCAAGACCCCAAGGTGCTATGATAACACAACAAACAATTAATGATAGATGGAATCCTGAAGACACATTAGTGGTTAGCCTTCCATGGAGCATTCAGTACATTAATTTTCAGGACACTAATTCAGAATGCTAACAAAGCAATGCAGCATATCATTATTATATCAACGGGAACATTTTTAACATCTCTATAGAAATTGTACAGTAAATCCAAAACACAGAATTCTGTACCATTACAGTAGTACTTTATATAGAATCACAGAATATCAGGGTTGGAAGGGGCCTCAGGAGGTCATCTAGTCCAACCCCCTGCTCAAAGCAGGGCCAATCCCCAACTAAATCATCCATATTTATTATATAAAGACAGGAATTTACTCTTAAATGCATAATAGTTTAGATGACACTAAGTTATTAGGAGGGCCTACTTCAAGAATCATGAAAGTAACTACTATGCTTACACACATGTACAAATATATATGCAGCAACTGGAGCTTATCCAAGCTTTAATTTGATACAAAGATAAAACGTATAAGGGAATGCATGGAAATATAGAAACAAGGACATAGACACTTGACTATGTCCTTAACTGTTAAACCTAGATATCACACACTAAGTAAAAGTTAACAACTAATCTTCAGTCATTGTCCCTTACTGCTGAACATTTATGATAATATATTACTTTTTCCCTAAATCACTGAGACATAGCACAGCTCTGTTTGGCTAATACTGCAATTAAAAATATACTATGCCATTGAATATACTATACACACAATCTGTTCCTTAATTAGTATGTAGAAACATGCCCCATTTTGACATAGCACATTAGTTGTTCTGCCTGTGTTTTCCTCCTGGTCATCCATGCTAGCCCTCCATGCTAGGCCACATAACAGCTCCACTCCTTCCAAAGTCCAAAATATACATGGAGTCTACCCAAAAAAATCCAGTACAAAAATTCCACACACTGAAATCCACAATATACATGAACAAATAAAAACTCATCCTTTACCTGGAAGGGGCCCTGTTAAGAGCAGGCTTCCCAGTTCTTAGCCACAGCCAACCTTCTCTGCTCACAGTAAGAGCTCAAAGTCTGCTCTCCCTCCCACTAAGGCAGCAGCTGAGCTGGGCTCTCCCTTTTTAACTCCTCCCTCAAAGAATGACACCAGCTTCAGATGTCACTGCATGGGGCTGATTTGGCCTCTATTAGCCTAATAACCCTTGCTCCCTAATATGACATTTGTACACCCCATCATCACATGTTGTCATACAAATGAATATGTAGCACTGCAGGTACTGTACCTACTGTTTTAGGATTTATCTAGAATTGGGAAATTTATGTAGTTACACCAAATAATGTAGATAAACTCCATGAGTGCAAGCCCCATCTTACATTGGTGCTGCGTAGCTACATTGGTGCAAAAAATCCCTATATAGAAAGAGCCTGTGATTGATTGCTCACCCACGCCAGTCTTGAAAGGGTTAAGGTAGGCTAGATGGGCCAATTAACTGCATAGGTTGCCCCTGGAGGGGAGCCAAGGATCAATAATGCTTAATTAAGGATGAAGCTTACCTAGGCAGGAACAGGCAGGGATTCAATAAAGCTAAGAAGCAGAGAACAGAGAGGCTTGCAGGGGGAAATAATCAGCAGGAGGGATGTTGGTTAGAGATTACAGGGTTGGAGAAGTAGCCACAGAGCAGAGGAATCTCAGATAGGTAGTAAACCCAGAGGTGCTAGAGGACAGGGAGAGGAAGTAGAACAGAGCTCAGAGAAGTAGCAGCTAAGGGTACGTCTTCACTTACATCCGGGTCCGGATGTAAGCAATCGGTTTTCTGAGTTCGATTTATCGCGTCTGGTTAAGACGCGATAAATCGATCCCGGATCGATCCCGGAAGTGCCCCGGATCGATCGCTGGTACTCCAGCTCGGCGAGCGGAGTACGCAGCATCGACGGGGGAGCCTTCCTGCCGCGTCTGGACCGCGGTAACTTCGGACTAAGGTACTTCGAATTCAGCTACGTTATTAACGTAGCTGAATTTGCGTACCTTAGTCCGAAGTGGGGGGGTTAGTGTAGACCAGGCCTAAGTCTAGAAGTAGATCATAGTTGCAGAGCATAGGGTCTCTGGGCTAGAACCTGGAACAGAGGGAAGGTCTGAGGCCTGGTCTACACTGGGGGGGAATCGATCTAAGTTACGCAACTTCAGCTACGTGAATAACGTAGCTGAAGTTGACGTACTTAGACCTACTCACCATGGTGTCTTCACTGCGGTGAGTCGACTGCTGCCACTCCCCCGTCGACTCTGCCTGCGCCTCTCGCGGCGGTGGAGTACAGGAGTCGATGGGAGAGTGCTCGGGGGTCGATTCATCAGGTCTAGACTAGAAGTGATAAATCGATCCCCGTTGGCTCGATCGCTGCCCGCCGATCTGGCGGGTAGTGTAGACATACCCTGAGTTCCCTTATCAGCCAATAGAGAAGTGGCACAGCCTTGGATGTAGAACAGAGAACTGCCTGGAACAGCAAGGGACAGCTTGCCTAGAAAGACACTAACAGCCATTCCTCCCACCCCCTGAAGGGGAGAACTAAAGTGACCTGGATGGAGGGACAAGTAACAAAAAAGATTACTATCAAGAGTCCTAGAAGGTGATATTAAAACAATGGGCTGAGCGACTGCTGGAAGGGACATCTGATCAGTGGTGAGTTAATTCCCAGATAAGCCATGAGGCAGTGCCGTAAGTACTGAACCCTGCTACAGAGCCTTACATACATGGAGAGCAAACCGAGAACATAGCTCTCCCACTCCGCTAGCTAATGTTGTATTATTTGAATAGTTAGAAAACTGTGGCAAATGTGGCAGTATTAGGTCCATAAATGTGCAATGTTTCAAATATAACCTCAGTGGGGAAAAAACCCTCCTGTAATATAAGTTAAAAAATGAAATTATTACATTCATTTTTGTGGTTTAAAGTTAATCATCTACACATTCAGTGACATCGGAAGCAGAATTAGCCAAGCATTCTTGCCCCAACAATAAACTTTTATGTACAAATGAATCTTTTGAACACAAAAAAAACTTGGTCACTGAAAACTGCATAATGAAAATACTTGGTTATGCAATTTTGGATTATGCAACTTGAGACCATTTTTGAAAATATGAACCACGAGCCAAATCTTTTGCTAGTGTAAGCTGGTAATTTAAGCCAGTGGAATTATGTTGATTTACACCCATTGAGGATCTGCTGCCTGGTCTCTTCATAGCTATATAAAGAATCTGATAATGTTGAGGAATTCAAGGATCTAATAGCATGAAAATGACTTATAAATACATAAAATGATAGTTCTTTTCAGATTTGTCATTCTCTGTGAGCAGAGTAGATTTTTTAAGAGTGAAACAAAATTAAACTAAAATGTAACTGAGATACTATTTATCAGATAAGTCGTCTTCTTCCTCTTTCTTGCCATTTCCCTATTTGGAGTCAGCAACTTTTATAGCCTTCTTCCAAAACTCATGCTTGTATGCCTGGCTGTCATACAATTGGTCTCCCTAAGGTCTGACTAACATCTGGTCAATGTTCTGAGACTTTAGCTTTCCCCTTGGTCGTCTTCCATCCACAATCACTGCAAGAGCCATCCTACCAATATAACTCCCGGGTCTCCGCTAGATATGCCCATACTAACATAGCCTAACCTGATACCAGACACCTCTATGTTATTGGGGAACCAGGGTGCAGTATCCAGCCAGACTCATGAAAGACACCCCCACCCCAGCCTCTGCTTAAACCAAAACCCATCAGAGGGAAAAAAAACTTGCAGAGAGCAGTGAAGGGCGTTGGGAGACGCACCTGAACCCCTTCAGACAAGGGTGACAAAATTAAGACCTCTCCATTAGCATACAGAATGGTCAGCAGAGACAACTTCCCATGCCTCATCTGCATGAAAGATGGGACAGGAAGACATCTCAATTTACATACAGAATGGAGAACAGAGAACCGCACTGAACTCTGGGACCAGAAAAAGCAGGGAAGCACTGCATCATGGGAATCTCTGCTCCAGATGCTAATGAACCTACGCCTGCACACACCCAGCTCAGCAGTTATCAGACCAATTCTAGTAATGAATCCTTAATTGATATCCAAATACTGAAGCAGCCTAGTTGCATTGTGAGCTCCCTGGAAGAAAACACCACCCATAGCCAAGAGTGATCAGCTCCTATTGTCCAGCCTAAAGAAAACCCTTGAGTCATCAACAAATCTAGTGTTCTCCCTTGGACCATTGTATTTTCTCTACAAAAATCCCTACTTACCCTCTAGTCAGGGTTCTGATGCTTAGATCCAAACTATGCATCAGTTCCACTGGGACTCCATGTTCTCCTGACTGATCGTGCTGGGGACTTTGCCTGTCTCCTGCCCTCAGGATCCTGAGCTACAACCATCACCTGGGAACCCCGACCAGTTCAAGCATCAGGGAGCAGCGAGATCCCCTTCTCTTTCTCTCTCTCTGTTTTCCTTTCTACCTTAGGTATTAACCTTTAATAATGTATGTTATGTTGGTTAAGCTCTCCTTGTGTAGTTATCACTATTATTCAATAAAAAACTTTTATGGTTAAGTTGGTTGCTTCTCTCTCTCTTGCTGAACTTTACTCTTTTGTGTTTTTAGCTTCCCCCATTCACTCTACAGCAACGCTTCTTTTACCTAAGCTAAAGATCCCTGCAGCGCCCAAAATACTGTGGGGTTTGCTCATCAAGTAGGTTACTGCCAGTACAATTGTGTTGTGAGCGTGGGGATAGGGACATGCTGAATCTGGGACGCATAAATAAGGGTAACAGCTTGAAAGTGCTGCTTGACCCAGTCCATGGAGCCCAGGGGCATATAAGGAGAGGCAGCTTGAAAGTGCTGCTTCATCCAGCCCAGTGAGTCCAGAGACATATAAGGGGTCAGCTTGACAGTGCTGATTGACCCGGTCCGCTTAGACTTGCTCTGTTAGTGTATGTGTGGGTGTGTGGGGGTTCATCCGGTTCTGGGGCTGGAGAAACCCAGCCTTAGGGAACCTAGGTCCTGCAGGATAGCTCCATTGGGAGGGGACTTGCAGAAGGGAGAAGTAGAACTCCATATGAAAACACAAGTGACACAAGCAATACATTGATAGAATTACAGAAGCCCCTTCCCCAGAAGAGTAACCTGAATAAATGAGCATACCCCAAAGTAATGGGCAAATCTGGTAACACACCTCTCTCAATTTGTCTTCAGTTGAGGCAACCCACATTAGGTCCACCACAACCTCATTTTGTTTCCTCTCACAGAGTGTACAACCATTTGACCATCTCAACATCTTCATTTCCGTGGTGGAGAGCATACTCATTTCTATTCTTGTGGCTGGCCAAGTCTCTGTTCTATACATATAGGATGGGTCAAGTTACAGTTTTATACACTTTTAACTTTATTGGCATCTTTTTATCACAGAGACATTTCCTGCCATTTGTACTAACCAGATTTGGTACGATGCTAGGCATTACTCAGGAGGGTACCATATTCAGCAACCATTGATCCTAGGTATTTAAATTCACTTATCTGATAAGTGCTATCTATAATACTACCAATCAGTACTCAGAAGATGGGCCTAACTAGCCTAAGATGACAAACCATATAGCCCCAGTAGCAATCAGCTAAGTGGAATCTATACATATACACTATCTATATATCTATACACACATGGGATCATGGAATGAAAGACCCAGCGAAATGCACAGAGCCCATGAAAGTAACAGTTACAATTCCAGTGGAAAGTCAAAGTCTGAATTTCCTGACCTCAGACAATTTAAATCTCAAATCTGTTGCATTCAGTATTTTTACTTATACAAAATTAATATATAGCATCAATGATACCTCTTATATGTTCTCAAGAATTTTCCTAGGATGGACCACATCTAAATAGAGAGACTATCTAATGGACAAACTCTCCTGCCATTTGCAATCAAACACCTCCCCTTTCATTCATAATCACATAACTGTCTTGTAGCAACTACAGTGATCATTACATGGGAAAGTAATATTAGGAAAGTATTTAATATATTTTAGCTGTTTTTTAAAGTGACTTAGCAGCTGGAAATAAGGAAAGCCAGCACAATATGACCAGCCAGCTTTCTGCAGACCGCCAGCAAATATTCTCAAACTTTGATCCAGAGAGTGTGTGTATGGGTATATATGTGATGGGGGGGGGGGGGAGGGAGGGGAGAGAGGGAGAATATAAGAATAGCATCTGTGATAAGTATGGGTAAGAATCACAAAGTAGAATGATTCTGAGACCAATGTCACTACTGCAATAATATCTGTACAAGCGATATCCAGGGCTTGACAATTTCAGTCACCGGAGACAAGGAAACTCTCCCTCATAAATTAGGAACCATAAGAATTAAGATTTTATATAAAAATAATCTGCCCCTTATGGTCATGAAGATGAATTTCCAAATGTGAACAGTGTTGTCTGAGTCTACAAACAGAACTCCAGTGCCCTGCTACTTATTCAGTGCTTTTTCAAATAGCAGTAGTGTGAAATTGTATGCGGATATTGAGAAAAAGCAGTGCAAGTGCCTAGTCTTGTCAATTTCATTCTGTTGCTGCTTGAGAAAGCTCTAAGCAACAGCAGTAGGCACTGGGGTTGAGAGGAAAGCAAGTTCCCCGACAACAAAAAACAAGACAGAGGATGGAGAACATGCAGCTGCTAGGGGAAAAGAAAGAGAACTATTTTTGCCCCAACAGTGGAGAAAAGTGAGAGTTCGAAGACAGAGACAGCTCCTACTTCTTACCAGCAGCCCGGGTACAGGGCTAGCTTCAAGTTTATCTTTGGTATCAGCCTTTCTGTAGGTTTAGTCCTATGGAAGGTAGATCTGATAAAATTTTCAAGCCTCGGGAAATAACTCATATAATTGAAGGTGTGTACTAATGGCCTTCACACCAGACACTTCCCTAGCAGTTAGTGGCTGGCTAGAAGAGAGAAAAGCTCAAGGAAATCCACCTGGTCATTAACTATACAGAAATACCCAACTCAAAAGCTTTTATTCCATGAAAATCTTTTTTTAAATTCAAATTAAAAATAAATTCCCTTTATTTTCAAAAGTTCAGCAATGTTACCATGGATATGGTATTCTGTGGCCAGTATCCATCTTCCTAGCAGTTAGATTTGTATGGTATCCAATAGGAAAGCAAGACTCAATCAATGTTCCATTATGTTTATTAGTTTGTTATAGAACATTTACTTTTTTGTCAATTAGAATTTTAAAAAGAAGTGCAATATATAACAGACATTTTTAGTAGAGACAACACCTTAACTATAGTGGAATGCTTCATTTGCAGAAAAGTTAACCAAATAGATTCCACAATGTTTAGGGAATTGTCTGAAATGCCACTATATAAAACAAGAGCTTCAGAATACTAAGAAATCCTAAGTGTACTTAACTACTGAAAGGGATGATGACATAAAGCAAAAAGAGATAGCTACAAGGGACCTTATACAAGTTTGTTATATATCATCAATTTTAAAAACTCTTAAGAAGTAACAACTGAAGTTTTTGTTACAGAACACATTCCACTGTGAAACTCCTGTTTAATCGTTTGATCTGAATGGATGAGTATCCCCAAGAAATTTATAATAATCTATTAGGGTTGTAAAAATGAGATCTTTTGCAAGTATGGGTTAATGCGTAAGGATGGTTTATATAACTTTGAGTGATTACACTTAATTTCATAACAAGTATATTATCCTGTTCTTGGTTTGTTTTTAAAACCACTGAGCAACACTTTGCAGTGCCTTTTTTTTTTTTTTTTTTGCCCTCACTGTATCCACAACTGCAAATATAAACTTACATCAGAATTAAATGCTGAAGCAAAAAAAGTCACTTGCTGCCTACAAAAGTGTCGACAAGTCCATTACAGTTTTATCTAGGAAGCAAGAGGCAATGCAATCCATCTGAGTTATGACACCACAAAATTTAGTAACTGAGTCCTGAAGAAGTGGCCCCTCATGCATAAAAATGCCTTTTGATGATAACTCAGAGAGGAAATGTTTTCACCCCAGCTGTGCTCTTATTTGATTCTGCCAAATAACAAGAAGGTGATGTGGAGTAATTCCTGTAGCCCAGTCAGGATAGCAGCTGCTTGGCAATATACGTTGTGCTGCCAAGCCTTGTTTTATTATTTTACATGTACATATAATATTAAATTATCTATCAGATTACTTACTAGTGTTCCCATGAGTGCCCTCTCCAAAAAGCTCTGCCAGCCCACTGTATTTAAATGGAGTTGGGTGGTATGCTTCAATTTTTCTCCCCCAGTAACCCTCTTTATTTTATTATTAGCAATGCAGGCAACTTAAAGCAAAGCAGCTTTAAAAAAAAATAGCAGACACTTACAAAGCAGAAATTTGCTGGCAAGGAGCTTAGTCAGGCTGTTGCTCCCTGAAACACTAGGAACTGCTCAGTAATACTAGCCGATGCTTCCAGCAAGGTCTTTACCGCCTAGGATGGAAGAGAAGGTGGATGCAGCAGCAGTGGGGCTAATGCAGCTTCCAGCCAGCAGCCTCAGTACCTGCACCCTCAGCTGCGGCTCATGGGCTTTCTAGGTACCAGGAAACGCGGAAGTCCACGGGGGTTGGGCCGGGGCCGCCGGATTAACTGGCGTCTCCTTCGCCCAATGGAACGGCAAAGCGCGAGCAGGAGGCGGAGGATGAGAGCTTTGGCGCTGGGCCCGGGCTTGCAAGGAGCACGGCCCGGCCCGTGCTAACAGGCTGCTGTTGCCCTGCACCGTGCCCGGGAGGAGCTAACGCCACTGAGTGCAGATTAGAGCGCCAGCAGGATCTAGCCGTGACACCTTGCACTGGGGCCTATGCACTAGTGCATCCCCCTTAACAGCCCCCACTAGGCCCAGATGCAACCTGATTCTGTGACTATTTATACCTCCCCCGTCGGCCTGTCTTTGTCCGCGCACGGCTTGGAGCTGTTGCCTAAAGGAAGCGACTCTTCCCCGAGCAGGGAGGGTAGGCTCCCCACTAGGCCCTGTGCAGCACTGTCCCCCGCTGCCCCGGGATGCAGGAATCCGTGCATCTCCCTTACCGTGCTTCTTGCTGCTTCCCAGAAGCTGCTTTTCCTGCTGCACTTGCCCGTCCACCAGCTAGTTCAACACGCTTCCAGGCAGCACGAGGCGTGTCTTCTTGTAACCAGACACTGAAAAGTAACCTCCTCCTGCTGCTGCTGGAAGGAGCGGTGAGGGGAACAGCGTAGAACTGTCCCTGCTCTGGCACTGGCAGCGGCTGCTGCTGCGGGCGGGCGGGTGCGCCCGCTCTGATTCCCCCCGACCTCCTACCCCGGACCCGGGTCTCTGGCCACAGTGGCCAGTCCTGCTCCTCCACTCCCCACCTTGCCCTGTTTTGTTGGTTTTGTCCCCTTGCTGCAATTTGGATTTGCTGCCTCCCCTCTTGTGAGGGAGGGCGCATGCCTTGACGCCCCTTCTCTCCCCTCTCTCTGCTCCCATATGCCCAAGAATACCCCCCCCCCTTCTTGGGAACACAGGGCCTCCTCTCACCGTTTGTTTCCCCTCTTCCCACCGGTGTTTGCCTTGAGCTCTTACCCCTAGCCATCCCCATGCAGCCAGGAGGGGCAGGTCACTAATACTCCCCTGGTTCTTTTGTTTGGCCCCTCACTCTGCTCTGTCTAGGAAGGAGGGAGTGCTATCGTTTTTGTTAACTGCCCCCATTTTTCTTCCACCACCGTGGCAAGCCCCCACGCTCCCCTATAAGGCTTCTGCCCAGGTGGCCCAGATGAGTCAGAGGCTGAGGGGGGAAGGGGATTCCCGGTCAACATTTGTTGTCCTCACTCCATGACATCAGCCTTCCCTTCAAGGACAAAGGCTCCACTGTCAGAACTTTCTCTTCTTCTAAGGGCAAAGGCAAGGACCTACCAGAAAGACCTCTTGATCACTGCCACCCCATCTACTGGGGCTGGGGTTGCTTCTATCACCACCACCTCCAGACTTTTCACCCACTCCATAAGTCCAGGAGTACACAGTCCTAGGACCATGTGGCTGCATCCCCCAGAGCCACTGATATTACCAATTTCTCTCTGCCTAGAGCAGCTGATGCCCCTTTCTCAACCTTGACAGGAGGACCAGGTTCTGGCAGATAGCTTTCTGTTCCTGGTGGCTATCTAATTCTCTGTGTGGGCATTGTGGGAGGGGCCCTCAGCCATTGTGGTGGCCTCCAAAATGTATGACAAAGTGGCTTTTGAAGGGCAATTGCCATGTGAGACACTTGCATCCACAGCAAGCCTTTGGAGGGAATGGGCATGAGGGTGCTGCTGTCCTCAGTGCCACCCTTCCTCCTTAATGTGGCCCTCCTATTCCCCCTCTCTGCCCTGGGGAAATCAAGCTCCTCTATTGTCACTCTCCTGATGGAATTCAAGGACCCAAGTCTCCGCCATTCACAGCCTTACTGCCATCAGGGGAGGTGCAGTGCCTCCTGGGCAAGGCACTGAGCACATCTAAAGGGACTCCCCTATAGGCCAGCAAGGGGGGAGCACGAGTCCTCCCCTCCAGGTCAAGAGAGGGCACTGACACCAGTGCCACCATTGCCCCACACTTGCAGCCAGTCCCTCACCCACCTTCACCTCAGGCACAGGGTGAAGCCCTGCCTGACTCTACTCTGATGCTGGAGATGGCACCTTGTTGAACCCAGCTGAGCAGGCAGCCACCACTAGCCACCCTACATGTTCTTAGCGGGGTAGGAGATAATGGGAGAGGCAGAGTAACCCCAAAAGGAGAATATCCATGTCCCTGTCAGCTCCTGTTCTGTCTCCCTTACTTGTAAGCCATCTGTGCTGATTCTAATACCACCGCCTGGAAGATGACTACAGGGAGTAGGTGGAAGGCAAAGCTCAAGCATGAGTCTCAGACAAGTGACTCCCTACAGTTTGCAGCAACGCTCCCACTCACCATTCGGAGATGATGTTGTAGCTGCCTCTGAAATGCTGCCCCCTAGGACAGTCCAGCAGGTGGAGATGGCTGAGGAGGAAGCAGAAGGGGACAGAGTTGCCATCCTCCTTTCTTTGGAGTCCTTGGTGGAAGAGGCCTTGGGTGAGATCCCCCGCCTTTAACACCACTCCCACCAGTTGGTGCCAAGGTCAAATTCTCCTCAGTGATTTATAGGGGGGACTCAGTGGACTTAGAGGCAATCTTTAAGGATATTGAAGCCCTGGGCTGACCCTAGTCATTCCATTGTAGTGCTTCCTCCTCTCACAATCCTTGACCCTGATTCTGCCCCTGGCCTAGACTCTGGCCCAGTGCTTGACAGTAGTAGCCTCTTGGCTGTCATGCCCAGTTTGGTGGGTAACAGAGCTTGGTGGCCATATCTTGGGCCTTCTAGGATGCCATTGGATGGAGCAGCCTGTCCCTGAGCTCCTTTGAAACTGCTCAGGGACTCTGAGCCTGCCAAGGGAAATGTCAACACCAAGTCAGTGGGTGCTGAGTCCATTATGGCACTGCCAGTCCTTGGTGTTAAACTCACAGACTCCAGCCAAAAAGATAGGGTGGAGTTCCTTGTTGATACCTTTACCAAGATTGCTGTGGTATAGTTGATCCCTTTGTTGATCAGTCTAGGGGTGTTGACTAACCTCCCATATTCAACAGCTCTGGGGTAGCCCCCTCATTCTGTCGGTACAGTCACCAGGAGGCTGTATTTGTTTTCCCCCTTCTCCCACTCCCACTGTGGCTGCTTTGCTCTCTCTGCCTCTAACACCTATATTGAGGGACAGGTTGGCCTATGTGGTATAGGTAGTGCCAGGCCAACCTTTTGTCACTGTGGAGAGGGGAGTTGTCCCCATAGGCAGAGCAAATGTGATGAAAGTCTGACAGAGGATGACTGTGAGTCAGTGAGCTTAATTGAGCCCACAGACTCCTTTGCCTGTGCTGTTCCACAGGAGGAATTGTACCCCACTTCCTGGAGCAGGTGAATAGCTCCAGGAAGAGGGTGAAACTTGGTTTCCAGGAATTTTGGCGTTTCCACTGATTCCTCAGTTCTGTGAGGGCCTTATTGTAGGAGGCAAGGGAATGAGAGTGGTACTCAACATAGTACCAGCTGACCCATTGCTTCCATGATTCGCTGTTCACCTATGAAGCAGAGCACAGTGCAACCCCCCTATCCCCCCCTCTCCCCGCCCTGTTGCAGGAGGTGCTAGATACTCTTCTACTTTTGGATGGGGGGATTTTCTATGATAATCAAGCAGAAGACTCGCAGCACTCTGCCTGCCCAGGCCACTTGGCAGTTGGAATGTGGGGAGGAGGAGGTGGTGGTGGATGCCCTGGAGCCAATGCAGCATCCAGCCAGCACCCCCAATACATGTGATCTCACCAGTACACAGCTGCAGCATATGGGTTTTCCAGATACTAAGAAATGCACAAGTCCAAGGGGGCCCGGTCACTGTTGTCTGATTAACAGGCATCTCATTCACCCAATATAATGGGAAAGCCCCAGTAAGAGGAGGAGAGGCACTTGGCTCTAGTTTGCAGGGAGCGCTGCCTAACCCTTGAAAACTGGCTGCTGCTGCCCTGCACTGTGCCTGGGAGGAACTGAAGCCACTCAGTGCAGAATGCCAACCAGCTCTGATGCTAACCTTTAGATCTTGCAGCGGGGTCTTTTCACTAGGTGAAGCCCACGTAAAATCCCATGGTAGACTCAGAGGCAACCTGATTCTGTGGCTATTTATATACACCCAAGCTCCCCGTCAGCCTGTGTTTGTCCATGCACTGCCTAGATTTGTTGCTTAAGGGAACTGGGATCTGAGAGGGCAGGATCCCGCAAAAGACCATGCATTTTACTGACCCCTGCTTTCTTGGGGTGACGGGAGCAGTGATTGCCCCTTACCACGCTTCTTGGCTGCTTCCCAAGAGCTACTTTCCTTGCTGTACTTCCCTGTTCAATGCCTAGTCAACATGCTTTCTGTGCAGGACAAGGCATGTCATCTACCAGGCACAGAAAAATAAGCTACTGCTGCAAATCAATGATAGGGCCCATCTCCTGCCCACACATATTGTCCTTGAGGCATGCTCCAGTCTCCTGGCAGCCAGCTAAATGTCAGCAGCAGGTCCCATCTGAGGAGTCCATAGGAATCCAATCCTACTCCAGTTGCACATAAACATTAGCTCAGATATAACCAGATGAACTAAATTGGAAGCTGAACTAATAACATGTGGCTGTCACATCTCTAGATATCACTGAAAAGCAATAAACACTTCATCATACTCAGTGTTGGCTTTCAAAAATTTTGCAAAGTAAGTAATAGTCTTTGCTTCCAATTTTGGCAGCCTGAATATCTCAAATAAAATTTAGAGACGGCAATACTTTTTAAAAGGGGGGGGAAAGTCATTGGTGTGAGAGTTGGAATCTTTCGATTCCCTAGAACATCAAGTTTGAATTCCCCTAGAGCCAACTCAGCCCTTTGCCCTTCTGGGGTAAATAAACTAGGCACCATACAGTTTGCTTTGGGGGTGAAGATCCTTCAGATGAGAACTTAAGAACTAGGAGCTTGTCTTCTCAGTATGTACAGAGTTAGGTCCAAACCAAAAGCACAGAACTTTACATGGAGGTGAAGGAAGTAAGGCAAACAGTAGGGTTCAAAATCCAAACCTTGATGCGTAATTTACAAATACCCCATGACATTACAATAGGTAAAAACAAAACTCCAAACTGAACATACACATGAAAACTTTGCAAAGGTTGTAAACTGGATCTGAAGTTTGTAGCTTGGTCCATCTCTTGTGAACACTAAAACCACTAATGTATTTTTGTAAGAGTTGGACTTTGCCTCAGTATCTTTGACTAAAATTCTATCCTCTCACTGTGGTTGAAGGTTGCTGCATTTCAGTGGTGGTGTATGCATGCAAATAGTTTGTCAACTGCTTCTGGATCATTCAAAATAAAAGACATTATATAAATCTTAAAGATAATTACATACATTTTCCCCAAGTGAGCACATTTTGAATTCTGAACCTTCTGTGTTTCATGAATCCTCCAAAACCAACAAAATCATGACTGAGTGGAAAAAAGTAGGGAAAGGGACTGAGTTGCTCTTCTGAAAAATAGCAAATCCAACAGTTAGTGAAATCTGTTTAAATTATCACTTTTATTAGGCAATCTCCTCTCTAAACAACCCAAATAGCTAGATCCCTGCAAATCTGCGGATATCCTCTTTATATCCGCGGATATCTAGATGCAGATATCCATGGACCATGCTTGCTGGTCAGATGCAGTTACAAATTTTGTGTCCGCACAAGGCTCTACAACTAAGCCCAATGTAATTAGAAGACTTCTGCTGAGCATCCAGTTTTTGTCAAATCCTTTAGGCAGTGCTAAGGACAGGTTCATAAGTTAAAACAGTGCAGGACCTAAACAGTATTAAAATAGATTCTTTTCACAGTTAAACAGAAAATTAGGTGCCTTAATATATATATATATATCTTTGAGTATATTGTTTTATTTAATGTCTAGGTTATATTATTATGTCCTGATTCTTCGTGTAGCTTGCTGCCTGGGATGTAAGCCAGGACCAGAATTTCAGAGGGCCCAACATTAAGTGCTCAGCAGGTGTTGGGTTAAGGAAGAGTTGACCTTTTGTCCTTAATCCTTGAGGCAGTTTCTTTTCGTTAGCAAGGGAATACTGAGAAAAATATTATCAATTCTTGACTATATGCCAAAGTTATATATCATAAGTAGGGCTCAACTGAAATCGCGGAGAAATCACACAATTTTCACGGGTTGGTCATGGCATAAATAGCAAAATTTTGCAGATGTGTTACACATCCACAAAATTTGCTATTTATGCTATGACCAACCCATGACAAATATGGGATTTCTCCGCAGCATTTCTCAAACGAGGGGCCTGGGCCCAAGAGGGGGTTGCAAGCCTATTAGGGGGTCATAGTATTGCCATCCTTACTTCATTGCTGCTGGAGGGCGGCATTGCCTTCAGAGCTGGCCCCCGGGGCAGCAGCCGCCGCTCTCTGCTCTGCCTTCAGAGCTAGGTGGCTGGAGAGCAAATTTCATGGGAGAGACCAGATTTCACGGTCCAAGAAGCAAATTTCACAGCCGCAAATTTAGTGGACCCCTAATCATAAGAGTTCCACTCTTGAAGAAAATCTGTCTATACTGCTACTGTTTTCTTCAACTAAATTTCTCTGTTTTTCATTCCATTTTTGAATAATAACAGCAGAGAAGTAGAAACATATAGTGAAGGAAATAGCAGCAGAGTCTGAACTCTGCGATTTCTTCAAGAGGGCTCTATTATAATTACTACCTTCAGAGAACAAAAGTACTTAGTCACAGCTATGATTAAACATTTAGAAATGTGTTTTCCCCCTCTCTGGCGGCTGGTATCAAGTATCACTTGATTATTCAGAAAGCCAGTTGAACAGCTTTACACTAGGCACAGGTTGCCAATATATTATCAGGGAGTTCCTTCAAAGATGTTCCTCATTAGAATGTGATAAACCTTAAATTCTAGGGGTGCATGTGCTTGAGGAGAAGTAGGGAATCCATTCATTTTCCCATTAAAAGAAAAATTTATTGTAATCATAACTAAGGCTTGTTGTTGTCATGTTAAAAAACATGCTTAGTCAGCAAAAAATGCAAAAGTCACGATTTAGATTTTAAAAGTGTGTAGTCATTGGCCCCATTATTTGATGCAGAACGCACAATGTAACATAATGGCCAAGCCTAGGCTCCTAGAATGGGAGCACTTCACCATCTGCAGGAGGCAGGCAATGGGAATAAGTGGTGTCTGACAGTGCAGTTACCTCTTGAGCAGTATTTTTATGCAATCTACACATAAGATGCTTCTGGCAGGGATTATTAATCAATATCTAGAAAAGAGGCACCCCTTCTAGAAGCAGGGGAACTCACCTTAACTTTCCCTTTATTTTGATGTGGAATGTTTACAATGGGCTCATGAGGGCCTCTTCTAGCTTCCTCTCTAGCACAACACTGAATGGCAGAATTTGCCATGGTCAGATTTGTCAACCTAACATGGGTGGTCACATGCAAAAGTGTTATAGTCAAAGCATTACTAGATGCTCTAATATCCATTCCTTACTCTGTTACACAAGGCAGTCTCTCTATGCATTGTATAAATGCAAATTGCATCTTGGACAACCAGAAGCTAAAGGCCCCAACAAACTCCCCAGTGCACGCTCTCCTGTGAAACCAAGGCACTTTCATGAGCTGTGATCCAATGCAGTCCCTGACAGAAATACGCCCACCCTTCCAATAATTTCAGTGGACATATTGCAAATTTACACTGATGCAACTGATATCAGAATCTGGCTCCGAATGTCCAGTGAATGCCCACACAGCCATTCCTGCCAGGTTAAGTGAGTTTTCTGCTTCTCACGTGATGATAATGATAGAGGATCACAGAGTTGTTTTCATCTAATACTTAACAAGGAAATGTATTAGAATAAGGGAGACATTACTGTCCCTAAAGCTACTCTGTCTCTCTTCCCCCACTTCCTCCTGAAAGAGCTTCTCCTTAGAACACCATCCTGAAAAGCAGTTGCCTGGGTTCCTGCTGAGTCATGCACAGTCAGAGCCTGAGCTACAGCGTTTGAAAAGGGTGCTAGGACCCAGCAGAAACCAGGGCCAAATTAGGGAAGGAGCTGTTTGTTCCTATCACCCTCCTCCTTCTTGTTGTGGTTGCTTCCCCCCCCCCCCCGCCCTGTCTGCAAGGCCGAGAGAGTAGCTCCTCCCTGCCCTGGGCATGGCTCAGCTCCTGTATAAACTGAGCAGCTTCAAGGAGCTGGGGAACCAACCTCAGCTTCCTAGAGCAGTGCTGTCCAATCTCCAGTGCCAAGTATTATGCAGGCAGGGAGAGGGAAGGGAAAAGCCCACCTCAGCAGCAGCACCATCACCACCTCCTCACTCAGGACTAGTAATCCACCCCCACCCCACTCCACTCCACCACCACCACCACCACACCCCCCCCACACACACACACACACACTGCAGGAGTACCACTCTGTGCCCCTAGCGCTCACCCACAGCACCCCTTGACACCATCAGCCGTTCCCACGCTCCCCACCTTGTAAAATCTGCATGTAACAAAATGGCCAAATAGTTGTCCTATGTTCTAAATCCCACAATCCTTTGCACTCAAAAGGGACTGTGGGAGACGATGGGGCTCAAGATTTTTTTAGTGCATTTATGGGTCGTGGACCTAAAAGGCACTATCTTAACAACTTCCTGAGTCCCCTGCTGCATGGTTTCCCACTACAGTTTTAAAGAAACAGTACACACAACCTCACACTGCCAGAAATTGGGTGATGCTGATGTGTAGGGTGGAATGAAACTGTGGATTTTCCTGCTTCTTCATCCTTGTTATTTTTCATAACATTGCTTCCTTATATCACCACCTTGGAGTAACTGAAACACATTATCTCACATATAATCAAGATAATGAGCATATTCTCTCATTTAATGGCTTCTGTGCTGGGGAGAAGGAGGGGAATGAGGGGACAGATCAGAAGTGGAACAAAGCCTATGCATTAGTCTTGGAGGCTCAGCTGATACAATAAATAAGTTATAATACAGGAACATTTTTGCTGTCTCTAGGTGGCTAGCAGCAGCCAAAAAGTCTGTGGGAATGGTAGAAAGGGGCTTGCAGATCCTTTTTAAAACAAAAAACAAAACAAAAACTAAGATTGGCTTCTAAAAATCTCCCCAAATAAGTGGAAATCTTATTACAGTTTCTGGAAATTATTATAAATGGTGGTGGCAAATCTTTTAAAAAGTTATGTATGATCAGTAGGGCTGGTCAAAATTTGAAAGTTTCTCCAAAAAAAGAATGCTTGAAAACTGAAATAGTTTGACAAACTCAAAATATTTAGGATTTTGGAAAATATTTTTGGTATACAAATTTCTGCAAAAAATTGAAAATTTCCATGGAAATTATCAACAAAAACTTTTTTTCATTTACATTTTGTGAGACTGTTTCACGATTGTTTGCATAATTTAAGGGTGTTTCTTTTCCACTATTTCATAATTGTAGTTGTGCCAGAAAGTAACAATACCTAATGAATTTTCTTTTCTTTTTGCCAGAGTGAGAAAGGAAGGACTTGTCAACAGGCTTTTAGGAATCTGTAGCTCTCAATCCACACCAGTGAGAGATTGTCACTGCCTGCCCTGTAACCCTGGGTTCTTTAAATTGCTCTGGTGCTGTAGCTCCCTTGTCTGTGTGACAAGCAGCCCTGGACCAACAATTCTGATCCCAGCAACCTGCTTGTTATACCCAGCTATACTCTGATATCCACCAGATTTTTGGTTACACCTGGCAAGATGATCCCAATACCCCAGTCCTGAATTTTCTAATACCATGTACGCTGCAACATCCTGCCCTTTCCTGGACCATTCAGAGGAATAATAAGGTTCATTTGCTCCTCTAAAGAGACAAAATGCACAGCTTATCTCTTTAACTGGAGTTCACAATCACTCCCTTCAGACACAGCATTGAGTTAGTTGAGATTAAAAGTAAAACAAGTTTATTAACAAAAAGAAATAGGATTTTAAACGAGTTCAAGCTCAAAGGATAGAGTTAGAAATGGTTACAAGCAAATAAAAGTGAAAAATGCTTTCTAGAGACTAAGCCTTGACAAAACTACAGTCCTTACCATGCTATCTTCCAACAAGATGGCTGACCACCCCCTTGTCAGGATCTCCCACAAAGTCCAAAGTGCTCAGTTCTTTTGTCTTGCTAGGTGAAAGATAACTTGAGGTTCTTTGCCCTCTCTTTTATAGTCCAGTGAACCTTTGAAATCGATTCTTCTGAAGGTTACTCCCCAAAGTAAAGCTCATTCAAGCTGTGAAGAAGGATACATGGAGTCTGCTGGTAAAGGAAATTCCATGCTGGTTTCCTCCCGGTGTTTAGTAAACTGGTGTTACTAAAATGCAAATGAATGGCCACTTGAAGAGATTGCTAATCGACTCTCATGACACCTGGCTGGAGACATTGGCCTGTTCTTTGTCTGGGAGAAGCCTGTTTACCCACTGCCCAGACTTGTCTGGTAAACACATTTTAGTTCCATGTTTCCTTCATATTTGTATGGTCCCTGGGTATTTACCGTACATATATGCAAGAATATTAATGTTCAAAGTGTTACTAGTTTTCTAATGAAACCTTACATGATACATTAATGAACTGGGGCACACTGAGCTGGTCAGGTCAACTGAAACTCACTACCAGATACCAGTGAGTCCCTTTCCCTCTAGCATTGGAAGTGTGTTGGGGTCACCTCTTCAAGTTGTAGCCAAAGAGTGGTGAGTACCAGGTGGGGCTGTTGTGTTGTAGGAAGGCTGCTGGGATTAGGGTGCTGAAGCAGGGCTGCAGAGCACACACAAACTCAGGATACTGCATGTTGGTTTGCTGGCTGTTGTTGTCCGGGTTGCGAGCCACAGCAGCCAAGCAGTTAAGGCTCCCTGGATTACAGGGCAGAATCCCATAGTGGTTTTGGGTTGCACCCCATAATATGACAGAAGCCTACTTGTTTTTTCTATATGGGAAACAATAACAGACTAGATTCAACTCCAGCGAACATGCAGGTTTGCTACTTTGTCCCTAAACTTTCTCCAGAAACAGTTCAAGTCATTAGTAAAAAATCTTAGAAAACTTGTCCAAAGACATGTCAGTGCACATTCCAGTATATTTAACAACTAAACACAAGATTTGAATCCCATGTTGTCCAAGTTATCCTCTTCATATTATATATCAGTTTTCTCTTCAATTAATTAATTGATTAACTTAGGCATTTGGATAATATTTAGATACAAATGCTTTCACAGGATCCTATAAATTCTCAAGGAGCTTATACAGGTTGCTAGCTATGTAATCAATAGCTGTCTACTGAAATAAAATTCGTTCAAATGCTCTTATGTTTCTTGTCAACTTTTGTTTAGTAACCTTTTGCATTGCAGAACTATGCAGCTGAAAATAAAGGGAAATGAGGAAATCTGGGAGTTTCCATTTAGCTAATACTGTACATGTATTTCTGAGGAGACAAAAAAATTACCAGATATAAATGACTGATAGCATATTAAAATTGCTGATTGTATTTTTCAGCTCTTTTTCAGAAATATTTTTGGCAATGCCAGCCATCCTCTAGCCTCCTCAAAACATTTAATTAGACTTTTTTTCTACATAAATATTTTCTTTGTATATTTAAATAATTAATTGGGACAGGCCTACTGGGGGTTGAGATGAACTTAAAGGAGGTAGATATGTGTGACCAAGTGACCTTTTCCTGTCCTACAAGTCCCTATGCTCTCACTGTGCTTAAAGGGACACTGTCAAAATTGGTAGGCCTTAAAACTTTAACCCACATTGACAAGTTGTTCGACATTGTAAGTCTTACCTTAAAGATTTCAGCAATTGTTTTATTTGTTTTGTTTAAACAATCTTTGCTGAAGGCTCTATAATATATATTTATTCTGTCTGTCTATGTAGTTAGCTATCTTAAAATGCTCAATGTACTCTATGACCCAGTAGACCAAGTTTTCAGTTTCTAGAGAGCGTGAATCCATAATACAACTGAGTAATCACTTTACAGGTTTATGATTAGTGTCCACTGTTTTTGGCCCAGTCATACACTTCTATTTGAGTTGGTGATATTCAGATCTGGTGCATTACTTAAATAAAAGGAACAGAGTACGAACCAAGTTAGTCCTACAAAAGTCATGGTTTTACATTTGTTTCATAGTTATATTGTTTCTAAGAATAATAAAAAATTAGTCTTATTCTTAATGCAATATAATACTATTGAGCAAATGCTCAAAAAGGAGTGTGAGTCTAAGCAAACAGTATAAATATGTTTGTAGTTAGAGACAACCTCTGCCTGCTGATAGTGGGGGGGCAGAGTGAGGGCAGCCGGCTTCAACAGCGTTACTGAGCCTGCTCGGTCCGTATGGCCATGTTCAGACAAGCCAAACAGCAAATCTGGGGAGGCACATCACCTGCATGCCCCTCGACTCCCCCACATGCATCACCTCTGTTTGTAGTGTTATCGTTTCTTTTTATACAGTCAAGTTTGGTTTACTATAAGAAGTGTTTATGTTAAGAAGTATATATTGTACAATTATTTCTGTATTTTTTTTTCATGGGTGAAGATGTAAACTGGGGGCTGATTTAGGATGTTTTGGTTTCCTGTGAATGTCCAAGTCTATTCTGTCAAAAGGTTTTTGTCCCTTATCTTGTTACCTATTGCAACCTTCCTACTTACTTGAAAAGAATTCAGGGGATCTAAGGCCCTCGTGTTATCTTCCCCCAATCACATTCTGATGATAGCGACATTTCAAATCTCAAGGAGTCAGAACAACATTTGGAAATCTCCAGACTCCACTGTACAGTAGCACATGTAGAATTCCCCAGGGAAGCCCAGCCGCAGGACTCAGCAGAGGAGCAACTAGGTCTGCAGTTCTTTTAAAGGTGTCCTGGAATGAGGAGGGAAATGGGTTTATCCCCTTTTGAGGTATAAAAAGGTCTGAAAGATTTGTTCTGCTTTTTTTCCCTTGTCCTCTCTATTTTTGCTTAAGGTCTTCTTAAAAGACTTGAGAAGTGGAATGAATTGGGAATTTTCTCAGATCTCAGCCAAGAAGATTTACACTTTAAGAAACCCATTGTTCTTCTCAACTGCATTAAATAACAATTAACCCAGAAAAAAAATTAAACAATCTGACTAAAACTCCCTTCCCCTCTCAGTTACTCAGGTTTCACTGTTGTGGTACTTGTAATGTCATAATCCTACTACTTCTCCAATTGTCCATAGAGTCTTTCAGAAAAATAGGGTAGATAAGATCTGAATATCTAATCTAAATTCAAAAACCTTCGAGGGCCTTCCTGACACATCAATAAGAAGAAAAAATAATGTAAACATAGTCTTTGTTTTCCTTTGCAAGTCATTTTTAAATCATTAGGAAAGAAAGCATGTCTGGCTAAAACAAGGGAAAGGATATAAAAGAAGTGTATTGTTGTGAACAGACTAAACCTGTTCTATAGATAGACAACTCCATGGTTGTCCATCTCGGATGTTTCATGAACGCATAATTCATTTTTTTTAAATTCTGTTTGTTACAAAACAATGAGTTTTACATTTTCCAACTGAATTATCCTTTTTTCTGAATGATTTCTTAAATAGTTGAGGAGCGTACATCAATCCCTTTCAGTCATAGCCTTTTCAAACTAAGCATGCAGAATGTATAAAGATATAAAATCTTAATTTAAATAGCATTATAATAAAATCCATTTTAAAACAAATGCTTATGAAAATAACCATTAACATGGAATATAAAAACATAGATTTTTCAATTTACATGCCAATAGAAAATTCTTATGATAGACATGTATTTGTTTTGATTATATAGCCAAATATCTTCATAATATCTCAGTAATGATATGTTTTTATGTACTTTTGCTCTAAGAAAAAAAGAATGCAAATAAAATGGCCACAAAAATACAGACTATTTAGTTTATCTTTATTTCAAAAATTGAAATGAACTCCATATCCTGTTCTTTAAGTACTGTTGGATTCTGTTAGTAAGAAATGTCCTTTATCTCTTATGCTACAAATTAAAAATTAGCAATGTGGCATGCAGTCATAATTCAGGAGCATGGAGCAAAATGAAATTTGCCTCTGTATTCTACAGCAAATGCCTCTATAACTAAGCGATTTATGGATTTGTATCCACTTTGTTTTAATGTGGCAAATGACATGAGAGACAATTGAGACTGGATTTTTTTGAAGGAAAGAGCTTGTACTTGGACTTTGTGTAAAATAACTATTTCAGAGTGTTACTGTACTTCTGGAATTGTGTTACACATCACTCTCCATCCGCTCATTCTTCACTTCAGTTCTTCAGATGCCTTTCCTCAACCACCAAGCAGACTACAGCAGGGAATCTCATTTCTTTGGTGTAGTAGACGACAGAACATAAATCAATCTCCAGAGTACTCTGAGGTTTTGACCCATCATCACTCTTGGCTACCATTGTCTAGTACCATAGATCTGAATTCATTCTCTTGTTTCATGAACCTTTTCTTTACCACTATTTTTAAAGAGGGGAGCAGGAGCACAGTTTGAGCCTATGATAAGATGTTTTTAAAGGTGCTAATATAGGCATGTTCTAATCTAGACCCATATTTGAGCCGCAGTAAGAATTAGGAGTGTCTGCAAATTGCGTTTGTTTTACACAGGTCACAGGTCACTGTACTATTTCAACCAACTCTGCCGGATGTCCTAAATAGATGCACAAAGTGGTTTAGCTGATTAGAGAAACAGTTTTCAAAACTCTGTTAAGTTAGCACTCGTGAGTGCGAATGGGCTTCATTTGTGCTCTGAGAAGGACCAGACAGTTGGTTGCTGATCGCGCAAGGCTTGCTAACCTGTAAGGCATTCCGGTGGCAAGTTCCCCTGTATAAAATCACTCAAAACATTTTCTTGACGACTGCAATTCAACATAAATAAAACTTGTCCCATTAATCACCTAAAGCCTAATCCCAAAGAGCACCACATCGGGGATGCCTGTGGCTGTTCAGATCTCCGCTGATTTCAGCAGGACGTTGCATGGATACAGACATCTCTGCTCCCACGTTTCTTTTTGCAGGTTCTGGGCCTTAGAGGTGTATTTTACCTTTTGATGCTCAAAGGAAACTCCTATTATTAGATTAATTCTTACAATTAATGGGAGCTGAGTATAGGTAATTAATATTTAGCAAATATTTTTTTAACAAATGTTGCTATATTTCGAAATCATGTATTTGTCTTAGTATGTAGATCTGAGTGAATAATTTTCAAATATATTAGAATAATTTATCTGGAACATTTCATTATTATTTTCCAAAGAAAACATAACATTTTTTTCATTATTTACCTAACTCTTGGGGAAGTTAATGCCTATACCTGTTCTGTGGATAAAGTCTCCAATAATCTAGGGGGGCAGATTTCATGCAGACTCTCTTTTTACAAACACAGAAAACTTGCACAAACATTCCTGTGTGCCTTCTAGGCTATATAATTGCAGACACTGTTCTTACTTTAAGGTCTTATTTTCTCTTGATATGATTCACATAATGGTGTTCTTGTTTTCCCTTGAAAATCTTGCTTGCTTTGCATGACCGGTCTTGAGAGTCTGCCCAACAAGACTAACTTAGGTGTCAAGATTTTATACATTTGTCACAACATGACATTGCTGCATTACAGTGCAAGTGATGACATTACACTCATACCTCATGAGTTCATAATGCTTACTTTTTAATTAAAATATCACTATACATCATATTGTATCAAAATGCCAAAATATTAAGACAGAATGTTGCAAATGCAGTCATGATACATTGCTTTGTTGGAGGATAATGTGAGCCCTGGAAGGCTAAAGTCATGGTCCCCTACAACAAAATCAGGCAAGCTCAGGATAAATAAGATGAAAAAAGATAACTCTAATTTGCTACTTCCATTGCACACAGTATCAGGCAATTTCCAGGACATTACACAAATCTTCATATTTATTTATTATTTTTGCAACTCAGAGACTATTTTATATAAACCTAATGTTATTTAGAGGGAAGGTGGATTTTAAAAGTATAGTCTGCTTTTTAAAAAATATTGGATTTTTTTCCATCGTAAGAAATATAAATGCCTATCCTAAATACAAATAAAAGATTCACATTTGACACACTCTAAGAGGATAGATTTGACACTCTGATCACAGCAGTGCATTGGTGGTTCAGTGGTAGAATTCTCGCCTGCCACGCGGGAGGCCCGGGTTCGATTCCCGGCCAATGCAGCTCATCTTTTGGCCAGGACTAAATTCAATTTTAAAATTGTAATTAGAAGCCACCCGTTCTCTGTTTTCACTGCTGTCTCCTTACAGGCTGCACCTCACCGCCAAAGACCAGACCTCACCAGAAACTTTTGCAACGATATTTTCAATATCCCCATTATTTGGCCTGGGCTGGGAAGGACACCCACCAGCTCGGGGGCCGGCTCGGAGGTTTGCGGGAGCCCGGAGGCGGCTGGGGGCACTGGATCAGGCTGAGGCTTGGAAACAATTATTTTAAAAGTGCAAAACAAAAAAGCCTGGAGATGCCGGGGATTGAACCCGGGACCTCACACATGCGAAGCGCGCGCTCTACCACTGAGCTACATCCCCCAGCTGTCCTAGTCAGCCCCGCCAGGCCTATGCATCGTTCCAACGGCCTCGCCCGCCCTGTGCCAGTACCGGGTCCCCCTCCCCCGCTAGGCTGCTGAGTGACCGCGGCTACCAGAGCGCTCGGCGCGCCCTGCACCGGCCCCTCCGCGTCCCTGCTCGCCCGCCTCAGCGCTAGCGGCAACGTCCCAGGCCAGGCGCGGAAACCGCCCGGGCGCTTCTACCCGCAGCTGCGCGTTTGGCCCGGGGACAACGAGCCCCGCTCGGCCCCGGCGACCCCGCTGCTCCGGGACGGCTCAGCTCTGCGGCGCTGGCAGGAGCCTTCCTAGGAGCAGGGCAGTGGCGGACCCTGGGGCAAGAACAGGTTGGCGGGGGGAGCCTTCCTGACTCTGAAATCCGTCCCCACCTGTCCCCCATCAGCCACCAATCCTGTCCCCCACAGCCTCAGCCAGCCCCTCCAGCCCCCCACAACCCCGCCACCTTCTTCAGTCCAGCCCCCCACAACCCCGCCACCTTCTTCAGTCCAGCCCCCCACAACTGCTGGCCACCTGCCCCAATCCTGACCTAACAGGATTGGAAAACACACCATCAAGACCTGGCTCCTTGTGCTGGTGTTCTACTTAACACATTTTATAAATTTAAATTATAGATCACACACCTAACTTTAGTTATGAAAACTTTGCCATACTTTTCATCAAAGGTCCAAATCTACCAAAAGCAGGTACCATATCAATAAGCACTGTACTTGGAGCTCCCTTTTATAGGAGGGTCTTTCCCAGTATGGTCGCTACTGGCAGCTGGCCCTTTAAATCTGAGAAAGCTAACTAGCTGAAGACTTGAGGGAGTCATTTTGCAGTTTTACTGCTAAAGGTTACAGCTCTGTGCCTTTTAAGCTTGGTTTACACTTCAACATTATATGGCATAGCTACATCAATCAGAGGTGTGAAAAAACCACACCCCTGACCAAAATAGCTGTGTCAACAAAACCCCTAGTGTAGTCACAGCTATGCAAGAGAAGAGTGCTTCTGTTGACATAGCTAATGATGTTTGGGGAGGTGGTGTTCCTACACCAACCCAAAAAAAACCAACAACCCCAAAACTCTTCTCTTGGGCCATGTCTACACTACAAAATTATGTCAACCTAACTTATGTCTGCATATAGCCACCGCAGTTATTAAATTGCTTGTGTGTGTGCACACAGCTCCTTGTGTTGGCAGTGCGCGTCCTCACCAGGAGTGCTTGTACTGATTGTATTGTCAGTGTGGGGCATTGTGGGAAGGCTCCTGAAAGCCAGTAACAGTTGATGTAAGCAACACAGTGTCTACACTGACTGTCACACTGAATCAACCTAATTATATTGACCTTGACTCTATGCTGCTCGGGGAGGCGGTGTTACTTAATCAGCTTATAGCGCTTACGTTGACCTAACCCTGCAGTGTAGACCAGGCCTTAGTGTAGGCTGTGTCTATGCTAGGGGGCTATATGAGAATAGCTAGGCCAGCATAGGCTCCATTGTGTAGACATACCCCTAGCTAGTATTGCAGCTATGCTTTTTCTTAGCTTTCCCTTTGTTTCATTCCTGAGATGACACATTTTCGTATCTTGGAATATATAAGTATTTTCTAGTCATTAATATTTAAAGGGCTGTATCAGGTCAAATTTGGTTCACAATTCAGATCATATTATTTTCAGAATTATAAGAACATAAGAACGGCCGTACTGGGTCAGACCAAAGGTCCATCTAGCCCAGTTATCCTGTCTACCGACAGTGGCCAATGCCAGGTGCCCCAGAGGGAATGAACCTAATAAGTAATGATGAAGTGATCTCTCTCCTGCCATCCATCTCCACCCTCTGACAAACAGAGGCTAGGGACATCATTCCTTACCCAGCCTGGCTAATAGCCATTAATGGACTTAACCTCCATGAATTTATCCAGTTCTCTTTTAAACCCCGTTATAGTCCTAGCCTTCACAACCTCCTCAGGCAAGGAGTTCTACAAGTTGACTGTGTGCTGTGTGAAGAAGAACTTCCTTTTATTTGTTTTAAACCTGCTACCCATTAATTTCATTTGGTGGCCCCTAGTTCTTGTATTATGGGAATAAGTAAATAACTTTTCCTTATCTACTTTCTCCACATCACTCATGATTTTATATACCTCTAGCATATCCCCCCTTAGTCTCCTTTTTTCCAAGCTGAAAAGTCCTAGCCTCTTTAATCTCTCCTCATATGCGACCCGTTCCAAACCCCTAATCATTTTAGTTGCCCTTCTCTGAACCTTTTCTAGTGCCAGTATATCTTTTTCGAGATGAGGAGACCACATCTGTATGCAGTATTCAAGATGTGGGCATACCATCAATTTATATAAGGGCAATAATATATTCTCTGTCTTATTCTCTATCCCCTTTTTAATGATTCCGAACATCCTGTTTGCTTTTTTGACCGCCTCTGCACACTGCGTGGACGTCTTCAGAGAACTATCCACGATGACTCCAAGATCTTTTTCCTGATTCGTTGTAGCTAAATTAGCCCCCATCATATTGTATGTATAATTATCTAAAAATTCAAATGAAAATAGCTTTTTCCTAGAGCCAAATCTCTCCCTGCTGTTTTTACTATACAAATGCTGCAACATTGACCTAGTGTGCCAAAGCCCCAGACTGAAAACGACTATATATAAACAAAAGTGAAACAAATTAGTCTGCTTTTATTATCTAAGTGGCATGAAATACAAAGGTAAACAGTCAATTTTTTGTGAACACTAAGGCCCTGATCCTCCAAGCTGCTCTCTGTGGACAGACCTCTTGCATTGTGCAGAACAAGATTGCGCCTAAATTAGGCTCTGCTCCTGCTTGACTGATGTCAGTGGAGCTCCATATGGGAAGCTCCAATTGCAGAATCAGGAGAATAGATTTTCAAAATCTTTCATTTTTAATTATATGTGGTGGAATTAGTAACACAAGTAAGGTGTTCCTTAAAATATATATATATATATGATTTATAACCTTATAATAGTACCCTGAATGCTTTGAAAAGACCACAATACAGTAACTATATTGTAGGAATTACTAGAGCAAGCATCATAGCTTCTTTTATTCATTTTTGTCTTTCTGTCATCAGACAATGAAGCCAACAGGGTTGGCTCTATAGACGAGTAACCACAAATATTTGCCATGCACTGTACAGTACTTTTTGATCATTTAAATTTTATACTGGAAATTAGCATTCAAGCTTACAAATAAAACAACCACTTATCTCCACATAGGTAATTTACAGGGAAAATGACAGTAAATGATTAGAACTGGGATTTTCCAGGATTTTGAAATGAGCTTGCTTCCTGTTGAACTTCTGAATGAATCTGAAAGTTTTATGAATTTATGTGTGAAGGCCATGGGATTGCGTGTAGAAAAGCAGAAGTTTCCAACCAATTACATCTCAGACTATATGCTAAGAACTAAATTTAAGCTGATGCTGAAACAGTAATATCTGACTATCAAGGCCAACACAACACAATCACCAAGAAGCTGGTAATTAGGGGGCTGTATGTATGTAGTTTTTGTACAATGTGCCAAGTGGCTAGCTGAGTAGGTTAGCCTGGAGATAAAGGAAACTATTTACATTTAAAGGATCCACTACCCTAAGCTTTTGTTTTCAAGTTCTCTTACTGTTTCCCACCTCATTTCTCATTTTCCTGTTGATAACATTGCCAGAAGCTTTAAGTAGATAGTAAATAACTTGAACAGCAGACATCTGATTCAAATTTCTGCAGATGGTCAGAAAGCTGAATGTAGTTTATTTGAAAGTGAACATTTTCTGTTTGCCTCTATTTCTTTTATCATGATTCCCCCAGTAGCTAGTTATGAAAAAGTCATCATGTTAAACAAAATAAAATAAAATATTTCTTGAGGCTTAAACCACTCTATAAAAAAGATGAAAACTCAATGTATGATACCTACCTAGTAAACTGCTTGTTTTTGTAAATTCTCTCAGTGGCTGTACGTTTCAGGAATACTGTCACACCAACTCCTGTTCAGAGGTTCTGGTAACATCACAAAAATGACACAAGTGATTTGTTTATTTCATCAGAACTCCAAAGTGAAATTATTGAACATGCTTAACATGTTCTTTAGGAGATACATTAATGTAATAAATAACAAAATCTGATCCCCCCCAAAAAACAACGAGGAGTCCGGTGGCACCTTAAAGACTAACAGATTTATTTGGGTATAAGCTTTCATGGGTAAAAAAGCCACCGGACTCCTCATTGTTTTTGTGGATACAGACTAACATGGCTACCCCTCTGATACTTGACACCATGCAAGGCACTGAATTTAGCCGTATGAAGTGGAAATCCACCAACTTAATGAAAAAACTCGCACAGATACAGACAGACATCATCTTCTTCTCCAAGTGCAAACAGATGGACAGCATACCAAATGGACCGAAAGTAAAAAATCCATTTCAATCGACATACTACACTGACTATGGTGAGAGATTGTGCCACACACTCTCAAAGAAACTGAGGAACCACCTGATCAGCATCCTGTACAGCAAACAGGAGAAGATCAAGAATGAATTCTCAAAACCGGAGATTCTCATACAAAACCAACCTTCCACACAAACTTCCACGTGGCTGGACTTTACAAAAAACAAGACAAGACATTTACAACGCATACTTTACTTCTCTACAGAGGAAAAAGGACAGTAAACTATCTAAACTCCTACATGCCACAGGGGGCTACAACAGTGGTACCCTTAACTCACCCAACAATATTGTTAATCTATCCAACCTTACACTTAGCCTGGCAGAAGAGTCTGTCCTATCTCGGGGACTCTCTTTCTGCCCCACCACTCCCATGCACATGATACAGTTCTGCAGTGATCTGGAAGCCTACTTTCGCCATCTCTGACTCAAGGAATATTTTCAACACATCACTGAACAGCACACTGACTGACAGGAACCCTCCTATCAACACTACAAGAAGAAGAATTCTGCATGGACTTCTCCTGATGGTCGAAATGACAAACTGGACTTCTACATAGAGTGCTTCCGCAGATGTGCACAGGCTGAAATTGTGAACAAACAGCATCAGTTGCTCCATAACCTCAGCCGTACAGAACACAACGCCATCCACAGCCTCAGAAACAACTCTGATATTATAATCAAAGGGGCTGACAAAGGAGGTGCTGTAGTCATCATGAACAGGTCGGACTATGAACAGGAGGCTGCCAGGCAACTCTCCAACACCACATTCTACAGGCCACTATCCTCCGATCCCACTGAGGAGTACCAAAAGAAACTACACCATCTGCTCAACAAACTGCCTGCTACAGCACAGGAACAAATCTACACAGACACACCTCTAGTGCCCCGACCAGGAGTATTCTATCTGCTACCCAAGATCCATAAACCTGGAAATCCTGGACTCCCCATCATCTCAGGCATTGGCACTCCAACAGCAGGATTATCTGGCTATTTGGACTCTATCCTCAGACCCTACACTACCAGCACTCCTAGCTATCTTCAAGACACCACCGACTTCCTGAGGAAACTACAATGCATTGGTGATCTTCCTGAAAACACCATCCTGGCCACCATGGATGTAGAAGCTCTTTACACATAAGGATGGACTACAAGCTGTCAGGAATAGTATCTCTGATGAGGCCACAGCACACCTGGTGTCTGAGCTTTGCAACTTTGTCCTCACCCACAACCATTTCAGATTTGGAGACAACTTATACCTTCAAGTCAGCGGCACTGCTATGGGTACCCGCATGGCCCCACAGTATGCCAACATTTTTATGGCTGACTTAGAACAACGCTTCCTCAGCTTTTGTCCCTTAGTGCCCCTCCTCTACTTGTGCTACATTGATGACATCTTTATCATATGGACCCACAGGAAGGAGGTCCTTGAAGAATTCCACCTGGATTTCAACAATTTCCACCCCACCATCAACCTCAGCCTGGACCAGTCCACACAAGAGATCCACTTCCTGGACACTATAGTGCAAATAAGTGATGGTCACATAAACACCGCCCTATTCCGGAAACCTACTGACCACTATACTTACCTACATGCCTCCAGCTTCCATCCAGGACACATCACATGATCCATTGTCTACAGCCAAGCCAAAAGATACAACTACATTTGCTCCAATCCCTCAGACAGAGACAAACACCTACAAGATCTTTATCAAGCATTCTTAAAACTAGAATACCCAGCTGGGGAAGTGAGGAAACAGATTGACAGAGCGAGACAGGTACCCAGAAGTCACCTATTACAGGACAGGCCCAACAAGGAAAATAACAGAACACCACTGGCCATCACGTACAGACCCCAGCTAAAACCTCTCCAACACATCATCAACAATCCACTGTACAACCTATCCTGGAAAACGATTCCTCACTCTCACAGACCTTGGGAGGCAGGCCAGTCCTCGCTTACAGACAGCCCCCCAACCTGAAGCAAATACTCACCAGCAACTACACACCACACCACAGAAACACTAACACAGGAACCAATCCCTATAACAAACCCTGTTGCCTACTCTGTCCCCATATCTACTCTAGTGACTGTAGGTGCTGACTTCCCCTCTGCCCCGTTGGTGCTCAACCCCCCATGCCTCTGGCCCCACCCCTGCCCCACCCTCACCCCACCTCAATTCCACCCCCTTCTCCCAAGTCCCTGCCCCTGCCTCTTTACCGCCTCCTCCCCCGAGTGCGCCATGTCCCCACTCCTCCCGCTCCCTCCTGGAAAGTCCTAAGCGCCGCCAAACAGTGCTGGGAGGCAGGGGGAGGAGGAGGGGGTGGGGGGAGCTTGGCTGCCGGTGGGTGCAGAGCATCTGCTAATTTTTCCCAGTGGGTGCTGCAGGGAAAAATCAGGGGCTCATTCACCTGCACATCTACTAATGTGATATATGCCATCTTGTGCCAGCAATGCCCCTCTGCCATGTACATTGGCCAAACCGGACAGTCTCTATGTAAAAGAATAAATGGACAGAAATCAGACATCAGGAATGGTAACATACAAAAGCCAGTAGGAAAACACTTCAATCTCCCTGGACATTCAATAACAGATTTAAAAGTAGCCATACTTCAACAAAAAAACTTCATAAACAGACTTCAAAGAGAAACTGCAGAGCTACAATTTATTTGCAAACTTAACACCATTAATTTGGGCTTGAATAGGGACTGGGAGTGGCTGGCTCACTACAAAAGCAATTTTCCCTCTCTTGGTATTGACACCTCCTCATCAATTATTGGAAGTGGACCACATCCACCCTGACTGAATTGGCCTTGTCATCACTGGTTCTCCACTTGTAAGGTAACTCCCTTCTCTTCATGTGCCAGTATATTTATGCCTGTATCTGTAATTTTCACTCCATGCATCTGAAGAAGTGTTTTTTTACCCACGAAAGCTTATGCCCAAATAAATCTGTTAGTCTTTAAGGTGCCACCAGACTCTTCGTTGTTTTTGTGGATACAGCTACCCCTCTAAAATCTGATCCCTTAATTTGTCTTGTCAGCCTTCTTTCTCCTGTTCTTTTTGTCTATCTTCCTATGTATTTGTGATTCCCTCCCTCATTCTTCCATTAAAAACACCTTAAATGTTTCATTTAAAAAAATCACAAATGTAAAAAGGAAATTATTCTGCTGCATAATATAAAGCTAGACAAAGTCAGACTACAAATAAGGCATACATTTTTAACAGTAAGAGTAATTAACCATTGGAACAATTTACCAAGGGTCATGGTGCATTTTCCAACACTGACAATTTTTAATCGAGATTGGATGTTTTTCTAAAATATATGCTCTAAGAATTATTTTAGGGAAGTTCTATGACCTGTGTTATACAGGACATCAGACTAGATGATCACAATGGTCCCTTCTGGCCTGGGAATCTAGGCATATGCTATACAAATGCACCCCTCTCCCACCCACTCCCCCAAAATCTTAAAACACCCACACATATTTATGGATTACATGTAAAATTCACAGCTTCTCATTTTAGGTATTTATAAGGTACTTAGGTACCATTACCATGGTATCTAAATGTTTCACAATCTTTTTTTAAAAGATTAGCGCCCTATTCAAATCCTTTCTGCCCGTCAGGCAGAGAGGGGGACTTGAATGTGGGTTTCCCACATCCTGGATGAGTTCTCTAACCAGTGGGCTAAAAATTATGGAGGCTTCTTCTTCTCTAGCTGGATTTTGAATGGGACTGGATTGGGCCCCACAGGCAAGATAGGCACTCCTGTGGGGTGTGACCTCACACACACTATGCCTGTGAGGTCATGTGGTGGAGGCAGGATCCCACGGGGGATGCCACGCACACCATTCCAAGAAGTACCAGAATGTCTGCTATTCCAGAAATGTGTGACTGGCCACCCTATGGCCAGAGGCAGAAACTTAGGCATGGAGGGATGTTTTAAAGCAAAACTTTAGACACCAAGTGAGTTGAGGCACCTACAGGATTAGGTGGCATCTAAATCCCATTGATTTCAAGAATCTTGGCCAACTGACTTGTCTAAAGTCACCAGAAATCTGTGGAGAACATGACATTGGACGTGGGCCTCTTGAATCACAGACTGCAACCCTCACCAGTGGACCATCCTTCCTTGCTGCCTCCAGAGGGTGGGTGATGAAAGGATTTATAATTACTCGAGTTTGAAATATTTTTTTCTGGTTCATTTAAAAAGATAATTTAGTGCTCCTGAAAGGTGCTGAATTGTGTATTTACAGACTGAACAATTTATTTTAGGAAGTTCTGCACACTTTAGAATGACCCATTGAAATATTGGGAACACTGGAATAATAACAGAATTACTCTAGATTGTCACTGATGTAACTGTTAACAATGGAATTACTAATAAAAGAATGAAGGAATTACTCCAGATAAAATAATTTAGAGCAGAATTTGTCCCTCATTTTTTCTCTCAATTTTTTGGCATTTAAGACTCTATTACAAAATTTTCAAGGGACTCAGAGGAGCATGATAAAAATAAAAATATTTTTCATTTGTTTAGTGCATTTCATCCAAGGTTCTTAGTGTGTTTACATTAATTAAGACTCATAATAATCCTTTAAGATTGGTATTATTGTATTTATGGTATTTTACACTTAGGTAAACTGAGGTAGAGAGATTGTGATTTTTTTCAAGGTAGAATGGCAAACCAGTGATGGAGTTGGGATTAGAAATGACGAGTGAAAATCAGACCCCACACTCTGTTTTGTTCCTTAATTTAAAAATAACTCATTAGACTCCCTCTCTCAAACATTTTCCCTTTGAATAGATAAATTACCAGAATGATGAGTTGTTTGTCCACAGGTGAACATATGCCAGGGACTAATTACAGTGAACATCCATAGTAAATATGACAATGTGACTCCTCTTTTATACAATTTATCTATGTTTTACCTTGGGGTAGAAAATAAAGGATGTTGATTCTGTATCTGTGAAATGCCATTACATACCAAAAACCATGGATTATTTTATCCAATTCAACACAGCATTATTTATATGTCCTGAATGATTTCTCTTTCATTGATATGTATTGGCTAGAAATAAGTCTTTTCAATCATTAAGGCTTCAAGAGAAGATTTGAAAGTGTAGTAGAGGTGGTTATAATTGTTAAAGGCCCCCACAGGAGATGTATTGAGTATTTTATCCCATATTTTTGTAAATTGTTAAATTTAGGGGTGAGGTTCCACTAGCCCTAAATCCATGGAATTCCTATTTACTTCAATGGGAGTTTTGTGTATGGAGGGCTTGCAAGAGTGGACCCAAAGTGTAATTATGATCACCCAAACACTGTTTGCTAGGTTTCTTTTTAGTTATAGCTATCTAGATTCAGTGGAAAGCTGACAAACAGGTTTTTACTGGAGTCAGCACCACAAAATCAGAATAGTTACAGAAAAGCCAGAGCTGTATGTCATTTTCTCTCATGCATCATCAACAAACCTGTCAGCTAAGAACCTGACATTGCATTCCTGATTCAGACAAAACTCCCACTGAAACTAATGAAAATTTTGACTGTGTAGGGAGTGCAGGTTTGGGCCCTTAAACCCTGAAGCTGCAAGCTGTTCTGTACAACTGGATCTTTATCTCTACACAGACTCCACTGGAGCTTTGCAGGGCATAGGGGTCTGCCCATGTGGAATATCTTACAGGATCAAGGCCAGGCTTAAATTCTCGAGTATTTCCTAGAGCTTCAAGCTTGGGGCTTCAGCCCTGCGGGAGGCGCCGGGACTCGGGGCTTCAGCCCCATGGAACGTGCCAGGGCTTGGGGCTTCTGCCTCACAGAAGGCACCGGGGCTCCCGTGGGTTTGAAAATATTTACTGGCGCTCCACTCCAGACAGCTCTGGCTGAAATTACGCCCTGATCCAGGCCTTAGTTGATATCTAAAAATGTTTATGGTTGATGATAATGTACAGCTGTTTTTGATTTTCCAATACCAGGTTGTGCTTGATGAGGTGGTGGCTAGACAAATCTATTTTTGATTTGTAAATTGAGCAAGTTTCATTTGGAAGTCATTAATATGGAATAAATATGAAACATTAACCTATTTTGAGAGTCACTTTTCTGACCAGAGACTTATTTTAAATTAATTTTTAGTGATAAAATAATTGGAGTAATCAATTGAGGAAGACTAGGAATGGTGCATAAATGAATTGGATTTGCATTGTATTATACTAATCATAAACTGAGACTTACAGCTGCTACACATTTGAACAGTGTAACTCATGAGCAACTAATTTCTGACAGAACTCAGTCAGTCAAAGATGTAAAGCAATTGGTAAGTATCAGACAAGAAACTCAGAGTGAATATATGAGAATTCTGAATAGCTCCAGTCATCTTTAGCCATCACTTTAGAAAGTTTGAAAATAACAGTTTGGAGGATCGGGAGATTAAAAAACTTCTGTTAGTTACAAATTTGTGACATTCTTTCTTTTACATATACATGTAAATGTAACTATCATTAGAGATAATGAAAGCTACACTTGAAAATGGTAGAGAGAATAAGCCCATTAATATGGGATGTTAATTGAAAAAGGGACTTGAATGGAGAATGGGATCTGTAATTATGAAAATAGTGATTAAAATATCATTTTGCTTTTTTTAAATGCCTGACTTGAATACAGAATATGAAGGAATTACATTTAAAACAGTTAATTATTTCCAACTCTTAGAAAAAGGGAAGATTAAACTGAAAATGATTTAGTGATCATAACATAATTTTATATTTTTTAAATTATCAATTTCAAAAAGCTGAAAATAGGTGTTACTGAATACCAGTTGAAATGTATATTTGCATTTTCATTAGTGAATGTAGTTTACTTATATTGAGGCAGATTTTTGTACTGTTATGTGGGAAGTAAATACAGACTAGAGCTGGGCAAACTACATACAGCAAACATTTTGACAAAGTTAGCTTTTATGATAAGATCTACAAATTTCCTCAGAGACCTCGATTTTTACACATTATTTTTTTTACATTCAATGAATAGTTCATGTGTACCTAGATCAGCCTACAAGCTGCTTGCATATTATGTGTTGTGACTGTTGTGTTAAGCATCACTAGTTCTGATTCACTATTTATGCTGTGTGATTGGTCACCTGCATCACATGATATTGTTTCTGCTCTCTGACAGAATGTCTCCACGACAACTAAGAGCTTTCAAGATGGCTAAGTGAACATTTCCACCCTAAATGCTCTCAAATTACAGCTTCATAGCAGTCTTAAGGTGTAATTCGAGTCTGACAAGTGGCACTTTTAAAATGACATAGCGGGGTTCCACACATCTTGTCTCTCAGTGAGCTACAAATCCAGGCTCCAATCACACAATGCAGTTCCTTCTGCCAATGCAAAGTCTATTGACTTCAACAGGACTCTGTTCAGGTGTAGGGAAGTTTGAATGTATGGATCCCTTTGCATGACTGGGGTCTTAATCTGCTCGGTTTATTTTTTTTTAATAATTTCAGTGTATTAGATCAATAACATAATTATTTTAAAATGGACTAACATATTCCTTACAATGTTAAGGCAACAATACACAATAAAATAATAGAAGCACATTGGCTACCTCTAAGAATACCTTAAATAAGAAATATTGATTTGAGAAAGAATACTAATACTGAATAATGACATTTTGGGCTAAAGAAATTTAACACATGTATACAACTAGGGGGAAACTGCACTTTTTGTCTGTTGTATTTTAGCTAAATGGGACCTGATTCTTCAATATGAAAAATTAGATTAATAGTGAGATGAAAATTGATTCCCATTAATATTATTAGTGAAAACAAACATACTACTCTTCAGATACGAGAGCTTTAATAATAAAAGAAAAATGTATAAGGACCCAAATCAAAACTGATTTTTGTATTTATCAGATTATTCAACAGCAAAGCCAACAAAATTAGCCCCAATTGATAAGATAAATAAGCACAAATATATTAATTTCTGGGTCACAACATTTCAATACAAAAATCATTAGAAAACGACATCAAAACAGCATTTTATATCAATCAAATTCCTATTAAATTAGTCCATATTATTTAACAAGAAAGCCTACAGAAATAGGCTCTTATTGACATTTTGGTAAGTAAATGCAAATATATTGCTTTCCAGATGATAGGGATTCAAACCAAAAGCAAAGCTAACTAAAAATGATTTCATTCAAATTCCAGTGAAATCAAATAAGTATCTGATCCTCATTAGAGTCATTTAGCACTTGTTCATTTAACAAGTAAAAAGATGGTCAGCCCTGTAATCCTTGCCTGGGATCAGTTCCAAGTCCTTTCTGGCTCATGCATCATCACCACAATTCTGCAGGTAAAATTCTATTCTGTAACATTGCTGCAAATCTTGAGTAACTGCACCAATGTTAATGGAGTTACTTTGTATTTACATTGGTAAATTAGAACAGAATGCGGGTCTTAGACCTGGATCTACAAAAGGGACTTAGCTGTTGTGAAGCTGAGTGTCATGGTCTAAACTTTTAGGTGCCCAGAAAATCACAGGAACACTATGATCCATAAAGCCAAGTGAGGCACCTGGGCTCCCCAGACAATCAATAGGGAGAGATGGACACCTTAGAATGCAATGCACAAAAACCAGGTGACTCTCCGCCTGAACTAGCCAATGGGACACAATGATGTGCTAAATCAGGGGTTCTCAAACTGGGGGTTGGGACCCCTCAGGGGGTCACAAGGTTATTACATGGGGGGTCACAAGCTGTCAGCCTCCACCCCAAACCACACTTCACTTCTAGCATTTATAATGGTGTTAAATATATAAACATGTGTTTTTAATTTAGAAGGGGGGTTGCACTCAGAGGCTTGCTGTGTGAAAGGAGTCACCAGTACAAAAGTCTGAGAACCTCTGTGCTAAATGCTGCCCCTTTCTCACAGATAGGCATCTAAATCCAGGCTGCAAGGAGGCACCAAGCTATACTAGCAATCCACAAATAGGAACCCCTCTCCTGGTTTAGCAGCCTATGTAGTTTCTTGTGGGAATGAGTTAGGTGCCTGCCTCATTCCACACAAAATGTTGTAGTACCTACCTTATAACTTTTATCCCAGTGGTTAGTGCACTTACCTGGGATGTGATAAGTCCAAATTCAATTCCCCCTCCCTGGCAGAGGGGGAGAAAGGATTTGAACAGAGGTCTCCAGCTCTCAGGAGGGGTTAGTGTGCTAGTTAGGCACCTAGGTTCCTATACAATGAATGGGGAGGAGATAGGTGCCTTAGGCTATGTCTACACAGCAAAGTAAGCCTAGGGTTAGTGGGACTTGAGTCAGCTGACCTGTGTCAGGGAACCCTGGGCTTGAGCATCTACACTGCATTTTAACTCTTGGTTAATAATTTTCTAACCTGTGCTTGAACCAGGGCTCTGGTATCCACAATGCAGTGCACAGACCTGAGTCAAAGTAACCCTATCCCAGAGTGTCTAGTGCCCCCCATGTTGATACTCTAGCCCTAGGAATGTGTTGCACTGTGAGAAAACTCTGTTTCCACCCTGTTTCCTAACTATGGCAATGTTACTGATGGGACTCATGTGCCCATAAGGAGCACATGACTACATAAACCACATAATTAGCCCCTTTGGTGGCTGTCTCAATAATGACTGCAGTTTGAGAAGGCTTTATAGTGAACTACCATGTAATCTGAAAATTGGCTCTCTACCTCTAGGCTGTCACACTGGCAGGAAAATGCCCATGTGCACCTGTTCTGAGGATACTTAGGACATCAGTCTCCAGGGCTGTCAAACTATTAAAATGAAACTTTGAAATTCTTTAATTTTTAAATTGGAGTGTTTTTGTTTGTTTATTTTTGTCTGTTTTAAAATTTTGACATAAAATGAAGGTATCAGAGGAAACCCCCCCACCCCCCAGCCTGACTGCTGCTGGCTGTGGAGCGGTGAAGTGCATCCCCAGGGCTTGGGGTGCAGTGTGCTCTAGCACCACCCATCGATCCCTTATCCCTGCCCCTGCCACACCCCAGGAGGCTGCAGGGAAGTCTTGGAGTAGGCTCCCACTCACTGCCCTGAGTGCACACAGCCCGGGTGCCCCTGCATACACAGCCCCAGAGAGGCAGTGGGAGCCTGGAGCAAGGGAGTAGCAAAGCTCCTGGCTCAGCTGGCCCAGGGAATAATGAACCCCAACATCCCAGCAGCCAAGAGCCACCTTCCACCTTGCAACTTTGCTCCCTGCTCTGGGTAAGCTCCGTGCAGCAGTGAGGAGGAGCCAGAGTCACCGCTGAGGGAGGAGCAGGAACAGGGTGTGGGCTCAGCCAGGCGGTAATGGTGCTTCTGGTCTGCTGTGCTGGCTGCCTGCAGTGTTGCTACTCTGCCTCCAGGAGCTGTACTGTCGGATACATACAGAGGGCTCCTGGGACCCAAGTCAAGCCAGGGCCATGTGTACACAGGAAACTCATAGGGCTCAGACCATAGGTTCCAGGTTAACATGGTCTCAGACCCTCCAGCCCTGCAGGGTCCTGGGACCCTGAATCCAAGCCCTGGCTTAGCACAATTGCAATGTGGATGCAAAGGGGAGTTGGCTTGAGCCCAGACTCAGATCCAGGCATAAATTGCTGTTTAGACATCCCCTTAGAGTGCTATCTCCAAAGCCAACATGCTAGGTGGAGTACCCCTAAAATGGGTGTGTCCTAAACCCTGCCTCTCTCATGGAGATAGGCACCTAAGTCCAGACTGCAGGGAGGTGCATATCTCTGCTAGTGAGCACCTCTGCCTGACTCATGTGCAGGGCCCAATCCAATAGGTGTGATCAGAGGCCACATAACTCCACAAAAACATCCAGGGAGAGGAAGGAGCACTTCCCTTATATTTTGTAGCTCAGTGGTCAGAACGCCAAGGCTGTAGGAGACCCCGGGTTCATGTCACCACTCTACCTGGTGAGGAGAAGGGACTTGAAGGGACCTTTCAGCTGAGTGGTCTAACCACTAGGCCTTGGAATATTGTGGTGAGCCTCTCATCAGTCTCTCCTATTGAAATTGTTCCACTAATTATTCAATAGTTGAATAATTATTAATTGGGGCAGAGAAAGAGTGAGTAACTCTCTAGCTCAGTGGTTAGGGCAATCATCTGAGACATAACAGATCCCTATTCAAATCCCTTCTCATAAGGCAGAGGGGGAACTTGTACCTGAGCTCTCCTACATGCTTGGTGAGTGTTCTGACCACTGGGCAAAAAGTCATAAGGGAATCATGCCCTACCCCCCCTACCCCCATTGTGTGGAGTTAGGTTGCCTCTGGGCATGCCTACTGGATTGGGCCCTGCATGCCAATTAGGAGGACGAGTTTCTATTTTCCCTGATTCATGGATTGCTCTGGGGCTTAGGCAGGTGACAGGTGACAGGTTAGAGTATGGCAGTTGTGCACATACCCAGAGACAGGAACGTAGGTACCTGGAGTTTTCTTACTGTAAAATCTTAGGAGCTGAGTGAGTTTAGGTGCCTACAGGGTTAGATGGCAGCTGAGTAGGGGCTTTGTGGATCACAGAGGCACCTAAAAATGGGATTTAGGTGTGTGAGTACCTTTGTGGATCTGGGCCTTAGTTAATGATTTCATTCATGAGATGCAAATAAGAATAGAATCCAGCTTGTTCTCCCATGGATACATAGATTCTGTAGTGCTAATGGAAGGGGTTTAATACTGCAGCCCTTACTTATGTGAGTTGTACCATTGAAAAATCAGTTAAGAGCCAGGCTACTATTATTAACATGAAAGTAAGCAGATACTCTGAAAAGGGAGGAGGATCTCTTGAGTCTTCTTCTTCCTAGTATATGCACACATGCCTCAGGTGGCATGTGACCAGGATTCATCACCGAATTTGGTCCACTGGTTGTATCATTAGCTTCCCTGGCTCGGGCCGGGTACTGATGGGGAGTGCGACGTGAACACTGATCCATGCCCCCCCCCTTGAGTAACAAGGAGCAATTCTGATATAGTCAACTCCTCAGAGCAAAACTGCACTTTAAAATGACACAAATTTGCAGTTCCTATCATAGGCAGTGTGGCTTCTCTAAACAATGGGCTAAACTTTACCTTCAGAAGTATTTATTAGTGGTAATTAACCCTTGTCTACAGATGAAAAGCACTGTATTTCAAAGCTCCTTACAAATGTGGGAGTGTTTCTTAGATTGCTGTCAGTGCAAACTGCATGTGTGCATCCAATGGTTAAACGTTTTCCAATAGACTGGAAACCCTGTGGGGCAGGGACTGTATTTCTATGGTGCACAGCAACATTTTCTAGGTCTTTACATGAAAAGAAGGATAATTTATGAAGGAAAATAAACCCACTTTGGAGTAAAAATGCTTAACATTTTTTAAATCAAAATTTAGTTTCAAAGGTGTTTGATACGTTGTTGTAGCCGTGTTGGTCCCAGGATATTACAGAGACAAGACGGGTGAGGTAATATCTTTGACTGGACCAACATCTACTGGTGAAAGAGACAAGCTTTCAAGTTTACAACAGAGAGCTCTTCCTCAGGTCTGGGAAAGGTACTCAGAGTGTCACAGCTAAATACAAGGGTGGAACAGATAAGATTGCAAGAGATGATTCAAGGTGAAATGGGCAGTTGTGCTTTATTTAGCTGTGACACTCTGCCCACTTCCGACTTCACCTTGGGTCAAATTCTGCTCTCTGACACTAGTGAAAATCTGGAATATCTTCAGTGAAGTCAATGGAGTCACTTTGGATTTACAAAAGAGAGTCCTGTGGCACCTTTAAGACTAACAGTTGAATTGGAGCATAAGCTTTCGTGGGTGAATGCCCACTTCGTCGGATGCATGGATGCACAGGACTCTCTGTTGCTTTTTACAGATCCAGACTAACACGGCTACCCCTCTGATATTTGGATTTACAGTAGAGTAACCGAAAGCAGAATTTGGCCCACAGTCTTTTGTGGATATAAAATCCAATCCTACTTCTATGTAATCCAGGGTAGTTTTATCATTGACTTGAAAATGTGCTAAATAAATCCCACTGTGCCATTGGAATTCCAAATTATTATGTTAAAGTTTCTAAAAGGAAACCATTTACTCTTCCCCATTTAACTAAAACATTTTGTGGTCACATTATGGGTTGCTAAGAATTTACTTTAAATAATTATAGTTTGTGTGAAGAAACTGCTTAACACACTTTTAATTAACAGTGAGTAGTATATCTAATTATTGTTTCATTACACATTTGACAGTACATGCTCACAGAAAACAAGCCTGGAGCACTTTAAAAATGTTCTAGACCATGCAAAACTCTTTGATCAAAGTGACAAATAAGCATCTATTAGAATAATAACTCTGCATACTTGCTGTAATAGCCAATATACTCAAACTTGTAGCAGATAACTATTAACATCTGGAAACTCATCTTGTGTGCTTTTCAGAGGTAATTATATACCTATACTTACATGCATTATATTGAAAAAAACAGCCTTGTCTTCCAAATCCTTAGTCACACAATCCCATTGATATAAATGAGACTACTATCAGGAATTCAGATTATTTGTGATAGTAACGGTTTGCAGGACTGGGTACAATAATGGGGTGAATGAACGAGTGTTTAATTGAATATCAAAGAGAAAAAAATGCACATGCCTATATGTATAAATGTCGATAATTTTGTAGATAGAGGGGCTAGAATGAGATAGGTATGTAGACTCTGAAGGTACACACAAAATAATTCATAGAGACACATCTCCCAACTACCGACACATTCACTTTCACTTGTATCAACAAACAAAAGAATCCTACAGATTCAGAGAAAGACTCCCAAAATACCTTTAGATGTAAGGCCTGATTTTAGTGCTATAATTAGTGTTTGTAATTATGGGCGAAATCCATATCATGTAAGTCAGGAAAATATGATGAAGTAGAGTATTTACTGTAATATTCTATAATTAGTAAAATCCAATAACCATTCTTAATAAATAGGCATGGCATTCAAGTTGTAAATATTATGACCAACATTTGAAGAACTGTTCTAATTTTGTGTGCTTAATTTGAGACATCTTGCGCCTAATTTTCAGCAGTGCTGAGATGGGAAGACAAAGATTGGGAGTATGCCTCTTTTAAAGCCATCTATTACTAAATTTTCTAATTTACACTCTAAGCTCATTGATACCTCCACCATCCAGTGATTTCAAAGAGTAAATTAATGTTTCTCTCCTTTATTTCTGCTTTCTTTTCCTGGATGACCTATTTTCTTTCATCTTTTTTTGTGAACTTGTTGCACAGTCCTGACAGCATGTGTGGATGTTGACATGTAAAGAGGCACAGAAAGTTTACCTTCAAGGCCCATTGACATAGTCACCAAGGCATATATTAGTAGTGTCTTCTAGGAAGAAAACTTTAAACTGACTTCATAACTCTCCCTTTCTTGCCCTTATAGGAATATATTAACTGAAGTTGAAGTTCATAGCAGAAAACTATTGTCCCAAGAGTTTCTCAGTTATTAATGTGTCAGTTTATCCCACATTTTCACTGAAACTTTTCATTTTACTTTTTTTTTTTTTTTACATCACTAGGTCAACCTAGTGGATCAGGCAATGTAAGCTTGGAAGAATTTGGTTTTAGTTCTTCAACTTTTCAAAATTATTTATTTTCAAAGCATTTCATATGGACCTTTTGCCTTTTTTGGGGAGCGGGGGGGAGGGTCTGAAAAGACTTACAGTTTTGGACTCTATCTGTAACTCTGATTTTAAGAATGCAGAGCATATTGAAGCATCAGATTCTGTTTGAGAATGAGGAACAGCACAGATGGAATTTCTCTGGAAGTATTTGGAATTAGACCCCTACTTGCTGTTTATGATGTGGCCATTCTCTTGTGTCACTATGATAAGCATGAGCCTTCACCTTTCATGTAGCAGTTTCATGCAGTCGGCCTCGGTCTTCACTAGTATTTGCAATAATATGTTGGTTCAGAATGAGCCAATGAACACACATGTACATTATCATCAGTTACATGGGCCAAAAAGATGATTTGTTTCAGCGCACCAAAAGATGTACATTTCAGCGCACCAAAACTTTTTCAATAGGTGACCAAAGTATGGAGGATATTTGTTTCAATAACTGAGTCCACAGCATCTCTTCCTTAAAAATAACCTATTACTTAAAAAGCAAATAAAGTAATTTCTCTCTCTCTCTCATGATGTGTGTTTTCTAAAGGCCTTCACGGGGTAGTGGGAGGAAGGAGGGGGAGAATTGCATGCTTGGACTAAGGTTCATAAAATAAGCTGATGCTTTTCAAAATGAATCATTTTCAAAACTAAACCCTAATCAGGTATTCGCCGATCATATAAGAAGTGTCCTGTTTAATGATCTATCCTAATTGGAATGCTGTGTTTGTTTCCAAATCAACTTCTGTCATGGCTTCACAAGTGGGATTATAATATAAATTAAAGGCCTGTAAAAAGCAGTGTCATTTAACTGTCTGGAAACTTCTGCTTTATAAGCTGTGTAAATCTGTATAACTACGTGAGACTCTTTGTTTTTAAGTTTTACAACAAAATTTCTATTTAACATCAAATCCCGTAATGTTAATATTCTACTTTTACTCAGATGAAGTAGAGTCAGGATTCCTTTTAATAAATGATTAGGATTTGTACCTGCTTCCTCAGGCTGAATTTGGCTCAAGGAGCCATTATTGTTCTGTGTAATTAATTTGTCAGTCAAATAATTTCTACAGGGCTATTACTTACTCATCAGTCTCCAACCATGACAAAATTTGCAGTTCAGAGCGTTAATACTGTTTTTCTGTCTTTCTATCTCCATTTTTGTCACTAACTTTCATTGCTCCATATCATAGGATGGTAAATACCATATTTGTATATAACTGAATCTTAGGTGGTGTACTAGACTATTCCTATTAGGGACATTAAATATCTAGACTCTGTGTCAGTCTTTATGGCATGCAGTGTCTGAATGTGAGTTACATGAAGACTTTTTTGCATGCTCCACCACCTCCCTCAGATGAGTAATCCAAACCAAATAAATGAGAGAAAGTAATTAAACATCAGTCATGTAAAAGGACAGTGGGGCAGATTTTCAAAAGTGCTTAAGCATTTAGGAGCATAAGTCCCATTGAAAGTCAATGGGATTTATGCTCCTAAATGCTTAAGCACTTTTGAAAATCTTCCCTGGTAATATTTACTCTGACAACTGTGTTCTCTAAGTGATAAACAGAGCTGGTTTTGCAAACTGTTCATAAAACTTTCTCCGAATTTTGTAAATACATTCTGTATTTTAAAATATTTGACAAATAACACAAGCATGTAATTGGCATTCTATGGATTATTCTAAATTAGTCACCTAGGTCATATGAATTTGTTTCTGATCCCTGATGGAAACTTTTTACAAGGAGAATGGAAATACCAAATTATATACTTTGGTACAAATTGGTGAAATGTGAAAGATTCATGAACATTTTGTGATGACCCATTTGAATATTTACAAATAAAATGTACATTATATACTTATAAATGGAAACAAATGAATTTGAGCTGTTTGTTTATTTACAAATCTGTGATGTCATTGTTCAACTAGCTCTAGCATCATGAGAAATTATTATTTATTATGTGTTCTTGGCAGTGTTTACATTATAAAAACATAAAGGAAGAAAAGATCTTCATCCCAAAGAATTTAGGGTGGGATCCACAAAGGGATTTTGGTGTTGCAACACTGTCACAGCGCCTAACTTTTTAGTCACCTAGAAAATCACAGGAAAAACACCGAGATCCAAAAGGCTGAATTAGGCTCTTATGCTCCCTATAAAATGAATGGAGAGAGAGAAAGATACCTTTGAAGGTGATCCACAAAGCCAGCATGCTAAGCAGTGAGCTACCTAAATTAACCAATGGGACATGCTGACAAGAAGGATGTGTACTAAGACCTGTCCCTCTCACAGACTGAGGCCATGTCTACACTACAAAATTATGTTGACTTAACTTATGTTGGCATACAGTCACCATAGTTATTAAATTGCTTGTGTGTGTGCACATTTGGCTTCTTGTGTTGGTGATGTGCGTCCTCACCAGGAGCGCTTGTATTGATTGTATTGACAGTGTGGGGCATTGTGGGATGGCTCCAGTAATAGTTGATGTAAGCAACACAGTGTCTACACTGATTGTCACGCTGCATCAACCCAATTACATTGGCTGTGACTCTACACCACTTGGGGAGGTGGTGTTACTAAATAGGCGTAGAGAGGCACTTATATTGGCGGGACCCAAATTTAAGTGAAGATACTTCTACAGCTAGGTTGATGCAAGGCAGCTTTTGTCGACCAAACCCTGTAGAGTAGACCAGACATAATGCACTTAACTCTGGGCTGCAGGGAAGTGCCTATCTCTGCTTAGTGATCCATGTACAGGAATCTGCCTCCTGGAGTCAGGTGGCTTAGTTGCCTAAGTAGCTTCTTGTGGTAATGAATTTGGTGCCTGCCTCACTCCCCATAAAACAGCTAGAGAAGACAGTGCCCATATTATAACTTTTAGCTCTGTGGTGAGTGTACTCACCTGGGATGTGGGAAACCCAGGTTCAAGTCCCCTTCCCTAGCAGAGGAGAAGAAAGAATTTGAATAGGGTTGCCCACCACCTAAGGGAGAGCTGTAACCTCTGAGTTAGAGATAGTTTGAGGGAGCCCCACACCAGACTCTCCTCTTGAAGCTGTTCCACTGTGGATAAATAATGAAAGAGGAACTGGAGCAGAGGGACTGGACACTAGGGGTAGGTCTACACAGCAAAGAAAAATCAGCTGCTGGCTCAGGACAGCTGACTCAGGCTAATGGGGCTTGGGCTGTGGTACTGTTTCACTGCTGTGTAGACTTCTGGACTCGGGATGGGAGGGTCTCAGGCCAGCTGCGGGTTTTTCTTTGCTGTGTAGACATACCCTGAGCCTCCCACTTCACAGATAGGTGTCCTAACCATTTCAGAAAAGACCTCCTGAATCTTATAGAATTTTATACCCTCTGTCATTCTCATGAATGGAATATTTTAGGGCAGTGGTTCCAATAATTTCTTCCAACTGTGACCCAATATTACAACAGAAGAAAAGTTCTGGAACTCCCCCTCACATAGGGTGACCAGAAGTCCTGATTTTATAGGGACAGTCCCGATATTTGGGGCTTTTTTTCATATGGGCTCCTATCACCCCCCCACCCCATCCCAATTTTTCACACTTGCTATCTGGTCACCTTACCCTCACATCTTAAAAGAAAGTGAGGGTGGTTGTAACTCCCTCTGGCCACTGTGACTGCCATGTTGAGAACCCATATTTTAAGGGACGGAGGGTGCTGCTAGCCTTTAATAGGTACGGCATTGGAGATCATATCCCCAGGGACAACTAAGCCCTTTCCTGAACAAGTACAACATTTCTGAGGTACCAGGAATGAGTTAATCTTAACAAGAAATGCAGAGAAACTACTATATAATTGAGTGACATTGTTTTTCCCTGATGTCAGCATAGAAACCCAAACACAAAGAGGTGAATTTAGTCCTGTGAGAGAGCTGTTGAGTAAGCTGAATGTTAAGTTTGCATTGTAGTATCCAGCAAAATTTAAAAATTGTTCTGCACAGTATTTCCTGGAACCATGGGTTGCTTCCAGACATCTGGACAAGCCTGACGTGGGGGATATCTGGAACAACGATGTGATATGTATGTGGCAACATTTGGAGTTTTGCATAATGTTATGGGAACAACAACAAGGTTAGATTTCTGCTTTCTGAAGTTTTAAAAGCATTCGGTAGATGGGAATATCCGAGTTTTGTACTGAACAGACTTATAGTTATGTAAGGAAAGCAAAATATATTATATAGATCAACCTAAATCTATCTATTTCTCTGAGTATGGCCTAAGGGTAGTGTTTTGTTTGAGTGATTCAATTCAGTCTACTTTTATTAAGGGATGCTCTGGGAGGTATTTAAATTGGGCTGTATCAGAAGCATGATTTCACTTTATTATAAGCTGCAAACAGCCTCTTATGTTACGGATACAGACTAACACGGCTGCTACTCTGAAACCTCTTATGTTGTAAGCCAAAAGGAACATTAATTAAATACTTGCTGGTACTCTAGAGATCTGCATCTGTTCTCCTCAGTGACATGGATGTACTGTGTCTTGATCTGCCTCCCAAACAGGAAGTTTTGCAATTTGACTGACAGTCCATCAAAACAGGCATTCCTTAAAGATACAAAGAGTCCTGTGGCACCTTATAGACTAACAGATGTATTGGAGCATAAGCTTTCGTGCCACAGGACTCTTTGTTGCTTTTTACAGATCCAGACTAACACGGCTACCCCTCTGATACTTAAAGATACAGTGATACTATGCATTTATCATGCATTATTCAGACCCCGCCCTCTACAGGAAGGTGAATGAGGGGAGAATGTGGCTTCTCACCTCCCTTGACTAGATCTGATGCTCTTGGTGCTAAACACAATTATTATTTTGTGTTCTGTTAACAATCAAATTAATTATTTTGTGTTTTGTATTAATTATCAAAAGCAAATTCAGTAATTTCTAGAAGGCTGGTGGTTAGTGTCTGCAGTGTGGAAGACAATGTCAAATTATTTGTACACTATTTTCTTACAGGATGGAAAAATGATATGATAAGAGTGTCTGAAAAGAGCACCTACACCAAGAATATGAATTTCGAAGCCCCAAATACTAGAGGAATATAACAATTTTATTAAGAGGCAAAGAATCCTCATCAACTATGGGGTTTGTGCTGGCACCAATGCGTACATACAACTCCTTATGTTAACATCTGTTATAAATGCATACAAATTGAAGGCAGTATAGCTTACATTATGATGAGATAGATATTGCTTAGATTCAAGAAATACACCTGAGTAGAAACTAAGGAACTAGTCCTTGTTCCCACTGAAGCTAATCAAAGTTTTGCTGTTGACTTCAGTGGGAGTGCTTACACAAGGGTTTGCTGGTTTTTCATTTATAATTGGAGTTTAATGGCAAGAAAGCTTATCCCATGAGAAAATACACTACTCTAAAAGACATAAATTTACTCAAGCTGATTTTTATGTTATTTCTAAGTGACATACTGAACAGATATGCTTTGTAAGATAAGACATTATAGTCCGGTGCCAGATCATGCCTACATGATAATGAGGTGTCAGTATGCTTCTCCCAGCTCAGTTTCTTCTTGCTGGAGATGTATTAATTTTCTTTGACAACAAAGATGGTTTGCTGGTTGTTTAAACAAGGCCAGGCAGACCTTCCTTCAGTAAAATAATGAAAATTATTCCAGATGCATGATGGGCAAGAAGGAAAACAGCCTTGAGCAGCCAGTAATGGGAGTCGCAGATTCACTGGAAAAAGGTGAGAGAGAAGGAGAAAAAATGTCTAAAGGGAGAATATAAGTGGCTTGGGGCGGCCAAAACCCTGGAGCCGGCCCTGGATGGGACGCAGGCATCAGGGAGCCTGTGCACCCACTGCCTGGAGATGAAACCAGATTGAATGTGTGGATTACCTCCAGTGGATAGAACCAGGCGTCCAGCAATTGGGGTGTGAGTGCGCTGTCTGTGCTGATGCTGCAGGGGGCTGCTAACAGTGGAGGGTGCTTGGGTCTAGCTGCATACATGTACCCTTGTTCATGCCATTGCCAGTTCGGAAGAAGATGAGCTGCACCACAGTGGAGAGAAGTTGCTGGGGAGAGTGGGGCTTGCTGGCTTACCGGGAGGGGCTGGACTGAACACAGGAATGGCATACTGCCTCAGACCAATGGTCCATCTAGCCCAATATCCTGTCTTCCCACAGTAGCCAGTGCCACATGCTTCAGGGGGAATGAGCAGAACAAGGCAATTATCAAGTGATCCATCCTTGTGGTCCAATCCCAACATCTGGCAGTCAGAGGCTTTGGGACACCCAGAGTATGGGGCTGCAGCCCAGATCACTTTGTCTAATAGCCATTGATGGACTTATCCTCCACGAACTTATCTAATTCTGGATCATACATATTACAGAAATACCAACTTGCCTTATTCTGGGGGGGGGGGGGGGGGGGTCAATAAAATTGAAAAAAACCCTCAAGATGCAAGCTAAAGTGTTTAAAGCTGTTAGATGGGCTTCAGACTTGTTAGCCTGCATATTGACTGGGCTTTTCAATGTGTGTTAAACTAACTTGATGAGCTAACAATTGAATAAAAATCCTTTTTTTCCTGTCAAGACAGGGCCCAGGGAGAAGGAGAGGGGGAAAGAGAGAGGCCCTCATTCAGCAAGTTACTTAAGCACTCCTGAAAATGTAAACCTTAATCTCTCTGAGCCTCAGTTTCCCCCTGTTAAAACAAAGATGATGCCTACCCCCCAGGTTTGTTATCAGGCTTCTTCATCAATGTTTATAAAGCATTCTGAGTGCCACAGAATTGGAAAGTGCTCTACAAAGCATGAACTATTACTGAATATGCACTAACTTCTGGTTTCAAACAATCATTGGTGCCAGTTCTACTTGATCATGAATCATTGTAAACTTTACAAAGGAAAGAAACCCCAGGAAGAAGAGGCCAGTGAATTTTCATGGGACGGACTCATCTTGTATTAAAGGAACTTTGCTGGGGGGAGCTGAGACCCAACACCTCGGCCTTGTGAAAAGATTTTACAAAACCCAGGATTCCTAGAAATGGTTTTCGCTTAATAAGCGGTTTGGGTTTAGAAGTTCCCCTTGCGGTGTTTTCACCGAAACATCGCAGCACAGTGCCGCTGCTGGGAGCGGCAGCGCGCGTGGCCTCCCTGGCCGAGCTCAGCAGTCGCGAGCAAGCAGCAGCAGGGGGGAGAAGTTCTGCGGCAACTTTGCTCGTCTCCTATTGGAAAGGGGAGGTGAGCAGACGTGGGGGCGGAGCGGGATTTCCGTCGCACGGGGGTAATGCCGGGTTCTCCAGAGAGGCCTCTGGGGTCACAGGCGGGGCAGAGCCCGAGCTGCGCAGGCTGGGGGTGGAGCTCTGTGCCAGCCTGCTGCCGCCGGGGGAAGCCCTGTGCCGGGCTGGCCGGGAGCCAGGCCGCAGCGGCAGGAGGCTCCTCCGTGCCCGGCCCCCACTGTGCGTGCGGGGAGCGCGCCTGACCCAGCCATTGTTTCCTATCTCCGCACCGGCGTCAGTGGAAAATCTCCCCACCTGCAGCGCCTGGGTCGGGCTATTTATCCGGCAGCGCTGCCGTCACGGAGAGCGGCGCTGCTGACGGGGGAGCTGACGCTCTTGTCCGCTACTGCTGGGCTTGTGGCGGCTACAGTGGGGCTCTGTGTGGCGCTGGGAACGGGGCGCGGAAGAGCGAGCGCCCCGCCGCAGCCCCCGCTTTCTCCTGCCCCCGGCTGCGGCAAGTGGGGGCCGGGCGTTGCTGCTAGCGCCGCCCCGGGACGCGCCTGGCCTTGTCCTGCCTCCCCTCCTCTGGCGGCGCCCGGGCTGAGCTTGGGGAGCGCGGCCCGCGCGGCTGGGGCAGGGCGCGGCGCGGCGCGGCTGGGAGGGACGCGCGGCGGACAGCGCAGGCAAGAGAGGAGCCAGGTAATGTCACAGGCAGGTGCGGGGGGGAGGCGTGTGCGCGCCGCTTTATGGGGGACCAGTCCCGCAAGCAACACAAAGAAACTTCGGCTCATAGCACCCTGCCCCTCCCCCCCCCCCGGAGAAAGGGAGGCTTCTCCCCCTGCCCCCCCGTAGGCGCTGCCCGGGGCTGTGGAAGTGTAACGATGCTCCTTCAGCTGCCTAACTCTCTGTTGTCCCCACACGCCCACTCCACCAGTGCGGGGCTTCCGGGAGAGTCCAGCTGCAGTCCCATAAAGCACCAATCGCGGGGTGGGGTGGGTGACTGCTCTGCCTGCTTCCCCAGTAAAGGAGCGAAAGTAGGACCCGGCCTTCCAGCCAAGCGTAACTGCTTTTTCTCGAAACAGCCCAGCGAATTGAAAGTTGAAAATTAACCTCCAATAAAGCTTTTGCCTAATTTAACTTAACCGAGGTTTCTGTCGCCCTGGCAGGCTGCCTGCCTGTCTCGATTTAATGGCGTTAAGCTAGGCTTTTTTTACACAAGTACAATTCCATCAATAGTTTTCTGCACAGCTGGATTTCTGCTGGGTGCAGATGTTGCTAATGGCAGCGTAAGCACGGATGGGCAGATAACATATGGAATGCAACATGTTGCCATATGGTCCGTTTAGCCTTTCACCTCCAAGAATATCAATCAAATATGTTCTGGGAGAAATTTAATGACTCTCTGAACAGGAAGATGAATTGCTTGGTACGATTTATATTCCTTGACCTGATGCTATATAACAATAAGACAGTAAATGGAACTCACAGTTTTTATAATAAGAATGTGACCAAATGGGGCTAGATTTCAAATACTATAAACATTTGCATGTTAGGATCTTGACAGCTGTCAAATTATTCAGACAGTGAAGCGTGCCCCAATAAAAACATGTCCACAATAAAAATGGACAACCACAGCTTCTACAGTCTTCAATAAAATTGCCTACATGTATCTCTCAAAACATTTGAAAGTATAAAACATTATTATTTATAAACACTCCAATATCTAAAACTATCCACACTTGTACAGCGTGCTAGTATGGACCAGGAATGGGGAAGAAAGGAGAGGTGCTATGGAACTAAGTATTAGGATTCTCCAAAAAAACTAGGAAAAAAGATCCTGATAAATTTGTTGCATCTCAGTAATTTCAAACAGGTTTACATCAGGGACCACATTTATCTTTTTATGACCTAAAGTTTTTGATTTCAGCATGATTGATAAATTTTTTTTGGCAGAACACATCTTGGATGTAAAATACTTAGGTCCCAAACCAACCCCCAAATAAATAAATGGAAAGCCTCCCATTGCCTCCAGTGGCTGTTGGATTGGTCCCTTAGAGAATTTACAAAGCCTCTAGTATTCTATTTTAGTGTCACAGTTGCAGTGTTTTGAAGTGTGAGCAGACTCTAAAGGACCTGCCTACCTGAACCTCTAGAGTGTGTGTGTGTATATATATAATGGTTGGTTACCTGTGTATAAATAGAGTAATTTAATTTAAGATTAAAAAATATCAGTGACAGACTCAAAATGGTTGTCACTGATATTTTTTAATCTTAAATTAAATTAACCTATTTATACACAGGTAACCAATATAGATTGCAAGTTCCTCGGGGCAGGGACTGTCTCTTTGCTATATGTTTATACAATGCTTAGAACAACAGGGCTCTGGCCTCTAGGTGGTATTGTAAGACTAATAATAAATATTACTGTATATCCTTCTATTATGGGATAAACCTGATAAATTAGTAAGAACAATTGGTCAACTAATAGAAAATGTTTTATGCTCCCCAAAATAGATATACCATAAACAGGATATGTGATCATATTTTAATTAATATACCATATGTTTGGAGGTGTGTATGTATCATGTGAAAAAATTCTGTTGTTACACAAAGTTATTTCCTTTTCTCAACAGAAAACTAGACTTTTTCTCTCAGTATACTGGCACCATTCTTTTTCCATTGGCTGCACAAAGAGTAGAATTGAGCCCCTATTCCTAGTACATAATTACAGAAGCCTTTCCATCTAAATATGTGAAGGCAAAGTTTGAGTTGCCCACATATGAAATAACTTATCATGTTAGGCACAATGAGTTATTGCCATTTTGCCAACAAGGATAAAAAATGCCGTAGAGCCAAGATTATCAAACCACATAAAATAACATGTTTGACTTAAAAAAACAAACAAAAAGCATTTTGATCAGAACATGCTTAGAAAAAAATGGTATTCTGTTAATGCTTCTTGTATTTAACAGGATTTCCAATGGATGAATATTGTGACAAGTACATAGGGGGCAAGTGTCACTGTGCTGTGATTTAATCAGTTATTGTGTTCCTTATACAAATACTGTCTTCCTTATACAACTCTGCCTGATTGAGAACTTTTAAAAACAAACAAATAAAACTGCACAGAATTATAAAGGTCCCTTCGAGGGGACCTACATTTCTATGAGTCTCTATGATTTTTGTTTTTACTCATTTTCACTTTTAAAAAATGCAAACCTCTTCTACAGGCATTAGTTCTGTGGGTTGTTTGTTTGTTTTGTTTTTTTGTTCTCTATGAACTGATTCTGTTCATTCATGTCCCACTCCCACAAATGACTTGTGTAGAATTACTGTCTTAAAATCCTAGGTAACATCCATTATAATTTTAACTTAAGCCTGTAGTCCTAAACTCAGATAAAGGTCCTCATTAAAGTCAGTGGGGAGCTTTGGCTGAGTAAGGACTGTGGAGTCAAGGTCTATGTGGCTGATTGCCAAAATTAGCCCTATAGAAGGATTGAATTGCATTTGAACCTGTCACCATTATTCTAATGACCTGGGGAGAGAATCACATTGTTAGTGATTGGTAAAACATTGGATTTTAAAGTATTTGTTTAGATATGGGCCTTCTAAAATTTGGACTTCAATGCCAAAAAGGATTCATTATTCACATTCTTATCTCTTAAATTGCCAACTGACTGGAACATTGATTACATAATGGTGCATATACTTCATCTGGGGAAGGAAAGGAGAGGGAATTTGAAAAAATTCAAACATCACATATTGTGGATCCTAAATGCATTAATTTCCTTATAGCATAATTCTGATTGCATTACAACCACAGCTGTTTATCGTTCACTCTGATGTATTAAAATATTTTGCACTTTTGCTTCTCATTTTGATGTAAGAGCTATAGCAATATGTGACAAACTTTAGAGAAAATCAACGTTATGCTGCTCCCCGCATTTGAAAGTGTGTGTCTGATTTGTATAGTAGTACTATAGTACTTCTTTGTGTATAATGGTGGAGAGATTGTCTCCCATCTTTAGTAATAAAAAGTGACTTTTTAAAATGAAAGTGACCAGTACACCTCTTCTAAAATGGTTCAATCTATTAAGTTACAAGCATGTGTAGACAATCTCACATTGATATGCAGTTTTTAGTTTATCCTGTTTTAGTGGGACTATCATGTAAATATATAATGTAAAAGTGCACTTCCTATTTAATACTTTATCAGATTGACAGTTGTTTTAATTGTGTTCTTGTATTTAGATACCAAAATACAGCATTTCACTACATTTTATAAAATTGTGTTTGCATTTATTTAATGTAAGGTTCTTTTTTAAAGCATGTAGTCTTGAATGTTTGTTCTCCCTTTTTTCACATCATTACTCTGATACTGCTTGATTAGCTCCCTCCCCAGTCATGATTGGTAATTAAAATAGGCATTAAAATTAGTCACTTAGCAATTTTGCTGTTCAATTGGCAATTAAATTACTTAATTGCAATTAAAGTCCTAATTTTAATTGGCAAAATGATAGATGTAGATTTAAGATAATATGTATAAATACTTTAATAAGTGTCTATATAAGGATTACTTAATTACTCAACTTCAAGTTTATGCTGTTAACTTTAGAACTTTTAAGTGAGCAATGAAATTTATATTACATCTATTCTAAGGATATGATAATTAGATGTATTACTTATCATGATAAGGGTCTTTGCTATACGTTATTTCTCTTAAAACTATGGTGTGGGCTAACCATTGAAATATACACTATTCATCATATTACAAACTAGTCATACTTTTAGTTTTGTAATTCAGTGTGACTTTCATTCAAATGGTAGATTGGCCTACTGAAGTAGTCTAAGGTTATTCTGCTGAACATAAGTGAGATTGAACTACAGTAAACCGGTCATAATTTCAGGTGAGAATAACTAAACCCTATATTTTATTTCAAGTTGGAATTTTCAGCTATTGAATGGATATCTGTTGAAATAAAGGATCATTAGAAAAAGCAAACATGTTTTAGAAAGAGATTCTGAAGATGAAACTTAAAATATTGTTGTACATGTGAATTTTCACTAACTTTACTTGTGGTCACTTTACCATAACACAGGGTTTCAGTGAGATTTACTCAACAAATCTATAGTTAAGAACTTAAATCACATGCTATGAAACTTATTTGCATTATTTCCCTTTATTTCAGTGGGACTAGATATCTGAGGTAAAGCAAGCAGTTTGGGCCTCATGTTCATATGTCAGGTGCCATATTTACAATATATAATTAATATAAAAATATTTTTAACTCTTAAATTGAAAGCATTCTCAGTTTAGACACAGTATAATGGAATAATTATTGATTGATACAGATTGCATTTTTATGAGTAATTTTGGACTTGTATGTAAATATCCTCTTAATATTTTAGATGTTAGAATGTCTATTGTATGCATTAAAAATAGGGGGGGGGTTGTTTTAAAATATTTCTCTGTAAAGTTCTTTTTGTTCAGTTCATTCTAAACTGATTATATTTGCATATAATCCTAAAGATGTCTTTTTTTTTTTCTAAGTCAATTTTTGTTAGTTTTAGTCTATTTACATTCATAATAGAAGAATATAATCGTTTTCGACAAGTCAAAAACAAGGCAGAAAAGAAAATTTGCATGCAAATTGCCAAAGATCTGGATCATACATATTACAGAAATACCAACTTGCCTTATTCTTAAACTGTATCAGTGGAAAACAATGAAATAAACTGATTTGTGTGGGGTTTTTTATTTTTAAATATACAGACTTGATTGCAGCAGAAAACTCAATTTGAAGACACACAGCAATTCTCAGAAGTCGCATTCTCTCAAGAATCCAATATATGGGACAAATGTTTATTATGAAACTACTGCCAAAGTCAAGCTACCTCTCTTTGCTCCTAACTCCAAGGAAGTGTAGTACATCACTACACTGTTTAAAGTAATTGTTATATTGCCTTTTAAAACAGATTCCTAAAGTGGTTTTAATGAAAAGGTAGTGCTCTTACTTTCACTCTATGTAACTTTACTCCGTGAATTAAGTTTTTGCTTTTTTCAGAATTCTGTTCCTGTCATTGATCCCACTGAAGTCACTCGGAGTTTTACCATTGACATCAATAGGGTAATGCATATACAGTGTTTCATACGTTTTTGAGATGAGGGAAAATACTATTTCATGCAAGCCTTTATTAACCATTTAATTAAAAGTTCCCTGGTTAAGGTTTAATTTCTAAATTGTGATGTATTCTAAATGTATATACAGATTATGTGTAATATGTACAATAAAATTTTATAATTGAGTTCCCTAGAGTGGCTTTTTTTTTTTTTTTTTTTTAGATTTTTAACACAGTGGTATGTAATGATTATAAAAATGCACATATAACTACTGGTCTTTTGCTTATTTTCATGGTCAATTTTTCAAAGTTATCAGAGCAATAAGACCACTGATCTATTATTCTAAAAATGTTACTTTCTTTAATTTTTTAAAAGATGGCATAAATTGTGGATTTAGAGGAGGGAGGGAACACAATGTCAACAAAAAACAACCCTCACTGTTGAAATGTTATTGGTCTGAGGAGAAAAGACACAGTGAAAACATCACTGCCATCAGTCTATTCTTCTTAAAAACATATTTACTATTTTTGAAAATCAAAGCTCTTTTAATTTTGCTTAGGCTCTGTAGAACTTTTCATTTATTTTAAAAGGACAAAGGCCAATAATTTTCATATTTTTATTCCCCTCTGTATTTTTTTTTCAAGAAGATGGCAGCAATGGAATAATATTTAGAAATACAGATACCATGTTTTTTAAGAACTGTATGAAGTCTTCCCATTTGACTAAAAATCTTTATAAGGTTAGTCATTAGGCTTTGGGCCTAAAAAAAGACTGCACTTCCTGCCAAACTGCCACATCATGGTTCCTCTGTATACACCATTTTGAACAGCTGGAGTCATTTTTAGCATGGGGAAATCACTTACATTTAGCCCATTGTTTTACTGTTTATAGATATTGCTCAATTGGGTATGGGTGTACACACACACACACACACGTTTTCTACAGTGAGGAATCCTCTCATTGTTTTATTTAATGTTTTAAAAAATATGCCTTTGGTTTTCCAAACCTGATTTGAATTTTGTTAGGTGATTAAAAAGCCACTACTTCAGATGGCATTTATGTGGACATAAAAACTCTTCCTTCTGAGGAGTTAGATTCCTAGAATCTGTCCCAAAATAGAGAGAACACCATGCCAATTTATTTAGAAATGATTTAAAGGCTTGAAGCAATACACAAGTTGTTATAGTGATGGTTTCTATGCTGCTGTTTCAGACCCATATGCCATTCTGTACTAGGGAGACAAGGTGGGTGAGGTAATATCGTTTATTGGACCAACTTCTGCTGGTGAGAGGGACAAGCATTTGCGCTTACACGGGGCTTCTCAAACGTTTGTCTATCTCACCAGCAGAAATTGGTCCAGTAAATGATACTCCTTTATCCACCTTGTATCTTTAATATCCTGGGTCCAACACAACTACCCCACCACTGCCCAGGTTGTCTAGGTGCAGTTTTGTATTGATTGTGAAGTCTAGCCTCCTACTGGTGGGATCCCTGACTGCAGTGGCTGATGGTTCTGATTGGACTGCTGCTGCTGTACTTCTACCACTTTGTTGGTGGTTTAAACTTCTTCACACGCTGTGTGCATGTGTTAACACATCTGGCTGTTGGACATCAGGATTCCTACTTAGCAGAGGAGTAGCTGAAGCCCATTTTGTCACAACTACTGATATCCCTTCCAGAGGCAAAAAGAAGACCCAGAGATGTCAAGTATAGGTGTAATTTTGGTACAGAGCGGTGAGGAAAACTTTCAGTAATTTTTTTTGCATGGGTTAAAACAGTACCTTTCAAGTCTTTCTGGAAAGTAATTGTCCTCGTGGAAACTTGCTTCCCTTGTATTTTAGGAATGAGATTGATAGGGATTCAATATAGCTGCATAAAACCAATAGATCATCATGCTTACCTGCAAGAAATCATGGGGAACTTGCAACGTTGCACAGTTGCCAATGCCATTAAGAAAAGCTAACACAAAAAACTACAGTGGGGAGAGGGGGTGCGATACACTTGTGAGCTCCTTTGAAGTACAGTGGCTCAGGGGAGCTTTTAATAAATAAGAGTTTTGACAATGGCAGACACATTGCTTAAAAACCCCACCTCTCCTTCTTTCATAGTTATTTGCAGTGCTGTTGTAGCCATGTCTGTCGCAGTGTATCAGAGAGACAAGGCAGGTGAGTGAGGCAATATCATGTATCCGACCAACTGCTGTTGGTGAAAGAGAGGAGCTAGTATCCTAGTGCCAGTAGCACACCCTGTCTAGGATTGCTAAGGTACCAAGCCACACAGCCCCAAGGAACTTTGCGGAAAGCCCCTTTTGAACGAGGGTCCTTCCCGTTTTGGGGTGGTTTTTAACCAGTGACTCCCACTGTCAACCCGGGAGCCAGGGGGCACCGAGCCTTGGGGGCTCGCGAGCTTCCGCCCGGGGATACTTAAAATAGCCCCGCCCACTCTCGGGCTATAAACGGCTCCCGCCACTGCAATGGAGCAGGGAGCCGGCCAAGCAGCTGCTATTTTTGGCGCAGCCGGCTGGTTGCGTCAATAGCGGCGTCCCCTTGCGTCACGCGCCGCCCCGCCCAACTCTCACTTTTTCCCTTTCGTTCGCTTCAGCCCACGGGCGGCGGCTGACGCTGCTGCGCTCATGCTAATGAGCCCCCCCGTCTGCGGCTAGCCCAGGCTGCCGCCGCCGTAGAGCTTAAGGTGGCTGCCTCAGGTTCCCCTCGCTCGGCGCGCCTGGGGCGCCCGGGGCTATTTATAGCGCTGCCAAACATAGCTCCCGTGATGGCCAAGGGGAAGGGGGCCCCCAGCGCAGACACGCGTCCTGGCTGCAAAGAGGGCTAGAGGGGCTGTAGCAGGGCAAGCGCCTTCCCGCTGATGAGAGGTGGATAAAGCCATCCAAAGGGAGCTGCTTCCCTGCACCGTGGCCGTCAGGTTAATAGAGCTTTGAACCCCCGTACAGGGAGGTCAGATGCTGCAGTCGTCCGGGGAACCAGGATAGATGAGGTGCTTCTCTGGAGCTTGACTAAAACCCCACAGGGCAGGGGCTGGGCGGGGACACCCGGACTGTCTCCGAAGGGGCCATGCCCTGCAGGGAAAGGGGATAAAACATAAAGCACAGGTCATACCCTCAAGTCGAGAGCCAGCTTTCCTCCGGCAGAAGGGGTGGTGGGGGCAGGTGTGGCTCTTGCTGGGTCCCTATAATTGTTCCTGTTACGTACGAGCAAGTACTTCTCTTCTTAGCAGGCATTTTCTGCGCGCCTTCCCTTCCTTTCTGTGAGCTGGAGTGCCCACTCCGAGCCTATTTCAGTGGATTAGCATGCAAAGCAGAGACAAGGCTGTGTGACAGCTTCTAGTATTACCCTGGTCTGAGTAAAGGGCACCCCCACCGTCACCCTTGCTCTGCACTTTTTCTCTCAGTAGAGCACAGAGGTATTGACAGCCATACTTTTACATTGCATAAGTTAAAGTATAATGCGTATAACTCCGTACAACCGGGTTCTTTATTCCCCGCGTACGGAAAGAGACGGTGTCCGCGGCGGGACAGGAACCTTCCTCCCAAAACAAACATTTATTTCCAACGCCTTTAATTAGCACTTTTAAGTGGTGCTGTGGGATGTAAACCAACCGCCCCACCACCTTCCTGACAATTGGACAACTTGTTGCGTGAAGCTGTATGGTTTTGAGAGAAGGATGATTTCAAGGCACCGGCGGACTCCGATTTTATACGGTGACGATTGTTCTGCGCCGCGTAATAAAACATTCTATCAAACATGCCTGGAGACAGTGAATCTGGTGCTAACAGGCGCTGCTGTTTGTTTTTTGGGGGAAAGGGGGGTCCTCATTTCTAGCCTGTAGAAAATGCCTCCATGGGTCACAAAGAAGGGGAAAAAACTGTATCTAGAAAATGCATGAAAGTAGCGATGTCCGTATGTATGTACGTATGCAAGAAAAATCCCTGTACCGTACTGTGGTATAGACACACAACTTAGCAGACCCCACGCAGGCAGAGCAGCACACGTTATTATACAGTGTGCCTGCGTGCGGAGAGCCGCAGAGAGATCCTCTAATGTTTATGACACGGCGTGGGGGGTGGAGGGAATCTAGTTCTTTGTTTACAGTCTTGCACATCTAGGGGGGTGTACGTGCGGGGGGGTTGCACCTATTTTGGAAAAGCTGTAACAAGGTGAACCGAGGGAGCTTGTTCCCACCTTAAAATCTGCACTCTTGGTGATGTCACGTCGGAAATTTACCAAAGCAAGAACTGGCCAACTGTGCAGAGAGATCCAGCCCCTCGGATGGCTGATTGGGCGGGCAGCATTGACGTGCACTGACGCTTGGAGACTTTAGGTGCATGTTGGCTGTGGAATACGGAGCCCACATAAACAAAGGCACATTGGAGGGAAGGGCCAGTCTGTCCGGCTTGCTCGCACTGTGCTTTACTAGTACTGTACTTCCCAACAGAGAATAACTAGCAAGTGCTCTGTCATCGGTTGTTTTGTCCGCCGATCTGCCCTTGGGAAACTGTTGTTCAGACGGTTGAATGAATGAAAAAGACATTGCTAACAAGTGAGTATTGATTTTTGTAAAATTCCCCTATTTAATCTTGTCGTTGATTTACAGCCATCTGCAGGATGCCCTCAATCTTCAATATGGACTCCAGTGGAGGGGGCTGGGATAGTAGATGGAAATAGGAGGCGTTAAAATATTTTGTGTGTGGCTTTCAAATGCAACCTTTTTCCATACTGTATTTCCAAAATGTCAGTCAGTTAATTCATCACTCAGTGAGTCTCGGATCTGGTTCGGTAAAAGATGCTAACGTGAAATCAACTTTGGTGCAAGAATATGCCCCTGACTTTCTGCTATAACTTTCACCTGTTTGGGGGACATATGGTGTCGAAGTTGGGCTGTTAAGGTAAACGTGTGTAGCTGGGACCTGAACTTCCACGGTTACATAGCAGGAGAAAAGTTCTTCAGCGTATGTGTTGCTTGGGAACATTTTTCTCTCTCCATCTCCAAGGCTAGCAAGCGGTGCTGGTGTTATAGGCAGCTCTGTAGAGTTCTGTGGTGTCCTATCACTTAGTTGCCTTTGATATGTATTGCTGCCGTGCGCGTGTTATAAGCTTGTGGGGGGTGGCTTGCAAGGCTACCTGCTTGTTTCATCTAGCGTAGTTATTCTTTTCGGCGGTGATCCTTCCCCTCCCCCCCCCTTCTATTTACTTAGTCTACACTGACCATCAACAAAGCAAGCCGTCATGCCAGGCGTTAATTAGCAGAACGCGGAAGAGAAAGGAGTGAATATTTGGATCAATTGGAGTTAGATTGAAGATGCGTAGTCGCTGTCTGTGGTATCAATGAAGTCTGGAAATTTTAGGGATGTTAGCGTGGTTTGTTTCACCCGGTAGGGTAAATATTAAGTTTGTGGTTGTACAACTGGTAATGTGTTACATGTGTAAGGTGTCACACTATGAAGCAAATAGTATTGGTGGGGGGTTAAAGTCACTCCTGCTTAAAGGAGCTGCGGGTTCTGTTTATTTCACATGTCCCCTTTTAACTTTAGTTGTGCATATTTACAAAACAAAGCGAAAATATATTAGGCGGCGTTCATTTATTGTTAATTAAGATTTCCCTGGGTCAGTGCATCCACTAGAAGCATTTTACACCTCTGTTAACCAGGTTTCTTTCATCTAAAACTCCTTTGGCTTCTTTGATTGTCTAGTTACCTTATTTAACGTGGTTTGTTGTCATTTATGCCCCTTTTTAGAGCTGTCGTTAAAAAGTCACATTTGGATTTTAGGGACTTTCAAGGGAAGGTGCAAAAATGTGCCTTCCCCCTTTTATTCTTCAATAAATGGTCTCAGATGTTATTTGGGGAGGGGATAAGTGTTAAAAATCAAATCAATTCCCCCCCGTAGAAATAATAGAACAAAATAATTAAAAATAATAATGTAAATAACAACCTGCTTTCAGTAAGTTTTCTTCCCGATAATAACTCATTGGGGGAACTAGTTTATATGCCAAAATGCCATAAGGACAACATTTCATATTAGCTCTGACTAGCTCTTTTCTTAAACTATTTTAAATCTGATTTCTTTATTAAAAGGCCGCACATTGTCTCTTACTAAAACAGGCAAGCTTTGTCCTAGAGAAGCTCATGGTTTTGTGATACATTTGTTTCAAATCAATCCTTAGCAAATCTGAACATAAAGTCTATTGTGTCTGTTTCAGAGAGCGTACTGGGCAGTCTGGAGTCCTCACTGTTTTTCTAAAATCTTGGAAACTTTGTCTCCATTGAATTCCGACACTGTCCACCTTTAATTCCCTCGAAAACGCCTGTAACTCGGCTGAAGGTTTGTGAGCTTAATTTCTTTAATATTCAAAAGAAACAACTTCACACTGAAAGCCAAGTAACATAAGTAAGACACGTGCGTAGATGTGTTCCAAACAACTTCACATTGTGCAACTCACTTCATCGTGTTTCTTTACAAATGAACTAGCTGAAAATATCATTGTACACAGAAATAAAGCGACTGGTGCTCATTCGGTCTGTTTGTGGGGGACTGAAAGACATTTTGGGGGTACACTATGCACTTTAAACATTCACAAACATCAGAGCTCTATGTACTTTAGTGTAATCTCTTTTTTCCCCTGTGAACACGTTTTCTTTGCGCAATAAGAAGTGTGTGCGGCTTCCTAATGTGGCCCGCAGTGTTGTAGAAAGCAGGTGTACAAAGCAGGGGAGAAAGTATGCAGTTGACCAGGCTGAGTATATATTACACTGTTTCATTTCCAGCCATGCCCTGTGTTCAGGCTCAGTATGGGTCATCGCCTCAAGGAGCCAGCCCAGCTTCCCAGAGCTACAGTTACCACTCTTCAGGAGAATACAGCTCCGATTTCTTAACTCCAGAGTTTGTCAAGTTTAGCATGGACCTCACCAACACTGAAATCACTGCCACCACTTCTCTCCCCAGCTTCAGTACCTTTATGGACAACTACAGCACAAGCTACGACGTGAAGCCACCTTGCTTGTACCAAATGCCCCTGTCCGGACAGCAGTCCTCTATTAAAGTGGAAGACATTCAGATGCACAGCTACCAGCAACACAACCACCTCCCCCCTCAGTCGGAGGAGATGATGCCTCATTCTGGCTCCGTTTACTACAAGCCTTCGTCGCCCCCGACTCCCACCACCCCCGGCTTCCAGGTGCAGCACAGCCCCATGTGGGACGACCCTGGCTCCCTCCACAACTTCCACCAGAATTACGTGGCCACCACCCACATGATCGAGCAGAGGAAAACGCCTGTGTCCAGGCTCTCCTTATTCTCATTTAAGCAATCACCCCCAGGAACCCCAGTGTCCAGCTGCCAGATGCGATTTGACGGGCCCCTCCACGTGCCCATGAACCCCGAGCCATCCGGGGCCCACCATGTAGTCGATGGCCAGACATTTGCAGTGCCCAATCCCATCCGCAAACAGGCATCCATGGGCTTCCCAGGGCTACAGATTGGCCATGCTTCCCAGCTGCTGGACACCCAGGTGCCATCCCCTCCCTCCCGGGGGTCTCCATCCAACGAGGGCCTCTGTGCAGTGTGCGGGGACAACGCGGCCTGCCAGCACTACGGAGTGCGCACCTGTGAGGGCTGCAAAGGGTTCTTCAAGGTGAGCTGGAGGTGCTGAGAGCGCGTGGGGAGGGTTGGGGAAAGGGTTAATTCACAAACTCCAAAGGGATCCCCCCTCCTGCGCTCACCCACACAAATGCAAAGCAACAGCCTGGCCAAAGAGCTCAGGCGCAGATCCCACTGGGAGGGAGGGGAGAACCGCAACCACAGAAGGAGCAGCAGGACAGGAGAGCAAATGTTTGCAAATAACAGCCCCTTGTGCTCCTCTAAGCCCGAGGTCGTTTTTTGCAAAACTCCCCGATGCAATGGGCCAAGACACACTGAGGTCCTTGGTGCCGGCCCCAAATGGCTGCAGGTCCTTGGCGAGAAGTTGCGTTCAGGAGTTGAACAGGAGGCATTTGCATGTGCTAGAAGCTGCCTTCCCCTTCAGATTGAAATTGGTTAGGACAGAGAACCGTGTCTAAGCTAACCAAGTGGAACAGAATTCCCTATGGTAAAATTAAGTGATCTCTTTATTTCACCATCCTGATTGAATAATCTTATCATTTTAAATAGAGAAGGTCTCCAAGGAATGTAAATAATATGAATGCCCACGGATTTGTATTTACTGAGCGTCTCCTTCTCCTTCTCTTGGCATATAAAACACTGCTAGGAGCTGCAAGGTTAGCTCAAATGTTAACGCTATCAATTTTCTTCTGTTAAATGCCCTGGAAAAAAAAAGGGAGGGGAGGGGGGAATCCCAGCCATGCAGACACTTTAACTTGATCAGTTGGGGGCTGCAGAATTTAATGGAAAGTAACAAATAATTTGTCATTTCCTTCTCTCTGTGTAGCGCACTGTCCAGAAAAACGCAAAATACGTGTGTTTAGCAAATAAAAACTGCCCAGTTGACAAACGCCGCAGAAATCGCTGTCAGTATTGTCGGTTTCAAAAGTGCCTTGCAGTTGGCATGGTCAAAGAAGGTAGGTCTTCAGCGACCCCCGGATATACCCTCTCCTTTCCTCTCAGATATACCCTCCCCCACACATACTTTCTGTTCCCTCTCCGCCCACCCCAGAATTTCTTTGTGTCAGGCCTCAGCTGGGAGAATGATCTCTGATTCCCTGAGAGTCACACAGATTTTTATTTAAATAGGATCCCCTTGGAATAAGAAATAAAATAAAGCAGCATTTTTTACCCTTCTCGGGTGTAGCTCTTTGCAGCCTTGGCGATGTATACACACGAGGCCTAGGTACCTTTAGCGGAGGGGGGGAGGGGGCTGTGTGTTTCACTCTCGTGTGTTATATGTGAGGGGAAGGAACGCTGAACATCCTTTTCTTTCGCAGTGGTTCGCACAGACAGTTTAAAAGGCCGAAGGGGTCGCTTACCATCCAAACCGAAGAGCCCCCAGGAGCCCTCTCCCCCCTCTCCCCCGGTGAGTCTGATCAGTGCCCTGGTGAGAGCCCATGTCGACTCCAACCCGGCTATGAGCAGCCTGGACTATTCCAGGGTAAGCTGGAGACAATATTAACATACAGACATAGCTGCAAACACGCACACACATGCCCATATGCAGAGAGAGAGACTAGTAACCAACCCCCCTTCACTCACTACACACTGCAGATGTTGGTCCCATTTGTTCCACAGAGTTTCGGGACTCTCGTGACATTGTCACGCACTCCTGTATACTCTGAGCACGTGCTTTTCAGCTTCTACACACCCAAGTGCTGGTAGTCCATGCACTGAGTAGTGATCCTGGGGCAAACTGGACTGGGAGTGAGGCAGGAGCATAGCAAGAATATTGTGTGTTATTCCAGCTGCGCGGAAATATAGGAGCTAATGAAAGGGGGTTTATTAAAATACATACAGTGCTATAATTTTTATTAAGGGGTTACCAGGCTTTCCAGGAGGCTAACACCGGGACTGGCATGAATACTAACTTGCTAATTGTGTTGTGTAGATAAGAGTGAACGCTTCTCAATGCAGGGTGACCCTCTGTTTAGTCTGTATAGAAATGGCAATTTACATATTCAAAGCAACGACCTCATAGCACCATCCCTAATTGAATTAATTGCCCTGGAACATCTAATTTCCTTACTGGTCAGAGAGAGGTTTAATTGTTATAAAAACCTGGCTCCCCTACTAGAAATGGGGTTAGCAATTTCACGGGTTATATATTTTAGAGAACCTCATTAAGTGCTTTTTAAAATGAAATTCCAGTTCCAGGCTAACCCTGACTACCAGATGAGTGGAGATGACACTCAGCATATCCAGCAGTTTTATGATCTCTTGACCGGCTCCATGGAGATCATCCGAGGATGGGCAGAAAAAATCCCTGGTTTCACTGACCTCTCTAAACCAGACCAGGACCTCCTCTTCGAATCCGCTTTCTTGGAACTGTTTGTGCTGCGGCTAGCATACAGGTAAATGTCCAAAATTCAAAAGGCAACTTCTGGATTATTATGAAATCAAATCCTTTCATGGTCCACTGATCTGCGTTTTATTAACTCCTGGGTAATTAGGTGCCTCTTAAATCCTCCATTTATTGCTCTTCGCGTAATTAGTTGTTTAGCTTATCTTTTATTTCCCCCCCCTTTTCTCTTTCTCGCCTCCCCCCCCCCCACCCCCCGTTGTATTAATTGCAGGTCCAGCCCAGTGGAGGGCAAGCTTATCTTTTGCAATGGGGTGGTCCTGCACAGGTTGCAATGTGTCCGTGGCTTTGGAGAATGGATTGATTCCATTGTTGAATTCTCCTCCAACTTGCAAAATATGAACATCGACATATCTGCCTTCTCATGCATCGCTGCCCTGGCTATGGTAACAGGTCAGTACAGCTCTACCTTCTTGTGTTCGGTGTTTCAACATCACTACACAGACCATTTGCCCTGTTCTGGTATCCACATTGTCAAACCTGTGATGTCCTGCATCCTTGTCTTTTGCAGAGAGGCACGGGCTAAAGGAACCCAAGAGGGTGGAAGAACTTCAGAACAAGATTGTAAATTGTCTCAAAGACCATGTGACTTTCAATAACGGAGGTTTGAATCGCCCCAATTATTTGTCCAAACTCTTGGGGAAGCTCCCTGAACTTCGCACCCTTTGCACACAGGGGCTGCAACGCATTTTCTACCTGAAACTAGAAGATTTGGTGCCACCTCCAGCAATAATCGACAAACTTTTTCTGGACACTTTACCTTTTTAAGACTCTTCCCAAGCACTTAAAGTGAACTTTAAAGAAAATAAACTCGACCTGTCTGAAGGGGAATTCACCTGTGCGCAAAGCAGCACCTTTGGGTGCCAGATTCCCATCCCCAAAACTGTTGCTAACCTCTTGAAGGCAGAACGTGAATGGGCATTTTGGCTCTGGGGCATCAAGGATTCAGATGATGGACAACTTAAATACCATGGTATAAGCTTTTTATTATCGGCTCAAAATATTAAGAAGGACTTCTGATTAAAAAGACGATCATATTTGGCAACGCCGGGCTAAGACTCTCATGATGACAAAGTATTAAGGTGACCCACAAGTCTCACCCTCTTAAAGACTAAAGTTTTCTGATGTAAAAGAAAGCTGTAATATATACTGAAAACTAAATGTTGCGTGGGTGGCATGAAATTAAAGAAGGCAAAGACTTGTAAATTTATCAGATGCAGTTTGGCTTTTTAAATTATTCTGTGCCTATTTATGAATAAATATTAAAACCAATTCTAAAAGAAAGAACATAGATGTGTTTGCAAATAAAGAGAATTAAGTAACTCAATGAAATGGGAAAGCATGATGATTCTAGGATGATAATGTTATAGGCACTTGCTATTTCAGTAATGTCTATATTCTATAAATAGTATTTCAGACACTATGTAGTCTGTTAGATTTTATAAAGATTGGTAGTTATCTAAGCTTCAAACATTTTCTCAATTGTAAAATAGGTGGGCACAAGTATTACAAAACCGAAATCTTGGGCAAAGGGGCACATAGTGTTTGTAAACACCGTCCAACATTCCTTGTTTGTAAGTGTTGTATGTACTGTTGATGTTGATTAAAAAAAGTTTATATCTTGATTATTTTGTTGTCTAAAGCTAAACAAATCTTGCATGCAGCAGCTTTTGACTGTTTCCAGAGTGCTTATAATATATATAACTCCCTGGAAATTACTGAGCACTTTGAATTTTTTGTTTTGTTTTTTATGTCTAAAATTGTCGATTAATATATTATTTTATGTTTGAGTAATATTTTTAATATTGCCATATTCTGTAGTATTTTTCTTTGTATATTTCCAGTATGGCACATTATACAAGTCACTGCCTTTTTTTCTATGGTGTATGACAGTTAGAGACGCTGATTTTTTTTTCCTGATAAACTCTTTCTTTGAGGAAAGACAATTTTAATGTTTACAACAATAAAACCATGTAAACGAATAGAATTTCGTCTTCTTTCTGTCTAAGCGAGAAGTACCAATACCAAAATCCATTGCAGATAAAGAAAATTGACTGTGACGATATAGTAATAAAAAGTGAAAAGGAGAACGGATGAGCTGTGTCACTTATTTAGTAATTTGTGGAGATGAATTTGCAAACTCTGAAGGAGGAGCAAGAGGAACACCTAAGACTAAAAGGTTGGTCCAGATTTTATTCTTAGGAGGTCCCTGTCCTTGTATTGAGTTCAACAACTACTTTTAATGGCATAGAAGTCATTTAAATCTTCGTGTATATTGTTTTTGTAAAAGCAAGGCACTTTTATGGATTCTATTTCCGAAATCCTGTACTGTAGCTCTTGGGGTCTATTTGGGATGGGGGAGAAGTAAAGGGGACAGACGCTGGTGACAGTCCCACAGACGTTGTTTTCTGAAGTCTGAAGATTTTTTTAAAAATGTGTTTAAATATTGTTTACATGAAAATATTTTCATTTTAGGGATCAGGGGAGCCTGGCTTAGAACATTTAGAGTTCTCTTTGAAGAAAGTGTCTGAATAAATAAGACAGGAATTGTCTGCTTTGACTCCGGCTTGCTATAAATAAGTTATGATGCAGTCACATATTTAGCGACTTTTAAAGTTTAAAGAAAATGAAAGCTAGAAAAGCTCATTTAACTGTTTATAGTGACCCCAAGCCTCTTGTATTTCAGTGTGAGGCTGAGAAATAGGTCTCTGGTTCATAGCTTTGAACGGTGCAGGCTGCAAATTGGTTCAGAAACAAAACATGGATTTGAGAAATTGTGAAACAATATAATGTATTTAAAATGTGGCTATTTGAATGATTAGCTCCAACATATTATATTTATGTGGTAAAATTTACAATGACATGAAAGCTTTAGTATTATGTGCGGGGAATTGAGAAAACTTCAGTCTCTTATGTTAGGGAAGGAAAATGTATGTGGAGATGTATCCCGGAGACTATGCTGAAGTCTATTATTTTCAATTTGTTTTGAATATATTATTTGCAAAGTATAAGAAAGAAAATGGATGGACAGATTAGGGAAAAGGAGATAAGACCAGTTTTCCGGGTTTCCAGAAAAGGGGATTTAGGAGCGAGAGATTCTCAATCTATTTTCAGAGTCCAGGAGCGTGGGAGGTAAAAGCCCAAGTCACAGCTAACAAACCTTATTAAAATAAGGAAATCTGCTGAGCCCCTGTAGTTAGCTAACTGGAGGCAAAGGAATGAGAAGGCGAGAGACTACGCAGGGGAAGTGCGAGTGTGTAGTTTAAACCTATTCCATCACATTGTGCGGCTCAAGACTGCGTAGGTATCATCATCTAGTTATTTCACTTCTTACCTATTCAGGCTAACAGTGAATCCAGCTGATACCGCACTGGGATGTGCTGTACAGCGTACAACCCCGGTATCACTGAACTCCTGTCCCCGGGGCTGTACCGCAGCGACGCCCCGGGATCTTCATTGTCTTCTCTTCGGATACAGGCTCTCCGATTCCCCGCTTCACCCCACAGGCTGCGCTTGGGCTAAGGTGGGCAGAGGACTGTCCAGCTCCAGAGCGGAGAAGGGACAGGTCCTGTGTCCAGCTTGTCTGTTCTTTGTCCCGAAAGGGAGCAGGATCGGGGGCTCTCTGCGGTACAATCTGCTCTCCCAGTCTCTGACTCTTAAGCAATACAGGGGATGCAAAATCTTCCTAATGTCTCATCCCCCGTGTCTCTCCCGAACCCCAGCTGTTTGGGGCCAGGGAACTGAAAGTCTTTGAGCAGGAAGCTTCTGTCGCTGCGGATCAAACTTTTTTAAGTTAGTGCCCTGACCGATTCCTTAAGCAGAGAAAAGGCAAAGGATCAAAAGGCAGGGTCTCTATGATAGCCTCACGCAGTCCTCGAAATCCAAGCCGGAGTGAGGTTCTCCAAAGATACTCGAAACTTTCCAGGTCAGTGTTTAAGTTCGGGGTTATTTTATTTCGTATCCCCAAATGCACTGAAACAAACGCTGAAACTATCCCCCCGTTGGGCCAAATTCTGTTCTCATGATGAAGTTACTTCGGATGTACCCAGGTGTACCTGTTTATAACGGAGTTACCCCGGCTTTACCCAGATGTGCATGATATCAGAATATAGCCCAATGCTTTTAACCGATTAATGTTTCTCTAGGTAAATGTACAGATTATGCAGGATACACGTCAACAGAGGGACAATACTATTCATTTATGGAGACACCTATTGTTAAATCAATTTGGGAAGTAAAACTATTTTTATTTCCTGATGCTGATCGTCTCTCTTAGCATCTCCAAACTGATTTCCTCCGTTTCGTGCGCTTCTTCTGAAGGTCTTTACGCTTCTCATTCTCTGGCACGCCTCTACCGTGACTTTGCTTATTACAGTTACTTTAAATGTAAAGATGCTGTTATGTCAAGAACCACGTTTATATTTAGTTACGGACTCGCATCGGTCTGAAAGCTAGGGCACAAGGACGGAGCTTGTGTTTTTACAAGTGATGGAAGAATTCACTTGTGCCTGTGTGACTTATTTTCTCAGTTGCTGAACACAAATAGCTCAGCCTTCCCTATTAGGTGCCTCCTGCACATCATTGAAGGACAATAAGTGGGTCTTGGGAGTTATTTTATATCTCTCTGTGTATCTAATACACGTAGCTTTCGAGAAGAGAGATCCATTGTCATATGAACACTTCATGTACACTTTATGTAAATACCTCTAAAAAGAGAGGATTACTTAGCTCCATGATATAGCTCTGTGCACACAATTAACAATTATGGGAAGAACTTTCTGTGTTTTCTGTGTTGTTATGGATTTCATGTTCCCAGGGAAGTTCTTTGAACTAAAGAAAAATCTCCAGTTAGCCCAAATATGCAGCGACTCTTTCATAGTGACCTTTCGTTGTTCACATACTCTCATCCACTCATACCCCTTAATCCAGAGCTCATCTGTTGCCTCTCTGGCATGGAGGCTGCTGAGCCAAAGCCCTCTGCAACAAGGCCTAGCCGCTTCTGGGAGGCTGCAGACCTAATCACTTTCGGAGGTCAATAGGGGCAAAATATTGCCCCAGCAGGGGACAATATTCTGAGACAAAAACCAGAAGGTGAAGGGACAATATTTTGCAGCTTTTAGTTGATGTAATCTTATCTGTTGTTTTGCATGTGTGCATTGTTCTAAAATGATAGATCCTGGCTATATTCAGCACGTGAAATGCTTCCAATTCTTTACACAGCAAACACTCCTATTTTGTCAGAGCAGTTATTTGATCCTGAACTCTGATGGACCATTCCATTGTCACAGTCAATAGAGGGGTGCTGGGCATGTAATGAAAGGATACACAACAAATCTAACAGTTGCTCAAGGCCTAATGTGCTCCCCATCCAACAACCTAACAAATAATACCACGTGCAATAATGCCAGGGATGTATTTCTTTTTATTATATAATTTACTTTTTTGGTTCTCTGTGTGTGTGAGTTTTAAAGAAATCAGGTCAACACCTTTGCACTTACCGGTGGTTATTGGCATATTGTAAACGTCACTTTTGGTAGCTACTCGGAGTGCATGATTTGTTCTTAGTTCTATAATTGTATTTTGCAAATCATTTAGATAGAAAACAAAAATCCTAGTGTGATTCCTCATCCCCCCCAAACCCACATAACTGATAATAAGTTTAAGATGATGAGGCAATACATCTTAGTGGCAATCTTTTAACATGTCATCAACCATTCGCATGCCTAAGCTCGAAGGGACCCCGATCTTGCTTCCATCGAAGGCAATGGCAACCATCTCATTTACTTTAAAGAGCGTAGGGTCTGCCCATAAATCGTTGATGTACCAGCGTGCCTGCAAGTGTGGCCGGACTTGTGAGCATGTGCGCTTCATTCTTTTGCCCTGTGGATGTTCCATCGCCTTCTGAACTAATTTTTCAGGCACTATCACGGATCTTAATAGTCAAATGAAGCCTTTCAGGCATTGAGAACGGAGGGAGAACTCAGGCTGTCTCTGGGATGGTACTCATCAGAAAAGAGGTGCCACACCTGTACGCATACATTTCCAGAAGCGTGAGTATACACACCAAGAGCGAAACTACATTTATTTTTCTGTTCGTTGTTTATAATACATCGTCACTGTGCAAATAGCATCGTTTCAGCTATGCCTATAGGTCATGTTGCTTCCACAGCAGCAGCTATGTCATATGTCACAATAACTCGGCTGGTTATTGCAACAGAATGGAAAGGATACTGGTTTGCCTGGCTTGGGAAGAGTTTCATCTTCTACTCAAGGCTTATTCTCTGTAAATACCCTTAAACAATCCGGAGGTCACTGACTTTAATGGGAATCCCAGGACTAAAACCCGGCGCACCATTTTGAAAATATAGGGGATAACCATCAGTCTCATTATAAAAGAAGCCAGGAAATTCAGGTTTCATCTTGAAATGCCGTCCTTACAACACATATGGGTCTCAGTTTTGTTCTTAGACAGCTGGGGCTTATTGCCACATACTCTGTAAAATCAGCAGCTGCTTGTGCATGCATATGCACTAGATGGTTTTATGTATATGTGGCGACAGGCACCCACCTACTAGGAGCAAGTATAAAACAAATGCAATTACTCACGGTTCAAACACCCCTGCAATAAGGACAGGACGCTAAAGACGTGTAGGAATCTATTCTCCCCTGGGTACCACAAGGAACTTTCATTAAAGTGAATGGGAGTAATGCACACATTAAAGGGAGGATGCCATTTTAGGTTACTTCAGAGCAGTTGTTTGAATTTAAATGTTACATGCTAGCATAGACTGGAGTTTATATCCCCGACGCATTTTAATAATAATACACAAATACAGACAATTACCAATAATTTCTGTGCACATTTACTATATTTTATGCGGGCTCACCTATTTTCAGGATTTTCAGAGTGCCGTATAAGGCAAGTAAAAGAGCTTATGAGACTTCACGTCAATTCATTATAGTCTTTTAAGCATATTTCTTTAGTGATAGCCATAAACTGGCATGTGCAGCACACACACCTGGGTAAAGTGAGTGAGGTTGCATTTACTCATGCACGCACACGTTTATGTAATAGGTATTAAGCCTTTTGTCAAGTCCTAAGCATATCGGAAATGATAGCAAGTCCTTAAACATCTGCCAAACGTCCAGCTAAATCTATCGCTGAAAGTTTTTGTTAGACATAATAAGCGATCCCATTTTCAGTAGGGGAAAACTGTCTATTTGATCAAACGACAAAACACTTGCAAGTATAAGGAATGGATTACCCCGCCCCATAAATAACAAGAAATATAAATGCTAAAGTGGAGAAATTATGGCAATCGATTGGATTTCCCCCACTGCTTCTTTATCATCAACTATTATTTCTGTGATCGGAGAAAGAAACAAAGGCTGTGGACAACACAGGCGAGCACAGCCAAATTGTGCTGTGATTCGAGCTCAGCTATTGCAGGGCTCTGCTGCTGTGGGGGGGGGGACAGATATTTGGTAAAGGATTGTTTTACTTCCAGCAACTAGGGAAAGTGCCTGTCCCACTTCCAGCTCAGAGGGCTCGCACAGGGATCTAGCGCTGATGGAGGATGCTCTCATCTTTAGTAGGCAAACGCCGAGCGCTCGCGTTTATTATGGGGGAGTCTGCTGTGGTGTTAAAATGTGAGGCCGTGTCAGACAGAGGAACAGGCAAAATGTAACCCTCCGGGCTGCTGTGGAGAGGGAGAGAGAAGAGAGAGACTGAGCTTGAGTTAGACGGGGAGGGAGATGAACCGGGCAAGGAAAAGAAAGAGTGGGACAAATGGACACTGGGAAAGGGGCGGGGAGTGGCGGAAAGAAGGGACAGGAGAGAGCAGACGGGTAGGTGCAGTGGGAGGAGAGATTACGTAGGGTAATTGAGAAAGAAGAGGGAGAAAGAGGTCGGAGGGGGCAAAGAGATGGGAGAAAGCAAGAGACGGGGGAAGAGAGAAGCAAGGGGTCTTGTGGGGTGGAGGGTAGGGAAGAGGGCACCGAGTCCTAGGGGGAAGGAAGGAGATATGGAGACTGACCCGCTGGAAATGGGGGAGATTAGAGACAGCCGCTGAGCTTGAGCCTGGGGTGGACTTGGAGGAGCCAGAGTGAATCCGAAGGAACTCAGGGATGTGTCTGGGTCTGGTGATCCTCTTCCCATTCAAGTTTCCTGCGGACTTCAATGGGAGGATGGAGCCCGGGGAGCAGAGCTGTGAACAGATGTCAGGATAGACACCAGCTGACAGTGGGTATCTGGGCACAGGGGACTGCAAAGGGGGTATCACCGGGGAGCGGGTGTCATGCTGAGAGCTGGAGACAAGGAGCCAGGAACATGGCTCTGTGCCTCACTCTGCCAGTGACCACTGGGAATTGGCTGCACCCTTAGGTGCCTCCCTTCCCCCTCTCTTTAGGTTCATAATTGCAACGAAGGGAACGCTGGGGCCCTTTGATTTCCTTTATGTTCGGTCCCGTCTAGTGAACTGGGCGCCTGGAGTTTGCCTGGGAAGGGCCTCTCCGGGAGCGGCTGGGGTGGAGGAACGAGGCCGTCCTGCAAGGGAGGGAGAAGCAGACACCCAGGGAGACTGGCGGTGGGTCCCTTCCCCACAGCGGGTCTGGGAGCAAGTATCAGGCACATACCGACCGGCGCGTTGTCACACGGGCGGAAGTGGGCCCCTGACGCCCAAGGAAACCCACGGGCCCTGAGGCAGCACCAGGCTGCGGCGCTAGACCCCTGCAAGTCCCTCACATCCCCCAGCGTCCAGAGTTGGGAGCTCAGGCCCCCCTTGAGCTCCTGTGCCGCTCGCCCCCCTCCGCGCCCACGTGCTCCGCTGGGAGTTGGCCCTTTAAGTCTGGCAAAGAGAAGCCGCTGCCTGCCTAGAGCGGCCATTTTGTGGCTGGCTCCATTAGCCATCGCCTTTCCTCGCGGCTCCTGGGCGCTTGGGTGTGGTCGGGAGCGTCCCTTGGCTGGCTGGGGCCCGGAGAACGAGCGGGCTGGTGCAGCTGCGCCTCAAGCGGGCTGGTGCATTAGCCAGGCAGGGGACTGACTCCCCCAGCAGCGCCGGGCGCGGGAGCCTACCGGCTGGCCGGTGCCTCTGCAGCAGGGCAGTGGGAGGGAAGCGGACAGTGTGCAAGTAGCCGGGCGGCGGCTGTCCTGCTTTAACGCCGTGTGGGGGGAAGAGGTTGGGGAGTAAAGGGCCCCTTGAATGGGGGAGAGAGACCGGCTGCTCGTTAGTTTGGTTTCTCCAGCCCCAGGGAAAGGCCGAGGCAGGCAGCCGCGTGCAGGTGTAGTTCAAAGAACTCAAACATCAAGCGGAGCATCAAGTTGGAAATTGGCGGAGTGACTGTAAAAGCGCTTTACCAGGCCGTGTCTATGGGCAATACAAACATTTTGACTCTTTTTACCCCCAGTTTCCAGGTCAATGTCTTAGCTATTGTAGCTCCATAGCCGGTGATGGAAGTTCTCTCTCTTCTGGGAGCAAGTTGTCCCATGATGGTAGAGGAAGAAACGCTCCAGCCAGGCCTGAGCTGGCCACGAAGTCTCCTTTTCTCTTGAACCCACCACTTGAACTCCTTAGGCCTGATTCTGACCTTATTCATGCTACTATAACTTCATTGACTTCAGAGGAGTCATGAACTCTGTATCCTGATGTGTAAGTGAAAGGAGATCCAGTGCTGTTACCTTTATTAATCTTTCTTTAAAAGCCACACTTCCATTTCCAGCAAAGTCCATGCAGTGTTTCCATGTGAAGGCAGTGGATTGTCTTTGTCTGCCTCCTTCCAAAAGACAGTGGAACGCCTAGCTGTGTCTACTTTGGAAGGATGATGGGGTTACACAAATATATTAATTTACAAAGTTTATTAGAATTTGTGCACTTGACAAAAATATGGTGGATTTAGGTCAGGTGTTTGCTTATACAATAGATTCTGTTCCTCTTTAACATTTAATTTAAGCTTCATTTATCTGAGGGCCAGGGCCGGCGCTTCCACTAGGCGACCCTAGGCGGTCTCCTAGGGCGGCAGGATTTGGGGGGTGGCATTTTGCCATCCTTGGCGGCAATTCAGCGGCGGGGGTCCTTCCGCTCCACGTCTTCGGGGCGCTTCGGTGGCGGGTCCTTCACTTGCTCCGGGACCCGCCGCCGAAGCGCCCTGAAGATGTGGAGTGGAAGGACCCCCGCCGCCGAATGCTCTGAGGAGGAGCGCTGCCGCCTAGGGCGGCAAAAACCCTGGCTCCGCACCTGCTGAGGGCCCAGGGCCGCCGAGAGCAGGTTCGGGCCCCTGTGAAAAAAATTTTTCGGGCCCCCACCCAGCAAGGGCGGATCGGCTAAACAGGGCCGACGGGGGGAAAGCCGGGGAAGCCAGGCCCCCTTCCGGAATTTTTTCGGGCCCCCCAGCAAGGGCAGACTGGCTAAACAGGGCTGACGAGGGGGGGAAGTTGGGGAAGCTGGACCTCGGGTCCCCTTCCAGACTGCCGGGCCCCGGTAATTTGTACTGGCTTCCCTCCCCCCCCTCTCGTCAGCCCTGTGAGGGCCTGGGTAGTATAAAAGTATGCTTTGCATGTATTATGCTGAGTCCCATAAAACTATACTTGGCTGCAGTTATTCTGAGATAATTCACAATTGGTGACTTAGGGACAAGAAAGTTATGCAACATCTTCTGAGACTGCCTTTTTAAGATGAAGTATTGAAAAGATATATTACTGTAGGCAGATTCTTACAGGAGCTTTATTAGTTTTGGAATGCAACCAGCAATGCTTGCTTTATTAATCCTTTACTTAATTAACATAATTGCCATAGAATGTACAGTTATAAATAAGTCAGTAGGAATTCATGTTTGATGTAGTCAAAACTTGAAGATCCCTGTTCTGTGTACTTCCTCCTGTGCCCTCTCAGTTGTAGGAATCCCTGGGTTGGCTGCATACCTCAAAACATATTTGACACACCTGTGACTCATTTTTAAGTATAAGAAAAATAAAATCCATAACTGCAAAATCTGTCCTGGCAGGGGTGTTAGCCCTAAATAACCTTTACAGCTGGTTATGGTGTGGTGGGAGATATTGGTATTCATTAATGTTTTGACATGTTTGACATTTTGTATATGGTGTGCTGCTTTGTCTGTCTTCCTGATTTTCTTTCTCTCTCTCTCTCTCTTTTTAAGTAAAATGTAGCTTTTGCCAGGTTGGTGTGGTGGGCTGGGTTGGAGACAGTGAGCTCGGTCTGCAAAGAAATGTATGGGATTTAAGCTTTGTTTTTGTTTTAAAAATGTGTTTATGTAAATAACAGGATTATTTCTATTGAGCATGACATAACTGTAAGCAGAGCAGTTCTTGTGACGAAAGAAGTGATTTGTGTTTTCTTTCAAAAGAAAGACATATCTATCATGAACCATTGAAAGACTTGAAGGCAATGGATTATGCATATCTGAAGCTTGATGTAGATGCTCTATAAATATGGTGTTCTTATTACCGAAAATCAATTTAAAGTAGGGAGTGCTATTGTAAATACATTAGGATGATCATACTCACAAACATTATGGGTTTGTCAGCATTTGAATCTCAAATGCAATGTTTTCTACAAGCTAGGTAGCATACCTGACCAATAAGTGATTTTTTTGATTGTAAAGGATTGATTGTGGATTACAAACTCACAAATACACCTTTGCTGAGTAGGCTGCAAATATGCTGAGATTATGTCTAGAGTGGTTGTGTGGTGCATATTTGTTCTTTTTATAAGAAATCAAACCTAATTTGTGTAGGATCAGGAGGTTGATCTGTAATCCTGAGTGTGATAGAAGAATTGGTGTGATGTTTTTGGCCCTTTTATTTTGATACTTAACCTTTATTGTACATTTTAGAGTAAAGGGATCTTTGAAACAATGTAAGAGAGTAATTTTAACCTTTATGCATCTGCCCATTTATGAGAAAAGATATTGTAATAAAATAACACTTTCCCCCTATATATAGTGCTTTTTATTCACATTTCCTTCACAGAGTATCCATGGAAGAAACAGAATCCAGTGCTTCTGACAACCAGTCCCTTGTAATTTTTAAAACATAGTGTGGGCATGGTTGTGCATGTATGCTTGAGTGTAGTGCTTGTGAGAGATGTACCTCAGCCCTGAGGATGGAAGTACTTTATCAAAACAAACAAAACCTTCTCAATACAGTATTGTCACATAATGTGTCCATTCAGTCACACTTAAATGAATAGAATAAATTTTCAACATTCAATATCTACTAGCCCTATTTTATTTTGTTTTCTAAAACAACACACCCATCCAAAGCTTTAGACAGTCTGTCATTACTTAAAATCACATACAAAATAATACAGTATAATATAGTCACCCACTCAAGACCTACACGTCGTCAAAATTTAGCTGCAATCCAGTAATAAAACAAACAAAGCAAAAAACCATTGTTTGTGCTCCCACCCTCCACAAAAGTCTGGGCAAAGAGATGCCACTTGTGACGTGCCCTAAAATATTAAGGGAAAAAGTGATTAGTGATACATTAGTTACTGAATTATAGGGTTGTGCTATTTTGGACCTAAAGGTACGTAGGTAAAATATCCAGAATGGAGGGGCTCTCATAGACAAGTCCAGTGAAGGGCAGCAAGGCATACTGTTAGGCTCACTTTGATTTAATATCTTTATTAATGGTTAAAGTATCTCCTTTAAATCAAGAACAGTCTCTGCAGAAGAGAAGAATGAGGGGGGATTTGATAGCTGCTTTCAACTACCTGAAAGGGGGTTCCAAAGAGGATGGATCTAGAGTGTTCTCAGTGGCACCAGATGACAGAACAAGGAGTAATGGTCTCAAGTTGCAGTGAGGGAGGTTTAGGTTGGATATTAGGAAAAACTTTTTCACTAGGAGGGTGGTGAAGCACTGGAATGGGTTACCTAGGGAGGTGGTGGAATCTCCTTCCTTAGAGGTTTTTAAGGTCAGGCTTGACAAAGCCCTGGCTGGGATGATTTAGTTGGGAATTGGTCCTGCTTTGAGCAGGGGGTTGGACTAGATGACCTCCTGAAGTCCCTTCCAACCCTGATATTCTGTGATTCTATGAACAGCCTCCCCTTCCAATTCTCTCAAACAATGCCTCCAAAAAGAGCCTACAAGAAGGGGCAAGCTTTGCAGCGTGTCTTAAAGGCCAAAAAAGATGGGCTCTGCTGGATGAAGGTTGAAGAACAAATTGTGGAGTTGAGTCCCCCTTTGATAATGTTCTGCCTCCATCCTCCACATCTAGGGAATGTGACCTTGAGAGACTGAGATGTTCTCTGTAGTTGGATTATAACATGGGGAGAGAAGTAGTCTCTAAAATACACAGCATCCAAATTCGAGAGGTCTTTATAGATCAAAACCAATACTTTGAATTGCACCCAGAAGCAAATTGGAAGCCAGAGCACAAGTGTCATTCATGAAAGAACTATCACTATGTAAGCAGGCAGCCACCTTCTGCACCAGCTGAAGTTTCTGAGGTGGACTCCAGGTAGAGACCCAAAGAATAACTATAATTTAGTCTGGCACTCACAAACGAATCAATAACTGTGACTGCACTATAGTTGTGGCTATGTAAGTTAGAGAATGTGGTACACTGTATGGTATAGTATCTGCTGTAGTGTGTGGCTGTGTAATAGCTGTGTGTTTATTTTAACATGCTCATAGGTAACTGCCAAGTGTAACAGTTTTGAATGAAAACTATATGCGGACACTTATTTCCATAGGTGATGAACGTAAATGGTATGCAAAACCTTTTCTCTGTGCTAAATCTGTGAGATAGGCTTGGCAGAAAGTTCTGCAGGTGATTTAGTAACTATAATATACCACTAATCACTTTTTCCCCTTAACCCTGATGTTGCTAATTCTGTAGGATTATTTTAAATGTTATTCTCTTTAAGAATGTTCCTAACTTTGTAAGGTCTGACATTTTTTTCGTCCCAGATATTTCTCCTGTTTTTATCTCCACTTACTTCTTGTCAGCTGCCATGACAGCTCCTTACCTCCAGGTGGAAGGGCAGGTGAGCAGCTTTCTCTGGAAATGATGTCAGGGTTGGTTTACTTCATGGAGTTGCTAGGAATGGATGCTTTATGAGCAGTTTGGTTTGTACGCTTTCCCTGGAGTCTGAACTCATCATTACTATGACATGCTCAGCTTCAGTGGCCTGGGGTCTGGGATCATAAGTCCACCCCCAGTTTGCAGTGAAATTTATTGCCCATCTGCGTCCAGGCAAGCTAAATTAGTCTATTGGCATTAAAGCAGGGGTGCTGGAACAGTTGTTATAGTGGGGGGTGCAGAAAGCCATTGAACCAAACTGCAAATGCTGTATATAATGGAACCACTTCAAACTAGGGTGTGTGGCAGCACCCGTAGTTTCAGCACCTATGCATTAAAGGATCAGTTTGAAAAATAATGTTCGGAAGGTAGCCTTACAAATTCTGCTCTTTGTTATCAGAATGTGAGGCTATAAATTCTGCACACTGGTTTAAAAATTCCTTCTAAGTATCAGCATGTCTCCTTAATTATTTGGAGATTTAGGGTAAAAAGTGACTTAGAATCCAAAGTCTCTTCTGCGGTTTTGAAAATTGTATCATTTCCCTTTATATGGAAAGTAATTTTAAATTACACTAGGAGTGTTTGTATGCCTGAAGAGACTTCTATTATAAGATTACAAAGGAACATGGTCCTAATTTCCAAAGTTAGGGTTTAGGGAATTAAAATAAAAATGTTGAATGAACTGCATTTTCCTGGTTAAAAAAATATTGAGCACAGATACACCACTGTCCTTAACTGGAGCCCATGAATAGGATGAAGCCATATCTATATCTGCTTTCTAGAGTGCATTTTTTTCTAAAACTTTATATTTTGAACAGATTGACAAAATAAAACAGTATAAGCAAAATGGCATAAATGAAGTTGGATAACCATAAGAAGGTGCTGGCGTAGGTATCAAAATAAACAGGATGACATCATGGTTATTTAGCATTAACCTGATGTTCATGGTTATCTATTAATTCGCTGATATCTTCTGGGTCATCAAAAAGAAGGGAGCTACAGTTTCAGAAAGCAAGGGTCTCGGTGTAGGCATCTAGTCATTGTTAAGAAATTTTTGTATCCCTGGAAAGGTTTGTGTCATGCAGATTTCTTTGTAAGTTTTAATTCTGGAATAATATTCCCTTTGTGAACAGAAAACATACATGCAATTTCTGGGAACATTTATAATATGTTTTAGATGCAGGTGAACTAAGTATTCAGTCAGTATGAAAAATGCAATATTTATTCAGGAAAGTTATGTAAATAATATGAGATTTTTTTTTAATACGGAAGAAATCTTGCCAGTCAAGCTCAATCATTTTTTATAATTATTTACAAAGTTAGTGGATGAAAGTTATTAGATGTAATATATGTGGACTTTTGATACAGTGCCTCACAAAATCTTACTTCAAAGATTAATTCAAACTGGCTAGGTTAGGATACGAGCACTTTAACGTGAATGAAAACAACCGAAGAGCGATAAATAAAATGGTAAGTAAGATAAACAACAATGTATCGAGTTGTGAGAGGTGTAGAATGGAGTGTTACAGTGATCAGCATCTTTATAATGATTTCAGAGAGAAGAGGTGAACAGAAACTGAATTTAATTTGTAGATAATACGTTACTTGGGAGGAGTTGCAAACATCCGTGAAGACAGATAAATAATACAAAGGGGACACTGAGGGGTTAGGAATATGGATCTTGCTCTTGTGAGCAGATCCATGTGGAGTTACACTGAATGCAGTAAGGTGTTCCGTATGGTCTGCCTCAGTGGATCTGATTAAGGTCATGGTCAGGAAATAGATTTAGATTTTTTTTTAAAGGTTGATTCTCATTTTGTTAGCTGGTGAAAAATAAACACAAAACAGACATTTAGTGGGAGGGAGATGTATGGAAAGTAGTGATGTTAAATCAGAGCTAAGAGTGAACAGCAAGTTTAATTTGTGTTTGTAACTTGATACGACGACAAAAGGAAAAAGGCAAATATGATTTGTAGTTGTATATGCAAAGGCATAGTGGGCCGGCCCCGGGCAGTGATAGTCCTTATCTATATGAGGAATCTGTACCTGCAGAAATATTGTAGTCTGTCCTGAGTATTTAATTATTAGAAGATGTCAAAAAGTTAGATGGAATTTGGGGAAGAGTAATTAATTAAAGCAATTGGGGAAGAGTAAAATAAATAAAGGGCCTCAATGGCATGCCAAGATCTGTGCCTTAAATGAGTAACCTTAAAAATGGGTAAGTATTATTGTATGTGTGATAAGGTTGCAATACTAGAATAATTTTGCTTCTACTGCCTTCAGTCCATTTCCTGCCAATGCTTGCTCTATATTTTAGAGCTTGCTTCCATTAAAGTCAGTGGTTAAAGTATTCTCTGCTTCCCTAAAGGCATGTTTCAAACACTATTAGACTATAGTAAGGTGCTACTCTGTGAGTAAAGGTGGAATAATTGGACTTTTAGTGAATTTTCAAAACCAGATTTGTTTTGGAGTTAAATATAAAAAAGTGATGAAAACAAGCAGATACGTTTTTTTAAGGCATTATCCTAAACCAGAAAAAGATACATATTCATTTAACAATTAAGGTCCAAACCTAAGGAGCTTTGCTTGCATGGGCCCTGGCACCTACATGGATACCTATTGAATCAATAGTGCTCTCTGCAAGGGTCTGTCTGCACAGATTTTTTTAAAATGTATTTTATATGTTCTTTAGTATAAGGGTTTTAATTAGAAAAAGTCTTTCAGATTGGGATCATGTATGACTACGGAGACTATTTCCTGCCAACTTATAAACCCCATTACAATAGGATTTTTAAATGGAAGTGTTAATACAGCCTTGAATATAGTATTGCAAAAACTGTATATATTTCCCCCCATTGATGTTCAAAAAGACCTGTTTTCAAATCTTGCTAGTCACAAATAGGAATAAATGTCAGTTTCCCCCTAGTCCCTACTGGACGTCTGTCCACATCAACAATAAAAAACCCTCTGCCACATGGTTTGGCACAGCTAGGCACAGTTGGCAGCTTCTCCTCAGCAGAGGGCTGGGACTGGAAGAACAGATGTGTTGCTAGTCTGCTTTGTGGTGCATTGGCACAGCTGTGTGGGAAGGCTTGTACAACAATTTAATGCATTAGTTTGGCCCAGTTTGCAGTTCTACAGCTAGATTCTCATGTTTCTAAGCAATAGAAGTGAATCTACATTTTTTAAAAAAAGGTAAGGAAGTGATATTGTGTGTCAATGTTTTTTTTTCTTTATAGCACTTGTAAATAGGAACATTGTAAATAGATGAAACCACACAGAGTGTCTTTAATGAGCATCCATTGCTTAAATGTTGTTTTTGGAAGATAGTGAGAAAAAGGGAGCATGTATTAATGGAAAAAGTATGTATCAGTCAAACTGCTAATGAGAGCAACTTCTGTTTGAAGCGATGCTCAATGTATTGTGCACATTTGTTGAAAACTGAAGAAAATCATTGTTTGAAAGTATTTTTTTTTTTTTAACTTTTGGTGTCACTGAATGCCTTAAGTAGTGTTCTGCTAATATCATAAATGCTCCCACAGTTTCTTTGAGTCGAAAGGATCACGGCTCTGGACTGGGAAAGAATGAAAGTGAGGAAAGAAAACTTCATAGTATGCTCCCTTCTTCATTTCTGACCCTTCTAGGGGTCTGTGACACTCACCTTTTGCAGACTGGGAGATGGAGGGGCATGTGTTAAAGGGCCAGTTGGGTGCAAGTTACTGCTTACTAAAGTCATGCTACTGGTAACACTTAGGTGCATGGTTAACTTTAAGCTTGGTGAATAATCCCATTTGAAATCAGGGGAATTGCTCACAAATTTAAAGTTAAGCATGTGCACAAATTCCTCTTCCATTATGTCGAACTTCATGGAGGGGGATTCTAGAGGCAGTGGTTGTCAAGTGAATTCGCAGTTTGGCTACTGATGGGGCGGAGGGGAACTGTCAGGGGAAGCAAGGTTTCCATTGATTTAGGGGTCTGAAATCCATTGATTTAGGGGGCTGAAACTCTTGTTACTTCCATGAGAAGGGGGACCCTGTGCCCATCACAGGAGAATGAGGGCAGGGGTGGGGGGACTCGACAAATCAAATTTGTGGAGTTTTCTAGCTTCTACATAGGGGAGCTTGGAGATTCTTAAGATTTTGCTGGTCTTATTTACAATATTTTAAATTTGCTACATTAATATGTGGTTTTTACATCTACTATAAATAGATGAAAATGTATGATTTTGTTTGTTTCTTACTCATCCTTTCAGCTTGTGGTAGCTGTGAATCATCAGATGACCTTCTTTAGGTGGCATGTGGTAGACAGTGCTGTTAGAGTACGTCTTATTTTTCTGAATCCTCCATAGATAGCTGAGATAGCAAACCTTGGCAATATGCTTGCCTCCTTTAAAAAAAAAAAATCTCATTTGGAAGATAAGACATGCGGCTTTCCACTACAGAGCAAGGGCAGTCTGCCATTATTGGTTTAGACTGTAGGGCAAGTTTAGTGGTATAGACACACAAGCTATGGAAAATGTCCTATGAAAATGGAGTGAAACTCAGTGACTGGATGGTTGTTACTGTGACAACACAGCATTTTCTATGCAGTCAAGACGGAGCATTTACCTAATAAGGAAAAAGTGTGTGAAATATATTTGCCTTTGCTGTGACTGACTGAAATTTTGTCTCAATTTTAATCAAGCAAGTTAACACCCAGGTAAAGTGAAAGCTTTACTTTCAATTGCCTGTCCATGTTGTAATTTTAGGGTTTTTCCTGTATCATGACAGTAGTTAGTCTCATGTGTCAAAGGCTGTTTCCACAATTATGGTTTGCCTAATGGTCCTTTTGTTATGATTCATAGGCTAATAGAAGTCAGAGATGGAAAAGGCCTATTAGATTATTGAGTCAATGCCCTGCAAATGCAGGATATAATCTCCTAGATAGAAGATGTATCAGGTATTATTAAAGAGATTCTACACTTGATCTTAGCTAAATAATGGGTAAGTAGTCATCAGAGTTCCTTGGATGGTGTAATAAGGATTGTTTCATTTCAGATTTTGTATATATTAAATACATTTACCATTTAGCATTTTCATATATTGTCTGTAGATGCACACGCAGTGTAAGGGAAAGAGCATATTTCTTACAGACAGCAATGTGCAAAAAGTCCATTAAATTTTGCTCAAAATCATTTACATTGTGCTAGGTTAAAGCAGTTTTAAATATTCTACTTTGCCTAGTGGAAGAGGAAAACTGAGGAAGAACAAATTATCATCAGCATGTGAGTCAACACTAGAGCTATATGAAATGCAGCTGTTTTATTTTGTAGGGCTTTGTGCAAACATTTTTTTTATTTTGATCCAAGTGTGTTGTACCCATCTGAGTTTCAGGTTCAGGTGAGCCTAAAATCTTAAAATAAAAATTAATTTAAAACATCATCCTTCACCTGGTTCTATAATAAAGCTATTGTGAAATTATAAATTTTCCATGATTTCAATGCAAAACCATAACTGTGGCCCAAGTTCACTCCAGCCTAGCCGACGTTTCTTCAAAGCTGAGCTCAGAATTTTCTGTGGTTTGGGGGTTCACTGCAAACATTTGCCTAACACCAGTGTTCATTTGTAATGAAAGAGGTGCTGGGGCTCAAACAATATTTTCACTTTCATAACTGACACGGTAAGCCCAGAGGTGCTGGGGCTATGAACTGTCAAGTCTTGAGGTGCCGAGGCTCAGTCCTGGCAAGCCCCGGCACAAACTAAGCAATGCCGAAAACTAGGCAACAGAATAATGTAGGTTTCCATTTTCCCCCTCCTGAGGTTAGTCTATTATCTTCTGGTTTTCCCTTTACATATTTACAAGCTTTTCTCAAGTTATGCTCCCCAAACCTTTATGAACAAAAGAGGGCATGTTCCATAAAATGTCTAAGAATGGGGAAGAGACTATTGTATAAATACAGCATGATTACTCTGTAAGTGGTGAAGACCCCTAGTGGTAAACTGTGCTTAAACCCATGATTCTGCTCAGCCCTGGTAACAGGAAAATCCTTTGACCACATGAGAATCTTTGAAAACTTCTTTTTGTTCATTTTCCACTTCTCAATGTTTAGATAAATGCTTGATACTCAGCGTATAGCTGGTAAAATCTTCTACAATGAATACCACCAAAACCATGAAGTGATGATGAGATTTGTTTTAATAGGCAGCTTCCGTAAGTTCATGTCATACTTTCAAAGCATCAGGCCTCATTGTTCACCTGCAGTGCAATGACATAATTTATAGCTGATCTGTTTTGTGGAGTCTGAATATTCTCTGACCCTTTTGTGTATATATGTATGTATGTATTTGATGATAGCAAAGTTCTGGAGAAAAAAGTGATTGCCATTCTGGTTCAATATAGCTTTTATTATTTTTCAAGTCTGATAATGTAAATATGCAATCTCTTTTAAAAGAAAGGAACATACATGCAGTCTCTCACAAAACCATATATTGTGATTTTTTGATTGGGGAAATGCATAAAATACTTGTGCATATGAAAATATTTTAAAATGAACAGATGTCTTTAATGAAGGTAGTTTTTTTAGTAACTGCACTTGAGCAAAACATATTTTTGGAAATAAACCAGAATATGTAAAGAACTAAATGCAAGGAAATAATCTTAAAGTGATGATGCTTTGCAGCATAGGCATGAAATTTAGGTTTTGTAAAATAGTTTATCAAAATTTTATATTAAATGGAAGGTTTTTTTCTTTGTTTGAATTTAAACATTTCCCTACAGTGTTTGCCACTGTTTGGAAACCAGAGGGGGAAACTTCAGGCAACCTGAAAGGAGTAACAAAATTGTCTTTCTATAGTTAGAGCTGTATCATAAAGTTTAGAGACTCAGACAGCAAAGTAACTTTCCCTTTTTAGAACTGGAGCACAATATCATAGTATTCTACATTTAGTGAAGGAGAAGATGAAAGCTGGGAAAGACCAGGAATTTTGAGTCTTTCATGATTATCCAGTGCTGATCATAACTCAGTTTGACTTTAGAGGAAGGTAACAGATACTTTGTCTGTTGTGGGAGAAGATACATACAGTGAATCACTCATTAGGCATGATTTACAGGGTTTCTTTGGATTTTCTCAGAGTCTTAATCAGACCTTCTCAGATGTATTCTGCTCATTTTGATTTGGTGTGGGGTATGAGTGGGAATGTCATCTGACTTAGGTAAGATGCATGTGTCTTTTCAATCTATGAAGAACACATTCTGGTCTTTACATAAAGTATGCAGAGACAAAAAGTAATAGAGGAAATACTATTGTCTGTGTCCTGCTGATGAGGAAGTTTGGTCTCCATCATCTGACTTGTGACTAGTGCCTGGTGATGTTCCCAGCTGTGTCTATGTTTTGGGATCAAGGAGCTCAGAAGAGCCATATAAAAATCCCCATCCAACATCTTGTACAATAATATGAAAAGCGACGACAGATCTGTGTGGTTCCCATGGCAAGAGGAGAAGTTATCTTAATAGTGTAGCATCAAAAAGTGTTCAGCACTCTCCCTGGAATTAAATAGGTCGAAATACTTAAGACTGAATAACCAGACTGTTAAGACTTGGGGTCTTCAGTGGTGGATTCTTGAACAAATGTCTCTGGCATATTGAATATACCCTCTTTGTTGGTCTGCCTCATCTGTATCAGAGACTTTATCCCATTTCTATATATCTGATTCTGATGGAGGTCTCCACGGTGGTCAGTATAAATCTGTGAGTGGCCAGTTGGAACAAATTCACAAGTGTAATGGTCCAGAAAACTTGAGATGGGTGTAATAGTATAGTAACATGAGTTTGAGTGTTGGCAGCCATGAAATTCTGTATGAATATCAAATGTACTTGCTGGAGGTAAGAGACCTTGTCAGAAATGTTCAAATGCCTTGTTGAGCTTCTACACCAATAGGAAAGGAGATATGCGTCACATTATTTAGCTTTATTCTGGATTATCATACATAACTAAATTTTTCAGGTTGGTATGAGTTTTTTTTTTTTTTTATTCCAATTGAAGGGAGTTTAGTTACGCAAAGGGAATAGAAAGATGTATTCTAAAAGAGTTGCAGCCTCTATTTATTTTCAGAACTGTTTCCACCAGCTTTTTCCTCTACTGACTTACTATACAGTGTGTCAATAAAGAGAAGAAGGTTGGTCTTGTGGCTAAATAACAGATTTCCTCCTGTGGGTAAAAGGAATAATACTACCTCCTTTCCTCAATGGGTATTGCAAAGCTTAATTAATATTTGGAAAGCTTTGAGATCCTCAGACAGAAGGCACTATAGAAGTGAAAAGTAATGGTATAGTACAGCACCCTATCTCATATGTTTAACTTCCTATTGCTCTGTATGTCTCCTAGTTTGGCTATTACTAGAGGAAGTCCTTATGAATATAATGAATTTCTGAAGGTTTGTTTCGTAAGAATTATCCTGTTTTAATATACATATGTGTCTATATGAATGTTAAATGCTACTCTGGAAAACAAATCAAATTGGCCTAAATTTTCAAAAGTGAGTAGTGATTTTGGGTGCCCACAGTGATTCATGTTAGACACCTGATTTTCAGAAAATGCTGAGCATCAACCACTTGTATAAGGTGTCTTAAGTTAGGCACAAAAAATTGCTAGTCACTCTTGAAAATTTAGATACCTTTTGTTTTATCTAGATTGATGAATAAGTAGAAAGGAAACCTAAAAGTTTCAAAGCTCTTGTATTTGCTGTGTGGGGCAGAGAGGCGATGGCTACACAGCTTATGCTGAGATGTTTCATTCTCATTCCCCTTGGTTTCCAGCTCCTGCATCTGATGATGCACACAGTAGCAACACACCAGTGGGGGTAAGAACAAAGAGGCATAGGGTTGTGACCCATTGTATAAATGGAGTGACATCACGCTTTGGATCACCAGTAGTAATGAATGCTGTCTTTTGTTTGTTTAAAAAAAAAATAGAGCAGGGGTTCTCAAACTGGGGGTCGCGAGGTGATTACATGAGGGGTCGCGAGCTGTCAACCTCCACCCCAAACCTCGCTTTGCCTCCAACATTTATAATGGTGTTTAATATATAAAAAAGTGTTTTTAATGTATAAGGGGGGTCACACTCAGAGATTTGCTATGTGAAAGGGGTCACCATTAAAAAAAGTTTGAGAGCCACTGAAATAGAGCGTCCAATAGCCCTTCAGAAAGATATAATAGTTGGGACAAAGGGAAATAATTCTGCAGTGGAGACTTCCTTCTGCACAGCATTGAAAGGGTTTCTTATCCTGTGAACACATTCCCCCTTTAGCAGGTATGCTTATGCAGTTTCCAGTATGCCCTTTACCTGCCAAACTGTATTTGATCTAAGTTTTTCTCCTCAGGGTCTACAATAAGCTTTAAAAACAATATATGAAATAGGGCCCGAGGACCCCAAAACACTGAAGCCAGGGTTCATAAAGCATTTATAAGGAAAAGCTGATGATCTCCTGAGGCTATCTGTGTTTACCCACTGTTTCTACATGTGTCTGAGAAGCATATTAATATGCCTATTAGTAATGGAAGTCTATTTCATTTTGGGGTCAGACAGCTAAAAGAATATTTCTCTTTTCTTTTTCTGATTGCCCTACCTGGGCAGTAACTAGCTGAACATTTACAACTCTGAATGATATAATGCAATTAAGACTCTCTATAGCATTCTAATTTGCATATCTCATTATATAGAGTGACACCATTAGAAGACATGTGTTGAAGCTTTCAAAATGATTATGATATGTGAAGGCATTAGGGACATGGATATGGCTTGCTGGATCTTAGGATGCCTGCTGCACTGGCATTGTACAGAACTCTCACAAGTATTGCTTAGCTTAGTAGGTGTTTTCAATGGAAAATAATAGATCCTAAAGGGCTAAAGTCAACTGAGTAATCAGCTCTTATTCACACAAAACTCCCGTTGGCTGAGTAAGGACTGAAGGATTTAGCTGCAAGTTAGAATATTAATTACAACTGTATTTAGTGTATGAATAGAAATACAAGTTCAAGTTTTGTTACAAACTCCAAACTGTTGAAAGGTTTGTTTTGAAAATTTTGGCTTGATTTTCAGTTTTCTTCAGACCTGCCCTTGAGTCAGAAATGGAAGGGGTGGAGGACAAAGGAAGCCTTACGTTACTTTTTATTCTGTATTATTGGACCAAGAGGCTCCTCTAACTTAGATTCTGCTTCTTGCGACCCCTTGGAAACAGAGAGTACCTGTACTGTGGTGCACTTTGGCCAGGACTCCTCCTGTAGGGAGAAATTTTCCTGTGTTTTGTAATATCCCTATAGCACCATCTTCCCCATAACGCCATCTTAGATTACTGTAACAACCACTTGGAATCCATGTTAGGTATTCTTCATCACCCCCTGTTGTGTTTTGGCGCCCTTTTTCATTTAAGGCTGGGAAACTGGCAGGTCACCTGACTGGTAGTCTGCCCAGTGACTGGGCAGTATATAAGGCTTTGGTCTCCAGTCACTGCCTGTCTGGGAGGTAGCAAGTGCTGTTGCTCACCTTGAAGGGTAGGCCTAGGACCACACTAAGGGTTGTCGGGAGGGCACATACCTGCACTGAAGGACGAGCTGTCGCCTGCCATTCCTTCTCATACATCCACCCACAATGACGCAGGGAAGAAGAGCTGCAAGAAGAGCAAGAACAGACCATCCATCAGCCTGTGCCAGAAGATCCTTCCTTCCTGCCCGCCTGCCGAGTCATCTAGATCTGGAACCAGAGCCAGTCCCGCCGTGACGGTGCCATTGGTTAAAGCTGCAGGATATGGTAGAGACCCAACATCTTTCTTTCTACCTAGCCTAATTTGGGAGTAGCCTTGGGTTAGTGCTTCAAGCCCTCCTCCGTTACAATCAGTGCCCGTTTTTGTATTTGGCCCCATTTGGTTGTATTGTAGGAGTCCTTAGTGTTTTATTCAATACTTTACTTCGCTATACTTTCCTGTGTTACTTACATAAGTTTACTTTTATCTTGTTAACTGTTGTCTGTCAATAAACCTGTTCTTGTTTTGCAACTTATCCTTTTGTTAGTTCTCTTTGAGGAACAAAGGCCCCATTGAAAGACATGGGATAGGGGAGATGTATTTGAGACTGATCCTCTGGCCAAGTTAAAAATCCAGTCAACACACTCTGCCTCTGACATGCCTCTGTGGGACATGGGAGCAGAGTTAGGTTGCACAGGCAGCCTTAATTCAGGCATTTCCTAACTTCTGAGTGCTTGACTTTGCAACCTTAATAATTTTCTTTTAAATGTAGTTTTGTGTGTGTGTGTGTAATTTCCTAGGTATTTAAAAAAAACAAACTGAAAAAACAAACTCCATCATGTGACCTCATATTGACACTTACATGGGACATCAGCAGGCATGGAATCTTTATATCCACTGCACAGACTTCTGCCACTGGAGTTAACAGTATCTGATAATTAAGGCTACAATTTTGTCATGGAGGTCATGGATTCCGTGATTTTAAGAGATGTCTCTTAATTTGGGCGTCTGGGCTCAGGGTTGGGCTTCAGCCCTGGGTAGCGGGGCTCGGGGAGAGACCGCCACCTCCACCCCTTGACTCACCTCAGGGGGCCACCCAGCCTGTGGGTCTTTGTCAACGCCTCTGCATTACACTGTAATACTTTATTGTTAAATTGTTGCAATTTTTTTGTTGCCATGACCATACCCTGATTTTGTACATTTTTACCATGACCGTTTTGTGAATTTTGCCTAATTTTACTGTGACAAAATCGTATGCATACTGATAAGTTATAATCATGTATGTGGACCACCACTAGAGGGGATGAGAAAAGTACTTTGCCAATGAGTTTCACATTCAATGGCTGAGAGCAGAGAAGTGGCTAGACTTGAGAATCTTGAGTTCCATTCCGTGTTTTGGTGGGGAGTGTTCTCTAGTGAGCACAGATTCTTCTGCTCATTGTCCCTTAAGCTTTACTACTCCTGGCACATCCCTCCAACCTCTCTTTTCTCCACTGCTGGCTCCTTGTCTCAATCCCACTCTCCTAACCTGCTCTGTCTCCATTCCTCAGGCTTCTCATCCCAGTCTCCTTGCCCCAACTAGTCCTAGTCTCCTTCTTTGGGCTCACTGTTTGAGTCCCTCTTGCCCCCTCTCCAGTTCCAGTCTCTTTTCCCAGCCAGTCCTAGTTCCCTTTTCTCAGCTCCTCACCTGATTTGTCTCTCCTCTTCCCCCCCAAAATGCTCCCAGTCCATCTCTCTTATTGGGCTCTCACCCAATCTCAATGTCACCTCCGCACCCTTCTTCTGGCTGCTTGTCCAAGTTTGTTTGCCTGCCCCCACCTCCTCCCATACCTCCCAATCCCAGTCTCCTTGCACAACCAATTCCAACCTCCTCTACCCCCTCGCTCCCAGTCTTCTTGCCCAGCCAGTCCCAGTTTCTCTCACTCACTCACCCACCAGTCCCAGTCTTGCCAGACTCCTAATCCCAATCTACTCTTTCCCTCCCCTCAGCATTAGAATCAGATGGCTTCCTTGTGCACCAGCAAGAAGGTCATTGAGAACATAGGAGAGATGGGCTCCCTGTCCCTCCTGACTTCCCTACTCCCCAGTGGGACCAGCCATTACAGGTAAATTCCTTCTAAGTCTGAGTAGCTCTGGGCTGAACGTGCTCATTCTCTCTGTGGGGATGGTGCATGCACCATCCCGTTTGCACTAGGAGTTGTGAGAGGCTTGAAACAGAATCTTTGGAGATTTTAGCTGTTAAGCTCTAGCAAGTCTCCACAGACCATGTGCAAAGTTTGATTTTCCCCCCCAAATGCTTATAACTTGACTAAGTTTGAGCAGACTTTCATGGGCACAGCAAAAGGCACATCCCTAATGTAAAGGCCACTCCTGTAGAAAAATTTGAAGACCCTACTCCAAAGTACCGGAACACTTCCAAGAAAACATCTCAAGATTTTTTTTAACAGAGACAATACTATGTATTTTTCCCTGCACTTGTTCTCAGAAACAGCCTAACTGTTTTGGCTGTAATTTACCAGAAAAATTCAGCCTGAGGCAGTCACCCAGCATGGAAAAATTCACCCCAAATGGTTAAAGTTTGGCAAAGTTGTAAGCAACTACAAACAGGGAACTTCCAGGCAACCTTAATAGGCGGTGCTGCCAGTCACATCTCTGTTGTCTTGTGTGGAAAACAGTTACACAGATCTACCGAGCATATTGTGAGCTCAAAATCAAAAAAGTAAACTCCAAATAACCAAAGCTTATTTAAAAAAACATTTTGTATAATGTTCATTTTATCAACCAAGGTGCAGGAAATTTCAGGTGGGTTAATGAATGAGCCACAGGGGTACCCAGAAGTCACCTACTACAAGACAGGCCCAACAAAGAAAGTAACAGAATGCCACTAGCCGTCACCTACAGCCCCCAACTGAAACCTCTCCAGCGCATCATCAAGGATCTACAACCTATCCTGAAGGACGATCCCTCACTTTCTCAGACCTTGGGAGACAGGCCAGTTCTCGCTTACAGATAGCCCCCCAACCTGAAGCAAATACTCACCAGCAACTACATACCACACAACAAAAACACTAACCCAGGAACCAAACCCTGCAACAAACCCTGGTGCCAACTCTGTCCGCATATCTATTCAAGAGATACCACATCAGCCACAGCACTGGAGCTCGTTCACCTGCAAATCTACCAATGTGATATATGCCATCATGTGCCAGCAATGCCCCTCTGCCATGTACATTGGCCAGACCGGACAGTCTCTATGCAAAAGAATAAATGGACACAAACCTGACATCAGGAATTATAACATTCAAAAACCAGTAGGAGAACACTTCAATCTCCCTGGTCACTCAATAACAGACTTAAAAGTGGCAATTCTTCAACAGAAAAACTTCAAAACCAGACTCCAATGAGAAACTGCAGAACTGGAATGAATTTGCAAACTGGACACCATCAAATTAGGCCTGAATAAATACTGGGAGTGGATGGGTCATTACAAAAACTAATTTCCCCCATACTGTTACTCACAGTTGACAACCTTCTTGTCAACTGTTTGAAATGGGCCACCCTCATTACCACTACAAAAGTGATTTTTTCTTCCCTGGGTATTCTACTGTTAATTGAATTGTCTCATTAGCACTGACCCCCCACTTGGTAAGGCAACTCCCATCTTTTCATGTACTGTGTGTGTGTGTGTGTGTATGTGTGTATATATATATATACACACACACACACACATACCTGCTACTGTATTTTCCACTCCATGCATCTGATGAAGTGGGTTTTAGCTCACGAAAGCTTATGCCCAAATAGATGAGTTAGTCTCTAAGGTGCTACAAGGACTCTTCGTTGTTTTTTTTTAAGGTTATTGTGTTTATGCTGTATTTACATCAGCTTCTCCTCATTAGTCAGATAATGCCTTAATATTTTGTTTTTATATTTGGTCCGAAGCTTAGGTCTCAATCCTCTTAATTGAAATCAGTAAAAACAAACAAACAAAAAACAACAATCCCTTTTATTGAATTAAATGGGAAGAAGGCTGGGCCAGTAAGAAATGTGAAAATTTGCATGTGTAGTTATTTGTTCAGCCATATTCTGAAGTATATACTTAGTCCTTACTCAGGCAAACTCCCACTGTCTTCAAGGGGGAGTTTACAGGATTTTCATTGGCTTCATTGGGAACTTGCCGCAGTATGGAATAAGTAAAAACTGAGCAAGGCTTCTGCATTCTGAATGATTATTTATTAATATTTTTGAAACAGAGAAACCTCTATCTGCAGCAAGTAAACAGAAAATTCATGACAGAAATGCCCATCTTCAATTGTAGGCATAAACATCTATTTTCTTTAATACTTCTTTCTCACAGTCATCCACTCCTCCAAGGCCCCATTAAAACTGGTCCCTTCAGATGCTTACTTTTTCCTCCCTGAGGAAACTTAAACCGCACCCCTTTTGTACAATCACTGACACTGCCTTTATCTCAAGATGAGGTTTCTTTGATTTGGTGGCCTGTGAAAAGAACTCCCTCATTATTATATTTTCCCACTTCAGTGGCAGACAGGGTTATTTTTAACTGCTGCTTCTTTAGGTAATGTCTTTTCCCAGTTAGCTTAGCAATATGCTTTCTGAATAGATCCAGTCATCAATACTTTATATACAATAGCATTTATTTACAGACACTATCTCTACCGAACAGGTATACAGCATAAAATAGTAAGACTTTGTAATGTTTTTTAAGCAGACCCATATATGGGTAAGACTAAAGTCCACATTTTCAATGGTCTTGTGTCCCTTTAATAGACTCAATTTGTGCTCTGAAATATGTACAGTAGAACCTCAGAGTTATGAACACCAGAGTTACAAACTGACTGGTCAACCACACACCTCATTTGGAACTGGAAGTACGCAAGCAGGCAGCAGCAGAGTGCCCCTCCCTCCCCAACAGGCAAATACAGTACTGTGTTAAATGTAAACTACTAAAAAAAGTAAAGGGAAATTAATTTTTTTTGACAAGATAAGGAAACTGCTTGTTTCATGTAAATTAAGATGGTTAAAAGCAGCATTTTTCTTCTGCATAGTAAAGTTTCAGAGCTGTGTTAAGTCAATGCTCAGTTGTAAACTTTTGAAAGAACAACCATAACGTTTTGTTCAGAGTTATGGACAACCTCCATTCCCGAGGGGTTCGTAACTCTGAGGTTCTACTGTTCTTGCAATTTAACAGTAGATGCAAATCTTAGTAGTAATGCATTTAAATATCTAACTTCAGTCACAAGTCAGATGAGTATTGTGATTGCTCAGGGGTGAGCTGCACCTGTGATTTCTCCCCCAGTTTTTCCTTGGTGCCCTTTCCAAGTAGCAGGCCTATTCTGCACCCTTCCCAAAGTGGAACTCCCCACTTTAAAGTTCACCCCATGTTAGACTGGATTATCCTGCTACAATTCCCCCTAGTCCACTGTCCTGCCATAGTTAGAATGAACAATGCCTTATAACCCTTTGCAGTCCCTCACAACAGCATCCCTCAGGGGACAGGTTTCGCTGCCTTTACCTCTGGGCGGAAACCAGCAGTTCTACCAGTCTTAGCCTCTTGCGGGGTGGCACCTTTCCCTGTTCCCAAACATGTTAATGCGATAGGCCCAACTTTAATTAGTACCTGCAAGACACTCCTCTGGGTGCCTGTGACAGGTAGCTGATTTAAAGTAACTCAAAACAGGTTGTTCCAAACAGACATATTGTCTATTCGCCAAAGGTACATAGTAAGCACAGGAGAGGGTTAAAACTGCCCAAGGTCCACATGCCTGGGTCTTGCCTACAGCCTATCACCTCTATCAAAGCTTAGGAAAACCTTAGTGCCATGGCACTGCTGCAGGACAGACTCTCCCCAATCCTCTCCTGCAGCACCTCTTTTTCTCAGCTGCTGCTGCTTGCTCACTACCTTCTCTTTTTTACTTTCTATGGCAGAGTTTTTAGTGTTCTTTTGATCTTAGGCTCTGGCCTTGGGAAAAGTAGGCCTGTGAACCTGACCGGCATCAGGCAGGTAGGTATTTCCCAATGACCAGCTCGTCCTTTGGTCACTTAATGACTGTTGGTATTCTCCTAGGAGGTGCCTTATCAGACTCATTGTTTTGTTTCCTGCTTGTTCCCCTGTATAACCTCTGTTGATTTGACTCCATGCAGTCAGCCAAGATAATATCAAGAAGGTAAATGGAGATATATTTTTTATGCAAAATAATATATATCTCCTTCATTCTCCACAAGTATCTACTAAGATTTGTGCTCACAATTAATTGGAGGGTGCAAAAAATGTAGGTGTAAGTTGTGTAAGAAAGTGGTCTCATTTTCAGTTTAAACTTCATATTAAGATTTTCACACCAAAGCAAAGAAAATTAGTGATAAATATAGTTTTTTAAAAGTATATTACACGCAAATATTCTATAAAATAGTTCTATGGAATACTTTAACATATTGAGTAAGAAATTAATTAACAAGATTCTAAATGTTAGTGAAGCATTCGAGCCCATTACGTTTTGTTGCATAAAACTGTCTTAGTTCTAATCTCTTTCTACAATGTTTGGTTGTAGAGCTATCATGCAGGAAATCCTACTTGTGTTCTCTCACTCATAAGATCTTTATCCAGAGTCTCGCTTTGCTTGCTTGTCTCAGAGAGAGCCAAGGAGTCACTCATTTCCACACAGAGCTTTGCCAGCTGGTGACTGACTTTCAGTCTTTCTTTTCACTTAATTATACTGAAAGTCCTTCTTTGAAGTCAAGCCAGTTTTATGAATTAATTTACCTGCTCCCTCAATACAAACATTTAACAAACATTCAGGAAACAAATATTCAGGCACTGATTGAATTAAACTGAACTTGTGACCTAGACTCCACATGTCATTTGTTTGGTTCCTAGACTGAATAAGTGAGTAGTTGTCCGTCCGTAGTTCTTCCCTCCTGGGTGATTGAGAACCATTTGGAAAAATTGATTTTTCTACAAATGAATTGGACTAGGAATATGGCTACCTACATTTGATTTAGCCATTCAGAAGAATGGACTACCAGAATGGGTCAACAAAGCTAAAGACTCTTACCTAGATACAGTTTGATAACATGCTCATGACTTGACTTGCTGCTCTATCATTGTTCAAAATAGTTGATTCACACCAAAAGACCCCTTCACATTTAAATAATTGACAGTTTAGACAAACTAATACTGATCCTCCCTTTGTTTTGGACTTCTCATATTAAATAGTTTTTACATATTTTTGAAATGAGTTGAAATTATATTGATTCACTGAACACCTCTGCATTACTGCAGTAACTCTTCTTTTGACAATGCAACACTGATAAACACACAGATAGTTCTCAGGCTTCACTAGTGAATGAGAGACTTGCAGGCTTTCTAGAACCTTCATTTTCTCAGTCTTCTGTAACGTTGCACTGAAGCAGAACAGGAACATTTAAAATTATGCCACAAATAAGGCACCATCTGCAAAGAACCCAAATAAACCATAGCTTCCTGGTTGACAGAACACATTTAATATTGCTACTCTATAAAAGATAATCTCTTTCTAGGGGGGATTAAGGGACACAGAATAAGAAAGGTTCATATGTATGAACCATGTAAGGCTATTCTTACAATTACAAGTAAGACGATGATAATTACCATGGTAATTTGGTTCCTTCATGGATGAAATTTCTTCAAACATATTCAGAAATATCTCCTCCATGTCGCTGTATCTTTATGCTCAGTTCACCTCAGAGATAAAAGCTTCATATCAAACATTTTAAGGAAATCCAGGGGGCTCACAAAAAAAGCTTTTAATCTAATTTTTACAAAAACTGTATACACTTGTTCACTATTCATATAGTTGTATGTAAACAGAAATTTAGCCTTTGGCTTTTCTGTCTCACATTTTATATAACAGTAGTTCATATTTAGTACATAAGGGAAATTGAATGGCTTAGCAAACTGGCAATGGGCTACGTATAGCCTTCAGCATCTGTTATTTTTGGATGGCTGTTTAATGTCCACTGTTGAGTTGGTTATTTTTGGCCTTGGTTCAGTTCTAGTGGGGGTAAGGTGAATAACACAAAACCCACCTTCATAACTGGCAGATTCGATGGCAGTCTTAGCAAAGAGGACAAGACTGGATAGGTATGGAAATTGAACTGCCATGTCCTCGTAGAGATAATAGAAATGTTGGACTGGAAGTGACCTTGAGAAATCATCTAGTCCACCTCCATGTGCTGAGGCAGGGCCAAACATACTTAAACCATGTCTGGCAGGTGTTTGTCCAACCTTTTCTTAATTCCTCCAATGATGCCACCTTCCTTGGAAGCCTGTTCTTCACACAAGTGTCACTCTGGTGAAGGAGGGAAACAGTACACTGCATTGTAGTCCTGGGCTTGTGGACTCAGTGTTTCCAAGCCTGCGCTTGAGCCTCCACATTGCATTGCAAACTTGGGTTTACAATTCCTGGGCCCAGGTCTCTCAGCCTTGCTATCACATCTATATTGCACTATGCCAGTCTTCTGTCGCAGTCTGTGTAGTGCATCCATGCTACAAAATGACAGGGCTTGGACCCGAGCAACTCCCCGTAGCAGGTTCCTACATCCTGGATCCTGAGTGCCTGTGGACCCAAGTCAGACTGATTTTGTGTGTGAATGGAAGACAGGCTTTGCTCAAACCTGAGTCAGAGTCTGGGCTCAGTGTGCAGTGGAGACATTGATAGTAATTTTAAAATCAAATGTCTTACCTACTGGTAAACTTATACTTGATTAAAAAATAAATGTACCTGATATTGGAATTAAAATTTTCATATGTTGAGAGATTTAATAAAATCAGCGTAATAGTACAGTATACAAAAGTATGGGGAAAATATCAGTAGGAAAAAAAACAGAACTAAAATATTTTACATAAACCTGGAGATGTTTGTCTTGAAAGAGGTTTACCAGACAAACCTTAAGTATAGGAACCTCAATCATCTTTACCTGTCTTTATATCAGGAAAAGAATCATGAGCCTGATGTCTAATAATTACATTATTAATTGTCTTGATTGTACAAACTTATTTGGTATCCCCCATGACTTCTAGATATGTGGCTCTACTATCAGATATAGTATATTTTTCCTCCTTCATCACTTGTCCTTGTCAGAGATGTCCCTTATCATCTTTATCTCTTAATTGCATTAGTATTGTAATTGGAGAAAGCCAGTAATTTTTTTTGACAAAACATGCATGTTTGCTATAGATAAGATCAGGTGTGAAAAAAGGTCAAAGGAAATAAGGTATGAGCATCGCTCTATTGTGAATCTCCTACATATTGTGAATCTTGACTCATAGCCGAATGACTGTGATTTTTCACTGTGGTGTTTGTAATTTGATAGGTATTCCTTTCTTTAGGTCTGCTGTGTTTTTAAAAGGGGTTTATCTTCAGATTTAGAACTTGTTTCTAATTTTCATTTAAAAATACAAATTTTTGGTAGATTGGTAAGGGCTGATTGTACCTCTAGAAAGGCAAACTGGACAGAAGCGTCTACTTCAATTAAGATTGCCTTATATGCATCCTTGGGGTCCCGTACAGTCCATAAGGCAAACTGTGCAGCTACCTAGGGTGCCAAAATGTGATGGATTCAAAATATGTCCCCTCCAAACTCTATTCAGTCTTTTAGTCTTCAGACCCTCCCCCTCCCATCCACACTATCCAGAATGTCATTTCCTCTTCAGAGGGAACTTCTCGCAGAACTCTGCCTTGGGCACCAGAGCTTAGTCTCAGCCCCATGTGTCCTCTATATTTGTCTGGGACTGATGTTATATTCAGCATGAGGTAAAATCTTATAGGCAAGGTAAGTAATTCAAAGCAAATATCTAAGTGGCTTCTTGCCGTTGTTTAGTCACAATCAAACAGTTAAGAAAGGATATAATAAATCCAAGCCACTGAGCTACGTATACAAGATAATATAGAACAAGATCAAATGTAACTGATAAGATAGATGATGGTTGAAACTGTGTCTGCAGAAAGATATTTTATAGCATATAATGCTTGGCAAAAGAGACAGTGTAGATCAAATGGAATGCTAGGAAGATTAGAAATGATTATAAAATTGTAAGATCTCCAGGGTAAGGTCACTGATTCTGATAGAACAATAGCAAGACATATGCATAAAAGAAGCCTGTTAAAAGACTAAAGCTGGGGTGTACAGCAAAAACACATAGATGATATGCATTTGTATTTTTAAATAAATTTATTTTGAATGTGTTTGCACCTATATTGCATTTATTCTTCCTGAATATTTTACTAGATTATTTTACTGGCAGGAATATTTGATGAAATGGCATATTTAAATACATATTTTAGAACACTTATGGAAAATTCATTTTGAATTTGTAATCTTGAGTATCTGCTCTGGAAATCTGATTCTAAAGGGCTCATTAATCCAATCAGGGAACCAGAAACATACCAAGTCACCTGTGTTAACAACTGCGGAATAATTTACAATTAACTTTAACAATTTACAATTACAATTGCGGATACATGCTCTTCTAAATAATAAAAAACACTGGCTAGATTTGTCCCCCACCTCCCGTGCAATGCAACTGGAAAATTTGCTTAACCCCTACATGATTTTCCTGTCATGGGGAATTCCAGGTGGCAAAATGTATAATGGCTCCTATGCTGTTCTCTTCCATTCTTCCCCTCTCCCCCAATCTCTAGCATAGGCAATGTGGGTGTGGAAAAGAGGGACATGGATGATGAGCTGCTAGGGCAGCCAGGAACCAGTTGGACATAACAGGCCCTTGGGCATCCTTATGAGCTGGCACAACTTAGAGAAGCCTTGTAACTTGTCTGAGTTGTGTCTCGGAAAAGGGAACTGGTGCTCAATGGTCCCATGACTAGTTTTAGGTTGGGGTAAGGGTGTCTAGCAGCAGCAGGTGCATAAAGGCTGACCCAAGGTTCTCGCTCTTTTTTGGTAAAGTCAATTGAGAAACTAATGTGATAAATAGTTGTGGGCCTGGAGCCCAATTCATTAAAAGGAGACTTGCCATATCTATGCAGGCAGAGCTGAGATTTAAGTCTGGCACTTCTACACGATACATTTTTATTCATGCAATTAACTATTTCTCTACTGTTATTAGCTCTGTTTGTTTTACAATGGTCAGGTGAATGACATAACCGCGCACATGCAGTATGTGCAGCTTCTTATGCTTTGTGTGTGTGTGTGTGTGTGTGTAGCTTCTCTTCAAGATTATGAAAATGATGTGGAGTTTTCTGAATAATTAGGAAAGTAATGACTGTTTCACTGATGCCAAAATACATAGTGAGATGAAGCAGAGATTTTTTTTCAAAGTGAGACACACATCCTATGATACACATAATGTTAGGCTGGGTCTCACTCTGATCTGTCTTACAATAATATTTTGCTGGTCTAACTCTTGACTTTCAGCATAATTGGTGCTCATCTGTTCCTGTGTGAGATCAAAATCAATCCCTGTTGCTTTATATCTGCTTTATCAAATGGCTGATGAAGATGATGATCTGTCTGAAGGACGGTGGTGCTGTACAGTGACAGTTGCTCAGTCTGTCATTATAAATAAGCTACTTTCTTATTGGCTTGCAGAATAGACTTGCTATGTCACTATGTCAATCGAAAAACAGCTCATCCATTAGAGAACGTAAAATATATTGTACATCTGAGTACCCGATGTTCTAACAGGTTGGTTTTTTATCAGTAAATAAGTTAGTTCTCCAGCAAGATGACTGGCTAGATTTCATTTTGTATCAAAACTAAGAAAATTTCAAAATAAAAGTTGAGAAGTTGAAAATTAATTAAGGAGAATCTTGATATCGTGTAGTTGTACGACTGATTTGTCCTCTGGCACAGTCACATACCAGGCATACTTTTATGACAGTATTTCATACAGCAATTTAGGGGATTTATTTTCCCATTGATACATGAACTTTTTTTCTATTGGGCCTGATTCTGCAGTTCTTTTGCATGCGGAACTTGATTTGCACAGGAGTTATAAACCTGGAAAGACTGCAAAATCCTGCCCAATTATTATTATTACACCCTAAGTAATGATACAGTGAGTAACTATCTATTACAACAACAGCCATCAAACTGAATGATTTAACTCTAAAAGATCCAGGCATTTTAATGGAGTATTGCAGAATACATGTCTCCAGCTTTGAAAATCAACATCTTGGTTTTGTTTTGACTGATTTCTTCTTTTTTTTTTAATGTCACAGACCAAGACCATTATACAGTGGTAATGTTCTAGTCCATTAATATTATCTCTTATGTTGTGCTTGATGATATCTTGGCATCTTACTTGACAAACAGCTCCACACTGAAACTTTTAGTATTTGGAAAATTTTTGAAATCAGTAACAAAACAAAACAAAACACAAACAAAACCCAACAACCAAAACCAAATGCAAAACTACTTAGTTGACTAATTTTTCGTCATAGAATGAAAACCCCAGATACTTCATTTCAGTTGTGTGAACTATAAATACATTACATTAATTTTGTTCAAGTTTGTGAAATGTGAGCAACGCTTGCTTCAAAACAAATCCCTAAACTTACAGAAGGAAAGAAGAACTATTCCCCTTTTCTTACTCAGGTGTGAAATAAAATGATTTAGATGCTGAATCTTACTCAGGGATGTTCTCACAAAGTATTAACTGCAGTTTCCCTCCTTAAAGGCAAAACCTTAAAAGCAAGAGAGGCAAACCTGCACTCTTGGTCTTATTTGTGACAGAGAAGTGGGGGAAGGGAGACAGGGTACAGCTACCTTATCATCAGACTTGTTATAGCATAGTTTAGAGCAGCCTAGGAGTTGCTCCACACTGCATTAGCAGCTCCCAAATGACTGTCTCCTAGCTGGGGATTGCAGGAGCACAGTGCACTGTAGCCATGCCCTCTCAATGAGCTGATGTACCCTCTATTCCAGGCTAAGTGCTGGTATAGGAGCTAGTTATGCCAGTTCTACACCAGCTGAGTGATTCCTCATGCTGAGAAGAAGAAAAATAATACATATTTATGTTGAGTGTGACATAACCTAGAGGAGTGGTGTTGACCCCTGTATTGAGGGGGTCCCTCAATGAAAAAAATTCTGAATTAGATTTTTTAATAACTCTAGTGCTTCATTATATTGAGGTAGAGGGGGGTAATCAGTTGAACATGAGTTCCCAGTGTGACACGGTGGCCAAAAGAGCTAATGTGGTCCTGGGATGCATAAATGGGAATCTTGAGTAGACGTAAAGAGGTTATTTTACCTTTGATTTGGCACTAGTGTGACTGCTGCTGGAATGCTGTGTCCAGTTCTGGTAGCCACAATTCAGAAGAATGATGATAAATCAGAGAGGGTTCAGAGAAGATCCATGAGAAGGATTAAAGGATTAGAAAACACGCCTTATAGTGATAGACTCAAGGAGCTCAGTCTATTTTGTTTAATAAAGAGAAGATTAAGGGTGACAGACTATAAGTACTTACATGAGGAACAAATATTTAACAATAGGTTCTTCAATCAAAAAAGCCGAGAAAGGTATAACATGATCCAATAGTTGGAAGTTGAAGCTAGACAAATTCAGACTGGAAATAACGTGTACATTTTTAATGATGAGCGTGATTAACCATTGGAACAATTTACAAAGAGTTATGGTGGATTCTCCTCCACTGACAATTTTTAAGTCAAGATTGGATGTTTTTCTAAAAAATCTGCTCTAGGAATTATATTCTATGGCCTGTGTTATACAGGAGATCTGACTAGATGATCACAATGGTCCCTTCTGGCCTTGTAGTCAGTGAATCTCCAAATTTGTCAAGGGATGATTCTAGTGTTATAGAGATGTCTTTTTCTGTCCCCATGAAAATCCGTCCAGATTTGGCTAAATTATGAGATATTGAAAATTACCATGTGTCCAATAGAGTTTGTTAGGCAAATATGCTGTCTGTATTGTGACTAAATATATGATTGTCGGGAACTTTTTTGAAATGAAGTCTAACTTACACTTTGCCTTGGAGATGAATCTCCCCAGAAGAGGCAGTGATGCCCCTGCTGCCTTCCTTAGCCGATGATTTCAGGCTATTTCACGATCTGGCTAACAGGGTAGCAGACATGCTGCAGATACCTCTTGAGGAGGTAAAAGACACTCATCTAAGCTCTTGGACATCTTGCACTCCTCCTCCAGAATAGCCCTCCCCATCAACAAGGCCCATCTGGACCTGGCCAAGCTTATATGGCAATGCTGGCATCAGTCATGCCTACTGGTAAGTGGGCCAATAGGAAATATTACGTCCTGGCTAGGGAAATGGAATTTCTCCCCCTCCACCCAATTCTATTGTTATGGACGTCGTAAATTCCCGGGGTCGCCAACACCAAGTGAGATCCTCCTCCTGTGATAGGGATTGGAAACACCTTGACCTATTCAGGAGAGAGACCTATTCCTCCTCCACTCTTTAATTGAGAATTGCAAAGTATGACTGTTAACTACACCAAGCTTAACACTGTTATTGATCAGCTCCCAAAGTCGCACCATGAACAGTTTTTGGCCATTATCAATGAGGGACAAATGGTGGCCAAGACAGCGCTCCAATCAGCCCTTGATGCAGCCGACGCAGTGGCCTGGTCCATCTCCATTTATGCAGAGAGCATCCTGGTTGAACATATCTGGCTTCCCTAAGGAAGTGCAGGCTACTGTGGAGGACCTTCCCTTCGAAGGCACCAAATTGTTTGCCAGGAAGATTAAGCATATGGAGAGACACCTCAAAGACTCCAGACCACTCTCCATTCATTAAGAATTTATACTCCTGGACAAAAAAAAAATGTAGTCCACAAATTCAGCATAAATCCTGCACTCCACATTTTCCAACTCAGCACTACTATGAGCCTCAAAGGAAAAAAATCCAGATTTACTTAACATTAAACCATCAGGCCTCCAGTCTTCCTCATCACAACCATCCAGCTCAAAACATCAGTTCTGACATGTTGGTCGAGGCACCGACAGACCACTCCCCTCAACACCATTTGGGTACCGCCTTGTCTCGTTCTACAACAACTGGGAATAAATAACATTCACCCGATGGGTCCTGGAAATCATCCACAATGGGTATTCCATCCACTTCACCTCCCCCCTACCCCAACACCCTTCCCCATCCCTCTTCAGGAACCCTTCTCACAAGAGTTTATTACAACAAGAAATAGATCACTTCCTCCATCTAGGAGCCATAGAACTGGTACGAAGCAAAGGTTTTTACTCTCATTATTCTAGAAGAAGGGAGGTTGGAGACCCACATTGGACCTCAGAGCATGGAACAAAGCTCAAAAATTCAGGATGGTCACACTAGCAGCGATCATTCCATCTTTGGAACAGATTGGTTTTCGGCCCTTGACCTGCAGGATGCATATTTTCACATATTGATCCTACCTTCCCATAGATGATTTCTCAGATTTACCCTGGCCCAGGACCATTACCAATAGAGTGCTCCCCTTTTGCTTCTCATCGGCTCTGACCGTATTCTTCAAGGTCCTCTCCATAGTGGTGGCTCACCTATGCTCACAGGGGATCATGATTTATTTCTACCTGAACTATTGTCTCCTCAGAGCCGGCTCCTTCGTCGAGGCCCAGCAGGTTACCCAAACTGCTGTAGACTTGTTCACGGAACTGGGTCTACAGATCAACATTAAAATATCAACGTTCACCCTTGTACAGCGCTTAGAGTTCATAGGGAGTGACCTCAACTCGTTACAGACAAAGCCACTCCTGCCACAGTACAGGTTCCACACCCTGGCCATACTCATAGAGACATTACATATCAGGTAGATGCTGCTTCCAACTTCTGGGGTATATGGCAGCAGGCGCGTCCATAATACCTCCTGCCAGACTTCACATGAGATGCCTCTAGATGTGGTTCAGCTCGGTCTACTGGCTGAACAGAGACAGATTAGACAAACCTCTAGCACTACATGCTAAAGTCAAACACTCCCTGATCTGGTGGAAAGACCCAGCAAATGTCTGCATGGGTATCCCTTTCTTGCAAACTTCCCATTATTACTCCTCACCAGTGACACATCTCATAGGATGGGGCGCACATCTCAACAATCTTATAACACAGTGCAAGTGGTCATCCATGTAGATGTCTCTTCACATCAACCTTCTTGAACTCAGTGGTCAGGAATGCCTGCGCCCACTTCCTCCCACTAATGAAGGATACACACATAAGAGTCTTGACAGACAGCATAGCAAGTATGTACTACAGTAGAACCTCAGAGTTATGACACCCCCCTTCAGGTAATGGAGGTTGTTCATAACTCTGAAATGTTCATAACTCTAAACAAAACGTTATGGTGGTTCTTTCAAAAGTTTACAATTGAACAGTGACTTAATACAGCTTTGAAACTTTACTATGCAGAAGAAAAATGCTGATTTCCCTTTATTTTTTTTAGTAGTTTGTTTAACGCAGTATTGTACTGTATTTTCTTTTTTCTTTTTTTTCCCTCTCTGCTGCTGCCTGACTGCATGCTTTCAGTTCCAAATGAGGTTTGTTTTTGACTGGTCAATTTGTTACTCCGGTGTTTGTAACTCTGAGGTTCCATTGTACATAAATTGACAGGGAGGTGCCAGATTTCCCTCTCTTTGCATGGAAGCACTAAAGCTATGGAACTGGTCCATTTCCCATAATGTCACATTATCAGCGGCCTACCTTCCAGGAGCACAAAACTCGATAGTGGACAGTATCCATTGCAAGATCCCTAATGACCACAAATGGGAGATAAACCCAGCAGTTTATCATAAACTTCATGACCTATTCAGGTGATGGGGACACCAACCACAGACCTGTTCGCCACTTACCTGAATAAGAAATGCCCATGCTACTGCTGCAGGGCAGGAATAGGACAACATTCCTTGGGGGACGCTCTCCTCCTTCTGTGGGACAGGGACCTTCTCTATGCCTTTCCCCCGTTCCCCCTACTATCAAAAGTCCTACTAAAAATAAAAAGAGAGAGAGAGCAAATGTCATACTGATTGCTCCCCCCTGGCCGAGACAGACTTGGTATCCTTACCTGCTACAACTGGTAACATGCCCACTGATCTCTCTCCAACCCACTCTATACTTCCTATCACAGAATGAAGGACGCATTCGCCATCCTAATTTGCGGATACTCCGACTCAAGACCTGGCTCCTTCGTGGTTCCAGCACATAGAAAGATTCTGCTCTGAGGGGGTACAGGAAGTGTTACTACACAGTAGAAAAATCGACTACCTGTCATACTTACCTGCAAAAGTGGACCGGGTTTCAGGTTTGGTGTAATTCCAGACAAATTTCCCTGACATCTGCTACTCTCCCAATGGCCTTAGATTGTATACCGACTCTCAAAAAATCAGGACTATCTCTCAGTCCACTCAGAGTTCACCTAGTGGCTACAGCAGCCTACAATCAAGAAGTAGAGGGATACTCAGTGCTTTTGCACCCAACCACAAAATGATTCCTCAGAGGTGTAGTAAACCTTTTTCCCCAACCCAGACATCCAACCCCGACATGGACCCTAAACCTAGTACTAAAAAGCCTAACTAGACCACCCCTTGAACCCATGGTTACTTGTTCACTCTCATACCTGTCAATGAAGATCACTCGCTGAGGAGAATGGGGAAATAGCAGCACTGATGGCACATCCCCCATATACAAAATTCTATCAAGACAAAGTCACACTCAGACCTCACCCAAAGTTCATCCCCAAGGTGACCTCATCTTTTCATATAAACCAACTGATTCACTTCCTGACTTTCTACCCCAGGCCTCACTGTGGTAACAGGGAGGTTATACTGCACATGCTAGATGTTAGGAGAGCCCTGTCCTTTTATTTGGACAGAATGAAGGCTTTTAGGAAGTCTCCTATGCTTTTCCTTTCCATTGCAAAGAGGTCTAAGGGCGCAGCGATATCGGCTCAGAAACTCTCCAAATGGATCTCAAGCTGTATCAGGTTTGCAACATAGAACCTCCATCCAGAATCTGCACACAGTCCACAAGGTTAAGGTTGGTTTCCTCCTCTGTCGTCTTCCTCAAGAATGTCCCTATCTTGGAAATCTGTAGAGCAGTTACCTGGGCATCTGTACATACCTTCATAGAACATTATGCGATTACCAGGGACTCCGCTTCAGAAGCGATCTTCAGCTCCACAGTATTGTCATCCATAGCAGACTTGGCTCCGAAGCCCCAGCCTCCCACTGGGGTTACTACTCAGGAGTCACATACAGTGGAGACCCATAGGGACACTACTTGAAGAAGAGGAAGTTACTTACCTCTTGGTTCTTTGAGGTGTGTGTCACTATAGGTGCTTCACGACCCACTCTGCTCCCCTCTACTTTGGGATTCTTGTCAAGGACTCTGGTAGAGCAGGAATTGAGGAGGGTTCGCCTGCGTGTTCTGGTTAGCCACATGGCAGGGCATAAAGGGTGGGGGCCAGCGAATGTGTGGGCCGAATGGACATTGCTACCGAAATTCTCCAATTAGCAGCGCAGGGATGGAAGCACACATACAGTGGAGTACCCATAGGGGGACACATCTCGAAGAACTGTTGTTACTGCACAAGGCGAGTAACTTCCTCTTATTTCCCTATAAGCAGAATAACAGTAACAAGTGACAGTTGAAAAATATTGACATTTTAATGGTGACCATTACAAATGCATAACATTATTATTAATAATAGAAATAACTTAGTTGAAGTTATCTGACAGGTTAAAAGCATGAGCATTTTGTACCATGTCAGAGGCATCCACAGCAGTTATTCTTGTTGACAGAAGTTTAACCCAGTGCCCTCTGCATTCATTCATGAAATGTCCATTAGAAATCCAACTTTCCTGGGATGGAAAGATTCAAATCCTTTCCAATGAATAAAACATTAATGACCACTGCAATACCGAAACAACAACAAAATGTTGATTAAAAAATGATCATATTTCTAATTCATGCCATCCATCTGTCTACATATAAATATCATTTTTTCACTGAATTTTTTTCTTTTAGAAAAGGAAAGCAAAGCAAAGAAGGCAAAAGTCTTATAAAATGGATGTTGATAAGATGTTCTACAATGATACATTTTCTTCATTAACAGTAAAATTCACCACAGTGCACAGAAGCTATGCAAAGTCACCTGCATCACGTAAGCCCTTTGTGGAAGACTTACGTGGTGTGGAGGACCTTGTATTTGCTCCCTGCACTGGGGTGAATTCCACCCTAAGTTTTATAAGAAAAGACACCATATTTTCGCTCTGGTAGTTTCTAGATGACCAGCAGTTAGCTCTCCAAAAAGGTTAATGGGAGGGAGATTATGTTACTATCAATTATACAGACTGTACTGAGAAAATCTGAGCCTGTACAAAAAATACATTGGATCCAATAGGCTTGGGTTTCTGGACCAGATTTGACCCAGGAATATGTGGCTATGGATCTTTCAAAAATGAATGTGAAGCTTACTGGGGACTTTACCCTTCCAAAAAAAATCTCCCGACCCCCCCCCCCCCACCGCATTTTGTGAATATTATCTGTAACATTATGGTTATTTTTTTTAAATACCATAAATAGTCCAATAAAAAGTATGATATTTAGTTTCTCTTGAGCAGTTGCATGTTCTGAGTTTGACTTGGCAATGCCCTTTTATCACCTAATGTTGCCCTCTTCAGGAATTATGCACCACTAGGTGTGTGACTGAGAGGCATCCAGTTACATGCATGGTATAAAAGGTCAATAAATCATAAAAAAAGACATACTTTTATGTGGAAAAATGCATTCAACATTTTTTCCTGAGTAAAGTATGCAGAAAACCTGCTTAAATGGGGCATATAATTTTTAATGAATCAGGCCTTAGTCCTAGGAAATGAACCGAGTATGATAAATAAGATGGAAGTTGGTGAATATCTAGGGTCTAGTAATCATATCATCATGTTTGAAATACACCTGAGGGTTTGTGTGAAAGGTAGTAGCTCAAAAGGATTAGTCTTTAGACTAGCGGACTTTGAGAAATGTAGGATAAATTGGAGAAATTTGATTGTAATCGACTAATCAAAAACGTGCTACTGAAAATTCAGATGTGCTAATAGAAAAATCAGAAGGACATGAACTACATTAATTTCAATAAAATACGAGTCCAGTAGCTTACAGAAAAATACTTTGATTTATTTCTGTGGGATCCATGCATTATTTTCATAGAAATGCTTACCCTGAAGTGTAATTTCCTTTTTCCGGGTTTCCTTTAGTTACCATTTTATCAAACCATTAGGTTCTGAGTCTGCTTTCTTGACCAGTTTTAAACTGTTACTCCACTGAGTTTAGTTTTGTTTCTTCTGTTTTATGCCAATGTGAGATCAGAATCAGGCCCAAGCACTGCAGGCACAAGTGTCCAGTTTTCACTTCAGACGTGCCTTGCTTCAAAATGAAACACACAGTCCAGTAGTCAGCTGATAAGAATCAGGTGGTCTGTGCAGGCATTTGAAAAATCAACGACTGTATCATTTATTTTATTTAATTTGATGTAATTGTTAGGAAATGTATGAACAGAGTTCCAGACATCATGCTGAGTGACAATGTAAGAAGAATGTGGTAAATGAGAAGATTGAAAAAGCTGAAATAAGTAGCTAAAGGAGGGAAAAAATAATGTATAAGCCCACTGATTTCAGTGCAAGATCAACAGAGCAACACGGCATAAAGTCTACAGGTAAAGAGATATTGGAGCCTCTGTTTGCTGTCAGCCCAAATACCACCGATTTGGTTGATTTAATGTACCCTGTCTACATACACACACACATCATACATAATTTGAAAGCTTATTATGTCTACTTTAAGAAGATGTATGATGTGGAGCTGTCAAGTGGTGCTGTTACCATGCCAAGGGGATAAACAGGGATACCATCAACACGTTAAAATGACCTCTTTGAAATATTTATATTTGTTTTAGTTTAATGACTCTGTGTATTATTTCAAGACATAACATTGGATTTCTTTGTGACCTCATAGCATCACAACAATCTAAAGGGTAAAACAAAATCTAATAGTAAATTTCTACAGGTACCATTGAAATGTAATAGTGCTGGTGACATTTCTAGTCAACATCATTATCATCATCTTGTTCATCATTATGATCTCTGTCAAGAGTGCGTGGGTTACCACAGTCTCCACTGCCTGGGCATGTACACAGTTCTGTGCAGTTCTGACTATAGACACAGTTGATTGTTGTTTGCACCTGCCGTATAGGCACAGATAAGTTCTTGTAGAAGCTCATATCCCATTGGCCCTTGAAGAATACAGGAAGTAGTTCATCATCCACATTTTTCCATCTACGTTTCTATGGTGATCTGAATCTGGTTTACCTACGTATGCAGACATCCAAATCTATGTTTGCCAAGATGCTCTTTTAACATGATCTTTACAACTGTCTCATATGCAAAAAGTCTCCAGAAAGAAGAAGTGTTTGTGTTGGGTGTGCTCTTACAATCTCAGGTGCATTTTTGAACCATAATCTGTTTGTTCACATTTCTTCTTCTTCTTGGCCATTTACCTTTCTTATATTTACTTTGATGGACTGTTGATTACATTAATATTACCTCTGTTAGGTGGACCCTACTCTTACAAGATGGATATACATTTTCCATAGAACATGCTTCATGGGCAGAGAAAACATTTAGGTAGAAAATCTGCATAACACAGCAAGTGACATTTGTGCAGGACTCATGAATGTAACAACATATCAGTAAAATAATTGATTACTTTTTTAAATACAATGTTTAAACATAACCAAAATTAGAAGGAACTGGGCATAATTAAGCTCCTTATTTTACCTGAAGATAGCAGAGAGACTGAGTTCTTGCCATCAATATCAACTGATCAACAGTGTCTATATATATATATATCTGGGCCGGATTAAGCCACTGAATGATCATAGACACTAAGGTTTTGTGTGTCCCTCTTGCACCATATTCCTAACATTTGAACCCTGATGCAGCATGATATGGCAAGTCAGGCAGTCAGAGGTCAAAGGATTGCGCCATTCCCACTATGCCACAAACCTGTCTTCTTTTTACAGAGCCAAATCTGCTTGCCTGGCTCTGGGTTTCCTTCTCCATCTTTTCTCTTACCATCCTCCCACTGGTACAACACTGCTCTGCTCTGCATGCAATGATTATGTAGTTATGGTTAAGGCATTGTGACAAAGTTCCTCCTCTATCTTGGTGGGTCCTACGCTTATTGGTGGATTTTCTTGCCTCAGAGATTCACCATGTGGGTGGGGAATCAGACCAGAGACCTTCCCCTCTGGAAGAACCCACAGTCCAGGTCAATTGGGAGGTTTGGGGGGAACCCGGGCCCGCCCTCTACTCCGGGTTCCAGCCCAGGGCCCTGTGGACTGCAGCTGTCTATAGTGCCTCCTGTAACAGCTGCATGACAGCTACAACTCCCTGGGCTACTTCCCCATGGCCTCCTCCAAACACCTTCCTTATTCTCACCACAGGACCTTCCTCCTGGTGTCTGATAACGCTTGTGCTCCTCAGTCCTCCAGCAGCACACCCTCTCACTCTCAGCTCCTTGCGCCTCTTGCTCCCAGCTCCTCACACTCACACCACAAACTGAAGTGAGCTCCTTTTAAAACCCAGGTGCCCTGATTAGCCTGCCTTAATTGATTCTAGCAGCTTCTTCTTAATTGTCCTAATTAGCCTGCCTGCCTTAACTGGTTCTAGCAGGTTCCTGATTACTCTAGTGCAGCCCCTGCTCTGGTCACTCAGGGAACAGAAAACTACTCATCCAGTGACCAGTATATTTGCCCTCTACCAGACTCCTGTACCCCACTGGTCTGGGTCTGTCACAGCATATTAGTGTTTGTGTTCCCAGATTAGATTAAACTGATTTTTAAAGACACATTAGGTGTTTCATATTTTTTCCTCTCACAGTATCTGTATAGGGCAGAACTAACATTGTTTGGGTGCCTAAACGATGTACTTTTGTACTGTAACATGTTTCAATTTCTTTTAAGTGTAACCAAAACTCTGAATTTCTTGAGTTTGTAATGCTTGGGATTAGGATAATTATAAATCCTTATTTTTTGTCCATAAGTTACTAATACGGACTCTCAATCTTAACTCCTTTTCAGAGTAGTTATTTGTCCTGGAATTTCCTTGTCTTTTTATATTAAGTATTTTATACATGAACATGAAACAAGAAACCCAAAGATAATTCTATTGTGATATTCTACTGATTGGAAGATTTGTAGTGTCAATCTTAAATTACTTCTTAGTAATTTTAACTTTTAAGAGCAAATTCATTGGTATACCACAGCAACGCAAAACAGGCCAGAGTGCACTGGCTAGTTAATCTGAGTTACATATGGTTTGCGTTGCCAGAGCAGTGCAAAGCAACAAAAGTGTACTGGTGAATTTGGCACTTAATTTGATTTACTGGTTTAAAGGGCTATGTTAGTGACACCTGTGCTATGTGAAAGGAGGGTAGGGAGAGCCCAGACCATGAGTCCCAGTGGCTCGATGGTTTAAGGGCTCACCTTGTGCTCCTGTCTCAATTCGCATGGCAGTGCTGCCCTGCTGCACTGTGGAGTCAAGATAGCAGTGCCATAGGGGAGCCTTTCAAGCACTGCTGCCCAAGCTAGTATGCAGCCACTGAACCTTAAAAGAGCAATAACAATTGCTCAAGTGATTTACCAAAGAGAAATTTTTACACATGCATCTAGTCTCTCTTGTAGCACTGACTCATTACAATCTATAGAATTGTTGCAATCAAATCTTCTATGGAGGAAGGCTGTTGATTTGTTGAGTTGCCTCTGTCACAACGAGCTGTTGACCTGACCCATCTGTAGTCTATGTAATTATAGTAATTAGATACTACAATGGTTAATAACTTACTTTAATTATAACCCAATTTCTTCAAATATAGCCTATGCAAAAGATTTGTTAAATTCTAATTTATGGAAACTTGAATAGTTTGTTGTTCCCTTATTAAGATCATTTGGGACAAAGAAAAGACTGACACATACTATATTTCTTAAAGGACCAGTTTTAAACTAATTTTAAACTCCTAAACTAACATGTACATGTAAATTCTCAGCAAATGCATTATATACCCAAACAGTAAGTGATATAAGTTTGGGGCGGATATGCTGTATTCTTCATACAGAACCAGCATTGAATCCCGGCTTCAGGTGCAAATGGGAACTCAGCCTTAATCATGGAGTTGTGACTGGTGCCACCATAATATCTTCTATTCATCTGGAAGGACTCTTGTAACATTGAAAGACAGATTTCTGCTATTTTGATTGTTTAGTTTCTTAGGTGTGATTTCCATTTAGACTAATCTTGATGCTGCATCTCTGTGTGGCTTAGCGCTGCCTTTCTCTATGTGCAGATATTAGAATTCTGTCTGAGCAAACTCAGCTGACTCAGTTCTATGATCAGCACTAGCCAGCTGCCATACAAGGTCTTGCTCGGAGATGTCAGTTCTTGCTTTATTCTAATAAGGGCCCAAAACGTCCAAACTTAAAAGCCTACTCTTATGAGATGTGCTCTTCATGGCAGTGCTGAGAGCTCAGCACCTAGAAGCATCAGAGATCTGAGGGGGAAATGCACCTTTTGAAACTTGACTTATCTCTCAAAGACCTGAATTGGGAGAAGGCAGCATTTATAGCTCTCAACTTTCCAATGTGTGAGAAAAGCAATCAGAATGTGACCTGTGACCAAAACGTCAAACACCTGGGTGGTGTTGCTTGTTGCACCAAAATTGACAGATTACAGTGGTTAAAAATAGAATTTATTAGTTAAATGTTTTGTTGCTGTGTGAATGAAATAAAACGTTTGTCTAAGAAGAAAGCTGGAAAAAGAGAAATTCCATGATGCACAACTACTGTATAAGGACCCCTTGCATTGCTTATTAGCTGGATTGGGACCTTGAGATCCCTAGCACAGACCTCTAGCACTTGAGCTAAAGGAGATCTTTTATGTGGACAAGCCAGTGGTTGACAAAGTGACACACACTTTGCCAGTGGGTCCACAGCTATTTGCTAGGGAGCAGTAGAATGTTGAGGATCAGTATTTGTGGATTCTATTACTGCTCCTTAGAAGAGAGGTTTGTCTGATAATTAGAGCCGAGGTTATAGACAGAGTAGCCAAGTACATACGTTTGGCACATTCATTTGGACAAGCAATGTGATTAAAGCTTGGGTTTGCCTATCATATTAAAGCCTGCCTCTCATATAAAGAATCTGGTGAAAGGCAGCCTAGCACCATTGAACTCAATGGAGCTGGGCTGATTTAAACCAATTGAGAATCTTTCTATTCCCAGTTCTGCCAGAACTGATTTTGTGCAACCTCTCCATTCACTTATATGTAAAATGGGGTTGTATAGGAAATGATACTTTCCTTTCTCCTTGCATAGGGGGATAGGTCCTTGATCAACAGTAGCGGTTTTGAAGAGCACAGAAGAAGAACCGAGCTTGGAACTCGTGGCCTTCTGGCTGTAGAGCAGTACACCATACCCTAAGTCAAAGGGTGTTTGCATAGAAAAGGTCGGTCTCTCTGACCCTTTTACTCATGACTGTGTAAGATGAAAGTTGATTCTCCCAAAGTGCAGAAATTACTGAAAAATCTTGAATGCCTGAGAGGTCTGGTAGCACTTCAGAAAACAAAAGCATTTAAATCAACATTGCCTAATTTTTTCATTATTAGAATCCACTGTTATCAAATGAATGCAAGATATAGCTGGAACAGTAGTTATTGTATAAGTTTTAGCAAACGGTGCTCATGCCCCAATCATTTCCTAGAATTCTTAGAGGCTATCACTGCCAGACTGGACAGTAGAGATGCAGCAAACATCTTGTACCATGATTTTCAGATAGCATTTAACAGAGTTCCGCATCAGGAGCTAATGTCTAAAGTGCTGAATTGCAGAGTAGGAGGAAAGTTGACAGACTGGATCAAAAACTGGGCAAGGGCCAGGAACTAAAGGGTAGGAATAAATGAAAAATCTTAAGCTTGGGGAAAAATTACCAATAGGGTACTTCGGGGACTAGTGTTGGTACTAAAGAGTTACTTTGTTGTTTGTAGAAATTACACGTATAATATATTTGATGAACGTATATATAAATCAGGTTTTGAGAAGATAATTTGTAGTCATACCCAATATTCCTAAACAATGTAATCATTTCAGAAAGATGTATGCATCTGAAGTACTTGAATTAAGCCATGGTAGATGCAATACAAGATAGAGAGATGTAGAATAATAAATCTGCAGAGAGAGGAAACTTCTCCTCAGAAAACAAAATACATGCGTTACATGGAAAAAATAGTTAAGTCTCATCACCAAGAAAGAGATTTGGGAGTTATTGATGAAATGTCCTTTAAGCTTCTTTCCTATATGCAACTGCAGTGAAGAAAACAAACAAAGAATGAGGCTATAGACTTCTATAGAAATAGATTATGAATCAAGTAAATAATAAATATACTAACTGGGAGAATATGCTGGTTTAAAGTTCTTGAAAAATACTCAAGTACTGATGACCGTACCACATGGTGATTGTTGAAGTGTAATCAAACAACCAGAATGATATTAAGCCTCAAAGATTTGTTGCAACACAATAACTTTTGGGTGTATTGTCTCTGGAAAGAGAATACTGCTTGTGGGTGATCTCAGTTTTTAAGTAGGAAGTTGGTTGACAAATTTTATTCAAATAAACTAATTAATCAATAAATATAACAACAAGACGTCCTTATCTGAAAAAGAGAAAAATTGAAGTTGTAAGTAAATCTTGAGGAAAGGGTTGGGTGAGATTTGTTCCTGCAGCTGCTAGTGTTTGGGGATAATTTTCTACTTGTTTGCATTGTGATGGTGGATCTTTTCACTGGGAAAAGTTGGAATATTATCTTTTTCACTTTTTTTTTTTAATTTAAAGTTTAAAATTTTAGAATATTGGAGAAAGTAGCAAGACTTGTGGGGCCAAAGTAGTTGTACTGATTTATAGCAGCTGAGGTTCTGTCCTATAGAGTGAATACTGGACAGAGAATGATTATGTACTGTAATTATGAAGAAAATAGGAATATATATAAAAAAGGTGAAGAAGTGAAAAAAGTATTAGAATTCCAAGAAGAAAATGCAGAAAATGTCCCAAAAAGTCAAGTGAACAAGTTCAAGGAACTTTAATGGTCAGCATCGTCACAGACATAAGATGTATGTTAAATTCACTGATCTTGATTGTATTTTAATTTCATTGGGTTAACGGCAGAGGGTAATACTTAGTGATGTCTTCCAACAGTAATTCAGTTTTTGCAAAACAGAAACTAATGTTTCTCAGCTTCACATGTCCTAGACCTGCAATGTGATTCCTTTGACCCATAACACTGGTCTACAATTTTTGAGAAGTCGTCTGCTTCAGAGATAAAATGTGCTATTTATTATATATTTTGATGTGCTGAATTCAAATATGACAATTAAAACAACTGATTGGCTACTGTTTCTAAGATATTTAAGTTTTTACATTTTATGTCTATGTATATTGTGTAGATAGTAGAGTTTTAATCATAAATTGTAAACCTAGGTCTTTTCATGTGTTTATGGTTGCTTTACATGATAATATTTCACCTGTCCTGTTTATGTAACACTTTAAAAATCAGCAAAAGGGTTATATAAATAAAATTTATTATGAAACAAAAGGCAAAAAACTATTATGTACATAGTTTAGTCCTATTCAGTGTCTACTCGGCGCTTCTTGGCTTGTCTCTTGTATTCATTAAATGGAGCATCTCTTGTCACTGTCCAGCAATAGTCTGCAAGCATTGATGGGCTCCATTTGCCCTGATAGCGTTTCTCCATTGTTGCAATGTCCTGGTGAAATCGCTCGCCGTGTTCGTCGCTCACTGCTCCGCAGTTCGGTGGAAAAAAATCTAGATGAGAGTGCAAAAAAATTTATCTTTAGTGACATGTTGCAACCAAGGCTTTTGTATGCCTTGAGGAGGTTTTCCACCAACAACCTGTAGTTGTCTGCCTTGTTGTTTCCGAGAAAATGTATTGCCACTAACTGGAAGGCTTTCCATGCCGTCTTTTCCTTGCCACGCAGTGCATGGTCAAATGCATCATCTTGAAGAAGTTCACGAATCTGAGGACCAACGAAGACACCTTCCTTTATCTTAGCTTCACTTAACCTTGGAAATTTTCCACGGAGGTACTTGAAAGCTGCTTGTGTTTTGTCAATGGCCCTGACAAAGTTCTTCATCAGACCCAGCTTGATGTGTAAGGGTGGTAACAAAATCTTCCTTGATTCAACAAGTGGTGGATGCTGAACACTTTTCCTCCCAGGCTCCAATGACTGTCGGAGTGGCCAATCTTTCTTGATGTAGTGGGAATCTCTTGCACGACTATCCCATTCGCAGAGAAAACAGCAGATCTTTGTGTATCCAGTCTGCAGACCAAGCAAGAGAGCAACAACCTTCAAAATGCCACAAAGCTGCCACTGATGTTGGTCATAGTTTATGCACCTCAAAAGTTGTTTCATGTTGTCATAGGTTTCCTTCATATGGACTGCATGACCAACTGGAATTGATGGCAAAACATTGCCATTATGCAGTAAAACAGCTTTAAGACTCGTCTCCGATGAATCAATGAACAGTCTCCACTCATCTGGATCGTGAACGATGTTGAGGGCTGCCATCACACCATCGATGTTGTTGCAGGCTACAAGATCACCTTCCATGAAGAAGAATGGGACAAGATCCTTTTGACGGTCACGGAACATGGAAACCCTAACATCACCTGCCAGGAGATTCCACTGCTGTAGTCTGGAGCCCAACAGCTCTGCCTTACTCTTGGGTAGTTCCAAATCCCTGACAAGGTCATTCAGTTCATCTTGTGTTATGAGGTGTGGTTCAGAGGAGGAGGATGGGAGAAAATGTGGGTCCTGTGACATTGATGGTTCAGGACCAGAAGTTTCATCCTCTTCCTCTTCCTCGTCTGACTCAAGTGAGAATGATTCTGGTGCATCAGGAACCGGCAGTCCTTCTCCGTGGGGTACTGGGCGTATAGCTGATGGAATGTTTGGATAATGCACAGTCCACTTTTTCTTCTTTGACACACCTTTCCCAACTGGAGGCACCATGCAGAAGTAAACAATTGCTGGTATGATCTGTTGGCTCTCTCCAAATCATTGGCACTGCAAAAGGCATAGATTTCCTTTTCCTGTTCAACCACTGGCGAAGATTTGTTGCACAAGTGTTGCAGCATATGTGTGGGGCCCACCTCTTGTCCTGATCTCCAATTTTGCAGCCAAAATAAAGGTGATAGGCTTTCTTAACCATAGTGGTTATACTGCGCTTTTGTGATGCAAAAGTCACTTCACCACAAACATAGCAGAAGTTATCTGCACTGTTCACACAAGCACGAGGCATCTCTGCTCACTTTGGCTAAACAGAAATGTGTCCCTTTGCAAAATCAAACACTGACAAATAAGAGAGCACGACACTGTATGATTTCTAGAGCTGATATAGGGCAATTTGTTCAGCAGAGTGATGTAAGCTTCGTTATGATTGCATCATCCATGACTTCTAGGAATAACATGATGCAATTCATATCATGTATGACGCAATACCAGCTTCAGATTGTATCATTCATTGTTTTGCCTAAAAAGTAAGTACTGTCCAAACCCAGTCATAGATTTACTCATAGATCCAGTCAAAGATGTATTTTAGTCATTTCTGGTTTAAATTGAGATCCCTTCCCTTTATAACTCACTTATCCTCCGCCATTCCCAAGTCAAGGGTCGTATATACTGACCCAATAGCATATCTTGAAAACTAGAGCCAATCAACAATTTTAAGCGTCATTTTCGTTCTCAGTGACCCAGAATTAGTAAAGTTTGACTACATTTATTTCAGAAGCATTTTGGCTGTAGAGCAGTGTAACCAGAGCACATACAGTAGTGACAGGAGCTGAGGATATGAAGGTGGCAACTTGAAGACTTCAGAAGTGGCAGCCTTGGCATATGCAGGCTGTGCAGATGAGTCAGTTCTCGCAGAACAGTCCTTAAATTTGACAAGCTCCTGAGCACTAAGGGCTCTATCATCTTCACAGTAATCACAGATAATTCTCATCAGCATTAATGGAAAAGATCTACACATACGGGGCCAAATCCTAAAGTCAATGCCATGGTAACTTTGGTTTACTTCAGTGGGAGTTTTGTCTTCGTAAGGACGAGTTTTCATTTAATAATGAAAAAACATTCGTGAATAATTATTCAAGGAGAAGTTGCCAAAATTTGCGACGCATATTTATTTGCAATATATTATTCAACTAGCACTAGTAAGGAGTAGGTAAATTCTTCAGGATTTTTTGTTTCTGAACACTGCATAAAATGCACGAGCAGTACCTTCTCTGTTCAAAATGGTCCAAAAAATGACTATTCAATACATAAGAGTGTAGTGGGTGTAGGGTGACCAGACAGCAAATGTGAAAGATCGGGACAGGGAGTTGGGGGTAATAGGAGCCTATATAAGAAAAAGACCCAAAAATTGGGACTGTCCCTATAAAATCGGGACATCTGGTCACCCTAAGTGGGTGTGACTGATACAATTAAGTTTCATGTTCCCAGTTAGCTAAAGCTTGAATTTTGGGATTTCATCTGTTGAACTGCTAGTTTGAGCTACAATCTTGAAATACAGTAGAATCATTCATTATGGATTATAGGAAAAAATGAATGTTGACTTGTCTGTTTAGGTTGCAAAAAGTTATCATTCTAACAACTTACAACCATTATATTTATTTCTTCCTTGAGGTAGTCATGTTGAGTGTGTGGCCTCCATTTTGGAGAAATTAAAGTCATGTGAGGTCACCAGTTCTGTTTATTGGATTTTTAGCCAAGAAAACTGTCAGTGATGAGTGAGGATGCCACAAGCACCACTAGTGATAGCCATGTCCACAAAAAGGCAGGAGGAGTTGTGAGGAGGTCACGGTCTGTATCAATTAGTATTTAATATCCCTGCTCCATTATGCAGTTTGCTGTACTCAGATGCTTGCAATGCAATTACATACGTTGGATGGTCTCCCCTGCAGCCAATCTACTCTTCCTATAAATACTTATAACAGATAGAATTCAGAGTAAATGTTATATCTGAAATGCAGCCACGGACACTGTTTCTTCTTTACTGCATACAGTGTAAGTACTCCTGATATATTATTGGCTTGGTTGGTAATTTGCATGCAGGGGATCACCATTGATCATGGTAATTCTAAAATAAAAATAACTTGCATTTCAAAAGAATATTTTATGTCTCATTTGTAATTTTCCCATGCAAATTATAACAATTCAATAGTTCTGCTTCAGTATGTGTATTGCATAGAAAGCACCTGAGATGCATTCATACTCTATTTATTGTAATTGACTGCTTTTGATGGGCAGGATGATTGCATTTTCTGTACTTAGTTACAAAAAGTATTTTCTAATTTTCAACTTACACTTTAAGCATTTGCCACTTACACTTTTATCTTAGATTGCATTCACTGGGTTTCTCTTTCAGCATTTTCTAAAATTCTACATTCTACAGGAATGCAAATTTTCAGATTCCATAATCTCACTTTTTTATTGTTTCTCATTCCAAGTTTAAAATGGTAAGATTCTTTAACCATCCTGTTGAGATTCTGGTATCTTCAGATACAGAGAGAGTCTGTGCTTTGACTTGTCTCTTGTGACTCTTCTGGATAGTCTATCATATATGGAAAGTATCAGTTCCAGAAGATGGTGTTTTCAGGAATGACTTTCCAGTGAGGGTAAGGGTGAATTTGATGTCATTCTCAGAAATCAGATATTAGTATTTTTGTGGATGGCCATATCTGAGCCAGTCATGGCTTAGTGATTAAGAGCATATTTTCATGGTAGGAAGATATCTGAATGACAGGCCTTTTAGTTCCCACACATCTATTTTTCTTCTAATCCATTCCTCGTTTAATTTAAAAATTCTCATGATATTATCAATTATTTGTTAAACAATAACAACAGCCTTGCATTTTACAATAGACTACCTCATGGGGCTTACAATGGAAAAGATTGCACATTAATTCGTGCATTTTTTCAGCTTGCATTCTTGGAAACTAAAGCACTTATTCAATCTAACTTTAGTGTATTAAAACTAGAGATGGCCAGAACTCAGACCTCAGGTTTGGACTTTATTGAATTTCCTGGGTGGGATTTTCAATTTTGAAACATTAGGTTAAAACCTATCTATACCTTTGTTTCCAGTTTAGATCCCAAATTGGAAAGAACCATTTTCCGTTTCCAATTTAGATTGATATTACTGGAAATTATAGTCACATAAGTGTGTACAGTGTTTTATAGTACAGCTATAGTACAGCTCTGTCCTGAAAAGCTTGTGCTCAAAGTTAAGATTGAAATAACGTAAGGAGGGGTAGGAAAAGGAAGGATGAGGCAGGGGACAATATGGTTGAGGTCACTTGGGAGGCTAGTGAGTCTTGAGGGTAACAGTTTATTAAAAAATGATGAGGCTGTAGGTTATATAAGCCTCCCTGAAGAAGCAGGTTTTAAGAAGCTAGAGGAGAGCTATGAACTGTTGCAGATAAGTTGTGAGGAGGGCAGCTTAGGGGTGGTTGTAAAATGGGGCAAAAAGAGTGTCTCGAGGTTAGGCACTTCAGCTGAATAGAGCAGACAAGGTGGTAAGAGTTGGGCGCTAGGAAGCTAGGTTATAGGGACCCTGAGAGTGAGAATGAGGAACTTGGATTTGATTTGGGAGAAGAGAGCTAATGAAGGGGATTTTTAGAATATGGTCGTGTCATTGAGAGAGAGATTTTTACAATAGTGTTTTGATAGATTTGGAGAATTATGGATTTTTTTACTTGAAAAATGACTTGAAAAGACAATTTGTGAACCTCGATAAAGAAATCTTATGAGACTATGGTAGGCAGAGGTAAAACAAGGTCTAAGGGCAGCAGGAATAATGCATTTAAATCTAGTAATTTAGTTCCTGAATAAAATTAGAAAGGTTGAGACTTGCTTACTGTTTAGCATGAAGTTGAATGTTCTTTATTATTGCACACAGCTTTCTGCATGCTTTTAATAGTCCGTAATATTTTTCTCTTAAAGTCAAACCTTATTTTGATGTCTTTATTTTCAACGTCTGAGACATTGTGGTAGGTTTCACTAATTTTCAGGATTGTGGTTTATTCAATTATGTGTATGACCTCCTGGCCAGAATGTCACACTGAAGCCTCCTTTTACAGGTAAGCTGTTTTGATCGGAACTGCCTTAATTAAGCGGACTGTTATTGTACGGGATAGACTCCCTGCACTCTAGCTAAACAGGTCTTGTTACGAAAGAAGCTCCCTCCAAAATCCATTGGTACCACTCTGAGATCCAGCTGAAGAGCAACATGAGTGGCTTTCTTCCTCCTAGAAGTTTGTGTTGCGTCCATAGCACTCCACTCATACTCTCTCTCAGTAGCAGGGAACAGTGAAGAACTAAAACTGAAAATGGCCAAGTCCCACAGATTCCTCTTGGGCAGCCCCTGATTTTGTCATCTAATTATATGAATTGTTTAATAAGAACATTACAAGAAATACAAATATAGACTTTTCTCTCTTGGTAGGAGAGTTGAGTTGAAAGCTTATTTTTAAATGATAAATTTCAGTATTGTAGAAACAGATTTAGGAACTGTTCCATTTAGTTAGTTTGAGCTGGTAACTTTTTGTTTTCTTCAGCTGAACAATTTTAGTGTCTATCATGAAAGGATGCAAGTGGTAATTTAAAAATTAGTTTGATATGTATATTCATACAAAACAGTATTCAAAAATCATAATACCACACAGCTGGGCCCTTCAAAGGAAGGTATTTTGAAATAATGTCTCCAGTATATTCAAATATTTGAGCAATTGTATTGCAGGAAATCTTTAGAATACCAAAAATTGTGGTTTTTCTTCACGCTGTCCTGGGGTTTGCCCTTGTGAGATTGACTTGCCAGGGAAATAGAACTCAAGTCTTTTGAAAATGAATCTGATCCTGAACTCTGCTGCCCCTGAGGCACCATCACCGATCGAAGCCTAGGTTATTCATGTTAGACCTCTTCTAATGGAGTTGGCTGTTCATAATTCCCCACCCAAAATAATAAGGTCTTCCTTTTAATTTAAAACCATTTATCACTGTATTTTAATATCAAAAATCATACTTAAATTCACAATATTTAAATTACCCAATTACGGGCAAGCACGCCTGCTACACAATCACCACTCAGCCATTTGTGCCAGTTTGGGACGTGATGGATCCAGTGATATGAGGTGTCAAAGCTGTCAGTAAAGGGTGGGCAGTAGCCAGAGCCGTCCCTTGGGTAGGGCAAATCGGGGCGACCGCTCCGGGCCCCGCGGGCCAGTGCGATGGGCTGGTGCGGTTGGTCCCGGAAGAGACGAATCCGTCACTTCCGCCCCGGACTCCGCGCTCCCCTAGGGACAACCCTGGCAGTAGCATTGTGGGATTGTAGTGGAAGGGCTGATTGAAGTGATGCAGCCGTCTCATTAGCATTTGCTATCTACATTGGCGCTACCATTGTCCACTACAATGTCAGTCTCCGCAATGTGTTGCTGGGCCTTGCTCAGAGCAAATGGAATTCTCATCGTGCTTATTCTTATTGGCAGTAATTTTGCGTGCGTGAAGGGCCACACACTATGTAGTACATCAGAATTCCTCAGTGTAGCCAATATTATACTGGCAGTAACCTGTATCTCCTTGTCCCATGCATCTCTGCCAGCCTCTAAAAGCAGTTATTTGATACAACCTTGAATACAATCAAAGGAAAAAAACTGGGGGACCAGGAAGAGTGAATTTTGTTCAATGTAAGGAAAGACTGAGTTGGTAAAATGGTAAGATAGCCAGCAAGGGCTTGTTCTATGTGCATTTCTGACCTCACAGCACAGTTTTATCCCATCCTATATTAAAAAGTGTTTGTTTAGTGATGCCTCATTGTGGGGAAGGGGAAGGGGAAAGGGAGCAGGCACAATTTGGAGGTAGGGGCACTACATCACCACAGGGGAAAGTATTTGGGATGGCATTCCTTCTCTCCAATGCCTTAATTGGTTGTGCCGCTGAACAAAATCGCAAATAAAGAGCACCAAGTCAGCTAGAGACTCCCCTTCTTCACAGGAATTCCATGACTTGCCCTCAGCAAGTGGAAAGGCTTTATCTGTTGAAGTAAAGATTAGAGCTGGGTGGAGAAGTGTCATTCTGTTTGGCATAGGATTTCAATATTCCAGTTCAGAACGAAAACCAAAACTTTATAAATTCTCTGTGAATGGGAATGGAGCCCTGGTGTCCAGACTCTCAGCTCCGTGCCAGCCTGCCAGGACTTGAAACCTGCCTGGCAGGCTCCCCTGGTTTCTGTCAGAATTTCGTTGAAATTGAAGCATCTCCACAAAACATTTTGACTTCGACAAAGCAGCAAATCCTGGTGAAAAAATGTTTTATCAGAATTTTTTCTTCTAGCTTCAGTAAGGATATTAATGACGACTCTTTAAAGGCAGACTGTATTTTAGATTGATAGTACTGGAAAAAATGCCACAACGTTTTCTTTGCTTGGAATCCTAACCCCCTATAAAATGAGAAATTGTAACACATTTGTAGCTTTCAGTGATGCTGATTGTGCTTTCTGAAGATAACTCAGTGATGAAGAAGGAGGCATGCTGGAGTATGGGTAGCAAAGTTACCTCCTACAGCTAGTCATAGATTTGTGAAGAAAGCAAAGGGAAAGCCCAATTTTTAATGATAAAAAGGATTTTGATTTTCATGAGGAATTTGAAGCAGGACTTCTGTCTCACTGGGGCAAAGGATACATTTCCTTCAGAATCGAAACTATGTCAAAAATGGTTTCCAGGAAGCCAAGCGGATAATCCTGACTTTGTAAGAGACCCCAGAACTGCTTCAAAACTTCTGGGTCTTGTGCATATGTAATACTGCCCTCTCCTGGAATATTGTAGATCTGCACATATACACCATTTTCCTCTCCTATTTGAGGTAGTAAAACTGTCTTTCACTTATGAGAGATGGTAGCCTGTGGTTTTAGAGCCAAAGATCTTTCATTTGAATTCTGAAGTTCTGCTAGTACATATGGGCAGACAGTATAGAGCTTGATGCGGCTAAAAGATGATTTTCCCATTTTCAGCTCTGCGGTAAGAGCGAAGTGTGTTCTCTATGTTGCCATGGGTACTTACTGAATATGGAGGAAGAGAATAGGCAGTACAGAGGCTTCCTTCATCAGCAGTATTACAAAACTATATTTTTGTTTTAAGGATTAACATTATTAATTTTTCATTATAACATTTTTGTTACAATCTAGAGCATTTAAAATCTAAATGTACTAGAGAGGAAGCGGAAATCAAATCAAATAATGTGTGTTATTAAAAGAATTATTTGTATTGAAGGTAATGGAATATTAGGTAGACTGAAATAGTATGCCATTCCCTCAGTATGCTATGGCAAGCTTTCACATGGTTTTTGATAAAAAGAAAAACGTGTATTTATAGGGGTGGTATTTAAATTGTAGGTCCTTATGTGCATTTGGAACATCCAGAAAATTGCCTGATTGGTTCTCTTGAACACTGTTCCATTGGCAAAGAGGTTTGCAGGCTGCAATATTGGAGGTCCAGCAGCAGTTGAGCAGATTTTGTGCAAATATTGTTCCTGTTTTTATTCAATAGACTTTCCATTACATACCTTGCTTTTTGGGAGATTGCTTCTTTGTAATTTTGGAAGTAGAATAGTGGCAGTAAAAGTTGAAGTGCTTAATTTTTGCTTATTCCACATATTTTTTCAATTGCAGTCTAGTGAAGAGGTTTCTGAACCTGATCATATTGCTCTTTAAAGACAGGTAATTGTGCACTGTACCGCAATGGTAGACTGTTGATTTTCATGAATGAAAAAATACATTCATTATTGTGTGCAAACTTATTACTAGCTTGTATTCCAGGGAACAGTAATTATGTAAAAGGAAGAATTAGTTTTGGCTTTTTGTTAGACCTATGAGAGACTGAGTATACACCTCTTATATAAGCAAACTCATTTCTATTTATTTAGGGCTAGGTTGAGTCTTTAGGCTCAAGCCAGAGTAAGGGATAGTGTGTAGCTGCACTGCCCTAGAGCAGCCCTGGGAAGGAGTTGTAACTGAGAGTTGATGCAATTATTTCTCTTTTCCCATCTTGCTCTAGGAGGGGTAGTTAGTTACTGCAACCATTGAAAGATGCATGTTGCATCCCTCCTTGTGTCAGGCCAGCTATCCAGGCCTCAAATGGGTATGGGGGATGGAATAAAAGGTTCCACCTACTCCCTGTCCTGTCTGTCCCCTTTCTGTCCTCACAGGGGTGAGTATCTGGAAAACAGGGACTGCACTCTGCACCAGCACTGAAACCAAGATGTCACTAGGTCTTACTCAGCAGGGCAGAGAATGATGAGGCCTTACTATTCCTTATTTCTCCTGTCTGGCCAGATAAGAGAGAGGCACAACCTGACCCTTAATATTTACAAACCTGTGATACTGTGAAATTGAGTGAACTTGGGTCAATCAAGAAATTAAGCAGGAAACTGAAGAACAAAACAAAAAAGAGAAAATCTGCACTCGAGCTAGAGTAATGGTGAAAGAACAGGCATAAAACTTTTTCTCGTGCAGCAGAAATAGGCATCTCAACTTCACAAATGAAAATCCTATAGAAGGTGCCATTGACAACCCATGGGAGAGATTCTCAGTCATGTTTCCTAAGAGGTGTATGTGGGGGTTTCAGTAATGATTAAAACTGGGATTTTTAAAACCCGGCTGCTGCCCAGGCTCTTGGCCTGTCGCTTCTTGCTGGGAGCCTGGCTGCTGCTTGGGCTCTCGCCCCTTCCCACTGCCCCTCTTAAGTTGGTGGAAGCACTCCTGGTGAGGACATGCACCACCGACAGAAGGAGGGTAGTGTGGACTTGAACCACAGCAGTAATTACTGTGGTGGCTGTAAGTCGACCTAATATAGGTCGACTTAAATTTGTAGTGTGGATGTGCCCTTAGTAAATATGCAAAGAAGTATTAGACAATAAGTCTCTAAGGGCCACATTTTCAAATGTTAGGAGCTTGTAAAAAATGTAGGAGTTGGTGCTGACTAATAATTGTGCTTGCAAAAGAAATGCAGTTCGGTGTGCACAATAGATGATTGTGTGAGCAAACAAATGCAGTTACCCAGTTTGTATGGGCACCTGCATTGTTTACATATGTGCCAGTGTTTGAATCTACATATCTTGTATGCAAAATGTAGGTACCTAAATTTGAAAAATTGGCAGGATGGTCTAACGGGTCTTTTCCATGTGGCATACCTACCTTGTTCACATGCATGCACAATTTGCAGTGAGGCTCACATATATTTCTCTTTTAAATTTGACCCTAAAAGTATATCTAAGCTTATAGAAAAATTATGACATGATAGCAAATTATTTCTCAAATAATATCATATCTTGTAATTAGACTATGTTGTAATGCATGTGCTCAGTCTATCTTGTCTTTTTAATCTGATCTGTAATCTTATACTATGTATACCACTGTAGTATCTGAGTGCTGGTGATCTAGAGAGCACATGTATAGAAAGTAGGGATGGGATAACCTCAAAAGGCCCAGAGGTTCATTTTAAATTCTTAGTCAAATATTTTTGGTCAGTATTTCCAGTGGTGCAGCTATGATGGCAGGACAATTGTAGCTATCCACTGGCAGAAATCAGATGATCTAATTTCTTAACATGTTTAAAATACACACTTACCATGGTGAATAATCATATTATGGGTGCTGCTTTAGAGCTTGAAATATACACAACATGCTATAGGAACTTTTGTATATTTCACAATATGTAAACAAATGTATTTGTTAGTGAGAAGTGCAGCTAAAATGTTCCTAGAATCACCTGCCTGCTGTGAGTTTTCCCTGATGAGTGAGTGAACAGTTTTTCTATGCCTGGGGTGGACAGAGGTTTTTCCTCATGCCAAACATGACTGTCTACATGCAGATTGCACTGCATAGTTTGGGTAGCTATGCACACGAGTAACCACTGAGTCAGGTGTAGAGACGATATTTTGCAAACCAAGTAATTTGACCCAAGAAAGCAATACCATTGTTCTTTGTCACCCTTGTGTGAGGAAGTTGTTCCTCACTGGAAATGTATTTCCATAAACTGTTTCAGGATCGGAAATGCTATATTTTCTTCCAGTTGCTGCCAAATGCATTGTCAATCTAGAGGAGGAATATTTCAAGCACTGTTACAGTTAAGTAAGGCTGGTCAGTATTTTTGTGTGTGCATCATCTTATTCCCTCATTGGATATTTTTCTTGCTGTAGGAAATGGTGTGAATTTGGTCTTTCTAAGCAGGAAGATTTAACAAAACAAAAACCAGAACTGTCATTGTATAGATCAAATGATGAAAAATGTAAATATTATTTCTCTATGGAGGCATCGCTAACTTTTTAGTTCTAATGGCTGATTTTTTGCATGTGCTCCATAGATGGGTGAAACTAGTGTGTTTTTGTGTTTTTGAATTATCATTGACTTTAGTACAAGAGCCCGACAGTCTACTGGAACCAGAAAAAAAGTTCAACGGGTGTTTGTATTTGCCTTGTTTGGAAACTCATAAGAATGATGTATCAATCTGCCATGGGTCTAAAACCCTTTTATCAAGGAAGAAAACGTTACTGTATTAGGAACCTCAAGATTAAATAAATATTTATCGAATAGCAATGTCCCATTTGATAAGAATCTCACTCCATACCCGGCATTTCTAAACCTGCAGTGATAGTGGAGAAACTTTGCTTTAGAAAGAGACCCAGTGATTTGTAACTGACCTGCAAGAATTAGAATCTGTTTAACAGGAGCATCCCCTTTGTTAATCCAGTTGTTTATAAATTCGAAAAGTGGGGAAGGGAAATATGTCGTTCTCTTCTTTTAGTAATTTGGCAGCCAGGCACAGAACTATCATTGCCTCAGTGCTCTGTGCATTTGTGGCAAAGGATAACATGGCAAAACCCCTGGTCTTGCAAAAAGTGCCCTCACTGAAAACATTGTGGTGTTTGAAGCCACTGTTGCACTGCAAAGAGGGGCGTTAGTGGCAGTTTCCAGGGGTATTGTGGAGGAGAGAAACAGGCAGGATTCTTCCAGCAGCACTGTGAGAAATGCTTTTAGTGACAGACATTCACAGGATACCTTATATGCTCTCCATTCAGAGCCAGTCCTGTCCAACAGCTGATGCATGGTGGCTGGGTGTGGCCCCTTTTGTGGTTTTTAGGGTGACTGCTGCTGCTAATATATACACACTCACTGAGGCCGGGGCAAGGAGGGAGGGCTCCCTGCACTCTTTCCCCACACCTCATGCACTCGTGGGGGTGTGGGTATAGAATCTAGTCCTTAATATGCATGCAGAATGAAACGTCTGTTTTGAAATTTTCATTCAATTTTTCTCTACATAGTAAATTGCACGGAACTCTATTAATTTCTTTCAAAAGAAGGAATGAGTGAGATGACTCTGCTGGTATTTCAACTTGTGGCTTCAGGAACACTGCGTAATTCAGATCTAATGCTTATAACTTGTTAAGCCATCCACACTAGGTGCATTAAAAATGCAATGTTTGAGAAAAGACTTTCAGTGTAAATTACAAAGGGTGGGAGATTGGTGAAGAAATTCCTTGGGAGATGGGCAGTGGGATAAGGCACTTTTAACTTCTAGGGCATAATAGGTGAACACTGCAAATAATTATTTGTGAATATTCATTTGATTAATGCCCTCAAATTCTTTTTGAAGGCATCCACAACACCATACATAGACTTTCATACAATCAAACATTTTGTTCCCAAGCGCGGAAGTGGAAAGATCATGTTATAAATACTTAGGAATATATATTTGCATTAATAGTCATACCGGAAATGTTAGGTGTTTCTTTTGAAAGCTCTTTTTGGTAGGGAGTTATCTAATCAGGGAGCAGAAATAACACTGTGGGTGACCACCTCACAGTGCTACTAACAAATAGTCTATGTACTGCCTACAAGCTAAAATATGTTCACATAAACGTTTGGTCTAATTGTGAATAATGAACAAATTAGTAAAAAAAAGCAAAGTCTTTGCAGATGATTGGTTAACAGAAAAGGGGTCTGCATTTTGTCTAATGGTTTTCTTGGGCTAGTTTGTCCATCACTGTTTTTGCCATTAAAGTAGCTGGGTGGTCTCCGTGGAAGGAGATGATGGTTTCATTCTAGTTGACAGGAATCCACATTACACAAAAATATCAGCATAATTGGCAGACTTGTTGGCAGTCTCAGTAGACTGGTCAGGATGGAATGGACATGCAGACAACCTCTGTATGTGTTTAGAAAAAAAAAAAGGCAGGCAGTTATCACTCTGAAACAGTTAGGGCACATGGCAGGGCAGTGTGGAGAAGCTTACTCTATGGCTGTCCATAGTATACATATGCTATGGGAAAACCTAGGACTTCACTCTGCCTGATTGACAGTGCTGCATCTTTCCTGGGCAGTATATTCAGTGTGGGGTGTGTGTGTGTTTATTTTTAAAGGAAAATGGAGAGCTTTCCGTCTTCTGACCAGAACAAGATTTGGCTGTTCTAGATGTTCTTCTTGAGCATGATCTGATCTTAGAAGCAAATCTGCGAAATGATGATCTGCAAAAACTCCTGGAGCAGTTGCCAAAGAAATCTCTGGTGCTCTACCCTTTCTAATTCTTGTGGCGTTCCTTCACAACTTCTCACTGGTAACATCTTTTGTTACAAAGCCTTATGCTTCAGAGCTGATGCTAAAATGTTCAAAAAGAGAAAAGGATGTGTATAATTTTTTATACATGTAGCTAATTCATCCAGATTCCAATTTAGCTGTAATTAAATAAACTTTATATATCAGGTATAATTACTATTCCAGGACATCCAAAACACAGTGCTTAAATATCTAAATGTTGTTAATAGATTCAGTATGCAAGCCTGTTGCGTAAGCACAGGACTACATAATTCTTTGGGGATTACTCTGGGTCTTCATTATTGATCTAAAATACCACCCAGACTAAAATATCTATTTATCTGGAGGGCTTCTTAAGTGATTGATTATAAACACAGATTTAACTAACAAATCAATCATAATAGCTGGGATTATATTGCCAATCTACGTTTAGTGGATTTTTATCAGTTAGCATCTAAAACTTCAGCTTTTGGTGTGAACTGTATATTTGTTTCAGAGTAGCAGCCGTGTTAGTCTGTATCCGCAAAAAGAACAGGAGTACTTGTGGCACCTTAGAGACTAACAAATTTATTTGAGCATAAGCTTTCGTGGGCTACAGCCCACTTCTTCGGATGCATAGAATGGAACATATATTGAGGAGATATATATATACACATACAGAGAGCATGAAAAGGTGGGAGTTGTCTTACCAACTCTGAGAGGCCTCTCACTTAATTGGCCTCTCAGAGTTGGTAAAACAACTCCCACCTTTTCATGCTCTCTGTATGTGTATATATATCTCCTCAATATATGTTCCATTCTATGCATCCGAAGAAGTGGGCTGTAGCCCACGAAAGCTTATGCTCAAATAAATTTGTTAGTCTCTAAGGTGCCACAAGTACTCCTGTTCTTTTTGTATATTTGTTGACTCTCTTGCTAGAATTTGGAAGAAAGGTGGATGTATTTCAACTGATGATGGGAATACAGTATCTGTGGGATAGCCTTTAATTCTAACAATTAGCTTTGTGTGTGAATAATCTACATATTGTTTTTTCAAAAATAATGTGTTAATTAAGATTAAGGGCCTGTTCTGTAATCACACACACAAACTGATTATAATGAGTTTGTGGTTTTGGACTCAATTCTGCCCTCCTTACTCACATAGGTCTTGATCCAAAACACATTAAAGTCAGGGGAAAGACTGCCATTGACTTGAGTGGGCTTCAGCCCTCTATATTATTACTACTCAACATGAGGAAGGGAGCAGAATCAGGCCCTTGATTACTTGTATTCACTTCGAGTGGCTGGGAAATATAGACCTGTTACTTACAAAAATCTTGTAACTGAATGTATTTGACTTCCTGTAAAATACAATAGAGTACATTGAAATACGTCTGTTCATATGTTAAAGGAATTATGCAAGTGTCTAAGTTAGACATAAGAAGAATGTCATGAATAACAGTGTTTCACAGGGCCAGGTTCTGATACTTTCTAATAGTTTCAGTGAAATCAATGGGACTTCTTTTGCAGTAAGGGTGCTTCTTTGAGGGCTGTCTGCATTTTCGGACTCCTAGGATGTGCTAGCTGGTGCAGCTTGGATGGTGGAACCTTAACGAGCAGTGCCCGTTGGAGCTCTCGTGCGCCTTTCCTACCCCTCCGCTCCGCTCCACTCAGCATCTGTGAACTGTTTCTGGGCAAGACTATAAAAGAGGGCATGGTGCTCTGCCCTTGCAACTGAGACCAGCTGACGGATCAGGAGATGCTCTGGGCTTTCCCCAGAGCCATCTTTAGTGCTTAGATTAGATAATTCGTTAGCAGTTTTTAGTGAAGGTTTGATAGTGAGTCCCTTTGAATACAAGCAACAGCCGTGGGTGCTTGACAAGTGATGACTTCCATAGAAATGCCTATAAATGAATAAAATCTAAATGTTTATGGACTCTATACTATATAGACGAGGCCTTATCCTCAGGCTGCAGCCTTGTAACTATGAGCAACAGGATACATTCACCCATGAGAGTTGCTTGATATCACGCCAGGTTGTCAATGCCCCTGCTGCTGTCTCTGTACACAAATGGGGAGATGCAGGGAGAAAGCTCTGTGCTGGCAGGTGGCAGCACAGGAGGTGGTAAGTGAAAGCAGCACATCACACTATTGCAGTTAATATCTATAAAGAAGAACGTCACATGTGTAGAAATATCTTCCTTGATTCCCATTTTAATACAACTATATGCACATAATATTTTGTAACAGTTAAATATCACATAAGCCCTCAAGCAAATTATAATGTATAGTCTCTATATGCTACTTAATCTATACGATTTTTTAATAAAGCAATTTCATACATGATAGATGCAGAGCAACTCTGTCAGTATATTTTATGTCACATTATTGAATGTCTGTTTTCTACATTATGCAGTGTAAGCAAGTGCCCCACAACTAATTTATAGTATTCTTAATGGATTATATTTTTCTTCTCACAGCTTCCAAGTGGCTTTGCAGATCACTATGCCCCACACACCGTCAAAGTATGAAAGGAGGTTTTTGTTTTTAAATAATGCTGAGTAGTGAAGTGGTCAAAAGTGGGTACCTAAAGATTAATTCTGTGCATCAGGATTGACAGATGAGTAGGGTACCTGACCAGTCTGGATAGAAGAATCATTTTGGATCTTAAATGACCACCTGAAATGGGATGTAGTAAACTAACTGTATTAAATGAAATGTGAAAGTTAGTTAAAAAATATGTAGTTTGTAGTCAAACATATACCTAGAGCCTTAAAACCTGCTCTACGATAGCTTCCAACCTTGCAGGGTGAATGTGTTTTGAATTACATTGAATTCCCACATAAAAATAAAATAAAGGAATGGATGGAATTTTGAGGATCTGGAACTCAATAACTCATAACCTCAAAATCCTCCTCACCACTCCCCTCTCCCCTCTAAATCCTCTCTTATTGGGGACCATAGCAGAATTTGTTCTTAGCATGAAGCACAAGCAGATACAAACGACTACATTGCATTTGATGTGAAGAAAGACCTTCATGCAATTATGGTGCAAGGTCTTAGATCCCTGGGAAATGAATTCCAAACAGTGAGGTTCTTAACATTCTTCTCAAAACCGTATATTAATCTCTTTAATATCTGACACAGTAGACACCTATTCAGGTGAAACTCCCATAGAATCCAATGAGTGATTTGCCTGAGCATGTGCTACAGGATTGGGCTCTTAATACATTTTTTAGACACACATGGAAAGACGAGTAGGGGAGAGATTCTTCTACTTCTGATTTTTCAACGCTTGCTCAGAACAGAGCAATTGAAGGACAAGGTGAAAAAGAAAAACGTCTTGTATTGAAAGTAAAAGATTGGTTCTTGTGAATGTGCTTTCTCTTTCATGTCCATAAGCTCCTGTGTCGTCATCTTGTTGTTTAATGAGCATTAAAGATTCTGTTACCTGGATGTCTATTTTTCAGTGTGTGCATTCTGCAGCAGTTTAAATCTCGGTTCCCTGGAAAGGTTTGATATATTCTGAACTTATTTGAGTAGGTGATTGCTAATGAATGGAGAAGACTAGCCTGAATACCTTTGTGTGATGCTGTTTCTTCTGTCTGATCTTCAACAATCTGATGCCAGTCACCTGGCACCTGTTTGTAATGAACAGAAATTGATGCAATTTCTAGACGAGTCATGCAATACATAATTATTTTCTTCAGATTCCTGTTGTTTTCCACTGTTTGTTGGTCGCTTGAATCTTTGTCAGGAAGGTACCAGCAGCAAAAAGTATCCAAGGTTTTGTGAACCAAAAATAAGAGAATTTTTAATGTATATTCTCCTTTTCCCCTGCTTTTCTCCATAGGTATCAAATAATGTCTGTGAATTGTATACTTGCTTTGTCTGTTTATATGAGCTTTTTAGAGGGATTTTGAAGAGGTGAATCTTGTACTCTTCCTCACATAAGAAGGGCCATACTGGGTCAGACCAAAGGTCCATTTAGTCCAGTATCCTGTCTTTCCACAGTGGCCAATGCCGGGTGCCCCTGAGGGAATGAACAGAGCAGGGAATCATCAAGTGATCCATCCCCTGTCGCCCATTCCCAGCTTCTGGCAAACACAGGCTAGGGACACCATCCCTGCCCATCTTGGCTAATAACCATTGATGGACCTATCCTCCATGAACTTATCTAGTTCTTTTTTTAATATTGTTTTAGTCTTGACCTTCACAGCATCCTCTGGCAAATAGTTCCACAGGTTGACTGCGTTGTGTGAAGAAATACTTCTTTTTGTTTGTTTTACATCTGCCTATTAATTTCATTTGGTGACCCTTAGTTCTTGTGTTTTGAGAAGGAGTATATAACACTTCCTTATTTATTTTCTCCACATCAGTCATGATTTTATAGATCTCTATCATATCCCCCCTTAGTTGTCTCTTTTCCAAGCTGAAAAGTCCCTATCTTATTTATCTCTCCTCATACAGAAGCTGTTCCATAACCCTAATAATTTTTTGTTGCTCTTTTCTGAACCTTTTCCAATTCCAATACATCTCTTTTGAGATGGGGCAACCACGTCTTCATGCCGTATTCAAGATGTGGGCATACCATGGATTTATATAGAGGCAATATGATATTTCCTTGAGTGGTAACACCTAATTTAGAACCCATCATTTTATATGTATAGTTGGGGTTGTTTTCCAATATGCATTACTTTGCATTTATCAACATTGAAGTTCATCTGCCATTTTGTTGCCCAGTCACTCAGTTTTCTGAGATCCCTTTGTAGCTCTTCGCAGTCTGCTTTGGACTGAACTATCTTGAGTAGTTTTGTATCATCTGCAAATTTTGCCACCTCACTGTTTACCCCGTTTTCCAGATAATTTATGAATATGTTGGATAGGACTGGTCCCAGTACAGACCCCTGGAGTATACCACTATTTACCTCTCTCCATTCCGAAAACTGACCATTTATTCCTACCCTTTGTTTCCTATCTTTTAACCAGTTACCAGTCCATGAGAGAACCTTCCCTCTTATCCCAGGACAGCTTACTTTGCTTAAGAGCCTTTGGTGAGGGACCTTGTAAAAGGCTTTCTGAAAATCTATGTACACTATATCCACTGGTTTCCCCTTGTCCACACACTTGTTGACCCCTCGCAAAGAATTCAAGTAGCTTGCTGAGGGATGATATCCCTTTACAAAAACCATGTTGACTCTTCCCCAACAAATTATGTTCATCTATGTGTCTGACAATTCTCCATGAACAAGTAAATGGAAATGATGTTTTATGATGCCTGCAACTATGAAGACATCTGCAAAGGGTTTCAGAAATATGCTCGTATCCACACATAAGTGTCCTTAATTTTTGATGATGAATTCATGTTGCTGGAAGGTTTATGACTTTGGGACTTGGTTAAACCCCAAAAATATTTTAGTTGGATGGCTACTACGGATATGCGGAGACAATTGATAAATTTAATTACACATACAATACCAATTGTATTTGGGGGAGACGGTTGGGAGATGTCCAGTTAATCTCCACACCAGATTCCAACACTGAAAAGGAGGGTGAAGAGATAATCACAGATATAGGTAGGGGTAGGGGATTGGACATGAGAAGGAGGGGGCGGTTGGACAGTACGGGGTCCGTACCAAATTGCATAACTAATGGGAGAAAGGATAGACAGCATACGGTAAGATGTTTATACACCAATGCGAGAAGCCTAGGTAACAAAATGGAGGAATTGGAGCTCCTGGTCCAAAAAATGAAACCTGATATCGTAGGAATAACCGAAACGTGGTGGAACGGTAGTCATGACTGGAGTACAGGTATGGAAGGGTATGTGCTGTTTAGGAATGACCGGAACAAAGGTAAAGGTGGGGGAGTGGCATTGTATGTCAATAATGAGGTTAAATGTAAAGAAATAATAAGTGATGGAATGGATAAGATGGAGTCTGTCTGGGCAATAATTACACTGGGTAAAAGAACTACTAGAGCCTCCCCTGAGATAGTGCTTGGGGTGTGCTATAGACCGCCGGGATCTAGCCTGGATGCGGACAGAGAACTATTTAATGTTTTTAGGGAAGTAAAAACTAATAAGAACTGTGTGATCATGGGGGACTTTAACTTCCCAGATATAGACTGGGGAACAAATGCTAGTAACAATAATAGGGCTCAGATGTTCCTAGACGTGCTAGCAGATGAATTCCTTCATCAAGTAGTAACTGAACCGACGAGGGGGGATGCCATTTTAGATTTGGTGCTGGTGAGTAGTGAGGACCTCGTTGAGAAAATGGTTGTAGGGGACAACCTTGGCTCAAGTGACCATGAGCTAATTCGGTTTAAACTAAATGGAAGGATTAACAGAAATAAAACTGTGACTAAGGTTTACGATTTCAAAAAGGCCAACTTTAATAAATTAAGGCAACTACTTAGGGAAGTGCATTGGGCTAACATACTTAGGGATCTAAAGGCAGATGACGCCTGGGATTATTTCAAGTTGAAGTTGCACGAACTGTCCGAGGCCTGTATCCCGAGAAAGGGAAAACGGTTAGTAGGCAGGAGATTTAGACCTAGCTGGATGAGCGGGCGTCTCAAAGGGGCGATTAAGAAAAAACAGAAAGCGTACAAAGAATGGAAGAGGGGGAGGGATCAGCAAGGAAACCTACCTTATTGAGGTTAGAGCATGTAGGGATGCAGTGAGAAAGGCCAAAAGCCGTGTAGAGTTGGACCTTGCGAGGGGAATTAAATCCAATAGTAAGAGGTTTTATAGCCATATAAATAGGAAGAAAACAAAGAAAGAGGAAGTGGGACCGCTGAAGAATGTAGATGGAGTGGAGATTAAGGATAATCTAGGCATGGCACAATATCTAAATGAATATTTTGCGTCGGTCTTTAATAAGGCTAATGAAGGGCTTAGAAATAGAGTGAGCAGGACAGAGGGGAATAAAAGAGGGGGGATTGACATTACAGCATCAGAGGTGGAAGCCAAACTTGACCAGCTAAACGGGACTAAATCGGGCGGACCGGATGATCTTCATCCTAGAATATTGAAGGAACTGGCACGAGAAATTGCAAGCCCCTTAACGATAATTTTTAATGAATCTGTAAACTCGGGGGTGGTACCGTTGGACTGGAAAATAGCTAATGTGGTTCCTATTTTCAAGAAGAGGAAAAAAAGTGACCCGGGTAACTACAGGCCTGTTAGTTTAACATCTGTAGTATGCAAGGTCTTGGAAAAAATTTTGAAGGAGAAAGTAGTTAAGGACCTTGAGGCGAATGGCAATTGGGACAAACTACAACATGGGTTTACGAAAGGCAGATTGTGCCAAACCAACCTGATCTCCTTCTTTGAGAAAGTAACAGACCTTCTAGATAAAGGAAATGCGGTGGATCTAATATACCTCGATTTTAGTAAAGCGTTTGATACTGTGCCGCATGAGGAATTATTGGTTAAATTGGAAAAAAATGGGGATCGATATGAAAATCCAGAGGTGGATAAAGAACTGGTTAAAGGGTAGACTACAGCGGGTAGTACTGAAAGGTGAACTGTCAGGTTGGAGGGAGGTCACCAGTGGGGTTCCTCAAGGTTCGGTTTTGGGTCCGATTATATTTAATCTATTTATTACTGACCTCGGAACCGAATGTAGGAGTGGGCTGATAAAGTTTGCGGATGACACAAAGTTGGGAGGTATTGCCAATTCGGAGAAGGATCGGGATATTCTGCAGGGAGACTTGGATGACCTTGTAAATTGGAGTAATAATAATAGGATGAGATTTAATAGTGAGAAGTGTAAGGTGATGCATTTAGGAATGACTAACAAGAATTTTAGTTATAAGCTGGGGACGCATAGGTTGGAAGTGACGGAGGAGGAGAAGGACCTCGGAGTCCTGGTTGATCGCAGGATGACTATGAGTCGGCAATGTGACGTGGCTGTGAAAAAAGCTAATGCGATCTTGGGATGCGTTAGGCGAGGTATTTCTAGTAGGGACAAGGAGGTGCTGCTTCCGTTATACAAGGCGCTGGTGAGACCTCATTTGGAGTACTGTGTGCAGTTCTGGTCTCCTATGTTTAAAAAGGACGAACTCAAACTGGAACGGGTACAGAGAAGGGCCACTAGGATGATCCGAGGAATGGAAAACCTTTCCTATGAAAGGAGACTCGAGGAGCTCGGTTTGTTTAGCCTAACCAAAAGAAGGCTGAGGGGGGATATGATTGCTCTCTTTAAATATATCAGAGGGATAAATACCAGGGAGGGAGAGGAATTATTTCAGCTCAGTACTAATGTGGACACGAGAACAAATGGATATAAACTGGCCGTGGGGAAGTTTAGGCTTGAAATTAGACAAAGGTTTCTAACCGTCAGAGGGGTGAAATTTTGGAACAGCCTTCCGAGGGAAACGGTGGGGGCGAAAGACCTCCCTGGCTTCAAGATTAGGCTAGATAAGTTCATGGAGGGAATGGTTTGATGGGATAACGTGATGTTAGTCAATTAGGCAATAACGTGCCATCGCTGGTAAAATGAGGGACCGGCTGGAGATTCTTGCCTGTATGCTCGGGGTTCTACTGATCGCCATATTTGGGGTCGGGAAGGAATTTTCCTCCAGGGTAGATTGGCAGAGGCCCTGGAGGTTTTTCGCCTTCCTCCGCAGCATAGGGCAGGGGTCGCAAGCTGGAGGATTCTCTGCGACTTGAAGTCTTTATATCACGATCTGGAGACTTCAACAGCTGAGTTAAGGGAAAGTGGGTGGGTCAGCTTTTGTGGCCTGCATCATGCGGGAGGTCAGACTAGATGACCACAATGGTCCCTTCTGACCTTAAAATCTATGAGTCTATGAGTCTATAATTGATATGATCACAGTATTTACAAAGTGTGGTTCATTTTTTCTATTGATTGGAACATTCAGAGGTGATTCAAAAATACCCACTGAAGCCTTTTTATAACAAAAAACAGTTGTCAGGAATGAATCTGATTACATGTACCATTCCCTGTATGTTAAAAGGCATTGCAATTAACCTATGAGAGTCCACTCCTCTCTGCTCACCTTCTATGGCACATGATCATTTTCTCAAGTAGAGTGAAGGTAAAGGTACAGTATGTGGTAACCTTCCTATGTAGTTTCCTTCACAATATGACATTTCTTTTTCATCTTCCTTGTGGAGAACTTTCAGAAATCTTTACATAGAGTGATGGCTCTGCCATATAAGCAGAAAGAATGATATTGCTTGGGGCAACAAACAAATGGAAAAGGCAAAGGTTTGGTGATTGTTTGTTCACAGTGTGACTGGTTGAAGGGCTTGAAGAAGCATATTTTTTTCAGTTTAGGACAGCAAAACATTCCCAGCAGTGCTGTCCTTTGTTTTGAGTCTCCTACATTTGACAGTGTTTCATTAGCACAGAATGAAGCTGAATGCAAGTTAGGTTGAACAAATGGAACTTCATTAAACCATGTGCGTTGTTCTGTCCATGTGGCTGCATTGCTTCCAGTCTGACTCCTCACAAACCCTGATTTCCTGGTATCCCCTCAGTAACAGGTGCTCCAGAGAATATTCGCTCTCTGACTACATTTCCACTGATCACGATGCATCATCTTTGTTTTACAAAATTTTAATGTCAATATTAAAAACAAATAATTCACATTGAGCTCCCAAGCCTGTGTCCCTTAGGTCCGAGTTTGCTAGTGCATAGCCATGTTGGAGTCTTGCCTTTAGGCACAGATTCAACTGGTTACACATTCTTTGAGATAGTTTGGTCCTCCTCAACAGCAACTGCACTAGAAGTGGCCTATCTTTGTCTCCTTGTCTCTGAGACTAGCAAACTATCTCTGTGGAGTTTCCTTCAGCCCTGTGGGGTTGGCCTCTGAATGGTTATCTGGATCTGTGTTCTATGAAGATCTCTGTAGGCTCTCTACAGAGCTGGTCTGCTGGCTCTTAAGTGTCTCCTGTTCCCTTAGATCACTTGTCACTCTTGCATAGTCACTTCATATGACCTGAGTGCCTAACTCCTGCAGTCTGTTCCTGTCTTCTCCGATTGTTAGGTTTTTCTTCTCGGCAGTATCTCCATCCTTCTGACTGCATCAGGTCTCCCCTCATTGAGAGCAGGTTTTGGGCCTTCATCCGATCAGTGCCTTTGTGGACTGTTTTAGCATCCCTGTGCTGGGGTATTCCTGTGTGTCAAAAATGCTAACAAGGGGTCTTACCCAGAAGAAACAGCCTTAGGTAACAGTCTCTTAACTGTTTTCACAGCTGATGCCATTTACCGTTACTCTGTTGGTATGCTGGGGGAGGAGGTGTGGTGATCAAACTCCCATTTCCATGCAAACTCCTTGAATTCTTTTGAGGCACATTGGAGTGCATTGTCAGTGATTAGTGTCCATGGTTAGATAATCCTTTTCTAGTAAGGCTGTCATAAGTAATGATTGACTCTTTTCTGGATATTGAATGGTTTTGTTAATACTATTTAAAAATACCGGAATTTAGAGCATATATACCTCACTGGAGTAATTTTTTTGGTTCACTATCTAGGAAAGCATAGCTATGATATAGAAAGTATTAAGTGTAAAATTTTCAAATTGCTGTACATTGAAAACAATTTAAGTTACTATTGTTCCTTTCATTCTGGAGGATCCCAGATCATTTAAAAAATAAATTGATATACATGCTATGCATAGGATCACTTTACCCACCATTTAACAGATAGCTATGCTTGGGATGGGATTTGGCAACTGTTTAGCATATTGACACCACAGTGCTACACAACAGTTTATGATAGGGGGAAAAAAAGGAGGAGGAAGATGATAGACACTATATTCAATTGAAATAAAGGGAGAAATTAGATAGCACAGAATGAAATATGATCAGGAAATATGATCACCCAAATAAACACATTGCTGTTATGAAAAAACCATGGGAATTTCAATTACCATGATGGATCAGCGCATAGGATTTGAGAAGGATACTATGTCCAACTTCTCTGAGTCCCCTGGGAACAAGGTAGGGCATTAGTTCACTACTGACTCATTGAGAGGACTGCCAGCTGTTGAATCTCCAATATCCCTTCCTGTAGTATCCATTCGGTAAATGTTCCATGGGAGGTCTCCCATCAAAGAAATTTCGCAGCTTGACCCTGCTTAGCTTGTGAGATCAGAAGGGATCATAGTACAAGATGGTATGGCTTCCGGCCAATTGTAAAACACAGAGATGGGCTGGGATTGAAATTCCTAATTCCTGTGGCTATTCACGGCTCTAATCCTGGCCTCCTTGAATCCAGCTAGTGTGCTATGCTTTGACATTGCACTTGGAAGCACTGTGTTTCAGAAGCAACCCTTCAATGGAATGACCAAACCCCTTTCGCTGAAAGGTATTTTGTAAAGCAGTATTCCAATTCTAGTCCCAAAATTCTGTGGTAGCTCAGCCCATTTCTACTAAAATAGGGAAGTCTTTTAACCTCTCTGTGTCTCTGTTTCTCCATCTTTAAGATAGAATTAATTAATACCCACTTTTGAAAAGCACTTTGAGACCCTCAGATAACAGGCACTTCCTGCCCTTTGTCAAATCAATAAGAGCCCAATCCTGTGAGTTGTTGAATGCCCTCAGCTACATTTGGTTGCAATGGGATTTAAGGGTGCTTAGTGCCTTACACATCTTAAAAATGCATCAAAAAAGGATCCTTAATTAAATGCTATTAAGCATTCAATTCTCCACACTCAAGCTGTAAATTGTTTGCGATGTTATTAGATTTAAACTCTCATTCTTTGAAAATGTACTTGCCCTAGACAAGGTTGCTGATGTCACTGGTAAGAGTTCACATCTTGGGAGAGGCTTACAATTGAAACTGAGGTGTATCTGATTCAGCCTCAAGGCAGAAAAACTGGATGAGGCAGTTTTGGTTTTTTTTCTTTACCGAGTATGTGGTTTCTGCAATTGCATGAGCTTGACAAATAGGGAAGTGTTTATGCTAAATTCAGTTTTTATTCTAAGGTCACAGTGTATCTGTGTTTCTTAATTCTTTGACATAGAAATCCTGGACATTTTTTTTTCTTTTTTCTCCATAAAGGGAATAAACATTTAGAGAAAATGTTGACAAGGTCATAACAAGAAGAAATTTTAACAACAAAATGTTTTCAATGCTCCATGTTTTCTATAGAGAGAATTGTTGCCAGTGATAGGTATAACCCTATTAGCAAGATAAAAATTCATATTGATCAAACAGTTTTAATTTTTTTAACTAACAGATGATTATCAAGAACTCTGTTTACCACATAAACAGAACATTTTGTGTCCAGGGTTGAGTACATCTTCCTTTTCAAACTGACTGACTACCTACTATAATATAATTATCAAGATGCTGCCTGTTGTACCATTCCACTTCATTGGCCAAGTTGCCTTATTTTTTTAAGTAAGATTCATTACTCTGATAAAATGGATTTGAATGTATACAAGTGCCATTGCAGGAAGAGAGATCTTACTTTACATAGATATGACTTGTCTTTTTTAATCCCATTTTGATATATTCAGCTAACTCATGAACTGATACCCCCAGTGAAAGTAAATTTCATTAAAGTCCTCTTGGTTTCCTGCCCACCTCTCCACTATGAATGCCATTTTTGTTATTTCTGCCTGTGCCACTTTATTTTCTCTTACCTTTTTCTCCTTGGTTTTATGTAAATAGTGCTTGGATAATAGAGTGAAATGGTTTCCATGGTGCTGAACAAATATAGGTCACATTGTTTGGAACTCCGCTGCACCTGATCAGTAAAGGTGAAAATGTATATGATTTTTAATTATTCTATTTTATAAACCTAAAAGTAAAAAATAAGTTGTGTTTTATAGCAGCTTTTTTGTGGACTAGACATGTTTGTTGTTAATTATGAACTCTGCAAAAATTACGTTCCTCTATTGTAATGTTATATTTTTCATTGTATTTCATACTTTTTGAAATGTTAGTATTATGCATTGTACCATCTGATTAAAGAGTCTGCTGGAAAAAATATTACCACACTGAATATCTGTCATTGACACCTGCCAATATGTACTGTATTTATCTATAAAGAAATCAAGTTAAGAACTTGCAGTCAACAGAACTTTTTTTGGAAGGGATAAATAGAGCCTAAATGTCCTGTTCCCATGCACTGTCCTTCCAGGTCACTATGGTATATAGATGACCTGAAAAGACCAAAGATATGGGATGGAAAGCTGTAGTGATAGTCATGTTCTAAGCCAAACAGAGGCATAAAGTGTATAGATTATTAAAATGCCACAGTATTGGTTAAACTCTGTCCCTCTGGAACTGTGCTGTGCTGCAGACAGCTTACTGAATCTGGATTGCCATTGCCTGACACTGTTCAGAGTTTCCTGATGTCACACATTTTCCCCAAAGAGATTGTTTGGATTCAGACTGCCATGGAAGCAGATCCATATCTTGGGGGGAGGGCGAAGGCTCTGTGTCTGCTTTGGCTGAATATTGACCACAGAAACATTATGGTGGAGTCCTGGTACTACCTGTGAATTGGACCCTTGTAGTTTGTGAAATCAAACCACAGAGTGAAAAATATCAGGCTTGTGCACTTTTTTGCTTCTTTATAATAATTTATATAGATAATAAATAATCAAAGAAGTCCTGAAAGTTTTGAAGTTCTTGTTCTTTATTTTTGCTTGTTCTTTTTTTTTAACATTAGAAATTCAGACCTGCTTTATGACGACTGGTTAACTAGTGAAAAGAAGACATAGAAAGAGCTAAGCAAAGGAAAGTTAAGCAATTGAAGGAGAAAGGGATTTTTAGTCACTGTTTAAAACAGTTTGTTTTGTTGGGGTTCCCCAAGAACTCAGTTTGACTCCAGTCTCATCACTCAAGTTCCTTTATTTGGTATACATCAAAATTATGCTGAGTTAATCAGGCTCAAGCATAGGAGGTGAGGATAGAGCATACCACACATCCAAAGTTACAAAACAAACCTCCTCCTTTACATATGTTTACACATGACTTTGCATTTGCTATACATTGCATCACACGTTTTGGGATTGGCTTGGTCGCATTGTAGGAACCAATCCCTATACAGCATGCAGTGTTCATGCATGACTTACTCTTTACCTCATTTTAGATTCCAGGCTTATTTTAACCATTTGTAAATGGTTCCCTGGGTGTTCCCCCTTATCGTAGTTCTAGTATAGACATTCTGTTTACAGCCTGTTGATCCATTTACCTCCCTAATCCTGTCTCCCAAGATATGAGGGCTTCCCCTTGTACAATTACTCATGTCAAGCCAGGCCTACATTCCACTGCTTTTGTTTTTCATTTTTATATTAGCATTTGTTTTATTTGCATTATATCCCCATTTTTCTGTGCTTTGTTTAAGTTTGCTACCCAGGAACACATTCTCATGACCACAGTAGTTGTAATGATTTGAACTACGATTAATATTAGGCTCAAAGTACGAACCAGGGAGTACAAGCTCACCTCCTATGGTATAGCCCACCAGGGTGTAATCTCATATTATAAGCTTGCTCTGACTTTAAAGCATCCTTTTGTAATTTTAACTTTGCTTTCATTTTAATTACATTAGAAAAAACTGGGACAAAATATAAAAATCTTTGTTTATTATGTGAAACAGAACACAGGCCAATTAAAATAACATTCCCTGGGTCCATACCAGAAGTGGTCCTTTTCAGTCACCACACAATATTTGTTATCACCAACATAGGCAGTTTTTACTTTACTAATGTCCCAGCGTCTCAGCCATGTGCAATTTTGAGACCGTTCCCAGAGAGTGAACCCACATGCCAGCAACTCTGTCTTAAGACATAACATCTGCACATGTATATGTCCCCCAGGTGCAAACAGCAGTAAAAGTCTGGGGCTTTCCCGATCTTGCATTGTCTTGGAATAATATTTGAGGAGGGGAAACAAACTTCTTTAATACCGTATGGGTTGCAATGACTTCACATTTAATTTCATGGCATTGGACCCTTGTTAATTTTCTTACCCAGCCCCAACTGGTGTCACCTCTCTTGTATTAACTTTTCTGTTATAAAAAGAGGGCAAGTTTTCTTGCTGTATATTGCTTACGTTATGCAAAGTAAAAGCAGTCTTATCTCCCACATACTACACATATTATTTTTAAAACACACTGACTTAATACCATACTTTTTGAAAAGCGATTACAACGTCATATATACTATATACAGTTAAGAGCACTTTAATGAGTTTTTTTTATTTTGCCTATTTAACGGATGCAGTACTTTTGTTGCTATTTTCTGTTGAAATACTTGGTTATGTTTTGAAAGCATATGTTTTGTTTTGTTAACTCAGGGGTGGCCAACCTGACCCTGAGAAGGAGCCAGAATTTACTAATGTACATTGCCAAAGAGCCACAGTAATATGTCAGCAGTCCCCTTTCAGCTCCCAGCGCCTCCCCCTCACCGGCAACCACGCCGATCAGCACCTCCCTCTTCCTCCCCACACCTCCTGATCAGCTGTTTCGTGGCGTGCAGGAGGCTCTAGGAGGGAAGAGCGAGGGCATGGCAGGCTCAGGGGAGGGGGTAGGAAGGGGTAGAGTGGGGACAGAGCCAGGTGTTGAGCAGTGAGCACCCCCTGGCACACTGGAAAGTTGGCGCCTGTAGCTCCAGCCCCAGAGTCGGTGCTATACAAGGAGCTGCATATTAACTTCTGAAGAGCTGCATGTGGCTCCGGAGCCCCACGCTGGCCACCCCTATGTTAACTAGTGACTAAAGTTAAAGTGTTAAGTTTGCAGAAAGGAAGCGTTTGTTTAAAAATTCCCATCCTCATCCTTTCAGTTAAGATGTTAGATCTCACACCTAAATGTTCCTGAGACGACCTAGAAGTTCTTCAGCCTAACCGAGAAAAGTCAGACGAGCTATTCCTGATATTTCTGTGGTAAAAACAAGCACAAAATAAATCTTAAAAAAAGCTTTCAGGTGTTTTTATATATCATACAGAGGAAAAAGGCTGTAAAAACAAATATTTACAGATAATTTTTAAGGTGAGGACAGGATGTCAGATTCCTTCAAATGAGCAGTTAGGCCTTTGGTTCAGAAGTCGTCTTGGTGTTGACTATCTTGCTATCTATTACCCTGTCTCAAATTTGACATTTTTGACCAAGGGTAAGGAAAAGGTGGTGGCATAGCAAATTTGGAGTAATATAGAATCTTCAGATATTCCTGAACCTTGTAAACCTTGTATTAGGCCTGGGTAGAGTACCGATATTACACTGGTTGAGTTTGCTGATGGTCTACTAGCAATGGGCCAGATTAAGATGTCCATTCTTAACCACCCTGGTTTAACCAGGAGATCTTCAATGATCCAAAACTCAAAAAAGAGTCCTACAGAAAAGTGGAAATTCGGTCAAACTATGAAGGATGAATATAAAGAAATAACACAAGAATGTAGGGACTAAATTAGAAAAGCCAAGGCACAAAACGAGATCAAACTTGCTAGGGACATAAAAGGAAACAAGAAAACATTCTACAAATGCATTAGAAGCAAGAGGAAGACCAAGGACAGAGTAGCCCGTTAATGAGGGGGGAAAGACAATAACAGAAAATGTGGAAATGGGAGAGGTGCTTAATAACTTCTTTGTTTCGGTTTTCACCAAGAAGGTTTGTGGCGATTGGATGAATGCCAGTGAAAATGAGGTTAGCTCAGAGTCTAAAATAGGGAAAAAACAAGTCAAAAATTACTTAGACAAGTTAGATGTCTTCAAATCACCAGGGCCTGATGAAATGCATCCTAGAATACTCAAGGAGCTAACTGAGGAGATTTCTGAGCCATTAGCTATTATCATTGAAAAGTCATGGAAGATGGGAGACATTCCAGAAGACTGGAAAAGGACAAATATAGTGCCCATCTATAAAAAGGGAAATAAGGATAACCCGGGGAATTACAGACCAGTCAGCTTAACTTCTGTACCCGGAAAGATAATGGAGCAAATAATTAAGCAATCAATTTGCAAACACCTAGAAGATAATAAGATAAATAACAGTCAGCATGGATTTGTCAAGAACAAATCGTGTCAAACCAACCTGTTAGCTTTCTTTGACAGGGTAACAAGCCTTGTGGATGGGGGGAAGCAGTAGATGTGGTATATCTTGACTTTAGTAAGGCTTTTGATACTGTCTCGCATGAACTTCTCAGAAACAAACTAGGGAAATACAACCTAGATGGAGCTACTATAAGATGGGTGCATAACTGGTTGGAAGATCATTCCCAGAGAATAGTTATCAGTGGTTCACAGTCATGCTGGAAGGGCATAACGAGTGGGGTCCTGCAGGGATCGATTCTGAGTCTGGTTCTGTTCAATATCTTCATCAATGATTTAGATAATGGCATAGAGAGTATACTTATAAAGTTTGTGGATGATACCAAGCTGGGAGGGGTTGCAAGTGCTTTGGAAGATAGGATTAAAATTCAAAATGATCTGGACAAACTGGAGAAATGATCTGAAGTAAATAGGATGAAATTCAATAAGGACAAATGCAAAGTACTTCACTTAGGAAGGAACAATCAGTTGCACACGTACAAAATGGGAAATGACTGCCTAGGAAGGAGTACTGCGGAAAGGGGACTGGGGTTCATAGTGGATCACAAACTAAATATGAGTCAACAGTGTAACACTGTTGCAAAAAAGAGCAAACATCATTCTGGGATGTATTAGCAGGAGTATTGTAAGCAAGACATGAGAAGTAATTCTTCCACTCTATTCCGCGCTGATTAGGCCTTAACTGGAGTATTGTGTCCGGTTCTGGGCGCCACATTTCAGGAGAGAGAGAAATTTGTAGAAAGTCCAAAGAAGAGCAACAAAAATGATTAAAGGTCTAGAAAACATGACCTATGAGGGAAGATTGAAAAAATTGGGTTTGTTTAGTCTGGAGAAGAGAAGACTGAGAGGGGACATAACAGTTTTCAATTACATAAAAGGTTGTTACAAGGAGGAGGGAGAAAAATTGTTCTTAACCTCTGAGGATAGGACAGGAAGCATTGGGCTTAAATTGCAGCAAGGGCGATTTAGGTTGGACATTAGGAAAAACTTCCTAACTCAGAGTGGTTAAGCACTGGAATAAATTGCCTAGGGAGGTTGTGGAATCTCCATCATTGGGGATTTTTAAGAGCAAGTTGGACAAACAGCTGTCAGGGATGGTCTAGATAATACTTAGTCCTGCCATGCGGGCAGGGGACTGGACTAGATGACCTCTCGAGGTCCCTTCCAGTTCTATGATTCTATGCAGCTACCATTGACGACAAGGTTTGTTAGTCTGTGGAGCTTGGAAGACTGGATGGGATTGCTTTTGGATGGCAACTTTCAGAGAAATCTCCAAGGATGATGGTGGCAGTAGCTCATCAATACCAAGGGCGTTATGGTTCAGGGTTCCACAGGGTTTTGTTCTGTAGTAGGTAGGTAGGTAAGGCTGCTATGGATTCCATTTTGAATTGTGGTATCACTATGTAGATGGAAGACGGCTTTCAGGTCAGGCAGCCAAGGGAGCCAGCTAGCCTGGGAAGACAGGGGGTCCTGGGGCAGTCTGCATGGCAGAGCTGCTTGAAATTGGCATTCTTGACTATGTCCCAGGGACCAAATTTTGTTTTGGAAATTCTGTGTGTTGGTGTTTTTTTCAGGATTTCTGGTTCTCAAGAAACTTTGAAAAATTTGGTTTTGTTCCAATGCATAATGAAATCAAATTTAAAAATGCCAAAATTTCTCATGAACTAAAAATATTTAATTTTAGCCCATTGTAGGTATGAAGCTCCAACTCAGGTTCTTCACTGGTCTGGATGCTCTTTACACGCATGCTTAGCACAATACTGTATAATAATTTCTTTCAGACGTGTACCTTGCCACAAACCTCCATGCCTTTGTCACCTCCAGACTGGATTATTATAATGTGCTGTACATGGGGCTATACCAGAAAACAATCAAACGTCATTTGGTGCAGAATGTGGCAATCTGATTATTTAGTGCTGCAGGCTGAAGAGAGCATACTATACCAGTCTTCCAGAGACTCTACTAGCTCCTTATTCACTACCAGGAGCAATTCAAGGTGTTGATTAGAGTTGAATGAACTACTTGAAGTGAACCATTTATTTGACAAATATATCTTCCTCTTCTATTCATGGATTATCCCCAGATAAACTTCTGTTTCTATTAATTTATTATTAATCATTTATTATTTATTCAGAATTATTCAATGAATGGCTTATGTGGTTTATAACATATTTCAGCCTAAGGATTGCTTGTGAAACATTCATCATGACTATTGGCCTGAAAATTTGTTATGCTGTGTGATTTGTCATGTAAATCATATGGTACTGTTTCTTGTCCCTGACTAGCTGACTTTCAAACTCACAAAAAGCTTTAAAATGGGCTTTCTCCTTAGCTGAGGATACTCACCTAGCATTCCCTAGATATAAATGTCTGGGGTCTTCTGACAGGACATTTTCAATGGAGGAACCCTCCATTCTGGAATTGGTCTTTCTAGTTATTATGATACAGCCTGAGAGTTGACCTTCAAGGGCATGGTGCACAGCTCAAATTAGGTTACACAGATTTTTGCCTGATAGGGTGATGGGACTTTTTTTTTAATTTTTTTTTTTAAAATGTAATTGTTGAGAATGTTTGGGAATGTTATTTCAGTTCATGTTCCCTTTTGTTTAAAACTTCTGTACATCTTTCTAAGATGCAGTAAGGGACATGTTTTATAAATGGAAAAATAATTGCTACCTACCAGGTAATATTAATTATTTTAAACTTTTATTTCAGGGAATTTCTCATTGTCACTTATTCAATGTGATGTTTTATTAGAGTCTTACAATGGGCTTTAAATTTAGGGCTAAATTAAACCGAACTCTTTGCATATCTTTTGATTTCAGTGGAGATGCATTTACACTCAGCAGGGGTGACTTTGGCTCTTAGGTGCCAACTCATGAAATCAGATAACATCATAATTCCAGTATCAGAGGGGTAACCGTGTTAGTCTGGATCTGTAAAAAGCAACAATTCACCCACGAAAGCTTATGCTCCAATACATCTGTTAGTCTATAAGGTGCCACAGGACTCTTTGTTGCATCATAATTCCAGTAATCTCTCCTCCACTGTTTTGGGATGTAGAGGAACAAAGCCATATAAAACTATGGTTATAGATTTCAGAGTGGTAGCCCTGTTAGTCTGTATCAGCAAAAAGAACGAGGAGGACTTGTGGCACCTTAGAGACTAACAAATTTATTTGGGCATAAGCTTTCATGGACTAAAACCCACTTCATTGGATGCATGCAGTGGAAAATACAGTAGGAAGATATATATACACAGAGAAAATGAAAAAATTGGTGTTGCCATACCAACTCTAATGAGACTAATCAATTAAGGTGGGCTATTATCAGCAGGAGAAAAAAAAACTTTTGTAGTGATAATCAGGATGGCCCATTTCAAACAGTTGACAAGAAGGTGTGAGTAACAGTAGGGGAAAAATTAGCATGGGAAAATAGTTTTTACTTTGTGTAATGATCCATCCACTCCCAGTCTTTATTCAAGCCTAATTTAATGGTGTCCAGTTTGCAAATTAATTCCAGTTCTGCAGTTTCTCGTTGGAGTCTGTTTTTGAAGTTTTTTTGTTGGAGAATTGCGACTTTTAGGGAGTTGACAGGGAGGTCACTCAATTACAGACCTACCTTGGGAGGCACGGCTCCCAAAGCGACCAGCACACCCCTCTGGCACGGGTTTGTAGGCGGGGGGAGGGGCCCAGGAGGTGTCTGTGCGCCGCTGCCCACAGGCACTGCCCTGCAGCTCCCATTGGCCACAGTTCCCAGCCAATGGGAGCTGCGGAGTCAGTGCTTGGGGTGGGGGCAACATGCGGAGACACCCCCATCTCCCCAGGGGCCGCAGGGACATGCCGTCCGCTTCCGGGAGCGGCGTGGAGGGAGGGAGGCAGTGCAGGCAGGGAGCCGACTTAGCCCTGCTGCATTGCTGCTGGTATGTCTCTCTGCACCCCTTGGGGGGCAGCAGGTCTCTGTGCGCTGCCTGGGGTGGGGGCAGCGCGCAGAGCTGCCTCCCCTCCACCAGGGGCATGCAGAGACGTGCCAGCAGCCGGCCGCTTCCGGGAGCGGCGTGGGGCCACCAGCTATGGCATGCAGGCAGTCTGTCTGCCTGAGCCCTGCTGCGCCACTGGCCGGGACTCGGGGGCAGGTTGTCAGATGAGATTTTTCCTGCATTTTGGGGGCACCATGTCATTGGGGGCCCTGTGTTTCATGATAAATCCGCCTCTCCCAGGCCCCGCACTTTAGCCACTTCCAGCCTCTCTCTGGTTTTGTCTAGACAAGGATTTAAAGGAGTGTTGTTAGATGGGCTTAGCTAATGTTTTAAAAGTCTAGTGTAGACAAGGGTGTATAGATTTTGACATGTGTTAAGATGGTTGAAGCCTGAGTAGAAACAGGAAAAATGGCCTGGATGAATCAATTAACAGATGTTCTCTCTGGCAGATTTCCTTCTCTGACCTGCTGAAAGTAAAGTGCATAGAGGTAAAGAATGGTATTGCAGTAAAGGCACTGAACTTGGGTGATCTGGGTTCTGTATGACTTTGATTTTGTGCAATTTACTTATATTATCTGCTCATCAATTCCACACTTCCCTATCTCACAGTGTAAATTCATGGTTTCTGAAGTGCTTAAGTGCTACTGTGATAAGCATAATAGAAAAGCTTACAAATAAAATAAAGTTCATGGAATTGTATGCTGCTTTGTGCTGGAGAGGAGATCTCTAGGGACTTCATTGTATTTTTCCAGGGACATCCATCCATTATGAGTACTAGAAGCAACATCCTCTGCATTCAGTTTATTTTCCTCAAAGGATTACCAAGCAAAGCAGCGAGAAGCTAAAAATAATAGAAATTTGCAGGTAAATTTTCTCCCCTCACAACTGTTTATGTGAGAGTAAAAGATATAGATCCATGTGTTCACCAGTGCATACCACAGTGCAACCCTTAAAACACTGTGAGTCAAATTCATTGCTGGTATAACTTCACCTACAATTGTGGATGTATTATGTATCTCTCTGGAAGGACTGAGGGTGGAGTATATCCTCTGGAAATTTGAATCTGTGGGTCCAGGGAAAGAGCGGTGATCCAGACCTACAGCTACACCTCTACCCCAATATAACGCTGTCCTCGGGAGTCAAAAAATCTTACCGCGTTATAGGTGAAACTGCGTTATATTGAACTTGCTTTGATCCGCTGGAGCACGCAGCCCCGCCTCCCCGGAGCGCTGTTTTACCGCGTTATATCCGAATTCATGTTATATTGGGGTAGAGGTGTAGTTTGTTAAAGCAACTCTTGGATTTTCTGATAGTCTTTGAGAATTACTGTCATGAATATCAGGCCGAAAAACTGGCTTGTACAGATAGCCTACATCGTCTTGTCCTGGGTGGTGCATCAGTTATGGCAATTAAAGAGTTAAAAAGTGAAAATTTGTCTTTGAAGATATATAATATAAGGCTGCCTAGAAGTGACTTTAATTTAGATGCCTTGATGTATTGTACAGGTCTTGCGTGTTTCTTCAACCTGTTATTCACTAACAAAATAAATACACAAGGCAAATAAAACACCATAAAGTTCCTCTTAGAGTGCAGAGAATACTAGAGTAAAGAAACTCATACCTTTTGAAATATTTTAAGTATTTGTCTTTCATTTCACCACAGTTCATCAGTAAAAATCTTAAAAACTGCGCTCAACTCCACATAAGATTTAATAACCAAATAAATCAGACGTTACATCATTTTACATTATTCAATGGATCAACTGTGTATGTGCTGATACTCTAATATTCTACCACACATTATAATTTTTTAGAAATCAAACACTTAAAATGTGTGACTAGTAGATTTTAAGTGATTAAAAATAAAATCAAAACAGCAAATATTTGTGTTTGCATCCTGTATTATACAGAATAAGAATATTACACTGATGCCAAGAAGTGTTTAAAAGATTATTTTCCCTGGTGTTTTTACACACAAAAGTTTGTAAAGGGAAGTGTGATGTTTATACTAGCAGTACACTATGGTCTGAATTTAGGTACTGATGAAGCAGGAAACTGTGTGAAGTAGTTTAGGTTGCAGCTGAATCAGGGAAACCCACCTACTTCAGAAATTAATGGATGCTTTCAATCTTGCTGGCAGAGCTACTTTATCATTCATATGACTAAACAGACAATCAATTTAGCAGCAATGTATGGGAATGGAGGGAATGAGCAAATAAGCTATGAATGATGAGAACAGAAAAATCAAAACCCCCTCCCTTATTCTCTTTTTAATGGCTAATACCAACAGGGACAAGACCAGTAAAAAGAGGTTAATGAATTGCAAAGATCCTTTAGAAAGTGATTGACTGGTATTGAAGCTCAGTCAAATCAGTCATAAATATTTACTTTTATTAGCAACAGTGGGTTGCCTGTTATTTTCAATTGATTTTTAAAGCTGTCAAAAATCTACCACTGTGACTATTATCAAGTGTTTTATTTCATCGATATTTTCAAGTTGCAAATAGTTGCACAAAACAGTGTCCTAAACCCTTTTTAAAATCTATTTTATAAGCACTGTTAATGATGATTAAAAATAGAAAGTTAACATAAGGTTCACTATACTATTCACTAATCATTTTAATCTTTTCATTTTGACATTTAGTCAGTCATATTTAATATAAAAACTGGGGGTTTACTGTTCCCTGGTAATTTCTATTAAACCAGTAATGATTCTCTAACCTGCAGTTGTATTAGCTATTTTACCAGTTTGGAATGAGCTATAATGTAAGCCTACTGCATTCTTTTTATTTCCAGCCAATATAAATGGTATCAAGAACTCCAAGAGTTAACATGACAGCATCCTTACTGTTTGTGGAAACTGTGCTAAAATTTGCTCACATAGCAATATTCTATCTGCTGTAAAAATCAGAATTACAGGACTTCCTAAAGTTGGTATCTAGACAATCTGAAGTGAAAATATTTTTCAAGGTGCTATTTGTTACATTAAAGTCCAATAATTTAATTCAAAGGAACATAACAAAAGGAATTTCCTAGAGATAACAACAAAGAGTTAACATTTCCCAGGGCAGACAAGTTTCCGATTCAATTAGTTTTAATGAACCTTCTGCTCACTGGTTACTGAACTAGAAAGAACAGCAATAAATGCCCAGAGGAAAGAGAGAGAGAGAGAGGGGATATTAAAGGAGGGTTAGTGTATAGTATATAAATTTCCAAGTTGACTAAAAGAGTAGCCTTGATATAGTTTTGGGAACCAAAAGCCACAGAAACCTATATACCTTCTCTTTTCAGTGAATGTCTCATGACTTGGGCTGATTTATACTTTTTCATGATTCTGTCCCACTTTTGACCCTATCCTATCTTTGAGTGAGTTTATTAAAAGAAAAATAATAATTTAACACATTTAATATGATTTGCAACCCATATTTTCAGTTAGTTTGTTGAGCTGGGGAAACAGAGGAGAGTAAAAAACACCATCAGTTACAATTTTAAGTTTTCATAAGTCAGGTTTAAAGGAACATAAGTTAATGAAAAACAAAGGAAAAGGCAAATAAGAATTCTATAGATACAATTCTCTGTTGAATATCTTTTAATATAAAAAGTGTACTAGTTTAAAAATGAAGCTTTTTGAAGATAAGGGACACTTCACTAGGGTTTTAGCTAAAGCATTTCCTGTTCTTAGGTGAGTTTATTGGTCATTAAAATTGTGCTACAAAATTTCTCGCCTGTATTTCAAGGATCAATCTGTGTCAAATTGTGGTTAAACATGCATACACACAAAATTACATCTGTATACACATCCATCCTAGTTAAATATTTTAAGTAAATAATAGATTCCTATAAATGCTCCATACCCTATTATTGTTTGAAGTAAGCACTGTTTGTTATATGATTTTTTCTTTTCCGTTCACTGAAGTTCTAAGGTTTAAATTATACCTTTATTACACAGGCTTCCCTTAAAAACCCCAGAAGTATTTCATTGTCTGTTTTCTTGGATTAGTAATATTAAATGCAGCAATAGGATTTTTAAAACAGTTTTCAACATATGTTTTCACCCTGCTTCATTTATGACATAAAGGATTTAGTAAGAACTAACATTTCATTAAGAACCAGCATTTCTTAGTTAATACCACTTATATAAAAAACTATCACTGTGTTAACGACAATTTGCTGCTTGCTATGTTTTCACAACAGTAATATTTATGACTAGTCACCATTGACCATGCAAACTGATTTTCAATTATACATATTCTTAATTGTGTATACATTTCCTTACATCATCTTTCATTCAAATTAAGATTGTCTTGTGAAGCACTGCATCTTTAGTAGATCCCACAAATATATACTGTACAACATATATAGAAAATATGAGTTTAACTAGTTTTAAGTCTATATCCACAAAACTTACCAGAAGAATACTAATCCTAAAATAACCATAATCTATAGCTGTTAGAAAAAAGATATTTTATATCAGTTTATTATTCATGGATTTTTTTAAGGTAACAATATCAGTATTAAAAGGAAAAGAATTTTCAAATTGTTCATATTTTAATTATAGAACATGCTCAATGGTTTGCCAAGTTAATAAAACATAACTAAACCATGTAGTTATACTGCAAACATGGATATTCCTCAGTCTTTAAGGTATTAAAGTAATCAACATTTTATTCAAGGTCTCCATGTAATCTTTTTAGCAGTGCATCTTTAACCTCAGGTTACGAATATTCACATAATGGAATGTAGTGGAAGATACTCTCCTACAGTTCTTAGATGGAGTTTGTTCTATGGAGGTAGGAGCATGAAGGATAAAAAATAAAATAAATACAATGCAGAACGCTAAATTCTGGTATTAATTTTCCATTCTCTATATTTCTGTGTTCTAACACAGAGAAAATTATTACAAAGAATCCTACAGTATATAATACACAACTGATCTGTCTTTAGTCAGAAAATGAACTTGGCAGGGCAAAGTTCTTTGGTAACATAAATATTAATGTTTCTAAAAATGGGATAAGGACAGGATTGAATTTTGAAAATGTAGCACCAATACAGCCATATTTCACTTGAATCAAATGTAATGGCAGCTAGATTTCAGGTTGCTTTGGTTTGCTCTTTAACACAGCTAGAGAAATTGTCAGACAGAATGTGATAGTAGAAAGCCAACTTTGGACACTACGTAATAAAAATTTTAGGGAGCCTGAAGATAATATTTAAAACTAGCAAATAGACCTTTAATTGATGTCACATGGAACTCTGTACAATTTACTGTAGATTCAACTCATTTTACTTCCAAAATGTATAAATCCTTGAAGTTATAAATTCAGTAGTGAGCCATATATTTATTTTAATGGCAAAAACTTCAACACTGGAATACCACAACTCATAGAAAGGTGAGACTTAGAAAGAAACAAACTGACAACTTCCTTTTAGTATATTAAATCACAATACATTGGCGTAGAGGACTGTGGGAAGGTGAACCTGAACAATACAGAAGATAAAATAACTCTGACTTCCAGTTTCTTAAATAGCAACTAAAACTCTAGAACTTGCCTCTAAGATATTACAAGAACTTTGTCAAGTAGCACATGAGAAAATAGAGCCCACAGCCATATAGTAAGCAAAAAAATTCTGTTTGAGTATTGACATGACAGTTTTTGAAAGTTCAAGCAGAAAACCAATTATAATGAGCACTGAAAAGCCCGAAGCCCTGCTGTTCAATAAATAAAAAGTACAACAAACTATTTTCCAAAAAGGTTCTAGAGAGTTTCTTCTTGTCCCACTACTTACAATATGATTACATAAATAGTCTCTATTTGCTGTTGAATTGCCAGGCAGCTGTATTAAAGTACAAATCAAATCAAGTCAGGATTAGAAAGTAAAAGAGCATGGTTTAAAGTAATCTATCCCCCAGGAACTGTGCTCAGATTCATCAAACAGAGCTTAAAGTACAGTATATCTTATACCCTTGTGTTTCCATGCTGCACTGCTGCAAAACCAGTTATTATTTTTGATATCCAGAGAATGTTGCTTGTAGCTTTAGGAGGCTCACTTGCTTATTTAAAAGTACTATAAACCATATCTGTCACTTATTATTATTTCTTTTGGTTAAGATTCATGAGAAGGACACAAGTATGAAAGACAAGAAGCCTGTTTATTGATCATACAATATTTGCCTCTGCTGAATTACTTTGAATATCTTCTGTAGATAAAAGAATAATTAGTTTTTTCTAAGTTTCTGGTGATATACTTTTATAATGTTTTTAAAAACCTGGGAGATATATTGTACAACACTTCTCACTATGTAAAGCAATGCACGCTCTTTAGTATACTTTTATGGCCCAGGTATAGTCTTTACTTGGGCGAAATTCCCATTGAAGTCAATGTACCAGATTCCCATTTACACTAAGATCCCTTGGCACTTTTCTGGTAGGTTAATGTAGATGAGAATCATTTGCCAAAGGAAAGACTGTAGGAGTGAGCCCTTACATATGTAAATGCCCTTATTGTTAAAGAAGGAGAATTATATCTCATAGTCTAAAAGAGCATGTGTATGGATATGTAGCTGTTGTTGCCCTCATCATGGCTAGCCATTTTTGACACAAGAAAAATGAGCATGAATTTGAGTGTAGAATTAGTATGCTTATCTAATTAATACCTTATTTAGTTTTAGTTCTGAAAACTCTGCTTTTCTCCTGGAGACGGGACTGGTAAAGTAAAAGGTAGTCAAGCCTAAATTATCTTATTAACCCCATTAATAATAGCTACATGGGTTTATAAGGTAGCTCATTAGGCAAAGCAGAGCTTTATATATAACCACAATGAACAGCTATACTCAATACGTTTACTTAGAAATGATTGATCTTTACTGGTGGGTCAATTTAACACACTGGACTGAGTTAAGGACTAGGATATCCCAAATTCTAATCCTATCTCTGATAGGTCTCATAATGATTGAATGTATGGCTTAGTTCCCAAATTACTCTCCTATATCTGCATCCCTATGTGCAAGATGGGAATGATAATACTTATCTACCTCTTAGGAATGCAGTGAAGATTACTTAGTTAACATTTGTACAACACTTTGAAAATTGAAAGTGCTATGTAAGTGCTGAGAATTATTGTTATGGTGAATGCTTGTTTTTGTAGAACAGACAGAAATATGTTTTAAATCAGGTAATAATATGGTTATAATCAAACATTTACATTGGAACAAATTTAAACTGTATGTATAGACATAGTGGATGTATGTTGTTCTTAGTTAATATTTCTTAAGCAGGTGACTGTGCTTCTAGACCGTTCCTCTGTATCCCAATTGCCTACCTACGTATGGGTATCTACACCTGTATGTCACAATTTGGGAAAGCTACAAATAATATTTATATTCTATCTATTGTTATCTCATTGATTATGGATCACCTTAATGAAAGTCATTCTGGTGGTTTGGGAGTGACCTGTATTTATTAAGAGACTTGGAATATTAGAACAGAGGAAGTCCAAACCAAATCCAGTGGCCCTTGTTCAAAATTCCCATTGACTTTTCAGGATATGACCCGTAGTCCACTGATGGTGACAACGATAACAGGGGTAAAGCAATCCACCTGTTATGGTACCTCTTGCCAGAAGTTTCATAGAAAGGTGAGACATTAGAATTCACTATTTCCTCTCAGCCTTACACCAGTGGAGTAACCTCCCATGTCCTACCCCACTTATTTCCATGGCTTGCATGTCTTCATCACTTTCATTTCATGAAGTTGCTATATTAAATGGTATAGTATAGAAATTATTATATAACATGAGAGACTGGCCTGAGTACAGGAACTGCCCCCCAGGTGCTTGACATAGTCTTAACATTTTCTGAAAATCTTTTAATGAAGTATTGATTTAATCAAGCACATCAAAATAAAGGCAAATGTGCCATGATGTTGTGACTTAGAAAAAACAAAACAACCCCTTTCCTGCTCACTCCCCCTCATCCCCACTATATTACAGGTAAACTAAGATAAATGATTTAAGTGCTCACTTTGTGGAGTAAATTGAAACCATACATCACTAACTTTAATTATTTTATATTATAAATACTGTAAGGAATATTGGAGTTAATTGAATAGTAACATAAAATTAGTAATAATGGATGTAACACTACTGAGGGGAAATTCTCTCTCTTTTAATGTAAGTAAGATGGACTAATCTCCCTAACAAAAGCTATTTTTTCTATTTCTTTTAAAGTGATTGCAGTGTGATAATCAGGGGACTATGACACCCATTAAATTGCATTTCCCCGATCCTGCATGAAGAAATGAAGGGATCTGTGTTAATTTTAAACCTCCCTTTGATTGGGTGAACCTGTCTCCGTTTTGCGTGACACTGTTGCCACAGGTCATTGCCTGGTGCAGTGTACCATGAAACAAACAAATAGAAAAAGGCACCTTCTGGCACTTTAAGTTTCACTGCCATCTGACTGCAGCCCCAGTGGTTTGAAATGATGAAAAGCATAGCCTTGGAAAAATCTTCCTATGGTTAGATTGGGAAAAATGAGTATGATTATCACATGTGCGGGGAAGGGCAGGATAGACAGCTGAAGTCATCTCAAAACTCAAGAGAAAAGAAGAAGACAAGAGGTCACAATTATATTCTAGTATCACACTCCCTTTCACAGAGATCTGATATATTCAGTTTGTTCTTGTATGGTGCTTAGGGAAGTTCTAATTAAGGGAAGAAAGAATTTTGACACATGTGAAGCAGAGATCAATATTTAGCACTATAATCAGCAATTCGTGATGGTTTGACAATGTCACTATACACATTGTAACTATCCATTATTCTCTGAAAAGGGAGCCAGGCGGAGGCTAGCAGGCTTACTGCAAGCTATCATGAATCACATAAAGCAGTGCCTCATTCACTTCTATTTGTCTTGCTTTTCATCTTCATTCATCCTTATAAAGAAGACCGTACTGCCACCAGCCTTGAAAGCCACCCTGCCTCTGAACTGCAGTGAAAAGGAAAACAGTTACTAAAAATGTCTGTTGCATAAAACACAACAGCCTCTTTCTATAGTAGCTGTGAATATTTACTACATTTAAACATACAGGGTACTATATAACATTGACACATCTGTTTGCACTTGGGAACAGTGTGTTCCAATATTTGAAAGTATTACAGAATTGATTAAACAATCTTGCTATTTAGTAGCCCAAACCAAAAATTCTGTCCTATAACAACCAATACAGGGGTAAGGGCAGTGATTTTAAGGACATGATCCTGCAGTGAATGGGATTTTTGCCACTGACTTGTATAGCAGATGCATCGAGCCCTAATGGTATAGGAGTAAAAGAAAAGTGGAGGAACAAGCTTAATCTCCAGTTTTCACTAGCTGTACACCTAAACAGTAATTTACCTTGTTTACCAGAGGACTATAAGAAAAATTTGATTCACAAATAAAGCACCCTGTTTGGTTTACTGTTGTGTGGTCCTATTCATTGTTTGCAAGTACTTGTATAATCACTAGGTATTTGTGAAAACGTCTGTGGATCTGAAAATTTAACCTGTTTTAGTGCGAATTAATATTTTGAAAGTTTGTATTTGAATGTATTATTCACTGTTGATATTCACTATTCATCATTTGTTCTTTAGTTTCAAAAAATTTGGGTTATCCAGTCAGGAAGCAGAAGCAAGGCCATCTGACTTAGTGACTAGTCACACACCATGAATATTGAATCGTCATGAGTTTGCAGACAACTCTTGAGCTAAAAATTCTCCAAACTATTTGACTTTACTTACAGATAATCAAATCATGAGCAGACATGACCATTTCACAGATATTAATAAATTTTCAAAGAATATAATTTGCAATGGACAATTCCATGAACTCTAGTTTTGGATCATAATAATATGGCACACAGTTTTTCATGGGAGTTTGTGAGTGATGTACTATTTTGCATGACAGTGCCTGATATAACTTGATTCATACAATAAGCTGACATTTCCTACTAATTTAAACTGAAAGCATAATGTTTGTTAAAAGAGTAAAAGTTTAAATGTAAAATTCAACATGTTTTCACATAATTCATAATAGAAAACATTTGCTGGCAAATTTCCGATAGCAGATCAACATAATAGGGATATAATTTTGCCTCTTTGTCAAATAATCGGTTATTTACTTTAAAAGCTATTGTAATATATTTCTTATCTATATTTCCAATCCAATACTTCAAATGTTTTTCCTTGCTTTTAAGAAGGACTTCTTCTTTAAGAATTTGAAAAATATTCTCATGTTTCAGTTCTCAATTTTTAACTAGTTAAAGGTGATTTCAACACTTTTTTTTGTTTTTTTACTGTTGAATACATTTTTTAGTACGGATGTGAATGTGCACTGTGCTAACTTAAAGAAATAAATACTGTGTAATATGTAATGGAATAATTTGAGTCCATTTAACATAAAGAACATTATTTCAAACATTTCTCATAACATTATCAGTCGTGCAGCGTGCATTGTATTACTGTAGACGGAAGTGAAAAAGAGCTGGTGTCCTGCATTTCAGATTGTCATCTGGTTCTCACTGCTCTATTGCTGTTAAAGAGCCCAATCATGCAAAGCGCTGAGTGCATCCTGAGTGCCTGCCACTGCTATTGACTTCAGCAGGAGCTAAAGGCACTCAGCACCTTGCAGAATTGGGCCCTAAGTGAGATGCTGACACAGACTCTCATCCTGACTATCCCAAGTAGCACTAATTAAGGGCTGTCCAACTGTGCTTTCTGTTGAGCAGTTTGCTCTGGTGGGTGACAGGAAACAGCCTGGGATCTGTCTGTAGAATGACATAACAAAGAAGTAAAAAAAAAATAAAAAAAATCAGATCTGGTGGGCTGGAATGAAGCAAGCTAAACTAGACCTAACTTGCATATTTTGTTGTTATAAATATATAGTCTGAGATTAGCACTGAGCTTGCTATGTCATGGCTTTCATTATACATTTATCAAAGCTCCTCTGGTTGCTATAAGTGATAATTAGACAGGAGCATAAATTAATAAGGAACTTGGAACAATGCTTTCTTTGTTAGAAAGGTTATCAATAAATCTTCCTTTTTTAAAATGGTGGTCATTGTTGTTGTTCCCTAACCTGTAAACTGTGAAATGTAACACACATTTTAACAGCTGTGGGGACAGTGCACCTGGGTACAGTGGGGAAAACCAGTGTATTAACACCCATATAGATTAACCAGAAAAAGGCTGATCCGAACAATTAGAATTGGAACTACAGTAACCCAACGTTTACAGAGCACTCAGTTTGATTGTGATTCAGCTTCTTTATCCCCTCCCTTTCCAAAATAATCCCTGAGCAAGATTTTGAGAGAACTGTACATAAATGACCTAAGTACCCCCTGTTGTGTTATTTCATTACTTAAGATGTCCCACTGTAGCTTAGAAAAGGCAGCATCACTACAGGATTCTGTGAAAACCAAGAAAGACACCCAAAGTGTTTCCTAATGCAGATCTAGATCATATCATCATCCTATGACATTACATTTAAAAAACGCAACAAAACATAGAGCAGTTTTGCTGAAAGCCTGAAGCAATAATGCCTCCCGGTTGCTTCTGTGTGTCTAATAAATACTGTCTGGCCTACTATAGTACTGTCCTTTTTACAGGGGTATCATTTAATTGCAAACCAAAGATCAAAGGTCTTTAACTCTTTAACCAAATTCCGATGTCTGCCAAATTCAATAGCTGTCATTCCTTTAGAAAAAGACAGTGTAATATGTGCGTTCTGATCTAATTTTCTAGAAAAAGACACAATTTACATACTGTTTATTTAGTTAAGTCCCTAAAATCAATACCTTTGTCTGTAGCTCTTTTATTTAAAATACATCATGACATTGCAAACTGCAATATAAATGAATTTTTCTAAACCACACAGGTTGTTAATGTTTTTTTATTGCACATTTTTTAAAAACTTTGAATCGTAGCATTTAATAGATCAACTTAAATGTATTTTAATATTGGATTACTAAAGAATGTTAAGTTTTACATTTCTAAAATTATAAATATTGTTTTGAAAGGTCAGTCATTTTCCCAAGACTTATTTACCAAATGGAGGACATATTTCAAACCATACCAATACAAGGAGACTGCTCATGCTGAATAGTAAGAAAAACAAATGTACTTTCTTTAAACTGCTTTTCAAGAGCAAAGAGAGAGATGCAGCTGCCTTGGGCAACAAGCATCTGAACAAAAATTTCAATATGCAGCAGCAGTAGTTCAGAAAAACAGAACCCACTTTTTGTAGGGAAGAAATTTAAATAATTCATATCATTTATATGTAGGTTAAAGAGTAATTTGCTGCATGTAAGCGAATACAAACAATGTTTTATTGATGTTATTTGGGCCTGATCCAAATATCCTTACTATGGCTAACCTCTCAATGAAGTCGATGGTAGTTTAGCCTGAGGAAGGAACCCCTCCTTCAGTTGTAAATGTGTTTGCTGTAATGACTTGTTTTGGAGAATTTCATTGAAATGCGAAGCAAATTAATAGCTTCATTACATTTATTTCTGTAATTATTTCTGTGTGCGTTTGACAATTAAATATTTATGGTTTGACAGTCCTTTGGAATTATTCCCTCTCCTCATTGTCTTTTGGCATATAGCCAGATTAGGCCCCAATCCTGTAATCTGAGCAATATACTGACTTCACTGGGGTTCTCTGCTGGCACAGAGGTCCACTCATTTGGATCAAACTGCAGGATCAGGGTCTTAGTTAGCAAGGCAGAGGCATGGGTATGAGTGAATGTCCCCCGTAGGTTAGAGATAATGATTAAGGGCACAGCCCAAGTCAGGTTCTGTATGCTCTCAATACCTATAGTTTCAGTGGAACTAGAGGATACGCACATTTAATAAGAGCAGGCCTGAAGTGAAAATTACTTTATTTTGCTTTGTACATTCTGGTGAGTTAGATAAATTCTTGTAGGAATGAAAGTGCTAATGTTACAAATGCCACCTTCTCCCCATTCCCATGAGTTCCCCAGAGTTCTGCCAGTTCATCTCAGTCCTGACCTACATCAGCCTTACTACTCTGGTCCTGGACCTCTTCTAAGCAGAGGCTGCCAATCATGCTGAATAGAGCTAAATTGTTTTTTCACTTTTCAGAGGGGAGAGGCTAATGCATTATCACAATCTGCTCTAGACCGAAACCAAAGAATAACTGCTTAGAATTATTTATTTTTGGCTAGGCTCCTTTAGGTCATATCCTAACACAATTGCAATCTAGTTTGTTCCCCAGTGCTCCTTTTCAGGTGAAGCTATACAAAGTGGGTAATTAAGTCCAGCTCTTAGGAAGCCTAAATCACACCTATTTGCCTTTAGGAAAAGTTGTTTTCTTCCTTGTAAATTTCTACCTCCAAAAGACACAGCAATGACTTTCCTCTGGCCAGCTGTGTTACACTCCCTTTAGGAGTCCCATCAGCCCTAGTTGCTATCGGAGATTCCCGCTCTGCGGCTTTTTGAGGGATAAGTGCACTGTTTCTGCAGCACCCTTAACCCCTTTCCAGTTTAGGAAGTGCAAGCCTAAATTAGGGTTCATCTCTAGGTCTCCTGCACAGCAGTATGTAACATTACTGCTAGGCTAGTAATAAAATTTGTGTCTTTAGTAGTGAGTATCTGGGTATCTTGTTTATCTCTTTGCAGCTGTGTAAACTTTTAACATGTACCTTTTTTTGTCTTTTGCTTGAATGACTTTGTGCCCTTGTCCCCTGAAACCTTAAATACTAAACCCACTGACTGCACTGAAATGGTTGGTAAGGGCAGAGCTGATCATCTATATGCTTTTTCTACTGCTGATCTTAGTTGACAAGTTGCTCATATAATTCCAATAGAGGCAGCTGCTTCTAAAGAACTTTAACTGATTACCCTTTTCCCCCTCCCCCACATAGAAAATGCCAGCCATCTTTAAGGCCTCAGGTATTTATCTTTTTATTTTTACCCATAGGCTCTCCCAAACACCTCTAATCACCCTCTATAATGCTTAACAGACAGAATTAATTAGAGAGCTGCTGTTGGTACATATACATATATATTTGTATGTTCAATACATGCTTTTTATAAAATGAACATGTGTATATTGTGTGTGATCCTGGTTATCATGGGCTTTTCTTACCTGCAGGGCTCTGTGTTTCTTTTATTGGATGCTTCAGCTCATTTCTCTGGAGTCTTCTGTAGCTTAATTGCTGAATTATCTCTTGCTGCTTGATCTGCAGAAGCAAAGTATCATATAACTTCACAACAGCAACCATTTTGATTCAAGACTGTAAGAAATGGAACAACTCCAGTAACTTCACATTTGAGACCTTGGGTTTTTTGTTTGTTTTTGTTTAAAGTAATATTTTTTATGCTAAGACCTCACTGGGGTGACCAGATGTCCCGATTTTATAGGGACAGTCCTGATTTTTTTCTCTCATAGGCACCTATTACCCCACACCTCCTGTCCCAATTGTTGACACTGCTATCTGGTCAGCCTACTGGCTTTCTAGGTTTTTATTTTTAATATCAGCGTTTGTACTGAATGCAAACTTTAAAACGTTATTGTGTTATTAAAACTGCTTATGGCTTGTTTCCATTAGCCCTCCATTTTTATAGTAGAATGTTATTAATATAAGGACAGCTATTTGAAGGGGGTAGCAGAATTTCTTCCCCACGTTGTCTATTCTGTGTCTGTGACGTGCTATTGATATTTGAAAAGTGGCTCCTACAAAATTTTCACCTTTAAGCTATGATCAAACCCATCTTGCAAAGATGCATATGGATTTATAGAGAATGGTGAAGGACTGGGGAATTTATTCATGTGTTTTCCTCTGTAATAAAAAATGTTTTTTCATAATCAAGGAAGGCGGCAATACCATTTGGCAAACAACATTATTCTAAATTCACTTTGCTGGTAATATTTAGCATGAGTGGCAGTGATTGCTAGAATGGAGGTTGAATAATAGTTTTCCATTCCAACATCTGTTTCCAGTCACCCATAACATTGTTGAAACTTTCATCTTTAGGGTTAAAACTTTCCAGGCTCTTGGTCTCTGGCCAAAATGTATTTATTTTTTAATTTGTCCTTTTTATTTAAAAAAAATTCTTGCAAACATTTTCTTTTGGAAAAGCTCCTAAGCCAAAATAGATGGGGTAAAAAGTTGATATTTGCCATGAAATAACCATCATTGAGTGCCTTTCAGTGTTCTGGTGAAATTTATTTTCGATTCAACAGAGTTATGAGACTTTTAAAATCACCTGCTGTGCATACATTGTACATTTTCCCCAGGTCTTTCCCTGTCTGTTTATAAAGTACGCAGCTAAAGAAAGCTGCCTGCATATGCATACATGGGTAAGTTGTCTGAGTAATGAAGAATGTACTGGAATGCACACATGGAATAAACAAAAGGCTTCTGTATGCATATTGTAAGGTGAGAAAGGGTTAGGGAAGGCGACTTCACACTTTCGCATGTGCTTAACTTTAAACAGTTGAGTAATTCCATTGAAGTCAGTGGCACTACTCAGTGTGGAAAGTTAAGCAGATAGTAAGTTTTTGCAGCGTTAAAGCTGTTGTTCAAGTTGGGAGACAGTTTAGTTCTTAGGCATCTTAGGAGCTTCTTCAATGGACTGTCTAAGAACCTTGTAGTATTGTCTTGACAACAAGTTTCACATTATGAACTTCACACGTGATGTTGCATTAGCACTTTTTTTCCCAGTGAACTTTTTTCCCCCTGGTATTGGAGTTGTTGGGAATACAGCATGTCACGACCCATGTTTTGGGTCTATGTCCTTCCTGGTTGGTAAAGGCCAGCTGGGAAGACCTGTGTTCTTTTGCAGTTGGTGATCATCAAAGCCTTCCTTAGGAAGATGCTGTATTTGATAAAGCCTTTTTGTGGCTGTCACTCCTGAAAAACATTACTTGATGTGACAATCTGGCCAGCTATCCTCCAGTATCTATCTTCCATTTTTGGTTAAGATTATTATTAACAAGGCCATGATATGAGAGCTCCCAGAGTATCTGCATGCTTCAGGTCTCTTTGACCCTTTATCATGCTGGATATGGCACAGAGACTGCATTGGTTGTTCTTGTAATTGCTGTTCTCCTGGTGATGGATAAAGACTGGAAGTCCAGGGTGATATTGTTAGATTTATCAGCTGTCTTCCATACTGTTGTCTTGGCTGTAAACCCTAATGGGAGTAGGCAATTGTCCTTCAGTGGCATAATTTTCCTGTCTTGAGGAAATCTCAGAGGGTAGTTAGGGGCAGCTGCCTTTCTGCCCTTAAAGATCCATCTTATGAGGTACTGCAGAGTACCATTTTCTTCCTCCTTTAGTCAGTCTATGAATGGAGCCATTGGGAGGTTTAGTGATGAGCGGTTGGACTATGGTGTTTTCAATAGGCTGATAACTAGAGCTTGGCAGGAGATAGTTTCTCATCCCATGAGAATTTTTGAGACTTCAAAGAATTTTCTAGCCCTGAATCAGTGAAAAATTGGAAATCTGAAAAACTTTTGTGAACTGAAAATATGAAAAAAATGTTAAAATCAGGTCAATCTAAATGTTTCACTTAGATTTCAAAATATTTTCTTTTAATTTTGACCTTTTGATTTTTTTAAAACCTTTTTTCTTATAAATTAACTCGAATTTCAAAATAAATATGTTTTGACCTGAAAAACTGACCCCCTCTACCCAAAGAAAGGGTCAAAATGAGACATTTGAAGATTTTCAAAACAGGAGATTTATCAAAACTGATCCTTTCACAGTTTCAGTTTCGATGACTTAGCATTTTCAGACTTAAAAACGCCTAAGTTGAAACATTCCTGACCAGCTCCGTTGAGGGCCAAATCCTGTCCTACGTGAACTCCTTTTTGGGCTGGTCAGGATGGTGAAAAGATGACTTAAGGCTGTCAAAGTGGCAGCTGATGACTCCCCTAGCAGAGAGGAATTTATACCCAGCTCTAAATCATTGCTGCTTGAACTCTGAGGTTGCTCTAACTTGTGCTAGGAGTGAAAGGGGTAGAATTGGAGAAGGAACCAGACAACATGGCGATAATTATAGATACTGCTGTAATTAAAAGTGTATGTACTCTGTTTGTTACTAGAGTTCTCAGTATTGGGTACTGTTGGATACACAACTTCTATTAAATGATTGTATAGCAGGAGTGACCAGAATGGCTTTCTTTCATCTATGTCTGACCAGGACGGCTGTGTCTGTTTCTTTAAGACGTATGCCTTGCTATTATGACCCAATGCCTTTGACACTTCAAAACTAGATTATTGCAGTGCATTGTACCTTAAATCCATTTGAAAAAACAAGATGGTGCAGAATGCAGCAGGTTGTTTGGTAAGAAGAGCTTCCTGAAGTGAGCACATGATACCAGTGCCTTGTGATCTCTACTGGCTACCTGATGGTTTCTGCATAGAGTTGAAGGTATTGGTTTTGATCTATAATGTCTTGGGATCAATCTTTGTTCTTGAGAGACCCAGTGATCAGGGGAGGCTCTTGGCCTAAAGGAGAGAGTTGCTAGTGCTGTGTTCCCCATGAGGGGCTCTTGGCTTTGGAATTCAGTTGCCCAGACCCCCTCTAATCTGAAATACCTAACCTTTGTTAAATTCATGGCACCGAAGGCATCTAGTATATCTCAGATGCTATGATAAGAGCCATATAAATACTTGTATTAATAGACAGTACTTGTGGCTGGCCCTTAAAGACCAGCCCAATCCACTCTTGGAGCTGAACCAACTGGCCCTGAACCCCCAGAAGAGCAATGATTGCAGGTATCTTTCAGTGCTGTGTTTCCCTTTGCCCAGTCTCTGGAAGACCTTCTGCCACTAGCGAGAATCTGTCCCAAAGTGTTCAAGACAGAGTAAGAGTGAGAATCTGCTGACATGTGTCATCTAACTAAACTGAGGTTAGTTAACTGTCTCACACTCTGAATTGTAGCTAAAGAAGGCTGTGCAGTTGGTTAAAAAGAAAATGTATAGTACATGAGTACTGACACATTTATTAAAATATAAATATTTGAAAATAATTGATTATATAAAAACTCTAAGTTAAGTTATATTAGGCTGTTATAAATTGTGAAAATAGTGTAACTGAAAAGAATGAAAAAAAATTAAGATGCTGCACTTTTCTGAGGATTTAGAAGAAGTTGCTATTACATGGTATTATTTGAGAAATAATATGCAACTGCATAATTTAAAACTGTATAGCAGAGTATATGTGCAAGAGGGCAGAGTTATGGTTGCACATTGACTTTGTCATTTCCTGACTTTTGGGTTTACACCCACGCAGCCCTGTATTTCTCAATGTCAATTTTTTTTGTAATTTCCTGAAAAATACACCAAGTATATTAATAGGTAGGGCCCTACCAAATTCACAGTCCATTTTGATCAATTTCATGGTCCTAGGATTTTAAAAATAGTAAATTTCATGATTTCAGCCATTTAAATCTAAAATTTCACAGTGTTGTAATTGTAGGAGTGCTGACTCAAAAAGGAGTAGTGGGAGGGTCGCAATGTTATTGTAGGGGGGGTTGTGGTACTTCTACCCTTATTTCTGCGCTGCTGCAGGCGGCCATGCTGCCTTCAGAGCTGGGCAGCTGGAGAGCGGTGGCTGCTGGCTGGGAGCCCTGCTCTGAAGGCAGAACCGCTGCCAGCAGCAGCACAGAAGTAAGGATGGCAGGGTATGGTATTGCCACCTTTACTTCTGCGCTGCTGTCTGCAGAGCAGGGCCCTCAGTCAGCAGCCACCACTCTCCAGCTCTAAAGGCAGCAGTGCAGAAGTAAGGGTGGTATGGTAATGTATCGCCACCCTTACTTCTGCGCTGCTGCTGGCAGGCGCTGCCTTCAGAGCTGGGCACCTGGCCAACAGCTGCCACTCTCTGGCCACCCAGCTCTGAAGGCAGCACAGAAGTAAGGGTGGCAATACTGTGACCCCCCTAAAATAACCTTGTGACTCCCTTTTGGGCAGGACCCCCAATCAGAGAAATGCTGGTCTCCCCCATGAAATCTGTATAGCATAGGATAAAAACACACAAAAGACCAGATTTTGGGTGGTGGCGGGGAGGAGAGAGACTTTAGATCAGTGGTGGGCAACCTGCGGCCCATCAGGGTAATCTGATTGCGGGCTGTGAGACATTTTGCTGATATTGACTGTCTGCAAGCACGGCCCCCGGCAACTCCCAGTGGCCGTGGTTTGCCGTTCCCGGCCAATGGGAGCTGCGGGAAGCGGCAGGCCGCAGGGACGTGCTGGCTGCCACTTCCTGCAGCTCCCATTGGCTGGGAATGGCGAACCACGGCCACTGGAAGCTGCGGGGGGCCATGCCTGCGGACGGTCAATGTCAGCAAAATGTCTCGCTTCCCGCAATCAGATTACCTTGATGGGCCGCAGGTTGCCCACCACTGCTTTAGATAGTTGAATAACTTCTTGAGCTCCCTTAAATTGTGTTTTCTTTGAAATATATGGTGCCCAATCAGTAAAGATCAGGAAAGTCACAGTTAAAGATTAAGGGTCTGATTCGCCTATGACTTTACCCCATTGTAACTCTGCTGACTTCCAAAGAGTTACTCCTGATTTATGTTGCGGGGGGGGAGGGGGGGGGAGAAGGGGGAGAAGAGAATTGGGCCCCAAACATCCATTATTTAGTTTTCATGCCCTGTTTTTCCTAGGGCCTGTAGGGAGTTATTCTTCTGGGAAACACAAAAGAAAACCTTTTGATTGATTTGTGTGTATTGGCAGAATTACTGTAATTGCATCAAATGACATAATTGGCGTAAATAGGAGTAATGATGTCATTACCATGTGTGATTGTGACATTTAACAATGTAATTAAAATGTATAATGACATCGTAAAAGTCCTTATTAAAGTATGTGAGAGAAGCTCTGAAGGTGGACAGAGCAAGATTTTAAAAATTCAATGTCACTGTCATTCTTTCATGTTCTTTTCAAAACAGCTAAAGCAATTAGGTCACATCAAAGCAGATTTTTAAAAACAAAGAGCCTAATCCTGCAAATCTTTTCTCTAATGGGCAGTCTGTACATATACAGATAATCCCATTGATTTCAAGGGGACTATTCACATGAGTAAACTCTACTCCTGTAAAATATGCAAATTTCAGCTCAAAACCTCTTTCTAAATTATTCATGCAATAGCATCAGTTTGTTCTCCTTAACACACACAATGATCAAATTGATTTTATTTCTTAGAAATTTGTTTTGTTCTTAAATCCCCAATGTGAGGAATTTGTATGCCAAGTATCAACCAGAATCAAATTATATTTATATAAATAAACTATGTTGGACAGATTAAAATCCCAGTTTTCAAACAATGATGTCATTATATGTCATACAAATCCTACATTTAGATACTTATATTAGCACTTATCTTTAGGTGTATCAAATGGATATTTATGTACCCAACTGCCTGGCTGATATCCAGATGCAGAGTTTGATCATCATACTTAAGTGCCCCATACTGGAAAACGGAGTTTTTTATTAGACATTTCATGAACAGGACATCATGTTGGCGTTATATCTGGCTTCCAGCTCCACATCTGACCTTACATCATTGTGCATGTCATAACTATAAAGGGAAGGGTAACAGCTCTCCTGTGTACAGTACTATAAAATCCCTCCTGGCCAGAGACTCCAAAATCCTTTTACCTGTAAAGGGTTAAGAAGCTCGGGTAACCTGGCTGACACCTGACCCAAAGGACCAATAAGGGGACAAGATACTTTCAAATCTTGGGGGGAAAGGCTTTTGTGCTTTTTGTTTAAGGGGTTGTTCGCTCTTGGGACTGAGAGGGACCAGACATCAATCCAGGTTCTCCCCATCTTTCTAAACAAGTCTCTCATATTTCAAACTTGTAAGTAAAAAGCCAGGCAAGGCGTCTTAGTTTTACTTTGTTTTCTCAACTTGTAAATGTACCTTTTACTAGAGTGTTTATCTTTGTTTGCTGTACTTTGAACCTGAGACTAGAGGGGAGTCCTCTGAGCTCTTTAAGTTTGATTACCCTGTAAGGTTATTTTCCATACTGATTTTACAGAGATGATTTTTACCTTTTTCTTTAATTAAAAGCCTTCTTTTTAAGAACCTGATTGATTTTTTCCTTGTTTTTAGATCCAAGGGAGTTGGATCTGTATTCACCAGGAGTTGGTGAAAGGAAGGAGTGGGGAAGGGTCAATTTCTCCTTGTTTTTAGATCCAAGGGAGTTGGATCTGTATTCACCAGGAGTTGGTGAAAGGAAGGAGGGGGGAAGGGTCAATTTCTCCTTGTTTTAAGATCCAAGGGGTTTGGATCTGTATTCACCAGGGAATTGGTGAAAGGTTTCTCAAAGCTTCCCAGGGAAGGGAATGGTGGCAGTGGACCAGATCTAAGCTGGTAGTTAAGCTTAGAAGTCCTCATGCAGGCCCCCACACTTGTACCCTAAAGTTCAAAGTGGGGATACAGCCTTGACAGTGCCTTTTCAGTATTTCTTGATATTTATGTGACATGAATATTCAGCTAACCTGTGTGTTAACTAGTACCCCACCTTCTCCCCCCTGAAATTTTCAAATAATCATTTGTGGATTTAACTATACAATACCTATTGATTTTAATGTGAGTCTTATGGCTAAATTCCTATGTACCTCTGAAAGTGTGCCTTTATATGCATGTTGAACAGGATAAAGAAAACAAGCAGCATGGAAGGTATATGAAAGTGCTGGCTTCATTGTTAAAAGAACATAAGAACGGCCATACGGGGTCAGACCAAAGGTCCATCTAGCCCAGTATCCTGTCTTCTGACAGTGGCCAATGCCAGGTGCCCCAGAGGGAATGAACAGAACAAGTAATCATAAAGTGATTCATTCCCTGTCGCCCATTCCCAGCTTCTGGCAAACAGAGACTAGGGGCCCCATCCCTGTTCATCCTGGCTAATAGCGATTGATGGTCATATCCTCCATGAACTTATCTAGTTCTTTTTTGAACCCTGTTATAGTCTTGGCCTTCACAACATCCTCTGGCAAGGAGTTCCACAGGTTGACTGTGTATCGTGTGAAAAAATACTTCCTTTTGTTTGTTTTAAATTTGCTGCCTATTAATTTCATTTGGTGACCCCTAGTTCTTGTTTTATGAGAAGGAGTAAATAACACTTCCTTATTTACTTTCTCCACACCAGTCATGATTTTATAGACCTCTATCATATCCCCCCTTAGTCGTCTCTTTTCCAAGCTGAAAAGTCCCATTCTTATTAAGATCTCCTCATATGGCAGACATTCCATACCCCTAATCATTTTTGTTGCCCAAACATTGTCTATAATTGTTGCAAGTACATTGTCTATTATTTTGATTACAGCCAGCCTGAAATTATGGTGTAATTGCAATAATGTATTTAAAAGGATATTGTTAACTAAATAAAACTCCACACTTCTGTCCACAAATATTGTTCCACATAGTGCTGTACCTGAAAGAGTAAAGAAATTTTGCTATTTTTCATGTTGTTTACTTCGATTTGACAGCTTTATTGTATTAACTTTTTTTCTCTGTTTCCCATGTATATTTAGCTTATTAATTTTAGTCAATTTCACCTTTGTATTGTTGATTATAGAACAACAAAAATTGGCCTTGGAACTCGGGGTTGGGTGTAATACCTAGATCTCCTGTAAACTGTCTCTGTCTATAAATATATTTTAAACTGACTAAATTTCAAGTTGGTGTCCCATATGTTTAAATAACTCATAATTTCAACTGGTCTGTTGTGTTAGCTCACCAAAGCTGCTTTGCATGTTTAATGTTTTTTTAAAATCCCAGATCCCTATGAAATGGCAATATATTCTCATTACTTTGGTGACTCATAGTCCGGTTTCATTAGTAAGCTTCAGGAACATTTATAGACCAAAAATTGGGAAAGTTTCTGTATTTAAATCCAGTTTTTGTCTTTCAATTCTATAGTTTATACAAGCAAAGTTTTGTTTCCCTAGAAAGCAAATATAATTAAGGGAGGAGATACAAAATATCCACCTCCCAGTGTGATGTTGGAATAGGAAGTGACTCTGTTGTGTTAGGTTCTGTATTAGCTGGTTTGATGTTCAGCTTTGTTCCCCTCTAGAATTCTGTGAAATCATATTACTAGCATGTAGAATTGGTTTTCCAAGGATATCTGCTATGGACAGTATGTTTATATTTGATCATAAATTAGTTACCTCAGTTAAAAACTTAAACTTTCATAACTGATTATTTTTAAATGATTTTCTGCTGACGATGCTTTGAGTAAAAGCTTGAGATCTAAAATTCAAGCTGGAATCCTAATCCACAGGAAAGGTAATTGAAAGTTAAGCTGTTTAATGTTTTATTTCGTAGATGCAGTGCTTATGGGTTTCTCCACATATGCACATGCCAACACGTTCCCATGCACTCTTTTTGTGTATGGGCAGTGATGGGGGGGGGGGGGGGGGATTCTATGCTCAAGAGCTTTTTTCAGCGGGCTAGGTCAACCTGCAAGACCACGTAAGAGCTGTTTTTATCCCCCTCAGTCATGTTCCATGCTTTTCCTACAACTGCCACTAAACCATGTGATTCCTACTAGAAAAGCAGGCAGATTTATGGTATTTGCCGCCCATGTTCATGTTCAGGTGTACTTTACTCCATGTACAAATTGTCATGTTGGTAAGTACTTACTCCCAAGAGTAGTCTCATTCATTTCAATGGGATGACAAGCACAAGTAAATCCTCCACAATATGGCCCAATATGCCCTACTTATATGGAGCAAGATGCTACTCAGCATGAGTAAGGCTGGCAGAATCTGGCCTTGTAGTTGTTTGAAACGTACCCGTTTCACTTTGTAGCAGTTTGTGTGGTTACTTTATTTTATATTTTTTGGCTTACAGCTGAGTGATTTTGCATCCTCTCCAGCTTTCACTTCTTGAAACTCATTTAAAACAATTAAATGTCACCTGGTTTCATGTCTAAACAATGTAAAAATGCACATTACAGTTTTGCATTAAAATAATGTGAAATGTGAGCTCAGATAAAATGCTTAAGGGACCCTAGTGAACTTCTGTTCTGATTTTCAGTTTGAATGAGTGAGATGAGTTTCAGAAGTTAGTGAATGTTTTGAACAGAATGATACACTGCTGTGGAGAAGTTTGATAATTATTTAGTTAGAAGAGGATGTCTGTGTGAGAGAGAAAAGAATGCACTTTCCCCTTGATGTATACCTTACACTACTCTTGTTTTCTGTCTTTACGGTCTTCAGTTACCTAGAAGAGACTGCATCCCATTTTCCTCTTAAGGCATATAGTCGAAACTAGAGTTGAGCAAGTAACTTTAAAATGAATAATTTATTGAACAAATCCACTCTTCTATACTGTTTGTGAAGAGTCCACAAACACAATGTAGAATTCTCAAATTTATTAGCTGTTTGCAGTTAGTGGCGAGTTTTGATCTCAGATTGTTTAGATTGTGAACATTACAATTGTAGGTAAACTCTAAATGGTATAAAGTAACAATGTATGGAACTTATGCAACTAATTTATGTAAATGATGTATGTAACCAACAAAACATTAATTTCTAGTTTAATTTATAATGGTACATTTGATTTCAGTATTCCTGATTCATGCTATGTTGATTAGTTACAGAAGTAATCCAGACAGGGAACATAAATGGTACCATGTCCACTTACGTACTGACACAGCATATTCCAGTCAATAGTGTACTGGACTAGGAGTCAGGTGACCATGGTTGTAGTCTCAGTTCTGCTATTAAGTACTTACCCACTCAATGAATTATCTGTCTATGCCTCAGTTTCTCCATTCCAAATAGGTAGAGTGATACCCACCTTTGAAAAACATGTAAGTTGTGTTGTCTAAGTTGTAAGCATTATTTCTATGTAAACAACCAACACAGCTTAAAGCACAGATTTTACAGTTGAATATACAATTAAAATTTTATTTTCAGTGTATATTCATGCTAAAGATTTTCTTTGTGTGAACAGTCTTACCTATACATCTCAGATGGTTGTGTATGTTTCCAGAACGTGAACTCAGAAGGGTTATGAACAGTACTAAATGAACATTTACTTTCTATTTTAAACCAATATCCGTGACTATGTTTTTCACTTTGATCAGCTCTAGTTTACACAGATTTTTTTAATAATATATTTCTTAACTCTCCTTTACTGTGACTTTAATTAGAGGCTGGCCTGAGATCTGGTGTGTGACCAACCCCAAAGTTTGGGAGTGTTCCAGTGCAGATATTTTTGTTTTGTGCCATATAACGATAGGTCCAGCTATGAAATGTGGCCCTGTGTTTGGACTCTGAATCCCTTCGCAAGATTTGGGCTGTTCAGAGCTGTGATTTTGCTTCAACCTATTCTCCAGTTTCAATGCCCTTTCCACTGCCAACCTCCTATTCTGTTTTTCTTGCTTTTACTTGTTTATAGTTTTTTAGACCCTTCTGTTTCAACCATTAACTGGTTACCCCTTATTCCCTTGCTTTTCATTCTTCTTAGATCACCAAGGAGAAGGAAACCAAAAGTATTTTCTTTGATACCACCCTCCCATTTTTTTCATCATCCTGAGTCATATACCTTGTCCCTGCCTTTATATCACACGAATTATACTCTCCTTTTAAATATTATTCCTGGAGAAGGCCCCATGGTTGAAACATTGCTAAGAACTGTACTTTCTATAATTCTTCTGTGATGTCATTGCAAACGTGCTCCTTGTTTGGTTGGTTTTGAACTTTACTCCTGGGGTCCGTGCAATTTTAAGAATAATATTTAATGATTCTAATTAATTTCTTAATTTCAGCTCTGAATATATTACAAACCTGAAACAACTCTGTATTTTATTCCTATCACTTGTAAAATCCAAGTTTTTCTTGTTAGAATTGATGGTACTGGGATGAACGGAATTCGGAAATGATCCAGCTCCAACTGAAGTCAGCAACTGTTTTGCTCATTGATTTCAATGGGAGCAGGATCAGGCCCTTGATTAACGTGAATTATTAATGTTGAGTGCTGGGTTTTGCCTCAGACAACCATCTCAGAGTATGATTAAGTGATCATAATCCATCACTGGACAGTGCTGAACCTTACCTTTTTGTGTGTGCATATACTGTATTCGTGCTGCACCTAGAGCTTTAGGTTGTAAGAGTTTTACCTGGACTGGAATCCTATCACTTTGGCCAGATTTAATTAGTAATCTTATTGATTTTAAGGGGTTAAAACTATTACTTTTTTCTCTTGTGCTCCCTCTTGCTGGTGAACATAGTTAATTCAGTTGCATGAGTATTTACTATTCATAAATTATGAGGCAACCTCCGACCACATTGTGAATTATATTCTCACTAATTTAATCATGGAAAACCATTTTCTCACCTAATGTGTTAATAATAGTGTGTGTTAACACCACATGGGTAATTTCATTTAGAGTGTATGCTTCGTAAGGAGCTCATATGAGACCCTCTATCTTACTATTTTCTTAAACTAAACAGTGTCATCGTAATTTATTAGAACGAAAACAAGACACTGGTGCGATTGAAAGCACTTTGAAAATATGTATTTCTTCAGTGGAAAATGTTGTGTTACTTGGAATGTATTGCTCAGTATCTGTCAGAAGAGAATATGAATAACGCAGCAAATGAAATTATTACAGTTCTGCCCAATATTGAAATCTAATCTTCAAGTAAAAATCAAACTGAGGCCCCAGTGCTGCAAGGAGCCCACACAGGCACAGTCTTGCATCCACATGCAACCCAACTGACTACATTGGGGGCTCTGTGTGGGTGCAAGGGTCAGCTCACGCAGAGCTCATTGCAGTATCGGGGCCCCAAATTGTTTCCTGTGTCTGTGTTCTTTTGTTCTCTTTTCTGAATGCTACTGTTTGGGCTTCTCTCAGATGGAGCCTGATGCTGTGATGGTGCTGAGCACCTCTTGCAAAATGTTGAATGTCCTCAACTCCCTTTGACATCAGCAGGGATTGAAGGTGTTCAGATTTTTAAGTGATTGGGCATTTTATGCCATCTTGGTACAACACCAAGGCAATGGAAAAGCATGCAATTTTTTTGTTGTGAGTTTGTTTCCATGATGGCCGTGATACTGTATGTGGCCTGCAGATAAACAGCCCTCAGTTATGTCTGTTGGCTGTGTATATGGAGTACAATTAATGTTGTTGCTGTGCTGTGTCGGCACCAGTGGACCATGAAGTACTCTCCATTTGGATATTGTTCAATAGCTTTTGTTTTTAATTAACTGAAATGTTTTAAAATACTATATTTAGATGGACCTTGATGGCACAGGGTTGTGAGATGTAGACACTTTGGTTTCTAGGTTATCATTTCAAATCCAGTTTGGTAGAAAATCAAAGCAGTTACAATGTAATGACTCTTTGGTGTCCTATGTTTAATCTGCTGGTTTTAGTCTAGTAGGCCTAGTAGACAAATGTTTACATCACAGTAAGATAGGTAGGCTTAAGTGGACATGAAGAGCAAGTTATTCTCTCACCATAGAGGTGGTTCTCTCAGATCAGGATTGAGGCACATTGTGGAGGTGGATGGAACACGATACTGTCTTATGGATAAAGGACTCAGTCTACAAGGATGTCAGTTCCATACCTCTCATAAGCACGAAATTCATATGAATTTTCAAAAAAGTTTGTTTTAGAATAGTCAAATATTACTGCTAAGAAACCCTTTCCTAAGACTTGTGGACGTTTTGTGGCCTATTTGAAGCAAATAAATGATCTCATTCCATATTCCAGTGAAGAGCTTTCCACAGCACAGAAAACAGCCATCAAGAGTTAACAGTAATTGGTACAGTCATTGACAATCTCTGCTAGGAGGCTGAAAATTAAATGGGTATGGAAAGTGATTATCTTTCCCCCCCAAACCATGCTGCTGGATTTGACTCATTAATAGGGTAGTCTGGGGAAGCATGCATGGCTGCTGAAGGTACTTTATGTGGCCTGCAGATAACCAGGAGACTTCAATCTGTAGGGCTATCAATCTGGCACCTTACTGAGCACTAATAGCTCAATAAAAATTGTAGACAATAAATATACTCTTGTAACAAATTTCATAGCTTTGTTTTTAAAGGCAAAAGAGTAATAATTAACTACATGCTAACTAAGCATAGTAGAATTAGGTAGATGCAAGATTCTGGCCCATTTTGCTGGGCAATGGAAATGCCAAGATTTCCAAACTCCAGCACATGAAGTATTGCAACCCAGTTGAGTTGTGCAGTGCTCCAGATACACAATATAAATTCACTGCCAAACAAAATAAATTTTACAACACAGAAGGCTCTCTCTAGACTCATTCTTTTGACACTTGCAGGACTAAACTATTTGTAAAGATACCCATCACCTGCTGACTTTTCTTCAAAAATACCCTGCTATTCTGTCTAAATTTTTTGAAAAAAATGGTGCCTATTCAGTCAACATCTGTCATAACTGTTGAAATCTAGTCACTCATACAGTAGTCAGTCACACTTTGATAATGTGCCTGTCATCATGTTAAAACAGTCATGCACTGACATATTTTATGGGCACGAACATGTTTTAGAGATGAACAAAAAGGGTTGGCCTTTAAAAAGAAGCACGAGTAGCATTTCCTGTGTGAAAAGATATATAATTTGAAATAATAGTATGTCAATAGTACCTATAGGAAATTGCTGTAAAATGGGAATTTCAGCATCAGCTTTTAGCTGGGCTAAAGTACTGTAGCTCTTTCTAAAACAGTGGGCATCTTATCTGCGTGTGTGGTCCTGAAAATATTTGTTGCACAAAGCTAACACAGTTGTTCTTAACATCTCTTCTGTTAACAAGACAGATGAAATTTGGTCAAGATTAGAAGTGAACATTGCATAGCATTGTTCTGATTCAAATTGCATACATTTTGACTGGTAATATTACATAATTTTAAAAGTGAGTGAGTGATTGAATGGTTGTTTCAGATTAGATGTAAAAGCTTAGTTACATGATTATATATAATATCTAGCACATATGCTGTGCTTTTTAACTTCATGCATAGTATGTGTGTATATATATGAATATATGTTATGTGTAAATTAAGCAATATCAATTAAACCACAGAATATTGGAAGTGGATAAACCCTGGTTGTATGGTAGGTCACTGTTAGTTTAGTGAACAATTAGCAGACTGAAGTACAGAATGGTTAACAAAGAGTGTGCTGCCAGAATGTGATCACTGGAAGTCATGCTGTAATTGTTCATTTAACTAATTTAGTAAATCCCAAAGCAGCTACACAGTGGTGTTTGTTTAGACTGAGACACAGTATTATTAAGAAGTTTCATTCATGAGGATTTAAGCTCTGCATTTAAGCCTGTACAAAGGAAGCTGCACTTCTTCTTATAATTTAATCTCCCTCCCACTGTATTAATTTATAATTAATATTTTATTTTAAAAGAAGAAAAAATTATTCCAGTTCAAGTGTTTGCTAAATTAGAGAGCTGGTCACAGTTATTATAACTGATACTGAGTAGTTCTTGCACCACATCAAAGTTAAAAACAATCCCGTATGTAAATCATGTTTTTAGTATGATAGTGAAATTGTATCAAGGAAGGCAGTTGATTTAAGAATTTTTTTGATAATTTAAAAACTGTTTTTAATATATTTATGCTATATAGTAATTGACTGTAAACATATTGAAATGCATTATCAGCTGGTTAGCAAACTTGTCTTACTATGTTTATATTCATGAGGCAATTGTAAGCAGAAGAAACATAGCCTTATTTAGTTAGTCTGCTGCTTTTTTGTTCATTAAGCTAATTACTGCATTCTACATTCCTCCTTTTCATCTACCTTGTTTCTGGAGCTTGATCCTTTCCCAACCCTGAATCGACTGTTACTGAACAGTTGAAGCTGAACAGGAAGGAATTGCAGGTGTCAACTCACAGTTTACAAATATGACATCTCCTCTGGCATAGCTGGAAATATGAAATATTGATTTATGTGCAGTAAAAGGTCTTATAAAAATGATCACATACACATGAGAGATTAATGCGCTGGAGATCAATAGAAATTTCATTCTTGACGCTAGACTGTCACCTATGGTGAAATGCTAAAATACAGAAATCAATATTATCTATGAAATGTCAAATTTATTATAATTATGAGGATGAAAGCTGGCCAAGTGGCTCCCAAGAGAGAAGGAAGGATAGGTTACTGTGCTGAAGCATCCTTCATGTCCCTTGTTCACTTGCTGCCAATTTGAAAGCAATAATGGTGCAGGGGGTTTTCAGGCATTATGTATCACTGTGTAGTAACAAATTCCTCCTGGAATATTTAACTCTTGAAACTGACAATAACACAAACGTCTTCACAGTCAAAAGGTTCAGAACTTTTAGGGGTGTTGGTAATAGGGTAAAATTCAGAGAACATTCTCAGCACAGATCATAATCTGGTATATAGACTACAGTACGTTGCTTAGGAAAATTGAGTTTTTAGAGTAGCAAGATTAGTAAAAACCTTGTGCAATTTTACTCAAGCTCATGCTACATTCATAGCAGTTAGGAGACGGAAGAAAATGAAATTATCTATTAGCAGTCTTCCCATTTTCTAGAGCCTCTGGTATTACCTTGATTTTAAAAAAATTCTGTTCAATCCCCACTGCTATGCAGCAATTCTTTGAAAGAATTGTTATGAGTTTGTGGCAGCCCACCAGCCTCATGTATCAAGTTTAATAAAAGTCTTCCAAAAAGTAACACACAGCTACAATTTTATGGGACAATAAGAAAACAATCAAAATACAAAGGTTTCCCCCCCCGCCCCGAAATCATATTTTAGGGGGAAAACTCTCCCTGTAAGTATTCTCAGAGAGTACCTGTAAAACCCTAGTAAGGACCCTCTTATCAGTATTGCATTTGTTTCTGATATTTTGGGGATGGTGTTCACTGTACCACCACACAATAATGCTTCTGAAGATTCAGGCTTTAGGCAGTAGCACCACATCTGGCTGTGATCTTGTCAGATCTGATAATATAGAGAGGACTGAGCCTAACCAGGATTCAGAAAGAGAGCCCTCCCAAGGAAATCTCAGGTGCTGCTAGAAGTGATCCTAGTGACTTAGTAGGGACGCTCTTCCCTTGGAAAAAAAAAAAAGAACAGGAGTTGGAGTTAGTATTGTAGCAATACTTCAACCATTGTTCTGGAGGGAAATGTTCTGTTTGGAGGTGCCAGTGTTTAGATGAGCTGTCAACTTGAGGTTGTGGAAGATCCCTGATACTGCTTGCAAGTGGCTGAGTCTAAACATGGGTAATTAAATTCTGCCTGCCAGGTTCTTTCTGTAATTTCTGTTGCAGAAGTTATTGTTCACTTCCCATCCTAAACTCTATTTGGAAGTATTGCAGGGACCAGATAGACTGCATTCCAGCCTACACATGGGTGCATTTCAATTGTGGATAAAGGGATCTCTTTATATGCTAAACTGTACAGTGCTTTTTCTACTTTCAAAGTGCATTGTATAAATTAATCATTTACAATAATTTAGTAACCAGTGATATTTATGCTGGTAGGAGTTTTATTTTCCTACTTTGAGTTAGGAGATTTACTTGGCATCCAAGAACTTGTCCCACTCCTTTAACATTGATTATTTTAGCTTTCCTGGTTGTTGCCTGAGGTAGCCTATTTCACATTACAGGTCTGTCGCATCTTACGCGCATTTAACATGCACGATTTCAACTTTACGCGGTCGGCAAAAACAAAAAACAAAAAACAAAAAAAAGAGAAAAACAACAGTTTTAATACTATACCTGTAGTGCGGGCGATTTTGCCTGCCATTGAACTCAATGGGGTTTTGGCTATACGCGGTTTTCGCTTTACGCGCTAACCGCGGAACGGAACCCCCGCGTAAGATGAGACAGACCTGTAATTGTTTGATGGGTAAACAAATCCCTTCTATGTTCCTTTTCTGACTGTCTTTTCTTTCACTTTAGTTAATGTATTGTTCTTGTATTTCATATTAGCTCAAACATCTTTGCAGTTTCTCTCCCAATATCCCTTCAGTATTTTCTACACCTCTGTAAATTCTCCTACTTTCTAAATATTACGGGTAGCATTCTGTGATCTTTCCGAATATCTATTGTATATGACTCTCTTTATCCATCTTTTGGCCTTCTGCTGTACTTTATCTATTGAGGTATTAGCCTTTAGATAAGGTGACCAGAATCACACTATCATTATAATGCAGCCTTGGTTATTAGCACCTATTGTTTCTGATAGAGAAATTTCCCTTGACTTATCAATATTTCCTTTTCTGATCTGTGTTGAGTGCTGTTAAGCTCTTTGCCAAATTTCTTAGTGGTTTATCCATCCTTTCCCCAGAGTCGTCTTCTGCACATGACCACAGAAAATAATTCCTGGCTCTTGTGTTTCCTTCCTTAAATGTATTATTGTGCATTTATATCAATTTGCAATTAATATTTGTCTGCTCTGAATTTATCAAAGACATTCTAATTATTTTACTTCTCTCAGATTTATGTATTGTCCACCACCTTCTCCTGGCCCCGATAGACATACCACTTTTGTATTATAAGCACACACTCAGTCACTTTGTTTACATATTCCATTTTATTCCTTTATAATTTGTTTGTATTTGTCTACCTGGATTGCAAATTCTTCAGGGCAGAGGACTTGTATTCTTATATATCTGTAAAGTGACATGCCTACCAATAGTGTTGTATAAGTACTAACAGGCTTGGAGCCAGATCAAGATCTGAATTTCATGGTTGGCCCATATGTTTGTAATGGATCAAATAAAACCCCAATCCAAGTAATCCTTGAAGTTTGGGCCCCATTGTAATATTCCAAGATACAAAACCAATTCTCTGTACTAGGGTACATGGCATATTGCTGTGCATCTGCTCTCCTGCATGGGACCTTAACTTCAGTGAATTCAGAACTCCTACGGGGTTAATAGATCTCACCGTAGAATTATCATATTGGTCTGTGGTGTGGGTGATGCTTTTTTGCTCCATTGTGGGCAGTAGATAAATTGACTGACCAAATCCTGGTTGTCCATCCTGACAAAACTGATTTTGAGGGTGAGAAAAGGGAAAGCAGTTGTTTAAAAAAGGTCAGCTGCAATGATCTAGTAGGTGAAAGTCTCTCTCTCATGAGCAGTGCTGCTTTGCACACACACACACACACCTTCTTTAATCCAAATATCAGAAAGCTCTTTACAGACACTAATGAATGTAGCATTTGGCAGGTATTATTACCCCCATTTTACAGAGGAGAGAAAGATTATGGCCAACATTTATAGAAGTGGCCTCTGATTTTGGATGCCTGTTTTTGGGTGTCCAATCGAAGTCATCTTAGACCCATTACTCAGAGACACTAGGCACCCACAGCTCCAACTGACATCAATGTGAGTTGTGGATCCCCCCAGACCTCTAAAAATCAGGCACGAGGTGTTTCAAGGTGTGTATCCAAAATCAGAGGCCACCCACTTCTAAAATGTTTTGGCCCTAGTGACTTGTGCCAAGGGCACAGCAAGCCTGTAGCAGGCACAAGAATAAAATCTATATCTTTCCCACCATTATTTTAACATAAAGAGCTTTTTTCCTCTCCATATAATTGACATGAAAAAAAAATCAGAAATAAAAATACTTGCCTTGATAGGCAAGCTGTGCTGACTGATTATATGTTCATGTCCTAAACTTCATTAGGAAGTATCTACCGATGCTGATTACAACAGAATGGACTAACAGATCATTAGAGTGAAATAAAAAGAATTCTCTATCACCTTTAATTGCTAAATAACTTATTGATCGTACATCATTAATTTAGTAATACTGTATGCCTCTTCTTTTTTCAGAACCTTTTGCATTTTAATGTGTTGCCAGCTAAAAAAGGGAGGACGCAATGTTGGCTTAGGTTTATAACTAACACACACAAACTTATTTATTTATTTATTTATTACTTTGGAGGGTGCTGGAGGTGGGAGAGGGAGAAAAAGATTTTTTTTTATTACACTGTAGCATTTACACAATTTTTCTAAATAAAGATTTGGGAGATTTTCCATCTTTTTCCAGCTTCTTAAGGTTTTCTGTACCTCAAGTAGCCAAAGCAGTTAAAGTTAATACTTAATGCAACACAGTTTAAGAGATAGGCATTTCTTGCAGTCAGGTCTCAATTAAGAGATAAAAGACAAAAAGTGTAAAGCACTTGATAAAGCTAAGAATACAAGGACCGGCATGGAAGTGCTTGAAGCTGTCCATAGCGATAACTGGATAGTCAGCTGGAATCTTCTTGAAATGAAGTGGGTGCTCTAACTTATCAAATTCCACATATGGGGAAATTACTGGTGCCTACAGGGGTGATTAACACTAACTCAGTGGGTCAGAAACAAGCTGGGATAAAGGTGAAAACTGTATCTGACTATCAACACCAAATACATCCATTTACAGAAAGATAGTGTCTCTCCTCCCCCCCTCCCGCCCATATATCTTCAGTTGTGCAGGTTGTCAGGGTAGTCACACAGTAGAAGCTGCAAATATAGAGGGTTCTGTATAATGCACAAATTGCAGTGCACATTAAAATGTAATCTATTTAATAAGTCATATTACGATTAAATTTTAGATAATTGTGTTTATCTTGTACAACAAATATTTGCCCTGATATATCTATATCTATATCTATTCTTTCTCTCGCTCTCGCTCTCTCAATTACAGCTATTAACACCACAAGAAAAAGCAACACAGGCATTTAAATGATGTTATGAAACAAAATCAACAAACCCTGGAAATTCAAAGTTAGAATTGATGGATTGCCTGTAAGTCACTCCATTGTGCCCAAGATTCCTGAAATAACAGTGCATGTTGGCCTCAATTTATCCCTGGGGTAACTCCATTTGCTTCAGAAGACCTCTTTTCGGACTGAATTTGGCCCATTAAGAATGCAGGATCAAGAAGTCATACCTGCTGAAAGTAGGCACTACTCCATTGACATAAAATACAAATTATTTGTCTTCACTTTTCCCTTAATTTTGCTTAAATCAGCTTCTCTACTAGATGACTGGAAGATAGATAATGTAACGCTGACTTTTAAAAAAGACTCCAGAAGCTATCTTGGCAATTATAGGCTAGTAAGCCTAACTTCAGTACCAGGCAAATTTTTTTGAATTATAGCGAAGAACAAAATTATCAGGCACATGTATGAACATACGTTGGGGAAGAGTCAACATGGTTTTTGTAAAGAGAAATCATGCCTCACCAATCTATTAGAATTGTTTGTGGGTGTTGACAAGGGTGATCCAGTTGATATAGTGTATTTGGACTTTCAGAAATCTTTTGACAAGGTCCCACACCAAGGCTCTTAAGTAAAGTTAGCAGTCATGGGATAAGAGGGAAGGTCTTCTCATGGATCAGTAACTGGTTAAAATATAGGGAAAAATGGGTAGGAATAAGGGTGGTCAGTTTTCAGAATGAAGAGAGGTAAATAGCGGGGTCCTCCAAGGATCTGTAGTGGGACCAGTACTGTTCAGCATACTCATAGATACTCTGGAAAAGGGGGTAAATAGTGAGGTGGCAAAGTTTGCAGACAATACAAGATTATTCAAGGTAAGTCCAAAGCTGACGGTGAAGAGTTACATAAGGATCTTTGGGGCAGGGAATCTCTCTTTGCTATGTGTTTGTACAGTGCTTAGTGCAAGAGGCCTGGGGACTCTAGGTGCTGCTACTGCTAGACAAAGAAATAGTAAAGTAACAGAGTTGCACCCACTCACACTAGGGCTGTGCTATGTGTCTTCACTTTAAGTTATTCCTGTCAGAGATTGGTTTGTTGTCATATAAGTGTGTATTCCTTTTCTGTGTGAAAGAAAAGCCTTAATAAAATACAATAGCATTATGAAGTACTGGCCCCAAAGCCCTGTAATGGCACTACTATAATTCCTGAAGGTTCTGATGTACCTTCAGTCTGCCTTTGGTAATGGTGAAGCTGGGAGCTACTCTCCTATGTAGTATAGAAAACACAGTGTTGTGTATTTATGCACTGCAATAATTCCTCATTAATTCCAAGGTCCAATTGAAATGAAATAAGAAGCAGAGTATATACTCTTAGGGCCAAATCCTGCTCTTTTGACTCAGGCAATATTTGCTGCTGAAACCAAAAGGGAGTATTGCCTGAGTAACAAATATGGGACTGAACTCTGTGGATTGTTTCTTTGCTGTTGATCCACCTGAAGCTGAATGGTTCAGATGTTATAGACAAATTCAGACTTTACAATGAGCAGATAACTAGCCCCTTAAAATTGCATAGATTAAAATATTCACTTACTTTCCTAGTGATATTTCAGCCCATTTCTACCATGTATCTCATAACTCCCTTGTTCTCTATGGTCCTTATGAATGGTCCTTTTGTATGTTAATCTCCACTCCTCCCTGTTAACTATTGTATATGGCCCTTTAAAAGAAAAATGAGATTGTACTGATACAGGAAAATTGTGAATGATATATTAGAGGGTTGTAAAGAAGTTTGACAGCTCAACTCCTCCCCTCTCCATGGGAAGGAAGATTGTAATTTTATATACTGCCTATTTCTAGCCTTAAGTGATCATTCACTTTACTTCTAATTCTGTGTATACCCCATTAGAGATGGTCCTGAACCAAATCTCTGAATCCAACCATCCCTCCCTCTCTCCATAGATTTGGGGATGTTTGATCTGTATAGCTTGGATCCATCTTTAATCCTTATGAGGGAAATTGTTTCTCCTCCCCCCCGCCTCCCAACTGCACCAGAGCTCAGAGGTAGCAAAATCAGCAGTATCACAATCCTGAGTGGTATTCAGGGAGCTGCACCCCCTGTACACAGCCCTGAAGGGCTCTCTGTGTGGTGTTTAGGTGCCATGGCTGGGTGGGCTACAGGTGGAGTAAGTGGTAGGGGTGAGGCTACCACTAAGAAGATTTTCTAGTCATTGCTCCCTATGAAGTGAGGGTACAAGTGTGTCAGGTCTACTGCAGCCTACTGTTGTAGTTATGGATCCAGGGTCACTCCATGATTTGTTCAGGAGGAATCTTGGTGTCCAAAGGCTGGCTTCTCAGGTATGGCACACAGAATAGGATTTAGCCTTTATAGATTATTACTTTCCTGAACCAACAGTTTTGAAGACTAATTTATTAGGAACCCAAAGTATCTTCTCTAAGCTCAATAAAATCATGAAATTCACAGCTAACACCAAATTGTGGTACAATACTCTTTAACTCACCCTTTCTTGCTAAAGCTAGATAGGCCGGGGTGTCAGAGCAGGCTGTGAGGTCATATATATTGTGTAGTTGGCTGCAATATCTGTTGACCCAAGAGGTTGGGTTGAGGATACTTAATTCTGAACTTCCTTAATTTTCTGTGTGGGAATCAAGTCTTTAGGGTGCATATCTATTGCATATGTGGTTTACTCATCATTTGAATCACTAACTTTTCCTGTGGTTACTATTGCTCATTGCATTTGTATTTCTTTCTGAAAGTTGCTAAAATGTTTGTTTTTTTATTTTCTACATTAATAAAAGAAATAAAAATAGCAGTTGATATCTAAAACATTACGTTTAAAATATATTTAAAATATTTATAGAAAATATACAGTACTCTAATATTCTAGAGTAATGGTCCAGATCACTGGTTTAAAATGGGGTTACACCTGTGTTTTTGACCATTATTGTAGAATTCCTTAATGTGTGTTTTACCCTGGTTGGCAAAAGGCAGTTTTTAGGCACTAGTGGTTGGAATGTTCTACAGTTGTATATGCCTGTTCCTTACTGGAACATCACAAAGTTGGAGCCTGTTGAGAGCTGGAGTTATGGGTGAATACCTCTGTCTTGGGTGTGTATCACAGATGCTCCTAAAGGCCAAGTATATAACTTATCGAGACCCAGATTCTGCCAGCATTACTCAGGTTTATTATTACCTTACTCTATGAGTAGTTACACCGAGACCATTTGCAGAATGAGATGCTACTTACTGCAACTATGTGGCAGAATCTAGTCCTCAGAATTCTCTACCCTTTTTGAAATTTCCTAATTACATCCATGTAGATTTTTTGATACCTTCTCACTTACACAGTATTTTTATTCAAATTGTGTTTGTTCAATTGATTACAAGTTTGTCATTTGGTCTAATGAATGAAGATCTGATCAAGTTTAAACAAATGGTTTTATAAGGCTATGTTTTGGCACAATCAGCTGAACAACCATGTAACGTGTTTCGTGCACTGAAACGGAGAGTGATATTACACTCTAGCTGGGCCTACCTGTCTATGGTCTTCTATTCTTATGCCAGAGATGCTGCCTCTACTTACAGCGTCACCCTTTCAAGGCCATGGATGCAGAGGAGCACCTGTGATGTCTCCTTTCACCTCAGGACTGTGTGGGGACTTGCAGAGCACTATGTGCCTTTTCTGCCAACCACAAACAACCCCACAAATTCAGGGAGCTCAGATAAATCTGCACCTTCACCTCCCTGAACTTCCAATGATCACCACAAGGATATGTCTTTAGCCCTCACAGCTGCAGGGGACTGAGGAAGGATTGAATTCTGTTCTACAGGACACCAGCAAGACATGTTTCCCTTTACTAGTTCTCCTCCTCTCCTCACTGCCTGGGTGAGGGGGAAAGAGGAGGTGTTAGTCCCTGATAATCGCATTTCAGTGCAGCACTTCACACCCATCAGTAATTTGAAATAGATTCAAATTACTGACAGGACAAAATGTACAAGAACCAAGGAGAGAGCTAGGTTTCATCAGGAATGTTAAATACATTTATTTTATATGTAGCAAACACTGTAAGTCCTCTCCTTATGACTGAAAAGGGGTTCAGATCTAAATCCCTATTTTTAGTATCTTGTAACATTTTTTTTTGTGGTGTTCCTTTTTATCTGTCTTAGCTTCCATGTTTTTTGCTATGTGTGGAAAAACTACTTAAGTGTAATGTTAAATTTGAGAAATTAAGCACCCAAAAGTCAAGAGATGTTGGATGAATGTTAACCTGATTTTGTGTACTTCATTTATTGTATGTAACATTGCATCATTAACCCCATTACCTCTGATTTTAAAAAATGTTTCAATTAGCTGGAGCTGATGGGGAAAAGAGGGAGTGGAAGCACTGTCTACACTGCTGTCCCAGCACAATGCTAATGTGGAGCAATAAAATATTAACATGGGTTTTTATGGAATAATCATTTGCATTAGGCCTAGTAGTTACTCAGCACTCAATGTAAATGTAAAGTTTAGCTGGTGTTGGTGTTTGGGGACATACCATCCCTCCTCCTAAAAAAAGAGAGAACATCTTTAAGCAGAAAACTGTAACACACAATTACTAGCAATAACATGCTAAGTAAGCCAATGGTGAATCAAAGTGATAGGTGGCTAGAAAAGAGGTAGGAAGCTTAGCTGTACCCATTCCACTTGTGGCCAGAGGTGGGAGAACCCAAGAAACCTTTTTGGTATTACTTCAGACATTTGTGAAAGGGAACATTGATGGTTGCCCATTGGAGGATGTAAATACCCAGCAAATCCATTTGCCATTCACTTACTGATGTCTCCATTCACACTATTCAGCCCTCCAAATTCACTCCTACCCACTTATGCATCCCCATATCTTCTCACCATCCAATACCAACAATGCTGGAAGCAAGGGAAAGGGGAACTGTCTAGAGTCTTTTTATCCCCAGCATGCAGGAGGTAGAGCTCAGAGGCCATTGTGGGGTTAGCCCATGTCCTCATCCAACAAAATTGGTGGTGAAATAGGAAGCCGCCTTCCCTGCAACTGTCCAATTAGTCCAAAACCCTCAGAGTCCTCCAGGTTGGTTTTTCCAGCCCCTCCGCCAGCCCTGCTGCAGTCTCTGATTATCTCTTTGTCTCCCAATAGCTCCCCATTTTCTCCCCAGAACCCTTCCACCTTTGAAGATCTGGTTGTGGAAAATGGCAGCTCTGATAGCCAGCTTCCTGCACACCAGCAACTATTACATTAACATTTTGCTTGCATTATGCTGCACGAGGCATTGACTGAACAACATTTGAATCGGGGCTGTTGGGGTCCAGAGAGAAGTTATCAGGCCAACTGGTGATGTGTCCAGAAAGTGGGGTGAGAGGAAAGGGAACTGACCTCAAAAACTGATGTGTGGTGTATGGGAGGTTTTGAGGGGAAGGTGAAAGCTGAAGCCATGTTGAATAGTGCAAGGGAAGGGAAGCTGCTGTCAGGAAGATTACAGGATGAATCTCCAAAAAGTTTTCCTTGTTACTTATCTGAACTCTAACGCCCTCTGAAGTCCATTTGAAGAGTATAAACCTCCAAATAAGCCATCAGGACTGGAGTATTAGATCTTGTGTCAAGTTCTTGTAATCCACACAAGCCAAACACAGATGGTTTACTTACTTCTAGCAGTGGCCCATGTAAAGAGAGCATATGAAGTAATGAGTAGCTGCATGCACAAGTGCTATTTTGTGTGCTCAATACTTGATTAGTTAGCACAGATGCATGGTAGGGGCATACAATTATTTGCTTTTGCTACATCCGCATAATTTGTGGGAGCAACTTCATCACCAGCCTCTGAAAGTATCTCAGTAATTCAAGGATCCCTGCTATCTGGGACTCATCACCACCCACCCCTTGGAGAAACAGTGTCAATCATACTGTTGTCCCTGATGGCAGAACTGAACCAGAGCAGTGATGTAACTGAATTAGCTATATAAATGGTCTTTTGGGAAGGTGTCATGGCCTAGTAGTTAGAGCCTGAGACCTGAGTACTTTTCCTGATATTGCTGTTGTATGACCTTGAGTCAAAAACGTAACTTATCTGGGTCTCAATAAAATGGGGGTAATAATTCTCATCTTCACCTTCTTAAAGTCCTTTGAGATCTTTGGATGTATTCATGATAAGAACTGGGTTAATCTGACAGGTGCAGAGCACAATGAAGTCAATAGGAATTACAGGTATTCAATTCCAACAAGAATTTCGCCTAATGTTGTTGTTTATTATCATGAGGGGAACCTCAGACAGGTTGCAACATGTGATATAGATTGCAGGGCTGCTAGGTGTCTCATGATCCTGAGACCAGACCCACATTCTAGGAGGCAGGTTTCTTTCTTTAACTTTTACTCCTGGTTTTGATGGAAGTTTATCACTAAAACTAAAGAAATATTCCCCAGCAGATGGAGAAAATAGTCATTTAATATTTTTTAAAAAGCTGATCTTCCCAGTTAAAGAAAAATGACAGCATGTTACACTATCTTAATTATTTATTACTTCAAACAATGTGGACTGGCACTTTTAACATCACAGCTAATATGGAAATCTACACAGGCTTTTTCTCTTTCTTTCTTTCTTTTCTTTTTTTTAAGTGTAGGGCAGAAAGACAACTGGAATTCAAGGGCCTGTTTGATAGCATGCCACAACTCAAGTTAAGCAGGTGGCAGGGTGAAATATAAAAGGCTTGCTAAACAAAGAACTTTTATTTCCTGGTTTTTGACTGCAGGGGGGGAATTATGAAAGAAAAGCAGAAATTTGATAGGCAAAGGGCAGTCACAATTTTTAAATGAAGTGTTTTGTGTTTATTAAAAGCTATGCAAATGAATTACAATTTACAAATAAAAGCAGGCCATTGTGAGCAATGAACTGTTTACAAAAATTAATAAATCCTAAAATAGTACAATATACTGTATAAAAGCCTGGTACTTATAATGGCCTGGTGGGCACTATATTTGACCAGACTCATCAAGTGGCTGATCTTGGTGAGACTGCAAGCTTTTTTGCCTCAAAAAAGTGTGAAATTATATACAAATAATTTCATCTTCTGAGTGATAAAATATATTTTTCAGTTAGCCATTGTGTTTGCAATTGTATTGAAAATGTGGGGGAACTTTGGGGATGACTCACCTTCTTAAGTTGTTAGTGCCAAAACCAGAAACCGTAGTTTTATATTCTTTCATAATAACCTAATACACAAATCCCTAACTGCACAGTGATCTCCAGTGTTGGAGCCACACCATATAAGCAATAAGTACCCCTTGCATTTCTGAAATTAATAAAGTTACTTTGAGCCTCAAATGTCACTTATTTGCTTTCCTATTTTCATAGGTGATTTCACTAAGCAAAAGCACTTGCTAATCTTACGTTCACATAGATAGAAGGTCAAAGTTGGTCAGTGAGCCAAGAAATACCATATCAGGGTTTCTTTCCTCTCCAATTGAAAGAGGTATAAATTGTGGAATTAGTGTATTGATTGAAGGCTACAACTTCAAGCAATCAGTTTTTCTGGCTTGACAAGATTATTTTATCCTACTTTTCTTTTATTATTATGTGTTGTATTTGAGTCATCCTTCAGGCAGATGAAGTGACAGCTTGATTTAACTCAATAAAATCCACCAGTTAGGAAACCTACTGAGCCGAACAAAAGATGAAAACGACTGCAAGGGGAAGGTGCACAGTTAGTGTAAGCAAGCATAGCCCTCTGAAAGAAGAAAATATTAACTGAAATTATACTCTAATCAATGCATTTCTATGGAAACTTGGGAGAAATTTGTAAGACCTTCTTGCTGGGCCAGTAAGCAGATAATGCCATCTTTCTTTATTTAAAAAAAACCCACCTTCACCCCCCAGTCTTTAAAAGGAGCAAATGTGTACTGAAAACAACAGTTTCATAATGGCTGTGCGTTAGTCTAATTGCAGCAAGTCAGATAGTATTATTTCCTTGGCATGCTTGGAAAGAAAATGCTAAACCATGGATTTCTGATAACTTGGTAATTAAAACAATCATTTGTGTATCATGCCTTTTGTTATTGACCCTTTACTTTCCTATAGCTTAACAACCTGGCAGTCTTTGTCTCTAACAGATACAGGATGCTTCTACATAGGAGTAATATTTCTGGGTCCCCTCCTGTGTGTGTGCAATATGGGAGGGGGAAAGAGGAGTTAGGGACAAATTGGGCATAGGGACTTCTTCCTTCTCGCTCTCCTCATTTCCAGTTTGCATGCCAACTCAGCACCTGCTGCTTGAGTGTCATTCGCCCAAAGCAGAGAGTGTTAGCACCACCACAGAGACTAGATCCTCCAGTAGGGGGAAGTGTGTTTGGATGGGGAGGGGAGGTGGGACATGGCCCTAGCCTCTGCTGCACAGGGATGATTGAGGCCAGTAGAGGAGGAACACTTGTATCCTTACAGAGTGTTTGTTCTGCCTGTGATCTCTGCAGGCAGTGTGTCTCTGGGGACTGTTTGCCCCTCTGCACATTTGCTTAACAGTCTGTGGCTGTAAAAGTTACAGTCTTACGGTTACTGTTTGAATGACTTCCCTGGGGTAATTTGGGGTCATTTCAGAACTTATCCGTGAGTTTATCCCAATACACAGAGAGAGAGGTTGCCTGTCTTTCTGATCATGGAACTAGGAGTGATGGCCCCCTACACCGGGCCATAAAGTGGGAAGGCTCCTTCCTTGTGTCACATCCATGTACATTTGCACAGAGCCAGCACCAGAGTGTGTATGTAAGGACTCACTTTACCTTTCTCTAAAATGCAGCAACCGGAAGGAAGAAATGCAGAAGCTGTTTAAAGGCTCAGACTGCCGGGTGCTGAACAGTCTAGTTGTGATCCAATGAAGTGCTTCAAACAGGTGGTTAGCTTTTAAGCATGTGAGTAATCTTCTTGACCTCAAATCCCTAAGAGCCCAAAGAAATACTTTATAATACCTTAGGACAGGAGATGAAGAAGAATACCATATCTAATTGAAACCACAGGGGAATTTTAGGTAGGCAGAATGTAACTACCTGTATTTGAATTTTGCCAGGATACCAGGGAGAACAGTCCCAATCTTACAAAAAGTGATATTGGGTCTTTCATGACCACAAGTGATCCGGAGGAATGGCTGCTTTAAAATATATAAATGTGTTACACATTATCTGATCTATCTATTTTATCTATCTAAATCAACTTCTAATTAGCATCTCCTAATCTTGAAATCTCTCCTTGTAGCTGAGAAATTAGAGCTAGACAGATGTATAATATAATGCACATTTTCTATCTTTCCATGAATAGCTTAAGAAAAATGATTTTTTTTAAACTCTTTGTGAGTTGGGCTTAGTGACAAAATAATGCAGTAAAGGACTAGATAAAGTTATGTCCTCTAAATACCTCGCTGGATCAGAACCTTAATTTTCAAATACCTTGTTGAATTGAGAACTAAATAAATAAAACCCCTCTCTTTTTATATGCACAGGAAACAAACAAGTACTAAAAAGTGTTATTGAATAATACATATCATGATTTAATAGGGGTAATAGAAATTTACTTTGGTGATTCTCACAATTGGAATCTCATTGGTTATCTGTGTGTGGGTGTGTATCACGACAACCTCGTGAGTGAATTGTGGTATATTTGAGCTAGTGCATGCTGCTGAATTCCAATGACATTGCACTGTCTACCCTTTATTGTTGGATATTGCAGTGGGCATGATTAGGAAAAATGTATTGAAGTAAAACAAAAAGTCAGAAAATCTTGTTTAGAAAGACATAGTAAGATAAGACAGTTTGAGACAGATGAGTTTATAATTTTTATCCCATTTGAAACTAATGTTACATCATGCTTTCAGTGAAGGCCACTAAATAACTTCCTAATATTGAACTAACAGGATTATTCACTTGGTATTTCTCTCCCTTACTGTGTTGACACCTGTTATCATCCTGTTATCGGCAGGTTAATGTGATTGCTTTCCAGTGGGGTAGTGAGAATAGTTACTTCCAGTTGCCTTTATTTCATTTAGAAATAATGGCTCTGGTAACTGTGGCCTGACCACTTCTGTGGTTGACATCAGATCGTAGCAGGTAAGATAATGTGTGTTGCAAATGTAGCATTTTATGCTTCTTTCCACTAGCTATTAGCAAAGTGCACATGACACAATAAATCATAATTGTGGTACACATCACATTCTGCAAGCTTTTCCAGATTCCTTAGCAATTGGATCTTGATTTCCTTTGGGATCATGTTACTGTTTGGGATATATATATATCACAATTATAGAGATATAAAATTTGGCACTTCACTCATCCTAGTTAGAGCTTTTAGAAAGCAGAAATAAGCTTGCAAACTAAATTCTAACCATTAGCAGAATATCAGTGTCTCACTCCTACCTGGCTAGGGGGAAAATGAAATTCTCCCCCAAGTTAGACTCAAAAGAACAATGAGGTTTTTTGATGAAGAATGATAAGTAGGAGGGGCAAATTTGCTGTTGTTTAGTGGCATCAGTGGAGTTAAGCAAGGTTTGCTTTTCGCCTTGGGTATATAGTTGCCCAGGGGACCCTAAGAAAAACATCTCACAACTAGTAACTTTATGGCATAAAAGCTACAACTTTAATAAATAACATTAAACACTGCTGTAAGTAATAACTGGTGGAAACTGTGGTCTTTAAAACAAATGAAGGCTATAGCGAAGTGCCCTAACCTTAAGCTACCTTTGTTAGTCTGACACCAGGGTCGGGGCGACTAATTTAAACCATTCACTCCTCCCACACCTAGATTATTGGCTTGGAGTCAGTCAAAATCTTTACTACCACAAAAGGATTAGAGCAGTCTCTGGGCCAGTCCCTGGTGGTCTCTGCCAATGGATAGCACTTCCCTGTGGCAGTGACTGACCTCAAGCCTCTAAGTTAATTCTGGAGTTAATGACCCACTCCCCCTAATCCTGGCCCCAAACGGGCCTCAACATTTCCCCCATGTAAAGGCTACTAATTAAGGCTACTAATTGGTAGCAAACTTGGCAGAGCAGAGTTTTTAGTCCATTTACTCAAACACATAGGTGGATGAGAGGGAAAAAAATTGCTACAGCTGCAATGCTAATGTAAAACAACTTTACATTTTCATGGTGGGAGGTGGCAGCTCAGTCATCTCAGCCAATCAGAGAACTGCTTGGGATCCCATTGTCTAACACACCTGAGTTGGGAGACAGCCCCCATCCTTTCAGCACAAGCAACCTGACCAGCCATTGCTTTATTCTGTATATTTGAGCTGGGGTTGGCGTAGGTAGGCCAACTTCTCTCTGTTACTCCTGTGCCACTCCACTGACTTCAGTTTGTAAAAAAGAAGGTAGAATTTGACTAATACCACTGGCAAGTCAAGAAGCCCCTTCCAAGGCATATTTTCCCCTCCATCTTCCGAAGCTTAGTACACACACTGATGACTACTTTTTTTGGGTGAGAAACATCAAACTGAAATTGTCATGGATAATTAATTTATCATCTGCTGAGAAGTTATTTTTCAGAACACATGCCATTTGTAAATGGTTTCTAATTCTCTTACTGCTATTTAGGAGAATAGTCTGCTCCTGGGCTCTTAGGATAAAATTTTTGATGTGTTAAACATAATTAGCTGCTTACGTTTGGTAGAATTGTTAATGTTGTGTCTTGTATAGTATATATAAATGGTAAATCCCATGCCAGTAGACAGATATTACTCCCTCCCTGGCCCTAATAATAATACTTTAAAATCAACTGTATAACGTTCATGTAGTACCTGTTACTTTGATGCAAATGATTTGTGGATTTATGGTTTTCTTGCATGTTTGATTTATGTTTGTCATTAAGGCGATGTAAAAGCATGAAAAGGACATTTCTCAGTTAAGAGTTCATAGGAAAGACCAGATTGCTGTGTGACCATCTTGAAATCATAGCTTGTAATATTAGGGAGGGTTACGGCCATACATTAACATATCCCCCTCTTCCCTCAACACTTCTTTACCATTTAAAGTTGTTTTCATTTTTTGTAGGAAGTGCATATGCCATCATGATCTCTTTAAACCACAGTTTGGTAAATGGCTTGTTTAAATTTAAGGAAAAGGGGTTGGTAATAAGTATAGTTTTCTAGTACTTCCTCAGCTTTGACTAAATTTATTTAAACCACCTTAACCTTTCTAAGAAAGGCCAAGAAATGTTTAAAAGAAGAATATGTGTCTGACATTCTGGTTTACCAAAAGGACACCATCATCATTCTGTAGTGCCTCTGTTAAAAATAAGCAAAGCAAAGGAAGATAAAATCTTTGTCTTTATTTTTTGCTTAATTTCAAAAGAGAAGATGGAGATTTGACCAATAGTGGCATTAAAAAGTGACTTGCAAAAGTAAACACCAAATCCATTGACTAGTCACTTCACCAACGTACACTGAGTGCCCTTGGTGTACAAGTAAAGAGGGACATTCAGCACATCAGTCACTAAGAACATACTTGTTGAGATTCTTTTTGTCCTCTGATGTCCATCCTTGCCAGGACTCCCATATTGACGGGATACGCTCACGTACACTATAACGCAATGTCGCAACTACTCTGGGATCCTGTTGGAGCTTGGAGCTGGGCATATTGAGGATCATTTAAAGAGACACAATGTTTTTTGTAATTCACAATTTTGTCATTACTGTTCTTTTATTATTGTAGGATTTCATTAATTTTATTATTGATGCATGACCCAGAGCCCTGGCAAATAGAATATATATGATTGCAAGTGCCTAAAGTAGATCAATAACTGGAACTAATGAAGAGAACACTTTGGAATTCAGGTTGTAAGGTCTTTCCGCAACAAGACTGACTAATAGTTTCCTTAATGTCTTCAATTAGGCTAGAGATTTTCGTTGTTAACTTTAAGATGGGAATGCAACTATTGGTCTAACTTACTAGATAATTTTAACTAGAGTATCCTGTGCTCAGAACCTTTTCTCTTAATGGATAGTTCCAGTTTTCAGGAACTTACAGTCATAAATCCTTGTTCTCTCACTGCTGGAATTGTGCAGCTTCTCTTTTACTCCCTCTGTTGTTCTGGAGCAATCTCCCCCTAGCCCAGCTGTGAATCAACAGAGAGCAGCAAGCACAAAAGTGAAAAACCACATGCTGTGCAGTTATTCAGTCTTAAGAGTTAAAGGAAAAAATATTTCAGGTAAATTCAATTAAATTTCCACTATTTTTCTTGTGTTTGGGCAGATTTTGGATGCATATCTCATAATAAAAGGAGGGAAAAGGTACTTAAGGAAAAGGAAGGACGTTGTTATGAGTGTTTCTGTGGGGATTTAATGAGTTTATTATCCATCATACTTATAACCAACAGAATTGGCAATTTGGATAGCCCGGAGGTGCTCCTCCAAGTGAAAATGCTGCCTTTCTGTAAAAATCCATATGCCATTCCACATATCTTATCTAGATTAGAAGGACATATGTAAGAAAAGAAATAAACACATAGTTACTAGGGACTGCTTCAATTTGTCTTTGGCTCTGAGTTAGACAAGTGTGTGGTGTTGGGTTACAAAAGAAAACTAACACCCTTTAAATGCTTATTATTGCAGATAGTATTGTTTATAGTGGTCCAGGATATGAGAGAGACAAGGTAAAAAGTTTGAAAACTTGTCCACCAACAGAAGTTGGTCCACTAAAAGATATTACCTCACCTGCCTTGTTTCCATTATTGCGGATAGCAGGACAGTTTACCTAATAACGATGCAACCAGTAGTATATATCGGAAAGTCATACAAGAAGATCTGGATGACCTTGAAAACTGGAGTAAAAAAAATGGGATGAAATTTAATAGTGCAAAGTGCAGGGTCATGCACTTAGGGACTAACAAGAATTTTTGCTATAAACTGGGGACTTGTCATTTGGAAGTGCCAGAGGAGGAGAAAGACTTGAGTGTGTTGCCTGATCACAGGAGAACTATGAGCTGCCAATGTGATGTGGCTGTGAAAAATGTGAATACAATTTTAGGATGTATCAGGCAAGGTATTTGCAGTAGAGATAGGGAAGTAACAGCGCCATTATACAAGGCACTAGTGAGACCTCATCTGGAACACTGTGTGCAATTCTGGTCTCCCATGTATTAGAAAGATGAATTCAGACTGGAACAGGTGCAGAGAAGGGCTACTAAGATGATCAGAGGAATGTCAACCTGCCTTATGAGAGTAGACTCAGAGCTTGGTATGTTTAGCCTAACCAAATGAAGGCTGAGGGGAAATATGATTGCTCTCTATAAATACATCAGAGGGATCAGTATCAGGGAGGGAGAGGAGTTATTTAAGTTAAGCGCCAGTGTGGACAGTAAGAACAAATGCATATAAACTGGCCATCAACAAGTTTAGGCTTGAAATTAGATGGACCAGGACCAGATGGTATCTAAACAGTAATAAATAACCAGGACCAGATGGTGTTCACCCAAGAGTTCTGAAGGAACTCAAATGTGAAATTACAGAACTACTAACTGTAGTCTGTAATCATTTAAATCAGCTTCTATACCAAATGACTGGAGGATAGCTAATGTGACGCCAATTCTTAAAAAGGGCTCCAGAGGTGATCCCGGCAATTACAGACCAGTAAGTCTGACTTCAGTACCGGGCATACTGGTTGAAACTATAGTAAAGAACAAAATTGTCAGACACATAGATGAACATAATTTGTTGGTGAAGAGTCAACATGGTTTTTGTAAAGGGAAATCATGCCTCACCAATCTACTAGAATTCTTTGAGGGGATCAACAAGCATGTGGACAAGGGTGATCCAGTGGATATAGTGTACTTAGATTTTCAGAAAACCTTTGATAAGGTCCCTCACCAAAGGTAGGGCTGGCTCCAGGCACCAGCTTAGCAAGCAGGTGCTTGGGGTGGCCAAGGGGAAGGGGCGGCACGTCAAGCTCTTCGGCGGCAATTCGGCGGCAATCCTCTTGGAGGGAAGGACCCGCCGCCGAAGAAGAAAGCGGTGCGGCTGAGCTGCCGCCAATCGCGATCGTGGCTTTTTTTTTTTCCGCCGCTTGGGGCGGCAAAAACCCTGGAGCCGGCCCTGACCAAAGGCTGTTAAGCAAAGTAAGCTGTCATGGGATAAAAGGGAAGGTCTTCCCATGGATTGGTAACTGGTTAAAAAATAGGAAACAAAGGATAGGAATAAATGTTCAGTTTCCAGAATGGAGAGAGGTAAATAGTGGTGTCCCCCAGGCGTCTGTACTGGGACCAGTCCTATTCAACATATTCATAAATGATCTGGAAAAAGGGGCAAACAGTGAGGTGGCAAAATTTGCGGATGATACAAAACTACTCTAGATAGTTACGTCCCAGGCAGACTGCGAAGAGCTACAAAAGGATCTCTCAAAACTGTGTGACTGGGCAACAAAATGGCAGATAAAATTCAATGTTGATAAATGCAAAGTAATGCACATTGGAAAGCATAATCCCAACTATACATATAAAATAATGGGGTCTAAATTAGCTGTTACCACTCAAGAAAGAGATCTTGGAGTCATTGTGGATAGTTTTCTGAAAACACCCACTCAATGTGCAGCGGCAGTCAAAAAAGCTAAGAGACTGTTGGGAATCATTAAGAAAAGGGATAGATAATAAGACAATATGCAGGAGGTCAGACTAGATCAGTGGTTCCCAAACTTGTTCCGCCGCTAGTGCAGAGAGAGCCCCTGGTGGGCTGGGCTGGTTTGTTTACCTGCCGCGTCCGCAGGTTCGGCTGATCGTGGCTCCCAGTGGCCGCGGTTCCCTGCTCCAGGCCAATGGGAGCTGCTGGAAGTGGCGTGGGCCGAGGGACATACTGGCCACCGCTTCCAGCAGCTCCCATTGGCCTGGAGCAGTGAACCATGGCCACTGGGAGCTGCGATTGGCCGAACCTGCGGACGCGGACGGTAAACAAACCGGCCCGGCCCGCCAGGGGCTTTCCCTGCACAAGCGGCGGAACAAGTTTGGGAACCACTGGACTAGATGATCATGATGGTCCCTTCTGGCATTAAAGTCTATCAGTCTAGAGGCACTGAAAACAAAGTCAGATAATAAATGTATCAGAATAGTGGTGTGTATTCCTTCTTGCTAAGTGGACTACATCAAAGGTCTTCAAACTTTTTTTCATAATGTGGAACATATTTTAATACTGAGATTGTCCCATGGACCACCAGCCTCCCCATTCATAAGTGAGCAGACCATTTCTTCCTCATAATTATATAACATTCCTACAGTATTTGCTAATATGGAAAAATCCTTATATTTTTAGTTCTTTTAATGCAGTTTAGCAGGTGGAAATAGGAAGGAATGGTCACTGTGTAACTAGCTAGATCATCTTGGACCACCAGCAAGTGCTCTACAGATCACAAATTAGACACTTCTGGGTTAAAATCCTACATGCATGATCCTGCCTCCTGTCTGTACCCAAATTTAACCACCACATGTTATTTATATATTTTAAAGGAGCTAAACCTATATTCAGTGAAAGAAGATAAAATCAGTATGTTGAAAAAACAATGACACGAATAGCACCTATATTCTCTCTTACATTTTATCATGCAAACACAAACTGTATCATCTCTGGGTCCAATCCTGCAAACCTAGTGCTTACTAGTATGAGTAATCCCATTAAAAACAATAGGGCTACATACTAACTAAGTAAACATTCAGCATGGGGCCCTCTGATTGCATAATTGATAAAGGCTTGTTGAAGGTACTACTTATTTTCATTTTTGAGATGTGTTCAGTACTCTTCTGTAACTGGATACCAGCCTGAGAATAATAGGGAGAATACAGACTTTTCCTTGAATCAATGTTTTGTTGTTGTTGCCTTTGTATGGCGGGCGTTTTATGCACTGTTGTTCCAAAGGCTCAGCTTTGCACATAACATGTTGATTGTACTGTATTTCTTGGGCAAGAGGTTTTATTTTTCATTTCTTTTATAACATTCAAAAGTCACAGTGATGTCAAAGGCACATATCCTATCCCACACAAACATTCACATTATTATTATTATTTTATTTGTACAGTAGAACTGCTATAGTGAATTCCTTGATATGGTGAACAGTTCACGAGGTTCTGCTTTTTCCACTGTGTACCTCAGTGAAACAATAATCCTGTTCTACTGTGAAATCACTGGCCAGAAGGCATTATTTTAATGTACACATCATTTCATACTAAACTAAGATTTCATCATGTGTTCTGCCCTCTCACTAATAAATGCAAAAGATCAGATAATTCATAATTGCATGACAAAAATGAGATAGAATAGCATGTGTCTGTTTTTTGTGCAATGCAATCTGTCTCCCTGATATAGCGATATTTTTATTTACTGTATAAAGGCTTTGCTGTCTTGGAATATATAAATGACTAGCTAGCAGGTGTTTGAATTTGGGCAGAGAAAATGAGTGGGATTTTCAGACTGTTTTGTGGAAATGAGATTGGATGTCTATGACACGTGACACAGCTCTCTCTCTCTCCAAGCATTACTATTTAATTATTGTTACTGTAGGGAGAGATTCTTAAAAACACAAATAGGAATTTGGAGTCCACTCCCTTGGTACCTAACCTGAGTTTTGTTTCTTTGAAAATGTACATTACTGTAGCAACTTGAGGTGCTGTATATTTATACAGTGTCTATTTGTCCTAGGTGCTGTACAAATATACTAGTAGGCACAGCCTCTGTGCCAAAGAGTTTACAATCTAAATTGAGCAACATAAAACGTGGTGGACAGGAACACAGCTGCATGCATATTTTTAATATACATTTGATCATATACATATACTGTATTTATGTATATGTTCATCTGTGTGTGTGTGTGTATGCCAGTACAGTGCATGTGCTGCAGTGATAGCATACACAGCTTAGGGAGGGTGTTCTATGCATGGAAGAAAGTGGCATGGAAGAAAATACAAAGATGTTTGTGGGAGGAGTGGATAAGTAGGGGGTCAAGGTTGATGTCATTTGTGAAGCAGAGAAGGAAAGGATTATGTCATGAGGGGCAAGAGTGGATAAGTAAGGTGGGAATGGATTGTGAAGAACCTTGGAGGTTGACAAAGATGAATTTGGTACAGTGGATGAGAGGAAGCCAGTGAGGTGATGTGGTCAGAGTGATTGGCAAGAAAGATGATCTTAGGAGTTGTGTTTTGTAAAGATCAGTGGTGATGCAAGTGTCTGGGAGGCCAGAGAATAAAAGTAGGTTACATTAATTAAGGTGAAAAGGTGATGAGGGTGTAGATAAGAGTTTTATCATGTGTACACAGAAGGAAAAGGACAGATATTAGAAATGTTTGGGAGGCAGAATGGCAAGATTTGGAGGCAGCCTGAATGAGAGAGAGGGAGGAACTGAAGGTGACTCCCATATCACAGCCTGATTGACAGGAAGCATTGCGGCATTGCTGACAGTGGCAGAGAAATTATTCTTGGCACCAGGTTACATGACACATCCTTATCCTTCACTCATAATTTTTACTTCATTCTTTGGGCAAAATCTTGAAAGGAAGTGGAGGTGGGTGTTCTTGCTGTGGACACAGCAAGGATACTCACAGAATGTAACACAGTTTATTGTTGCATTACGGGTAACATAAAATTGTCACTTTTTTATGGTATAGTACAGTATGAACCTCCATGAAGTCCTGGCTTCCTGGTTCACTGACAAAATCTGCTTGTCCGGAACAAAATATCCAAACTTAAAAACAGACTAAAAAGAGGGTGACTATTCACAGAAACTCCTGTGGGTTCTGCTTCTGCATTCTTGTGCGTAGTTGAATCTAGGAGGCTTTGAATACCAGAATGGATTTGGAACACCCCCAAACTCCATTATGTGCCAGTGCAACAGCTCACCTGGGAATTCTATAGCATGGCCCAGCACACATGCAGTTGGGCCTCAAAGTAATGCTTAAAACAAGGAGTAGGGCAATACAAGGGAAGGGTGAATTATGGTTGGGCAGCCAGGTACCGATTCCAGAGTCACTGGAGTTGCACAGGCTTCCTTGCAGGCTACTAGCTGGCTAAAGTCAGTGAGTTACAAGACTGTTGTTGTCTGAGGAACTGTGGCCTTTGGAAGGGACTATGGGTGTTCTGTTCCTAGCTTTGCCAGTGACTCAGTATCTGTGCCATTTCACCATTCTCTTCACGCACTCTCAGAAAGGGACAATAAGCCTTCCACATTTCATAGGATTGATGTATTACTAAATAGTACTTGCGAAGTGTTTTGTAATATTCAAAAGAAAATTTACATAGCTGTGATAAAATAATTTTGGAATTGTCACGTATTTCATAATTCCTCGGTAAAAAAGTCTATTTAGAGAGAGGTGTGTGTGTGCATTTATGTGGGTGGGAAAAGGTCCTATATGGTGCATGTACATTATGAGTCACGTTACTTCCCTTGCTGCTAGCATGTATCCAGCCAAAGGACAAAGAACAACATGTCTTAGAGCTATTGTAACACCCGGATGAGCCCCCACTTGTAACACTGACAGACCCCAGTTGTCAAATGTAGCTTTTAGCTCATGCAGTAGAGGCTCATGCATTTAGCTTCAGAGGCTTCAGGTTTGATTCCACTCACCAACGACTGGGATCTGTTGGCATTACATTGCGTGATACCACAAACTCCTAGTTTATTTTGCCATGTGCTGGTTGCAGTTATTTGTTAGTAATTAAATTATACTTCTATTCAGAATAAGAGTACAGATGCTTAGCAACTCAAGTCAGTTCCTCCAAATACATCTCAAAATCAGTCTGTCCTCTCTTCTAAGTTCACTTCTTGGTGTTAGATGCTTCTATCCAAAAATTGTATGATGGAAGAAGGTCTTGTAGTTAAGGCTTTGGATTGGCACTTGAGAGGTTTGCCACAAACTGCTTGTGTAACCTTGAGCAAGTTGCTTATCTCTGTCTCCATTCTCTGTCTGTTGAATGGTGATTAATACTTCCTTGAGCCTACCCTTTGACTGTCTGTCTATTTTGATTGTAAGTTGCTCATGTCAGAGATTGTCTCTTACAACGTGTGTGGAGAGTGTCCAGGCACAATGTGGCTCTGATCTCTGAGGAGGCCTCTACATACTACAAATAATTAGTAATAACAATAGTTCCTGGCTCTAGGCTCAATGTACACTTCCCTCACTAAGCAAACTACAAGAGTAAAATGTAAAGGAGAAGATTTGAAGACCAAAATCCTGAACAATTAACTTGATATAGGTGTAGCGATAGAGAAGGTGAATAGTGATGAAACTAATAAGGTTCTGTAGAAATTTACAATTTTCTAAAAATTACTCTAAGTAATTATAGAACTTAAAAGAAAATGATAAGCTTTCTAAAGGTTTCAAGCCATCCTGTAGAATTCTGTAGAATTTTCTATTGAATTCTGGAGCCTATGGAAAGATTATCATTATCTATTAAATTCTATAGAACTTTTTCCATAAGGGTAATAGGACAGTCAGTTGGTATGTTATTGCGGCAGGATTCCTAGAAATATCAGAGTTTTTAAATGCAAGGGAGAAATTGTAGAAGAGAGAACACAACAGAGAACACATTTATTGAACTGGGGTAGAAAGATATCTCTAGTTCATTTACTGTTGACCAGAAATACAAGGACACAGTTTATTTTTAAACTCTAATGCTTGAATCAGTTCTTCTTGTGTTTTAACACAGAGTTACACTATAGCGAGCTGAATCTAGTTCAGCCAAAACAGTCTCTCATCCAACTTTGGAAGGAAGGTGGGAGTGCAAGAATGAGAGTTAGAGGTTCAAGCACTGAGACAGTGGTAGAGAATTAGTAGGCTGTGTGCAGTGTCTGTGGGGCTACTACATATTGTCAAATGGAAAGTCAAGACCTTGTATGCCAGATATACAGAGCCAGCTGTGTGTGTATTGTGACAAATAATGCAACCCCATGCAGTATCTTTGGGGACCATTGTATTGAATTTATGAGTGGCTTCTGCCTGATTGTGGCCTACACCATAAGGGAGAGTTACCACAGCTGCTATAGGAACTAAAGCAGTAGGGGGTGATTACCCCAGAGATTATAAACATCTCTAGAGAAATTCTGCCCCTTGGAGTGATTTGCATAGACAGGCTCAGGCTTGGTTTTTCAGAGACTAGACGATAAAGGGCTTCTGGACTAAAAGGATGAGCTTGAGCAGACTTGTGGCCTTCATTTTGATTCAGCAAATGGACGTGACTCTTTGTCCAAGGGGAGGCCCCAACCCTTCTGAAGGGTTGGAAGGGACACTGGCATATCTGACTCCCCAGGTGGAAGATGGGTGATTTCTGGTATGTTTAGTGTGGGGTTTAAAGTGGTTTTTATATGTTTGTTTTCTCTGTAATGCTTTTGCCCTATGAATAAATGTGCTTGTGTGGAAGAGCAGTGAGAGTACTGGTAAAAACACCATCATTGTCCTCAGAGAGAAAGCACAGCTCAGATGCTGGCCTTTAGGAAGACTGGCTTCCTAGGGATATCACAGTGTAAGTCCAGTGCAGACACAGGTGATGACTGGAGACCTGCCTGAGCACTCCTGAAGTGGACCACGGAGGGCATGTACAGGGGCAGTTGCCCTGAAACTATGACATGTATCATCTCTCTGATCTATCTGCAGAATTGTGTCATTTGCTTTGCATTGAGTGGAGTGAGCTCACAGCACAGTTAAGAAGCATTCTGCTTACTGATCTTTTTTTCTTCTCCTTATCATATTTCTCTTTCATTCCTTTTTGTTCAATGGCATTTGTTCTGAGTGCTTATTAGGGATGAGTTAGCTGGTTCAGATAAAAAAAAAAGAATTGGCCCAAACCTTTGCCCAAAACTTGAGAAGGGAATAATTTACAGATTTTATTATAAACTCACTTCTTGTGGTCATTGTGGAGGAGAGATTTGAATCAGGTGGTAAGTTGTCTTTTTAGGGGCATCTTAATGCATGCTTACTCTGATCTTCTGTGTCTCTAACCACAGGGACTTTGGGAGATCAACTTCCCACCCCAATTCTTTGTGTTTCTTTAGGAAGCAGCTAATTTCCCACTTTCCCATTCATGACCTCCCTCCGAAAAACAAACCAAAACCCCCCACTAACCACGTCCATATCCCTCCTGCCAAGAATAAGAAGGGCCATATTGGGTCAGATCAATGGGCCATCTAGCCCAGTATCCTGTCTTTTGACTGTGTGTGGCTGATGCCAGATGCTTCAGAGGGAATGATGGTTCTCATTGGCAGGCTTTAAAAGTGTAACCCTAGGCGTTGGAAGCCCTTTCTCCGCGCAGCAGTAGAACCCACCCTCCCCCCCCTTGAGGTGCGAATATCAGGTTAGGTTTAGGACCTGCTGTGGGCATTACTGTAGTCGCTCCTTTGTAGGGGGATTGGGAAGGAATTTTTCTCACCACCATATTGGCTTTGGTGAAGTGGGGTTTTTCACCTTCCTCACAGTGGGTGACAGGGAGGACCTATTATGGTGAGGAGAAAAGTGGTTAGGCTATATGTCGCAACTTATTTTGTAAGTGTGGGGTGGATGTCCAGTGAAGGTACTTCATAGGGTAGGCATCCAGTGGCCAGATAAGTGGCCTGGTAATGGACTTGAAAAAGAGGTGCTGGTTAGTGGAATAGGGCGGGAAGTTTGGGGCTCCTATGATTGATATGGCAAGGAGCCAAGTCCCCTTTTCTTATAGCCCACCTTAACCCTCCTATGAGGGGGAGAAATGGATGGTAAGCTCCAAGCCAATGGTTCTCAACCTTTTTACCATTGTGGGCTGCATCCAATGCTACCTGAATGGCTCTGAGGATGTCACATAGGTCGCAGCTCTGTGCCGATTGGGCTGCAGGTTGAGAACCACTGGTCCAAGCCCTGGGCTGCTGGGGGATCTGGATGGGAAATGACAGGGGCTGGTGGAAGCCCCGGATAATTATTTGAGTGAACATTGGGTTACTTGCACTGTATACTTTTATCTGCCGCGTAGTCCCAGATGTCTAATAATAAAGTTGTGGCCTGTTTAAATCCATATTCAGTGTCTCCTATCATTCTTTCAGTTTTGTCAGACAATAGCTTTCCTCGTTGTAATTCAGCAGTTCTGCGTCTAGCCACAGCCCAACAGTGCAGAAAAACCAGCAAAAGTGAGAACCAAATAAACTCTTTCAAACCTCAAAAGAGATTCAGTTTGAGTTTTGGGGAAAACTTTGGGTCAATGCTTTATCTGAACCATTCTGCTTATCTCTAACCTGGATGCATGCTTACTGGCATCAGACTAAACCTCCAGACTTATCACTAATACTACACTTAGTTCAACCTCTGTATTTAATTTTGAAGAAACTCAGACTGGATTTTTAGCTCCAAGATTAATTTTTGCTGATAATTGGTGACTAGCTGGTTTATGTGGGGGCAAGTTTTGTCCTGTCTTTGTCATCCCTGGCGAGTAGATATGTTGAACATATCTTGAATATGTTTCAATCCTATGTTTGAAAAATGACTTAAATTTTCTTTTTCTTTTAAAAATATTGTTTAATATTCCCCATTGATAAATGAACTGGAAAGTAGTTCATTATTAATCTTCAGAAACATGCAAAAATTGAAACTCTGAATTGGAAACTTCTAGTTTTGAAGACAACTTTTAGGAATGTGTCTGTTTTCTCTCAAAAATTGGCCCATTTCATGGGGAAAGAAGTCCATTTTAAAGAAAAAGCTTCATGAAAAATAGCAAACTTTTTGCAGAATGTGTCGCTTTTCATGTTCATAATGAAAAGCAACCCTCCTTCCCAAAATTAGAAGTATTCAGATCTTTTGTTGTGAATTGTTCATACACTTCTACATCAAAACAGTATTGTTCTGGCCTACTGGTAGCAACCTCATGACATGGGAGGATCAATGGACAAGGGATTGACAATCAGAATCCCTGAGTTTAGGGTATTTCTATAGATTTATCAGGCTGTGTTCTTAAGTTTTCCTGCATTCATCATAGTAGAAGTGATCTTTCTAGCCATTTCCATGTACATCTTTTTTTGTATATAAAACAATACATTGTTACCACCTTAAAGGAGCCCAGCAGAAAACTATTTGTACCCAGAAAAGCAAAGGCAGAAGCGAAGGAATGAGCTTAATTCTCCATTACCTCAATGACGCATTAACCATCCAGGTTTAGTTGTGTCCGTTTAAATGTTGACATAATTAAGGAACGACCATCTAAAAAGCAAACACGCCGTTGAGTTAGTGAAGTTTTTAATGTAAATCTTGGGCCAAATTCAACCAAGTGTAACTCTCTCTGTCAGCTGAGTTTGCGCCCATTATGAGTTTCAGCTATTGTCTTTATATTCAGTTGTACCTTCATTTTGACCAGGTTTCCACACATGCCTATTAATTGCCTTTTGAAAGACATTTCAGCAATAGAACCCTATAGACAACTATATACAAGAAACCCACAGATCGCCACACCAACGTTCACAGATCCAGTAACCACTGCAAATATACCAACAAATCTGTTATCTACAGCCAGGCACTCAGATTCCACAGAATATGTTCCAAGGAGAAAGTCCAGGATACGCACCTTAACACACTTAAAACCGCCTTCACCAATCAAGGACACTCCCCCAGAGAAGTAGATTGCATCATGGAACAGGCCACCCAAATACCTGCTCCAATACAGAAATAAAATCCCCTTTGATTGCACACCCCTAGTTGTCACCTACCACTCCATATCATTAAACAATTACAACCCATGAGGACCACATCCTGAAAGAAATCTTTACTGAATCCCCTCTTCTGGCCTTCAAACAACCCCCAACCTCATCAGAAACAAGCTTCCCATGGACCAGGACACACCAACTCAAAGTGGCACCAGACCCTTCCAGGACAAGAGATGCACAGCTATGATGATCTCCACAGCTATGATGATCAACACACCCTACAATACACCTTTCAAGATCCATGGGTCTTACACATGCCTATCACAACATCCAGTGCACTAAATGCCCCAATAACAACTGTGTAGGTGAAACTTGCACAGGAAAATGATAAAAGACAAAAACACTTTTCACAAAACAATCACTCTGTAGCTTAATCTCTGTCCTTCTCCTCAGAGAAAATCTGCACAACACCAGAAGACGAGCCTGGGAGCTTAAATTCATAACTTTGCTAGAGACTGCAAATCATGGACTGAATAGAAACACTGGATTTATGACTTATTACAACAATCTATAACTCACTAACAACCCCCCACTGCAACTTGTCTTTTCCCCCCCTTTACTTCTTATGACTGGAGGAGTGTTAATGGACCACTTCACCTTGAATGATCCCTTGAAATATATGTTAACTACTTATGCTAAACAATTTGTTCCATCATGTGTTTAGCTATCACACTTTGAGTCTGGTTCCCAGACCTGAAGAAGTGCTCTGTGTAAGCTCGAAAACTTGTCTTTCTCACTAACAGAAGTTAGTCCAATAAAAGATATTACCTCACTCACCTTGTCTCTCTAATTTCCGAAGGATCTCATTTGCCGAGCTAATTATTTACACAAGCAATAATTGCTTCTACAAAAATAGGCAGAAGCAACTTCAAAAGACACAGTCTGGACTGTTAGAATACGAATCCATTATTTTGATTGAACCGTGTTCAAAGGCTGATTTTGATCACGAGTGGAGATGACTGGTTGTCTCTGGCTAGCTCCTAAGCCTCTGTCTAAATCACAAAATTGCCAGGCATTTTGGTGTGATTGGAAGGCTACTCAGTATAGGCTCAGAATTTAAATACCACGGGTGTTGCAGCTTAGTATTGTGGTGTACTGGCAGAGCTTTGTGTGTGTGTTGGATGGGATGGGGTGTTGGGAAAGGAGGTCTGGTCTACACACAGTTTTTGTACTGATATAACTGTCAGTTATGGATGTGATTTTTTTTTTACTGATATAGTTATACTAGTACAAACTCGAATGTAGACACTAATATGTGTATAAAGGTGCCTGTTACTGATATAGCTTATTTCCCTTCCCCTAAAGGTATAGATTATACTTGTATAAGCACTTTTATACTGAGGTAACTGCATCCACATTGGGGGTGGATATACCGCTTTTACAACTTTTATGTGGTGACAAGCCATTGGACAGTGCCTTCTTGAAATATGCTTAGCTTTAGACAAGACTATTAGTTCCTCATTTCGGAACACAAGAAAACCCTGTAAAATAAACCCATCCACCTGTGAAGCAACCCTAAAGGAACTGTTTGAGTCTAGTGGTGAGTAAAGTGCAATTGATAATCTTCCATGAAAAGTTTCCTTTGTATTTTTTTTTAAAAAGACTAAACTGAGTTAATGTGTTTTAAGAGTTGTGGGTTTTTGTTAAAGGCATGGACACAAAATGGCAAGAATAAAAGAATTTGAACTTAGGATCGTTCCTGGGTCTTTAAACTATACTCTTGCCTTCCCCAAGCCTCTTCTCCCTACAGTGTTATGAATTAAGGAGAGAGTGTCAGCTGTGCCTTTGGATTTCCTTGCTTTTGTCAGTTTGTGTCATAGCCTTATATTATTTAAATGTACTTTTTTATATTTAATATTCATATCCAGGTATTCAAGCTGTAATTTCTGTTAGTAAAAGTGACATTTCTTAAAGTTCATTATTTTTTCACACAGAAATCTCAGGCATTTAAAAAAACCCAGACTTTAAATAATAGAATGGCAGTGTCTTCAGGCTAAGAGCCACCCCTATGATTTGTCATTTTAATACTTGAATAGTTGGGAGAGAGAAGTTTGATAATACCTGGGTCATTTAGCATGACTTCTTGGAAACTACAGCCGTCAAAATCACTGTGTCACAGTGGCTTCATAGAGACTTTAGCATCCAATGGAAACCCCGTGGACTTTTTTTCTTGACATTTTTGCCTGGCATTTTCAAGCCATAGTGCACTATACAAACCTCTGTCAAATTTATCCTCATTTTTGATGTCACAGAAATGTAAAGCACCGGCATTCACATAGTTAACTGACTTATCGATGGAATAGAACCACCAGAATGTGTCACATGTCTAGTATTTTGCGAATAAAATATGTGACTGACTCATGTAAGTTAGCTCACATGGATTATAACTTTTGGGAGATGCCACAAAATAAATGTTTGTTATTAGTATTTTGCATCCTTGAGAGAGAAGGAGAAAAGTCAGATAATTTAAGAGGTAGAGGACAAATGCAAGAGGCCAGCACATTACCGAAAGAATACTGTGTAGAAATGCAGTACTTCCTGTATTGATCACTTTGTAGTACATTACAGTATAGTCCTTACCCACTTCCAGATAATACTTTTCTTTTTTCCGTCAAGGAATTTTACTGTTTTCCTATTAATTCATACTTTTTCCCTTCTTCGGGTAAACTTGAGCATTTGCACCTCTAGCTACTCGATTTACACCAGCAACGAGGATCAGCTACTCAGATTTGCACTTGTAGATTTTGTGAGTGCAAATTTTGCATGAAAAACAGAGACCGCGCTTCTGCAAATTTCCCCTAGTATTACTTTGAAAAATTATAATTTGGAATTAATTATAATATGAAATCTACCATAGTTCAGAAAGTCCATAAGGAAATCACCACTCTTTGCATAATTTGCTGGAAATTTTTACTCTGTATTTGACTGCCCAGGGTACTTGATAGCTTTTTGAATAACAAAAGAATCCTTACTCCTGTTCAGAATTTACTTTTCTAACTGTACCTTTATTTTCTCTGTAACTTAATGTTTGCTTGTTTTTAACAAGGACAGTTCATCTGTTATATGCAGGTCACGCAACTTTATTAAGAACATAAAACCTGCCGCTATAATGCATGACTCAGTGTCTGAGCTCCTTTATGTTTTCCCACTCAGAAAGCAGCTAACTATGTAAATAATCCCCTTAACCACTGATAAACCAATCTGAAGTGTTCAGAACATGATTGCTTGTGCACTAGTTTAAAAACGTGATATAATCAAGAATATGTGCTGGTGAATCGCTGTGACATGTAATGCTGTGTTTTTCTATTCAAATATGAAATTAAATTTATCATCTCTTTCTTGGCAAGATTTAGAAGAAAATTATGGGTTGTTTCTCTTAAGGTATTGGAACTCCTTACCTTTGTTAAGTTCTTATGTCTCAGTTAGAGAAAATGACAGCCAGAGTGCATGTTGTAGTCTTGGATTCAATATAAAATAGCAACATACTACTACTGAGTACTAGTGGAATAGGCCGTATCATCTAGCTAGGAGCACTTTCCTTTCTGTGTATGTGTGTGTCAGTTCAGATGGTAACTTCCATACTATTAATTCTGTTCTCCACCCATTCACTTAATTCTACTTTTCCAGCTCTTTGTCCAGGGAAGGAATTTACTTCCTTCACTGCTGTCCTGATGCCTGACAATATTTGCTCCATGCCTATCATCTCTCCTCCTGGCTTACTAACACTTTCTCCTTCTACTTCTTCCCCTCCCTGCTCCCAACTAACATTTCTGACATCTAGTTCCTAATGGAAACCACCTCCCTCTTGATCCCATTTCTTTGTTCTGCTTCCTCCCTGGTTGTTCTCCACATTACTACCATTTTAAATAATTCCTTTACTCTCTCAAATCTGCTGCAAGCAACTCCCTTCTTGAAGAACCATGCTTGATTATGACACTCTAACCACTGCCCTCTTCCTTACCTCAGGACACAGCCTTCCTTCATCTCCCCAGTATCCTCTGTCAGGAAAATAGCATTTAATTGTTTTCAGTTTGAGGTCTGCTATGGCCAAATCACAGAAATGAGTCTTCTCCATGTAGTTAATGACCTTTCTGCTAGGAGGGAGGCTCCTTCTTATTCTCAGTGCAGCCTTCAGTACTATAGACTAATCCATTCTGCTGGACCCTAGTGCCTTTTGTTAAATGACTGCTTGATTAATTTGTTCATTTCTATCATTATTTGAAAATATAAAGTACTATACAGATGCGAACTATAGTCCCTGTTGTGTTTTTTGTAATTCTTTAAGATAAATTGTCAGGTTAGAATCATATATGTCATTTTAAAGCAATCCCTTACACACCTTACAGACAGTGCCTTGATTATTTGAATAGAAACAACTTTAAAAATCTGCTTTACACCATTTATGACATATGTTTGATTTCCACACTTGATTCAGCTTGTATGATGAAAATAGTCCACTTTCATTTTTGTTTCAAGACTAGACAGTTTCTCTTCCTGGCTGTCATGCACTACCACAGTGCTACAATATTTGGGATTGTAAACATTAGAGCGGAATATTGAAATCCAAACAAAAACCCGCTTTCATTCATTTCTTCTGTATTGGAGGTTGGATGCATATAGTGTGGCCACTTTACCTGCCTTTCTGGGCTTTTGCGATACTGAGTGGGCCACAAGATTGAACTATACAAACACTGGGTCAGCAGAGTCATCTAGCATCAGTACACCTTCTGAGAGGTCAGTGAGCTTCCAGTATCTAGAGCAGTTGGAACAGAAAGTCCTTCCTTAGATTCTAGGCTTCTGAGACACTGCAACTACGAGAATACTGAGTATGGTCTTCAGTGTTTACAATGAATTAGTGAATGTGATATTTATTGATGAATCCATTATTTCATTAACTTTTTCACTCATCTTTATTAATGGTGATATGTTTGTTTCAGTCTCTCTTTTGCCTGTTTATTTTATTGGCTGCAAACATTTAGTGGAATATCCTCTAGATCAAATATTTTACGCTTTCTTTAAAAGTTCTCTCTGGTAGGATATTCCCTGATGGTCACTCACTGTACATCATTTCCCAAATCTATTATAAAGTTTCTTTAAAAACATGCACCTCATTTAAAATAGGCAAACCACTTGGCTCCTCCTAGTATAGGTTCCATTAACAAAGCATTAAAGTGTGTGCTTATGGCCTTTGCTGAATTGGAGTGATAGTTTGAAAGGAGAGGGATCCTGTACAGTTCTCACTTACTAACTCATGAATTTAGTTACTGGCATGAAGCGAACGGATGGTGACACACTGCGAGTTCAATATGGACATTATAAACAAGTGGTGCATCTGACTTTTCCAAGACAGAAACAATACTGTCTAGTGCTTAAAGCAGGGAATGGCATACAGGACTTTGGGGTTCTCTTCCCAGCTCTACCACTGAGTTAGTGTGTGACTCTGAACAAATCACTTAAACTTTGTGTTTCAGTTTATCCATCTATAAGATGGCATAATACCACCTTCCTCACAGTTGGGGAGTGTGAAGCTTAATCATCTAATGTGTCTAAAGTGCTTTGAGGTGTTTGGATGAAAGGTGCTATTAAAGTTCAATTATTATTTACTGTTTGCGGTATTTTTTTCACAGTGGTATACTCCACCCAGAACCAGAAAATGTGAAGAAATTTAAAAATTAATGAAAAGACTGAAACATTAGCTAAGAAATAAGGGGCCACAATTCTACTGATGTTAAGAATTGCAATCTCTTACTTCAAGGCTGAATGTGTCACCCCCACTTCTGATTTTCCTGTCTTAAACCATTCGGTGTCTTTTTAAGAAAAAGCATTTTTATGTTTAGTTGCCTTTAAAAAAAAATCTTTTATGAAGTGTTATTGAGAACAACTATTATTTAGCCATGAGCCATTCCTGTCTCGCAGGTAAATATGTATTTAAGATAATAATCACGTATTTAGGATTAGTGAATTATATATTTAGGCATTTTAATGGGATATTATTTTGCTGATCAAATATGTATTTTGGCAAGCATAATATATGTATATATTTTGTTTTGCATCTAGTTTTCCCGTGTTCTTTAATAGCATATTTGGAACCTAATTTGCTGTGTTCCAAGGAGATGGGTTACTCTATTGTATACTTTCTTCCTGATGGGCCATTATGACTTCTAGAAGCGGTTGTGGTTTCTTCTGTTAATCCTTCTCTTACGCAAGAGCATCACATTCACATACTGCAAAGCCTTCTCAAAAAGATGGTTGAAAAAAATGAACTATGCATTTACTTAAAATCACATTTCTAAGTGAAACATTTTACATTTTGTTCTCCCCACAGCTCCCAGTAATTCCTAAGGAGGCCATATGGGAAGGCAGCTATTTTCTCTAATCTTCTAAAGTGGCAAGGAGTGCCAAAAACATGACTTCTTGCATTGATGTCAGTGCTAATTGTATGGGCAAATCCTTACACACGCAGTTCTAAAAATGTTGTGTTAATTAATGTCCCACAGTATTGTAGTGTGAAAAATAGCAAAGCTATTTTTGAGTTTCAGGAGTACAAAAAACGTGAGGAATGAATATTAAATTATGTTAAAGCTTTAGACAAAACATGGTCAAATACTATAGCTGGCTCCTGAGACTAGATGTGCCAATGTGATTTTCAGCTGGAGTAGTGTGAAAAATTTCATAATGCTGGTTAAAGTGTGTGTGGGGAGAATTCTTGGTTTTGTGAAATTTTATTTGTTAGCTCCAAAAATTGCTTTTTCACGTAAGGTGATACATTGTGTGATATTCAGAATGAATACAATTCTAAAAATTCCATATTTTTGAGACTTCATGAATATCTAAAAGATATGCTTTAGAAAGTATTCTGGGGAAGTTATATGGCCTGTGTTATACAGGAAGTCCAACTAGATAATTACAATAGTCCCGTCTGTCCTTGGAATCTGTGACTCAGAGGCTCAGGACTAGTTACCTGGGGTTTTTTTTGGTTTTTTTTTGTTAACCTTGCCTTGCCTACTTGCAGTCGTCTGTCTAGGATTTCCTTAAACCGATCGTTCTATACTGAGGAGATGCTTTGTTTCCCTGTTTGATTCTCTGTGTGGTGCACTTATGTGTGAAAGCAGGAATGGAATGCGTTTCTGGCCTCTCTTGCATCTGGCTTAAGGTGAACAAAACACTGTCTGAGGTCTCTTATTCTTATTTAATAGTGAAATAGGGACCATTATGAAATCAGTACTACCAGTCTCCGATTTAACATTTGGGACAAATTTGTGTATAGATTCTTTAGGAGATTTATAATCCAAACTAAATACCCAGAATAGTATTTAAAAAATTCGTAACTGACTAGATCAGCACTTCAAATTGTCTCCCTAAAATGAAGTGTCAGAACAGGAAGAAGCCCCCAGAATACCTCCTGAATGAAATATATGTACAAAGAAGTGTTTGGCTCTCTTTGCAACCTTTAAAGCAACTGAGGTCCCTGTGAAAATGAGCTGAACTGAAAATGTGGATACCTCTCACAAGATAGGAAGGGATGACAGGTAGGATTGATAGATTTTCTGTTATCTGAAGTGAAGACTTGCTAAATAACTCATGATGCTTCTAAAGCAATCAAGTCTCCAATAGCTTGATAGATCTAGAACTCCATCCTCCCTTTTCATGTCTAGTTCCCAGGTAAGCTGAAAACCGTACGCATTTCCAAGTCACTTTACAAGAGAAATCTATAAAAGTGATCAGCACTTACTAGGTCTTTGAGTTGGGAGGTGTGATTCCCAGCTTGTGTAGATGTACCCATGCAAGGTCTGCTCGATCTAGTGCACTAAAAATAGCTGTGTGGCCAGGATAGCCTGGGCAGTGGCAGGGGGTCTGGGCAGGTATATACTCAGGCAGCTAGTCTGATCCACCACCCGTGCTATCCCAGCTATACTGCTATTTATAGTTCCCTAACTTGAGCAGAGGTAGTGCAGGGTATGTCGATACAAGCTAGGAATCAAACCTCCTAGCTCCTCAAATAGTGAGGAGCCCACCTAGGCACTTATAAGTGATAATTAATGTAAGTGCACTGACAATGAAAGATGATAATGAAATTGGCTGGAGTCAGAGCAGTCATGTACGATTGTGGTCAGTGAATGAAATCAATTGCTTACCCCTAACTTGGACCATAATCTCCCATTTATTCAGCAACTGGCATGAAAAGACTGAGGGAAGCTAACCAGAATGATCAGTCCTATTCTAACCACAGCGTCAGGTTAGAAACAGGTTTGTTCAGCAGAGGTGGCTCTCATAAGCAACATCACCCAGATATTTTATGAAAACGCTTACTACTGTGCATAGGGGTGACCCAAGAAAGAGGTCAGAACAGGTAATCATGGGAAAGGGGCTGTCCCCAAACACTTACTGTCTGCCTTTGAGGAAAGAGACTCTGAAGATTCCCTACTTCAGTTACCAAAGATTGCTGCACGTTGTATTGGCTGCTCTGACCTACCACTATGTTCATGGTAAAGTGGAACTTGAAGTACAGTACTGTGCATTTAAGAATAAAGCACAAGAGGTATTGTAGTCATTTGATCAGTGCCCGAGACAAACAAACAACTGACATGTAACCCAGAGCTCCTTCTGTGAAGTGAGCAAGTGCTATATTAAATGAAATATAGACCTTTCCATTATAGTTATCAATATGTGCATAGGATTCTCTTACTATTATTAGTGTTACTTATTATGTGTAATATGATAGATTGGAGCCCATTGTGCTAAGAGCTAAATACACAGAAAACAATACTTTTCCAGTGAACTTACAATCTAAGACAGGGACTACAGGTGGATGTAACAAACGAAGGGAGAATGGGGAAAAAAACAATAACACAAACACAATGTTGCATGGCTAAGCTCACTGTTTATAGGGAGCAGGTTTTTCGAAGAGAGAACTAAACTTGGCAGGGTCAGTAGTCCTCGTCAACCACCTGTCTAGCTATTTAAGGTTAAAACTCAGCAAAAAAACCTGATGCCAGTAAGTGACCCATGGGGACCTGCACATCAGGGATCAATGTCAAATTGGTCGGGACTTTAAATCAAGGACCAAAAAAGACAGGGCAACCAGATTTAAATTTCTACTGTTGGAGGCAGCTCTGTATCCACCTTCTGTCTTCTTGCTCAGAACAGCTGCTGAGCACATCTGGAATCCCAGCACTAGTCTACTTCCCTGATTCTGGGAAAGAAACATTACAAGTTGCCCTGGAAGGGCTCAGCCTCTGGGAGAGGGAGATCCCTGGCACCAGAGTCCAGTGGACAAAGGAAGTAGAGTGCACTCAAAGTCGATGTGCTCCTTGAGGCAGTCATCTGCTTAGGTGTGACCGATGACTCCAGTACCAGCACAGGCACCATCGAGCTCAGCGATGCCATCTGTGTTGTTCCACCAGCAAGAGCCTATCCTGGTGTCAGCAACTCTGGAAGCTTATGCTGTGGTGAGGGACTTATTGAGTCTAACTGGTAGTGGTTTTGCCAGCAGTACAGGAGTCCTTTTGCCCGATATCTATGACTGCAGATCAAGCATTGCTGACCATTATGACTCAGCATTTTGTACTGTGAGCACCTCTGGATATCCAAGGGCCTCATCATTTGTTGTTGTCTAGAAGGAAGCTGTTGCTGATCTCTCTGGTGCCATCTTCTCCAGACTCTCAGCACCGATTGCTGGCATCAATAGGAACAGTGCCCCTTGGTGAGAGGAAGCTGATTCATGTTTGGACTCAGAGGTTGGCTCATGTTTCACAGTCCTCGTACCTCACCATTCCCACCACTGGTACCCACTGGAGGGCCTGTCTTAGGCAGCCAGTAGGAATCCAGGGCCTGGAAACAATTGGGCTCCAGGGCCTCACCACGGCTGTTTTGGAACCCTTGGGGGTTTCTGCCAGCCTTCAGGTTGTCTCTTTGCCCTCCCCACTCAACTTCATCAAGTAGATGTCAAGACCCACGTCATAAAGTACAGCCAGAGGCCGTGCCCATTACTAGGCGCGGTACCGAATAGGAGGACATTGCTCTGGTAAATCTTCCCTTGGAAGTGCCCCTTGAAAGCTCTACCACAGCTGATTTTGGCTTCATCCTCTGATGAGGAAGTGGTGTCAGAAGATTCCTCACCCCACCTGAACTTGAGAGGACCTAGGGACAATGTTTTTTTTCCTGGCTGGTCCATGTTGTAATAATACAGGGATGCTCTCAATCAAAGATCACTCTTCTTTAATATACTGCTGAGCTCCAGCATGATTACTTCAGTCAAGATGGAGGAATTCTTAGTGAACGGCTGAAAAATGGGAATATATGGTGGCCAAGTTATGAAGGACATAAATGGGTGAAACCTCAGGAAGTTCCATACTTCAGTCTCTGTAAATATCCAGAAGTACAAATTCTTATGTAAGCCTCTTGGATTTGAAAACTTGGACTGAAAATCTGATCAGAGCAAGTGTTCTTCTGGGGTTTTTTGCTTCTTTCAGTGCACAGCTCAGTCACAAATACAGTGGGAACAGCTTGTAGAATAGTACATAGGCACTTGCTTCATGATGCCAGCCAGGGAAACATACAGGTATATAAAACATGGTATGAAGGGAATAAAATCAAACCAAAATTGTATATAATTTTCAGTTTCCAAACATTTTGTGAAAAAAGAAGTTTCACGAGTAAGGGTACAGGTGAGGAGTAATATGAAATAAACTGGCAAAAAAAATTCATGATTTTTCATGAAACCTTTATCAAAGGCAGTTTTGCCCATTTTTTGTTGCAACAGGTATTTCTGGTACTGTATTTGTAAAGCTGCATTCGGGGATATCTTCAGAGCAGCAGAAGGTACACAGAGAATTTCACAAAATGGGGAAAAAAACTTTAAAAATGTATTTCTCTGCATTATGCCATCTCTTTCCCCATTTCCCCCAGCTCGCTCGCTCTCTCCCCCTCCCCCCAGCTTGGCTAATGGGTAACTCAATTTTGCTTTACAGTAACCCTTAAACAACTGCTGTTTAGCCCATGTTGCAGAGAGTAAGTTGCAGATTCAGAAAGAGATGTCTACTTAATTATGTTGTTTATGCAGTCCAGATAATGCCAAACAGGTTTTATATTTACTTACTTAGATTTATTCTCATGCTATGTGTACAATGGTATTTTTTTATCTACAATTGACACCACAGGGACTCCATCACAATGTGTGTCTGTGAACAACACTGTCTAAACATCTTAAATGTTTCTAATATAAATACAGAAGAACTCCATGTACCAATTATCAAAATAACATGAACGTTTTTCTGATTTTAACTACATTCAAGTGATAGGTTTTCCTGCACTTAGATAAACAATGAAACTAATTCGAATGCCATAAAAAGATTTGCGTGTAATAAGAGCATCCGGGAACCTTGCCAGTTTACAGAGATCAGAAGAAAACTGTCTGGGGGAAAAAAACCCACACAAACACATGTGCGCATGTAAATCTTGCACTGGATTTGGATCCTAAGAAACAAACCTATTGGAAATTTTTGGCTTGAAACTTATTAAAGGATGAAAATCTGGACAGGGAATTAGAGAATAGATGGAAAAAATAAATTGAGAGACACTTTAAAGATAGTGGAGAGTAGAAAATACTAGTGAAGGGCTGACAATTTCAAGATTGTTATTTCTTGATTATTTGCATTGCCATATTGCAACACAGACCCAGTTGTGCTAAGCACTGTATGAACATAAGAAACACTCCTGCTTTCCCCAAAGAACTTATATATTAAATAGTCAAGCCTAACATTGGGTAGAACAGGAAACAGAAGCATAGAGAGGTGAAGAGACTTGCCAAGGGTCATACAACAAGTCAGAGGCAGAGCTAGGAACAGAACCGCGGTAGTCTAAGGGAATGTCTACACTACCCGCCGGATCTGGTCTAGACGCAATAAATCGATCCCCGAGAGCTTTCCCATTGACTCCTGTACTCCACCGCCGTGAGAGGCATAGGCGGAGTCGACGGGGGAGCAGCAGCAGTCGACTCACCGCAGTGAAGACACCACGGTGAGTAGGTCTAAGTATGTCGACTTCAGCTACGTTATTCCCCCCCACCCCCTCCCAGTGTAGACCAGGCCTTAGTCCTAGTTTGGTGCCCTGTCCATTAGATCATGCTGCTTGAGGTACAATCCTTTCACAGGCAGAATTCCTATAATCTTTTTTATGCAGGGATTGAGGACTAGGCCTTGGATAATTTCCAGATTTAAAAGGACACCACAGGTTTCACTTGAAAATAAGCATAATTTAATGCAAAAGGGAAGCTGACATCTTCCTTGTTTATATTAGGTAGTAACATTACTGCTTGTTCTATATGGCAACTAGAACTCACTGTGCAAGAGAGAGGAGGATATTTCCCACAAGGGAGAGGCTGGGTAGAATAGATAAGTTGGTGTGCACATGTTTTTCCTTTTTATAAAAAACAAAAAATGAGCAAATTTATTGGTGAGGAAACAAAATAAATAAATGCTCCGAAGTGTGAGGTAAATCCCTGTGAAGAGTCATTGTATGCATAGAATAGGCACCTCCCAGGAATCAGTCTTCCCACATATCTGACATTGTCTCAGGCCCTCATCCTTAACATACTTAACTTTGTGCATTATAAGTAGTCCCATTGACTTCGGTGGGACTACTCTGTGTGCTAAATTAAGCACAGGCATAAGTCTTTGCAGTTCTGGGGCCTTAACTTGTATGACTCAGCTGATTCAGGTAGCTGAGGCAAAAAATAGTTATACAGTATGATCTCAAGCTATTTTCTATTCAGACTAAGGCACAGTGATGGGGTGTGCGCTCCACACTCACACTGAAAGGGTTAATGTAGGCCGGATGGGCCAATTAACCTATTAGGCTGCAAACTGGGGGACATTTAGGTAGAGAAAAGCCCTAATTAAGGGAAGTTCCCTTGTGCAGGAGCAGGAGGGGCTTTAATAAAACCAGGGAACTGGTGGTAGAAAAGAGGTTGCAGGGAGAGGGGCTGCAGTCACTCTCCCTGAGATAAGAGAGAGGAAGGGATTTGGACCCAAGAGGATTTGTCTAGCAGACCCAGGAGTTGGGGCTCTGCTAGAAGGGTGGAGAATGTGAGCCTGGGATAGGCAAGATAGGAAGTAGTCCAGGGGAGTGGCAGGAAGGTTTGTGTTACTGCAGACTTTAGCTGCTGGAGAAAGGGCTGGAATCCAGTGTAGAGGGCAGGGCTGGGTTCCCCTACCAGCCAATGAATGAGTGGCACAATCAGGACAGTGAACTTGAAGGGTGTCTGGGACTGTTCGTTCCAGTCACTGAGGGAGTGGTTCAGCCAGAGCAGTGGACATAAGGATTTCATGAGATGGTAGGGAAGACTTTGATAGTACCCCAAAAAGGGAGGGCGACTGTGACTTGGCCAGAGGGCTAAGCCACAAAGACGAGGTGTGGTAGCTCCAGAGGAGCAAGAGAGGGGCCACAGAGTGAGATAAGGGGCAAGCAATTGCGAGAAGGTGGTGCCAGGCTGATAGAGCAAATCCCCAGGCACAGACAGGAGGAGGTGCTCCAGTAATGAGAGGCAAAGTACTTAGTTTATGTATCTGGTCATCTGAGTCATTATACTGTCCCAATATGTACTCATTCTCATGTAAAACCTGTGACTCTTTGGAATGAAGTAGAGACAGTTCCCGAAGTTCTGATATGAAAATGAAGTGGATTTTTTTTTTCAAGGCATCGCAGTTACGTACAATGCTCCATCACTATAAGGACATAACGCCATCCTTGTATATAAAGAATTATGATGTAAAGTATGAACCACATAGAGCATTGACAACAGAAACAAGAGCCCCACAATGGCATAACTACAATGGTACAAGTGGTGGTGCCATTGTGCCTGGGCCTACAAAGTTTTGGGGGCTCAGCCAGGTATGATTTCGATTGAAACCCAGGAGTCCAGAGAGACAAGGTGTGTGTGTGTGTGCACGCGTGTGTGTGTACCCACCATCCCTTGTGTGGGCATGTAAGGGGATTGCACCCCGACTGGTACAGTGGATGGGACCCAGGCATCAGGGAGCCTGTATGCCCACTGCATGGAGATGTAACTAGATTGTATATATGGATTACCCCCATGGATGGAAACCAGATGCCTGGCAATTGGGGTGGGTGAGAGACTGTGTGTGCTGCTATTGCAGTGGGCTGCTAGCCCTGGAGGGCTCTCGGAACTATCTGCACACGAGTATGCCTTCATGCCTCTGCCAGCCCAGCAGAAGTTAAGCTGCACTACGACAGAGAAGAGTCGCCAGGGGAGCGTGGGCCTTGCTGGTCCCCCGGGGCAGGAGTGTGGCTGGAATGGGGGGCCCCTTTGGGTGGGGTGACCCCAGGTGTGACTAACTGGAAAGGTGCGTGGAGGTGCAGGGGGTGAAGTAGAGATAGGAGATACATGCTCCTCACCCCAAGATGGAGTGCAAGATATAAGCATTGGATGCTTTGCATGGGGGGAAGCCAGACTGGAGCTGGGGAGGGGGATTGGAGCAGAACTGGGATGCTGGATTGGTGCCGTTGAGGGGGGCTAGAACATAGCTCAAGGGGTCTAAATCAGACCTGGGGTAGGGTTACCATACATCCGTATTGTCCCGGATATGTCCGGCTTTTTAGTTCTTAAATCGCCATCCAGGAGGAATTTTTAAATATCTAAAAACGTCTGGGAAAATACGGACGTATGGTAACCCTAAGTCCAAAGTCCCATGGCTGGCGGCGCTTCCTGGGGCAGCTCCCGGCGCCCGCCCGCCAGCAGGAGCCTGCAGTGTGGGCAGCCCCAAGGCATAGAAGCAGAGGTGTTCTCCGCGTGCTGACCGGCTCCCTCCTGCCCAATCACAGGTGCGGGGGCGGGGTTTGCAGGCGCTAGCAGCGGGCAGAGAGCTCTCCGACCCCCCTCTCCCCGACCCTAGGAGCCAGAGGGACCTGCCGGATTCTTCCCGGGAGCTGCCCCAGGTAAGCACCACCGGGACTCCCCACCTCACCCCCCGGCAGGTCCCTCTGGCTCTTAGGGGCGGGTTGGGGGGGGGGGGGCGGAGGGCTCTCTGCGTGCTGCCAGCGCCTGCAAGCCCCGCTCTGCAGCTCCGGCAGCTCCCATTGGCGCTTTTCCTGGCCGTGGAGACCCCTCGGCTGCCCCTGATCCTAGGAACCAGAGACACCTGCGGCAGGAGGGGTGAGTAGGCGAGCAGGGTGGGGTGAAGAAGCGAGCAGTGAGCAGTGGAGGTTGAGTACGTGAGGAGTGAGTAGGTGAGAGGGGGTGTGTGTGTGAAAAGGCCCGTGGCGGGCAGTGGGGGTTGAAGAGGCGAGGGAGCCAGCGATGGGTGAGGAGGCAAGAAGCGGCGAGCCAGCGGCAGGTGGGGGTTCTCGGGGCGGGCATGGGGGTTTCTGGCAGGGGAGTGAGGAGGTGAGTGGCAGGTGGGAGGAGGCGAGCGGTGGGTGGGGGACTGAGGAGGGACGCAGCAAGCCAGCGGCGGGCCAGGGGGTGAGGAGGGATGGGGTGGCGGAGCCGAGTGGGGAGGGGACCTGGGGCGGAGCGGGGGAGGAGCGGAGGTGGACTGTGGGTGGGGCCGACACCCCCCCGTGGACTGTCCTCTTTTTTTGAATGTTCAAATATGGTAACCCTAAGCTGGGGGAATGGAGGGAGTTGAGGAAGGTTGGAGCGGAATCATGGTGGGGTGCTTGGGGGGTGGATCAGGGAAGTGGGGGGCAGCAGGGAGCTAAAAGGGCCTGGAGGGATAATAGGATTGGGTCTGGGTGAAATTGCCTAGGGAGGTTGTGGAATCTCCATCTCTGGAGATATTTAAGAGTAGGTTAGATAAATGTCTATCAGGGATGGTCTAGACAGTATTTGGTCCTGCCATGCGGGCAGGAGACTGGACTCGATGACCTCTCGAGGTCCCTTCCAGTCCTAGAATCTATGAATCTATGAAGTGAGGCCTGGACTGAAGGAACCTGGAGGAGGGTTGAGGGAGAGCTGCGGGGACTGGATCAAAACTAGAGGGGAGTGAGGAGGGATGGTGGGGAGAGCTAGGGGTTCTGTAGAGGACTGTGAGGGAACTGGAGGGATGCCTAGGCAAAAGCTGGGGGATGGGAAGGCTGGATTGGGGTTGGTGGTAGCTAGGCAGGAACTTGGTGTCTGGAGCAGCTGAGGAGGGGGTTGATTGGTGCTGTGTGTGGCAGGGCTGGATTGGGGATAGTGCACTAAAAATAGCAGTGTGGATGTTGTGGCTCTGGCGGACAGTTGGGCTAGCCGCCCAAGCTCAGCCCCAGTGGGTTGGGTGGATTTGAAAGCCCCACCTGCAAAGTCCACACTGGTATTTTTCCTTCACTAGCTCGAGTCAAGCTAGCGCAAGTCTGTCTACCCAGGCTGGCTCCCAGCTGCAGTGCAGACATACCCTAGTGGATGTTTTAATGGCATGTCACTGGAAAATCTCATGAAATTTAGGTTTATTTCTCCATAGAGGTGACTGGAACAAAACATATTGTGAGATTATACAATTATAATTGTAATAATTAATCTCTGTTTGAACTACAAGACTGTGTAACTTTGGTAATATTTAATCTTGCAGTTTCCCAGTAAAATTAGTCAGAAAGCTACTAAAAATGGAAAATGTAGATGTGAAGTCAGTGCTTTGATAGCTGTGGGTTACAGGTATAATACAGATGCTGACTTACATTGCACAAATTGGTTATATTGTTTTCATATCTATAACTGTTTTTTAAAAGGAATTCCATTTTTCCCCTGGTGTGCTGTCACCTGTAGGTATCTGCCTGGTAGAATTTAAAAAGTATTTATTATTCTCTTTTCTAGCTTTGTCCAGATGTTTAGCTACAGGGTAGTGTTACTGCATAGATTAGTGCAGCTGGTTAGGAGATACTGTGCTAAATATGTAGAGCATCTGTGGTTTGTCTAGGGAGGTTGAATTTCAATTAATTAAATGTCCACCTAACTTACAAAGGTCTTTTGCATTTCAGCTGACGTGCAGAGCAGACATAATGTTTATTCTTGCCTTTTAAAATTATGAAGCAGATCAGCTGGTGTAAATTGGTATCGCTCTGTTGACTTCAGTAGAGCGATGCCAGTTTACACCAACTGAGGATCTGGTCCAACAGTAACAAAATCACTTTTTTCTATAGCCCCAAACTGTTGTGTATGTGCTATAGAAAAAGAACAAGAATAAAGGATTTGTTTCACTTAAAAAAACCCTCATTAGGCTATTTAAATTTTATGTCCTTTTTCCCCCACAAGTATTGCTATAAAATATATTATTGCTTTTCTAAGAGATTACCGTAAAATTAACAAACTCTAAGCTCTCAAAGAAAATTAGTTGAAGGGTTTGTAGTTGACTGCATGTGGGATTGGTGTTGGCTTTTATTTATAAAAATATAAAGAGAGATTTGAGAGTAATCATTCCAACAACATTATACCAACCCCAAATTAATCAGACTTGCAACTACAGCGTACACTCCTTATGATTATGTGTGTGATGTTTAGATGAATTCCCTACCTTAATATTCTGTTAGAAGGTCTTTTGTCATTATTCAGACATTTGGAAAATGGATTTTCTGAAAAAGTATTTGAATTCTGAATGCTTGCAAAACTTCCCCAGAACATCTGGAACAAATTACAGATCCTGGTTTATAAATTGTATGTAATAAATGAGGTAACTTGAAAAGTATAAAACTAAGACTCAACTTTCTTTGGTAAGCCGCAAATTATTTTATGTATAATGGTTTTCGTAACATCAGTGGTGTACGTGTCAGATACCTACCTGATACATGGGACCAACAGACTGATTAATTCTGGCTTTAAAACACATGTGCCCATGCCAGTGCTGGATTAAGCATGGTTGATCATCTAAATGTGTGAAAACTCATTAAAAGAGACTCCCTCAGAAAACTTCTTTATCCATCTATTTTAACACTGGGACAATTCTCTATCATTAGACAAAATCATAAGGTGTGACAGGTACTTAAAACTCAGGGAAGGGTTTGCCTCAATTCCCTCGACACTTTGAAGTTATCAAGACAACTAAACTTGCCCTTTAAGTCATAAGAGAAACTTCCACATGAATTCATAAAAGGATGAACCAGTTCTCAAAATCTTTACATACTCAAGTCTCCTTGTCTTCACTCATTCGCATTGGATATAGCTAGCTACTAGGTTTACATGTTCCATAAATGTGGGTAAGCCCCTTACCCAATCCCCTCAAAAGGATAACCAGCCCTTTTTAAAGTTCCTTTAAATAGGTAACAATACCTGGCTTTTACAAACAGGAGAAATTAAACTTTGTAGCATTTTGCTATTTGAATGACCTACTCAGTGGAATTACAGCAGCAAACTAATCCTTTAGGAGAGATGGCTCTATCAATCTTTGGATTTTTCTAATGTGGAAGCTACTCAATTGCATCTCAGAAATCAGGGAGGTAATTACTCATGCAGACAGCACAAAATGAAAGAAAAAAATGCAAGTTCTGCTGAGTATCCCTTTTAGAACAAGCAGTGGAACAAGGAAAACAGCCTCTATAATCAGTCAAATTCTTCCACTAATTTTTCAGGTGTTGAAGGCTATAGTGAGGATACATGCTATGAAAGTTAACAAAGCAAAGTGGCTTTAATAGAGGGTTTTTCAAGAGAAAAATGTCTCTGATTAAGCAAACATACTATTTTTGATGTAGTTGTCTAAGTTATTACTTCATTGTTTTAAATAAACTAGTTCTAGGATAAAAACATTTAGAGCTCTCTTCCCAGGCATTTTGCTAAGGTGACTACATTTTAATTATTTAAGGTAATATGTACCATATTAAGGACTGATCCTATGTGATGCTGAGTGTCCTCAACTCTCTTGTGAGTTCAATAGAGTTGAAGGCACTCACAACCCTAGAAGAGCACTCAGCCCTTATAACCAATGAGATCTGAATTTTGAGGAATTTGTTTTTCATTCCCAAGGTATAAAGTACAAAGCTACTAGGAACAAAGTAGAAAAGAGTATTAATATAGAAATGTACTTATTGAAAGATACTGGTAAGAACCTAGTAATTAAATAAATCTTAGATTACTTCTGAATGCTTTTAAAATCTAGAATTTAAGGCCAGACTCTGATACCTTTACTTGGGCAGAATGTGCTTTCTCACTTCTGAGTGGTCCCATTGAAGTAAATGGAATTAAGCTTGATACATTTATGGAGGGGATGGTATGAAGGGATAGCCTAATTTTGGCAATTAATTGATCTTTGACTATTAGCGGTAAATATGCCCAATGGATAGATCCCAGTCTTCTGGAATTAAGGAATGCCACCTTGATGAAGGACCCTGCAGGATAACCAAGGGATGCCATTCCTGACACAGATATTACGTTACAGTGGGATATCCAAGAGTTCAAATAATGAAGAGATATATGCATGTTCTATTCAATGATGAGAAGACCAGTTTAAAAAACAACATCAGGGTAGAGTAAACCATTTGTCACTCAAATTGGATGAAGCCAGGATACACTATAATGCTCTCTTATCTAAAGGCCAAATTTAGACCTGATGGTAATATTGTGCATTCTGACACCATGTCTGCATTTGGCCCCTATACACTGGCCAGTTAACTCCACCTCTGTTTACAGGCTCAGATATACCTATTGCTAGAACATTTCAACCCAACATCTGATTTTTATGCAAAGAAATTTTATACAGTGTTTTCTGTTTCCTCCTCTTATCGGTTTACATTATGCATGGATATCATTTCAGTGCATAACCCTCACATGGCAATTTTAGTGCAGTTGGGATACAACAATAGTCTCAATACTTCTGTTAAACATTAATCCTTATAATGTACTGAAAAATATCCATGGCAGTGTTTTAAAAATGAACCCTGAAATGATGTATTTCAGATCTCATAGTTAGAAGATTAGTCTGCTGAGCATCAGTCCTCTCTGGCTATTTTTTCTGCCTCTCAGAAAATGTCCCCCTCTTATTTATCCATAAACATTGTGGTATCTGTTGAAGGAGAGAGACAGAAAAAATATGTATGGTCTCCAAAGTGAACTCTCAGTGCAGCAAGATAGAGCAACAAAAAAATCCAGCCCCATCAATTTCATTCCTGTTTTAACAGTCACAAATGCCTTTTGATGCTAAAGTAAAGCAGGGCTGTAATCTAGATAGAATAATATGCTTCAGGCTCGAAAGCTGAAATCATACTTCCATACAAACAGAAAACAATTTAGGACTTGCACATTGCACAAAGAATGTCACACTGTGTACTATACACAGTAATGTCTGATTGGTCCTCTCAGGAATACAACTTCCTGATGTGACCTGTTACAAAATGAAATCAAAAGTATTTACACATGTCCCTTCATAGCCCAGTAGAAAACTACTATTTTTAGTTCTCTCAGATGTCCCTAACAATCTGGGGCTTGTTTTCAGGATTTTAAATATTTCACAGTTTCTCACTTAGTGGAGCAACCTCATTTATAGTTACTCCTGTTTATACCAGTTTGAGAACGCAATTTAACCAAACCTCCAAAATTTATGACTCTTCTTGTTGAAGTTGGTCTGCTTTTCCTAATAGTATGCAGTTCTTGATGGTCATCAATAAAGTTTTATTGCTGAAGTTAGCTGTAAGTACTCAGCACTTCTGAAAATCCAGTTAGACGTGTATAGGAGTAGACTCTAATAAATCAGTAAAGTTCCTGAATTCTCCTACAAAATCTGGAATATCTTGCTAAGTATGTTGAGATCTGTTTAGGAGGAAGGAGGATATTTTAGGTTGGAAAAGGACTATAAGGATTTCTAGGTGATCGGGTGTATTTGAAATTCATTGAGGTGGAAAAAAAGGAACAAGAATAGTGGAATAAGGACATCATGGATTACAAACAGCTTTGTGTTTCTGGAACTTTATTGTGGCAAAATGGAAAAGAAACTGAAATTTAACTATAGATTAGGGAGAAAGAAACCCAGAGGGTCTCTTCCACACATTATGCCAGCTGCTAATACAGAGGTGAAAGTACATTCCATCTTTTAACATGAAAATTTAAATAGCACAGAACCTAAATTTTATGGAAACCAGTACAGTATATTTGTTGAGTTGTAGTGTGTCATGATGTTTGAAAATATTGATTTAGCAAACTATTAAATACAGAGGGCCAGATTCTTAGTTTAGCTAAGCACAGCAATGAAGCAATTAGCACAGCTTCACTGACTTACACCAGCTGAGGATCTGGTTGTGAAAGATTACAAAAATGTGTACAAACAAGTGCAACCACCTTTTTTGTTCAAATCTGTCATTTACACATGTAGTTAGGCTTGGGGACAATTTTACATTAGAGCAAGAATTCCTGGAGCCACATCATACGGTTAATGACTGATCAATCAATCCATTTTATTTTCTAAGCAACATTAAGGAAACAATTACAGAAATATAACAATTCCCAATTTACCAGATCCCTGGGGAGATGTTACCTGAGTTAGTGTCTCACTAACTCTGCCAGATTCTCAAATACAGGGTCTCAGTGTTATGTCTCTTACCTTAAAGATCCCCAACCAAGTTATCCTGTAGTTGACTCCTGCTGTTCTCCCCAAGAACTCACTCTTCCTATGCCCCCGGTCTAGTCTGGCTCCTCTCATGAGGGCTATGGTCTGGTCCAGCCTGTTATTCATGGGTATCCCCAGTCTACTCTGTCTCTTCTTAGGAGAGAAAAAAATTTCCTAGCTCAGCTATTTGCAGTGGCTGCTTTACCAGAATGTTATGACAAAAGTCCCCTTATGGTGACCGCTATCTGCCTTCCATTTGCAGGACTCAATTATCAGCCTTTACGTCTTCAAAAGTTTGGCTTTGATAGATAGCAGCAGAAGAGACATGATGAATATAGCAAATACAAGATACATACCGAAAGGGTCTTGTGCTTGGTGGATGGTAGTCTTACTTTCTGAAGACAAATGAGCGCTTGGTAGCATTATTGGCCATGGAGGCCTTAGCATACCTGAGAAATGTATTATTCTCAACCTATAGTCATGCTGCTAATCCCTTAATTCTCTCAACCTAAGAAGGTTGGCCTGGCCTGGGTTGGTAGCTGAATGGCAGACCTCCAAGCAAAACTTGGATGGTGCAAGAAGTGCTGCTTTTGTTTCGGTAACTGGTACTCTTCTCTCTGCCCCAAGATGGTGCTATAATACACTGCCCTGATGGAGATGCTGTCTTTTGGATGACATGGAAAACTGAAGTCCAGACCATAAAACAAGCACTTTCCATAAGGATAGGGATATTAAAATCTATGGCAAAATTCTAACTCAAGCAAGTGCATTCCACCTATCTAAGCTGCTCCCGTGTTTTCAATTGGAGATGGCTTGCCTCTTCGCGTGCTGTCCTAAACTGTTACTGTGTGTAATGCAAAAGTTACTGTCCTGCAGTTCCCTGCATATTCCTTACCTAGCTCACAGGGTGTTTTAAGGCTTAATTATTCAATATTTGTGAAGCACTTTGAGATCTTCAGATGAAAGACACCATAGAAGTGCAAAGTATTATTTTTATTACCATTTTCTCAGAGAGAGCATGAGAGAGAGAAGCTTAATCTGATAACATTAAAAGCCTGGTGGGCTTGCCAAGCTTTAATATGATCTGCTAAACTCAATATTCGTGGGGTGTCTGAGTTCATGCAACTGTAGTTCCATGTAGATATAATTCATGTTCACTTCTTGTTATAGTTAAAACTCCTCTTACAATAATATTTCACCGTCAAGAGGTAGGGAGGGGAAAACATTTTCACTGACATTTTCAATTTCTTCTGATTTTTGTCTGTTCATTGCATCCTTGAAAGTATTCAGGCCGAGTGGAGTTTTTCTAAGGCTTGGCATAAGTACAAATTTTATTTTTAAAGCATCATAAAAAAACCCCAAGCTGTAGTTAAACAAAACATTTGTCAAATTAGATGAGCATATTCCCCTCTCCAAGCACTGCTGTTGGAGAGCTGTAGTCTTGCTGTGTAAGTAATGCATACAGTATGTGAATACGTTAACAAAATGAACGGTTTTATTACATAAAATCTAAACAAATGCAAATAAGTTTACAGAATTCCTTGAGAAACCAGATTAACAAACAAGGATCAATGTTTAAAACCTAATGTTCTGTTAAGAAAGATCACCTCTTTAACACTCTTGTATTTAACACATATGTGCTTCAATATATTTGATTGGGACATTAATAAAACCTTATTGCTTATATTAGCATCCACTTGTATAAAACAATTAACAGGGAAGAGGAAGCCAGGCAGAGTACGTTCATTAATCATTGATACAAAACTAGAAAAATTTAAACAATTCTTGAAGATGATAATTTTCGTAAAACAGGAAAATCAGATGGAACATTCTTCTGATAATTAGCCCATATATATAAAAAAAGTAAGAGAAAAAATATACAGAGTCAATATACTTGTAGGGGATTCCTCCATCCCCAGTCACATTCAAATCTTGGTTATGCTCTGCGTATTGGTAAAAGATTCATGTCTTCATTATAATGATCTATAGTGTATTTAAGAGACTGGTCATGTTTAAAAGTGTTTGTTTATTTTTAAAGAACATTGCATATTTACTGTTTCAGAGTTTTTTAGATTGATCACAGATCACCATAGGAGGAAGCAAACATAGGGGAAAGCAAACAGCCCCAGTGCCTGAAGAAAAAGCTTTGATTTAGAAAAAGGATACTTGGCATGCAAGCAGTCCACTATGTGGTTCCTTTTGTGTTTTAAATAAATGCATCAGAAAAAATGTGCCACTTTTTCTCATTCTGATCAAGGTTGCACAATATGTCAAAGCTGAATCTATACCTTTTCTTTTCTGCTGGTAAATCTATTGTGCATTTTCTTAGCTAGACTCTCAGCAAAGCTAATTGTCAGCATCTCCATCTCAGAAAACTGTATACAACACAGAACCCCCCCCCATAATTTTATGCTTTTTAATGTTACTCCTATATTTCATTTTCAATTTTGCATTATGTTCTAAGATCCCAGTCTTCTCGTTCCTAGAACCAAACCAGTAAAAAAACACTTTTCTGCATTTGTTTTAAACCGGCAAGCCCCACAATATTTATCAGTTTGGCTTTTGTTGAGTTCTGAATAGGCTTATGCTGATGACAGTGCTGTACGCTAGCTGCCCATCATGGCTGTGTCTGATGCTTGCCCTCATCAAATTCAGTGGCAAAACTCACACTGAGTTCAGTGGAAGTAGAATTGGGCTTTTTGGGTCTGCTGCTTCTCTGCAGAGAGAGTGCATACATCTTTTATTTCTGCAGTTTCGATTGGATCAGGAGCTGAGAAGCTTAATGATGTTTGACTTGATGTGATTATACCTGGAACAGTTTAACAATGGGGTAAATCCATTGAGACAGACTCACAGACTTTTTAAGGCAGAAGGGATCATCATGACCATCTAATCCAGTGATTCTCAAACTTTTGTACTGGTGACCCCTTTCACATAGCAAGCCTCTGAGTGTGACCCCCCCCTTATAAATTAAAAACACGTTTTAATGTATTTAACACCATTATAAATGCTGGAAGCAAAGCAGGGTTTGGGGTGGAGGCTGACAGCTTGCGACCCCCCCATGTAATAACCTCACGACCCCCTGAGGGGTCCCGATCCCCAGTTTGAGAACCCCTGATCTAGTCTGACTCCTGCACACTGCAGGCCACAGAACCTTACTCCCACTACTCCTGTAATAGACCCATAACCTCGGGTTAAATTACTAAAGTCCTCAAATCTTGAAATAAAGATTTCAAGTTACAGAAAATTCACCATTTACTCTAGTTCAAACCAGCAAGTGATCCATGCCCCATGCTGCAAAGGAAGGCAAAAAATCCCTTCCTGACCCCAAATATGGTGATCAGTGTACTCTGAGCATGTGGGCGAGACCCTTGAGGCAGACACCTGGGAAAGAATTCACTGTAACAACTCAGAGCCCTTTCCCATCTAGTGGCCTATCTCCTGCTGTTGGAGATATTTGCTACTAGCAGTCACAGATGGGCCACATTCCACTGTAGGCAATCTCATCATACCACCCCCACATAAACTTTTCAAGCCAAACTAATCTTGTTGATGGCCAGATTATATCTATTTGTTCTTTTGCCAACATTGGCCCTTATCTTAGGGCTTATCTACATTACCCGCTGGATCGATGGGCAGCAATTGATCCAGTGGGGGGGTCAATTTATCGCGTCTAGTCTAGATGCGATAAATCGACTGCCAAGCGCTCTCCCATCGACCCCGGTACTCCACCAGGGCGAGAGGCACAGGCGGAGTCGACGGGAGAGGGTCAGCTGTCGACTTACCGCAGTGAAGACACCGCAGTAGTAGATCCAAGTACGTCTACTTCAGCTACGTTATTCACATAGCTGAAGTTGCGTAACTTAGATCGATCTCTCCTCTCCCCCCCACAGTGTAGACCAGGCCTTAAATAACTCCTCTCCCTCTCTGGTATTTGTCCTTCTCATGTATTTATAGAGAGTAATCATATCTCTCCTCAGCCTTCATTTTGTTAGGCTAAACAACCAAAGCTCCTTAAGTCTCCTCTCGTAAGGTAGTTCCTCTGATCATCTTGGTAGCCCTTCTCTGCACTTGTTCCAGTCTAAATTCATCTTTCTTAAACATGGGAGACCAGAATTGTACACAGTATTCCAGATGAGGTCTCACTAGTGCTTTGTACAATGATGATACTGGAAATACTTCACCTGTTGGATCCTAGGATTGCATTAGCCTTTTTCATGGCCACATCACACTGGTGGATCATAGTCATTCTGTGATTGACAAATGCACACAGGCCTTTCTCTTCCTCTGTTGCTGCCAACCAATAACTCCTCAATTTATACAAAAAAATCTTGTTTTTTTTAGTCCCTATGTTCATGACCGTGCACTTCGTGTTATTAAATTTCATCCCATTTCTGCTACTCCAGTTTTCAGGCTCATCTAAATGTCCTTGGATGATACTCTGGTCCTCCTCCATGTTGGCAATACTTCCCAACTTTGTGTCATCTTCAAATTGTATTAGTTCACTCCCACTTTTGTGCCAAGGTGTAATGGGGACACTCATTTCTTGAACATTTCCTCATGGCTCTGTGTGGTCCTGCAGTTTTTTTCTCAACTATGTTGCTCCCTGCTTGCTGCTGGCTGACCTTGGTGGGTCTTCAGTGGCTTGGCCCTCTGGCCAAGTCAAAGTCCAAATGAACCCATTCCAGGGTAGTAAAGAGTCCAATAAATGAACAGTCCCATTGCCCTCATTAGGGTCTGCAGCTCTGTCTCTGGGCCCCTTAAATGCAGCTTTTAGTTAGGGTTCTCAAGTAAGCCCTCTTCCCTTCTTGGGATTTATGCCCCTGCAGCTGATAGGGGAACCCAGGCCTACCCATTACTCTGGGTTCTAACCCAGAGACCCTAAGAACAGCAGCTACACACAGCTTGATTTCAGTTTGTTGCTGCTTCTTCCCTGGGTAGGTGTCACGGAGTGTGGGGGGACACAGGGCCCTGCACCCCCGGCTTTCTGCGATTCACCATGACTCTCAGCCAGCCAGTAAAGCAGAAGGTTTATTTAGATGACAGGAATACAGTCCAAGACAGGTCTTGCAGGCACAGACATCAGGACCCCACTCAGTTAGGTCCATCTTGGGGTCCCCAGGGCGCCCCAGCCCCCTTGCGAGGTCAGAGCCCCGTCTGCCTCCCAGCCAGCTCCTGAAACTCTGCCTTCAGCGACCCCTCCCACAGCCTTTGTTCAGTTTCCCGGGCAAAGGTGTCACCTGGCCTCTAACCCCTTCCTGGGTTCTCATGTTACATGCTCAGGTATTCTCCGTCGGTCAGTCTCCCATCCCCCAATGCAGACTATCCTAGCCACACTCCCCTGTCAGCATTCAAAGACCACAGTAAGAACAGTCCCAGTTCGTCACAGTAGGGTTGCCAGGTGCCCGGTTTTCGACCGGAATGCCCAGTCGAAAAGGGACCCTGGTGGCTCTGGTCAGCACTGCCAATGGGAGCTGCGGGGGTGTTGCCTGCTGGCCTCACCTCTGCATAGGAGCCGGAGGGGGGACGTTGCTTCTTCCAGGAGCTGCTTGAGGTAAGCGCCGCCAGAAGCCTGCACCCCTGACCCCCTCCCACACCCCAACCCACCGTCCCAGTGGAGTCCATGTTACCATTCTTCCCCATAGTGTTTTTGACCTAAACAGATTACTTTTTTTCCCATTTCATTACTTTTAATTTCTTTAGTCTACCTCATCATTAATATAAAATGTTACTCCACCACCTTTACCTTTACTTCTATCTTTCCTGAACAGCACATACCCTTCAATACCCGTACTCCATCATAACTACTATTCCAACATGTTTCAATTATCCTTATAATATCTGCACCAGTAGTTATAGAGTTCTTCCATTTTGTTACCCAGGCTCCTTATATTGGTATACAGACATCATAGTTGTTTCTGCTTGGCCTTACCCAGATTCCTTGCCAGTCATTAGGTACCGTCATTTTACTGCCAGTATTGCCTACTTGACTGTTACTGTCATTGTATTGGCACTGTATTAATCTTGTCCATTCTCCTACCCTCTATTGTTCCTTTCTCCATTGCAATATCCTCTTTTACTTGATTTTTCACCCACTCAATATTAGAATCAAGTGTGGAGATTACATGAGCGTCTCTCTACCATCTCCCCTGAATTCTAGTTTAAAGTTCTTTTAATCAGTTGCACCAGCCTCCGGTCCAGCAGTCTATTACTCTCCCTCTTTGTGTTGAGTCCATCCAATGAGAACAGTGCTCTGTGAATGCCTGTCAGTGGTCTAACATTCTGTAGAATTATTTCTGTTTACAGCAATCAAGACATCAGGATCAGTGCCTCTAAACTTATCTAAAGTTTGTTATTCTGATGTCTCCAACCTTGGAGTAGTGCTTTGCACCAACCGTCAGACTTTCATATTTTTATAAATGAATTTGAAGGCCTATAGCGTAAATTCAGACTATTTCTTAATTCCTCTACTGAATTCAAGGGCTAGGACTTCCTCTGCCTGCACGAGAAGGTAGTCAGCTTCACAATGGCCATATGAATCAGAGATCCACTCAGTGGTGGTAGGATTGTGTGTTACCTGCACAAAATTCTCTGTTACTCTCACACACACTAGGGGCACCCACCTTTACCCAGTTCCTAGGGCTCAGGCATAACCCTCTTAATTTAGGCACCCACCCTCACCCTTCTGTGGGCTCAGGCGTACCCTTACACTCTAGGGCACCCACCCTTACCCTGTTCCTAGGACTCAGGCATAACCCTGCGGGTTTTCAGGACCTTTTACCAGTGAAAGAGCCTTACACAGTAATATACTACATAACCTCTATTTATTAACAATCACCAAAAACAGAATGCACATGCTACACATACAGTGCTCACCACTCCCAATAAGACAGATGAACTTTTCCCTGCTGGCCAGTGAGGATCAGGTCCATCTGGGGGACTCCAGTTTCTGCACGGTGTCATTGGCAAAGTGTTGAGGTCTGGAAGTTCTGATCTTGGGGCTGTGTCCTGGAGTTGGTTCCCAAAGAACTTCCTTTTGGACCACAGTTTATATAGTGAAATTTGAGTCCTTTTTAGCTGTACCTTAACCAATCATTATACTAAAATTTTACTAACCAATCCTAACATAGTATAACAAAATTCTCTAACCAATCCTACCCCACCACCTTAATTAATTTACACCTAGCAAAATTAATTATGTAACAGACAGAAACAATTAAAGAACCAGACAGAGACCATACAGATAAACAATAGGGAAGTGGGGACCATAATGACAAAACAATAAAGAAATGAGGATTTCAGAACCACAACTATTGATAAGTGATTTACTTGACAGACAGAATGCTATCAAGTTTTCTTTAACCATCTTAAGATCTGTTTCTTTATCTGGTGATAGTGGGTGTTATTAGGACAGGGTCTCCTCCTTAACAGCCTGATATTACATTGTTTTAATGTAATTTAGATGGAATGTGAGGATGTGACTTCCTGCTTCTTAGCTAATGGCTGCTGCTCGGCTGCTCTTTTAATGTGGTTGCAGACGAAGGCCTTAGGCTTTAGGCCTTACAATATGGCTGCAGACAAAGGCCTTATCCTTACATATGGAGGGTCAGGGGAGAAGGAGAGTCAGGGAGACAAGTTTGTTACACCCATCATCTCCCTGGCACGAGTAAGGAATCTTCTGGAAAAGGTAGTACAGCCTAAGCCTGTCGCATCACTTCCACAGAGCCCTTCAGTACTGCACAGCGCTATCCATTTAGGGAGAGATACTGTGCCCAGCAGGGAAGGTCCTGTCAACATATCTTGGGGGCTGCTCTTATAGAGGAGAGCTTCAGGAATCTAACTGTCAGGGCCTGGCCATGTGAGGCCTATGTGCACTGGTCAGCTGCTATGTTGTGTTCAGGAGATGAGTAACGTGTCAGAATGCCAGGAAGTCAGGGTCAGGCACCAAGTTGCAGGCAGATAGCAGAGTCGGGGTCAAGCTGGGTCAGGATACCAGGAAGTCAGGGTCACATAAGCAAATAGCAAAGTTGAGGACAAACCAGAGTCAGCAGCCAGAGTCTATGGTCTATAGTAAACAGAGTCTGGACCAGATAGGCAGTCAGTCAGTCTGCGTTCTTGCTCAGACAGCTCCCCACAATGGCTTCTTGGTTTAAATACTAGCATCAGCAAATTAGTGGGCTCTGAGGGGCCACCACATATGCTCTGCTGGGTGGTACTTCCTGTAGAGCCTTCACAACTTCACAGAGTCCTTCAGTGGAAACCTGGCCTAAGCTTCCAATGTTGGTGTGGAAGCATCAGTGGCTCAGAACCTCCTAGGTTCTAGTCCTGCATGTTCTTACACTAGCAGACTGTGAAGAGGCATGGGGCTTCCATGCAGGTTGCCTTGGCCTCTGTTGTATTCTTGAAATCTGCCAGTTCTGGGGGCTAAGCCCCCTTCATATTCCATGTTAGATTAATCTACTGGAAACTTTTCTATGGATTTTAATGGGTTTTTGCTTTGCCTTACACCTCTCCCATGAGTTTTTCTATGAGAGGAAATGAACTGGCTCAAAATTATAATTATAAATGTTCCTTTGTGTTGGGAATTAGTATCAGTTTAACAAATTGTATACATAGCCCTCAGTTACTGAGTTTCTCCTGTTGGTGTTTTGAAAACATTGAAAATTGATAATTTCACAGGGATTTGACACACCCCATAAATTGGCCTAGTTGATCAAAGTTGAGAGTGTTTGAGTAGATCACAGATCTTAGAGTGAGTCTGGCCTGTGTACCGAATTTGTAACCAGGTGAGCCACACATCTTACTTTGTGTAATGTTTGCAATGAAAAACACTGGTCTAACAAATAAATTCTTTTATGTCACTCCAGTGACATTCCTTAGGTAACAAAACATATTGCTCTGTACCACATTAGTGCTTGTCTACACAGTCAATGCACGGCAAGCTGGGGTGTAAATCTACAACCTAAGTCTAGCCTGCCATGCATTAAATGGCCATGTGGACTCGGCAGTAGCACATGAAAAGTTCTGTGGTGCATTTTGTCGTACTGCTGTTTCATTTAGAACATTTAGTGAATGGTAGCAGAGGCCACACGGCCACTTAGTGAATGTCAGGCTAGAGGACTGTAGATTTATACCCTGTCAAGCCCTTAGTTTTTTTCACCTGAGTTATAGTTGCAGAAAGTGGGCCAGATTCACCTCACATCAGTTTCACAGTGGCGTAACTACATAGAATTCAATAGAGTTACTCTTGATTTACACTAATGCAAGAAAAATCAGATTTTGCTTTCATTTCTTTTATAAAATTCACCTTAAATGACAAATATATGGAAACCTCTTGCTGATCCAGTAACTTCCCTCCACTTCTCCTCAGCATGAAAAGTTTTTTATTTATGACTGTATCTTCCATCTGCCCTTTACCCGATGTTCAATCCATTTTGTGTTACATTTATGCCCATTCCGCTTCCTTCCTTTCTTTAGACCTCAATCTCTGTACAAAGACCTTAATCTCTGATGTGGAACTTTGTCAAACACTGTCTGAATGTAGGCTATCCACTGCACAGGGACAAAGTCAAAGACCTTTTCTAGAAGCAGAGGTACTGCTGGGCAAGGAAATGACCATGTTTTGACTCAAACAAAAGCTTCACAGCAAAATTAGATGATTTCAACACCCTCCCCCAACTAAATAATTTATTTTAGATATTGTTGCCCATTTTATGTAAATTACCCATTATTTGATACAATTTTGTTGTTTTTTTGGGAGTTTGACATTTATCAACAATACTATTAGGCTAAAATTGAATTTAGAAGTGGTGTTTGGCTCAGTGTTTCATAGGGGTCATGGCTAAGATGGTTGTAAGATCCTATCACAAATGTGCGACAGAGAAGAGGAAAGTAAGCAATAGTACCTCTTGCCCTTCAGATTCACAAAAGCCAAAATTGTCAAACTTGACTATCTGGTATTAGGTGCCTGAATCCATATTTAGGCATCTAAACAAGTGGCCTGTTTCTCAGATATGCTCACTTTGGCTAGGAGTCCCGTTTTTTGCATTACCTTTCAAGCTTAGCCTTTTGTGTCAGCATATTGCCCCAAGAAATAGTGTATGGTTTAACTATTTTTAATATTCTGTATTTTTATTGTTTTCTACACAAATATAAAGATGCAGAAATACAACAGGATGGAGTAGACAGTGCCATTCTCCAAATATATTTGGCGAATATTTACTGATTACTTTCTCTTATTTTTAATACTCTTAAAGTTTTTTCAGAAGTACGCTTGGAGAGGAAAGTTAAGTTTGGGAGGGACTGAATTAAATAATACTGTAGTAGCGTTCCTCTTTAACCTGAATCTACCCTTGTTTAGGACGCAGTATGGTCAAAAGCATAGAGCAAGGAACTTGGTGTTAGGGCTTCTATGCCTGTTCTCAGCTCTGCCTCTCTGTAACCTTTGGAAAGTCATTTAACCTTTTGTTGCCTCAGCTTTTACCCATTTATGAAACAGGTATAAAGGGTGTGGTTGGGGCTTAATTAGCATTTATGAAGCGCTTTGCGGGCTTTGGATGAGAGATGCTATAGAAGTGTAAAGAATATTAACTGGATTTTCTTCACAACATTTCCATTCTTTTCCTTCTCCTCTATGCCTTTTCTGTGTTTTTTTTTAAACATTTCTCCTAAACAATAAGGAGAAATATAATAAACAATCCCTTTCACAGGCCTCCACTTCATCACACCCTGATTCCCTTCCCACACGTTCAACCAAACAAAGACAAAACTTTGAGAAGCTGCCTTTTCCAAGACAGAACAACAAAAACTATGAACCAAAAGAAAATGAGGCAATGTAGAACATTTTCATTACTCATCGAGGAATGGTTCTTTGCAGTATTTCCAGCTAGTTTTTCTTCCACACCTACATGAGCTTGGTTGCTCTCTGTCCAAATCCCCCCTCTTGAATCTAAATCCTGCTGATCATCAGGGTATTGATTCAGCCCACGAAAATATGTTGCATGTTGCAAGTGGAATTTATCCTTTGACCTTTAGCTCCCCCTCTCCTATGACCAACAAGTATTGTTTTCACTTGTTTTCCCTTTCCCTAGTGAAAGCTGCTTTTAGCTTATTGAAAAGTCTCTTGAGACTCTAGCAGAGACAAGTTCCCTCCCTTCCCTTTCATGAAAACCAAACAGAAGAAAAATATGCCATTTTTCCCTTCTCCCCATTTGGAGAGAAGATTAAAAACCTCTCTTCAAAATCCACTCAAAACTCCATTCCAGGCTTTCTTTGTGAGCGACACAGTACAGTCTGGTGAATGAAGAATGCATAAGGGACTCCCTAAGTCTGAGCCGGTGACATCCTCAATCAGGATTCCCTACCGCACCCAGAATTCCAGGAAACAGTAATGCATGACATTTTCTACCTATCTATGTACTTATATGGCCAGCAACATGGTAGTGTTTTGAGTGCCTCACAATCCTTAATGGACTCTGTCCTCATAAGCCCTCTCTGATAAAAGGAAGTACTAGCCCCTTTTACAGATTGAGGCACAGGATAGATTTTGTGATGTGCTTGCACTGGGAATTGAACCTAGATCTCCCAGTCTAGTGCCCCTCTTCACTTTTTTCCTTTTTCTTTCTCCATTATTGGGAGACGTGACTGAGGTATTTACAGCTATGAAGGGAAAGTAAAAGCTGCTCAGTCTCACCTTTCTTACCTTGTCTCATAATACGAGGAAAAAGAAGCATTTGAAATTAAAGTGCAGTCAATTTAGAACAGATAAAAGGAAGTGCTTCTTTGCATATCCAGCTTGTAGAGTTCACTGCCACAATGGGTCATCAAGTCAGATACAGTGGCTGGATTTAAAAAAGGGCTTGGATAATTTTATGGCCACTAATAAAATTTGTAGCTATACAAGCTAAAGTAATTATAACGGTAATTAAATCTCATGCTTCAAGATATAAACTGATTGACGGTGGGAATCAGGAAAAAATATCTCTCATGTAAAGCAGAACGCAATTGGCTACTGTATTTATATTGAAACAGTTACTGGTCACTGTAGGAGGCAGGATCTGGAATAGATAGATAAATGGTCAGATCTGGTATACCAGCTCTTATTTTTTTTAAGTTGAACTACTTCGACTAGACAGGGCAGTGATACTTAATGCAACTGAATGCCTCCTGCAATGGGAGCAGAGGGTACTCACCGTCTAGCAGTTTGGGGCCTACTGTTTCCACCCCTCTGCCTCCTCCATTCTTCCCTTTTTAGTCTTTTACAAATATTCTAAGACTGTCACTGCAATTTATTTCCACTTAAAACTTCTGCGGAGTCGCACAATAATGCACTGAAATAGCATGTTGCAATTCTACTGTAAAATTAGACTGATCTTCTATAAAGCCGCGTGAAACACTTCACGTACACAGGAAAAAAAGTTTGTTTTTTAACCATCACTTTTGTAATAAGGTGGGGGAAAAAAACCTTTTTCATCTGATGTTGTTTTATCAGTGTTGTGCAGGCATCAGAAAGTGGGGGCTGTGGGAAGGAAACTATAAAGTGAGGAAAAGATTCCACAGAATGAAAGGAAGAGCTCGGCTAAATGTTAGTGGTGAGCTGGGGATGACAATTTTGCCTGACCCCCTGCATGATTGAATTGGGGAGTGAGGAATGCGGATAAAAGGGCATCCTCATTCCACACCCCCTGCACAGCTCTAATTGTCAGTCAGGATCTAGCTCTTTGGGAACAGTATTCCTTGAGCCATGCAATGTCCAACATGATAATGCACTGCTCAGGGGCCTTAACAACTTGTGTTCAAAGATGCTTATGATTGGTGTTGAGCTAGTCTATAGGTTGTAGCAGGACTCAAAAACCTTTATTATTCTTTTACACCTGTTTAGAAGTTTGGTTTCAAGAGCAGAGTGAAAAAGTGGTATAGAATCAGAACATTCCTTTTGTCCTTTTCATTATTCTCCATCAGCGGTCAATGTTTTTGGCTATTGTCTGAACTTTATAACTTCTGAATTTAGTCATGTTGGATCAAAGTATTGAAATGATTAACAGGTGACAAAATTAACAGGAATATTAATTGTGTTTGTGTGATCATTAATTTATTTATGTTTGAATTTTAACCATAAAGTTCTAGTTTTAGGAATTTTTTAACTATATATTTTTGAAGTATGTTTTTTCCTAACAATATTAAAAATAAAATAAAACTAGACATCTGATGTGATTCCAGAATTGTGTTACTGTCAAAGCAGCAATTGGGAGGTGTTATTGCAGCATGCTTGGGCCAGCTTGGACTTAGCTAATGTGCTAAAATTAGCACTGAAGCTGCGGCAGCATGGGTGGTGGCACAGGGTCCTAGGCAGACTTGTATTCAAGTCACTAGCTTGTGTTGCTGCCTGCACTGCTGTGGCTTCATTGCTGTTTGTAGTGAGCTATCTAGATCAAAACTAGCTCAGGAATGCTCAGATATACATCTCTTGATTGGTGTGTAGACATACCCTCAATTCACACACCATGAGATCCATGCTACACCATTATATTTCTGCACCAGTGTAACCCCAGTGTAACTGGTGTAAAAACAGAAAACTGTGGTAGTGAATCAGATCCTGTGAAGCAGAAAAATAGTGGTTGGAAAATGTGTTCATTAATGTTCTACAAATGAAATAATATATCCAATAACTCTTATGTGAGCACTGCCTATTGTCTGTAGGGTAGTGCGGCTATTTTGACGATCAAAGCACCATTTTAGTGTAGACTCAGACTCAATTCGTTTACAAACACTAAAAGTAAGAGTTTAAAAATCAGTGGCTTTGATGAGATGGAAGTGCAGTGGGTTTCAGAAAACCTTAAATGTGATCCAATTAAAAACCATCCTTGTCTACCTTTGGGAGTTGTGCATGAAAATGAAATATAATTCTGGATCTAATCAAACCAGACGGCAGCAACAGGTGAAAAATAAATGGGATAATACAATTTGCCATGCTGTATTTTCATGTGCCAATATTGCTGAGTTCATATCTCATTCTAATAGAGCTTTAGCCTGTTTCTCCTTCCTTTTATATCACTTTATTATAGAAGATGCTAGCCTGTATTAGCCACTTACTAGATAAATACAAGAAAACTGCTTGCCATTTATTGGTTTATCCATTATCTCAAACATAGGATAGAGTAGTCTGATTTCAAAGTGACAGCTGGTGGTGCCTCTTCCTGATACATGTTAATCCAGTTTTTATTATGGAAAAATTGCCTGCGCTTTCAGACAGCGAAAGGGAGTTACTAAATGTAATCACTGAGGAGGGAACCTTAAAATCTCACACGTAAAAGTCTAAAATTGAACAGTTTTCTCACAATGGGATAGTATACTGGAAAAATAGAAGCAGATAATTTATAGACATGAACATAGTGCACTGTGCAGTTGTTTTAAAAATATTGTGCTTCCTTTACCATTTAAAATGTAAATAAAAGCAAGTGTCCAATGCTTTGATCAGTCTCTTTGTTGGGGTCAGTAGTTTTGTGGGTTTGGACAAAAGGGCACAAAACATTAGATGCAGTCGAAGAGAATCTGGCACAGCCAAGGAAGGGAGGTTACATAACGGTGTTCCATTACTTCTGAGTCCTGTCTGAGCCAGGCTGGTTGCCTGGTACACGTGAGAGCAGCCTAATGGAACCTTACACCATTGGACCCTCACAAAGTGGCAAGTGTACAGCCCATGTTTGGGACCCAGGGTCTGGAATCACAAAGGGACTTAGGTGCCTACACCACAGATTTAGGCACCTAAATGCCAGATTTAGGTACCACAGAGGATACACAAGTCCTCTGCTCCTCTGCCACATATTCCTGTCAGTGCCTAAATTCACTCGATGCCTAAATTTCTGCTGTAAAGCTCCCTCAGGGCCTAAAGTTCTACCTCTGGGCTTGTGTACTGCTGCATCAGGCAGGTGTCCAGGCCCCTATCTCACACGTAAGCCCCATAGCAGGTGGAGATAGAAGGGGCAATAACTATCTTTGCCTGCAGGGCTCGATGTGTTGTCATGCGCAGAGCATGTCTAACTTCACACAGAGTTGCCCAGGAGTGGGGGGAATGAGGGTTGTTTTCAAAGTGGTGGGGAAACCCTGTTCAAATGCTCCTCATCAGGCAGAGGGGGAATTTGAACCAGGGACTCCCACATCCCAAGTGAGTGGCCCTAACTCAGTGAGAGGGTCAGAGCTTAGAACATATCCCTCTTGTTGGCATCTGCTATTGGCTGGATCAGGTGGCTCCCTGCCTAGCATACTGGCTTTTGTGGATCCCTTTTCCAGGTGTCTGTCTCTACCCATGCATTGTACAGGGAGCCTAGGTACCTAACTCTCGGTTTGTGGATTCCAGTGATTTTTTTCAAGGCGCCTATGAGTTAGGCACTGCAACATTGTGGATCCAAGTCCAGGTATCCTCTAGATTTAGTGTGAGATTTTCACCAGGTATCGGAGATTTTCTGTCATGCTCAAGAATGTCCTGCAGCACAGACATGGAGAAATGCTTAATGTCTTTCCTCAAGAGTGAGGGATTCTGATCTCACACCAATATAAGTGAACACCTGCACTGAACTAAATAAAGTGATATTAGTGTAATCCTAAAAATCAGGCCCTGAGCAATGATGAGGGTAGGAATTTTACAACCAATAATAAATATCTGAGTTTTGTATTGGGACCAGAGGCATTTAAAAGAGTTTTGAACCCCATCCTCTCTGTTAAGCCCCAAATTCTGACAGTCTAGATCCTGCTTGTGGAACAGAAATAAACAGGTCTGGAATTTTAACTCCTGTCTGTCAGATAGAAAGGCCACCCAGCTATTTCATTATATCCTAATTAATAATACACCTCCATAAAAATCTTAATGCAATCACTACATAATGCACCAGCATTTCAAATCTCCTGGTAAATATTAGCTTTTCTACAAGAAAGCATTATTTTTTTCCCCTTTGGAAATACAAGATTTATATTATTCTAACTATCCTAATCAATCTTTGATTTAACACAAACATGCCTGGACCAAAAATCTGAATTGCAGAAATGTTAGTGCTGTGTCAGCCAAACTTACATTCACTTACTTAGGCCTGTAGGAAAAGCTCTGCCAAAGATCTCACAAAGGATACCAGTTCCTCAAATGTGCAATCCAAAAGGCTTTGTAGACACTTTCTATTCATCATTTGGAATAAAAGACATATTCACAAATGGAAGATAGTGTAGTCTAGAGGTTGAAGCATGGAAATAGTAATCAGGATGTCTGGGTTCTGTTCAGGGCCGGCTCTGGCTTTTTTGCCGCCCCAGGCAAAAAAGCCTCCAGCCGCGCCCCCCCCCGCAGGAGGGGGGAGAAGCGGCCGGAGCCCCGGGAGGAGGGCGGAGAGCCCGGCCGGGGGGGGAGGGCGGCCGGAGCCCTGGGAGGAGGGCGGAGAGCCCGGCCGGGGCTCCGCTCTCCCCGGCGGCCAGAGCGCCGGGGGGAGGGCGGCGAGCCCGGCCGTGGCCCTGCTCTCCCCGGCGGCTGGTGCCGGAGCGCCGCGCCGCCCCCCTCCAGGTGCTGCCCCAAGCACAAGCTTGGTGGGCTGGTGCCTGGAGCCGGCCCTGGTTCTGTTCTTGTCTCTGCCTCTGATCTACTCTGCTTTGCACATGTAATTTACCCTGCTTATGCTTATACTTTGGCAAGACTGAGATAAAGTAATAACTACCTCAGATGGTTTTTGTGAGGCTTAATTGCATGGATTGATTGCTTGTAAACGTGTGGTTCTCAGATGAAAAGTTTTATGTAAATGGTAATAAAAGAGGTAAGTACTCAAAGTGATCAGGTAACTGATCAAAATAAAATTATGGTTGGGAGTTTTCCTATACTATAGTTGGAAATGTAGGACTATCTTCTGCTTTTTTTCACAATCTATGTGATTCTAGTCTACTCTTGTGTCAATTGCTTATCTCCTGGTAATGTCAGTGGGAACTAGACACCTAGATCAAGCCCATTCAAAGTAGAGTTCAAGTTCGTCTAAAAACAGAAGGCATTTGTCAGGATCCAACTCTGACTCCACTTACCACAAAACACTGTAAGTAGATTAAAGGGATCTATGAAGTTGTATATTGGGAGTCAAATTCTGCTCTCAGTTGCACCTGTTGTTTTTATTGGGGTCCATGAGGTAATTGAGGTACCTAAAAATATTTGGTAGAACATGTCATAAATGATAAGATTTGATTTAATTTCAGGTAGCTTGTTGCTGCCATGAAGCCAGGGCCGGCTCCAGGCACCAGCTGAGCAAGCTGGTGCTTGGGGCGGCAGATTGTTCGAGGCGGCATTCTGCCCAATCCTAGAGCGGCACGGCCACTTTTTTTTTTTATTCCGCTCCGGCCGCCCTTTAGGGGGCAGTGGCGTGGAGAACCAGAGCGCCCTGCAGGGCAGTCCTCTTCCTTCCCTCCCCGCGCCGCCCTCACGGCAGGAGGCGAAGCAGCGGGAGGGGCCGCGTGGAAGCGCCCCTGCTGTAGCCCTGGCCACCCCCTTCTCTCTCCTGCCCGCTCCCGCCCCTTTCCCCCCCCCCCCCAGCCGGTCCCCCTGCATTCGCGCTCCGGCCGCGCCGCAGGTTTTTTTTTTTTTTTTGCTTGGGGCGGCCAAAAACCAGAGCCGGCCCTGCATGAAGCACCATTGTTCATGCTTACAAGGAAGTATATTACCTAGTGGCATGAACTCTCTACTACAATCCCCCAAACTTCCATTTCCTATGTTGCAGTTTTACAGCATTGTATTATTAATAACAAACAATTTAAAAACACGCCAGATAAAGAAATATAGAGGTGCTAAATTAGAGAGATGGTAAATTAATATTTAAAACAACCCTGCCAACCAAGACAAATCCATTTAAAAGGGTGGGGAGAATTTAGTGAATGAATATAATACATGCCCATTTGTGTCACTGTTCTGTAAAGTGGAGCTCCACTTAAGAACTCAGGTGATCCCCCATACTTTTTAAAAAGTGACCAGAGATGGAGGCACTGATAGAAAAGATATGATTTTAATGTGTCATATGAAGACTGGGTATTCTACTCTATTGTATTTGGAGCTAATATGATTGATGACCTAAAATCTTGACCCAGATAAGATGTTTTTATACCCAGCCTTAAAGTTGGTTTATCCAGCAACACATGGATTTCCCTAGCACAGGCATAGCTGGTCCTGGCCCCACGTAGGGTTGCCAGGTGTCCGGTTTTCAACTGGAATGCCTGGTCGAAAAGGGACCCTCCCCAGCCTGGTGAAAATGAGCGAGTGAGTGAGGGTGGGAGAGAGCGAGCGACGGGGGGGGTGGGGGGGTGGAGTGAGTGGGGTGGTGCCTCGGAGAAGGGGCAGGGCAAGAGTGTTCGGTTTTGCCCAGGTGGGCCAGTGCAGCTGTGCATAATTAATAACAACTCTGAGAATAGAAAGCCTTAACATTCCCCTCCTTAACTACACTGAACAGAGCTCTGATGCAGCTGAGAATCCGGCCTTGGGATGTTTTAAAAGATTTTTATTTATTTTTCTATTCATTAGTTGGTTATTGGGATGCAGTTTGTACGAAATATGCTGTACAGAATTAAGGCCCGATCCTGCAATTCCTACATGTCTTAGCAGTCTTTACTCACATGAACAGTCCCATTTACTCCTGAGTTGAGAAAAGACTACTCACATGACTAAGGGCTTTTAGAATTGGGCCCTAAAGTTGTGCTATAATTTGTTTTGCTGAGTGAATAGTTTCTCATATACAAATATGACGTAGAGTATTTGATGTCATTTCTTTAAAACAAAAACCCTAAACCTCAGGAAAAATGCATGGAAATATACTGAGGGTCTGATTTAAACTCCCAAAAGTAAGAAAATGGAGACTTAGCTGACCAAAGAGTTGCAGGCTTATCTCCATTGCTTCAGAGGCTCCTAATTAGGGCTGATTTCCCTTATCAAAAGTTCTAAGATACCTAGACACAATGGTGTGAGTTAAGGATGGCGTTTCAGCCTAAACTCTGAATTTCCTGGCTTTTGTGGATTTAACTTTATTTGAACACAGTTTTCTGTAGTTCAATATAGAATTATTTTAGGGTAAAAATTGGTAGGAAAATAGCTGACACCCTTTCTGCTGCTACTTCCCCTATTTAAAAAAAAAGCTTTATCTTAATTAAAGTTTAATTAAGGATCACGTTTGGCAGTACTTTTCACACCGATCTACACCAGCAGATTTTCTAAGGCTTAACTTTATCGTGCAGAAAATCCTCTTTTATTACTCCCAACCTGTTGTAAAAGCTGTTGGCACAGAGCGATGGCTGCTTCATTCAGTGGCCTTGTTTGCCGCTGGAAAAATCCCAAGTCTCTAGAGATAGCACCACAGTGGTTCAATTTAATATCTGTCCTATCACTACAAGACTCTAGCTCATTATTAATGATACTATTCATTAATTTCTTGTTGGGCTGATGTTGTTATTTATTAAAATATTAAAGAAAGCTCCTGAGACACATACATAATGAGGGACACCTCCGTTTCATGAGCTTTACCAGCTGAAAGAATGAATATACTGTAGATTTACCCACACCACCATACTCTCCCTCCCTCATTAGTCCTGCTACATCTCTGAGTGACACTGTAAATTCATTTTGTGCATTGTCCAATCGGAGCATAATACAAATGTGGGGCTCTTTTTTTAATGAGCTATTCCTATGCAAAATGAATTGACTACTATCTAACTCATCTAATCTGTCTGTATTTTGGGGAAGAACTAAATTGCCTATATTTATATAGGAAATAAATAAAAGTTGACATATTTTTCCCTTTTCAGTCTTGTATTTGGAAAATTTCAACATAATAAATTCTACATTTTAAGAACCTGCCACCTTAGTTAACTAAATCCCAGCATGACATTTAAATGTTTGATAGTTGTATTTAAAAAAGCCTCACAAGCAGTTTGTATACCGCAGTGGTCATTTGATGTGCATTTGCACATGCATCCAGGTACAACCTATAGAAATTCGAAGGACACAAGATGTATTGCTTACCCTTTTAATATAGAGATATTTTACATCATATCTGCTTAAAACACACTTAAAATATATACAGTGATATAAAGAAACACAACATATGTCAAAATAAACCAAATAAAGTTGTAACCTTTTTAGGAATTATATCACAGTTTTGTTTTGATTATTTGTGGGGTAAAAAAGCCTGTTATTGTGTCTCTTTTGCCGTTTACTGAATGAACATGATGAAATCTGCATAACAATTGTGGTAGCATCTGAAGGTAAAGATTTAATTTGTTCTATATGGTGGTTATTTTCACCCCTGTACAAATAATTACTATGGAGAAGAAATGCCTCACTGTTTTGAGGGGATTAACTGAGCATAATTGCAGCCTGTTTTGATCCCTCTTTTAATAATGGATCCTCTCAATCCATATCCAGTATAGCAGCTTTGTGTGGATTGAAGGCTAATTTCAAAGCATTTATATATACCTAGAAGGTCTTTGTACTGTGAATTCACAGTCATTTGTTTCTGAGGAGAAAAATGCATTACATTTGTACTTTAGTGTTCAAAATATATAACGCAGCATCCTTATTCATAGTTAAGGACCAAACAACTACTGATGTCTAGCACAACAAATTATAACAACGTAATAATGGAGACACATACAACACTGAATGTATTGATTATATGGCAATAAATTATTTTAGAGATTAAATTTTTGGAATACATTGTTTTTAGTTTGTTCCCCACATGATGGAATATGACCACTGTAATGTTGTGATCTGAAATAAAGTGAACCCCTGTATTCAGTGAAGTCATCTGTGGTATGTAACCGTGAAGAAGAAAACTATTTCCTCATCAAATATTTATGGCAAAAAGCCTAAATAGTCTCCATTGATGCTTATGGACTGTTTATTGAAAATTAAACAACTTGAATATACCTGGAGCATTTGTTTTATTTTAATTATGTGTTTTTAAATTTAGAAACTCCCCTCTCTTGTTTAAAGAGAGTAAGTCCTTTTGTGTTCCATGGTACTGGTATGGTCAGGATATATGAATTTCTTCTTTGCTTTTGACTTCCTAACTCAAAGTTGACATCCATTTAATATATTGTAATGTATATTTATATATCTAATTTTTGTGCATTTAATGGAATATTATTTTCAGGTAAATGTATTTATATTATACTCTTGAGTGCAGTAGATCTGTCATTCCATAGAACAAGGTTACAGAAAACTTGAGTTGGGGATATTTACCTCAGCCCTTCAACCATGAAATTCAAAGAGAAATATTCTTTAAAATAGTTTTGTGGAATTGCTATCTTTTACTGCAATTTGATAACCCCATGCAATGTGTTAGTGCAGTGACCACTTTGACAAGGTTACAAAAGAGCATTTACTAAGAGCTAGATTGTAAATTTATAATCTGCCTTACGTAAAGGAAAAGTGCATAGCTGCCCTGCCCCAGCGGCAGACTACGGAGGACTTTGAGAATCACAGATCTCTCCCGGCTCCCCATTGGCCCTAGGGGTTGCTACTGGTTTATACCAGTAGCAGATTACATCCTCCTTCACCACTGCAGTTGTTCGGGCCAGTGTGTTGGGAAGGGAGAGCCAAGTCTTGGTCTATTACCTCCCCCAGCCTGCCTATCCCCTGTGTGGGAGCAGATGTTGTAGCCCCATAGAATCTGCTCCCTATTTCTCCCCCCCCCCAACCCCAAGCACTGGCACCGGCTGTCACAAAGCATGCCACGGGACTGGAGTGTACTGCTTTCATACGTTTAGCCATAAGAAGGGGTTCCTTTGTAAAGCGCTTTGAGAGCTATTGATGAAAAGCACTAAATGCAAGCTAGGTGGTATTATTATTATTAGAGATGCTGTTTTATCTTAATATCATTTTTTCAAATGTTCTTTGATTTGTGATTTTTATTCTTTATGTTGGATTATGAACAGGCATAAAAAGGGGGGGCCATTTCCTTTTGTTTGGTAGAATTGTTAGTCCTAGGTATAGCCAGTAAGTAGCAGTTGCATTCGGAGTTTGCAACTCTGGAGGAAAACATTAGGAGTCAAAATTCTGCTTTTAGTTAAACTGGTGTAAATCTGGAATAACTCCACTGAAATAAATGGGAATTACTCCAGAGCCCCAGACCACAGAGGCCAGGCACGCCAAGACCCAGGCGAATACCTGGTTGCCCGTGGAAGCCCACAAGGGGAAGGAGTCATTGGGAACTTTGCCGGTCCACTACCCCAGAGATCCAGAGGACCTGTGGTCTACATCACAGGAAGACAGGGTAGACAGGTAGGAAGTAGCCCAGGGAGCTAGACATTGATCCGATTTTCGAACTGGGGTTTGGCTCAGCGTGTTTCGGATGGATCCCCAGTGACCCAGCAAGGGGTACACTTGCCACTGATTGGGCTCTGGGCTGGAACCTGGTGGAGTAGGGAGGGCCTGGGTCCCCTACCCCAGCTTCCAACCCATCCCTGGGTGGTGGCCCACATCCTGCTTGGCCACCAGGCCATACTGCCCTGGGCACAAATGGGTAGCTCCATTGACTCCAGCCACTAGGCAACACTGCCCCACGCAGAAGGGTGGCCCTATTTGATGCTGGCTACTAGGCCAGGCTGCCCTGCACGGACTCTGGCCACTAGGCCACGGTGCCGCAGGTTGAGAACCACTGATTTAGATGCATAAGAACCTCCTTGAGGAAGGATTTTCTCACAGTTTTTAACCCAAGAAAATAAACAAGTAGAATTACATATTTTTGACAACTGGTTTTGATGCCCTTTGTCTCGAGTGGAATTGGGTATAAAATTGCCATGTTGTTGTACTTACAGAGCACAGCACAGGACTTGCATCCTGGCTGTAGCCCATCTCTGTTTCTGATTTTGTTAATAAAGTACAGAGGTAAAGAAGGTTAAGGGAAGTTACCGATGGAGAGAGATGGACAGAGTTTTGGTTTTGAATGGACAGGGAGAGAAAGGTAGTTCTGAGCAGGGAATGTCACACTTACTCTGAACTGGGTGAAAGAAACACATTTAAAACTTTATTTTAGAGGAGCTGCATATATTTACACGTGTGCTGAACTTCCTCGATTACCGTAAAATCTGCAAATATTTTGGTAAAAAAACCCCTATTCTTTCCCTGTATGATTCCTCCTCAGAAAGGTGCTCATGTCACAGGCATCAGATGCAGCATGTGGGTTGCTTAAGTGTGGTGAAAGGTACTGACCCTCGACCATCCCCACTATTCATAGCCCCTGATGGACCAACTTCAGTTTCACATTCAGGATCCTTGTGTGCTGCTGCTTAGGTTCCTCATGTGGTTCTTGAACTCAGGTCTGTTGCACGGTACACTATTGAGCTCAGCATTTGTTGAGGTAGAACTACAGTGTGGCCAATCCCCAAATGTTAAAGAATAATGAATCAGCCACCCAAAAATAATAAGATTGAGATTTAAAAAATACAGTAATACAGATAATACATTGAGGTCTTTTTATTTGCCTTATGGTGTTTGAACTTTTAGGGTACACTTGTCATATTTTCAAGCTTTTCTTCTGAGTCATGAGGACTAGAAACTTTTTTTTACATGAAAACTGAGATTCTCTCATATTTGCATGACTCCAGGAGCTGGAGCTTTTAAGAAAAACACCAAATACTGTGAAACGCGTGATAAGATCATGTGAGTTTGCAATGCTGAAACCATTAAGACATAATTATGACTGGTCTTGCATCAGAGCTGTTTGCACTCTGAAACTGTCATGATATGCCAAGATTCAAACTGCAATATTCAAGACAAATCCTGGCAGCAAACTGGTCGAAAGGGCAGACTCTTACTGTGAAACCCAATATCTATTGTTTTCCCTTTCAAGTGTATAGGGTAGTTGGATGTTGTAATAAAGGGTACTGTCTGCTTAATCAGAAATGAGCCTTTGTAAATTATTTTATAAGAGCCCAATGCCTACTCTGTAGTTACAACAGTCAAATTTTTTACTGAAGTCTACCATTTTTTAGAATTAAAGCTACTGCCAATTAACTGTTAAAGTTTTAAATCCCATACGTTTGTTTTGTGACCTAAATTCTGCTGAAAATATTTTGCCAAAATAAATGGAAACATGATCATTATAACTGGATGTGATTTTCAGTAAACTACAATTGCTTGAGGTCTCTGAGACTCAGTAGGGAGGGTTAATAACTCTTTGAGAGAGGGGGGAAAAGAACGCATTTTGTATCTTCTGCAACCTGCAAGACTGTGAAATGTTTCCAAGTGTAATTTTCTTGAAGTTAAAGTTGGGGTTATTAAGGTTCACTTAACAGATAAAGTTTGCCACAATTTTCTTGGTCTCTATGATAAGATGACAAGATTTCTAATTTATAAAACCAGGACAGCATGTTGGGGGCTATGAACCATGCTCAAGGGATATGTTGAGGTATTTCTAGTTCTTCCCTTTCACATATATCCTTATTTACAAAGAAATTTGAAAGCAGTGTGCTTCGACTGCAGCAGTAACCCATCTGAATTGTCTTCATTTTTTTCTGTTCGCAAATAGTCAGTGGAATCTGTGTAACCTCCATGAAAAACACAGGAATTGAAGTGTTTGCTGACCACCTCTGGTGTCATTAGTTCTAATGGCTTCTTTATTTTGGTGAGTTGCTTAAAATACTTTATTTTTGTTCTTTAAGTTTAAATGATCACTCTAATTGAAACTGCCTGGCTGGCAGTTATATCAGGATAGAAATTAACTGTTAATATTAATGTAAAGGAAGATCATTTTACTATGCAGAAGTTGGGAACTTATTATACTTTATTTTTCATTATTTACTGGGTACTTTACAGACAAATAAGATATGGTCCTATCCCAAGGAGTTTACAATCCAGTTCAAACACAAACAACACATGGTAAAGACGCACATTATACATGGCAGGCTGGTGTATGCTGGAGATGGCATAGGAATCTTGAGTTTATAATAGCACCCAATGTAAAAACAAAGCAAAAACATCAAAAGCCCGGCTAAACAAATAGTTTGTAGACTATTGCCAAATTTGGGCTATGAAGCCAGATTCCAGAGGTGTGAGCTCTCCACTGAGAATGCCCAGCTGATAGCTATATAAAGTATAAACCTGAGCATCAACAACAAAAGCAACCCAGCAGACAGTAATTCCTATGGTATAGTTAAAACCCTATAAAACAGGGGTAGGCAGCCTATGGCATGCGTGCCGAAGGTGGCACGCGAGCTGATTTTCTTTCTAGTTCTTGTATTTGGAAATACCTGGCCACCAGTCCGGGGGGCTCTGCATTTTAATTTAATTTTAAATGAAGCTTCTTAAACATTTAACAAACCTTATTTACTTTACATACAACAATAGTTTAGTTATATATTATAGACTTATAGAAGGAGGCCTTCTAAAAACGTTAAAATATATTACCGGCATGTGAAACCTTAAATTAGAGTGAATAAATGAAGACTCAGCACACCACTTCTGAAAGGTTGCCAACCCCTGCTATAAAAGATTCTAGTTTATAATATCAAACAGATCTATAAACATATAATATTTGTACTGTTTCAAATTAATTCAAAACTCAATATTACAAATTCTCCTGAAAATTTAACAAGCTATATACATTCTCCTGTTCTTTGAGTAGTGTCCCTATGGGTGCTCATGTGCCTCTCGAGCTCTTGATTGGAAATTTGTAGCTAGCAGTGTCTGTTCAGCCCATGCATATGTCCTATGCCTCCTAGCGGCAGGCACTGAGGTTATATAAAGGTGCGCAGGCGAACTCTCCCTCTGTTCCTTTTCTGTTGCCTTGGCCTGAGATGGAACACTAGTGTTTCCACCTAGAATGAACTCAGCCTTTTCTCTTTTCTACAAAGTTAGTTTGTTTATAGTTGTAGGTTACTGTTTAGCATTTAGTATAGTTAGTTTTAGGTGAGAGGGCTGTTTTACCCTCTGTTTTCCCCAGGGAGACTTGTCTTCGCCTGGTGGTGTGTGCCTGGTTCACCAGGCTTCTGCCATTGCCTCTCTTGCACAGAAAGACACATAAGTTCTAGAGGAAGAGGGCTGCCTATCTGCCCCCCACGACCACCTAGGTGTCCTCTAAACTGTAGTTTTGATGGGTTGGTCGAGGGTTTGAATTCTCCCACTCCTCTGAATTTATAGTTACGCCCTTTAGCTCACCTCCCACCCCCTGGGGACTGCCTTATCCACTTCCATCAGGCTTAGGAGTGGATCACCACAGTCCAGTGGGTCTTGGATGTCATAACATCAGCCTACATTATTTTGTCACTTCTTCCCTTCCCCGTCCCTCTTCAGGGACCCCTCTCATGAACTTCTACTAAGGTAAGAAGTGGACTCTCTCCTGTGACTAGGAGCAGTAGAACTGGTACCTGCCTGTTACAGGGCATGGGGTTCTACTCAAAATGCTTCCTAGTACCAAAGGAGGACAGAGGTTGGAGGCTGAACTTAGACCTAAGACAGCTGAACAAGTTCATGAAGCCTCAAAAGTTCAGGATAGTGACTCTAGCAACTATAATTCCTTCACTAGAGAAATGAGGATTGGTTTTCATCCATCATCCTACAAGACACCTACTTCCATATAAGTATACAACCATCTCACAGGTAATACCTATGATTTAGCATAGGTCAAGATAATTTCCAGTACCGAGTGCTTTCCTTCAGCCTATCCTGGGCACTGTGGGTGTTTTCGAAGGTTCTAGCTATAGTGGTGGCTTACCTTCAGCAGGACTGCTCTTTTGAGACAGTGTTATCGTCCACCCAGAAGGCCCTTGTTCTGTTTCAAGAGTTGGATCTACAGCTGAACGTAAAGGAAACCACACTAGCACTGGCACAAAGAATACAGTTTATAGGGCTATGCTTGGACTCAGTGACATCCAGAGCATACCTCCCTTTAGACAGATTTGTGACCTTGTCAGGACTGGTTGGGGCAATTCAGGAAAGCCCATGGGCCACAGTGTCTCCAATTTTTGGGCCACATGGCAGCTTACACCTTTGTAACAATAATGCAAGGCTATGCCTCCGCTGCTTCCAGAGGCCACATGGCAGCTTACACCTTTGTAACAATAATGCAAGGCTATGCCTCCGCTGCTTCCAGAGGCCACATGGCAGCTTACACCTTTGTAACAATAATGTAAGGCTATGCCTCCTCTGCTTTGGCTATAAACTGCCTGTTTTCCAACCAGGGACACCTTTGATAGGTGCATGACAATCTCCTTCCACGTAAAGAACTCTCTAAACTGGTAAAAGGAGCAACTCCACATCTATGCAGGCGTCCCTTTCTATCTCCAAACCCCATCAATGACCCTAATGACCGACTCATTTGTGTTAGAATGGGGGGCCCACCTTGACAACCTCACGGTTCAGGGCAGATGGACAGTCCATGAAACCAGTCTCCACATCAACCTGCTGGAGCTCAGGGCAATCAGGAATGCTTGCCTCTGTTTCCTGCCCTTCATCAGAGGCAAAACAATCAGGGTTATGATGTGGAACATGTTCTTCATGTTTTACAACAAGCAGGGATGAGCAAGATCCCCCTCCTTGTGTGCTTGAAGCTACAAAGCTGTGGAACTGGCGCATAACCATCGTATCCAGATTTCAGCAGTCTATCTTCCAGACAGCCGAGACAAGCTTCGTACCCTTACCTGCTTCAACACTGTGTCCAACTGCCGAACACTCTCCCGACCATTCCTCATCTTCTGTCTCAGGATGTGGGTTGCATATTTCACCCCACCTGGCAGTTCTATGCCTCGGGGCATGACTGCTGGGTGATTCTCAGCAACAGAGGTTTCCTGCTCTATTGAGGTACAGCAGGTGTTATTAAACAGTAGAAAGTACAGTACTTGCAGAAATAGAAGATATTTGTCCATGGTGTGGTCATTGTTACCTCTGGCTGGAATCGGTTCCCCTTTCCCTCATCCTAGATTACCTGCTGGGTCTAAAGACATCCGAGTTATCCATCAGTTCAGTCAAGGTACACCTGTCTGCCATATCAACCTTTCATTCCCTGGTTGAGAGATTCTCCTTTTTTGCTCACCTAGTATGGTCCAGATTTATTAAGGGTCTACATAATCTCTTTCCACACATTAGACACTCCACGTGGTCTTGGGGTCTCAACCTGGTTCTCAATCACCTCATAAAACCTTCATTTGAATTCAGTATGACCTGCTCCCTACTTCATTTGTCCATGAAGATTGCCTTCTTAGTTGCCATCATGTTGGCCCATAGGTTTGGAAGATTGGAGCCTTGATGGCAGATCCTTCTTTACCATGTTATTTAATGATAAGGTCTCTCTCTGTCAGCACCCTAAGTTCCTCCAGAAGGCTACATTGGAATTTCAATCTATCCATATACCAGTATTTTTTCTGACACCCCATAGTTCTCAGCAGGAATCCTATTTCCTTGGACATTAGGAGGGCCATAACCTTCTATCCAGATAGATCTAAGCATTTTAGGAGATTGCCTAGACTCTTCATATCCTTCGCAGATAGATCTAAGGGGGCTCCTATTTCTTCTCAAAGGCTTTCAGAATGGATATCTGGTTTTATCTCTACCTGTTATGAGTCTGCAGGTGCTCAGTCCCGCAGTGGGTGAGAGCAGATTCGACTAGATCCCCAGGCAACATCTACTGCATTTTTGTAGAATATTGCAGTATCTCAGGTATGTGGAGCTGCTACAAGGACTTCAGTCCATACATCTTCAAAGCAATACACCCTGCTCCATGTTGTCAGGTCTGATGTGGCACTTGGCTGTGCAGTATTGTCTTCAGCTCTGGATCCTGTTTCAAAGCTCCCTCCTCCTTCTAGGGATACTGCTCAGATGTCACCTGAAGTGGAACATCCATAGGGACACTACTTGAAGAAGAAGGAAATGTTACTCTCCCATGCAGTTATTATAGTTCTTCAAGATATGTGCCCCTATTGGTGCTCCACTACCTGCCCTCCTTCCCCTCTGCTTTGGTTGTTCCCTAGGGGATGACCGAGTAGAAAAGAAATTGGAGAGTGGTTCATCTGTGCATCCCTATCCAGCCTTGGTGTCAGCCACAAGGAGGCAGAGGGTGCATGTGCAGGCTGAATGGACACTGCTAGCTAGAAATCTTCAATCAAGGGCCTGAGAGGTGCATGTGCACCTGAAGTAGAACACTCATAGGGGGACACATCTCAAAGACCTACAGTTACTGCACAGGGTGAGTAACATTTCCTTCTCCCTCATTCCTCATAGATATTCAGATAGGATGCTATACAGGTAACAATGAGCTACAGTATAAGGCTGCCTGCATATCTGGGGGAATTGATTACATCTTGGTAGCCACAATGTGATGATTTGTGATGTTATCAGATTCCTGAGATATGGGTCAAACTGCCTCAGTTTGAGCTTTTTAGTATTGAGGTTTATATCAATGCTGAATGACAAAACATTTTAACAAAAACTAATTTGTAGGCTGTAAGAACAGAAGAGACCTTTACAGTCATTTAGTCTGAGCTCCTGCATAACACTGGCCAGAGAATCACACCAAATAATTTCTGCATCAAGCCCATAACTTATGTTTGAGCTAGAGCATATCTTCAAGAAAGATATCCAGACTTGATTATACATTTTCCAATGATGGAGAATTCACCATGTCCCTAGATGAGTTGTTCCAATGGCTAATCACCCTGACTGTTAAAAATGTACATCTTATTTCTAGTCTGAATTTATGTAGCTTCACCTTCCAGCCATTGGATGTCATTAGCCTTTGTCTGCTAAATTAAAGACCTTTTACTATCAGAAATCTCCTCCTCATGTAGGTACTTGTAAACTCTGATCAAGTCACCTCTTAATCTTCTCTTGGATAGAACCTAAATAGATTGAGCTTTATAAGTCTCTCAATATAAGGCATATTTTATAGATCCCAAATCATAGTCATTGCTCTTTTCTGAACCCTTTCCAATTTTTCAATAGCCTTTCTGAAGTGTGGACAACAGAACAGGACACGGTATTCCATTAATGGTGTCATTAATGCCATATACTGTGATAATACCATCCTCCCACTCCTACTTGATGTTAGTTTCATGTCACTGATACATTTTATTAAGAGCTATGTATAGCACAAAAAAGGAACTTGCAAGTTCATTAGTGCCTGAAGAGAATAGCTAAATTTTGTTTAAGATTCTGTTTGTTGTCTTAATGAGGGGAAAATAGCAGCCAAATGTCTATGTTCTGGCAATTTCTGCAATATCCTTTAAAAACTTTATTGTATTAAGCATATGTATTATTGTGGACTGAATTGTATGCAGTGTCTCCAGGTTGGAGATGTAATAGATATGAGGTCTGGGAGTTCCATGGACTATATTGAATAACGTGCCAGAAAAGAATGGACTTTGGAACAAAACATGTTAAAGTGGTTTTCCTGTGGAATATCTAGGGGGAGGTGAATGCAAATGCCACACCTCTGGTTATGCAAATACCCTGCCTTTTGAAGCTACATTCTGAGGAGTGGGCCATTTTCTGCTGATCATCTGTTACATGAGGCCCAAGCTGTACAAAGGAAATATTGAAGTACTCATGGTGGTTCTGGTTCTGAATTTGAGACCGTTATAAACTTGTAACCACAGGGAAAACCCAGTTGTGGTTGTTACAGGACTGACACCTAGCAGAGCCTGACGTTGGAGTTGGGGTGACCTCTGGTAGTCTTTTTTAGCAAGTGTGTAGGTTCTTTACTTGTTTTAATGTTTTTTCTGTAATGCTTTCACCATAGGAATATATGTGCTTGCTTAGAAAGAGCTGTGTGGTAACTTGTAACTGCAGGCAATACGCTGGGCAGAGCATCTGGAGAGAAAACAAAGCGCAGATGCTGGCCTGTTTAGGCAGTCTGTCTTGCTGGGACTATCACAGTGTAAGGCAGGAAACTGTCCAGCCTTGAAAACCCCTGGTCACGAGAGAGAGAGAGAGAGAGAGAGAGGCACAAGTCTTTGCCCAAGAGAGGTGTGTTCTGGGAGCTGGAAATCTAACTGTGTGTGCCCCTGGTGGACGCCGGAGGGGAGGGGGAATACAGATGTAGTTGCCCCAAGGCTGTTTGTTTTATTAATGCGGAGAACCGAGCAGCCAAATGGCCATGTTCTGCCTCAAGTACACACTTGGGGGGGCTCCAACTGATTTCAACTAAAGCCCCCTTCTCATATCTGAGCACAGAATTTAGCCCAAACTTTGTAGATGTTTAAAATGAAAGCTGTTGGCCCATTTTTTTAAATTGGGCACCAAATTTAGAATTCCAAAGTGTGGAAATATGTATCCTATGTTAATCACCCAGGACTGAAAGCGCTGTCCACTGTCTGATTTCACAGAGAGGTGGAAGAACATTTTAAAGCCAAATAATAACCAGCCTGAACCTGAGCCTAATCTGTACCAAAGTCCCGTCTCCCCACAGCTTTACTAACAGAGTCACTAGCACCTCTTAATACACCTCTCTCCTTCCAGAGCCATCAGTCTCCTAGTGATCTCCTTTCCTCAACACTCTCCCTATATATAGATAGATAGATAAATTTGTAGGGCTCATGCCTCATTCACTTCATATTTTCCATAGTTTGAGGATTAAGTTTGGATCATTTTGTCTATTCAGACTTCCCTTCTCCCTCCCCTCCCCTTTTGGCAAGACTTTTTAGATCAGGGACAGGGATTTGAACTGTCAGAGCAAATGGACTGGGAGCTAGTGGAGGGATTGGAGCACATAGGTGGTGTGCTCATGGTGGCCCGTGCTATTGAGGAAGCAGGATATTGTATTCTGCCGGAGCCTCTGTATTTAGAGCCCTGGACAGATACAAAAATTTAGATATGTATCCGATCCACAATGCGCAAAGATGGTAAACAATACAACCGCATCTGCGAATATGAAGTGGATATCCGTGGATTTGCAGGGCTCTATCTGTACTGATTCCACCTTCAGCCCAGACACAGTTGCGGTAGTCTAGTCAGGAGGTGTATGGTGACAGATGTGTGAATCACTATGGCACAGTCCATCTCCAAGAGGAAGGAATGAAATTCCCCAGCAAGATGAAAGTGGAAAAAGGGATTGTTTTCCATTGATGCTACATGATTGTCTAAGCTGAACAGTGAGTCAACAGGATCACTATGTGTACCACTGTGGTGACCGGGGCAGTCTTTAAAATGGAAGAGAGGTATAAAGTTCCAGTTCTTAAACTGTTTCTCTGTTGTGAGTAACATCACTTTGGTCATGCCCAGGTTTAGTCTGAGCCAGTTGTTCTTCATCCAGCTGATCCCTTGCTGGCATTTTGACACTGTGTGATAGCACTGGTTGTGTCTGTGGAATATGGACTCCACAGCTGAGTGTCATCAGTGTATTGTTGGCAGAGGAGCCTTTGGTCTCTCACCATCTCTCCAAGTAGATTCTGAGGCAGATGTTGAAGAGCATTGCATGCATTGCCCTTCTCGGTGAACATTTGTTACTGTGTTGTATTGGACTATTACATAATAATATGTCAACTGTGACCCATTGAGACTGAAATCAATACATTTGTAGTTATTTCAGTGTCTGTGCAGCGTAGTTGCCTTATTAGTATTAGTAATACTAATATTAATTGTTAGTATTGTTTATATTGTATTAATTTGTATTCTGATAGCACTTACAATGTGAAAGGAGGACACAGTCCTTGCCTTGAGGAGCTTACAATCTAAGATGACAAGCAACTTATGAAGGATGGAGGAGAAGGATACAACCAAATATATACATTAAAAAATATAAATATTCTCTTTTGTCTGGCCATTATGATTTGGCTAATATCTCGCAGACATTACAGAAAAAGTGAGTCTTGAGGAATGGCATTAAGTTTCAATTAAGGGAAGAAATTCCTTAGATAAGTCACATTGGAAGAAAGCCCAAAGACAGCTCAATGTCCCATATAGCGCTTTAAACTTTTAGTTAACACATTAGTCTGCAGCATAATGCTACCCTTTAGAACATTACAATTTATTTAAATATTGAAAAACAACTTACAGGTTCTCTTTGCTTCTGCAGAAATCAATGACAAGAGTTTTGGGATCAGAAAATAGCAGTTGAGACACTCTAGGGTAGGCAGTGCCTACCTTATTTTTAATCCTATACACTAGGATCTTTACATGCTGCTGTAAATTGACTCTGAGTGCCCCTTTATGTTTAAAAATTTCCTTCCCATTTTCAGATGTTATCGGTCTCCACTGGAATTTAGACATCCTTGAGAATATGCATGTGGTTTCATTGCCCATGTCAAGAAATTTACACAACACACTAATGTAAAATCAAATTCATTTTGTCGTTTTTTTTCTTCCCTTGCCCGGACAATGTTTTTTTCTTTTCTTTTCATTTTAAAGCAGGAATGTGAACCTCTTCTGCTACAGTTTAAAATCGTCTTGAGAGAATCAATAAAATAAGCTTATGGCCTCAGTTTCTAATGAATGATTGAGTTGCAATCAGTACAGTTAGAACCTGAGTTCAGGAGAAGGAGAGAGATGTGACTATGTTAATATGTTCTAGTTATTTTTTTTCCCTTCCAGAACTGTAATATGTTATCCATACTTAAATTGGTAGGTGGAAATAAATGGAGCCTCTTAGTGAACTCTAATCTTCCTTAGTTGCACATGCCCTAGAGAATGCTCCACTGCTTTTCAGATGATAATAATTACAGCCAAAATGATGTTCTGCAAGCCTCCCTTATCTTAAATTAGGATAAGATTAAGGTCTAAGAATTCTATTTATGTTAGGTTTTTGGAAATAATGGATGTCTGATTCAGATTTCTTCAGCATTCTAGAATATTTATTTCTTGTTTTACTTCTGTTCTCACTGACCACTCATGCTCTTATCTTTCATGGCTTAAAAAAAATTGAAAGGTAAAAAAATGAAATCCATGTTCCTTAAATTAATATTTTGGTTGATAGGTTTTCATAGTTTGTGGATTTAACACACAAGAGTCCCTGTTACAAATAAAACAGATTTACACAATATTTTAACAAACCCATCAAATATAAAGGAAAATGTGCCTCTCTTTGCTTACAAGTTATTATTCAGTAGTTCTGAACAGTCATAGGAAAAATATGTAATGGGTTCTGATTTTGAAAACATACCTATTATAAACTGGTATTTTATGTTATCAAACCCTTATGCTTTCATAAATCTAAAATTGTACAAAAACATGTGTAAAAGTTTCAGAAAGTTATAACAAACAAAAATAGGGCTATGCTCATTTACACACTAAAAATAAAGTAGATCAAGAGTGATTTATGTATCAAACTCATTTCTATTCCCTACTTTTCAAGCTCGCAATGCATATGTTTTGTGGCTGTAATTATGATCCTCAGGGTGTGCAAGCCAAAAGGTGGCAGAGTCAGACAAAAAAAACATTAGGAGATTGATGACATGGTATTTTGCTAATACAATGCAAAATGCGCTAACAGATTATGAAGCTCATACTTACCCCTTCTGCTAATATGATCTAAATTTTGTTTCCTTACCAACTTCTGAACTGATCTCTCACTCATCTCAACTGTCTTTATTATAAAAAATGAAGAAAAACCCCTAATAAAAATGAAAATAGGAACACAAAATAATCTCACCATCATCTGCTCCGAGATCTTTTTTAAAAGGTTCCCAGGATGTTATTTTTCATCTCCAGATTAGAAATGTGTGCTTATTCAGATAGTCTCTTTTGCACACATGATAGGTTAATGCTACCTAGAAAGATACAGAAGGGAGATTTAACATATGCAGAGAACTAACACAATCACAATAGTGTTCTAACATACTTTGAATCAGGCATAATGCATAATTGCCTATCATTTTCCTTAGGAACAGGGCTCAGTAAAACAGTTAAAAATAGATTTTAAATCTGAGTAAATGTTTTTGGTTAGTTGTGACAAATGGACTGTAATAAACTTTATCTGGCACTTATTTCTTATGCATTAATTATGGGCTTTGCAACATAGAAATAAAGACAAGCTGGAACATCCAGAGGTATTAACTTTTAAAAGAAAACCTCTTCATCATCTCTCATGATCATTTCTCTCTGTTATCGGTTGTTGAAGTGGGGACGATGTCACAACCTGCACCTTCCTGGGCACACAACTTGTCCAGCACCATGTCTGTGAGTCACTAGTGCAGCCTTTTGACTCCTCTAAGCTTCTCTCTCAGGACACTTGCCTGTAAATATTGAGCAATCCTGGCTGCCTTTCCTTACTCTCTTTTGAAGCCCCGCAGATCTCCTCAAACCCACTGATTCACTATATCTCTGACCTCAGGGTTTGACAAACCACTAAACTTTTATTTAACTAGATTAAACATAACATACATCACAGCAGCTTTCAGTAACCCTTCTAACTTCTTACTCCAAGAAGGAAAGCCTAATTTTATAAGATCCTAGCAATGCTTCCCTCCCTCACCACAATCTAGCTCTCCAGTCCCCTCTGTGATCATGCTCCCTGTCTCCTTTGGAGTCAACCAACGACAATTTTTCAAATCGAACCCTCCACAAAATTTCAAGAGGGCAGTCTGGATGGAGCTTCCATCCAGGAGTCCAAGCCTTTGTGTGTCCATGCACTCAGCAGCATGTGTTCTTTCTGGTATTTGTCTTCTTGTTGTTGGACAATTTCCCTTAACAACCTTTATCGTGTCACAAATCATATATCATACAATTTCCAGTTAACATAGTTCCTTCTGAACTGTGGACCATGTGACAGAAGAGAATATGTGTGGGATTAGGTGGTGAGATAGTGGGCACCTTGTGATTGGAAGGTTGTCATTCATGGACCTCTCTTCCCTTCCCCTTACTTTCTGTCTTCAACACACTTTATCTCTGTTTATTTCCTATCACTCCCTTCTCTCAGTCTTCCCTCATCTTACAACCATGCCTCCTCCCACCAACCAATAGCTGTAGCTACTTGCATTAATGCTGAAAACCCCAGTGACCTTATATGCTATGGAGTGTGGCAAAAATAGGGATGAAAATCTGGACCTTTTTGTTTGTATGTCTGTGTTACACACACAAGTGCCTGTATTAAGTGATATGTTTCCAAAACTTCTATGCATTTTTTTTATTTTCTAAAGGAAAAATCAGTAGCAGATTTTGAGCAATAACAAGCCGTAGGTATGTATGATTCCAGAAAAGCATCAATAAGGAAGCAGATTCAAGATTTCAAGAGACTGTTATAGGCTACAGTAAATAATGATATCTGATTAAAACCCTGACAGGTTTTCCTTTTATGGTTACTGCAGCACGTTCATTCTGAACATATGGATCTTTGCTTTTAAATTTCCAAATCCTATTTTTCATGCACTAAACATAGTCCATGTATTAATTTAAATAACAGGAAAATTAGGGCTCTGATCGACTCCCCCTGAAGTAAATGGAAACACTCTAATAGGAAGAAGTGTGAAGTTGGGCCCTTAATTCAAGAAAACTATTCTACAAGAGCTTTCATGTATGTAACAAAACAGCAATAAGCGAAATTCACAATTTAGGGTGAAACAGCATGTAACGACCACTGCTCACTGGTGGTGAGTTAAAATGGAGCTGGAGTGACATCTCACATGAATCTCCTACTCATTTCAGCAAATCGTGTGAGATACCTGGCTCCTGCAAGATCTCGTTTTGTATTGTCTTGTTTTTCAGTTTGTGTCCTTCCAATTAGAGCTAGCCATATGCATGAGCAAAATAAGTGATGCAATAAACTGCTTACTTGGCAACTTATGTGCTGGCCTGATCTCTTCCTCCTGCAGAAAGGACCAATGTGGGGAGCAGGGCCGGCTCCAGCATTTCTGCCGCCTAGAGGGAGTGAGGGACCTGCCGCCCCCGAATTGCCGCAGGTGCCGCCCCCTCCCTTGGCCGTCCCAAGCACCCGCTTGTTAAGCTGGTGCCTGGAGCCAGCCCTGGTGGGGAGGCAATGCCTAGCCTAATTCTTTAATTCATCAGTGTGAGACCACATTCTTGTGTGGTGTCTTGCAAATCAAAAGGCCAGCCTTGTGTTCAGAGGGTGGTATGCCTTTAAATTACTTCACGTGGCCTTACTTTGAAGATAAAAAATGATAAAATGCTAAGTATTGTGTCCTGTCTCACTGATACACAGGGATCAAGGGTGAATAAATAGGCTTTAATGTGCCCATTGTGCTTATTCAGATTTTGATGTGGGTGTTTCATGTTTTCATCTGGTACATTTTGAGTTTAGTTATAGATTTTCTTGGTGGTTATAACCTCAGTGTTCTTTTAATGCAGTAGTTTTGGATTTTTGTGGCCTTATTAATTAGATAATACAGTGTATTAAAGTTTTAACCAAATAACAAATTAGCTTTTTTAAAAAAAACTTTAAGACACCTTTCACAGTTTAGGGGTTTATATTTTTTTGTGTGTCTCAGAAAATGAGGCAGGTTTTTTCCTGTAGGGTGTGATGTGGTGAAGGCGGACTCTCAGTTTCAAGACTGTGAAGATGTCCAACTGGCAGCTGGACACAGAGGAAGTTGGTGGGAAAGAGGGATTGTTATGCCAGGGAAGGAAAACTGGAAAAAATTTTTACTGTATCTTTGACAAATTATTTTTGTCTATACTTGTGTGTCTGTCTTGTATTTTAGATTGTCAGCTCTTTGGGGAGTGGGGTTGTCTTCTGTTCTGTATGAATACAATGCCATGCACAATACCACCCCAGCTGTGGTTTAGGCCTTTAGGCTCTGCCAGAATACAAATTATTAATAGAAGTAATAATAATAATGAGTGAATCCACAGTGAAGAACAAACCTTTGGTAACTCTTTTTGCACAGAATCATTACCATCTCCTGGGAGTAAACATAGTGGGTCATTTAATATCCATGACACTAATTAACCTTGGCAAAATGTTGGAGAGTGATTGCAACTGTGATGTGCCTGAAAAATCAAGAAACTGATAAATGGTTTTGCAAGTGCAAACCCATGCTTTTTTTTTTTTTTTTAATTTCAAAATACATTCTTAATGCTTAGAGAATACAGCTACACCAAACTCTCATTTTCTGTTTCACAAATATTCGCGTGTGAATACAGGTTTCCATGTGCATTTACAAGACGTTGGTGAGTTGATCACTTCCACTAACATGGATCTTTGTACTAAAAAGAGTGGAGGAACAAATCTCAAGGTTTTCACAGAGCTGCTCAGTGGAAATTTGCAGACACACATTCAGGTATTGTAGCAGAACCAGCTTTTTCCTGGAAAGAAAATCGCATTTCATTGATGTGGAATGCAACAAAAAAATGAAGTCAAAATTTTAAAATCACCTGCCCCCTCTTTTTTTTCTTTTAACTTGTTACTTGTGTAACAAAACTGATAAAAGCATGTTCACCCAGCTGCTTGCTGTGGAAATGTTTTCTCTGCTTATGGAACATTTTGGTAAGAATGTTTCTGGCATTAAGCTATGTGTAAGTGGGGGAATGGTACCACTATTGTGGGGAACTTTCCTGGCTTATGGACTACCCCGGTGAAGTGGGCTAGCGAAAGGATCTGAGTCCTCGCTCCCACTTCCTTTACCCAGAGGCCTGCCTGACCTCAAAGGCTCTCCTTCCACTCTCCTGTGTGGCAGAGTCCTCATAACCCCAACAAGGCTGGGCCCAGGATTCCTGGGGGGCTCAACCCCCAACCTTGTTGTGGTCACTTAGGGCAGGGGCTAGGGTGTCCCCACTCCGGGGTGCTCTCTCTGCACTGGATGCTCTCTCTGACCCACTGATCATCACATACAGTTCAAAGCAAATACAATTTATTAAACAGCAATCAATTAAAAAAATAAGGAAAAAATGGGAAAGGTTAAAGGAAAACACATCACCCCGCTCTGTGGCACAGGGACATTACAACCAGCGTCTCTGAAATGTAATGGAAGTTCACAGTCTGTTCCTCACAAGTCCCAGGCTTCCTTTTCAGGTCCTGGCTGTGCTGCAGGGATGCTGCGGGTCGGACACTTGCTCCGGCGGTGGCCACATGCCCTCAGGCTTTAGGTGGCAGGACCCTTCTTCCCAGCGTTGCCCCCACCCCATCAGGGTTATGATCCCCCTCCAAGTCTGGTCTGTAAGGCGTCTTGGCTGGGGGCATCTCCCTGCGCTGGGCGCACTGCGAAGGGTCCCCCTTGCTTTCCCCAGCTGCTCACCGCACCCAGCTCCGGACTGCTCCAGCCCCACCACTCTGCCTCAGCTCCAGCTCTACTCTGTCACAGGACGGCTGCTGTTCTGCCTCCAGCTCCCTGGGCTGCTTCTCTGGCCCCTCTGGCTCTGGTTGCTACAGCCCGACTCCCAGCACAGGTCTGCTCTGTGGGCTGCTTCTGTGACTCTGCTCCCAGCACTGACCTGCTCCCTGGGTTGCTTCTCTGGTCCCTCTAGCTGCTACAGCTCTCCTCCCAGTGTGGGTCTGCTCTCCGGGCTGCTTCTGTGACTCTGCTCCCAGCACTGACCTGCTTCCCTCCGGGTCTGTCACAGCTCTGCTCCCCAGCTCAGCTTGAGCCCCTGGTCTCTCCTTAGCTCGGCCCCACTCTGTCTGACCCAGGCAATTCCAGCTCATATGGAGAATGGGACCCACCATGGCCACCTAACTCCCTGATTAGCCTGCCCGCCCTTGTCAATCAGGCTGACCAGGAGCATTGGCCTCTCCCCATTGTTCCTGGGGACTGTCAGTCTCAGGGTCCTGATTTCCCGTCAACCCTTCCCCTTCCTTTTGGTTAGCCAACCAACCCCCCCCCCCACTGAGTTTTACTAAGGGGCCAACAGTCCCGTTACATATGGAGCAATGAGACTACATGAGCAATCTGCTTGTTATAGGGCCTTCTTCTGACCTCACTCTCACTGTTTTTTCACCATTGTAACAACATTGACTTCAGTGGAATTACTCCTAATTTAAACCAATGTAACTGAAATCAGAATCATCCCCCATGTATTTTTCAGCTGAATGTAATCAAGAATTTCCTGCAGTTTTGAAAAAGAGATAATGAAATAGCTGAAAATGCTGAAATTTGCTAATATTTCTGTGTTACACTAGTATTGTAGCAAGTTAATACAATATTGCACATATCTAGCAGGATGGGGAACTATTAGTGTTTCGTTTGACTATAAAAGCTCCATTGTTGTTTATTCTGGGTAGGTTTCATTGATGCCTCTAAATTTAGGTACAAAATAGACACATCTTTGTACTAAAACACATGCATGCGTTTGAGTGAAGTCCTCAGACTGCACAGTTTGTATGTGCACTGCAGCCTTGGAAAAAAGTAAGCTGTGTTAATGCCCTTTCTGATCAGAGACCATATGATCTCATTTGACAAGCCACATAATAGAGCTACTCATTTGTGTTGCTATGAGAGTCACATTCCAAATACTTCATCTAATAAAACATTTCCCCTTTTATTCAATGATGGCTGTAGTTTATTTCCCCCACCCTTTCTGCTTTTCCCCTTAACCTTCCCTCTCGTTTTCAGAGTCCTTTGCAATGATGCTTTCTGACAGTGCTTCACAAACAGACCTCTGCTATTAGTTAGCAAAACACTGTTGAGCATTTAGCTCAGCAATAGAAGCCATTTCCTCCCATAGCAATATTGCTGTAAACACTGCATCCCTAACTAAATGGAATTTATTGAGTTGGAGTGGAAGTGTATAATGGGTGGTTCAGGGAGTGGTGTTAGGACTGATCTTATTTAGCATCTGAAAGAGCAAGTTAATGACCCACTAATGAAATTCTCACAGGAAGCTATACTATGAAGGGATTTGTGAGCAGAGAACTAATGCAAGGGGACCTAGAAAGATTAGGAAATACCAAAATGAAATATGAAAGCAAGTACATATGGGAAAAATCATTTGAAACAGTGAAATTCAACTGAAGGAAGAAACCTGAAAAAAAGTAATGGTGAAAAAGACCTTGTAGTGATAGTGGACAGCAAATTAGACATGAGTTTGCAATTATGGCTGCAAAAAAAATCAATATAAATTTAGTCTGCATATTACAAAGCAGATTTATGTTAATGGTCCCTCATGTTTGCCTGTAATTATACCACACCTAAAATATTGCATTTATTTCTGTACATCTCCAATACCAGAAATTTTTTGTCTGGCCTTCCTCCAGTTTGGCAATATTTATCAGTAATTAAAGGGATTAGTTGATAAGGAAAGATTAAAATATCTAAATCTGCATAGCTTGCTTAGGCAGTTACAGAATAGGGGGTGTGATGATAATTGTTAAATATTAAAAGGGTGTAAAGGCCAAGGCTGGAGAGAAATTATTTCACCTTGTCCAGGGGTTATAACTAGAAGTAATGGGAAGAAATTAAGAAAGGGAAAAAGTTTAGGCTGAGAATCTTATATTTTGAAAGTGAGATATAGTGGATTGTGGAACTGTGCTATGGGGAATGGTGGAAATTCGCTGCTTGGGCCTTTCAAAATAAAACTGGGAAAAACACTAGGAAAATATACTGAAGAGAACAATCTTGCATTGTGGGGGAAATGATTGCATGATGCAATAAGGCCTTTTCTATCTTTAACTATGATCCAAATGACAGGTTTCAGAGTAGCAGCTGTGTTAGTCTGTATCCGCAAAAATAACAGGAGTACTTGTGGCACCTTAGAGACTAACAAATTTATTAAGCTTATGCTCTAATAAATTTGTTAGTCTCTAAGGTGCCACAAGTACTCCTGTTATTTTTATGATCCAAATATGATTCCATGATCTAACAAATTGAAATTCAGGGAAACACTTTCCCGTAATTGTGCAAGAATAATGATTTCCCTTGTAGTTCCCTTGGTATTGTTGAAAATATAGTATGCTTAATTCCATTTCAACTAGGAATTAATAAATGAATGTCCCCTCATGGTATCAAAACACTGACATTTCCCACTATTTAGTGGGTGTAAGAGCCTCTAGAGTGTTTAACAGAATACAAAGTAATATTTACTTTGGATCTCCCTTCGGGCAAAACCCCCATTGACATAGTTTTTTTCTTTTTCAATGGAACTAAGCAGATTTACACCAACTGACTATCTGGCCCATTATGTAAACAATAGGCAATAGGAAGCACAGATTGGGTAAAAATGTTCATATTAAGGAAACCACACAAAACCTTTTTTTCTTGGTAAACCTTTGTGTTGATTCTGCCTTATTAGATGTTCCTATTGGAAAATTAAATTATTTTACTATATCTTACACGTTTCATCAGAAAAATTTAACACAAAACTAATTTTCCTAATGGTATTTCAAACACGTATTTAATGATGTTACTAATCAGTTTGTTACTAATTGTTCCATTTTTCTTATGATAGTGTGAATACCTCCTATTATCTTGTCTCCTGGTCTGTGTGACTGGGGCAGTGATCAAATACTGAGTAGCATTCATGGTCTGTTCCCCATTTTCAGTTACTGTGAAGTGCAGCCCTCTGAAATGAAGAACTGGCACGGACATGTTCCATGAACACAGGGCTTTCAAGATGTTTTTGATATGAATTAATTTCTTTTTTTCCTAAGAAGCAAAGAGGAAATATACCTGATTTAAAATGTAGACTACACATAGCATGAGTGGCAAGATTATGAAACCAGTATGCACTTACATGAGAAAACACATTTTTATTACAAGTAACTGTGTAACATGACTTTACAATATGCAGAGAAATCACTTGGGTTCACTAGACACATTGCTAGTGTGGTTTTGACTGATATGATCTTTGACAAATTGGCATCTTTGTACACATGGCAAGAAAGGCTCCATGTGTCTAGCCATCTTATTTTGTGATCTATTAAATTAAAATAGAGTATGCTTTATTAATATTTGAAATCTTGCTAATTTTTCAATGCACTTTTCATACATTTCTCACATTTTGGTTCTCACATTGTATTGTATTGACCATAACATTAAAGTTAGGCATTCTTATAGTGTCTTTTATATTCCCTCAGACCCCTCAGAGGTTTTAAAAATCTTTCATTTGATAGTGAGTTCCTCCTGCAAGTGTCTATTTCTGATTCTGTACTAAAATAAATTCCTTTGCAAAGTCTCAGTAACATTGCACCCAAAATCTCAATGTCCTTATTTTGGCTCAGAATTTGATTAGGGCTGCTGCCATTTATTACAGATTAAAATCACATTCAAAGTCTTTACATTTGGAGATTTACACTCAAGCAAAATCACTATCTTCTCCCAAATCAGAACACTTTCAAAGCACATCTGATTCTGGACACTTTTTCCCCCCCTAAAGCTTTTTGCCACCTGCTTGGAACTCATGCTATCTGATTTTATATATATATATATATATATATATATGTGACTGCCATTAGACTGAAATGATTTTTCTTCCGTTTGCTCAAAGCCAGATTTAAAGTCAGGTCCCAGAGGTAACAGGAAAGTCGATCCCCTAAGCTACTCAGTCATTGTTTGCTTTTTTTACATGTAATATCCTATTTCTAAGCCAGAGTGTAATTTAAAATACAACATGCACTACATAAATATGTCCTTTGGAAATTTTGTAATATGACATTTAATAGAAATTAATTGCATTTATTATCATGTTTGTTCTAAATTTCCACCTCTCCCAAACCAAGCCATAACAAAAAACAAACCTGAAAAATGGATAAATCTACTTGGTTATTCAAAAGCATTTCTCAGTCTTATTCTCTTTTTCTATAGTTCTACTGCTTTAAATCAATGCTGCTACAGTAATTCTGCTGAACTCATTAAAAAATATACCCATGGATATATAATTTACAGTATAATAGTTCACCTAAAATGAAATCTGAACCTCTCCTCCCATATTCGTTATGTTTTAATATCACTTAAAACATACAGATTTGTAGGGAAATCCAAATAAGATCTCCATATTTATTGTAGTGCTCAGAACAGCAAAGGGTTATTCTAGCCTAGGCGTTGTAAGTACAAGCAACAGGACTCCATTGGCTTTAATTTGTCCATGTCTTTCATTTGATACTACCAGTATTAATAGCTTCGCAAGGAAATTCTGCAGTCATTAATCATAATAATTAATCAGATCCAATTATATTGCATATAAATGCGAACAAATTGCTGAAAAAATAATGATCTATCACCAACATGTCACAAGGAAAAAGAGACTAAAATAGTAATTAGAAGCAGGGATTTAGTTGTGTACAAGTACTCTCTGCAACTGATTTTAACAGTGTGATGATCTGATGATGTAATTAGTGGAAAGTAAGTCTAGCAGGCTTCTGCAGTAGACTGCCTAATGATTTGTGCAACCAGAAAAAATGAGTATTTGCATTAGTGACCACTTTTACATTAACCACTACTTTCTTGTTTTTAGACAAAAGTGAGAGTTTGGAAATATGTAGATTTCAAACTCTTTAAACTAAGTTTTGCCTTTGTGTACTTCAAAAATCTTTAAATGTTACTTCTTGGGATTTTTTGGGAGGCAATGATATTTGTTAACTGAAGATCACTAATAAAAAGACATAATTTAATAAAGATAAGTACAGTAAATATGTGTTATATATAAGTAGTGGGTTATATAGAAGTTACACACTGTAATTTCTCTGTGTGATCATGGATGTGCGTGCATATCCGCACACGTGTATGTGTATATATATAATATAATGAAAATGTTAATTATGTTCACTAAACTTCTATCTTGTTTATGGAAATGTTCTGTAAAAGGGACTAACATTTTCACTTCACTTTAGTACATCATGTAACTAATTACTATTTGAAGCAGCAGTTGTTTTTTCTTTTTAAATCACACTTGTACATGACATAGGATTTTATTTTGCAATGTCTGAAACCTGGCCTCCAACTCCCCCCTCGCCCCCCAAAATTATTTCAACACATAGCTTTTTTCTTCAATGCAAGTTTTCAGTTGAACTAGCACAGTATAGCTTTGCAATGTGTTATGTTCTTATTATGTACACTGGTGATTAGCACACATTTAATGAGTACTAAAATGTTCTGTCTATTAAACTCCCCCCTCACCTTAAAAATGTTCAGTATTAGTCCAATGGATTACACTTGAAATAGTTAACTGAAGATTGATGAGCATTTTTATGATAGATTTGCTACTTGAAAATAAATGTTAAGTTCATCATAGTTTTCAATACTAAGCACTGCACTTTACTGTCTTTGATCTCAATGTTGTGACTACTACAAAGAAATAAAACCTTATCTTACCTTTTCCAGCATCTACTGCAGAAGACCTCAATAATGCATAAGAACATCTGGAAGTACGGTAATTTCAGCTATCAGAGATAAGAATTGACACAGAACAGGTAAACCCTACAAAGTCATCATGTTGAAATGAGCTGATTAAGGTTTGGTAACATAAAACATCATGTATAGTGTTTTCATGCTTGCTACATCTCGCTATTTCATATAAAAAAGGAATGTCAATTATTTAATCCCTTTCAGTATATTTAATAGGTTGATTAGCTGGGAGCTATATTATATTTTAGATAAAGAGACAGAAATGACTGCAAATCTATTGCCATATACATCTATTTAGAGTTAACTGTGAGTTCATAGAAAATACACGGGCATAGTAAACAGGGTTTTGAAATGACAATTTTTTACTGGTTGCAAGTGCTAATTGCTAGTTTCTCAAGGGTATAGAATTAATCACCTGCTAGATTTACAGTCTCTAGGTTGAGACCTGAGGATGGAGGCAATAAGAAAAGCTCTTGAGGGACATATCATATGGTGATTCTAAATATCAGTCTCTATGCATATGTAAATTGGCAACAAAGTTTTTTCAAAGCTCAAGTATGCTAATTTCAAACAGGCAAGACTAAAGCTAGCTTTTAGCAGCTGTTTAACGTCTGCCTGTGGGTGGTAGAGAGAGCTTAAAATACAAGCAAACAGTGGTGCATAAGTAATTAAGCAACATTTTGCTGGGCATAAATAATTCTGTTTATATTGCTCTTTTGAAGAGTATAGAATACAAAATAACAGATCAAGTGCACCTTTGGTCACCAGAGGTTAACTGTTCTTCCTCTTTACCTTTCCTTTGGTTTCACATTTTAAGAGAGAATTAACTGCGGGTTGATGTTCTGTCATTTGTATATTCAGGAACTTTATTTAACATTAAAGTAAAACTAATCCTTTAAAAAAGTTTTTAACATCCCACATTTGCAGCTCAGCAGCATCATTTTTATGCTACTCTCACATAATGTACCGCTCTAGAATAAACTTTCTTTATAGTATAAAGTATATCAGAAGCATACATTTATCTATATAGACAGAACTGCTTTTTCATAAGGCTAGCCAAAATTGATAAAATTATGCTAAATATGTGCTTTTTTGTTAAGTTGATTCACTGATTTTTACAATTTAACTATTTTCAAGGTCATAAGGCTGTTGATAGTCCGTAAAACAAAATAGCCTGACTTTTGCAGTTCTTATCATTTAAATTATTACATGCATTAAAATAATAATAAGACAGTTGTCATTATGATATTCTCATAAAAAAAAGAGTTACTGAAGTGGCTGAACGCAGAATGCTCGCCTAATTTTGATAGCTTGATCTAAACTAGGGAAGTGACTAAAAGCTTGAAAAACCAAGTAGAGAGGTTTAAAGAATGTCTTATTTGATTCAGTAAAAACCTTGAAATTGACCAGAAGAAAGATGAAAGATTTAACATGATTTGGAAACATCTAGTCTGGAAAAAAGGATTATAGGTACTAACTGTGATAAGAGTCAGGGTTTTAAAACTTGGGTTTGATTAAATGTTAATGATTTAAGGAATTAACCATTAAAAGAATTTAATAGTTAATAAAGGAAGCTTTCAGTGGAAGTATCCTATGTTACTGTAATGAAATCAAACACATATATACCATTTATAGTTAGGACTGTAACTATTAGTTTGCTGTAGCAGGAGGGGCTATTTAGGGAGAGGGAGGTGTTATATTCAGAAAGGAGAGGTGTCACGTGTCAGTTCAATTACAAAATTGCAGTTTGCACTTGCAGAATTTACTTCACTTCATTGTGTGTAATTGGAGTTTGCTCCTATGCATAACTAGCCCACTAAACACCAGTATCCCACTATAGGCAAGGCCTAGCTTTATGCAGGCCCTGTGCCTTTGAATGTCTCCTGGCTCCTTCCCGTTGTGTGGCAACACAGCTCCATGGGTTTCCCTTTCCCCACCATCTACGGCACTCAACACCTCTCCCATTCAGAGGGGAGGTTACAGTGCAAGGACTGTGGAATCACTGTGAGGTGGCAGTCCAATGCAGAATGATTGTCCTTTCTCTTCCCAGCCCCTGCCCACTTCACATGTGTGGATTCCAAGCCTTGTAACACTCCCACATAGATGATTTGGCTCCAAGTTTCTAGTAATCAGGAATTTCTCCTTTCCTCAGGATCACCTACTTCTTCCCCTCAGTCTTTTTGGACATTTAAAAAAATTATTTATTTTCTAAATCACTTGCATCTGTTCTTTTTTAATTCTTCTGACTTTCTCACATAGTTCTGATGGTAGTGCATCCTCATATACCTCCCCAGCTGAGGGAGCCTGCTTTCCCAACTTCAGTGGTCTTCTCCACTCCACATGAAGCCAGGAAGTCTGTTTGGTAGCTGTATGTCTGCAGCACTAAGTACAACATAGTAATTTATGGTATTTTGGGGGGGGAAGGGGGAAGTTGCTGCTATTGTTCGTTCAGTTTAAGAGATGATAGTTTGTGACCACACTGATTTCTTGCCCTAGAAGGTTATAACATAATCCTCAATTGTCTGTTTTATAGCTGGGAGTGTTTTTGTTCTCTTGGGAATAGCTGAAAGACAGTGAATTCTTGGTTTACCACAATGCCTCTTCCCAGTTGACAGACATCAGGCTGGTATCTCAAAATCTGGCCTCTGACAAATGGCAAATTAACACAACCACTTATCTCCTTAGAGAGTTGTTCATTTTCTTTAGTCCACAAAATTGTAGGGGCTTATTATCTTTAGTAGGTCTGTTAAGGCAGTAATTAAAAAAAATATATAGGGACAAACCATCTGTAATACTTTATCTGCTTCCCTTCCTTCTAGCTAGAAAATATTAGTTATTTCAATCCAGGCAGCTAGCCAAATTTGGGGTCTTGCAGGTTGTTCCAGCGAGGAAAAATGGATGAGTGAGTCAGATTTCTTCAATTCAATTTTGTTTATTTACAAGATTAAATGTACAAAGTCCTGTTTTCCTGAACATAGGAGGAATCCAATGAACTAGAGTGTGTCCCTGTTCACTCCACCTCTTTTTGCCAGTACCCTCAAAAGCATGCTCTCTAGGCCTTTCCTCAGGAAAGCTACAGTGCTTGTGAGGCTATGCTGGTGCTTTCTGCTCCTGCTGTTTCATGGTGCTTCTCTTGTTCTGTCTGTCTGTCTCTCTCCTGCTCCCAGGGCCGGCTCTAGGCACCAGCATCCCAAGCATGTGCTTGGGACGGCACTTTTCAAGGGGCGGCACTCTGGCTTTTTTTTGTTTGTTTGTTTGTTTTTCGACAGCCTTTTTTTTTTTTTTTTTGTTGTTGCTTGGGGCGGCAAAAAACCTGGAGCCGGCCCTGCCAGCTCCCCCCACCCCCTTACCCAAAACCATACTCAATGAAGCTCTCACAGTTCTAATTCCTGGGTAGACTGACATATGCCTTGGTTTTCAGCAGGGAATGTTTAGCTTAACTGCCTCTTAGCTATCTTAAATGAGAGGCTGCGGTCACACCCACCAGTTTAAATGAGGTTTAATCCAACCTATAACAACATTTTGGCTGCTGTTTCACTTTTTCTTTGCTTTCTTGCCATTCTGCGGAGGTGGCTCATTTGCACACTTCCCTTTCACCTGGATCTGAAATACAGAGCCTGTTTGGAAACTCAAAGAGTGAGATTAATTTATTTTATTTTTCTTATGCTTCTGCCTGCACTTCCTGCATTCTGCTAGCACTAGAAGCAGAGGAAGCAAAATATTTCAAGAAGCACCATTTTTATGATGTTTTGGTCCATCCACCAATTGGAAAGGTCTAGAAATCTTGAGATAAAGACTAGTACAATCAGATTTCTGGCTTGATGTACTTTCCTGGACCTGGAAGCTTTAACTTTCCAAACCAAAGTAAACCTCTGAAAAACTTTTGATGATTGCTTATTGACATTGACAACTGTGACCCACTGAAACTGCCAATGGCAGATAAAAACACCCTTCACATCTACTTTAAAAAGTATGAGGGGTAAATGACATATTTAAATACTTGCCACATCCTCCTCTGCAAAGCACAACTTTACAGCTGTGTTTTAGTCTCTCATGTATGCATGGGAGTTCCTCTGGGATCAATGGGACCCCTACATGCATAGCTGAGAGTAGAATTTGTCCCTTAATATGCCTTACAGTAAAAGAAAAAATCAGTTATCTGCATCTTTCCCATGGAGACAGCAATGGATCTCTGGAATACTATATTTTAATAGTGAATCTAGAGAACAACATCCTTGAATTGATTTTCATTTTATTTGTTTTTCTTCATAGCTTTTTTATTAATATTATGTGGGTTTGAGTCCACCTACAGCCATTTTCTTTCATTTTATAGACACTAATTTGCATAGTAACCTAAATTTGGGTAGGAGATAACAGCAAATATTTGACTAGTCCATGAATTTTAAAATTGTTTTCTCTAACACAGGAAAAATATTTTTGCTTAAACTTTGCATTTTTCCTGAGTTTTAAACTAACTCCTTTAAAATTAAAAAATGGGAATTTCGTATTTCTCTTCTTTTGAAAAGTATTTTACATTTGCTTGAATAAATATTGTCCTATGGAAGGAATCTGATTAAAAGGAAGTACCCGACCACCAACACTATTAACTCTCCAAGAATATTAAGGTATTAAAAATACACATCCAATAAGCCAACAGGTACATCCAGTTAGTTTCCACCTATGCTAGAAAGATTTCTTTTAGCTCCACACATATTAAAAACCTCTTCAGCTGTCATGCTAGTGTGGCAGAATTTAGTTTTCTTCTGAAGAGCTTACTTGTCCCATGAGTATAAAGACAATAGTACACTATACAGAGAGCCAATAAATCAATTAGCTTTAACAGCCGGTGTTCAGGAAATGCATTTATTTTCTTCATTGAAAACACAGTTTTTACTTGTAGCCATACTTCATACTGTTAAGGTCAATTTTTCACGTGGAAATTAAATCCAGTGGCTGAAAAACTGCTCATAAATTTCATAAAGTAAAAAAGAAATGTACTTACTAATGTAGGATCACAAGTTTGTTTTGTTTGTAATTATCCATCTTTAGCATAATTGAGATTCGAAACAGCAGCTAATAGCCCGACTGTTTCAAATTACTACTGCCTGTAACTTTACCTTGCCAAATATCAGTGAGCTTTTCAATTGCAACACAACTCCTAAAGTCTGGGTCATTTTAGAGCAATTAATTGAAAGAGGTGATTAATAGCTTAATAATGGGTTGTTCTGTGTTTAAAAAGTGCAGGGAACATGTATAGGAATAGAATATGCAATTTTGTATCCCTAAAACATAATCTAATTGAAAAATGAGCAATTAGTTTTCCTTACTAGTACTTTACATTTGTATTTTGAGACACTCGTTTGATCTCTTCTGAGAAAATGTGAAATTTCTGTATTTTTAATTAACTCCATGAGTGCTGCATGTTGAATGAATTCAAAGAGGATAAGGTGTCTGGTGGTATCTAGCAAATATTAACAACACTTAGCATTGATATAATGTATAACATGTTCAAAGGTATTAATTTTTTTAGTACAGCACCCCTGCAAGGTAGGTGGGTGAATATTTAGTAACCTCATGTGATGTGGCTTACCTGGCTTTTACAGCTCCCTACAGGAGGCCTCGCAGTCCTCCTACTCCCACCCCAGGAAGCAGCAAAGTGACAGGAAAGAAGCAGCGAAGGTGGGTCCTTCAGGCCTTCTAGAAAGGCCTCATGAAAGCAGCCAATCAGAGCAAGGCAAGCTCAGATAAAAGGAGCTGCAGGAGTTCAGCAGGTTAGTTCCTGGCTGGGACAAGAGGGGTAAGGAAAGATGCTCATCTCTTGCCGAAGCAGCTCAAGGGACAACCAGTTTGTTTCTGGACGCATTTGTTTAAGCTGGATTTGTAGCGAGAGAGAGAGAACCTAAGACCTTAACCCTGAGGCAAGGGTGATGCTAAAAGGGGCCAAGTCGGAAGAGGCTCAGGGAAGAAGCAGCAACAATTGAAAATCAGACGGTGTTTATAGGGTCCCTGGATTTTAACCCAGAGCTCTGGGACCAGGTCCCCATACTGGCCACAGTGGAATAAACTCCAAGAAGGGGACAGGGTTTATTTGAGAGCCTGAACAGAGCGCTGAATTTCAAGGGCTCAAAGCTGAGGCTGAACTTCAGGGGACTTTTCATTTATTGAACTCTTTACTACCCTGGAAGGGGTTCATTTGCACTTTGTGACTTGACTGGAGGGCCAAGCCATGAAAGACCTACCAAGATTGGCCAGCAGCTTGCAAGGTTGCCAAGGGGGAAGAAAAGAATGGTAATATCACACCCAGCTGCAAGGAGGTTCTCAAGAGGTGGGTGCCCCCCATTACACTCCATATTACAGATAATATAAATTAATATAATATAATATTATATATATATATATATTTTTTTACAGATGGGAAGTTGAGACAAAAAGATTATGTGCCTGAGGCCACACAAGTCAGTAGCGGAACAGGATTAGAGCTCCTAGCCCTATGCTTGTTCCTCCATATCATGCAGCCTTGCAACGTTCAGCATAACACAAGAATGTATGGTGCATGTCTCTAGGGTCATACAGATGATGTTGTTGTCAACGTTAAGACATGAATATACATGGGAGCTGTTCTCTAAATGCTGACAAGGCCCCTAGATTACCATGTAAACTAAGAGCTGCAGCAATCAGAAAGGGCTGGAGCAACTTTGGTCAAAGCTGGCCACTATTCTAGCTGGCAGGCTCAGCTCCTTCCTACTCTGGTCCTTCTCCCACCCCCTACTGGCAAAGTGTGTCCCTCATAATTAGCTCCGCCCTTTACCCCGTCTGCCAGTAGGAGGCTGTTGATCTGACTTGCATACTGCTGTGTCTGAGAAAGTGAGATCTGGGTCACCTTCATGTTGTCTGTATTGCCTGGGTGCAGGGGAGGGATATAAGGATAGCTATCAAGGTTCAAGTAAGGAATTGGCTATGCTACTGTCTGTATAAAGTCTCTAAGTATCTGTTGTCTAAACTGAATGTTCCAGAAGTATGAGCTGCGTTCTCATGCAATTATTAGAACAATGATGTCTTCTTTCTTGACGAACTTGACACTTGAGTGTTTATTAAAACATTGCATGGTGTCAGGAATTACATCAAACCAGAGATGGCACGATTACTTCTTCCATATCCACTGGATTTACAAGAAAACTTCACAAAATAAGGCATCATGCTAGGCAACAGTGTGACATTTTCACATCACTGGGTCTGCCTAGGAAGCACCTAATGTCCAAAGAGTAGTCTCTCTCCCATCTGGTAGGGACAACATTATTCTAGGTATATAAGGCATTTACACAATGCAGGGTAAGAAGACAAAGGGCATTTGTCATCGGTTATGGATAAGAACACAAGAATGGCCATACTGGGTCAGACCAATTGTTCCTCTAGCCCACCAGGGCCGGCTCCAGGCACCAGCGAAGGAAGCCTGGGGCGGCCAATAGAAAGGGGCGGCAGTCCGTCCATTGCTGGGGCAGCACGTCCGGGTCTGCGGTGGCAATTCGGCGGCGGGTCCTTCAGTGCCTCGCTTCCTCTTCAGTGGCACTTTGGCGGCAGCTCAATCGCTCTGCTTTAATTGGTTTTTTTTTTTTTTTTCTTCGCCGCTTGGGGCGGAAAAAAAGCTGGAGCCGGTCCTGTAGCCCACTAGCCTGTCTTTCAACAGTGGCCAGTGCCAGACACTTCAAAGGGAATGAACGGAACAGGGCCCCCTTGTCCATAAGCTTGATGACTCCCTCAAAGACATCCCTAATAGATTGGCTGAAACTATAGTAAAGAACACAATGCTCACACGTACAGATGAATGTGATATGTTGGAGAGGAGTCAGCATGGCTGTTGTAAAGGAAAATCACGCCTCACCAATTTGCATGGAATGGAAGTTAGTCTTACCAGCCTGTAAATGCCAGGATTGCCTCTGGACCCTTTTTAAAAATTGGCATTATGTTAGCCTGTGTCATCCACTCATCTGGTTCAGAAGCTGTTTAAGTGATAGGTTATATACCACAGTTAGTAGTTCTGCAATTTCTATTTGAGTTCCTTCAGAATTCTTGGATGAATACCATCTGGTCTTGTTGACTTATTACTGTTTAATTTATCAATTTTCCCAAAAACCTTCTCTATTTGACACCTCAATCTAGGACAGATAAATCAGAAAGATACAGTACTGTAACCCCAGGAAAAAAATATTACTTACTGAAAATCATTTGTTTGTAATAAGAGCAGTGTGAAGAAACTGATGCATATGTAACTAACTTAAAGCCTACCTCTAACAAACAAATTGGGTGAACGATGATGATAAGAGACCCTTGTGAAATACAAAGATGTGTAATACAATGACTAAGTAAGGTGCATACTGCTGTGGGAGGCTAATTTAGCTCTAAAGCTCTATGTTTGTAGAGCTGGTGAAATGCAGGTTCAGGCTTCTGGTCACTTGGTATAGCATGAGCAGCTAGCATAGGTAGTGTAGGATTGCCAACCCTTCCAGTTTTGCTGGAAGTCTCCCGGAATTGGGCTCTATCTCCTGGAGGCTACTGAAGCCAAACTGGGAGATTTTAGGCCGCTAAAAGTCTGGTGGCGCAGCTGGGCTAAGGCAGGCTCCCTGCCTGCCCTGGCCCCATGCTACCCCCAGAAGGCCGGCACGTACCTGCAGCCCCTGGGCGGGGAACGGGGGGGTCTCCGCGTGCTGCCCCCACCCCGAGCGCCGACTCTGCAGTTCCCATTGTCTGGGAACTGCGGCCAATGGGAGCTGCGGGGATGGTGCCTGCAGGCAGGGGCAGTACACAGAGGCCACCTTTCCCCCCCCAGGGGCCTCAGGGATGTGCCATCACTTCTAGGAGTGGCACAGGGCCAGGGCAGGCAGGGAGCCTGCCTTAGCCCCGCTGCGCCACTGACTGGGAGCTGCCCGAGGTAAGCACCGCCCGGCTGGAGCCTGCACCCCTCACACCCTCCCGTACCCAACCCTCTGCCCCAGCCCTGAGCCCCATCCTGGAGCCAGCACCCCAAATTCCTCCCACACCTCAAGCCCCAGCCCTGAGTCCCCTCCTGCACCCAACTTCCTCCCAGCCCTGAGCCTCCTCCTGCACCCAACTTCCTCCCAGCCCTGAGCACCCTCCTGTACCCAAACACCCTCCCAGAACCCACACCCCCTCCCACACTCCAAGCCCCTGCCCCAGCCCTGAGCCCCCTCCTGCACCCAAACTTCCTCTGTGAAGTATGTCGGAGAAAAACTGAGTTCTCACTTTTTGTTTGGGTACAGCAAGTCAGAAGCTTTATTCACTCTCACAATTGTGCAGAGGGAGAGAGCCAAGCAGGTCTCTCTCACTGATACCTAATTACAACAAGCATTTATACCTTTCATTACAGAAAATAATGAGGGACAGCTGCATTTTGTTATACATAAGCCATCTTGATATCTTATTTCTTAATTGTTTTGACTCTTGCCAACATACAATATTTCCTATACCTTATCTACACAAGGTCTTCTACACCTTATCTATACAAGGTCACAATAACTTCTCACACAGTACTTTCTCACCCGCCTCACACAATCCTCGCTTCTACAAATCTCGCGTTATCAGGGCTACAGTTAGCCTGACTCTTGCTAACAAACTGTCATGCATTGCAGTTCTTTTCTGACAGTTCTTTTTCTGCTTCCACAACCCCCCCTTTTGTACTTCTAGTACAACAAACATTCTCAAACCTCTATTTGCATCAAGTCCTGGACTTCAGATTCTATATCAGATGTTTCAATGTTAGCGGTTCTGATTGGATGTAATGACAATGCATGATTAGCATGAACATGAAAGGTATTACTATTATTACGTCTTTTACAACAACAATAACATAATCCTAAGCTAACTAATAACAATACAAGCAATAACATTCCCATAGCAAAACTATAATGGGGTTGTTGTACAGCCTTAGTTACAAAGCACAATACATTATACTTAGTACATAAAGTGGATACTCTATAAGCAGTCTGAAAGGCATACTTTTCAACTTGATATATGTTTTGAAGCATGTGAATTTGCCCTTGTACTTCAGAGATTTTCTGAATCTCTGGTAACAGTGAAAACAAATTCTGAAATCTATCAGGTACTAAACTAGTCCAATTAAAGGGTATCTGGAACCTAAGGGCTACTTGGAAAGCTCTATCTGCAGGCCAGTAAATAATATGATTGCCTGCAGTGGTAGTGAGATTAAAATGTATGTCTTGTAATGTGGTGTCATTAACATACACACAGCTATCGTTAGCTTGAAAAAGTAAGTGTCCTGTCAGGGTAGTTCCTTGTCCCCTACCCTCCCAGCAAACGTAGTCATAAACAGTGACAACTTCTCCTGGCTCCAGTTTACGGTTACACTGAAGCTGTGGGGTTCTAATGGCCAAAATGTCCACTGACTTCCTAACCCCATCCAAATGTGAGGTGTAATCCCAGGAGCACTGACTAAAAATCGATTGGGCATATCAGGTGGTCTAATTTCCCAGATGTCTCGGTGAATTATCCAATCCCACATGCATCCTCCCCATGGACCCGGCAGGATACGGTATGTAGGAGCCCACACCCCCTTTACCGGTCCATATGCTTGGAAGGAGCACTGAGAACGTCCGCACTTCCATCCAGAAAGTTTCCAAGTAAGTCTCCATGGCCACAGATCAGATGGTACTCCTGATGTGTCTGTAAGGGCAGTGGGCCAAGCCTGATGTTCTAGATCATTCCGAATGGACATCAGCTGGTCATTCAGGAAATCCTGAGTCTCTGAACATGCTAGATCCCACTGCAATGCCTTCCCAGCCTCAGTGATATTCAGTACCATCTCTCTTAGCAACTTCTGGGTCATAGAACTAAGGGCGGAAATAACATGTAACTCACCAACTCCAGCCTGTACCTGGGTTAGTTGTGCTCCAGAAACAAGGCCAATGGCCTTCTCTAGTTGGCCCAATTTCTCATCATGTTCCTGGTTCTTAAAAATATTCCACACTGCTGCTGCACTATTGGCCCCATCCCACAGGGATCCGGTCAAGTCTCTCTTCTTTCTAGAGGAAATAACCCAAGCCCTCTGTTGTGCTAATCTAATGGCAGCCCCCTGTGAACAATTTGGGTATTTGTCTGATTATTCACTAATTGGGTGACCAAATAACAATAAGGGCCTCTCTCATTTAACACAGTACAAGTTCCAGGAACAACCATCATATCTACTTCACTATAGAACCCATCAATTGCAATTATTAATTCTTGGGGTTCGCTGGTAGTGATATCATGTATTTCTATCTCTACTGATCCATTTGTTTTCCATTCAATTGTTTGCTCATATACATTATCCTGAACTTTAAAGAATAATTTCTCTGAACAAAATTTCAGTAAATCACTAAGATGTGAAAGCCTTGGCCAATGGGTTTCATTGGAATATACAGTACGGTTTGTATCTGGGTAAGTTACAGTGGTGGTGGCAGGGGTCAAGGGACTAGTGGGTGTAGTCCTAGTGGTGGCAAGGCGGTTTTGATATTCATCTTCTGAAAGCCAATTAGGAAGGGCAGTGCATCCTGAAGGTACCTGTCCATAAGCACAAAGTCCTGCCCCTGGAAAGAATCCACCCCACCACTGGACCCCGCATTCCCAGGAACGGTCCCCACAGTTCCCTCCTTGCCAATAAACGATGCTCCGTCTTCTCCACCAGGGCCAGTTCTTAATGTCTTTTGTAGTCAGGAATTCCTGGACTTTGGTGGTTTCAGCAGAGCGAGTGTTTCTTCTTTTCTTCTTCAAAAGCAGTTGTGATTCACCATAGTGCAGGGGAGAGGTTACTAGCACTTCACCCTGTACTGGTGTGATTCCTGTAAAAGAATTCAAAGGCATTGTAGATCTGTCAGAGGACAAAGGAGAGGTTACTAGCACTTCACCTTGTCCTCCTTCCCTGCTGTCCAGGAGGCACAGCAGAGCTAGCAGGAGAAATAGGCTGATCAGCAGCTGGAGAATCCTCTCCAGGTGGAGGGGTCTTTTTGCAGTAAGAAGCATGGTTCCAGGTGGGCAGTCCTTGGCACTTCACAGCGGTGTTGGTGGTTAACAGGACTTGGAAAGGGCCTTTCCAGCATGGAGCCAAAGCAGTCTTTCGTTGATGGACTTTACATAGACTCAGTCTCCTTGTTTCAATGAATGGCAGGGCTGCTAGGGTCTTTGGGTAGCACTTCTTTTATCTGTGAGAAAAGAAACCTAACACATTTCATTAATGCCTGGCAGTGTTTTGCAGATATCATAGTTGTTGGGCACATTCAGGCCCCCCCTTTTCTTGGCTGCTTTTAACCTACAAAGGAAACGTCCACTCTTCACTCATACACCTTTTCCCAACAATGAACACATACACATTGCCATTATACAGTACATTAGTCGTCTTATTCAATGTATGCCATGTACACCCTTCCAGTAAAATAACTTTATTACAGAGCTTTGGAGCAACAAACCAGGACAAGCACACCCACTTTTGAGGAGTTCACTCGGTACAACCTCAGGTGTCCAATAGCTTTCCTCCCTCCCCAGCCCTCTGGCTAGAAATCTGAGGTAGCCAGAAGGATCCCATGGGCAATATGGGGAGTGGGTTAACCTTCCATGTCCTTGCTTCCAAAGACTGTTGGTATGCAAATTTTAACAACAATTTTTTCAATTAAAAATCTGGCCAATGAAGTTTCTTTTTCTTACTTAAGCAACTGTATTAGACTTTAGTATATCACATTTTCCTGATTTATCCAAACACTTTTTGTATTCCAAGTTGAATAAAACAAGTATCTGCTTTTTTTGATTTAACCCTTCTATTTAATTTTGAACTAGACTGTCTTATGAAATTATTAAACCCAACAATTCTGGCCACAAGACAAACACCACAAGACAGGACAAAGAACACAAAAATAATTCCTATTGTACCAGTAAATGCATGGTACATTGAATGCTGTTCAGCTGGCATCCGTTTTCTCTGATGATCTGAAAGACAAAAGAACAGAGGTCTACCCCTTCTGGGTAGTCAGTCATTGCTTAAAATATTTCCTTTATATACACATACTCTTGTTGATTTTAGACAAAACAGAGGAATTACCCCATATTTCCTTGTATTTGTTTCATAGGCAGCCCAGGTTTCAGTGGCTTCTACCTTATTAGTTAGAAAATTGCATTAATACAGATGCTTTCTGGCTTGCTTCCAGATCCAAAGCTATCCACAGCTTAAAGATTCTTACTTTAAAAGGGACACAATTAACTTTCCCAGACTTTTGATTGCCTTTTACTTCTAGCTCCTGCTTTCAAACACCCAGTGATCTGAAAAAGACAACACAACCTATACTGGTAGGTTTGCATTTCTTTTACCTCTGCTACAATATACACTGCACATGTTCTGGGGAAAATGCACATCCTCTCCACAATTCAATTTCCATAACACTAGCCACATCAATTTCTACACAAGGTGTAACTGTTTCTTTTGTGCTTACAAAATCTCCATGCACCCCTAGTAAAGTGACAGCTCGACCACACAGAGCCAGGGGCACTGTCCTTCTCTATCTTTTTACCAGATCTTTTATCTGCTATTTTGTTACCCAAAAACAAATTCAAATCTTTTATTCTCCTGGCTTTGACTACCCTGCTGCAGCCACAACCTTTGGTCTTTAGTTAAAACATTTTAAATCTTGTAAAGCATTAAGTCACCTTAAGGATTAAATGCTAAACACCGTATTAAACAACACTAGTTTCCTGTGTCTGGCAAAAGTATTTTCGGTTTTTGCAACTTTAAACAATACCAATTCATCTCAAACTTATAAAACACAGATTGTATACAGCAGGAGTGTTCTTCAGCAAATTAGACTAACGTATTCATAGTCGAATAATTCCACTTAAATAACCTCTTGCCTGAATTACTTACAGACATTCCTACCAAGTTTCACTGCTTGATTCCCTCTAGCAACTACAGAGTTAACTTTTCACTCTCTTTTCTTAAATCACTTGCTTGTCTCCCAAAACGACACCCAACTCAACTCAGATTTTACCATTCCAATTATTATCCTGGGGATTTGAAATCCCCATGCTTATAATTACTTACTCCTTTCCTTCCACTATGCCCTCAAAGTTTCCAACCTGTTTTCCAATCTCTCTATCTATTGCCTGCCCGCTTGGGCCCAATCCTGCTTTTCTCGCTGAACCGTCCCTTCCATGGGCACCGGCTTTTTCCCTACCAATTTAGATAGGAGGGTGGGCTTCTCAACTAGCCCCCACCCTTCCTGGTCTCTTCTCTTAAACATTCTTACTCACAAGGCTACCCGAGTCCTCCCTCGTGAGGCTTGCCACTTGGGCAAAACGCAGGGCCCATTGGCGTTTAACTATTCAATTTTCTCTTGTGGCAAACACACTGCTGTTACAGCATATGCAAACACAAATGGTTAAATTCTGACAAGTCCCTGAAGGACCGGTACTTGCTTAGCCAGTGCTTCCTTTTCTGCCTGGAAGTCCTGTCTCAAGGCTTGCAACTTGCCCTGGGCATAGGTTTGAGTTGCTGCCTGGTTCATGATCTATGCTTTTAATTGCTCAATTCTAGTTATCAAGTACACAACTCTTCCTATTACTCCAACTTCTCTATTGCCCAGTCCTGCTACGACTGGGGTAGATCCACCTGACACCCTTCCCGGTCAACCGGGGTGGAGAGAGGAATGCTAAATCCCTCTCCGGTTCTCAGACTTACTGCGGCTGAGAGTAGGCACACTTTCATACTCACACACGTATGTCCAGACTGGCCACGTCTGTGTATAACGTTGAGAGAAGGTGCTGTGCAATCTCCAACTTGCTTCCTCTCTTGGGAGGGCAGTTCTTTTACACCCTGAAGTCTCCTGGGGCGTCTTTTCAGTGATTCCAGTCCAGGCCGGCTGCCTGTGGCTTCTTCAGCGTCCCCAAACCACGCCAGCTCCAGGGTCGCAAAGGCAGACTGTTGGATCTCACTGGACAGTTAAGCTTTGCAAATGTAATCTCAGCACTGTAACTTGTATTGCCTTTGGTTTGACTATGTCTATATTTTTTCACAGCCAGCTGGGGCCGAAAGTAGTTTTTCTTTGTACTTAGCCTGGTCTGCATTGATTCTTGACCTTGAACGCAGATTAACTTTCTCTTTATCTCTGGACCAAGCTGAATTTCAAATTAACCCGTTCCTTTCCTCAATAGACAAATTGCTCCCATTGTGTGTCAGAGGCTTTCTTTTTTGGTGATTAAAAACTCCTCTGAGATGTATGATCTTATCTAGATTGAAGGTACCTTCTAGTGGGCATTGTTTAGATGAATTTTCACGCGTGTAATGATTCCAATTCTCTAAATACCTGCAGGTTTTAGTACCATAATGTACGTACATAAAATAAGCTGTGGTACCCTTAGGGGGTGAGAGGGAATCCTTAGACTGTCCCCCACCCATTTTCCAATCACACACACAGGGAGGAGGATGCCCTGTCCGCGCTAGCGGCATATAAACTAAGGATCTCTCCCTACAGGGTACTCACACAGGAGAGACTAACGAGGATAGCCATGACCTCCTACACCTCCCTTCAGCAAAGAGCGTCGGCTAATCTCAGAGAGACGGCGCCGCTTACTCTGTTGCATCCAGTGAGATGGTCCGACTGTCAGTGGCTCACACGGAGAGGAAAAGGGGAGGGAAGATGGGTTCACACACTCCTAGACCCAGGCAGCCTCCTCGCCGGACGATGCCAGGCCGAGTTAGCGTACCGTGGGTCGGATCTCCTAAAAGATCCTCTAGTTACCGGGCTTGCGTTAGAGTAGTTCTGGTCACGAGCCAAAAGACTTCGCAGAGTACTCTGGGCGTCTTCCGGTAACACTCAATTCACACTGGTGTGTACACACACACACACACACACACACACACACACCAAGGCCTTACTCCAGGTACTATTCCCAAGTACCTCAGGTACTATTCCCAAGTACCTCGATGCATCACTCGAGGCGGTAAAAACCCCTCTTGAGGCGGTAAACAACCCCTCTGTCCGGACTATGAGGCAGTAAAAACCCCTCCTGCTGAGGCGGTAACAACCCCTCAACACAGGTGCAATCCTATGCACCTCGCATATGCATACAGGGGGCGGCAAACAATTCCCCTACGCCGCTCAGCATCTGACCTTGCTGCACAGTCAATAAGTTCGGATGGCGTGAGCCCAACAGGGACAGACGGCCCCACGGACAGTCCTCCTCCGACACCCCAATAGAGATTTCAAAAGGTCTCCTACCTCTATTGTGGCGCCATGGGGTTCGAAGGGGAACGATCCGTAGTAACTGCCGGTGCCTCTGAGGGCGTTGCCATCCCGGACGAGCCCCCAAATTGTCGGAGAAAAACTGAGTTCTCACTTTTTGTTTGGGTACAGCAAGTCAGAAGCTTTATTCACTCTCACAATTGTGCAGAGGGAGAGAGCCAAGCAGGTCTCTCTCACTGATACCTAATTACAACAAGCATTTATACCTTTCATTACAGAAAATAATGAGGGACAGCTGCATTTTGTTATACATAAGCCATCTTGATATCTTATTTCTTAATTGTTTTGACTCTTGCCAACATACAATATTTCCTATACCTTATCTACACAAGGTCTTCTACACCTTATCTATACAAGGTCACAATAACTTCTCACACAGTACTTTCTCACCCGCCTCACACAATCCTCGCTTCTACAAATCTCGCGTTATCAGGGCTACAGTTAGCCTGACTCTTGCTAACAAACTGTCATGCATTGCAGTTCTTTTCTGACAGTTCTTTTTCTGCTTCCACAAGTACAAAGAGGTTAAGTGATTTGCCCAAGGTCAGTGACAGTCCGGTATCAAATCTAGGTATCCTGACTCCCAGACTCTAATCACTAAATCGCACTTTAAGATTTTAAACCTGCATTGCTCAGTTGATCCATGTCTGGAAGCAGACTTGACTTTCCCAGTCAAGATTGGTCTGGAGGAACTCCTTTTGGAACAATCAGTGATAGCTGAGGGGAGCCATTAGTGTCAGTTTCAAAAGATAAGCTGCTCACATCCTTCTCTCCGGGGTGAAAGCTATTCCTTCTTTTGCGGCTGAAGTTTTAGTTGAGGCTCCATGATTGTCATGAACCGTCATTAAATCTAGACCTACTGTTCCAAACAGGTTGTTCAGGAACCTCTTAGAAGATAGTAGCTGGTTTAAAAAAAAATTCAGTGAGGAAGAATAGAAAAATGTAGCAAAGTGAAAAGGTAAGCTGTGGTGATATGGCCAAGCAGAGATGATTGCAACTACTTTCCTGACAGTTTAGTGAATTGCAGCAATGGTGGAAATGCAAAAATAAAGATAAAGGCCTGGAGAGAGGAAAGAGGCTTAAAGAAAACGAAGAGAGTATGTTAGGTGGAAGAAGAAGATATGTGAATGAAGATGTGAAAAATGAATGAGGGGTTGGTCAATGCCTGCTCAAAATACCTGCGTTTTGCTTTAAGGTTTACTCTCCTGAAGTCAGAAAATGTTTTAAACTGAAAACTTCACATTATATTTCCCTGCTTTCCTCCCCTGTTATTACTTTGCTATTTGATAGAATGTCAGTAACATTCTGTAAACTTTGCTTCAGTGTCACTAGCATCCTATTGCTGACATTAGAAACAACATACAAAGGTTCAGATCCACACCTGATGTATGTCAGTGTTCCTCCACTGAAGTCAATGGAGCTATTCTGATTTACACTGGCTGAGGAGCTGGCAGAGATTCCCTCCCCCCCCCACCCCCCTCTTACAGTGTTTATTTCTGTAGTGAAGGAGCAGTTTGGAACTAAAAGCCTTTTGCCTGGGTATTGGCCAGCAATGCAGCAAGCAAGAGAGGAGGAAAAAGCATTATTTTCCTCACAGTGAATGCAACTTTTTAATTGAGTCATGGCCTCTTGAGAGGAGACCTCATACTCACCTACATATGCTAAGCCAAAACCTGCTGTTGCTAAACTGAGCCATGCAAAAGGAGATGAGACTGGAAGGCAGTTGTCTATATGGAAGGTTCCAGAATTGTCATGTTGGCTTCTGGAGGGCTTGGCACTCTGCATTATTCTTTATTGATCCCTTTTCTACTTTCAACTCACTACCTCTGAATAGTAAAATTCAAAGTTACATAGGTGTTATCTGGGTCATTTAGATAATTAAAACTGTTTTCCACTTTCGTTTCATAGAAGCAGCTGTGGTGCAGTGCAGCTAGCACAGGGATGGTAATAAGGAGTTTTTACCATTGACTTGCTGTTTGACTGTGGGCAAGCCATTCGACTTCCATGTGCCTCCAACAAACAAACTTCTCCCATAAACCAAAATGGGCCATATGCTTTTGCTGACTTGCTTTTGTAAAGCACTGAGTTTTTGAGAAGGTTATTTATTAGTGTATATCTACACTTCCAGCTTGAGGAAACTGTGAGTCTGTCTCCTCAAGCTGGAAGTTACACCTCCAGCTCGATGTTTAAACATAGCCTTAGTGTTGTGTGCTTGGAGCACTATTCAGTAGTAGGAGCAAGTAAACAAATTTAAAAACTCATCAATTAGATTGGGCATGTACTGCCCGAATTCTGAATTTGGCTTTAAGCTGAGTTTCCAATAAAGACAGAAAATGACCTATGTGTGGAAGACCAAAGGCAACAGAGTCTATTGAACACGAAGCTAACTTTAAGACTTTCTTAGTGAGTTGCTGCAGTGAGAGTCATGCACGCACACGTACACAAATAATCACGCTCAGATCCAGTCTCAAACTAACTTTATTAACAAACAGAAAGAACATCCTGTGACTTGCTATATCTATAGACATACCATTGGGGGAGTTATATTACTTATGCCAATAACTTATAGTCTTTCATCTAAAATCACTAACTTCACTTGTTTTTGCTTTAACACTGTCTTACATCAGTGATGTGTCATGTAAGTAACCTTGCATCATAAGTGTGTAAGTTTAATACTGCACAGACCTGAATGCAACAACACCTTTAAGTATAATCTCAATTTATTGAATAACAAATTATTTGTCTGATGGCCAGGCATATTTCTCTCTCTAAATGGGTAGGACTTGAAAAAGTCCCTGGATGATTTGTTTGTGATTCTTTGGGTGCAGTTTCTTGACCCTGCTGAACTGTGATATCGTAATCAAATCAAGATATGTCTGTAGTTGGGTCTTGCTCCATTTCCCTACTTAATACTAATACTAAAGCAACAAAGGAAAGAAAGGGCACAACACTCCAGTCAACAACCATATCTCCTCCAAGATTACACCTGTCACTTCTGTGGGAAAATCTGCAGGGCACGAATTGGGCTCCTCAGCCACCTAAAAACCCACCAATGAACCCCCTTGGCAGACATCATCCTCACATTGAGGGATAGCTGAAGAAGAGAGAGACACTAAATAACTCACAGTTCAGCGATAGTGTTGTCGGTGTTAATTCTGGAACTTTCATAACAAATTAATTAGAGTTAGGTGTTAGCTTTGCTACGTGTGACAGATTTGTTTCTGCAGTGGATTTTGTTATCTCTATTGTGTACTGTGTAAAGCATCAGATGTAACTGTGACTGACTCGTTTTTGGTCTCCATGAACGTCTCTTTTCCCATTCTCTTGCTGTAATATGGTGTACTGTTTATTGGGAGCTTGCTTCTTACAAAACAGGTGGTGCCTGTCCAGCGCTGCCACAAGAAGCATTTTTTAATGTAGTTGTCCAGTTTCGTTTTCTGATTGCTCTTTTCTGACTTCCTAGGCTGAAATACTCTCTTCCAACATTTGAATAAACCGCTCAGTCAGGTCATTGTGGGATGGATTGTATGTGGCCATGGTTAGATGTGTGATTCCATTTAACTTTATGAATTCTTGAAATTCTGATGAAGCAAACAATTGAACATTATCACTGGCACCTGCTTTGAGGTTTTCCCCCACCCCTTGTAAACAAAGTGAGTCGGACTTCAGTTAGATGCACTCATATAGATGACACCGAAAATACATGCAGCCATTTTGAGCAGATATCTGTTACAGGAATGTATTATTTAGCTCTGAAAAGGTCCCATGAAATCCATGCATATGCACTGTCATGAAATCTATATATATCCTTGACTATTCCCACGGGTGGGTTGTTGCCTTGTCTGGTGCATTCTGTAACATTTGATACGCAGTACATTATTTGGACAACTTTTCTATTGGGCTGTTCATGTTTGGCCACCAAACATGGGTTCTTGCCGAAGTTTTCATTTTAATAATCTCTTGGATATCTTACATGCAGCATTTTCAACACTTGTTGTAGCTTTCTGAGGTTGACTGCTTGAATGGCCCCCACATAGGGACAAGTTTTCTGTGTCCTCAAACAGTAGAATGGGAGAGACTGCAACTGTGTTCAGACCTCCGTTTACTCACTTCAACATTGCAGAGATGCCTCATAAAGTCTCTATTTAAGATGTGTCAATTAAATCCATTGAATGTATTCTGCAAACTGATCCTAGACTATTCAGTGGTGGTTGGCGCAGTCCATAGGCATTTGAATGCTTTGCTGAGTTCCTATAGCCAACTTCATATTGGTACTTGCCAAAGAACAAAGTCCAGCATTGCAAACATGCAGAAGTCATTATTGGGAATACCTTTTCTGGGACTGAATAAAGATGTCAGCCTGATGGTCTGTTATTAAGGTGAAAGGTCAACTATATAAATACCAGTGAAATTTCTTAATATTCCCCAAACCAAATTGAGGGTCTCTTTATCTATTTGCACATAATTGTTTTCAGCTGATGTTAACAAACAAGATGCAAATAAAACTGGTCTTTCACAGCTATCAGGCAGAATATACTACATAACTGCTCCTGTGCATTGGGGTGAGACATCACAAGCCAATCTCTGGGGAAGTGCTAGGTCACTAGAATTCCTATCTTCCTTAACTAGTTCTGCATAGGTTAGCTGCTGCTGTATTTAATCTTTCAGAAACAGAGCGTTCAGGACTGTTGCAAGTTTTGGAAAAAAATGCTTGTAATTTATTAATCTCCAAGGAATGCAGCTGTGCAATGTTTGTAGGACATGGGACATTCTTTACAACAATAATTTTATCATCTAACTTATGTAGGCCCTTTTGATCGACAACATGGGTACAACTCTCAATTTTCTTTACGTTTAACCTTGTTTACTCTGACCCATGGCATGTCTAGCCTCAGCAACACAAACAATTCCAGGGATCTCTTCCAGTGGATCTTTGTTATAGGACAGAAGCTAATGCTACTCTAAAGCATTCCATTACATTGAAACTGTCCATTACGGGTGTACACAGTAAGGAATGATCTGTAAATAAGCATGAGCCAAGTCCATCTTTACCCACCTGCTAATGCACAATTCATGGTAAAAATATCTTTTGTTTGTGATAAGGGGTATTTGTTTACTTTTAAAATAGTATCAAGTATTAATTTGGTAGCAACAAAGATCTCTACAACCCTTTTCTTCTTGGGTGTAGCTGCAATTGACACTACCCATTTACTGTGATTTGCCTTATTCACAGTTCCTTCTAGCTCTAACTTCTCTAGTTCTGATTCATCTTTTGACCTGAGAGCATGTGGAACTGGGTGGGCTGTCTTAAAATTTAGCTGGCACACGTCTTCCACTGTTATTAATTGACCCATGCCACCATTGAAACCTATAACAGCTTTTTCTGGAAGTCTTGGTAAGTCATTTCCATGACTGTCAAGTGCATGTTGTACTGATGCTTTAGTACCATGCCCAAACCACCTCCTTACCAATAGCGGATGACAACCCAGCTCTATAGCAAATAGCCATAAATAGCTTATCTTTTTCCAACTTCAACATCCAGGATTGCCATCAACTTTTTCTTCTGTTTGTATGTCTGAAGATACTGTAATATTTAGCATGGCTCTAAATAGCTCTTGATGATCTTTAGAGGAGGAAATGGCAACTGCAGACCATGTTCTGTTCCATTTTTAAAGGATTCCCAGCCACTTGCAGTTCTCCTCAAATGATATCTATGGATGTATATAGTCACTGTCACTATCACTAGCACAAGATCTCAATGCACAGTTTTAATTCTTTTATTCTTTCTGATGAAGTTGTCTCAGATTTTCACATACAACATATATATGTCTTGTCTTACAGGACTTTAGACACAACTTTCCCTTGAAACAGCAGTCATATGGTTAAAGGTTTGTTCGGCCACTGTGAGAATATTTAAAATTTGTTTGCTTAGTCCAACGTTTACGGAATGTGACATTAATTTGATGTGCATCATCCTCACTTTGGGACAGTTTCTCTGTGTGTTGTGTTGCATTCTCCAGACAGTGTCTATACTTTTTGAATATGTCAGGTCAATCTCTCTTAGCAAACATTTCTGTATGGCTTCATGTGTCAGACCATCACCAAGTGATTCTCCAAAACATCTTCAAAATTAGTTCTAAATTCACAGTGTTGGGTTAAATTCGGCTGTTTTTTGTTGGCAAAAGGTTGTGGAAATGAATGCCTTATATAGATATTATGGTTATTTTTAAAATTTATCTCTTTTTGCTTCACTGATGCTGTGAATATATAAGGCAGTCCATAAGATTTACATCCTCTGTGGCTGACAAAGTGTACCTTTTTGTTATCTGCTCACTATTAGTGTAGCAAAATACCTCAACATTTTCTGTATAGAATTCTGAGCTATCACAGCATTCATCATAGGGATCCACGTGTCCAAAAAGCTAGAAGGTATTCCTATAACAGGTCAATTTGGCTACAAGAAATGTAATGGTTTTTGTATGTTTTCCAAGAATGGGAAAAGTAAACCATAAGATACATAATTTGTAAGAATTTTGACAATGCAAAGAGCACCACATGTCTTATCATTATGTAAGTCATTTGGACAATTTTCTATTTAATTTAACAATATTAAACCAATAAAGTAATACATCACAGGCTTACGTCTAACTAGATGAGTTGGGACGCACACAGAGAGAAATAATAGACAATAATCTGTAACAAAGAACCGATTATTGTAGGCAACATTTTAAAAAAGTTAAAGACACAAACAGTAAAATTTGCCTTTGTGTACCTGAAAGTCGTGACAATGACACTTAAATAGCAAATGAAAAAATGTCTCAGTAAATTTGGCAGCTTTACAGTGTGATTTTCTTTAAAAGGATGAATCATTTAGTATCTCCTAAGCTGGCTAGATCTTCGGGCTCAACAGGTACTGATCAATGGTTCCATGGCTAGTTGGCAGCCAGTATCAAGCAGAGTGCCCCAAGGGTCAGTCCTGGGGCTGGTTTTGCAGTTTCCTGCAATTCCCTCCACTACAGTATTTCAGACCAGTTTACAATCACCCATGGGAAAAGGTCCTGGATCTGCCCTAAGTGTCTCTGTGCCGTGATGATTATGCCAACCCACTAACAAAATCCAAATAGTTTTCACCTAGCTGTACAATATTTCAGGTGCCTGTTTCCTGGATGCATAACAGGGGCATTAGCGGGTACCACAGCATGCTTCTCTTGCCATGCCAACTCAGATTCACTTCACTACCGAGGTCCAGCTGTGATCTTAAGGGGAACTGGCTACTTGCCTAAGGGCCCAGTGCTTACAGATCCAAACATCTACTCTCATGACCTGTTCCTTTGCTCCCCGTAGAGTGCTCCTCATCCATACTAAGTCAGAGATACCGCACCACTGAGGCACAGCAGTTACCTTCCAGAGGGAACTCACCAGCTGTCTGCAGGCCAGATGCACAGTATTATGCCAACCCTTCCAGTTATCAATAGGACCCTTAGAAGGATGTGGAAAAATTGGAAAGAGTCCAGCGGAGGGCAACAAAAATTATTAGGGGGCTGGAGCACATGAGTTATGAGGAGAGGCTGAGGGAATTGGGATTGTTTAGTCTGCAGAAAAGAAGAATGAGGGGGGATTTGATTGCTGAAATGGATCTAGACTGTGGTACCAGATAACAGAACAAGGAGTAATGGTTGCAGTGGGGGACGTTTAGGTTGGATATTAGGAAAAACTTTTTCACTAGGAGGGTGATTGTAAACTGGTCTGAAATACTGTAGTGGAGGGAATTGCAGGAAACTGCAAGTCCTCCCTGGGTTATAAAGGCCAGAAGATGTATGAAGCATATGGAATGGAGAGGACTGTTTTTTATCCACCCAAAAAAATTATAATATTTGATACCTGAGTTATCCAGGGACAACTGGGGAGTGCATATATTTTTGGCTGATTTAGGAGGGAACTGTTAATTCCCGGGGAACTCAGCTGGAGGGGTGGGCGAGGCAGCCAAGCTAATTGCTAGCACTTTCTTATTACAGGTGTCCAGTGCAGGTACTTGTTACAAAGGTCATATGGTTCCCTGAGAATCCAGAGTTGGAAGTGAACTTTGCTTTAAGGAAGCTGTGAAAAGGCTGTGATTCCTAGTGTCTGGCATAGCAGAGAGATAGCCCCGCCCCCTTTTGTCCACCTTCCCCTTTATCATCATACGAAAGGAGGGTGGTGGGTGTGACGGGATCCCCCCAGGGTGCAGCCTGGGACTGTGGGACCACTGTGCTCCCTTAACTCTCTCCAACCTGGGCTGTCTCTCACAGTGCCTTGCTAGTGACCATCAACAAACCCCTTCAGGCGCTGTTATCACTCAGCACAATTGCACGTGGAGCCCCACACCCAGCTATATTCCATGAATGCTCCCAGAGCCACTCATGAATCACACAGAGAAAGGCACCAGAGCCAAATCCCACCAGCTCCGTACTTCAGGAATATACCATCTTGCAATGCTCAAGATGGGCAGTGCAGATTTATTAATTGGTTCACCACTTCAACAATGGAAAGTGGTTATACACCAGCCTTTGCAAACCTGAGCAGTTTTGCCATACACTTCATACAAACTCACTGGTAAAGATAAACAGTTAAACAAATTTATTGACTATAAAAGATAGATATTAAGTGATAGGCAAAAAGTCAGTGTTAGTTACCAAAAGAAATAAAATATAAGCACACAGTCTGAACTCTCAACCCTATTACACTGGGCAGCAACTAGATGAAGCAGTTTTTCTCACCCCACTGGATATTGCAGTCCTTAATATACAGGTTTGGCCCAGGTTTAAGGAACAAGCTCCTGTGTTGGAGTCTTGTCTTTTTCTCAGTGTCTTGATTGCTTGCAGCATAGGTGGGGGCGGGAGAAGGGCCAGGCCTGGGTCCCCTGTGTTCAGTTTTATACCCTCAGCCCATGTGCTTGTAGAACACAAGTCCAGGCATGTTTGGGGGGCATTGCTGATTCTCCAGGCAAAGTTGAGCAATCACCCTGGTGTGGCCTCATGCAGGTGAGTCATTGAATTATAGCTCCCTTGCTGGACAATGCCTGTTGATGGGTTGTTTCACACCCTGCCTGGGCGTTGGTTACTTTCCTTGCTGTTGCCTCTGGGGAGCTAATATTTGGCTGATTCCCCAATTTACAACATGTTTTAGTGACAACCATACAACACAATTCTCATAACTTCACATGCATTAATGATATACATACATGGATAGAGAAATGACTTTCAGCAGATCATAACCTTTCCCCTGATACCTTACAAGGCTGCTTTATATGTAAGATCACAATTATATACAGATGAAGAATATGGGGGGGTTACAGGGTGCTCCCCCAAGGTACAGAACATCATAGTGGGCTCCTAGCAATGGATCGAGACCAGGCTGGGAAGGGGAGGGATGATGGCAGTCCTCCCAAATAAGTGAAAATGATTAAGGAAAGAATGATGGCCTAGATTGAACGAGTTATTGCTGGGTGTTCCCAGTTAACTCACATTCATTGCACCTTGTCTTTTTTCCTGTGTGACTGGGACAATGAGAAAGTGGGTCATATGGTGAGGATATGCAAAGCTTCTGAACTGAAAGGAATGTGAAATGCTAAAAGAGCACTGACTAACTTTCACTTAGGCAACTTCCCCCTGACTTACCCAACATACGGCGCATAAATTTGCTTTAACGTGTATATGCTGATATACTCTTTCTGCCTTTCTTTCCTTAATTGAAGACCTGAGCCATTTACTTCAGAGGGAGCTGAATTTGACCCTAATTGCGACGAGTTCCATTCTCCATTTGTGTTTGTTTGCATGCCTCACTCTTACATGGAGCAGTTTCTGTCTTATTGTGGAGGATCCCTACAAGCCTTTAATGCCATAGAGCAAACTGGTGGTATATATTATAGATTTTCATTGTAGTTTGGCTTCTTTTTGGAGCAGGGATGTGTGAAAAAGATGTTGATTATTCTCATGTTTGCTTGCTAAAACCAAGAATTTTCTTTGAGTGATATTCCCTATTGTATTCCACTGAGGGTTACACATGTGCCTCATGCACCCAGAGTTGGAGAATTTCAAAGCAGTGTCTGTTGGTCCGTGCATGTGCCCTGACTCATCTCATTCTTCTGTCTGAGGCAATAAAGGGCGGGGCGGACCAACCGCATCCCCAGTTCCTTCTCACTGCCGCATGGTCTTGGTTGGAACCTTCAGTGTCCTCATCTCTGAGGAAACTTTATTTCTTTTGATGAATCCCATCTCTTCAACCAGAAGACAGATAAGTGGCGCCCTAACAAATCCATAGCCATGAAAAACATGTCACGGACAGTGAAATCTGACCTCCCCCTGTAACCTCCGACCATGTGCTGGGCTAGTCCAGGCCAGGCTGAGGAAAGACAGGACTTCCTCTTGCCGTGCAGGGGCCACTCCCAGGGCTGGTCAGACCAGAGCTGGCCCACAACATTTTGGCACCTGAGGCGGGGAGCTCAAATGATGCCCCCATGTCCCCTCGCTTGGGCCAAAACTTTGAAAGGTCTCAATTCTGCCTTCCTCCAACACAGCACTCCAACATCTCTGTGCATCTAGAGCAGACAGAATACATATGCACCAGCAACAGACACAATTTTCTACACTCTGGGTCCTAGTGGCACCCCCTTCTTCCCCACAGTCTGGCACCTGAGGCGGCCGGCTCAGTTCGCCTCATGGTAAGGCCAGCCCTGGGTCAGACCCACCTCCGTGAACCTCCCCCAGCTGCAGGAAGAGCCCACCTTCACTTCTGTACTTCCTTCAGCGCTGGGCTCCCAGCCAGCAGCCCCAATCTCCTGCACGTCATCCTGTTCACCAATTCCCCTCCCGAACTTCCCATGTCCTATCTTTCAGCAGGCTGTGCATGCAGACATTAGGAACAAATGTGAAGACAGCAGCCTTGGAGACAGAAGAGTCAGCATCAAAACCACCATTGTGGCCAATCTTGAAGTGTGTGTATGGGGGAGGGTTACGTCTACCATCATTTACCTAGGAACCTAAGCCATTTCTGTGCATTATTCAAAAGTGGAGTCTGCTTGTATGTTGCTAAATACTGCAGTGAACCTTCTGCCTTTTTGACTAGCATTATTTTTTGTGTGTGCATAATTCAACATGTTCTTGTTTTTTACATAGTGCAGAATTTAGACAGCTATGTCAAAATGCTCTTAGGTATTTTCTATGTCCAGAGGCTGAGTGACATGAATACTGTGTACCAATTCTAACATGTAGATCTACCAGAAAAGGAGAAAAAAGACATGTAAATAGAAGAATCAGAATAGTGCCTGAAGTAATGTATCTGTTCTTAAAAAAAAAAAAATAGTGCATGCATGCACGTGCCTGTATCTGTTGATGCCTACTGGAATATATAGCATTTCTGAGAAAGGTGCATTCAACATAGTGGAATAATAGAAAGTCACAAATTGGTCGTAAACATTATTAATACAAAAATGTTTTGTCCTGTCTACTGTCATATATTGTGCTAAATGTTGTTTTCTTAGTGAACAGCCATCAACTGAGAGAAGGAACCCATATTCAGAAATATAACTGTAACGTGTTGGAAAATAACCTGTTCCTATGTTCCGTGCATATTCAAATCTGTTTTTATTATGTGCAAAGAATTCAGGGTCATGCCCATAGTTGGTAGCAATATATTGTAGCATGTAGAAAGTAACATATCCTGCTGTGTTGGTTTAAAGTGAAGTTGACACTATTACCTTTATGGATATTCTGATATCAGAGAACCAGAAACCTGCCTCTACACACACTTTTAGAGACCAAGGGCATCACCCCCCTAGTATATCAGTCTTCACAAACAAGAGTCCTATATTTGATCCAGGATTCCAAGCTGTTTCACGCTACAGGCTGAGATCATTTGCAGACTGTCCAAATTTGTGTAAGGTTTTTTTTTTTTAAACTATCACAGCAAGTTATCAGAGGTTAGAACAGCTGAATGTCCCATAAAATGCAGAAAGGCTGAGTCTCGGACAAACAAATGCTATTAGGTCTTCTGCTATCTCACCTATAAGCCAGGAGAGTGGTTTTATTTTAGCTGACATCAAATAATTTAAAAACCTATCTAGGATGATGAGTTGCCACAGCTGAATCAATGGAAGAATCTTTTTTTTGCCAAGAATTTTGATGACACTAAAATTTGTAGAGAAATTTAAAATCCTTGTTGGAGTGGGTTGATTAGTGAGATTTAATTTTGCTTTTAGCTCTCTGATATTGTTGTAAATATTTTCCATATGTTATGCATAACAAAAAAGTACATTAATCTGTCAAAATATAAATGATTTTCTTCTGGCCACCAGGGCTTAAGGGAATTATTTAAAGTCAGTTGTGCTATTTTTTTGCCCCCAGGATGTGTAATATATATTTTAAGGGAATGTGGATTACTGTAAGACACCTATATTATTTGTGTGATTAATATTAGTGTTACAGTGAATGAGGTCTTGTGGTCCTATTTTGCTCTTATAGTGACTTAATCATTTCTCACAACAGCAAAGTCATCTTAATAAAACATTCCACACACCAGTTTGTTTTTCCACAAATGACAAATGCAACTGTAGTAAGATGTGAATTTTCTGTTGTTAAATATATAGCATCATAAATTTAATTTACTGTACTACATGTACATGATAACATTATACAGCATGGCTGAATCTGAATCCAAACCCATTTCTTCTAGCTTGTGGGGGTTGAAATGTAGATTGTGGCAAAATAGTACATTTAAAGTTCAATCCTCAGGATAATAAGTCTGTAGTTTTGGTTATGGAATTGCAAACTGTGAAAAAGGTCAGCTTTGTGGAAGCATATTTAAAATTTCATGTTTGTAATTTGTAATGATATGTGTAATTACTTGATCATCCCTGCCAGATAATAATGATGCCCAGATTTTCAGCATTTTATTCTGATTTTCTGTTTTGTTTTGTTTTGTTTAGTGACAGGTTTGTACTTATTCTGTACTAACGGTATATACTTATTCACATGACTTTTTCATCTATAGAAAAGTTGCAATATGAGGAATTGAAAGTGTTCCAAAATGTGGAAGAACAGAATTCAATTGTACATGTATGTATATAAAACAAAAACACAGTATACTCAATGGTGAAATGGAAATTATGCTGGTACTTTCAGATGAGTGTTGCTTTTTAAATTGTGTAGTGGCAATTGCATTACACAGTGAAAGTCCCATTGTAAAGGCCTGATCCTCAGAGGTGCTGAGCACTCATAGCTGATTATCAGACCTTAAGGATGAAATCTACCCCTGTTCTGAAAGCCTATGCATCCCTTAAACCTTTTATTGAGGGTTAGGTGGGACTTAAATGGTGCATAGGCCTTGTGTTGGTCCTCTGTATGGATGAATGGTTTCAGAGTAGCAGCCGTGTTAGTCTGTATCCGCAAAAAGAACAGGAGTACTTGTGGCACCTTAGAGACTAACACATTTATTTGAGCATAAGCTTTCGTGGGCTACAGCCCACTTCTTCGGATGCATAGAATGGAACATATATTGAGGAGATATATATACACATACAGAGAGCATGAAAACCACAGAACACCACTAGCTGTCACCTTCAGCCCCCAACTAAAACCTCTCCAGCGCATCATCAAAGATCTACAACCTATCCTGAAAGATGATCCCTCATTCTCACAGATCTTGGGAGACAGACCTGTCCTCGCTTACAGACAACCCCCCAACCTGAAGCAAATACTCACCAGCAACCACACACCACTGAACAAAAACACTGACCCAGGAACCTATCCTTGCAACAAAGCCCGATGCCAACTCTGTCCACATATCTATTCAAGTGACATCATCATAGGACCTAATCACATTAGCTATGCCATCAGGGGCTCGTTCACCTGCACATCTACCAATGTGATATATGCCATCATGTGCCAGCAATGCCCCTCTGCCATGTACATTGGCCAAACCGGACAGTCTCTACGCAAAAGAATAAATGGACACAAATCTGACATCAGGAATCATAACATTCAAAAACCAGTAGGAGAACACTTTAACCTGTCTGGTCACTCAATAACAGACCTGAGGGTGGCAATTTTGCAACAGAAAAGCTTCAAAAACAGACTCCAACAAGAAACTGCTGAACTTGAATCCATATGCAAACTAGATACAATCAACTTAGGCTGGAATAGAGACTGGGAATGGCTGAGCCATTACAAACATTGAATCTATCTCCCCATGTAAGTATTCTCACACTTCTTATCAAACTGTCTGTACTGGGCTATCTTGATTATCACTTCAAAAGTTTTTTCTCTTACTTAATTGGCCTCTCAGAGTTGGTAAGACAACTCCCACCTTTTCATGCTCTCTGTATGTGTATATATATCTCCTCAATATATGTTCCATTCTATGCATCCGAAGAAGTGGGCTGTAGCCCACGAAAGCTTATGCTCAAATAAATTTGGTAGTCTTGAAGGTGCCACAAGTACTCTTGTATGGATGAATGTTGCTCTGAACACATGACTTATATTGAGAGAGAAAAGAGAATATCATTCCTTTCGTGCTGGGCACCTGTATAGTTTTTAGCATCTTTTAAGCATATTTGCTACCTTTTTAGTAATGTAGTAAAATATTGAGTACATCAATATTAAAATTGTTGCAATGTTTCTTTAAAAGTATTGTGTTAGTAAGGTATGTCAGAGAGCAAGAATATACAATATACCAATAAAATGCAGTATGTCATTACTGCACAAATATTATGATGAGTATCTGAGTGAAGACACAGTACAATACCTTCTCATTAGTCATGGAATTAGTTTGTTTATTTTGAGACAGAAAATGTTCCCATCTCACAGTGACTGGATGCATATACAAAAATTTTATATAATATACACAATGTATTGACAACCATGATCACAGATAAACTCCACCACAGAACATAGCTATGTACGGTCCCCAAAGTCGCCCCACTTGGGCAAAACCTGAAGAAATAGATGGCCTTTACACTCTGTCCTGAAGGTCAACAAGTTCAGGCATTGGTGGGACAATGGGAGGAGTGAATTCTAGAGCCAAGTGTCCATTTCTGAGAACACCAAACCTCCAGCTCCCTTATGTTTAAATTCGAGGATTGTGATGAGAGCTCCTTAACTGATCTCAATAGTAGCAAGCTGGGAGAGGCGAAGCTGTCAGTTCCTTGTCCTTATGGACACCATTGTTTAGTGATTACAGCCAGGGACTGGGAGCCAGGTATCCTGGGTTTTATTCTCAGGTCTGTATTCACATGCTTTGTGATCTCAGGAAGTTACTTGCCTTCTCCGAGTCTCAGTTTACGCATCTGTACCTGACCATATTTACCAGGCAAATTGCTTACCAGGGCTTATTTTGGGCTAGTTGGGCTAATATGAATATTATTGAGGGCATGATTTGACCCTTTTATGTGCACTTTTCATAAGACATTCTAAGTCTCAAAGGTGCGATAGTCACGTGGATACTTTATATTGCACCTAAAAGTTTTAAGCAAAATATCCTTGTTTTGTTCTATTCACTATTGCTGTTTTGTTAGCTGTGTATCCTCACTGTTATATTATGGTGCAACAAATGATATTCAAGAAATCAGAATACCGTAGTCAAGACCTCTGAAAACAGTTCACATTGTATACCCTGTATGCTCTCTGAAAGAACCCCAGTAAAATATTGGCATTCATACATAGCAAATATGTATTGTGCATATTACAGTTTTAAAAGTACTTAAAATTATCATACTCCTAATGAAAGTTGTCTATAGGGAGAAAAATGATGTTGGTAATTACACTAAATTCAGCTAGGATACGGTGGACAAGAGCTTTAAAAACTTCAGAAACATCAATTAAAGCCCAAGTTCTGTGCAATAAGCATCAAAAATTGATAAAAACTCAAATTTAGGTTTTTAGATTTAGTGTTTAAATCAATCAACTGCAAACAAGATTTAATTAAAGAATATTATTTCAAAGTGTAATTACCTACTGGGATTAGAATGAACCTCTATTGCCCATAATGTTCTCCTACTGTGATCCCACACTGAAAAATGTTGAGTTTTAGATTAATATGCATCTTGTAAGTACAAGTCCTAATCTCAATCTTAAAGGACATTTAAAACACACTTGGAACCTTCTATGCAATCAAGCACAGTGTGACTACAATGTCCACCATGCTAAATTTGTGATTACATTTTTTATGTGCATGATTTAAATCGCGTTAGCAGCCGTCCAGGGAGCATTTTACCCTGCATATTAATTACACAAAGGCTTTGTCATGTGAGGGTCTCAGTGGTCATGGTCTGTAATCCAGCTCATTTGAACTGTGAGTACAGTTTTTGAGCATGCTGTGCACATTAAGCCCAACTTTAAAGCTAGAATATGCTGAGATGGTTAACAGGTATGGTTCCTGCTTAAGGAATGAATGCCATTTATTTAGTGACATCTGCAAACTAATTGCTTAAAAATCTGAAACTGAAAAAGCATACTCAGGAGGCTGTTATAAATACACAATGAAATACAGTAGATGATATTCTAGCATTGTCTTGTCTCCAAAAAGCAAGACGTAAATGATATCACTATTAAATAAAAAATCACAATTTGTATATCAAAAAGTGATTATAGTATTTCTTGTTTTCTTTAATTTATCAGTAGTTTTGAATCTGATAAGGTATTTGGAACTTTTTTTCTTGTTGTTTAGTAGAATACCATCGCTTCTCCCTAATTTATCCCATGTCTTGTTTGTTTTGTCTGTCTTGGGTTATTTAGATTGTAAACTCTTTGGGGGAGGGGAATGTACCTAAATGTGCTGGGTAAGTATATGGTGCCCAACCAAATTCACGGTCAATTTCACAGTCATAGGATTTTAAAAATAGTAAATTTCATGATTTCAGCCATTTAAATCTGAAATTTCAGAGTGTTGTAATTCTAGGGGTGCTGACCCAAAAACGAGTTGTTGGGAGGGGTGGGGGGGTCGCAAGGTTACTGTAGAGGGGGTTGCAGTACTGCTACCCTTACTTCTGCGCTGCTGCTGCTGCTGGTGGGGCACTCCCTGCAGAGCTAGGCGCTCAGCCAACAGCTGCCACTCTCCGGCTGCCCAGCTCTGAAGGCAGCGCAGAAGTAAGGGTGGCAATATGACAATCTTCCCCCCCCCGCCCTAAAATAACCATGCGACCCCCCCCTGCAACTCCCTTTTGGGTCAGGACCCCCAATTTGAGAAATGCTGATCTCCCCCATGAAATCTGTATAATATAGGGTAAAAGCACACAAAAGACCAGATTTCACAGGGGGAGATCAGATTTTACGGTCTGTGACGTGATTTTCATGGCCGTGAATTTGGTAGGGCCCTATAAATGATCATAAGAATATAAAGCCGAACTGAAACATAATTTAATCAAGGCACATATTTTTTGGTATCATCTTAGAAAACTTTTATAAAATCTATATCCTTAGCTGTCTTAAAGCATCTATCTTCATTTTATGTATAAAAGAATAAGTATGTCAAAAAAAACTTAGGACCATTAACAATGAAAAGTCCTGTTAGATCATTGAGTACCTTATTGTGTGTAAGGATTATAGGGCCAAATCCTGTTTGCCTTTTTCACGTAAGCAGTCCTAGTCAGGTCAGTGGAATTCTTGTGTGAGCAAGGCGAGTAGGATTTGACTCTTTAGTTTAGTCTTGGGCTAGACCTGGGGTTCTCACAACAAATTTTTTGGTAGCCTCACAGTGCGGCCACCAACACTTGCTAGTGACCGCTCTGAAAATTTTTCCTAAAATACTTAATTAATTTTAGGAAAAACAAATAAATATGTACATACACATGTCCAAATATTGTAATTTTCTTATGTAGGGTTTTTTTTGCGGATTCAATAATAAAAATAATGTACAGTTGTCTCTATTCTTTACTGGACCTAACCAGAATACACAAGTAAGGTGCTTTGCATGTTCTTGTATTTGTTGTTATTTCTTTTGCTTTTTTGGTTGCTTTTTTAAAAGACTTGCTAGCTGGTAAGTCTGCTGCTATGAAATGTGATACTTGTATGTTAATATCACTTTTCACAACCTCCCAGCTACCTACTAAGTCTGCTGTGAAAAGTGATATTAACAAACATACAAATATCACTTTTCACAGCAGATTTACTCAGCCCCGGCAAGCCCAGGAACAAAGTAAGCCCTGGATGAGGAGATGGGTAGGGAGGCAACCAGGGCCGGCTTTAGGCCGATTCCCCCGATTCCCCGGAATTGAGCCCCGCGCCTTAGGTGCCTTTTTAATTTTTTTTACTCACCCGGCGGCGGTCCGCTCCGGATCTTCCGCCGCACATCGGCGGCTGGGGGGGGTCTGCTCTGGGTCTTCGGTGGCATTTTGGCAGCGGGGGGTCCTTCAGTGCTGCGGAAGACCTGAAGCTGAGTGAAGGACCCCCCACCGCCGAAGTGCCGCCGAAGACCCGGACCGCCGCCGGGTATTCGAATCGGGCCCCACAGGTCCTAAAGCTGGCCCTGGAGGCAACAGGGGCCAGGGGTAATGGCGGGGGTGAGTCCGGGGAACAGAGCCCAAAGCCCTGTGCCTAGGGAACAGAGCCCAAAGCCCTGCACCTGTAGTCTGTGGCCCGTGGCCTGAGCCCAAAGCCCAGCAGCCAGGGGATGGAGCCCACCACTGCTTAGTCGAAGCCAAAGCCCCATGGCTGGAGCCTGCTGCCCACCACCCCAGGGCTGATGTCCGACCCCACCACCTCTGGGAAGGTGGGGAACTCACAGTCTGCCTGCTCCTCCAGCATTTGTGTCTCCAGAATGGGGGGGAGGGGCATGGATAGGGGCCATTGCTTTCTCCCCACACCCCCAATGAATGCCCAGGAGGCTGTGGCCGCAAGAAAAGCCTCTGGTGGCCGCATTTGAGAAATGCTGGGCTAGACTCTGCAGTCCTTAATTACTTCTCACTCAGGAAAACTCTCATTGAAGCCATGTATTTGAAATTATATAGGCAATAATTTTATTATAATAGATGTGTAGGACTAATCAAATAATGAAGGTAGCTTGGGAGCTTCTATTCTCCCAGTCTCTTAACATGAGAACAAGATACATTCAATGAAATGAAAAAGTGGGAAATTCAAAACTGTTAAAAAGAAATACTTTTTTACACAATGTGGAGTTAGACTGTGGAACTCACTGTCACAGGAAGCCATTGAGAACAAGAATTTAGCGAGATTCAAAACGAGATTAGACATTCATATGGCTAACAAAGATGTCCAGAGTTGTTACAATTAATGCTAACAAACTTATGGAAAGGAAGTTGAACCTTATGCTTCAGGACATAAGCTGATCTCAAACTACTAGAGGTCAGTATGAGACCTAACATGGGGAGGATTTTATTCCCCCATCTACCCATGGAGGAGTTATGATGCCTTTCTCTGAAGCATCTGGTGCTGGCTACTGTTGGAGACAGGATACCTGACTTAAGCGGCCCTCAGGTCTGATCCAGTGAGGGTGGTTCTTATGTTCCTAAATGAAGAAAACGGTTACAGAAATAGATACCAGATTTATTTCAGTGATATATTTGGAAAAAACTTGTCCTACAGGAATATCTAATATGTATTAATGTACATGTTTATGCATTTAAAAAGGTCTCTGGTGTTACCTGTGGACTGCATGTTGCTAAATGTACAAAACTGAAAGGGAAAAGGCGCACACATTAAGTATTTCCACTCATGACCGTAACACAATGTAGATGGTAGCCTCTTGCTCTACAGACAATTCACTCAACACTTGAAGAAGTAGGACTACACTGTGATGTTAGAAGGGAAGTAAAAATGAGGAAGACACTAAAAACAAATAGTAGAGGATTCTAAATACTGAGGATTATCTTATACTTAAATAGATAAAAGATGCAAAAGAAAATCCAGCTACATTTTCATTCTGGAGAGAGTGGAAAGGAAGAAAATATACTATATATAACAGTGGCTCTCAACCTTTCCACACTATTGTACCCCTTTCAGGAGTCTGATTTGTCTTGCATAACCCCAAGTTTCACCTGCTTGCTTACAAAATTACTTGCTTTCAAAATCAGACGTAAAAATACAAAAATGTCACAGCAAAGAGTTACTGAGACATTGCTTACTTTCTCATTTTTACTATATAATTATAAAAGAAATCAATTGGAATATAAATATTGTACTTACATTTCAGTGTATAGTATATAGAGCAGTATAAACAAATAATCGGATGAAATTTTAATTTGTAATAACTGCTAGTGCTTTTTATGTAGCCTGTTGTAAAACTAGGCAAATATCTAGATGAGTTGATGTACCCCCAGGAAGACCTCTACGTACACCCAGTGGTATGTGTACCCCTGGTTGAGAACCACTGGTCTATAATAATCAGTAAGATCTGGGAAGGGGCATTAAAGTGACCTCTAGCGTCTGAGCCCTCCTTACTCTGACTGCAAATTGTCATCTGTCTCTAGTTATTCAATCAAGTATTGCTTTTATATTTTTTTGCTTGGGGGAAACTATTGACTAAAATACACTTTCTTTATGGCATTTATTACATTGTCTAAATATATGGGAGAACAAGGAAAAAAACTCTGGCTGAGGACTGGATTAAGACAAACTAACAGAATTTCATATGGTAGAAGTTTTCAGTTACTCAAGGGCTTACTCTTTCCTCTTGTTTTTCAAACTTGTTCACATCACTTCCAGCACAGTAAATGCTTTGGCAAGTAAACAAATAATTGAAACAAATCATTCTGAGTATGGATGGATTCATTCTTTTTAGGCTAAATGCAAGGAAAAGAGATTTGTTTGTTCTTAAACCAATCTCTTTAGGGCATATTCTGGCTTTCTAAGTCACAGATAAAAGGGACTTGCTGTGGACACAGTGGCACAATGAGGACAGACACATGCATGGGATTAAATGGCAGGCCACAACTTTTATTAAACTTTAACAACAAAGGCGGGATGCTACCCGCCCATCACCCATACTGTTTTATACCAGGCATTTAAGTGGTTTCAGTGCGGTGGTTACAGAGCACCTTACCACATATCCTGTAACTGGCACCAGGGTTATAGGGTGTCTTACCATATAACCCATAGTACGGGGTAGGCTCTCCTCAGCCTATCCCACAGGACTCAGCTCTCTGAGTCCTAGTATCCTCCCCCTCCCCCCCACAAGGGGACAGAGTGCTGTAGGATGGGGACCTCAGCCTATGAGGGTCATAGAATCTTACCTCAGGCCACAAGGTCTCGCCCTATCACATGAGCCCTAGGGCCATCACCAAAAGCCTAAGTCTTTTACCTCCGGGAACCATTAATTTTATTCTCTTAGCGTCAAGTTGCAATGGGTAAACGCCACAAGCACCACCTCAGTTAGATACCAGGTGCATTCCTGCTTAACCCACTGTAGCTTGCAGGTGCTTCGAGGAAGGCAAAAAACTCCCTGGTCCTCTGTCAATTGGCCCATGGTAGAGAAATTCCTTCCTGACTCCCTAAACAGTTGATTGGCTAGATCCTGCAGCATCTGTCAGGCTGTGTTCCCATTCCTGGTTCAGGTGGGTAGGGTGGGCTGCTGGAACAGAGCTGAAAGAAGCGCCACATGGCCCTTGTGCTGGGCTAAATCCTGGGAGCTGGGACATGCTGGCCAATCAGCACCCCTCTCCCTCAGCTGACGAATGGGTGCCAGAGACTCCCAGGGGGAGGAGCTATCTATTGTCCCTTGGTGAGTGTCTCCCTTCCTTGCTGCTGAGACTGTTCCCCTTTCACTGCCGGCCCCATCGATTTCCCCCACCTATTGATGTATATGGGTGGCATTTTCCTGAATTTAGCTTTTGATGTAGGTCTTTTGTATGAACATTTTTCTGTATGAAAAGAGAATAAAATATCACAAAAATCTGAGGTGTCTATGGATTTGCCACAAATTTACCAGGCCATATGAAAACATAAGGATAAAGATATATAAAAATTGCATTGAATTGGATATCATTCTGAATTTCTCATGTGGAGGCTTTTCACAGGGTGTTTGCTTAAATAACTATTGCAATACTTGAGGATTCCTGAATAGGACCTTACCTTAGATCTTAGTCCATCCCGTGCTTTGCTGCACATTGGTCTACCCACATTTCCCATCCTTGCCTGTCAACTGCCCTTCTCTCCAAATCTTCCCATTTCATGGTGAGGTGCTTGATGTCATTCAGAACTGTTTGTTTCCATGTTTCCATGTTTCCATGTTCGCAGTATTCCTCTCATATTGTAGGCAGTCAGCTAAGACATACTGGGCCATTTTCTGTCCTCAGTTATACCCACTAAAATCAGCGGGGTTGCACAGGTGTAAATGAGAGTGGGGTTTGGACTATAGAGCTGCAGGCGCAGTTTACTTTTTATAATTTTCTCTGTTCTCAAACAAAGTTGGGTTTTTTAAAGTTGAAGTTGTGCTAAAAGACTTTTAAGGGAAAATGCCATTTCAGTGCTAATGTCTGGCCTCTAATAGACTTGATTGTGCTTTCTAATAGAGATGTACAGTAATGAAATACACAGATTGAAGTTGTGAAGCTATTTTTCTTGAAAATCCACCCCAAATCTTTTACATTAAATTTTAATCAGTCTTGAATTTTGAAATCTCAGCATAGAACTGTTGATATGGGTCTCCTTTGATGAATTATAAAGGTAAGCTTTAATGAACAGTGAATAGGATCACCTTTACTACTTGGGGTAATAGAATAAAAAAGCAAACAAACACATTTTTCTTACTGCCACATGCCTCTCCTTAATAATAAGTTTTGTCTTTTCTGCAGAAATAGATGCTGTATAAAGTCTCATTAAATTAGCTGACTGATGGAATAAATACACAGCCTATGGCTCTCCAGTCCATAGTAAACTAAGCAAGGGTCTTGATAACTTAGAGTTCTGCTTATTTACACATGCCTTGGACTCTTCTCACAGATATGTAAATTATTCTGGTTAAAACTAAATGCTAAAGTCTACACCATTAGTCTTCCACTTCATGATCTCCACATGGGGCTGTTAGAGGGATAATGTACCATACAATACACGGTTTACTTTTAATTAATAGAAAAAAAAATGTGAAATGAATATTAAATGTAGCTTAATGTGAAAGAAAGCTCAAAGCAGTATGGTTGTTTATTTTTTTATTTTTATTTTTTTAAATATTCAGCTCTGCTTCAGCATTTGAAACTAAAAAATGCAGCAGCAAACTAGAAATTTCACTAAAGCATTGGAAAAGAATGAGAAACAGGTGAAGGCACTGGTAAAACAAGGTCAGTTTTATCCTATTTGACAGGAAGGGGGGATGCCTATGTAGTGGGTACAGGGGGAGTTCTGTTGATAGCCCCGATGAATACTAAAAGGAGTTATGATCATAAGTCCCTGGGCACCCTGCTGAAATTGTACCCCACCACGTAATGCATGAATTGAAGAATCTGGTATTAAATCTTAATATAAAAAACTCATCAAATAGAAGCATTTAATTAAAACACAAGATCTGTTTGTCTGCACAATAATTCAATGTGTCAAAATTAATGCCTCTGTTTTTAATAAATAGAATTACCAATTCACAAACAGTTTATCACACTGTTCTCAACAACAGAATGGAATTTTAATTATATACCATTATTTATTGCAATGAAATGAGCATGTTTCATAATATTTGCCAACAGTACAAGTTAGGATTTAAAAAGAAAAGCTCCATTAAATAATGATTTTCTCCAGTGGCATTCCCCTTGTGTCATTTGGTTCACCTAGGATAAGGTAAGAATCTCTGAATAAGACAAAGAATATGAACAACTCTGTAGAGGCTTTAGGAGATAACAAAGTGCTCACTGAAGGCACTTATTTGTAAGATTAAAGGGTTTGAACTAAAGCCTGAAATTAGTAACTTTTCATCTCCCTTTACCAAGACAAGCCAGTGTTTTGTAATAAAATAAAGAACTTGCATTTTAAAATGCCTTCAGCAGGCAGAGTGTGAAACTAAATGCTACTCATTTTTAAATTATTCATACATTCTTAATTGTGATGTTATCCTTATAAATGATAGTAATGGTACTGTTTAAAGCCTAGAAACCAGCAAGCACCTGCCAGCAAAACGGGTTCATTTAATGCACGGCAGCTGAATCTTTAAATCAGGGGGTAGATGAGAAGGCTCTGCTGGCAGAAATAGAGTCAGACACTTGAATTTTACAGTGGGAGATTAGGGGACCTGATGATATTGCTAGATGTGAATGGGAAGGGAAATTCCAGTCCTCGATCCCAGCCTTACGCTCCAGACACACACAAAAAGCCTGTAAAATTCCATCAGACTTACCTAACTTGGAAGCAGTTGAACTATAAAGAAATGCTGTCTATCTTTGTTTGGAGGATGCCCTTATTTGTTAATAACTCTTGTTAAGTAGTCACCCCTTTACCATGAAAGCTGCAGGGAAAAGTGATGTAGGAAAATCATAGAATCATAGGACTGGAAGGGACCTTGAGAAGTCATCTAGTCCAGTCCCCTGCACTCTTCGCAGGACTAAATATTATCTAGACCAGTGTTTCCCAAACTTGGGACGCTGCTTGTGTAGGGAAAGCCCCTGGCGGGCCGGGCCGGTTTGTTTCCCTGCCCCATCCGCAGGTTCCGCCGATCGCGGCTCCCACTGGCCGCGGCTCACTGCTCCAGGCCAATGGGGGCTGCTGGAAGCAGTGCGGGCTGAGCCGTCGCTTCCAGCAGCTCCCATTGCCCTGGAGCAGCTAATCACGGCCAGTGGGAGCCGCGATCGGCGGAACCTGCGGAGGGGGCAGGTAAACAAACCGGCCCGGCCCGCCAGGGGCTTTCCCTACAGAAGCGGCGTCCCAAGTTTGGGAAACACTGATCTAGACCATTCCTGATAGGTGTTTGTCTAATCTGCTCTTAAAAATCTCCAATGACGGAGATTCCACAACCTCCCTAGGCAATTTATTCCAGTGCTTAGCCACCCTAACAGTTAGGAAGTTTTTCCTAATGTCCAGCCTAAATCCTAAATGTCTTCTAATCAAAGATATTGGGGTCCATGTTCTGCTCTCACTTACACCAGTATAAACAATTGTCGGTAATTAGCAGTCTCAGAAAGACCAAAGTTAGAATGACCCTGGATACTGAACTTCCCTCTTATATTTAGATCAATGCAGAGAAATTTGAACTGCTGCTGCCTATGCTGTAGCTGTTATGTGCATAAATGAAGGGCTTCAGTCTCCAGGGCGCTCATTCCAACACTCTTCATAAGTTCACTTAAGGAAGAAAGAGAGAGAGAGAGAGAAAGAGAGTACAATTTACAGAAGAAAACTTGACCATTTGTTGACCTGGTCACCAATCAAGAAACAGGATTTGCAATGGTTTGGGAGGCAAGTTACCTTTTATATAACTGAGACCTAAATGTAATGCAGACCCAAATGAGATGATGGTGAAATAAATAATGTTCCTATTTTAGAATTAATTCAGATCAATGAATGCAAGGTATAAACTATGTTTACAGAATCAAAGCCCCTTTACCCAGTAGAAATAGACTGTTGGCTTGAGACTTTCACCTTCCCACAACTGATAGATTTGACCATTTGGAAATAAAAAAACAAAGGTCACAGCTTTATTTACAGCAAATTATAATGCAGATTATTTAATGGAATATATAAAACACAGTGGTTTAACAACTTTTAGAAGATGAAAGATTCAGTAAGCCCCTTCCCACTCCACTAATAGAACACTGGTATTAAACTTTGCCTTCACAAAAGTGATCTGATTCCTTAATGGTCCTTGAAGTGGGTCATAATTTGGCTTCTTATTTGTTACTTTTTATGTATTATTATTTATTCCTCATATGTAATTGTTTAAGGATTTTCTCCTGATAGGGCCACTTTGCAGAAAAGAGGCATATTGCCTTAGTTATCTTCTCCAAATAGAAGAGGCTACTCTCCCTGCCCATGAGAATGGCTTACCATTTTGAAGCTTTGGTTCATTGGAATCTAGGTCAAAGGACTGTTTCTAAATGGTGGAGGAAATATCCTTTCCTTTGCAAGGTAAAATCCAGGAGGATGCTATATGACAATTAATCATATATCACCATATGTGTTTTGGTGCTTTACAGATGTGTATGTGCATTATAAAAGACTCTACCCAATGGACCTCATAGTCTAACATAAGCAGTTATTGTCACTATTTCTTAACCTTATCAAAGCTCCAAAATATTTCACTGAGATATCAATGCCTGTCAATAAAGTTGCTGTGTTTTCTTGTTGGAAAGGCAGAACTATAACAACTGGAAGTTCCTTCCTGCCTTCTTTGCGCCCTTTTAGAGTTCCTACATTTGTTTAGCAAAATCTGTGTATGTGAGGCTCCAAGTTACTACTTCTCCTTGAGATAACTGCCACAGATTTTCATGGAGCAGCTAAATGACCCTCATAGAGGCAAATGTAGATGGCAACTTTGAGAAACATGAGGAAGTATCTGTTCTGTAAAGCTTTGTCTGAATGACGATAGATAAGATATTATTTTTCCATGGAACATCTGTAAATTGTTTATAGTTCTATAATTCCTTCTAAAAAGATACTGTCAGTTTAAAACTTTTTTGTTTTAAATAGAAATTCTTTATTAAAATGGAAAAAAATTAAAAATCTAATTTTTAAAAATTACACTGTTTGTTTACATCCTGCATTTCATTCAGCTTTAACCAAGGAAAATAGATAAATCAGTTTGACTTTGGTTTTACTTTGACTCCCATAAAATAGAACAAGGCTGCATAGAGGAAGATGAGCTGATGAAATGTAGGTTGCGTTTCTGGTTGCGCTGCTGGCTTACTAACTGACTTTAGGCAAGCCATAAAATATGCCTCTGTTTCCTCATTGGTAAAAAGGGAATAATGAGGTTTACCCACCTTTGTAAAATGTATTGAATTCTGTGGAAGAGAAACTCTGTGCTTATTATTAATGTTTAAAATCCAACTATAAAGCTGTTCTTATAAAAACAAATTTAAATTAATGAAACAATTCTTTAGATGTTGGATTTTGTGAAAACCTGTCTACTGTGGTGATAGGTGCTTTAGGAAAGCTTGCTTTTTCGTTTTTACAAAACATGCATTTTAGGCCTGAATTGAGCTGATACTGTCCTTTTAGTAAAACAGGACTCCATCTGCTAGCAAATAATTGTACTGGATGCTCATATGGCACCTCCAATTTCCCAGGAGGCTTTCAGGAATGGGCGCCAGAGGGTGGTGTGTGCTTTATGGGAAATTTTGAGTGCTTTCATCTGCCACTGAAGTTAACATAAGTTGAAGCTCAACAGCACTGAGGATTTGACCCTTTTACAGTAAGATGAGTATATATAAGACTATGCTGTAGTGTGGATACAAAAATATGCCTGCTTCCTGGATAGGGTGCCCAGATAGCAAGTGTGAAAAATCAGGACAGAGGATGGGGGGGGTAATAGGCACCTATATAAGACAAAGCCCCAAATATTGGGACTGTCCCTATAAAATCAGGACATCTGGTCACCCTATTCCTGGGATAGTCATGATGGCATCCATGTCTGTCTTTTCCCTCTTCCACTGCATCCAAATTCCAGTCAGAATTGTATCTATAATTTTTAAAATTGCATTTTCAATTTAAAAAATGATCTAGAGAGAGGCCCTGTCTGCTAAAATTTGATCTGGATCCTGATCTGTATTACTAACCCTACAAAATTTGTCAGGCTGGGCCTTGGGTTTCGGTTTGAGCCCATGTCTGAAATAAACAGACCAACCCCCAAAGTGACAAGGACAGAAGAGGGGGTTGTGTTGTGTTCTGGATTAATATATAGAATGTCACTTCTGGAAATTTAAATTCACAGGGTCACACTTGACAATGAATAGGATGGTCTTCCTAGGGTGACCAGGTATCCAGTTTTCGACGAGAACACCCTGTCGAAAAGGGACCCTGGTGGTTCCGGTCAGCACCACCGACTGGGCCGTTAAAGGTCTAGTCGGCAGTGCTGTGGCGCTAAGGCAGGCTAGTGTCTACCTGTCCTGGCACCGTGCTGCACCCCGGAAGCGGCCAGCAGGTCCAGCTCCTAGGCAGGTGGGCCACGGGGATCCGCCCACGGCCCCCGCCCTAAGCACCCGCTCCGCACTCCCATTGGCTGGGAAAGTGAGTGATGCGGGGGGACAGTGAGCCACTGAGGGGGGGTGGGGGAATGTAGTGAGTGGGGGCAGGGCCTCGGGGAAGAGCGGGGGAGGGGTGGGGCCTCAGGGAAGGGGCGGGGCTAGGGTGTTCAGTTTTGTGCGATTAGAAAGTTGGCAACCCTAGGTCTTCCCCTAGCCTCTCTTTATGAGCATCACAGCATCATCATGTAGCTTAGCATAATTCATCATGATGGGCAACTGACAACTCCAAGTGGATCTTGAATTGGAATACTAGGGATATTTCAGGTTAGTACTGAAATATGCTGGCAGAGCTTTGGGGAGAAGCTTCCACAGTATCTGACTGCACTAGCTGAAGCCAATACTGTGATTAGTCACTGCAAATCACAATTTTATTCAGAATTTAAAAAGCAAAAGCAAATCCCAAATGGACTCCTCATTGAAACACTTTATAGGATTATAAAACAAAATATAAATATAAACAATACATACAGGAGATAATTCTGTTTTTTAACAAACTTCTAATAGGAAATTATTAATAGTGTTGTGTTACAGAAATACACACAGCTTTATGCATAATTAACATCATGTAAGCAGGGCTCAAAAGCCAAAATACATTTATTTACGGATGGGTATGTCCCTGTGCTGTAACCAATGTGGTGAATTCTCAATGGAATTTCTTTTCCTCGTTTGATTCAAAGCTTGATTCACAGATAATTTCCTGTATGGGTTACGCCTCAGGGCCTTGGCATTAAAAAATGGAATACTAGATTAATTTAGCCAACCAATCTTTCGTTTATGTATTTATTTTTTTCTATATTTATGTGCCTGGTGGACTTCAATTTCTAAACAACAGTGCCTGAAACTCTGCCTTCTGATGCGTCTTAATACAATTACACTTTAGAGTTTACTTTCCTACAAAAAATAACCCAAAATAAAGAAACTTCCTCTTCCAACTACTATCTCAACAAAAGAAAAACAATACAACATAAACTCTACTAAGAAATATATTTAAAATAATTAAAAATCAATGTAAAATTATGTTTTGGGGAGAGGTAGAAGCAGTTCATACACAGATTAGTGGATATAATAGTATTTAGGACTTTATCTTTTTATCAAAAAATGAATACACAATTTTAAGTCTTCATCTGTAAGTACAAGGTTTGAAGCAGGAATCCTGCTTCTTGCCAGTTATGACAATTAAAACTAATTACAAGGAGTTGAAAGCAAAAACTAAGCACTTAGGTGAGGCCAGGTTCTTATCTTGTTCACATGGTAATTCATTGACTTGAATTGAGTTACTCTAGATTTACACCAGTGTAAATGAGAAGAGAATTTGTCCCCTCAGTCTTCATCTCCCTTAACTTAATATATTAAAGTCATTGTTATAAGTGAAAGTACATGTTATGTATTAGAGCTGTACATTTTTTCTCTGTTGAAACAATGGATATCTTAAAAAAAACCTAGGGTGACCAGATGTCCCAATTTTATAGAGACAGTCCCGATTTTGGGGGCTTTTTCTTATATAGGCACCTATTACCCCTCCACCCCCGTCCCGATTTCTTACACTTGCTATCTGGTCACCCTAAAAAAACCAAAAAGAGCAACATCTCTAATCCCAAAAGCAATGATTTATTAAATAATTCTGACATATTTAAATCTACAAATAGTAGAGCTATTTGCAAATAAATGGTCCTCATAGGCTAAAAAAATTATTATTCAGGATGTCTCTCCCCTCTCACAGATGAACTATGAACTAATAGTTCTTTTTTGCATAGTTCACTTGACAAAGAATTGGTAGATTTTCTGTGTAATTTGCTATTATCCTAAAACTCAGAGCAAACCAAAATGCCAGCCTCAGTTTTAAAATGTGATATGTTTGAAAATGGAAATTTGACCACTCCAAATAGCAAAATCTTCATTTCCATTAGGATTTTATGAACTGTCTGATTATAGATCAGAAAAATCTTATAGTACTCTGTAGCCCGCTACCATGCACTAGGCAAAATGATGAAAACAAAGACAATTATTTGTACTAGGAATGGCATATTTCATTAAACGTTTTATCAGCGAATATAGCCACATTGGAGGCTATTACGTTTTCAAGGATTTATTTATTTTAAAAGGCCACAAATCTCATTTCAGCCTTATAGTCTTCCTTCCATTCCATGGAGAGCAAATGGGAGTTAAAAGGGATGTAAATTTTCCTCAAAGCATTGGGGAGGGGTGCATCAGCAGTTCTACATCATGCTTCCTCATTTCTGGGAGCCCACAGAAGTCCGTCTGCACTAACTCAGCACATTGTGGCTTTGAGTGTGTCTCTGTGGGAGAGATAGGAAATATTTGCTACATGCTCCTCTCTGAATCAAATGGTATTCCTGCCAGAATAACTAGCAGAAGTTAATGCTGTTAAGATAATTGTCAACACCTGGTGAAAATGTAGGGTGCAGTTGCAGTGGGGCATCCAATGGCAGCATGATGCTTGACGGAACCGCATTGTTGGGGATGGAGCAGGGGTGGAGTATAGTGCAAAGGAACATCTCTAAGTGGATGACCTGGGATCTGAAAAGTTTGGAAGCAGCACCCTCCTTTCTGTGAGGGACAAACCTCTTTGCAGAATTTCTGTTGCATGCTTCCTGAAAAGTGAATCATTTAGGATTTCTTGAGTGATCTTTCCCCCGTCCCATGGCTTTTACTGTGGGAGTGTTAGTTACGGATGCACTATGTTCTCAATGCATGAGTAATAAATAGGAATCCATTGTAATTTGGTGCATTTACCTTTCAAATTGCTGACACATTTTCATAGATATCATAGAAATATATGCCTGAAAAGGACCTCAAGAGGTCATCTAGTCCATCCCTCTGCACTGAGGCAGGACCAAGTATACATAGATCATCCCTGACAGATGTTTGTTTAACCTGTTCTTAAAAACCTCAAAGGATGAGGATTCCACAACCTTCCTTGGCAACCTATTCCAGTACTTAACTGTTCTAGTTAGAAAGATTTCCCTAATATCTAACCTAAATCTCTGTTGGTGCAAATTAAGCTGCTTGTCCTACTGTCAGTGGACATAGAGAACAATTGATCACTGTCCTCTTTATAACAGCCCTTCACATATTTGAAGATAGTTATCAGGTCTCCCCATCCATCTTATTTTCTCAAGACTAAATATGACTATTTTTTATATCCTTTCCTCGTAGGTCAGGTTTCTAAACCTTCCATCATTTTTGCTGCTTTCCTCTGGACCTCTTCCATTTTGTCCGCATATTTGTTAGTGTGGTGCCCAAAACTGGGCATATTACTCCAGATGAGGCTCACTCCAGTGCTGAGTAGAGCAGAACATTTACCTCCTGTATTTTATATACAACACTCCTGTTAATATATCCCAGAATGACATTACTCTTTCTTGCAACTGTATCATGTTGGTTCACATTCAATTTGTGATCCACTATAATGCCCAGACCCTTTTCATCAATACTACTGCTCAGCCAGTTATTCCCCATTTTGTGTTTGTGCATTTGATTTTTTCCTTCCTGAGTGTAGTACTTTCACTTGTCTTTATTGATTTCAGGCCAGTTTTCCAATTTATCAAGGTAATTTTGAATTCTAATCTTCTCCTCCAAAGTGCTGGCAACTCCTCCCAGCTTGGTGTCATCTTCAAATTTTACAAGCACACTCTCCACTCCGATATTCAAGTCATTAGTGAAAAACATTGAATAGTATCCATACCCAGACAGACCTCTATGGAACCCCACTACCTGTGTCCTCCCCGTTTGACAGGGGACAGCTGACAAACTATTGTTTGAGTATGTTTGGGGTTTTTTAAACCAGTTATGCTCCCACTTTATAGTAGTTTAATCATTTTGTTGGGGTTGGACAGTAACAAGGTTTAAGATGGGAGCGATGGCATAGTGCACTCTTGATCAATATCCATTCTTTATTCTTTAGTAAATGTATGTATTCAACTGGGCTAGATGCACAGTTCTGTGTTAATGTGCTTAAGGATCAATTTTAAAATTAACTTCTTTCCACGGTCACTACTTCTTTTCCTTCATTCTGTTGCACTGCTATCTCTTCTGATTCATAGCCCACAGAGCATACCTGAGAATGCACTATTGCCTAAAGCAGTCTGGACAAAACAGAAGCTGCAATTCATAGCAGTGCACTATCAACACTTGCAAATTTGCAGTACAGCTGGCTGAGGTCTCAAAAGGCTCATTTGTAACCTATTCCATCTCTACTCTCCCTAGGGGTTGAGCCTGTCTTTGGTGTACAAGTAATGTCACAGTAATGATGCCAAGCCTAGAGGTTAGTATACCTGCTAGCTGTGCAATGGAAACCACAAAGATTGCTTCAGGATCACTGTACACTTTCTTACCAGATTCCAGCATCATGAGCAGACTGCAAAATTATGATGTATGTTAAAGCTGCCAATATGCAGAGACAGAGCAGGAGAGGGGGGGAAAACACACCCTACATGCAGCATTCGTGCAGAATTGTGTTATAACAGACTTGTTCATTTATATGTAGATCTCCTCTCATTGCTGCTCACCTCTCATTACTGCTCATACACACGAGGTGCCTAGACTGAACTAATGTGCATAGCTGGAAGCTTTTTAATTTATCAGAGCTGGATTTTATCTACTGATTTTTACTCTCAGCATCTGAACTGATTCCATGAAGAAGACTAAATATGTGCATTCAGATTATATTTGATCCAAAGTTAACATAACATAAATGCAAAGGTATTGGAGGGATACCATTGTGAGTGCAAAATGAAATACTCTGTGGGGGGGGGAAGCTATACAAAATGGTAAGTACAGAGTTTACAACAAATAGCGATGCAAAACAAGTAATTCTAAAATAGTCATAAAGAACTGATGCTTCAGTCTATTATATTGTGACAAATCAGTGACTAGCTAGGAACCTCATGCTTGATATTATTCTGCAGGCCATGATCACTCAACTTCATGGCTAGAGGGGATGGAACTCATATGTGCCCTTTTGCTTCAAAGCTTCTTAAGCTATAAGAGAATCAGGATTAGCTCTTAGAAGAATAGGGCCAATGACATACAGCTGAGCAGTTCTGATTTTATCCAGTAGAAGGAAGCATTATATGTATATGTACACACTTCCTTGCCAATTGAGCATAGTCTGAAGGAATATGACAATATTTGTGTTGAAGAACTTCATTATATTGGATAATATGGCCGTTTCTTTTATAAGCTCCAGCTAGTTCATTAAGGTTGGCAGGCTACTGAAGAAACTGAAGGGGAAAAAAAATTAAACAAACTTGTAGTTTCTCAAACACCGGCTGCCTTGAGATTTTGGGGCTGTGGAAGGCTTTTCTGACTGTCTCCTCTGAAGCTCGCCACTAGATGAATAATTAGCAAACAACACATTATTTTACCTCTGCATTACAGTTGGTCAAAATGGGGCTTTGATTGAACAAAAATGTTTTCTGGGAAGTTCTGCTTTCTGCAGAAAACTTCAACTTTTTGTTGAAATACCAAACACCCTAAAACCAAAAAGTTTTGCAGTGTGACTGACTCTCACTGTGCACCTTAGCAACTCCGCGAGAGGACTGTGATACATCATGGGAGTTATAATATATGGAGATATACCTATCTCATAGAACTGGAAGGGACCCTGAAAGGTCATCGAGTCCAGCCCCCTGCCTTCACTAGCAGGAGCAAGTACTGATTTTTGCCCCAGATCCCTAAGTGGCCCCCTCAAGGATTGAACTCACAACCCTGGGTTTAGCAGGCCAATGCTCAAACCACTGAGCTTTTCCAAATTGAAATTTTCATTTTTGGAAACAACTCATTATTTTACCTCTGCATTACAGTTGGTCAAAATGGGGCTTTGATTGAACAAAAATGTTTTCTGGGAAGTTCTGCTTTCTGCAGAAAACTTCAACTTTTTGTTGAAATACCAAACACCCTAAAACCAAAAAGTTTTGCAGTGTGACTGACTCTCACTGTGCACCTTAGCAACTCCGCGAGAGGACTGTGATACATCATGGGAGTTATAATATATGGAGATATACCTATCTCATAGAACTGGAAGGGACCCTGAAAGGTCATCGCGTCCAGCCCCCTGCCTTCACTAGCAGGACCAAGTACTGATTTTTGCCCTAGATCCCTAAGTGGCCCCCTCAAGGATTGAACTCACAACCCTGGGTTTAGCAGGCCAATGCTCAAACCACTGAGCTTTTCCAAATTGAAATTTTCATTTTTTTGGCAGAAAATTTTCAGCTTTTGATTTTTCACCAAAATTGAAAATTTTCACAGAACATAGAAACACTTTGAGTGGAAAAGTATGATGACATAGGTTTTGAGATAATAAGGAATATTGGATGGATAGCTAGACATTAGAATGAAATGCTCATGCATCACTGCAAAACATTGGCATAATCTTTATAGGGGGAAAAAACTGTTCCACTTACAATGAGCTCCAGAATCTGAACCAAACCTGAATTTAAGTAACATGATTTATTCTTGGAAAATTGAAGCTGTTTCCTTTTAGTTGGAAAGCATAGTTAAGCACTGCCTTTTTAGAGATAAAATTCTGTGAGTGATATTTTTAAATTTATATTGTTATACATTTTCTTTTGTGTAACAATCGGTAGCTTTATAAGAATTTGTTTAATATAATAAAAGAATATAATAAACATGATTCTATTAGTCTTGCTAAACATATACATACTTTTTCCCTAGATCATTTTCCAATGGAGATATATTAGCATTTTAGCAGCTGTAGGATTTAATAATAAACATTAGGGCTGTCAAGTGATTAAAAAAATTAATTGCGATTAATCGCGCTGTTAAACAATAATAGAATACAATTTATTTAAATTGTTTTGGATGTTTTCTACATTTTCAAATACATTGATTTCAATTACAACATAGAATGCAAAGTGTACAGTGCTCACTTTATATTTATTTTTGATTACAAGTATTCAAGTATTACTGTAAAAAAAAAAAAGAAATAGTATTTTTCAATTCACCTAATACAAGTACTGTAATGCAATCTCTTTATCATGAAAGTTGAACTTACAAATGTAGAATTATGTACAAAAAAAGCTGCATTCAGAAATAAAACAACGTAAAATTTTAGAGCCTGCAAGTCCACTCAGTCCTACTTCTTATTCAGCCAATCGCTCAGACAAACAAGTTTCTTTATATTTGCAGGAGATAATGCTGCCCGCTTCTTGTTTACAATGTCACCTGAAAGTGAGAACAGGCGTTCTCATGGCACTGTTGTAGCCAGCGTCGCAAGATATTTATGTACTAAAGATTCACATGTCCCTTTGTGCTTCAACCACCATTCCAGAGGACATACGTCCATGCTGATTATGGGTTCTGCTCGATAACAACCCAAAGCAGTGTGGACCAACACATGTTGATTTTCATTATCTGAGTCAGATGCCACCAGTGTGGACCGACGCATGTTGATTTTCTTTTTTAGTGGTTCGGGTTCTGTAGTTTATGCATCGGAGTGTTGCTCTTTTAAGACTTCTGAAAGCATGGTCCACACCTCATCCCCCTCCGATTTTGGAAGGCATTTCAGATTCTTAAACCTTGGGTTGAATGCTGTAGCTATCTTTAGAAATCTCACATTGGTACCTTCTTTGCGTTTTGTCAAATCTGCAGTGAAAGTGTTCTTAAAATGAACAGTTGTGCCGGGTCATCATCTGAGACTGCTATAACAGGAAATATATGGCAGAATGCTGCTAAAACAGAACAGGGGACATGCAAACATGATGGTCACAGGTTCACCTAGACAGATAGACTGATCTGGTGGTTCTATGTGGCTCCCTAGCTTCCAGACTGACTAAGAATGCCAGGGTCTCCCTAAATCTAGAAAAGGCAATGATGGAATACATTCCTTCAGCTGACTCCAGTATACTGCTTATGTCTACTCAAATGCAGTAGTGGATTTTTTGGACACATAGTCATGCATAGGACGCATTTCTAGCCCTATATCAAGACACATATTTTCTTGACGTTCTGACTGTTTTCCAGCTCAACCTGATTCAGATAAATCTTGAGCTAACCAAAACCCTCATCAAAATACTGAACATTTTTGGAGGTATGAAAACTTTAGATGAATTTTTCCCTATTTGTTGTTTTCATATATCTTTTTTTCAGTTGGGCTTGGAAGTGCTATAATACTGAGAGGGTGATGTTCTCAATATTTTTGGCTTGATAAGTAGGAAGTAACAAATAAGGAGAGAGCCATTTCCCTCCTGAGGAATTGGCTTTGGCAAAGTGAGAGGACTAGCTTCACTAACTGTTGGGGAGAACCCAGTGAGAAGCTGGCAGGAGAGCCTCCTTCATCTGTCCACTTTAGACATCACCACTGATGTAGAGAGCTGTATAATGTTCCTGCTACATGCTCTATTGCTCGTTTGCAGGCAACAGCAGGCACCATTTTTTGTCAAGTGATCCTGCTTTAACCAATGGGATTGCAGGAAAGAAATCCCAAAGGTTAATCTATCCATTATTATAAATATTTATAAATGAGTTGGATAAATCATACACTGTAATTATCTAGCTAACTAGTCAAGCCATTAGGACATTAAATAGCACAAATCAGAACTCATTTGGTTCATCACTAGACTGATATTGTTATGAAACAGCTGAGCAGTGCTTGTGAGCCTTTATTGGAATTCCAAAGGAGTAGAGTCAGACAGGAACTTTCTCTCGAAGGTGTGCTGTTCTTTAAAATGATAATAATTCAGATTACCTCAGTCTAATTAAAGCCATCTAAGTAAAACAATGATGCCATAAGCTCTCCAGGAATCAGGCCATTTATTAATGTCCCTTAGCATTATTAGGTTGAGTGCCAACGTGGATCTACTGTACGTTAGAACTCCAAACCGAAATCAAACAGAATACCTTATGAAAGCTAAAATATAGTTCAGACATGAAGATCCATCAAACCTCTCATGTTTATCTTGTGTTCTATATTTTGTGGTGGCTAATTTTAAAGTTAAATTACATTTAGGCTTTGTTTTGAATGAATGTTATTGTGTAATTTAACTTATATCATTTATAGTTCTCTGACACCAACAGGTACTGCTACCAAATTTCCAGATTTGCTTTAGAACCCTTCACAAATAATGTTACAACAAATATGATTGAAATTGATGATGAGTTGTCCTTATTACTAAAATATTTTCATGAATGGTAATTTGGAAAATAGTAGATATTACAGATATCTCTAGGGATTACTTTAAGATTCTAGGAATGGTTGCATTTTAACCTGAAATGTCCAGATATTTTGTTGAAAGAGACAAGGTTTTTTTTAAATAGATTTATAAAAATAACCCTTACCTGTGCAATCAATAACACCTTAAATACTAAATTAGAAATATTTTTATACTCTGATTTATTTTTATCATTTATACTTCTACCCTTTTACATATCACTTAGTCTGAACAATGAAAACTAGACTGATAAGTCACACTGTAGTGTCAGTTATTTTCAATTCCACTAGAACAGTTATTTTGTATCAGGTTTCCTATCACGGCAGGGGAATGTTTACATTTAAAAACAACAACAAATAGCCCCCCTTTTCACTGGACATCTCTTCCATCTATAAGAAGATCTGGAAAATCTAGGATTGATAGGCATGGAGGAAATCATGTCATTTCCATGGAATCCCCAAGGTTAGTGTCTCACAATCAGCTGGGCCCTTTGGGTTGTGAAGGGTAGATGAGATGCAGGAAGAGTGAGCTAGAGCATGTACTCTCTTCTGAATTGCTCCCCCCCCCCCACTGGAAATACATGATTAAGACAGCCATGTCATTGTCATCTTTCTTAGTCTTCCTTCTATATTCTGAATACCTGCCTGAAGGAAGAATCATAAGAACGGCCATACTGGGTCAGACCAATGGTCTATTTACCCAGTATCCTGTCTTCCAATAGTGACCAATGCCAGGTGCTTCAGAGGGAATGAACAGAATAGGTAATAATCACATTATCCATCCCCTGTCGCTCATTCCCAGCATCTGGCAAACAGAGGCTAGGGACACTTCAGAGCATGGTTTTGCATCCATGCCCATCCTGGCTAATAGCTATTGATGAACTTATCCTTCCTGAACTTATCTAGTTCTTTTTTAAACCCTGTTATAGTCTTGGCCTTCATAACATCCTCTGGCAAAGAGTTCCACAGGTTGACTGTACATTTTATGAAGAAATAATTCCTTTTGTTTGTTTTAAATCTACTGCCTATTCATTTCATTTGGTGACCCCTAGTTCTTGTGTTATTAGAAGGAGTAAATGACACTTCCTTATTTACTTTCTCCACCAGTCATGATTTTATAGACCTCTATCATATCCCCCCTTAATCATCTCTTTTCCAAACTGAAAAGTCCTAGTCTTATTAATCTCTCCTCATATGGAAACTCTTCCATACCCCTAATCACTTCTGTTGTCCTTTTCTGTACTTTCTCTGATTTCAATACATCTTTTTTGAGATGGGATGACCAAATCTGCATGCAGTATTCAAGATGTGGGCGTACCATGGATTTATAGAGAGGCAATATGATATTTTCTGTCCGATTATCTATCCCTTTCTTAATGATTCCCAAAATTCTGTTAGCTTTTTTTACTGCCACTGCACACTGAGTGGATGTTTTCAGAGAACAATCCACAATGACACTCAGATCTCTTTCTTGAGTGGTAAAAGCTAATTTAGACCCCATCATTTTATATGTATAGTCGGGATTGTTTTCCAGTGTGCATTACTTTGCATCAAGGTCACTGGGTGCTGGAGGATCCCAGGGCAACACTAGTCAAGCCATGGTGTTGTTTAAGCCAGGCTTGAGCTATGAAGCAGATGTCCTGGGCCTCCAGCATGTCTCAAGAGATTTGGGATTTAAGGGAGCAAATTCTTTTCTCTTTCCACAGAGGTGGAGGAGAATCCCAGCTCCCTATGTGAGGAGTCATGCAGAAATAACATGGGTTCAAACAAGCAGGATTTCCAGACCCTAAGCAGTAGTAACCCATGGAGAGAATTATCTAGGTCACTGGATTTTTCTTCTTAAAAAAATCATTAGAATATTTCTACTCATATTAGGTTTTGAAAAACCCATTGATACCAAGCCTAAATTTGGAACCTAAATTAATTTGACTAATTTATCACTGATTTAGATGACAAGAAACTACCAAGGAATTAGTAATTGCTCTCTCAGTCATAATTTACCATGTCATTGAAAGACACACAATATGCTTATGAGTCATACATACTTACTTTGTGGTTACAGGATTAGAAGTTGTTTATCCCCTCTACTGTAAAGTGATGCTGCAACATCTCCTTTTTAAAATGTTAGTTATTGTCATTCTATACAGTCCCTGCATAGAACTTTGACAGCTCTGCTACTTTCTTCTCTTGCCGAGGAATCTTCCTTTGTGTATTGTTCTCCCCGTTCCTCCTCCTGTCCTCCAGAATGGCACAAATATATTTTTTAAAATAAAATAGCAGCCAAGAAGAGATGGTATTGTCTGGTCATTAGACAATGTTTTCAGAGTACCCGACACTTACCTGGGAATGTCCTTAAACTTCGGTTTTCAATTAGTTTCAGGAAGAAGTGTTAGATTGACAGTAGAAGCACCCAGAACTGCATGTCTCAACAGAGGGAAGAAGAGCCTGGGGGTACGGGCAGCTGACACCCCCCAGGCAATCTGTAGCTATACCACTGTGATCTGAAGCAATAACTTTGAAATATACAGTACTGAGCAGATTTGCTGTTTTGTATACAAAATGGAGAAATCATTTTGCTATGACATTTAAATAACAATGATAAAAGAAAGCAGTATTTAACTCCTATTCTCCCCTTGTTGCAGGCATGTAACTCTTGCTGGTATTGATGGGAATTATGCAGACACGTCTGGGGAAGAGTAAATCCTTTAACATTGTGTATCATATCAGAATTTCTCCTGAGGATACCAGAGCAATTGGTTGAGAATGATGTATTTTAAAAGTTATTTGCTTCACCTGTATAACAAACTTTTACTTTTATTTCAGCTCCGTTGTGGTCGCTGTTCTACTTCTGGAAATATACTGTACAATAACCACACACAAATCAAATTATATTTCATACAATGCCTAAATACATTTACAGAAATGAGATTCAAACAATTAAATGTGTCCTCTATGATTTTCTCTCTGTTAGTCCAATGGCCTAATAATTATCTCAACTGTTTTAATGACTTGCACTATATTGTCAATTTATTTAGTTGGAATTAGTTTTCTATTTCTTTTTGTAAGTGTTGCTTGTTTACTTAACAATATTTGACTTTGCCTAATGATATATACAGAAGACAGGGCTAAGTAGAACATCAGCTGTTTACATCAGCTCTAACAATTAATGCATGTTAATTTTTAATTACACTGATTGTACTAGAGGCAGTATGTATGTTTTTTCACAGAACAGATGTACTAGTCAGCTTTGCTGGTGAACATGCATATCGATTAGATGTTGATGCTGCCAGCATTTTAGAGGGAGTCAGCTTCTAATATACTTAGAAAAGTACAGCTTATAGTCCTGGGGCAGACAGTTACGTATTTTAGCTAATCATATGTATTATACTACATGCAAAACACTACATTGAAAGAATGTTAAGGCTGCAAAGTCACACTCAGAATTAAGGTGCTTGTGCAACTTTAATGTACCCCCTTGTGTCTTGTATAACCACAAGTATTTACAATGCAACAGATGAATGTTGGGAATCAGTAATCTTGACTTCTGTTCTTGGCTGTGCAGGGGGGATTGTGGTTTAATGATTATCGATTGCAAAGCAAAGCATATGCATTGTACACATATGCACTCTGAAAGACTGTGTGATTAAACAAATGAGACGTGGACTAAATACTAGCCCCTGCTACGATTCTTGAACAGAAGTGGCACACAGAACACAATTATTAGCACTAGGCACTGGAGGATCTGAGTCTAGGACTCACGGCACCCAGATTACCTTTGTGGAAGCAGCTAGTCCTGCTGTATCCTCTCCCTATCAAAAGCTCTAGCTCTGTGCTTGGGAGCAAGTTCAGTGTGATTGGCACGTTCAGAGATTTTAGCAGCAGACCTTTAACAAGCTCTGTAGAGCATGTGTACATGCCAATTTTTAGCCAAATCTGGGTGGACTTTCACGGGGACAACAAAAGATACCTCTCTGACCATGGGGTTGTCCCCTGTCCGAATTCATGTTCTTGCTCCAAACTTTGCATGCACTAGACCTCTTCAGAAAAAAGTTGGAAAAATACTTAATTTTGGCAAAACTACCCATTTTCCCCTAGTCTTATTTTCAGAAATGGCTTAAGTTTTGTTGAAACTTAAAAAACAAAGAAAGAGACTCAACAACAAAACCAGAACAAATCACAATCACTCTCTCTATCACTCACACACGCAACCTTCAGCCTCACACACACACGCAACCTTCAGTCTGTAGCAGAAAACAAACACATGATCAGCAACTGAGAACAGGGACTTTTAATGGGAAGAGTTAGGAAACATTAACGAGAGGTGTCACCATTAGGTCACTTTTTTAGTATTTAGGCTACCCGGTGATCAACCTGTTCTCTGTTTGAGACTGAAGCTTGTTACTATTGGTCACATGGTGTTGTGAAGCTGTGTCTGTGTGATTTCTTTCTATTTTTTTGAGAGGCCCAAGAAGGGGATGGTATTTGGTGACTGTTGTTTTACTGTGAGATCTCCCTTATTCAGATAACTATAAGGGTCTTGTTAGGGAGCCCTCTTGTTCTTGGCTTATGTGAAGTTGCTTGGGGAGCTAGTTTTGAGTGCTGTGCCATTGATGTACTGATGTTCTACATCTGTTTCATCAGATCTGAAGGGTGCAGTTAACCATTTTTACCAGTGTCTGGCTGAGACTGATGCTTACTTGCAAACTAGATGTCTGAGGTTTAGCTCAGATAAGACATAAGTGATGCTGGTAATGAAAGGAATTGATGGAGGTGATATTTGAGGAGTTACTGCCTTTCCCTTGCTACCAGTGTTCACAATCTTATGGATGCCAGTAGCAGCAACCCAGAGCACTTATGTTTATCTGCACTTAGCGAGGAAGTTGAGACTGTTCCTATTAGATGTGGATGGTGCCACAATTATGCTTGCCTTTGTCACCTACGAACAGGATTACTGCAATGTGCTCTACTTAGAGATACAGTTGAAGACCATTCAAAGACTTCACACAGTGCAAATGCAGCTTCCCACTTACGTAGTTGTTTTGTTTTATGGAATATTTTACACTAATACTCCCGAGTTTACCCTGACTTCTAACTGGGTTCTGGTTAGAATTCAAGATGTTGGTTTTGATGTATAAAACCCTCAATGATTTCAGTCTTATGTAGCAGATGGGGTCTCTCTTCATGCTTTATTATTCTGGCACTTTCATATTTCTGGCAAATTCATGTAGAAAGCTGAAACTAAAATCCCCAATGAATTGTGTGTGAAGGTGTTGGAGGTAAGATGTTCTCAGTGGAGGCCACTTGTTGCTAGATCTAGCTTCCACCCCACCTTGGTGCATCAGAACGGGCCTTCATTTCCTACTGCCAGGTTACGTATTACAGCTGTGAAGTGAATTGAAGAGGAGAATGGAGTTTGGAGGGTCTAGATTTTTCTCTGTGTAGGAGAGCTGGGGAGTGCTTTTATTGTCAATAAAGCCCCTCCCCGACAGCAAATGTGAATACGTGGTGTAGGATCACTGTCATGGGGGAGGCCCTCAGGACATTGAGGGCTCCATGGCCATTAGTCATTAATATGGTTATAATATGCAGGAGTGTCAGACCCATTGGCAGTGCACTTCTTTATACTTCTAAGGATAAGATATGGAGAGGTGAATATAGAGACATATTATCACTGCTGCACAGGGAAGCTCTGACAGAAAGTAAACCAGGACAGGTAATGAGAGGGAGTAAGCAAAAGAACAAGGTTGGCTGGAATCTGGGAAAACTAGAAAGTCACTTTTTAAAATCTGAAGGTGTGATGTCAGAGAAATATGCAGAGAGAGGTCCAGCATTGTTCAAACGTATCGACGTAATACCAGCAGGCATATGCTACATTCAAGGCCATGGCTTTGTTTAACAATGATGAGTGATTTAGACTAAGAGTGCAGTTAGAAATTTGGTGGGACATATCACATTGTACACTCAGCATTTGAAAAATTCAGCACAATGCTGGAATGGGCAGTGGCGCAAGTAGTATGCTATTTAGACGTCATCTTTGTTTGCAGGTAGGGCAGATTCTGAGGAGTGTGCTAGCCTGGCTGCTAGATTAGGAGCACCTCTTGAGAGATGAAAAAACAGAGGTGCCCTCTAGTCAGATGACTTACCTCTGGATTGAGATAGACACTCAGGATAAACTGGGGAAACTTTTAGGATTGACTACACTGCTCTACAGCCAAAATGCTTCTGAAATAAATGTAGTCAAACTTTACTAATTCTGGGTCACTGAGAATGAAAATGATGCTTAAAATTGTTGATTGGCTCTAGTTTTCAAGATATGCTATTGGGTCAGTATATACGACCCTTGACTTGGGAATGGCGGAGGATAAGTGAGTTATAAAGGGAAGGGATCTCAATTTAAACCAGAAATGACTAAAATACATCTTTGACTGGATCTATGAATAAATCTATGACTGGGTTTGGACAGTACTTGCTTTTTAGGCAAAACAGTGAATGATGCAATCTGAAGCTGGTATTGCAATTCATATCATGTATGACGCATCATGTTATTCCTAGAAGTCATGGATGATGCAATCATAACGAAGCTTACATCACTCTGCTGAACAAATTGCCCTATATCAGCTCTAGAAATCATACAGTGTCGTGCTCTCTTATTTGTCAGTGTTTGATTTTGCAAAGGGACACATTTCTGTTTAGCCAAAGTGAGCAGAGATGCCTCGTACTTGTGTGAACAGTGCAGATAACTTCTGCTATGTTTGTGGTGAAGTGACTTTTGCATCACAAAAGCGCAGTATAACCACTATGGTTAAGAAAGCCTATCACCTTTATTTTGGCTGCAAAATTGGAGATCAGGACAAGAGGTGGGCCTCACACATATGCTGCAACACTTGTGCAACAAATCTTCGCCAGTGGTTGAACATTGCAGTGCCAATGATTTGGAGAGAGCCAACAGATCATACCAGCAATTGTTACTTCTGCATGGTGCCTCCAGTTGGGAAAGGTGTGTCAAAGAAGAAAAAGTGGACTGTGCATTATCCAAACATTCCATCAGCTATACGCCCAGTACCCCACGGAGAAGGACTGCTGGTTTCTGATGCACCAGAATCATTCTCACTTGAGTCAGATGAGGAAGAGGAAGAGGAAGAGGATGAAACTTCTGGTCCTGAACCATCAATGTCACAGGACCCACATTTTCTCCCATCCTGCTCCTCTGAACCACACCTCATAACACAAGGTGAACTGAATGACCTTGTCAGGGATTTGGAACTACCCAAGAGTAAGGCAGAGCTATTGGGCTCCAGACTACAGCAGTGGAATCTCCTGGCAGGTGATGTTAGGGTTTCCATGTTCCGTGACCGTCAAAGGGATCTTGTCCCATTCTTCTTCATGGAAGGTGATCTTGTAGCCTGCAACAACATCGATGGTGTGATGGCAGCCCTCAACGTCATTCACGATCCAGATGAGTGGAGACTGTTCATTGATTCATCGAAGACGAGTCTTAAAGCTGTTTTACTGCATAATAGCAATAGTTTGCCATCAATTCCAGTTGGTCATGCAGTCCATATGAAGGAAACCTATGACAACATGAAACAACTTTTGAGGTGCATAAACTATGACCAACATCAGTGGCAGCTTTGTGGCGATTTGAAGGTTGTTGCTCTCTTGCTTGGTCTGCAGACTGGATACACAAAGTACTGCTGTTTTCTCTGCGAATGGGATAGTTGTGCAAGAGATTCCCACTACATCAAGAAAGACTGGCCACTCCAACAGTCATTGGAGCCTGGGAGGAAAACTGTTCAGCATCCACCATTTGTTGAATCAAGGAAGATTTTGTTACCACCCTTACACATCAAGCTGGGTCTGATGAAGAACTTTGTCAAAGCCATTGACAAAACACAAGCAGCTTTCAAGTACCTCCGTGGAAAATTTCCAAGGTTAAGTGAAGCTAAGATAAAGGAAGGTGTCTTTGTTGGTCCTCAGATTCGTGAACTTCTTCGAGATGATGCATTTGACCATGCACTGCGTGGCAAGGAAAAGACGGCATGGAAAGCCTTCCAGTTAGTGGCAATAAATTTTCTCAGAAACAACAAGGCAGACAACTACAGGTTGTTGGTGGAAAACCTCCTCAAGGCATACAAAAGCCTTGGTTGCAACATGTCACTAAAGATACATTTTTTGCACTCTCATCTAGATTTTTTCCCACCGAACTGTGGAGCAGTGAGCGACGAGCACGGCGAGCGATTTCACCAGGACATTGCAACAATGGAGAAACGCTATCAGGGCAAATGGAGCCCATCAATGCTTGCAGACTATTGCTGGACAGTGACAAGAGATGCTCCATTTAATGAATACAAGAGACAAGCCAAGAAGCGCCGAGTAGACACTGAATAGGACTAAATTATGTACATAATAGTTTTTTGCCTTTTGTTTCATAATAAATTTTATTTATATAACCCTTTTGCTGATTTTTAAAGTGTAACATAAACAGGACAGGTGAAATATTATCATGTAAAGCAACCATAAACACATGAAAAGACCTAGGTTTACAATTTATGATTAAAACTCTACTATCTACACAATATACATAGACATAAAATGTAAAAATGTAAATATCTTAGAAACAGTAGCCAATCAGTTGTTTTAATTGTCATATTTGAATTCAGCACATCAAAATACATAATAAATAGCACATTTTATCTCTGAAGCAGACGACTTCTCAAAAATTGTAGACCAGTGCTATCAGGCTTGAGTAGCCACAAACATTAAACGGTGGGAACTGTTATCTAGTATTAGCATCTTAACTTTGCACACTGAGCTGTGCCCTTGGGGTGGGCATTTTGCACCCATCAGTTGCCACTGCTGGAATGTCACGGCCCAACCATTTTATGAGAATTAATAAAGAAATGAAGGCGTTTCTGAATAATTTTAATGGAGAGTGTTGTCTTGGATGGAAGAATTGATGATAGAGGCAGATTTAAAGATTCACTCAGATGCATTGTGATGAATAGGCTTTGGGATATTTTACGAAGGAGGTGGTGGTCTCAGAAATGGCCCACTGGCTGGTTACAAAAAGGGATTAGTAAAGGATATAATATTTCTGGAATTCTTTTCTATTTTAATGGCAGTGACTATTTGGGGAACAGGTTTTGCAAATAAGTGTGTTTCTGGAGTGATGACAACATGGAAGTGGTTCATGTTATCAATGCCAGTCCCCCGGATTGCCCAGGGTTATGAGTTTGGAAAGGTCATCTGTATGCAGTGTTTAAATTTTAATATATATATTTTTTGCCAAATATTCTGCCCGGGATTGATAATGGCATTACAGGTGGACAGATTGCAGGACTGCCACTGGGAGCCAACAAGGAACCTGAACAGATGCTGGTGGCCCTCTGTATCCATGGCATATGATGGCTTTCAGAGTAGTACCGACATTGGTAGTGCTGCAGAAATTTAGGGCTTATGATGGGAGTTTTTATGATTTTCTGCAATTTCAGAGAAGGAAGGGCCTGCCTATGATATGCTCTATTCCAGAGGACCACATAATTCATTATGTGGTGTTGCGGGTGACCCATGGGCTGGCGTCATCTACCGTCTCTGGTTGCCTACTGGGCCTTACAGTTGGATGAGAGGTTACCCAGATCCTCGTGGCAGGCTGTTAGTTCAGTGGTTCTTAGTGGGATGGTCTCGAGACACACACCCTAAGGAAGACCTTGACATCTCATCATTGTTCAGATGCTTAGGGATTTGGTGCAGGTTCTAAACAAAATATGTAAAAGTGGACAGGAGGCGGTCCTGCTCAAGGCTTCAATCCTGGTAGTTTTTTTGAGTTTTAGAGTCAGTGTCAAGTGAACTAGTGCCTGGGTCAGTGGGGGATACTTTGGGAAGGGCTTTGGAATGGAGGGATTTACAGTGGGAGTTGTGAGCAGTCATCTTGATACAGAGGAGGTCAAAAACAGATCAGGGAGAGCAAGGTGAGTCCATAATGCTACCGGAGGGCGGTGAGGCAGGGATTTGCCCCAAAAGGGGTGTTAAGGACTTATATGGTGATGAGACCAGTTGGGGAGGGGACCCTCTTTATTCATGGTGACAGATGACAATTTCTCACAGTTCTAAGAAGGGGGCTTACAAGGTCAGGGGCTACTGGCACATGAATTCAGTTCTGACTCATTCCGGGTCAGGGCAGCAAAGATAGAGGCCCAACTAGGGCAAAGACAATTCATGCAATTGGACAATGGTGTTCAAATGCGTGTAAGATGTATGTGAGACCCCAGGCAGAGGATCGGAGCTAATTTTACTATTTCCAATTTCAGGATCATGCAAACAAGTCAAGCAAGTGGTGGTGTGAGTCTGTGGGCTCAGTATTATACACTGGGCACACAGGCAGGCTGCTAACTCATCAAGAGGTTTACAGCTGGGACTGCATGATGAGATATATCTGTGCTCGCATGGAAGGAAGGGAATTGTCTGGCGCCAGCTGATGCCCCTTGTATGCTCTGGCAACTTGGGGGCAGGCACTGGATGTGATTATTTTTCATGTCAGTGAAAATAATTTAGGAATGTGAAAGGGGGTCAACTTGATCAGAGCAAAGAGGGATTTTGGTTAGATTCAGGATCTTTTCCAGGGAGTGATGATTATTTGGTCTGAAATGTTATAGTGCAGCGCGTAGCAGAGAGGTGTGAAGCCTCTGTGGGTCGATAAGGCCAGGAGGTACGTGAATAGGGAGGTGGACTGGTAATTACTCATCTGGAAATATCTTATTGGGCACCAGAGGGAGGATGGGGGTACACTGTCCATATGAGGAGTGGATATATTTTTGTCCGATATTAGGGAAGGAATCGGTAAAGATCTGATGGGGAAGGATTCAGCCAAACTAATTGCTGGTGTTGTCTTGTGGCAGATGTTCAGTGCAGGTACTCATTATGGAACGGGTACTGTGATCTGATAAATGGACTGGAAGGGAATTTAGAGGAAAGACTCCCTTTAGAAGCTGAGGAAGGATGGTTCGCGGCTCGTAATCTCTGGTGTAGTAGGGACAGCTCCCTTAACCCTCAGATATGGGGAGGGTGGTGGGATCCCAGCAATGGGCTGCCTGGAGCCAGGTTGGGAAGAGGAAGGGCTGACAGCAGCCATCTCAAGTGGGGGAAGCAATTAAGGAAATAATGACCTGCAGTGTACAATTTTCTTGCCAGGTGCTCCCAGATAGTCTAAGTGAATAAAGTTGCAGCCTAACTAAATTACATACACTCCTTCCTGTCTTTTTTTCTGGCATGACTAGACAAACTTGACTTCCAGAGGGCTCCAAGCCAGTCTATAAACAAGCATTCAAGATCCCCTGACTTCACTATCAAAATAATCATAGCCATATCATATCTGTAGTACTGTAACCAACCACACATCCTGAATCTTACCTTGATGTCTTCATAATCCAGTCTGTGAAGAAAAAGTTTGAGGGAAGTTGAATCACATTTTCAAAATGTTTCAAACATTTTGAGTGATTAAATTTTGGGGTGGCCAACTCTAGAGATGAGCGCACTCAGCTTTATATTACTGTAGTTAGTATCTCTAAAAATTAGCTATTATGTATCTCAAATTGGGCATCAAAAATCAGAGGACACATTTGAAAATTTGGGCTTAAGTAACTTGCCCAAGGCCACAGAGAAGTGAGTGTCAGAGCTAGGATTGTAACCTTGTTATGTACCTGTGATGAGAGTCTAGTCGTATGGTTTCTCTGTGACTAGGGCCATTGACTCTGCCTCTCTAGGGCTTTGCCCCTTCCCTATCAGCATGCTTTGGGAAGCTGCACCAATAGGGCTTATGCAGTTGGTGGCAGCTGCTAGGATCTCTCATCTTCCTTATCCATAAAGAGAGATCTCAGAGAGAGGTCACGGAAATATAATACAGCCCAGGCTCCTGTCTATATTAGGATTTTAAATGACCAACCCATCACCATAGGAATCCAAGCTCTATGTGGCTGTGGGTCAGGGTGACCAGATGTCCCGATTTTATAGGGACAGTCCCGATATTTGGGGCTTTTTCTTATATAGGCTCCTATTACTCCCAACCCCCTGTCCCGATTTTTCACACTTGCTCTCTGGTCAGCCTACTGTGGGTAGACATTGCACAGTCATCCTTCCTGAGCTACCCACCCTACTGCAACCCACTCATGGATCGCCAGACCTATAGAGAGCAGAAGGGACTGAGAGAATACACTTCTACCCCGATATAACGCTGTCCTCGGGAGCCAAAAAATCTTACTGCGTTATAGGTGAAACCGCGTTATATTGAACTTGCTTTGATCCGCTGGAGTGCGCGGCCCGCCCCCCCCGGAGCACTACTTTACCGCGTTATATCTGAATTCATGTTATATTGGGTTGCATTATATCGGGGTAGAGGTGTACTGCCACTGCACACCCTGCTTTCTGTGCATGAGTGGGAAGAGCTGCATACAGAAGGGCCCCTCCACAAATGGCTTTTGTGGCCACAATCAGGCCTTGTGTTATATCAATGTGTTAGCTCTTGTCTAGCTTGTAAACTTAGTTTCTACCTTTGTAGAAGGAGCCTGGATATACAAGGGTTCACTTCACCCTGCACAGAAATACAACCACTTCTGGAGGGAAACGTGACAGCTTTTTAACAGCATGCAGCAAAACAACACGAGTTAAGAACAGAAAGTATAGGTGGACTTATCAAGTGATAACTACAGGAGAGTTTTAGGAAGGCAGATTGCAGATACTCAATAGAATATTATATTATATTTGCCTTTCTTTTAACATAGCTCATATCTTATTTTATTCCTTGGTGCTTGTGCTATAGCCCATAGCTGAGAGTAGAATGTGCAATGAAAGCAACCAGCTTCCAGCATCGAGGAGTTAATGAGAGCAACTTTAGATCTACTAGCAATCATCTCTGTTAGAAAAGAGTGCTGAGTAATATGCAATGGGCATTTTTTAATAAACACATTTGATTGCACAATAAATACAGCTAAGAAAATAAGTATTTCAAGGTTTTTTGTCTTTTTCCAGAATGCTAGTATTGCTAAATATTGAGGAAATCGAAAATGAGTTAGTTGTGCTTGTCAGTTCCACTCAATCCATTTTTGGCAAAATATACAGAGGTGGTACAATGCTCATATATTTCCTGGACACTGCTCAGAAGAAAAATGCTGAAGCACACATAGCTGACTGACCAGATGAACTAGAATGGCATTATTCACAGCAGACAATTTCCCTCCTTTTGTAAATTTCCACAAAGAGAATATAGTACTCAGGGAGGGGTGCGCCATTCACTAATTACACTTAAATGGGGATGCAGTTCAACAATGACAACAACACAATATATATGTGTGTGTGAGAGAGAAAGAAAGAAAAGCCAGCACTAGTATTTTGGAATTATAGGGCTGTACAAAGGCAAAATAGAATCTCATCTAGGCTGGCAGACAGTACTATTTAAAAACCCACCCTATTTTTTAAGATGTCCTCAAATTTTCAAGCCTACAGATAATTTGTTTAAAGTTACTTGTTCTCACTTTAAAATAAATTCATTGTCACTTCAATGCTGCTTCAAGAGGCCACTGTTGCTTACTCCAGTATGTCCAGGCAGGAGTGATCATACTTCAACAATGACACACTCCCACCGGCTCCTTCAGTTTGATATTTTTTTTGCATTCACACCTCCCAGCTTTGGAATCCCATCCCAGATCTGTTTGAGACTACCTTTCTGATAGCAACTGCCTTAAAGATAAAAAGCCTCTCTCTGCACCTTGCAGATCATCATCCAGTTCCATATAGAGTCACAAATTAAAAATAAGTATCTTTTTCTCTTTTGCCTTCCCTTTCTACCTCTGTCTCCTATCTCATTCTTCCTTTCAGCCTCACATCACAGCAGTCTCATGCACAACTCTAGCCACTGCCAGAATCTCTTCCAAACGATCACCTCTTTGTATAAATTTCATCTCAGTACCTAGGGGTAAGATGATTCACATGTAATCCTAATAGTGAACTGAGTACACACATATTTTAGGGCAAGTGATAGGGCTTGTTTGCCTTTTGGGTTTGCTCCAGGTTAACAGCCTGCTGCAGATCTAATGGAGGAAAAAAAACAACCAAACATCTCTCCAAAAGGAGTTTCTATTAAAAATCACTATATGACAATTATTGGTAGGATGGTAGAGTATCATGGTTGGTTTGTCAAAAGCCTAGTTAGGTCAGTCATCTTGTACAGCAATTATATTCAGTTATTTCCCCCTCCTGCCTCACACACCTCTTTTTGACCATCTGAGTAAATGTTTTTGTTGTGTTTTGTTTTCTATTTAAACAATACCTAAAGTGAATTATTTTGAACAGCTGATAGAGGCCATTTCCCATTCAGAGCAAATTGTCATAGTGGTGGATATGGCACACCATACATCCAGCCAAGGGGCACTTCATGCCCTGTGGACATATGCAGCAGCATGCCATAAAACAATAAGAATAATAATTTGAGCTCTATCTGAATAAGGGATGGCTCAAGAGATGGGAAGGGCAGGTAGTCAGTGGGTTGTAGGACTCAAGTGGACAATATTTATATCATGCAGGTTTATATTAAAAAAACAAAACAAAAAAAAGCAAAAAACAAACAAAAAAAAGCCTTCTCCACCTTTTAAAATGTAAGTTAAAGCAATTTTGTTTGGATATTTGCAGCAGGTAGAAGCAGCTAAAAGAGGCAATGTCCTTCACTGTTTATAGAAATGCGTATTGCACTGGTGCATATTTTTACTAGGCTTCTGTAGCTTTCTAAGGATTTCTAAACATAGACGTTAGTATGTCTACTAAAGAATTGTCTTACTTACCTAAATGCCACCAGCATAACAGGCACACACACAATAGGTGGAAATTATTACTGTACTTTGTTCTAGAATCCGAGTAGATGACGCATAAAAATGGTGGTGGTCTGTCTATATTGCAGATAAAATCACCTTTTTTTGACATATGCAAGCAACAGTATCTAAAACTAGTGTTCAATAATCTATATTTCACTAAGACAGAAAATATATTAGCCCAAAGGGAATGCATCATTTTACGTGAAAAAAATCTATAAATAACAGTATTTGGTATTTTTTAATGTTAAAATGTGTTCCTTTTTAATTAGTCATTATATATTGATTGATGCCTACTGTACTTCTGATGCCTTTCCTTCAGGGCTTTGTGTATTTCATAGATTGTAAGGTGTAAAAATACTTTAAATCAAAGCAGTAAAATAAGCATAGTTAGAAGGAGAACATGAGGGTTTTTTCTTCATTTACATTCATTACATATTATGAGTTTAATTACCTCCCTCAAATAATACCGGTATGAAGGAATGATGCTAAAGAAGGCGTACTTCTATGATGATTTTATTGATTGTGACTGATGGATGGCATCAACATTTCATAGTGAAGAATCATGGTTTTGTTACATCAGGAAAATTAAATTGGGAGAGTTATTTTCTTTCCCAGTGATAGTGGCAGTTAGAATATTTCACCTGTAATGAGATGTGTGCGTTATGTGCCATAGTGAACCACTGCTGAGCCATTAAATATATGTAAATGAAGAGAAACACAAGAGAGCCTGGGCATAATAACGTGCAGAACAGAGAAATGGATCCTGGAAAGTGATTAATTTATTTGATGATGCCTCAAGTGAGGAATTTTAGGTCACAAATGAAGTGACAGAATGACAAATTACCATTTTAAAGAATTTACTGGGCATCATTACTGAACAATTGTCAGGTAGTTTATGGTGGCTGAGAAGATGGTATAAATATAGATCTTTTCCTTATCTGAGATGAATTATTAATCACCTTTTTAAAAATCTTTATGAGTGATGGTTGGCTGTCTGATTGGAAATAATGTGTTCTACAATTTTAACTAAATTCTAATATGATATGTAACAGGAATCTTTACAATTAAAGTCTCAGTGGAGAGTGGTAGGAGGTTTACAGTCAATTGCAGTTTTAATGTGATAGAAGAGGATGAATTCACTAGCATATTTCAATAGGTTTCCTTAGGTATATTATCCCTGCTGTGATGTTATTCAAATGTTTACAGTTTATTTTCATTTGAAAAATGACATTCAGATACTTAAATTGTTTTCCTTGGTTTATTAGTTAATGAAAATGAAATTCTCGTAATTACTATATTTTTGCTGCCTGCCACATTATTTAAAGTGAAGTGACTCCCTTTGTCAGCTGGATTGTAAATGCCGTTGTCTTGTATTTTGTTCAGTTTCTGTTTGCTTTATGTATGTCATGTCCCTTCCCTGTCTATATGTCACTGCCTGTGCTACCCATAACGACTGGCGTGTATAGAGAAAAGGTAGGGATTGGAAATTAAAAAGAAGATAATAAAGCTTTTCTTTGAGTTTATTTCATCTGTCACATATGAAAAGCAACTTCATTTCTGTGTTTGTGCAGAAGTTGGGTAAGGTTTTGGTCCATACTAAGAAATTTTAACAAATTTAAAACCTAAGGCATTTGTAAAGATTTCTGATGCTATATGTGTCAATTGTATGTTGTCTGTTCATATTATGTGTTTGCACACACACATTAATATTTTATAGACATATGTACATAGAAAAGGAGTATTTCTAAATATACAGTAGGATTTCACTAAAGTGCATAAAAAACTGGTAGTGACTGTCTACCTCCCAGCAGCAATTTGCTAGTAAGCCCATTTGCTAGTATATTATGAAGTATTAGCATAAGTAAAACTAAACTAGCACTGACTAAATGAGCAAAGTAGATTTTGCAATGCATTTTCCTTGCTCTTAGTTGTATGAGTTCATTTACTCACCAGTGCAAAATTAATGTGAGATATTGAGGGTCCACAGTACAGTGTATATAAAAACCTTTATTTGTTAACTTTGCTTTTAGAGGATCCCTCTGTGTAGATTGAGAATAGAATCTAGGAGCTTTCAAACAGAATATCAGCTGCTTGTTTGGAACTATTGAGAACAATCTCTAACAATTTCCCATATACTGCGAGTTGAAAAACTCACAAATGAAATATGGTTTGTGTTGTGGAGGATGTTGGGGGGTGGGGTGGGTGAATCTAACATTTGGAACGGACTCCTTCTAATCTATTTACACATCTGGATGCTCTCTACTTTAACTCATTCTCATGATTAACACAACACACTTTGTAACAACTTCATAACTCCTTTTTTTTTTTAATTGAATGTTTTGTTCTCAGGATTTTTAGTTATAGGTGCAATTGTAGATTATTGTAATCTAGATTAATTATTAAAGCAATACTGCCAAGTAAGATCATAGTTAAAAAATTCCTGACCCTTGATACTAATACGTCAGATGGTTAATACTGAAATAATTCTAAGAGTCTAATTTATTTTGAACTGCTGATGTCTATTTTCTCCACTTCCCTCATACTAGATACACCTCTACCTCAATATAATGCGACCCAATATAACACAAATTCGGATATAACGTGGTAAAAGCAGTGCTCCGGGCGGGCGGGGCTGCACACTCCAGCGGATCAAATCAAGTTCGATATAACACGGTTTCACCTATAACGCGGTAAGATTTTTTGGCTCCCGAGGATGGCATTATATCGAGGTAGAGGTGTAGTGAAAATCAACTGGCTTCCTTATTTTACTTTCCTTTTATAGTCTATTTTCTTTTTTGTACTTCATGTGTCACTATAGTGCTGTTGTATTTGGGCCTATGGCAATATAAAGAATAAACTAAGTTATAAAATAAATAAACTATTTTACTGATTTTTTTTAGGCCAAATATGAAAATATTTTTGCATTAAATGTGGTGAATTTTTAGCCTCGAATTATTAAATAATGTCCCTTTGAGTACAGATATATTTTTTTTCTAACATTTAACATTAGCTCATGTTTTAAATTGTACTAATATAAATGCAGAAATAAATATATATATAACTAAATAAAGAAAAATAGCTGTATTGTACTTTGTACTCAGAAATCAAATGATCTGTTATAGGGTTTTGAATCAGTGTTTGTCAATAAGCTCTTATCCCAGATCAGTGTTCATCCACAAGACTGTTCTACGACAGTAAAGAATATGAATATTTTTGAAGTGACTACTGCACACTTTACATGTATCAAGAGATACCTGTGTGTACTTTTCGATAATAGATGTGAATTATTTGTGTTATGGTGAAATTAGGTGCATTAGGACCTCGAAGCTCTCACATTTAGTGACACATTTAAAGAATTTTTTCATTGACTTCAGTGGATTTTGGATTAGACCCTTAAATAGTTCAGGTGGCTGGCTCATGATAAAGAGCAAACCCTTCTCACATGCACATCCATTTTTTTGCATGTACAACCATCATGCCATTTTTTTTTTTTTTTTTTTTTTACTGCTTCCTATCATGGGGTCATCATCGGGGATATACTTGAAACCATGATCAGCAAACTGGACACTGGCTACAGGCAAAAATTGAGGGGATTTTTTGAGATGTTTTCCAAAATAGCACAATGGATCCTCTCTCGTAGTGTGGGTCTTTGGGTGCTGTACAATAGAAATATATAATAATAATCTTGATTTTGTATTCTTCTAAAGATCAGTCCTGCAAGAGCTGAGTGCTCTGGGGCTGATCTCGCAAAGTAATTAAAAACATACTTTTTTTTTTTGTAAGTATGCAAATAATCCCTTTGGCTTCAATGTGGCTATTCATGTGCTTAAAGTTAAGCACACGCCTAAGTTGTTAAGTAGTGGGCCGAGAATGCCCAGCACATTGCAGAATCAAGCCCTTATGTCTCTGGACCAGTTCAACTACAATCTAGTTTAATACATTTTAACATATAAACCCCAATTTACATACAATACACTGCATTTCATTTGTATACGACATTCTCAATACACAGTGTCATAAAATATTTTACTTTAGAGCCAATTATAAGTTTAGGAGAAAGTTTAGGGGGTGATCTGAAGAGAGAAGTGACTCAGAGCTTGGAAGGAAAAGAGAAAGTTCTAGACAGAGCAGCCCAAGTTACTGGGTGGACCTCCACCACTAGAAAGTTGTGAAGAGGGAACACAGGCAAGACCAAGGATGGAGAAGCAGAGTGAGTAGGCAGATTTAAAAACAGCCCAACATCTAAAAACATAAAGAGTAGATTAGAGATCAGAGAGGCAGAGTGGAGCAATTCCATTGAAAGTATGCAGTAAATAGTATGGAATTTTTTATTTGGAGCCAGATACCAATGAATGTGATCTGCTGATAAGCAGAGCTGGTTTCAAAAATGGATCTTTTTATCTGCAGAAAAAAATTAGTTTTGGCAAAAATTTAAAACTGAAATATTTCTCCCTAAACCTGAAACATTTCAGTTTGAAATGATGACATGGTGCCTCCTGCTCCCATTCTCCTCTATTGACAGGGCTCCCTGGTCAGGTTACATGTCTTACAGTGCACCAGTGTCTCCCCTGTTGATGAGGGGAGATGGTGCATCATGGCAGTCACATGGCTAGGATACATTATGGGAGATGATGTCTGCTGGGGATCTCAGCTCATAGATGAGAATGGGAGCCTAAACTACTACCAGCTGCCAGAGATACTGTTCCCATGATGTCCCAAGGAAGCATTTCAGAATAGAAATATTTCAGTTTGGGGTAAAAAAAAACTGAAATTTTCCAGGGAAAGCAGACACTTTAGACAAAAAATTGTTTAGTCAACAACCCAATTTTCTGTCGAAAAACAGTTTTGATGGAAATTTTTTGACCACGCCTAGCAATGGGGCTGGAGCAAGAGTGTGGTGTTGAAAGTGTCTGTTAATCTGAATAGGTACCATGTATCATCAGAGTCCCTGAGAAAGACTGATGAAAGTACCTGTGTCTTTGCACTCCGGAGTCAAGCTCAGCAGTCAGCCAGCTAAATATTTTTCACAGTGGTCAGGGAACTCTGATTTTCTCTGTCTCTGTCTCTCCAAGCACCATTTGATGGACTTGAGTTTACAGAGGCGACCAGAACTCATGATGGTGAGTGAATGGTGTGGTGGTTTGAAGGATGACACTGGAGACTTTCAGGCTGATCTCTGGGAAAGCATGTATGTTTTGTTAGAAGGGTCGTCACAGTAAGTTCATTTTAATGGCTGTTTAACAGCAAAGAGTAAATACTGTAGTTATATAGTGTCAAGGGTATTCATAGAGGCTGCCCAATGGAGACACAATAAAATATGTAAGCTATTTTAGTTTACAAATAGTATTAGGAACCCCATTTGTGCTTGCTTTCTACTGAGACCCAGACCACCTCTAACTTATATATAGTAGAAAATGAAATATAAAATACTCGGAAGCATATTTTATGGAAAAATATGTGGCCTACTTTATTTTACTTTAAAAAGAAAAATGGAAAAAAGAGAAGAGAACTGGTGAAAATGGAAATTTATGTTAAATGAGCATGCAATATTCTCCCTTTCAGAAGACTCACAATAACCAAATGCCATGGGTATGATTTGCTGACAAAGGTTTTTATTAATTTTTTATTTCAGAATTTACCCACACTTGAAATGTCTTAATATTTGGTCAGCTAACACTTCACAGAATTCTAAGGGGTTGCTGTTTTAAAACAATAAATGTACATGCAAGGGAATTACCAGAATATTGTGTAATTTGACAAGGTATAGTAAATACCATCAATTTTCTTTCTGTATTCTTTCATTTTAAAATGCCCTAATTGTGCCAAATCTTCAAATCTGGCCTACAGAATTGCTCCATAAGACACTGATCCTGCAATGATTAACATACATGCTTAAAGTTAAGCAAGTGAATATTTGCAAGACTGGAGCCTACATTTTTGCATGTTCAAACTAATGGTACAATTTTGGAAGCCTTTTGAAAATGCTATCCCTATACCATGTTCAGATACCACAGTGATGGGCATGTTATAACATAGGATGGTCATTTTTAAAAATATCCTCCATCAGTGTTTGCTCATGTCCACCACCAACCAGCCTTTCCTCTGGATCCAGTCTAGAGAATCAGCAGCTCCCAATTATCTTGCTGGACTCCAGCACCATTTTTTCCAGAAGAATTTAGCCATGCAAAATGAGATAGTGTGTCAAAAATTGGGAGCACCAATTGAACAACGATGAAGGCTTGTCATAAAGAACAGTGTAGCTGTGTGTTTTAAAATACATTCTGGAATACAAATCCACATTCATCTTGAGGTGGCAGCTTCAGCAGAAGAGCTGAAGAATGGGATCATGGTTCAATGATTTCTATAAACTTTCCTTCCCTTTCCATTCTGCTTGCCAATGCCAGGAGGAGCCCATGCATTACGTTAGGATTATCAGAGAACAATCTGTTGTGCCACGATCAATTTAATTTAGGTTTGTGGCTTTCTGTTTGCAAAGTTCAGAGAGAGGATCCATTGTGTAGCGATCAAATTAATGCCTGAAATCAGCTCAGTCTAGACATCATAGGCCATGAAAAGAGATTTCAGGAAGTTGGAGAGTGTTGTTGAGGGGGAAAAAAGCAATGAAACAAAGAACAAACATTGACTGGAAGAGATAGGAAAAGGAGAAAGTAGTGGCTAAAGTAGATCAAAATTGGAAGAGAAGTTTACTAATTCTAGTGGTTAAGTTATAGGTGTTGCTTTGGTGGTGAAGTAACATTGCATCCTCTCATGTGAACAAAATGTGTGTGTGTGTGTGGGGGGAAGGGAATAGCAGTGTCTGAAAGGAATCCATACCCCCCAAAAGTCCGTATCTAGCCAAACAAAAGTCTGTGTGATGCCCATTAGAAGTACTGGTCTTTCTGTAGAAGAAAGGAAGCATATAGAGGATTTTCAGCTTGGATAATTCTTCTCTGATCAGGTAGCCTTGGAGAGCTATAAACTCCCCAGAAGTTGCTTTCTAACCCTGTGTGTCAGATAGTGAAAAATGCCCCATGTATGAGAATAATTGTACAAGATAGCTTACAGGAATTCTGTGCACCAGGGTAAGGCAGGCTAGTACCTGTGCTTTTGGATTATCTGGGGGATAAATTCGTACATCATATCTGCATGTTTGAAATAGGTCCACAGCATGACACCTCCAAGCAGGTGCTACCGGAAGCAGGATTGTCTAGTGATGAGAGCGCTGGACTGGGAGTCATGAGACCTGGTTTCTGCTCTGCTGCTGTCACTGAGAAAATTGCTTTCTTGCTCTGTATCTTGGTTTCACAATCTTTAACACTGGGATAATGGTACTGTTTAAAGAACCTTTGAAAAGCATTGGATAAGAGATAAGCCAAGTGATTAAAAAACACACTTCTGAGACCTAATTAGCTGAGTGGTGCATGCGTATAGGTGACTCCATCCAAAAGCATGAGAGATGTTAGCCATAACACACAGGTCTCTGGAAAAATACCAAGGGAACCAATGATTAGATTTGGACACAGTTGCAGCTAACATGGTTCTATGGATTAGGCTAAACTTAACATATTCAGCAACCAGTGTGGTAGGTAATATCTAGTAAGATCTATCAAAATACAGTACAACTTCGATTATCTGAGCTTTGGTGATCTGTTATCCGAAATGGGGTCATGTTTCCATAAGGGAATTCCTTCTGTTCTCTTTGGTTATCCAACCATTTCCAATGCTGCTGCTGCCTCTTACCCAACATTTGAATAATGGGTTCTACTTGAAATTTAACACATGACATTCTGTGTTTGATCCATGCCTCCCATCATGATGACACGAAGTCCAAACTGGAGCCAACTCCCATTCTAGAGGGTGAATGAAATCCACCATGCAGCCTGGAGGAGGTTTGTGTGACATTTAAGTTTGAACTAGTAGCTGAATGCCCTTGCTGTTGCACGGGTGTAATTTGTAAAGTCGTGTGTATTTAAAAAAAAAAAAGGGAGCAGCCAAAAATTGGGATTCTTATTTCTGTGCTCTGTGTAGTAATGAGCAATGTTGGTGTTTGTATATGTTCCCCAAAGGTGTGGACACAGCTGCCCCTTTGTTGCCGGCCCAGAGGGCCCCGAGGGGGCAACAGGGTTCGTTGCCCGGTGTGCGCTGCACCAATAGACACACCAGGGTGGAGAAGCAAACAAAGTTTATTTGAGATCTCAAAGTGGTGCAGGGAGACAGGCACGTCTCAAATCAAGCACAGCACATACAAGCAAGTTTTCCCTTTTATATTCCAAGCTGTTTTCAGTAAGCCTTTTGTTCTGGTTTCTCCCTCATACCCCTCCCTACCCAATAGCAGTTACAGCAGGTACACATTGTGCATGTTAGAAACATTCCCGTTCACATGCTTATCTTCGACCTTGCAAGCTCTACGCACTAGGCCTTTCCCTCCCCCCTTTCCCCCGCATTATCACTACCGTTTCTGTTAGTGTGAGAGCAAAACTGCAGCTGTCTGCTAGAAAAAAGCTGACCATTACATATTCTGCTTCAGCATAGGCTGTTAGCATGTAGGTAGGTTAAAATTAACAAGATGGAGTTACTGTGGCTCACTTAGACCCAGAGCAGGGGAGTTTCATCGGCACTTATGGCCTTCCACTCCCCCGAGTTACTTGGTAGCTATGCCTAGTGACGTCAACACCTTGGCTGGAGGCAAAAGCATCTCTTTGTTATGCCACATAGCTGTTACTTCCACCTTCTCTGGTCAACTGTCAGATTCCAACTGCCACAGAACCTGTAGACTCCAACATTCCATCTGGTTCTCATAGGGCACAGTGATGACTGAACCTGGTGAACAAAAAGAGCTCTCAGCCATTCTTGTAGCTGTTTCTACCATTACACACTGGCCCAACAGACACCCTAGGCTTCAGAGTGGCACACAGAGAAACAATCCTGGAAGATTTGTGTTGATTTGTGCAGGTGACGAATGGGGTGTGTGTGCTGTGGTGAGGGGCTTGTGTGTGTTTGGAGTGTATATGCTGGTTGTGATATTGTGTGGATGGTTGTGATGATTTGTGGGGGAGATAGTTGCGTGGACAGATATGGCAGTTGGGGACACGTAGTCCACCACCTGTGCAGGCTCCCTCATACAACCAATGAAGCTGTTGCATGCAAATTATCTGGAGAGTTAGGGTGGTGATTGGTTGCACCACCATTGATATCACAAAGATCTAAGACTCTTCCTGTGACATAAATAAATGCCCTCCTGTAGCTGTACACCACATGGATGTAATTCATAAAATGAAAATGGCTAAGAACTTAAAAATTGGACAGTAACAGACTGCAAAACCTAGTAATTATTCAACCTGCTGATATTCTGCTTGTAGCTGTTTCCATTGCTCCACACTCACTGTACAGACATTTTAGGCTTTGGAGTGATATACAGAGGTCAGTCCTGGAGTTTTGTTATATAAATTGAGAAGCTGAGGCTTTTGTCATACACCAAGGTGTAGGTGAGGCAATTTAGCAGTCAGAGCAGAATCAGAGTGCAGAACCAGAATTGTGGTCAGGAGACAAACCAATGATTAGAGACAGGAATCAGGAGTTCAGAGGGAACTGGAGCAGAGCAGGCCAGAATTGGAGCAAGGGCCTGATGGGAAGCAGAGTTTAAATGGTGATCTGTTGGCTCTTCTGACCAATCAGGGGGCACAGTCACTTAGTTGTGAGTGTTTATTGGGCCCAGCCAAGCTCACTGGGTTGCTAGGTGACTGAGGCCAGAAGTAGTTGAGTTCCTGACACCTCTAAGGATATATCTATATAGCAGCTGGAAGAGTGCTTCCCAATGCAGGTAGACAGACATGTGCTAGCTCTGCACTAGCTAGTGTGCTAAAAATAGCAGTGTGGCCATGGTGGTATGAGTGGCTGCTTGGGTAGCCACCTGAGTACGTTCTCAGGGGGTCAGGTTTGTACTCGGGTGGCTAGCCTGAAATTCTCCTCTGCCTCTGTGGCTACACTGCTCGAGCTAGTGCATATTTGTCATCCTTGCTGGGAAGCACGCTCCCAGCTGCTGTTTAGACACATCCTAAAGGTTTAAAGAAAAAAATTCAGAAGACAGACCAAATCCAATGCAATTATTTAAATTTCATGATCTTTTAAAGCCAGGCTTATGTTTTTCTTGGTAGTGTTTCTTGTGATTTTGTCAATAATGTCAATTGACTCCCACCAAAAGTACTGTAATAGGTTAGCAACAACCACTGGCCTTCCCCCACAAGAAGGCAACGTTAGGTGGAGTTTGTTTGGTTGATTACATGTTGTGCTTGGTGAATGTGGTACTGAGTAGGGACAAAAGACTTTGTAACCTGATTGGGATCGCCATAGATTTTTAAAGGTAACCCAACTGAAACCTTTGACGTCCCCTACCACTAGATTTATATCTAATTCTGCAATGGTGTATACTTTTATGTGTAAATTTCCACTCCTGACTTTGTTCTAAGTAGGCTTGGCAGAATTTGTTTTTTATGTTTTCATAATTTTAATTAATAATATCGATGTTTATTTATCAATTTAAATTTTCACAGTTGCACAAAATTATGGGTTTTAAGCATTTTCTTAGTTTTTTGCCTCATAGCACTAGAAACTTGACACAAATTATTTAAAGAGGAAAAAGAGATTGTTTCAATATGCAATTCACCATTTAACTGGAGAAAATTGTAACCAGCAGAAGAGATTGTGTAGGCTGTGCAATTACTCTGCATCCCTTCATGTACTTGGATTGTGTGTTCAGTGCAGAGTATAACATTTTTGTGAGTGCACAGGCTCAGTTAATGCATTGATTTAATGTTTATAGCAGTGAATAAGGAACCAGTTTGGGGACCAGGGATGAAACGTGTAACTCTGTTGCAGCTCCTGCTTTAGTTTCTTAATATAGCTAATAGTAGATCTGTAGATCATCATCAGCACTCTATGACTGTACACTTCATGAGAGTCAGTAATGCTTTGGGTACACTGTAAAGCTCTGGAAAAGAATGGGCAACCTTGGCTTCTGTTAATGAAAATTATTCTTGCACATGAACATTTGTGCCTACTTCACTAAAGTTGCCCTGTAATTTTGATCCTGATGCCAAGTGATCTTGATCTTTGTCCTGTCTTCCTGATTTATATACCATTATACTTTATTTATAATACTATTTTATTCATTATTATTAATTAATTATCGCACCCCAGGTGACGATCAACGTTCCATTGTGCTAGGTCAGGGTTTCCCAAACTTCATTGCACTGCAACTCCCTTCTGACAACAAAAATTACTTCATGACCCCGGGAAGGGGGACTGAAGACTGAGCCCCTCCGCCCTGGGCAGGGGGGCCAAAGCCGAAGCCTGAGTCCTGCACAGACACCCCCAGGGTGGGGGGGAGCCGAAACTTGAGGGCTTCAGCCCGGGGCGGGTGTGGGGCTGTAACCTGAGTTAGGCTCTGCTCTCAGGCTTCTGCTCCAGCTCTGGGTGGTAGGGCTCGGATTTTTGGCTTCAGCCCCAGGCCCCAGCAAGTCTAACGCCAGCCCTGGTGACCCCATTAAAGCAGGGTTGCAACCCACTTTGGGGTCCTGACCGACAGTTTGAGAACCACTGTACTAGGTGATGTAGTGCCAAATGACAAAAAAGCCAGTTACTACTCCAAACAGTTTATAGTCTAGGTTGCATTGGCGAATCATCATCATTAGACTTCCCTTAGTGTCTAATTGTGTTGGAATGGAGGACTTGTGGGTACTGGGGAGCTACAGATGTACATAAGTTTTTGTTGGGTGACTCGCAACCCTTTGTCTGCTTACTTATAACTAGGCTTGGAAGGATTAGATTTTTATTGGTAAATGTCAGTAAACAACGATTTCATCGTACACGCACAAATGGATGAAAAAGTATTTCCATCAATAACCATTAAAATTTACAGATAGGCAAAGTAAGAAGAATTCTGCTTGAGGACTTATTGGAGTTTGATTTAAGGATATTTATTTGAAGATTTTGACATGTGGTATTGACAATTTATGTTTTAACAGTTCTAAAGCTTTATCTTTTTTGAATCTCAGTGTCTACTGTCATTAAATAATTCTTGTCCATTCCCCCAGAATTTCCCACAACTGTGAAAATTTAAATAGATAAAAATTAAAAAAAGTGAAACCCATAATTTTGCTTAGTTGTGAAAATTTACATTGATAAAACAAAAAATTCTTACAAATAAACATCAATATTATTCATCAAAATTATATAAAAATCTAATTCTCTCATTCTTATAACAAAGTCGGGGCGGATGGAAAGTAAACAGTTAAACTTTGCAGAATCCTTATTCTGTGAAAATTGGTTTATTGAAGAATCTCCTATTTCTTGATTATAGTTTTCATACCAATATATGTAGTCCAAGTAATGATCAACAAGTGAGTTGGTAAATAGGTAAATCTAAGCATCCCAGTTTGTCAGAATAATTTAGAAATTGTCTTGGTTGCAGAATGTTCATGCACATTTGCTTCTGGCTATCTGGATAATTTTTACAAGCGGTGTACTTACAAGATAATTGGGCACTATCTAGCAGATATATTAGATTGGTGTTTAGGGCATATAGGACTCAGAAAATCCTAGTAAAAACAGGTTGAGGATGACCTATTTCAGGCACAAGATCAATTTGGTGTGTTGGACAAATAAACAAATACAGTCTTACTCCATGGTAAAAGTAGCTGAAAGGCTCTGATGGCAAAGAGCCCAATTTAAAGAGCTCCTGACTTTCAGAGCAGTCCTACTCTCTGTTCTGTACTCTTCCTAATCTGCTGTGGTTACACAGGGATATACAATAGGAGTAGTTACTATAATTTATGGATAGTTTCAGTGGAAGGGAAAAGGGACACATCTGAGATTTTTTGGTTTGTTTTTTACATGTGTTTGGAGGAACTCCCCCCACAATTAAAAAAGGACCGTTGAGGGTTCCCCATGCATTAGATATGGCAGTCCCCACTTCCACATTGTTGCTGTGGCTGATGCACATGGTTTTTGGGTGACCTCTCCCACCCAGTACACTAGTTGTGAGTAGGTGACAGTTTCTGTTCCAAATACTCTGCTAGTAAGGAAAGAGGTGCTCTGATCACTGTCAGAAAGTACAAAGGGCATCCTCTTCTATTTTCCCCTGCTTGCTATTGCTTTTTGGCCTCAAATGTTGTTTTGTCCCCCTGATTGTAATAGAGTTGTCAGCCAGGGAGGCTCACTTTGGGCTGTACAGTCCCTTGAAGATTGTCATGTGGAGAAGAACCCATTTTTCCCTACCTCCTCTACGAGGTCACCTTTCTAATTTCTGGTAACTGGACCCCAAGGCTCTGTCCCTGTCCCGCCTCTTCCCCCAAGACTCCGCCCCTGTCACTCGCTCCCCTCCCTGTCGCTCATGGGATCGTCTCCACCTCCTTTTCCCCTCCAGCCCAAGTGGGCTCCCTCTGCTCTGGGGCTGGGATGGGAGCTGCTGTAGCCTGACAAGGAGCCTGCCTGCAGGTAGGAGGCAGCCCTGGCTGAGCAGGGACTGGTGTGGGTTAATGACCCAGTGCCTCCCTCTACCCCACAGTAACCAGGCTTTTGGTGTCTGGTCAGTACAGCTGACTGGACACTGCCAGCACCCCTTTTTGACTGGACTTTCCGGTCAAAAACTGGACACTTTGCAACCCTAGTGAGCATGCACAGTCTACTCCCCAGCAGCTTGCATTTCTAGTTTTTCAGGGCAGCTACTAAGATGTCATGCAGAGACACCACCCTGCCCTCAATGCAGTGTACACAGGTTTAGTATCCAGACTCATGTCACCGTCAGCCTGAACTTCCTTCTGAGATGGTTGTTTATAGGGATTTACTTTGCAAGGTTTCCTGTCTTATCACCAAGCTCCTTGAGACACAAAACCACTTCTTTTATTCCCTGGGTTTGGAGCTAATGAGACCCTCCTGGTCAGACAACCAGGATGAGTCAGAAGAACCATGCATCTTTATGCAGGGTCCTAAAATCCTGTCATACTGTGTCTTAGTATTGTGTCCTAAAATCCTGTCATACTGTGTCTATTAATTTGAAAAGTACCATGCACATGCATAGCACCATATAAATGTTTAATAATAATGTGAAAGTCAGGTGGAATGGAGCTACAGACCCCATCCTGAGAAAAAGATAGATTTGGATAGCTGTGTGACTCAGACTACATGGGTGCTCGTCCCCAGATGCTTATGGAGCTTTTGCAGAGGCAGTTCTGTGCTGAATTGACAGAGCCTTGGATACAGGGCAGGAAAGCTTTCTAGAATGATCCATTGTGAACTGCTATATTGTATCAGTTATAATTTTTTTAAAAGCCTTCCTCCTTGAGTCCCTTCTTGTCCCAGGAAATATGCGGTAACAAAGCTGCAGCCTTTCCCTTTTTCAATGAACGATATTGTGGAGTGTTAATTTGGTTTCTGGACAGTGGGGTAGGCTGCATCAATGTAATGAGAAATTATTGCAACCCATGAATGCTTTGTTTGTACTGTAGATGACTCAAAAGTTAGTAATGCTGATTTTCCTTGCTTACTAGTTTATAAAAAAAATCCAAATAAAAGTGGGCTTTAAAAAAATTTTTTTTTTGGCTTCAGCAGAAATACTTGCTGCGAGGCTAGAAAGTAAAAATAAAATCCTTTTTGTTATTTTCTACTCACTTCAGAAGAGTTTTGTTTGTTACTAAATATTAAAAGAAGCTGAGCTTTGAAGATATGTAGCAATTAAATCTAAGAATATATTAATCCAATTAGTACACTGATTAAAAAAACAACAACCATGCAATACTGGGAGAATTGGAGGAAATCTGAATGAAGAACTAGGCACCACACATACTTAAGAATGGGAAGTAAAGTTAAGCAAAGTTAATTGTGAATAAATATATAGCACAATAGCTGCTGTATTTGGGCTCACAAATTTTAAACAAAGCTAGAGCTACTGTACACAATTTGGCCTCATATGAACGAGCCCCTTTGAGTTAATGAATATTAACTTCCTGCCTTTTTGCCTTCATGTTGAGACTGGAAATGCCCAGCTGGTTTGCAAAAAAGAATCAGGGCAAAGACAAAGTGAAAAACTGTGTCACTGAGCCTGCAAGAAACTTAAACTTGTGCAAATGCGAGAGCCAAGAGAAGTGATGAAATGTGAAGTCAGTTACAGAGTGAGATCCGTGTGTCACAATCTTGTCCTGAACGTGGATGTTCATGGTGGAGAAAGGGAGGATGTTTTGTGAGGTGAGCTTGGGTGACTGCTTCTGTGAGACAGAGAGGATTGGATGAGGAGTAGTAGCACAGAGTTCGAGAGGAGACGGTGTTAGCCTATTTGTTCTTTTCAAAAAGGGTTCAAGAATCTGGAAGAATTAGGAGGAAAAATTGCATGATATTTGAAGTTTGTTTTTTCCACATTTTTAATTTCCATTCAAAAATCATTAAGAAGACTGGGGGCAGAGAGAGAAAAAAGTTCGAACATTGCTCTAATTTACACTGGTGTAAATCTGGACTAACTCCATTGACATCAGTCATCCATCAGATATCATTCTGGATTTATGTCAGGGTACTACTAGCTAAAATCAGAATTTGATGGGGATGTGGTAGAGATGGAAGGTGGTTTAATTTATGAGATTGAAAGTAAAAAAGAGAGAGGTGCTTTTGTTTTCCATAAAGCATTCCACAAAATGCAGAAGGGAGAGCTATAAAACCACTCAGAAGTTTTGACCAACTCATTTTTTAAAAGATCAGAGCACCATGTAGAGGTGATCAAATGAAGTCATCCTTGGCGTAACTCCATTGACCTTGATAGAGTTACACCAGGGATTAATTTGGCCTGATGTGTCCACAGCAATATACTAGAATGTGTGAGAATTGAGGGAGAGAGGGTTTTTTTTTTTTTTAATTAAATTTATTTGGAGTTGGAAAAATCCAATAGGCAAAGCAGCTTACCGTCTTTTTATGATTTAATTTTTATTAAATGCCTTTGAATTTTATAGCTGTAACATTATAGAAAACACCTCAGTAATACCCCATTTATTCAATCCTCACTTAGCCAACACTCCCTCTCATCTGAATTATGGTTAATATCCTTTTTGAGTGAATTGTTTACCCAGTTGCTTCCCCTGATTATCCAACCCCCCATTTATCTAAATGTTTTAATGTCCCAGAATCATTTTAGATAAGTTATACTGTATAAAGAATGAAAAGCTATAATATGCTATAATATTAAAGGGAGATACATAAAATAGATATGCCGTGTGTATGTGTTGCTGTCGATGTAATTGTACATTATGTGAGAAGTAAATAATATATATTTTTAAGTAATATCTATCCAGATTTATCAGAGTTACTGTGTTTATTATCTATTTATTTGAGTATATGTGAATAGTATTGATTGGGGATATTTAGTAATACAGTATAATACATTTGATAAATATCTTACCTTTATACTGTGCCTTTCTCTTGGGAGATCCTAAAGTGCTTTACAGATACCAAAAGTTACACATACAGATTTCTACATCCTACACTGAAGTACAGCCAGGGCAGTGGTCAAATTAATTAACAATTAGTCTTAGTGATCTATGGAGGGAGACCATACGGCATTAATTAAGTTGGTTTATCCTGTAATTTAGTGGATACCCTCTTTTGAGTTGCTAAATCACTTATTGATACAGACTATTCTATTCTGGCTATCCAAGGAGAGTACCATCTCTGTCATGAATTCCTTTGATATTCCTGTGTACTTCAGTAGACTTCTTTCACAGCATCACTCATTTCGTTTTAAAGCAAAAGGAAAGAAAACCTCCCCTGGTTTGCTGGGATTGCTAAATGTCATTCTGACATAATCTGTCAGCGATACTTTTGAAAGCTACCAATTGTAGTAACCTACATGAAACCTAGAGGGAGGAGCACAAGTTGTGAGAGGGAAGAAGTTAGAGGAGGTATCAGAAAATCAGTATGTGCACATGGCTTGAACACCAGCTCTATTTGTAGCACCTCTATAAATAGTTTTCTCAATAAAACAGGCAGTTTAGTTTTAGAAACATGGAGTCCTCTCATGTTATTGCCCAGCACATGGTACATGAAATACCAACAGTCATCTTCACTTGCCTTCTTCCCCTCCCCTTCCCCCCCCCCCCCGGTGTCCCCCCACTTACCTTTCCTAGAAAAATGTTTCCTTTTGTGTGACTACCCATACACTAATCATACTACAGTAACTTGCATACTGAAGTGTTTGCATGATTGAGCTCTATAACAGCAAGATGAACTGCTGTATTTATTTATTAATTACTATTTTATCTTTGTATTGTGTTAATGTCTACGTCAGGATCATAACCCCATTTTCGTGGCAATATACCTACAAAGATCAAAAGACAATACCTGTCCCATTTTATGATCTAATCTATTTGTTGCAAAGCAGGTGAAAATAGGAACTAAGAGATCTTTTTTAATTTGTGTTATGTAGCATGATAAGTGCCACAGCACTGAAGGGCAGAATTGATCTCAATGGACAAATCAACAGTATTTGGGGCAATATTTTGGTGTCTCTTTGGTGTGGGGGGAGGGATAGCTCAGTGGTTTGAGCATTGGCCTGCTAAACCCAGGGTTGTGAGTTCAATCCTTGAGGGGGCAATTTGGGGATTTAGTTGGGGATTGGTCCTGCTTTGAGCAGGGGGTTGGACTAGATGATCTCTTGCAAATGGTGAAGTGCAAATATTCCATTTCTGCTCAGTTGTTAAAGGAATGGATGAGTGGGATGTAACATTTCATATCCCATCAGTTGCATCATTGATGACCCTCTGGTTTCTTCTTGGACTGTGTTCAGTTCTTTTCTTTTCTTTTCTTTTCTTTTCTTTTCTTGCTGCTCAGTTTCTCCCCACACTTTGGATTCCTTTAAATGTTCCTTCGTGGCTCCCCAAACTAACAAATGTAAGCTCTCTTTTTCAGTATTGTTTAATATAAGTTGTGTGTGACATTGTGTATTTGTTTTTCTCTGCTTTTTATTGTTCTGGTAAAGTGAGGAAGTTTGACCTGTCATTCACTCTTCCTCACCCAATCACATAGCAGTTGGTGGTCAAGCAGGGTATGGGAAATGGGGAGAAAGTATCAGGCAAGTTTTGTTAAAAGTGTTAGTTGAGTCCAGTTCAGTCAAGCACTGGGAGGGGGAAAGTGTGGAAGGTGGGATGGGCTGGAGGAGACAGGGAGGCCTGGCAACTGAGCAAGAAAAGGCCTGGAATAAGACAGAGAGAGACAACCAGTAAGATAAGGAGGGAGCCTTGGAAGACGAAACAGAGGATATTTTATTCCTAGGGATCTGTGACAGTAATTGTAGCCCCAAGACAAACCCCAGTGATAACATTTAATGTATTGTTATATAAAATAGAGAAATAAATAAATAAATAAATAAATAAAGCATATACTCTTTCTTTCACATAACTTCATGCTATGGCATGGTGTTCTTTCAGGGATTGGTTAGCAAAAGTTACAAAGGTCAAGGTTTGGTAGTAGCATTCTTAAATGCTCCTAGCTGACAGAGCTGACTAGTTATTCGTTGTGAATAACTTAGCCCACAAATGTTTGCATTTTACATCAGACAAATTTTATTGGACTAGCTGTACTTGCAGTTGCAGTCCATGGCTCTTCTGTGGATCTCTGAGCTTCTTGATGCTATCCTCCCAGAAGTCTGCACATCCTGTGTTAGTCCAAGGCACACCTTTTTCTTTCTTAGCCTACGTCTACACTACTGCTGGATAGATGCTCCGGCAATCAATGCACCGGGGGTCAATTTAGCGGGTCTAGTGAAGACCCACCAAATTGACTGCAGATCGCTTTCCAGCCGACCCCTGGTACTCCACCCCGAATGAGAAGCGTAAGGTAGGTCAATGGGAAACACTCTCCCATTGACCCAGCGCAATGTAGACACTGCAGTAAGTCGACATAAGCTACATTGACTCCAGCTACGTTAGTCACATAGCTGGAGTTACGTAACCTAGATCGACTTACAGCGGTAGTGTAGACATAACCTTATTGGCTTTTTTAAAATCCAAATCTGGGAGGAAAAATGGGATTGTTTGGATATTGTGAATTGAACTCATTTTGTAGTATTTCTTGCATAATATCAAGCAGAATGTACTGGAAATCTCATGCCAGACTCTGTACTAGTGAGATTTCCATACTGGTTCTGATGGCTCAAGGATTGTGGATAGTTCATATGAATATCAGAACTTCAGTGGTTCTTTGAGTGCTTGCTCATATTCATTCCACTGTATGTGCGTGAGCCTTCCCTCATGATTCTGACGTGCCTTCCCTCTGATTCCTTTGCTACCCAGGGTCTTGTTTAAAGTCAAACAAGACTATGCTTGTCCCATCCTTATAGCACCAGTGTGGCCTATTCAACACTGGTACTCAACTTTACTAATTGAGCCTTTGCTGTCTCATCCATTCGACCCAGATGTGATTTACCAGGACTATGGTTGCCTTTTCCATCCCAGTCTCTGAGCACTTCATTTGACAGTGTGGATACTTCATAGCTAACACCCTTTGAAAGATCCTGTTCAAACAACATTCAGAAAGTGCTTCTGAATAGCAGAAAACCCTCAGTAAGGAGCACCTACCTGGCTTAAGTGGAAACATTTCTCCATTTGGTCCCACCAGAAAGGTATATCTCCAGAGTGGGCTCCCTTGGACCTCATACCGGACTATCATCTATAACTAAAACAGAGTTAGTCTATTAGTTCTGTAAGAGTTCATCTGGCAGCTATTTTGACCTTCCACAGCTCAGTGGATAATAGATCCCTTTTTTCCAACCCCATCATCACCAGATCCTTAAAGGGCTTGGTCAGACAGCATCCACACGTGCAAGATCCCATCTCTGCTTGGGAACTGAACTTGGTTCTAGCAAAATTGATGGGACTGTCCTTTGAACCCCTTGCATCTTGCTCTCTGCTTCACCTCTCTATGCTGGTAGCATTTCTAGTGACCATTTCTTTGGCCAGAGGTGTGGGCAAGTTGAAAACCCTAGTGTTAGAGCTCCACTATGCAGTATTCCACAGGGATAAGGTTTCTCTTCATCCTCACCCAAAATTTCTCACTCAGGTTCTCTCTAATTTTCACATTAATTGGAAAATCTATCTGCCAACTTCCTTTCTGAAACCTGACGCTCACAGAGATGAGGAGAAACTTCATTCGTTGGATGTGAGAAGGGCTCTAGCTTGCTATCTGGAACATATTAAGTCCTTTAGTGGCTCTCAACCTTTAGCGGCTCTCAACCTTTCCAGACTACTGTACCCTTTTCAGGAATCTGATTTGTCTTGCGTACCACCAAGTTTCACCTCACTTAAATGCCACTTGCTTACAAAATCAGACAGAAAAATACAAAAGTGTCACAGCACACTATTACTGAAAAATTGCTTACTTTCTCATTTTACCATATAATTATAAAATAAGTTGATTGGAATATAAATATTGTACTTATCAGTGTACAGTAAATAGAGCAGTATAAACAATTCACTGTATGAAATTTTAGTTTGTACTGTCTTCGCCAGTGCTTTTTATGTAGCCTGTTGTAAAACAGGGCAAATATCTAGATGAGTTGATGTACCGCCTGGAAGACCTCTGCATACCCCCAGGGGTATGTGTACCTGTGGCTGAGAACCACTGCTTTAGGACATTGACTCAGTTGTTTGCTGTGATTGTGAACAGAGCTAAGGGTGGACCAGTGTCTCTTTCAGAGGATTTCATCCTGGATCTCTTCATGCATTCGTTTATGTTACCAGTTGGCTAATATAGTCCCACCAGCTAGAATATTGGTGCATTTTACTAGAAAGCAGGCAACATAGCGGCTTTCTTGGTAAAAATACCTATCATTGGTATTTGGCCATCTATCCAGATCTTTGCTTCACATTATGTCATATCACATTATGTCATATCCCATCAGTCCAGGGAAAATGCCAGTTTCGGAAGGTTGTCTTACAATCACTGATCAGGTAGTCTCTGAACCTGCTTCCATATTTGTTGGCTTGTGAGTCACCTACAGTGGAATGGCCCTGTGCAAGCACTTGAAGAAGAAAAAATGGTTACCTACCTTTCTGTAACTGTTGTTCTTCAAGATGTTTTGCATGTGTCTATTACATGACCCATCCATCTTCCCTTGTCTATCAGAGTCTATCTGGTCTGAAGGAACTGAGACTACTTGCGGATGGCTCTGTCCTGTTATATGAGCATGCAGTGGTGTGTAGTGACAAAGGGTGCTTGGACCACCCCGATGGCTACTGCTGAGGGAAAATATTCTCCAACAACTGTGCATTAGGTGCACACACACACCTACAGTGGAATGGACATGTGCAACACATCTTGAAGAACAACAATTACTGAAAGGTAGATAACCATTATTTTCCTTATCCAAATTGCTAAATTGTAAGAGAATTGTACATCACTATCCTATAAACATAGTCCCTCTTCAAAGTGAAACCCTATTTTCTAGTTTTTCGTTTCTGAAATGGTTTTGGGAAAAGACAACTTTCATGAAAGTTTCTGCCTCTATCCTTTATTTCTGCATGGATATTTCTTCCACCTATGCAACTCTGTTTTCATGTGGATGGTTCCTGAAATCCTTTCCATGCAACTAGAAATATTTCAAGTAACTACCATCAAGGGTTGGAGGGTATTGCTTTGACTTCTGACAAATGGACATTCCAATTTGTGCTCATGCAGGTAACAGTAGTTCTCAGGCAGATATTTCTGCCAGTTTCCCAAGGAAAATTTAGTTATATAAAGAGTGTTGCCAGCGGTGAGGGATTAAAAATATAGGGCCTTCATTCAGGAAAGCATTTAAGTATATGCTCAAATTGTATTGACTTCAGTGGGATTTAAGCACATGTTTAAAAGTAAGCCTGCACTTGAGTGTTTTCTTAGGAGAGGAAACTAGGACTTTCATGAAAATGTGCAAGATCTTGTTGGCCTCTACACTGCCCTGAAGTTTTCTATTTCTATTCTGGTGTCATGACCGGGATGTGGGCAGTCTGACCTAGTGGTCAAAGCAGGAATCTGGAATCAGGTTGGGTCAAATATTGGGAGGTCAGAGGCCAAGATAGGCCAGAAGACAAACAGAGTTGAGTGTGAGGAGGCAGGCAGGGTCAGGTTACCAGGAGATCAGAGGGAGGAGAAAAACTTGAGAGCAGAACCATGGATCAATAACTAGAGTCAGGCTGGATCAGGATACCAGGAGGTCAATCCACGGAAACAGGAAGAGAAAGCACAAGGCACGTGGTCCAGAGCAGATTGGATCCCAGTGGCATGGACAACTTCCTGTTCCTGTGCTGGGTTTAAATAGGAGCTGTGGACCAACTAGGGCCTCCAGTGTTCTGCCAATTACCTCCCAGGACTGGGGCCCTCTGTCTGAATTCAGCTCCTATTCTATAGTAGTTAGCAGGTTCGTGGGTGGCAGGTTGCTAGAGCCAAAGAGAACCAGCGTTCAAGACCCACGGTCCCTGATATCAGGTTAACTCTGAGTTAAAGTGGCCTCACCTCAGGATAACCAAGGCACAGAGGACTAGCTAGATTGCAGCTGCATAGGCTTAAGTACTGTAACTCTCAGTTTGCACTGAGATGGCCAAAAGAGTAAATGCAAATGTATTGACACAATGAGATTTATTACATCTGCATAGTTTTGCATACTGCATGTATGGCTAAAATAAAAGTGAATATTAAAATATTAGCAAATTAAGAGATATTTGAATTTTAATGTTAAGTACTGTAGGTATCATCATGATGATTGGACCATGAACTTGAGTATGTCTGGAAGGCAAATCTGTTTAACTCTATTAAGAATATTTTGCACATAGTAGTTCAGTATCTTTGGGGGGGGGGGGGGGGGGGAAGAGTAAGCTTTAGGCAACAAAGGACTATGATCATGAAAATACCTTGAAAAGTACAGATTAGTTTTGTCTAACTGGCATATTCTGAAAATAATGTATCTGCATACATTTTGAGAGAGATTCTCAACGTTGACATCTAGACTTAAATATAAAATGGCTGCAGTTGAAAATCACAAACTGTCAGCGTGAATTGTCAAAACCACCTTTATTTTTAAATTAATTTTTCAACATCTTCAAGATAGAGTATATATGTCTGGCATTATCGTTCAGTTAGTAAGACATTTTTGCCGACCCACAGTGGAATATACTCTTATGATGCCTTTCTGTGCCTTTTTGTGTGTGATGGTCAGTGAATAATTGCTCTTGCCCCTGTAATAGATGGCTTTATTTACACACATTCTCACATATTTATTTATTTTATTATTGTATAGCATGTCTACTGCTATAGCAGCTAAGCATTTCTTTACAAGATAAAAATGTATATTTAATAAAGTATGAGAACAACAAATCATACATACTAAAAATAAATATATTTGTCATTAAGCTCTAAAGCTGGTTAGGTTGCAGGAGCAGCAAACTGTCAAGGAGAGCCTTCAACATGAAGATCCAGACATGCTTAGTTTCCTTTGATGTCAGTGTGGTTATGCGGGTGTAAATACAGAGCAAATGAAAGAAGAATTTGACCTGAAGATTGCAAAAATCAAGTTCATGGAAATGAATGTTGCAAAGATTTGGGTCTTAGGTTTTTCATGCTCACAGTGGCTCACCTAAATTCAGGATGCTGGAAGTTTATATTCTTCATAAGCTAGATGGAGTTCAGGAGCAGTTTAAGTATACTTCTGCATAGAATGTCTTTTAGTGATTTATTGGGAAAATGACAAAGGCATGGATAAATGTGGTGAAATTTGCTTTAGAGATGATTGTTTAGAGCATCTAAGTCATTCTGTTGCTGATGAAAATTACTGTGGGCCACCTTAGCAGTCTGGGATTCCCGTAGCAAGGTCCTGAGACTCAGAACTCGTCTACACTTCTGGATAAATCGGCACTGCTGCAATTGATTTAGCGGGTCTGGTGAAGACAAGCTAAGTTGATGGCAGAGCACTCTCCCATCGATGCCTGTACTCCACCTTCATGACAGGTGAAAAGTAAGTCAGCGGGAGAGCATCTTCTGTCAACATAGTGCGGTGTTGACACTGCTGTAAGCTGACCTAAGTTATGTTGACTTCAGTTAGGTAATTTACATAACTGAGGTAGTGTAACTTAGGTCGACTTAGAGTGTCAGCGTAGACCAGCGCTGAAACATTTTGGCAAATTCAAAAGATGGTACAATACCATCTGTCTACTTATCTAACTGCTTACCTTGACAACAGGCATCATTTTTATGTTGTCTGAGTTGTGCTGTCACACCATTTGTGTGACTTTGGACAATTCACTTTACCTCTTTGTCTCCCAGTTCCCCCATTTTGTAAAATGGGCATGGTTAATACTTTCCTGCCTTAACACCAGGGCCGGCTCCAGGCACCAGCCGACCAAGCACGTGCTTGGGGCGGCACCTGAGAAGGGGTGGCCAATGTTGGGGTGGCGGGGGGGCACTCACGGTGTTTTTGTTGTTGTTGTTGTTTGGCGGGGCGGCGCTCAAGGGTTTTTTCTTTTTTTTTCCAGCCGGGCAGCGTGGGGGGTGTTTCGGCGGCGCGGCCCGGTGTGGCGCGGCGCTCCAGGGGTTTGGGCGGCGCGGCGCTGGGGGGGCGGGGGTTTGGCCGGCGCAGCGCTCGGGGGGGGGAGGTTGGCGGCACGGTGCTGGGGGGTGTGTGTTACGGCGGGGCGGTGCTCTTCTTTTTTGCCTGGGGTGGCAAAAAAGTTAGAGCCGGCCCTGCTTAACACAAATTGTGGATTAATTCATTGACGACTATGAAGCACCCATAACTCTTGGATGGAAGGCACTGTAGAAATAGCAACCACTGTATTTAGGATCCCTAACCCTTTCCATCACAAGTGATTCTTGCAGCCTCTTTTTTTTTTTTTAAGTTCTAATTAGGGCTGTTGATTAATTGCAGTTAACTCACGCGATTAACTCAAAAAAATTAGTCGCACAGTTAAACAATAGAATACCAATTGAAATTTATTAAATATTTTTGGATGTCTTTCTACACTTTCAAATATATTGATTTCAATTACAACACAGAATACAAAGTGTACAGTGCTCACTTTATATTATTATTTTGATTACAAATATTTGCACTGTAAAATGATAAATAGTATTTTTCAGTTCATCTCATACAAGTACTGAAGTGCAATCTTTTTATTGTGCAAGTGCAACTTACAAAAGTAGATTTTTTTTGTTACATAAGTGTTTTGCTTTTTGAGTGCAATGTAAAACTTTAGAGCCTACAAGTCCACTCAGTCCTACTTCTTGTTCAGTCAATTGCTAGGACAAACAAGTTTGTTTACATTTACGGGACTGTAAGGGTGTGGACTCACCCCTGCGGTGCCTCCTGTTGGTCGTCCTTGGGAATTAGCTCATTTTCCAGCCATTTTCCGGCCCTCTGCAGGCCGGTGATCCGCCTTACCGCTGGCCCCTGTGTCCCTCCCTGGGCTCCGGTGCCCCTTTTCCTGGAGGCTACCCCCTGGCAGTACCCCCACCAATCTCTATGGGTCTCCCCTCTCTGGGAAACCCCCAACCCTCTATCCCCACTTCACCTCAGTCTTGGTACTGCCAGTCCTCATCTAGCCCCCATTCACTGGGGCAGACTGCAGTGTATAAGCCACTCATCACAGGCAAAGGGGTTTGGACCTGCTGCCTCTGGCTACCTGTGGGCTGCCCCCTGCAACCCAGTACCTAATAGGCCTTACCAGGCCTGCAGCTTTCCTAGGCCGGAGCTGCCCGGCTCCCTTGGCCTTTCCCCAGCCCTGCTCCACTCCAGATACCTGGTTAAGCTCCCTGCAGCCAGGCCCTTCTCTCTCTGAACGCAGAGAGAGACTGTCTGCTTGAGCTCCTGGCTCAAGCCTTTATAGGGCCAGCTGGGCCCTGATTGCGGCGTGGCCCCAGCTGAGCCTGCTTCCTCCCAACCAGCCCAGGCATCTTGCCCTTTCACAGCCTCATCCAGGGCTGTTTTAAACCCCTCAGGGCAGGAGCGGGTAACCACCCCGCTACAGGGACAAAATGCTGCCCGCTTCTTATTTACAGTCACCTGAAAGTGAGAACAGGCATTTGCATAGCACTTGTGTAGCTGGCATTGCAAGGTATTTACGTGCCAGATGTGCTAAACATTTGTATGCCCCTTCATGCGTCAGCCACCATTCCAGAGGACATGCTTCCATGCTGATGACGTTCGTTAAAAGAAAGTGTTAATTAAATTTGTGACTGAACTCCTTGTGGGAGAATTGTATGTCTCCTGATGTTTTATCCGCATTCTGCCATATATTTCATGTTATAGCAGTCTTGGATGATGACCCAGCACATGTTGTTTGTTTTAAGAACACTTTCACTGCATCTGAATCTGAAGTGCCTTCCAAAATCTGAGAGGGATGAGGTGTGGAGCATGCTTTCAGAAGTCTTAAAAGAGCAACACTCCGATGCGGAAACTACAGAACTGAACCACCAAAAAAGAAAATCAACCTTCTACTGGTGGCATCTGACTCAGATGATAAAAATGAATATGCATCGGTCCGCACTGCTTTGGATTGTTATCGAGCAGAACCCATCATCGGCATGGATGCATGTCCTCTGGAAGGGTGGTTGAAGCATGAAGAGACATATGAATCTTTAGCATATCCGGCACATAAATATCTTGCAACGCCGGCTACAACAGTGCCATGCAAACACCTGTTGTCACTTTCAGGTGACATTGTAAACAAGAAGTGCACAGCATTATTTCCTGAAAATGTAAACAAACTTGTTTGTCTGAGCAATTGGCTGAACAAGAAGTAGGACTGAGTGGACATTTTCTTGTACATAATTCTACATTTTTAAGTTCAACGTTCATGATAAAGAGATTTCACTACTGTACTTGTATAAGGTGAATTGAAAAATACTATTTCTTTTGTTTTTTACTGTGAAAATATTTGTAATCAAAAATAATAATATAAAGTGAGCACTATACACTTTGTATTCTGTGTGGTAATTGAAATCAATATATTTGAAAATGTAAACAACATCCACAAATATTTAAATAAATGGTATTCTATTATTCTTTAACAGTGCAATTAATCACGGTTAATTTTTTTAATCGCTTGACAGCCCTAGTTCTAATATCTGTATTGTTTGGAGCAGGATTTTGGAATTCAGAAAAGACAGAACTCGGGGAGCAGAGAAATGACTGTGTTGTCTCATGACATTCTGTTTAGATTTTCCTGAGTTATAAACTTAAACATTGCCATTTCCCTTCTCTTGCTTGGAAAATGTTGCCGGCATGACAAAATGAGAACTGAACATGAACATTCTGAAGACACAGGTTCAGGCCACCAAAAAAGCAGCAGGAACTGGGAACATATATTGATTTCAATTACCACACAGAATACAAAGTGTATAGTGCTCACTTTATATTATTATTTTTGATTACAAATATTTTCACAGTAAAAAACAAAAGAAATAGTATTTTTCAATTCACCTTATACAAGTACAGTAGTGAAATCTCTTTATCATGAACGTTGAACTTAAAAATGTAGAATTATGTACAAGAAAATGTCCACTCAGTCCTACTTCTTGTTCAGCCAATTGCTCAGACAAACAAGTTTGTTTACATTTTCAGGAAATAATGCTGTGCACTTCTTGTTTACAATGTCACCTGAAAGTGGGAACACCTGGCTGCTGCCATGGCAGCTGTAGCACTGGGCTGCTAGACTCCCCTCTCTCTGACCACCCTCTCCTGGACAAGGAACAAGGCTACAGTGGTCCAGTCTCCTCTCTGGTGGCACCCTATGTGTGAGAGGGAATGTTTGTTTGGGCTCCCCTGAAACCACCCTCTGGACCCAGCAGTCCATCATTATTATAATTACATACTAAAAACCCTATGTTAAAATAATATTATTTAGGTTGCACAGTCAAGCACTCGAAGTAAAAAAAAATGACTGATTTCTGTTGCCTGTACTTCTTTAAGTCTTTGTCTTCACTACCCGCCGATCCGGCGGGTAGCAATCGGTTTTTCGGGGATCGACTTACCGCGTCTAGTGAAGCCGCGGTAAAATCGATCCCTGATCGCTCTGCCGTCGACTCCGGAAATCCACCTCGGCAAGAGGCGGCAGCGGAGTCGGCGGCAGCGCGGCAGCGGTCGACTTTCCCGCGTCCTCACCGCCAGGTAAGCCGACCTAAAATACGCAACTTCAGCTACGGTATTCACGTAGCTGAAGTTGCGTATCTTAGGTCGGACCCCCGCTGCAGTGTAGACCTAGCCTCATTCTGCTCCTGTGCAGGAATTTCCCATATTTGCCCAGCACTATGTTCTGTGATCTCTAGTAGAGTAAATAGCGAAGTTATTAACAAATCAAACAGATAAAGAAAAAATTGAGGCGCGTGAGGAAGAACCCACAACCAAAAAGATTTAAGCATGCAACCCTAGAAGCATTTATTAGGACAATTGTGAGTTACTAACACATAACTAGGTAGAGCCATACCTTCTCCTTGCCTGAAACCAATGTTTATAGACAATTTTGACCCTTTTTCTTTTCTCTCATTTGCCACTGCAGCTACAACCTTTGTCCCCCACCCTAAATCCCCAAAAGCCAACTTCAACTCATCAATCTCATTTGGGGTTTTGGGTGCTCAGCCCCTCAGAAAAAGAAGCTGTTAAAATTATTAAACAAATTCTGATGCACAGAAGTTGTGCTGTTCTACAGAACCTTGCTTTCTTTATAGTCAGCCATTTTTGGCTGCATCCTTCCTTTTAGTAGACAAACATGCCTGAAACAGGGGCCTAGGATCAAGTGATACCTGCTTCATAAACAAGTTTCTCTAGGGGCTTTACTTTCTTTCTTTTTCTAGGAACATACAGCTTTTAAAATTATGGTTGAAAACACAGTTTTCTTTACAATTCTCTGTTTTCACATTCTCACAACTTTCTGTAACATTCTGGTTTTGGGCTACAACTTGCCATCTTTGAGCTCCATCTCAAAGTATTTTAGTGTATTGGAACAAAATCCCTTAAGCTTCATCTCAGTTACGGAAAGTGATTTTTTTCTCCATTGTGTAAAATTCTGTGTAATTTGTTAAGAGGAACACAGCCAAAGCAGTTGAAGTCTGAAACTTGATTTTTTTTTGAGGACTAGCCTCTTTCCTTGATTTGGGGGAGCTGGGTAATTAACTGAAAACTTCTGAATACACTTTACAGACTAACATTTGCTGTGAATATTAAATAAACTGTGTTCACACTTCTTTTGCATTTGCTTTCCACAAAATTTCTACCAAATGAAACTATGGGAAGGGAATGTTAATGAAAACAGCACATTTTATGTGAATATTGTGGATATTTGCAGGATGTAAATTCATAGTCATAAGTATTCATGCTGAAAACCTGATTCTAGAGCTGCACTTATGAAATGAAGGGGAAAAAACTGTGGCCAGTGGGTCCAATCAAAACATCTCAAATGTTGAATAGCAAATACTTGCATCAAATTGCTTTCAAACGAACTCCAACAGTAATTGTTCTGTAAATAACTTTGAAAAACATTTGAGAAATTCCACAGTTTACAATAATTTGTGATCAAAAAGAGACAAGATTAGTCAAATAAGTTGATTAGAGCTAGGCAAACCATTCATACAGACAACACACGGAGAGACCCAAGGGTAAGTTCACTTAGTTCTTCCCCCTTACCTCATTTTCTACATACTTTGCTATGGCTAATAGTAGTTCTAAATATTTATATTAGAGTAGTGCCTAATTGGGGTCTGTTTTATGATTGCTCCTGTATAGACATTATACAATGGGGTAACCCTAAAGTAAGAGTCCCTTTTTGGTTTCCCCCATTCTGATTGTCATATAATTGGCTTATTTCACAATTACAAATTCAAAATAATGGCAATTCAGGTTCTGAACACTTGTTTCAGTTTGACCATATTTCCTTGAAAGTTAATCCTTCCTCCTTCTGCAGAGCTCTTTACTTACCTTAAGCAAAGAATGGATGTCAACCTCAATTGATGGGACCTGACACCATCACAGTGGGTAGTAGAATACCAATTTTATACTGACTGCTGCACAAGGGGCCTTTATAACCCATTCAGTGCTTCATATCTTCTGAGTTATGGCCACTCCCTTATATTACTTATTATTGCATATGTTCGCTTTCTCTTTTTTCTTCTATTTTTATACAATACATCAGGATTACAGTTTGTCCAGTCTTATCTATGTGCAATCTAATCTGCATCAAATTTTAAAAAGAAAACACATGTTTTGTATTTAATTTATACTTTGAATGATTAGATAATTTACATTAAATCTTACTGTGATGTTAATTTACCTTAGCTCTTTCAGTACTAGATTGAGTACTATCCATCAAATTTACATGTAATGAATTTTTGATAAACAGGTTAACTATAATTACATTTAGAATGTAGGGGATCTTCAGAGGGCGCAATGAGAAATGCTGCAATATCATTTCTTAAGAAACATGATTGCCAGAGAGAGAGAGACTGTCAGACATGTCAAGATCATCCTTTATGATACATTTGAACTTTTGCTAAAGAGTTGATAAATGCAAGTATATTTAAGATTTGTTGTGTACTTTATTTAGACAGAATTGATTTTTTCCTTCTGAGGCCACTTGAGTCAACCTGCACTTAACAAAACATGTTTGGAAGAAAATTTAGAACAGATGCATTTTTCAATTTTTTTCATAAGTGGAACTTTCACATTAAGAAACATTTATTATTAATTCAAATTTCTTTCCTTTAGTCCCTCTTATTTATTTGTATTTTAGTAGCATCTAGAGGCCCCAACAAGGGTGGGGTCCCATTGTGAAAATTTTATAATATATATTTTAATCTTAATCTATATGTTACATATATCTGATAATCTGCCTTGAAGAGTTTATAATCTAAAGACCTGATCCAAAGCTCTTTCAAGTCAATAGGAGCTTTTTCACTGGCTTCAGTAGGCTTTAGATTAAACCCTAAAAGACAATACCCAAACCAACATAGGCAGAAAATGAATAGGCAATTTTTCAAAAGTTACAGTATAATTTCTCCCCCATGCCACTTGCATAACAACCTCTCTCTCCACCCTCCCCTCTCTCCAACCACCAGTCAGTCTTCTTTACATCCTTTATTAGCCCCAAGTGCCCTCCTTCCTCCCTACCCATCTCAATAGGAAAATGCTTATTCTCATTCTGCTTCTGCCAAACTTGTCAGAAGTTATGCTACTGACCACTTGCATTCCTGTGAAGGGGGAGAAGAGACAGGGGACCATGTGGTCTCTCCCTGTCCCCCATGTATTTGTGTAATGCCCAATGGCTGAGGTGGGCTAGGGGGCGGTCCAGAGTAGTAGTCCAGTGTGCGTGGGTGGTAGGTAGCTGGGAGGTCAGTCAATGTCAAAGGCAGTCTGGGGCAATGGTCAGAGTTTTCACAGGAATCAGTAGCCAGAAGATCCAATTCAAGGAGCTGGATCAGTAAGTTGGGGAGATGAGGTCGGGCAAGGCAGGGTCAGGCAAGGCATCAGGGCAACAAAGCAGGGTCAGGTGAGGCAGCAAGTTAAGGCAGTCTATGCAGCGACCAGGAGGCAATGGTCTGTTGCTCAGACACCTTCTCTTCCTGTTGGGGTCTTTATATAGTGCATGCACCTAATGAGAGTGCTGCCTGTCCATCCAATCAGGGGTCTGGATTGTGGCTGCTGAGAGTCTGTAGGCCGTTAGCACTAAGGCTGTGGTTCAATGTATCATCATGGCAGAGAGGCTAAGGATGTTGCCTAAGGACCTGGCAGACTTGGGTTTGATACTGGGGTCCTAACACCACCCCACTCCTTTGCAGTGATATTGGAGCACCAAAGGCCCAGGCTTGTCCACATGGGCTCTATGGTAGAGTCTGACCTTTCTAGCAGTGTGCACTTAATGGGCTCGTTCCAAGGATTGCTCTTCCGGCTCATACACTTTCCAGTCAACTAGGTACCATATCTTCCCTCTTCATATCTGAGAGTTTAGGATGTCATGGAACAGGTACTCTCCTTGGACTTAGACTGGCAGAGGTTGAGGTTGTTTAGTTCAGGAAAGGAATTGTTGGAGAATTGTTTAAAGAAGGAGACTTGGAATTCAGGGTGCACCTTGAGGTAGTAGGGAAGTTGAAGTTCAAAGATTACTGGGTTGATTTGTCTTCAGATCTGGTAGAGTCCTAGGTACTGGCAGTCCAGTTTACATATAGGTCTGCCTGTATTGATGTGTTTAGCTGATAGTCAGACCTGATAAGGCCTCAACTGGAGTAGTGTGTCCAGTTCTGGGCACTACACTTCAAGAAAGATGTGGAAAAAATTGGAGAAAGTCCAGAGGAGAGCAACAAAAATGGTTAAAGTTCTGGAAACGTGACCTCTGAGGAAAGATTGAAAAACTGGGTTTGTTTAGTCTGGAGAAGAGAAGGCTGAGGGGGAACATGGTAACGATCTTCAAGTATGTAAAATGTTGTTGTAAAGAGGAGGGTGATAAATTGTTCTCCTTATCCACTGAGGACAGGGAAAGAAGTAATGGGTTTAAATTGCAGCAAAGGAGATTTAGGTTAGCCATTAGGACAAACTTCCTAATGTTAAGGGTAGTTAAGCACTGGAACAAATTACCTAGGGGGGTTGTGGAATCTCTGTCATTGGAGGTTTTTAAGAACAGAATAGACAAACATCTGTCAGGGATGGTCTAAATAATACTTCTGTCTCACTCCAGGGACAGGACTAGATGACCTATCAAGGTCCCTTCCAGTCCTACTTTTCTATGATTCTTTTGTCTTACTGTAAATATAGGGCCCTCCTGTCAGTGACAGTCGGCATGATGTTTGTATGCTGTCTTGGCCACATCTAGGTTTGTTTCAACTCTTCCTGTGTCTGATGGATTTGATGAACCAGGTCTGAAGCTGCGGGAACTGTGGGTGCTGTGAGCAGTGCAGGGTGAAAATGGGGGTTGAAGCCATAATTTGCAAAAAACTGAGTTATCTTGGTTGAGGCATGGTGTGCATTTTTGTACACAAATTCTATATATGGAATCAATGAGGTTCAGTCATTTTGGTGGTAGTTCATGAAGCATCACAGGTATTATTCCAATACCTGGTTCACTCTTTGTAACTGGTAGTTGTTTTGTGGATGGTAGGAAGTCGAGATGAGGTGGAACCACCTCCTGCTGAAACTGAGACACAAACTGGGAGCGCCGGTGTGAGATGATATGGTCTGTGAAACTGTGGAGGTGGGACACGTGTGATGAGGAAACAAGCTGTATCCTTGGTGATGGGAAGATGTGCACAGAGAATGAAGTGTGCCATCTTTGTCACTGATGATCCACTACTGTCAGTATGGTGTGGGATCCCTCAGATTCTACTAACTTGACAATGAAGTCCATTGTAATGTTAGCTCATGTCTTCAAGGGGGTCTCAGCGAGTATTAACATCTCAACAGATTTAGTTTGGGGAACTTTCATATGGACACAGGTGGCACAAGACCTGACATAGGCCTGAACTTTGGACCACAGTTTTGGTCACCGGAATGACCCATGTGCCATGAGAGAGGTCTTTGCTTGGCCGAAATGTGCAGCCCAAGGCATGTCAGGGCAAACATGTAGGGCCTTCAAACAGGGGCATCCTTGAGAGATGTAGATGCGCCAGTGAATGAGGAGAAGTCCATCCTTTTGTGTGAACTTATGCTAGGGTTTGGTGTTGGAAGTTTGGAGCACACAGCCCCTAATACTCCTTTCCCTACACCCTGAGCTATGCCCTTCCTGCACTCTGAGCTACCCCCTGCCCGCACACAGCCCCTAGTCACCCCCCCTGCACCCACAGCCACCTCTGTCTGCACACAGCCCCAGCTACCCCCTCCCTGCACCCTAAGCTGTTTTCAAACTTTTTGAGCTAAGCCCCCCACCTTTGAGTTATAATTTTTGGTTGCGCATCCCCCCCAACCCAGACAAGCTGGGTGGCCTGCTGAGGTGAGTCAGGGGGTGGAGGTGGCACTCCCTCCCTGGAGCCCACCATGCAGAGGTGGCTCGAGCCCCGCTGGCCCCTGCTCCCCACCCAAATAGAAGTCAAACTATGCCTATGCCCAAGGCCCCTGCCCCTCTGCCCCTGCTGGGCCCTGGAGTTTTTATAGCATGTCAAGGCGGGCCTCAGAGAGAAAAAGGTTGAGAGCCCCTGTTTTAGATAATGCCTCCAGGTTTTGAAAACCACTTTGATGGCAAGTGGTTCCTTGTCTGGAATTTCAAAATTGTGCTTGGCAGGAGTGAGCTTGAGTGAGTAGTATGCAGAGGGGCCCTGTTTCTGGGACAGCATCACCCTGATGGTGACATTGGATGCATTGGTTTCCAAGATTAATATCTGACTTGGATTGAGGTATGTGAGGATGGGGACAGAGGTGAACGCTGCCTTTGGGTGATTGAAGTATTCTTGGGCTTCTGGCGGCCAAGCAAACTTGGCAGGTTTTCACAGCAGAGAAGTTATAGGAGTAGTCTCATATAAAGAATCTGTAGAAATTCTCAAACCCAGTGAAGCACTGAATTTCTCAAATACTTCGTGGTGTTGCCCAATTCATGAACCACTTGCACCTTCTGGGGATCCATGTGGATTCCCTCAGCAGATAGAATGTAGACTAAGGCTAGGTCTACACTACCTGCCTGAATCGGCGGGTAGAAATCGATCTCTCGGGGATCGAATTATCGCGTCTCGTCGGGACGCAACAATCGATCCCCGAATCAATGCTCTTACTCCACCAGCGGAGGTGGGAGTAAGCGCCGTCGACTGGGAGCCACAGAGGTCGATTTTGCCGCCGTCCTCACAGCGGGGTAAGTCGGCTCCGATATGTCGAATTCAGCTACGCTATTCGCGTAGCTGAATTTGCGTATCTTAAATCGACCCCCCCCGTAGTGAAGACCTGCCCTAAGAATTCCATAGTGGGCTGATCAGACTCATTTCTCTAGCTTAGCGTAGAGGCCAGGCTATCAGAGTCTTTCTAGGATCTTGTGCACATGCTGGCTGGTCAGAAGTTGGTCTTCCGAGTAAATTAGGATGTCATCTAAGTAGGTGATCACATAGTGGTCCGGCATATGTCGTAAGACATCATTAATTAGATGCTGAAAGGTCACGAGCACATTAGTAAGTCCAAAAGGCATCACCAGGTATTCAAAGTAGCCAAACTGAATGTGAAAAGTGGTTTTCCATTTATTCCCTCACTGGATTCAGACTAGGCTGTATGCCCCGCTGAGGTCTAACTTGGTAAATACCCGAGTTGCTATTATGCCATCCAGAAGCTCTTGGATCAGGGGTAACAGGTATCACTTCCACATGGTGATTTTATTTAGGGCACGGTAGTCCACACACAGTCTTAGCTGTCTTTTTCACAAAGAGGACAGAAGCCTCAGGGGACTCAGCCTCCTTCTGAAGCTGGGCATGGTCATTTCCCAGAACCGCACGGTTTAGGGACTTAGCAGGACAGACAGACACCATGTGGCTACTGCCACCCCAGTATAAATACAAGTTCTCTTGTCATCAGCATTCCCATTCAGAAGGTTCCAGTTGTGCCATGTCCCTGCATGGGCTCATCTGAGGGGGCCTTCACAGGGTTTGTGGGCAATGCCTGGATACGAGGTGGAATCCCTTTCCTCTCAAGTTGTTTCTCACTAAGCCAGGTGTTGATTCAGAGGCACAACTCAATAAATGTGTCTAGATCTGTGCGGGGCTCTATGCAGACAAGCTCATCTTTTATTTCCTCGGTGAGACCAAGATGGAATTGGTGTAGCTGGGCTGGCTCCTTCCAAGTTGTATCTGCTGGCAGGCATCGGAAACAATCTGCATACATTGCAGCTGACCTTGAGGCCTAGTGGAGTCTCTCTAGGGCTGCCACCACAGTGTGAGCTCGGTTTGGGTCATTGAAGATTGTTGCAAAGGCCCTCAGGAAGGTGTCTCAGCTGGCCAGCATGGGGTGATCCTGATCTAGCATAGAGGAAATCCACTTCATGGCCTCACCTGTTAGAAAGCTGATGACCAGTCCCATCTTTGCCTGGTCCATCTGGTATGTGTTGGGCCATAGCAGGAAATAGAGGCTGCGTTGGTTCATGAAACTGGCTATGGATCCCGTTGTAGCTCTCTGGTAAATATACAATGGATTCAGGTCCTGAAATTGACATGGACTGTGACGCTGCAGAAGATGTTTCCTCTTGTAGTCCCGTGATAAGTTCTTGCAGGGTGTGGTTTTCTGCCTGAAGCTGATCCACTGTGACCTGTATGGCTTGGTTTTCCTCCTGTAAGCAAGCAATCTGCTCCTGGAGTCTGTGTCCCCTTGAGTGCCTATGGCACAGTACCAGGGGTCTGCAATGTGTCCGTGCATGGACATAAGTGTCCGTGGTAAAAATTTTGAGGTCCGTGGTAATTTTTCAAAAAATTGAACACCCTCCTTCCCCCAGGTTCCATCACTAAGTACGGTAATTTTGTCAAGTGTCCGTTGCGCAACATGGTGGTGCTGACCCCTGCAGAGTAGCTGTGGTTCCATACCCTTTTTGGGTAGGGCGAGTCTAAGGGGAGACCGAAGTGAGCAAACTGTGATGCCCAGTGCCTGAAGTGGGCTAGCGGCAGTCTAGAACAGTAGTCAAATATATGAGAGTCGTTGGGTAGCTGCGAGGTCAGTTGGTGTCAGAGGCAGTCTGGGGCAAGGTTGAAGTTCTTCCAGGGGTCAGTAGCCAGAACATCTAGTCGAGGGGGTGGGATCAGTGGGTTGGGGAGGTGAGGTCAGGCAAAGTGCCAAGGCAGGGTCAGGCGAGACAGCTGGGCAACATGGTAGGGTCAAACGAGGCAGCAAAGCAAGGCAATCTAGGCAGCGACCATCAGGCAATGGTCTGTTGCTCAAACAACTTCCTCTTCCTGTTGGGCCCTTTATATAGTCCATGTATCCGATGAAAGGGCAGCCTGTCCATCCAGTCAGGGGCCTGGAGTGTGGCTGCTGTGAGTCTTTAGGCCATTAGCACTAAGGCTGTTGGTCAGGGGCAGTGGTTCAGTGCTCCATCAAGGCACCAGCAGCTAAGGTGGCACCCTAAAAATCCGGTAGGCCTGGGTTCATTACTGGGATCCTGACAGTTTGGCAGCAACCCCAGTTCCAAGCTGTTTCCATCCTCCATGGAAGATGAATTTCTATCAGTTAACAACAATAAATGCATATTTCCCATTTTCTTCCTCTGTAACTTAGATACCTAAACATAGGTAAGTTTACAGTACATATTACTGATTATTTGTATGGAAAAGAACAAAAAAGAGCAATTTAAGTGTTGATTTCTATTCTAGTCTATATACGTTTTTAAACCACACTCATCACAGCGTTATCTCAGCTCCTTTTAGTAGTGCATTAGGCAATGTGACTAACATCTGTTACATATTTGCTCTCTCATCCTCTCCCCAGGGGGAGAAGTGTGTGCAGTGAAGTGTTTTGTTTTGGATTTTATATATATCTATACCTATATATCTATACCTATAACAAACACATTGCTATATGTTTATGTTGAGGAAGATGAGGTCAAAGAAGTGCACTTTGCAGTTAGAGTGGAAGGTGGTGAGGATTATGATGATCCATACTTCCTATGGGAGTCCATCCCACAGTCTTGGGCTGGCCTCTGAGAAAAGTCTCTGACTCGTAGATTCGGGACCAAATCTTTTAAAGTGGAGCTATGTTAATTAGTGATGACTCTGAACACTGGTTGGTAATTTTCTCTTTAAACGATTTTTTACTATGAAAATCTGGTAACATATTTGTGATTTCCCCCCCCCTCTGACCCGTTCTTTTGAGCACACACTTCTAGCTCCTCATAGGACCTCTTGCTTTTAATGATTATAGATATAATCCAATATATAACTTGCATATAGCAATCTAGAAATGCATCATAATTAATATCATAATTATTATGATTAATTGTAATTGTGCGATTACATTTTATTGTCCTTCACAATACATGGGGTGACACTTTGCCTGGTATCTGAAAAAAGACATAATGCACGCCATAAGCAGCAGATTCATAGATAAATAATGCAAGAACACACACAGCTTTCTTGCATAATCTATTCCTACTTGAGAGTAGGAATAATCTGCTGTCTGTAGAGGCCATTGTTGGGTTAGTGAGTGTATGCAGCTAAACACAAACATCATTGATGTCTTGTTATCATTGATGTCTGTGAATTCTGTTGAAGAGGATCTATGATGTGGTGGCCAACCTTTGTTCCATGTTCTTGCTACTGACTTCGGACTTTTAGTGTGTGCTTATGCTCAGCAGCAGCCAGAATTTGGCCCTTTTGTGTTTATACCTACTATACCTCCCAGGCATCTAATTCAGATTTCTAGTGAATAGTGTCCATACTATCTTCACATGAGTTCTCAGTACCAATTATAAATATTTCTATTTCTTCCAGCTGATTATAGGGAGAATTGGCATTATGTATAAGGCAAAGGCAGACTAAGACTATGAGAGTGAAGTGAACTAGGCCCAATTTTTTAAATTTCCACTAATTTTGGAGCCCCATTGTTTAGATTCTGAATTGGAGACACCTAGGCCCTGATTTTGAGTTGCTATACATTCACATTAAAGGTGGTGATGGTAGGAAGGAAACTAAGATGTAGGGTCTGCTCTGATTCAGCAAGACAAATTCCAGTGGAAGACCCCTGCAAGGTTCTCTACGCCCTCATCCAACCTTCTCCACTCATGCAGGCCCAGCCACAATCTACCCCTTTATCTTTATCTCTCTCAGTTTCCACATCTATAATTTAATTAATGATACTACTTCTGCCACACAATAATGTAAGAATTATAAGTTCATTAAACTTGATAACGTTTTGAGATCCTAAAATGGCAGGTGCTTCTTTTTATCTACATAGTTTTTAATACCTTATTCAGAATGCCAACTTGTCCTAGGGTTGGTTGGTTTGTTTGTTTATTTGTTCCATTTTCCCCCCCCATGTAGCCTGAATGAGCTGAAATACTATAAATACACTGTGATGGGAAGGACTCTAAGGAAAAGTTTAAAATATGTCAATGAGAAAATTATGTGCAGAAGTGCTTGACTGTTTCTTTCTAAAAAGAACAAACCAGTAGAAAAATGACTCTTTCAATTATTTTGTATGTGAGATAGGAGGGATGAGCACCATTAAGAAATGTTTTCAAGTAACAAGATCTCTCCCCTCAATACATAAATATTTAAGCTATTTTTTTAAATATCCAGACAAGAAGGGCCTACACCCATGTACAATATCCAGACAAGAAGGGCCTACACCCATGTGGCTGATTTTTAAACCAGTGTAGAGTAATAATTAGAATTTGAAACTTGCAATATATTTACTAGCTAATATACATCTTAAAATTGTAATATTTTATAAATCACATCTTTTGTTTGCATACCATAGTCCTCACAACAGGGTGGGTAAGAGGGTTGTCGTGAAGAGATATTCTTATCTGGGTTTCACAGTGTGAGGGCACCCTGAAGACATTTTCCAGTGTTTAAACAATTTGTGCCTTGCAACCTGTCATTTCTCAGAGCCATTTGGTAAGTGAATATATTTTCCCCTTAACACTATGTAAAACAAAGAAATTCATGTGACATGTATTCATTTGTGCATTGATGGGAAGGCAATCTGTGCATCAGAAGAACCATACAGTATATACCATGTGTACTGGCTGCACAAGTTTGCTAAGGTACTAAAAAGACACTTTTCTTAATGAATACCAAATTTAATAGGCACATGACAAGTCTGTTACTACTGCCCTGAGGCAGTCCAAACTTATAGATCTTTTTTTCCCCTTGTCTGGCTGAGATTCTCGTTTCTTGCCAAGTGCCAAAGTGCAGTGAAAGGACAGAGACGTGTTTGGAAGTTTAAATGGCCAAAACTTTATTTATACAGCAAGAGCATATAATCATGTCACCGTACAAGTAATCCTTGCCAAGTACTGAAGTGAAACCAGTGATGATGGTTCCCTTTGTGGCAGTTCTGCTCCATCATAGGAATTTGGCAATGTGCCTGTGGTCTCTGGTCCTGCAGATCTGTGGCTCTGCTACTTCCATTGCAGAATATCAGCAAGCCTTCCAGAGGGACTACTGTCCTTTCTACAGGCCCTTTCACTGCCCAATTGGACCCTTGGATCACTCAGTACAGATTTTGCTGTCTCCTACCAACCCCAAACCTGGGTCTGGCTTGACATTGCCATAACTTGTTAGGTCATAACTTAGGAGGTATCTCTACATGTTGAAGTTGGCTTTGTCAACAAGAGCTACCTTGCTCAGCTGCAAGCGTGAAGTGACCACACATGGATGGGAGCAAGGCAATAAGGATATGCAGGAAGCAGTCAGCAAGCAAGTGGTATAAAACACTGTAAAATCCAAACTAGTAGGCAATAAAAATAAGATATAGGTGGCTAGTGACTAGTCAACATTAGAGGACTCTTCCCCTTGAATGCACGTCTGTTATTGAACAAGCAAGAACGGACCTTCCCTGAGCTTTTAATAGTTGAACCAGAGTGCAGTTGGCTTCTCTTCTAACCATGTTGTCCTGCTATTGATTGACTGTGCTGTTTGAAAATCACTTTTGGATGTCTGCCAGGCAGCTACCAGATAAAGCGTTTCCTCAGAGGAGGGAGCTAGAATTGATGATTGATGATACAGATCACAAATGGGACTCAAAATCTAGCCAAACAGAGAGGGCAACTGCCAGTGACTGACTGACTGTTCAGCAAGAACTTGATTGAATGTGTTCATGAATCTGTATGTTTTTGTACTTTTGAATATCTTAAATACACCATGTTACATATCGTAGAAATGTCAAACAGCCATATGTGCAGCAGAAAAGGTTTAATTACAGAAGTAATTTCGTTTTACACACACACACACACACACACACACACACACACACACACACACACACACACACACACACACACACACACCCTTTACTTATAATAATGATTAATATAATTTATTGTATAAATGATGCCCTGGGAAACAGATTTTTAGCTACAGTTGTATACAGTATTCTCCATGTAAAGATAAATGTGGAGCCAGATGTGGATTACTAGTCCTTATAATGTTTGTCTTTAATTTTTCATGTAACAACTAAACTGAACGGTTTTTTTTAAATGATAAATTGTACGAGCTGTGACTATTACAAACAGAAGTGCTCAAATCATGGTTTCACTGCACATGTCTTTCATTCCTGCACTTCCACAATAATGAGGAATAGGAGATAATGACTTAAAGAAAAAGTGCTGGATTAAGTGGGACAGTAAATTAGGCATTTATCTCTCTCCATTGGAGGCCTGTTTCCAGTTCCATTTTAGGTCTCAGCTGAGCTCTAGTTAAAAGTAAACCACATCATATTTCACAAAGCCAGCCCATCCCACAGAATTCAGCATATAAACATTCACATTACATTACCATATTACCCAGGAAGTCCTGGTTTCCAGGAAGGTCAGAGTTGAGATGAATTAGCAAGGAAGAATGGGGACATACCATTCCAAGTCATCGCTCTGTATCTAGCCTGTGGAAAAAAATAAGATTTTAGTCCCTCTAGTTCTCACTGTTTTACTTTAAATTCTGCTTACTTTAGGTACATAAGAAGAGAAAAGTACAGCTACATTATATACAGAAATCACTTTTCCCATTGCTTACCTTGTAGACAAAAAGGACTCTATGCTATTAGGTTGCCACTACAGTATTTTATTAAAAGTAAAATCTGCGTGTAATAATATATGTTAATCTATGTTCAACTCTGAAAGTAAAGTATTGAAACATTTTAATGTGTGGTAACCTGTATTTATTTTATTTAGAAAAATATAGCAAAGGTGATGCCTTTTTAATGCTTAGTGGTATATAAAACATAAGAGGATGACATGGCTCCAGGCCCAAGGTATTTAGTGTAAATAGTATCAGAGGGGTAGCCGTGTTAGTCTGGATCTGTAAAAAGTGACAAAGAGTCCTGTGGCACCTTATAGACTAACAGACGTATTGGAGCATAAGCGTTTGTGGGTGAATACCCACTTTGTCAGATGAATGTCTGTAAATAGTTTACTCATCTATTACCATCTAAACATCTATATAATTTTCTAGGTGGCAGAAGTTACACAGCATGGTCTTGATTTAGCCCTTAGTTATGTTCTCAGGGCACAGAGCCCTTGAAAGAACACCGGAAGTAGGGGTGTTAAATGTCATAAATTGCCCATAGCAGGTCAGGGCAGCCACAAAACTGGCTGTGACCAGAGGGGAAAGGGGCATGTGCAGTCATGCTGATTCAACAAATGGCCCAGCCTCTGGATTGAGGTTCACATTCCATTTGATGTTCAGCAGCAGAACTCAAACACAAGACATCTCCTACTTATTTGAAATATGTTTGGACTGAGCTGACTTGTGTAGTTTGTTTTTCTGAATGAGACTTACTCCAAGGCAAATAGATTTTAATATTAAGAACAAGAGCCACTTGTAGAAAAGAATCAGGATAGAGAACTGATGACTGCTGAAAATTTTTATAAACTAAACAAAATTTTAAAAAATCCAAACAACCAAAAGAGTGCACAATTCAACTCCACAAAGTTATGGTTCACTATAACACAGTTCGGCTTAATAGTCTGAAACACCTCGGCTTTTTGGAACTACAGTTTCTAGCCTCAGCAGCATTGACTCAGTCTTTTATTCATTTGATGTACATACATTAATTTCCATACACTTTACTGTGTGTGGATTATTCAGCTGTTGGGAGATGAGGGATATCCTGGTTTGGGAATGTTTGGGTTCATATCTAATGGAGATCTTTATTTCCTCCCTTAGGGAAGACAAACTGTTGACAGTATTTTCAATCACCAATTACTGCCCAGATTACTGCTCTAATTTCCCTTTTTTGGGAAAGATTAGTGAGAAGTCAATGAAGGGTCAATTCCAGCTGCACCTGACTTCTTTCAGTCTACTGAATTTTTGTGAGCTGAGCTTTAGACTTCCATATGGCACTGTGGAGAAGGAACTATGTTGATTTTAAAATTGTTTGATATGAGATGTTGTCTTAGAATAAATGTTAAGTGAAATTGTATGATGGGTATGTTAGGGAAGGAAGACCGAAAAGAGCAGACACTGCAGGGTGCCTGGAGACACAGGGGCCTGGGCTTCTGGATGAATGTTCCACCCAGATTGCTCATTTAGAACTTTGGGGGGGGGGGGGGTTCTTGAATTTGAAGGATTAGCAGTTGGTTCCTGGGGAGATGGAGGGAAGGTTTGTTGGTTGGCTGCTGTGAGGAGAGGAAGAACTGCTGGGCTCTTATAAGCTTAGGCTGTTCCTATCAGAGTATAAAGTAGGAAGGTTAAGGAATGTTATTGTTTTGTTTTTGTTTGTTTGTTTTGTATTGAATTATGTTCACATGAGTTAAATAGAAGTTTAGGGTTTTGTCAAACCAAGGATTTGGAAGGCATTGTCAATCAGTGGGTTTTGAAGAGCTCTGCAGGAACCTTGAAATAGAGTTAAGAAAAGCAGCCAAGATTGCCCAATTATTTCAGCAAGTGTCCTGAGAAGAAAAGTAGAAGGGTTAAAAAAGGCTGCACTAGTGACTCAGAGACATCGGTGGTGAATACGGCCTGTGCCCCATAAGGTGCAGGTCGTGACAGGCACGAAGTCAGCATTAGCTGTGATATTAGGTGATCTGGGGGCAATGGATAGTTTAGATGTCCATAGTAATGATTAGATTTGTCACTGGACCCCAGTACTGTTAGTTGAGGTATTGCTGACTCCCTTTAATGTGGTCTCACTAAGATGGCTTCATATATTACTTACTGGACAGATTCCACAAGTCTCTTCTTCTCATTTCTTCAGGACTCTCACTAACGTTTTATCCCTCATATTCAACAAGAACATGAGGCCTTAGGAAAGACAAAGACAGGGTGGACTGTCATCAATATGCTGATCAATATTATACCAGTGTTCTGCAGGGTTGCCAGTTCTTTTTGGCGATTTGATCAACACTTTTTAAAGTCCAAAATGAACTAGCTAATTCAGAATTGTCTTCCCATATGTTCTTCTGCAACAATTGTGGACCATAGAGATGCTTTAGCTTTTGTTCATCAGGGTTGAACTTATGGGGATTTGGATTGGTAGTTCCCAGTAACAGGTCCTCATCTTATTAACTGCTTATGCTAGAGGTCTGTCAGAACCCATGTCTTGCCAGTTTCCAGGCACAACGCAAAATTCAGGTTCTTGATCGAGCTTTTCCCAACTATTTATTGGATTTCCACAGGCAGTTGGTCTCCTGGTTAATTACCACATCTGGACTCCTTTAAGAAATTTGTATTAGATGGTGTGTGTGTTGAGTAGAGCAAAGGGGGAAGAATCCAAAGAATTGTTCATTATTTTGATCTATATTGCATTAATTATGTACTGTTTATATTCTACACAATGCTCTCTGCTGTCTTGTTCTTTTATGAATATCACGTCTAAAACTGGACTCCTTTGTTTTATGCTGAACATTGTAAATGTAGATCAAAACTAAAGCAGAGTCACAAGCACAAATGTTAGTGGAACTTTTTAGATTTTAGCTAATATCTGATAATCAGATATTAGCTGAAGTTGATAATTAGGAAAAGGAGGTTGCCTGTTACCACAAAAATATCCACTGAACAATTCTAATAGCCTGAAATGCAAGTGCTGGAAGTCATCTACTATCAAACTCCACAGTTTCTAGTTCAGCCCCAAGACATTTATAAGGCATGGTTTAAAACAATTTATTAGGTTTGCTCCAGGATTTTTTCTGTTTTGTTCTATAGTTTGAATAACTCGTAATTTTGCAAGGCAAGAATAATGTAGTGAACAAGCTTTAGAGTAACCAAGCACAGCAATTCCCAGATACAACAGAGCTGGCAGATAACATTAATGCTGATTCTAATGCATTGATGTCAAGAAGCCCATAAAAGAGAGGGAAAGATAGAGGGCACAGGGGAGAAAATCAGTGTAAAAACGTATATCATAAACTGCAAGTGGTTCATGTAAAGGGCCGTAGATTATGATTGTTTTCCAAAGTGATATAAGGAGAGTTTGATTTTTAAGGTGCTAGTGAACGGAAAGGGGAAAAATGTGAAGTACATTCTGTACAGTGTAACTGCCCATTGTATGAATTCGCCTGATGAGATACTTAATTTTGCACTTTAATGCCCATTTTAGAGAGTGCAGTCCTCTGTTGTGTTTTTCCATACTGTGGCTGGTAAAACTGACCTGCATAATAATGAATTGACACAGCTAGAAACAGCACTTCATGCCGATCACTTCCAGGAATATGGCTCCTGCTGCAAGTGCTGAGTCAGCATACTATGGGAGCAAGGCAATACGTTGGCAAGAATTAAAAAATATACATTTTTAGAATGTTTCTTGTTTATTAAAGTTTCTATGATTAAAAAAAATGGAACAGGGATGGTTATAGATTATGAGGGGAAAGAAAAAGGCAGAGGGAAAAGAGAAAAGAAAATAGAAGGGGGAAAAGTGGCTAATGGGGGATTAACAGGGGAAAGAAAAGTGAAGGGAGTGGAAAAAAGAAAGGGAGAGGGAAGAGAAATACACAAGAAGAAAGGAAGGCCAAAAAGAAACCGAGAGCAAGAGAGGTATCTCCCTAACCCCTTTTCCCAACTCCTCACTTTCCTTTTACTCCCTAAACTCCAATTTTCCTACTTTAATGCCTTTTTTTCTTCCCCTTTTTCCTTTAATTTCTCATGGGCAAAGTAACGTGGTAGCTCTCCTGCTGCCAGTCCACACCTCAGCCATTCCCATATCCTCTATGTAAGTGTTGAAGATGGGAGCACGCCGGGTGGAATTGGGGGATCTCTTTGCTCTCCTGGTCTCTCTGTAATGCATCATGCAAAGAGTTTCTGTTCTGTTTTAAATTATGTTCAGCTGTTTATAAGAGCATCTCAGGGGGCAGAGGTGGTTAAATTAGAAATGCTGCACCATTAATTATTTTCATACTGTAATCAATGCCAGACTTTATTCAGATCATAACCATAAAACAATAACAGACATAACAGTGTCTCTTCTCACTGGGTAAGAGTCACATCCTTACAGGCATTTTCCAATTGTGCCCTGTAATCCATTTTATCCACCTCAGTGACCCTATCCCCATGTTTTGAGGCTGGCCAAGAGGAGATCCTATCATCCAACTCAGAGTGGATTCCAATCCCCCAACTTTCCGGGGTCAGTCATAACAGTTATTTGGGGCTACCAGCCAAGCCAAATACTTCCTCCTTCCTAATGCATCTATAAAGTCAGAATACTTATCTAGATCACAACACTATGGCTGATATTATTCATTTACTTCACACACAGGAAGAGGCATAGCTACACAGGAGTGTCTGCTTTTATACACAAGAAGATCCTTTTTTTTTCTTTCTGGATTTTCTGTATTCTCAAGAATTGACTCCATTGTCTGTGTGCACTGAGATTCATAAACTGCCTATTTGCCAAGATTTAAATACCTAACCTTTCTGATGGCACTTGGGATTGAACTATGGTTCTTGAGAGAGGTTATTAAGCCACTGTGCCCATTATGCTTAATTTTTGAGAATAGGAAGTAAAGTGTGCACTGTAGCCAGCATTCCTTTCTTTGCTCAGCTCAGCATATTTTTTAATGTCAACAATTAAGAATTGCCATTAAAGAGTATCACAATCAAAGAATGTCTACAGTTCAGGACAAATTAACGAGTTACACTAAAAATTTGTACCAGATATTCTTGTTCCTTGTGTACATTTTTTCCTTCTTTAGTAAAACCACCTAAAATCAATGTCCCTCAACTTGATTACTTTAAATATAGGTATTCAAATATTACTGGATTGTAACTGGGCGTGTGGAAGCAATGTGGATAGAATTGGGACATGGGTCATGCAATCACATACAGACCCATGAGGTTCAAATTTGTTCAAGTGAAAGCCACATTGGCAACTTCCTTGTGCTGGAAGGTCACATGTAATTTGAATAAAATCACATAGATTGTGGCCATCCTCAGCACTGGTACAAAACAGCCTACAGAGTTTACAGTTCTTAGTATTCAATGGTTTAACTGGGTTTCAGCAGCCAAAAGGCTCAAATCAAGATGGAAACTCATGGTGAAATCCTGACATCATTGAAGTTAATAGAAGTTTTCCCATTGATTTCAATAGGGCAAGGATTTCATTGCGATAGTCCCCCGCAGGCTGTGTGTCTATATTAAATTAAACTAACCAGGGAATTCCACAAGGATCTGTCCAGAGTCTGGTATTATTCAATATTTTCATTCATGACTTGGATAATGGAGTGGAGTATGCTTATGAAAGTTCTGGATGACACCAAGCTGGGAGGGGTTGCAAGCACTTAGGCAGACAGCAGACAGCACAAGAATTCAAAACAACCTTGACAAATTGGATAATTGGTCTGGATTAAACAAGAGGAAATTCAATAAAGACAAATTCAAAATAGTACACTTAGGAAGGAAAAATCAAATGCACAACTCCAAAATGGTGTATAAACTGGTTAGATGGTAGTATTGCTGAAAAGGATCTGGGGGTTATAGTGGATCACAAATTGAACATGAGGAAAGATTGTGATGCAGTTGGGAAAAAGGCTAATATCATTCTGGGGTGTATTGTCGGCAGTACTGTTGTGTTGACGAGGTTGGCGCGTGTTGCCTTGTTGATTTTTCCTTGGAGGACACCCTTCATAGAATTGAATGATTCTATCAATTTTTAATTATATTTAGGTTATATATATAATAATTTAAAAAAAGCCAAAACAGCAACCCAGATGTGTTGTTCAGTGCTGTTTTGGAACTCTCAAATTTCACTTTTCATTCAATGTTGGCAAAATGGCAATTTCCACATTTAAACATAAGACGTATTGCTGTTTCAGTTTGAAAACTGATCTGTATCCAAATGAAATGTCAAAATTCAAAATTTCAAAAATGTTACCATTATTTCTTGAAAATTAGGATGATAATTATGTTGGTATTTTTGCAAAATTGGAATACACCTCTACCTCGATATAACGCTGTCCTCGGGAGCCAAAAAATCTTACCGCGTTATAGATGAAACCGCGTTATATCTAACTTGCTTTGATCCGCCGGAGTGTGCAGCCTCGCCCCCGCCCCGGAGCACTACTTTACCGCGTTATATCTGAATTTGTGTTATATCGGGTCGTATTATATTGGGGTTGAGGTGTAATTTTGTGAAAATTTAAAATGTCGAGGTTTTTGAATTTCACCGTGCATATATTGTAAACTTTAGTGTTTTGCACCATATACCAAGTTTTATTTGTTAGATGAAAACATGTACTAATGAGTGTAGTACTTATCACTGGAATAACCACTTCTCTCTATAGTAAATGGTCTCAGGAATGGGCCCATTATTTTCATGGGGATCTCAGGAAATTCTATTAGTGATTGTATTTATTCTGTTTAGGTTTTGGTCAGGCAGTGTGGAGGTGTGTGTGTGTGTGTGTGGAAGTATGATAGGGTACCTTGCTCAACCATCTTTTTTATTTCTTTTGATACGTAGTAGAGACCCTTTGGGCCCCAAAAGTGGCATTCATAACCATGAGACTTTGTCCCAATTTCCCTTAAAATTGTGAAGTGACATCTGCACAAGTACCGGGACAGTTGGGCTCTGTGGAATGTAGGAACCAGGGGGTACCTTACGTAGTTCAGGAAATACTTGAAGCTCTTTGGGGCTCTGATTCTCTAAAACAAAGACAGCTAGTCTGCATTACTAATACAGAAGGACTCTAGAGTAAGCTGTCTGAGGAAAACCCTCTCTCTATTTCCCAGGGAACTGAGTGAAGCTACTTGAACAGACCTGTTGCTATATATACTTCGGTTTATTTACTAGCTAGCACGCAGACAATGGGCAGGGCATTTAAGCCTGACTACCTTTGTAGTGAAGATCTCTAAAACTAATAAATGACATCTCTCTGAATTCTCTTTTCTTTAATCAAAAGATTGGTGATTTGTTCTGGTGGACTGGTAATGATGCTTAGTCATGTTCAGATCTACATTTCTCTCAATGCTGTTTTCAACCAAATGAAGTGAAAAATAGCCACATACTTCTGTCTACTTTGAGTACAGCCATCACAATAATAATACACTCACAATAATAGGAAGAATAAATGTAAACCAGACTGGCTTTCCAGAACTTGGACTTTCCCATTGGATATGGGGATGTGGTCATTACTGTATTTTTTTTCTTAAAGTAAAAACATTTGTACTTTGACTTTAGACTTAAATTCTGTTCTACAGTCAGGTGAAGGGAAGATGCTTAGAGGATTCCATTTTTCACTCTTCAGAAAGCACTGGTAAAGGGGGAAGAATTGCTCAGGTAAGCAGATTTAAGGTATGTAGCAATTCGTGTTTAGGGTATCAGTTCAAATTTGGCTCTGGTTAGAGGTAATGAAGATTTTTTGTTTTGTTTTGTTTTTAATGATGACACTGGTGGTGTATGGTTCCTGTTGAAAAGGTGTCCATATCACAAAAAAGTTGAAATGAATAGTGAATACATTTGAATTACCTTATTATTCTGATCTGAATTAAGATAAAATAACAGGGCATTATGGAGAGAGCTGCAGATGCAAGTAGTATTTATATAGATGTGAACAAAGATAAATTAATTTTTCAATTCTCTGCCTGATACTTTGCATATCACTAAATTCATTTTGAATGTTAAAAAAACAAATGCAAGCATTCACTGTTGTCAAGAAACAGTTATAAATCCCTTCCCGCTACTTGTAGAGCAGGGCAACATTTTTTCCAGCAAAATGTTGTTTCAGAGAAATGCAAATTTGGTGACACTAAAGGATTTTGTGATTTCATGTCAGATTTTCCAAATTGTTAATTTTGGGGAAACAAAAATTCCAAAAAAGTCAAAATGTTTCCTTTTGACATTTTTTAAATGAAACATTTTTGTTTCAGGGGTAAAAATGACTTTTGGTTTTGAAATTTCCTTCAATTTCATTAAAAGAAAATGCAAAAACATTAGGAAAAAAGCACAAAATGTTAAACTAAATGTTTCATTTTGGGTTCAATTAAACATTTAGTGCAACCCAAAATGAAATTTGTTTTCAGTTTTTCAGCACAGTCAGCAAACCAAAAATTTGTTGTTTACACAGCTCTGCTTGCTAGTTCTAGGCAGCATGATTCATGCCACCTCTTTTCAAATTTCTTATTGGCTTCTTGTAGAATATTTATTTTTTGTGCTACTGTCTGTGTTTTTGTCAGAGCACTTTGAAACCGCCATTGTGCTCCTTAGTCCTTTTTGGTTTTGATGTTCACTCATCTTGTTCTTCAGTGTGGGGGTCTCAACTTAGTTTTGAGTGTGCAAGGAATGCAGGATCAGTTCCCCAAGATAATGCCATTAACTAGAATATTATAGGAAGGGATCAGTGGGATGGTAGAGCAAGTTATAAATGTTGTTGTGCTTTTTACCTGTTAATTGTTAGTTTATTTCTTCTATGAAATGATGAAAACAAATATTTGTTAACAGCTTTGAATTACAATCAGATATAAAATAATCGCAGAACAGTAGGAGTGTCATGAATTCTTGCCTCTGCTTTGTTGTGAAAGTTTGCAATTAGTTTCTATTCATTAAATTTTTAATCACCTTTTGAGTTTATCACATATTAATGTTCAAAATTCTAATTTGATCCTTTTATAACTTTCATATCACAGTATAGTCCCTTCCAGTGTTAAGATGACAAGTACCATAAAATGGGGGAGAAGAGTAAGGGGCCTCTTGCCAGATTATTTTCATTTGGTGAGATCATACCATATGTGTGGTTTACAGTAAAGGCAGAGCAGAGGTCTGGAGTTGAAGGACTAAGGGTATTAGGATCAAAGGCCTAATTGTCGGTTTTCTAGAAGTTAGAGTTATTGGCAGCTGCCATTATACCATCTAGTCTGCTGTCACACAGCACAACCAACCAGCATGCACTAATTGCAGTGGCCTTTTCATCAAATAAGATCATCCAGCTAACCACAAAGAGCTGTCTCTCCATTAGTACAGACAGTAGCTAGCTAGATCAGTGAGGCTACTTGAGTATGATTGGACTGTCATATTGTTATGATTTGTTCAAGTTTAGAGCATTTAGCAGATACCCTTTGCACCTCTCTTTGTACCTGAATACTATAACCTGACTGCCCCTATCATTTAAGAGGGTACTATAGCTTTTCAAAGTTCAGCAATGCACAATTGCAAGCAGGCAACTGGTCTCTGACAAGAGATCAATACTGTCCTTCCAAATGCTGGAGTCAAGCTGCTGGGTCTGTCAGAGGGATGTGTGCTGTAATTGGATCATGGATGCAGCGAGTCATCTGAGTCTCCCTTCAGCACTGTCACAGCTGTCAGATGTCATCCCTTTGTACAGCTGTCACTGCGGGAGGGTTGTGGCTCTTTTTCCGTTCTAACCCAATGCAAATGTCCACTTAGCAGATGAATATTGAAGATATTAGACACTTCTTTATGCCTTTATGCAAAATAAAGATCTGTGTCATCTGTGAATTTCATGGAAATAAGTTGCAATTTATTCACTGTGAGAAAAGTGAAGTGAAGCCTGTAAAAATGAAAAATTATTTGGTTCAGGCTATTAAAAAATAATATTTTTGAGAATAAACAAAATATGCAGGTTTTTTCCTGAAGGAACTCTTTTTTGTGAGACTAGGATAGTAGTTTTATATTAGAGTATTATTTTAAGCAAATGTATCTATATTTATATATACTCATACTGAGAGAGACCTATACAATTAGAGTAAACTTTGATTCCTACAAAAAATCATTACATGTTAGTGAAAATATAATCCCAGTATTGGTTTTAAAATAGCAAGATGATGAAATTTAAGGTGCACACTTATAGTTAGAATTAGATCTTCCTGGTAAGTTTTTAAGACAAAACGAGATGAACTTGGATAAATAGAATAAGTTATATACAATTATGTTATATGAATCTTTCGCTGGAATGAAAAGAAAAACATCTCAGCTGCTGAACAGAGATGTAAGTACTCAGTGGCATGTGTGATGTGCTTTTCAGGTGTTTTTGTTTTGAGAAAGATGTAGATGCATGTGCTGGGTTTCTTTTTTTTTTTCTTTTTTCTATTTGTACTGCAACTTACACACGTAATTGGCATAAAACCTACCATTGTGCCTAACTTAAAAGACAACATGGCTCAGTGAAATAATAGAAACTGTCAATCGGTTCAGAGTGAAACACTCTCATTTATGGTTACATTCTCATGTAGGTTAGGCAGTAGTCACACTATGTCGTTATTTCCATTAAACTTGTAGTAGTTTACATGTTGTAGAAGAGGCTCCATACTTCTTGTGCGATTAGTAAAGAAAAAAGAAATGATTTTAAATAATTTTTATCTTTTTTTTAACTGCTTCCCTGAGCTGATTTTAATATCATCTTTGGCTCTCAGACCGGGTTATTTTTGATCTGGGTGGCTGACTCTTTATTTTTTCTTGGAGAACAGACCACACACAACCTCTCTGTCAAGCTTGTGCAGGCCCACTGACAGAGGAGCATGAACCTTATTTCCAATATATGACCTTAAAGTTCAGTGAACCACCATGGGAACCACTGAACCAGGCCACAAAATATCTCGGATACATGGGACTCTAAAAGATGAAGCCAGCTCTGTTATTGTGGCCGTGTAGAAATTCCACTAAACAAAAAAGTAATATTGGGGAAGAACAGCAAAAAATCTGTTTGTGGCTCTTGCAGGCAAAGGCAGATTATAAGGTTGATATTTTTAAAGAGGAAGGTCTGGCTACTGGGCCCCTTCAAGTCAGTGGCAAAACTTCCATTAATTTCAATGGCAGCAGAATCAGGCCCAGTATTTTTTGTAGTTTGCATTGTTATGAAATGATTAAAATATCTGAACAAATTAGGAACTGACCACAATTCCTCTCACCTCTGCTTTCTTCCAGTATAGTATAATTGCAGTCAAATAAATATTCCAGTAGTAATTAAAATGAATGATTTATTTTTAAAAAGAGTATTTAGCAGACTTGCTTAGGTTATTGTTACCTGCACTATAAAATCCATCAAATAATCCTCAGAAACTATTTGGTCAGAAGAATGTAGAAATCTGTGAAGTTGCTCCATTTCTTAAGTTTATGTTTCTGTGATAGAGCATAGGCAAGTCTATATGCGACTCCAGTTACTATACCATGTACTTTTTTTTTTTTTTTACATGGTTTATGGCTAATTACATCAGAGATCCCAAACAGTCCTTCTTGCATTTGCATTAATAAGGTGTATCATATGATCCACACTGAAGTAGGAGTATACATCAAAGGTAGATTAAAGCTTGGTTAAGCATCAAACTATGTTCCATATATAAATTTATAGCAAAGATATGCTGTGGAAAGATAGCTTACCCTCTATTTCTCTGCTACTAAATAAAATTAAAAATTCACAACTCTGGTTTATGGGATTTTAAATGAATTTGATCTCTCTTTTGGGCAGGGCAAATAAGTGTTTTGTGATGTATTATTTTACAAAAAAAAAAAAAAAAGCACCATCGTTCTGGCTCATTTAATTTTGCGAGTGAATGATCTAAGATTAACTACAGACTAGTCAGTGCAGTTTAAAAGCTGAAAGCAATTTTCAGCCATAGATGGTAATGCCACATTTAGTCCACAACCGAATGACTCTAAATGACTAAGCTGCAAGGTCTTTGTATATGACCACAGGGCCTGATAAAGCCATAGGAACACAGTAAAAGCACAAAAATAGTTCCAATTTATTTGGTGCCATCACCTTAATGAGATTAATACAGACGTGTTCATGTGCCTAATTGGTGATTTTGTTTTAACTGGTAATGAAGGATTAAATCTTCAGGCAACAGGCTACTTATAGGAAAGGGGATCTGAGAGAAAAGTTTTTTAATTATGGAAGGCAGCTAGTGAAATATACCACTACAAAGTTGTTAATACATTTTTTAATAAAAAATATTTAGATTATATTGCATTTGCCATTTTACTGTTTGTCTGAATTGTTTTAAGGATTATTTATTTCATTGAGGACCAAGTTATACTTTATATAACAGACCAGTGACATCTTTTGGAAAAGGGGGAGACATGTTGAATTAGAAAAACTAGACACATAGAAGGTTCTCTTCCCAAATCCATGTACATGGAAAATCCATATATCCCACAAAATCAAGTTGTTTCTCTCGATTGTATTGTGTTCTCCAGAGTTTCATTTACAAACAAAATTTGGGGTATATGCTGCTCTTGTAGAATCAGTAGCTTCCTTGTTGATTCTGAAGAAGTCTGACAAACAATGGCACCAACAGAGGTGTGAACTTCACCCATATATTGCAATGGGCTGCTCCCTTCAAAGTCTAATTGTGACCATTTAAATGCTAACACTATTAAACGTGCTGCCAAAACACAAACACTCAGCCTAAGTCATTAAAATTTAATTATAAAGGGGCAGCTGAGCCCGAGTTGAGTTTTGACTCTGAGGAATCTTGCAAAAGAAAAAAAATGCATAAAAACAAAACAACCCAACCAAACCCTGTACTCAGCTGTCCATGCCAATCCAAAGGACTGGGTAAAATAATAATTCAGTGTAAATATTTTAAATTGCTCTTTGTAGTCTTTTAACTAGGCTTAAATATTTTTGTAGCACCTTACAAAAAATAGGATGCTTAGCATGGGCCACTGTTTTTTAAGCAGATTTTCAATTTAAAACAGTGATGAAATCTGCTTAAAAATCAATGGCACAATATAGTCCAGTATGGTTTTTGAGTGTATATTACTTTAATTAGAGTGTGATTCAGCCAGCTTGCATCTAGCAAATAATTTTTATACAAGGTAATATTTGGGTTTATTCTGCAAAAATAGCAAAATATATCCTTGTTTTATTCTCTTTCCTTGTCTATCTCTTCTGAAACCAGAACAATATTCTCCAAAATATGCTTCTTTTTCCAAAGATTTTGCTCTACCCCAGTATTAAAATGACTTATTGGTGGGACAGGTTAAAAAACAAACAAACAAATGTCCTGAATGCCTATAATATATTTGGTCGTTGATGTTACATTACAAACCACTTTAAAAGGACTCTGGGTAGTGATATTGTACACTGCAAGATGCTACCTTCCCAGAGAATGAAGACAGAAATATATTTTACATTTTTTGTCAGATTGAACTTTAAGACATCTTGACTGCTTTCTCTATAATTTAAACATCACAGCCAAAATGGCAACATGCTTTGTTCAGTTCCAGTTGTGTGGAGTTTTAGTGCTTCATTGATTCAGAGGAAGGCTATAGCTGGCACATACAGTAGGGCGACTGAATCACACTTTCACTGCAGCATGTCAAACCATTATACTAGGGACCAGAATGTCACAGTGGTCTCAATGGTTCGTCAACTGAAGGATATGGTTAACAAATGTAAAACCAAACTTCAGAGGAGCTGCTTTTTTGTGCTAAGTGATCTGTATTCCCTCTGAATTTACTTTCCCCTAACCCCGTGAAATTAACAGTACTTTCTGACATTCGACCCCCTGACCTCACATATAATAAGAATTTAAAAAGCACCATGCATGAGTGTGTCCGTGTAATGCAAAACTGGAAAAAATGACCATGTCACAGTTTTATTATACAAAACCTTCTCAATCTCCATTGCATGCTTCATATATGAGTGCTCAGTTTAAAGTTGTTATAAAGAAAAACACAGTTTTAACAGTAATAATTCACTGTTCATGATTTTTATAGATAATAAATTGTAGCAAATATATATTGCTACAAAAAAAAGCTTTGTACTCCATTAATGCAGATATTTACCAAGATAAGTGTTAAAAATAGTCTGCTGGAAGACTATGATGGTTCAAAGGAAGTAGCTTCTAGGGAGCTGGTTGCCAAGGGTGCAAGTGCATGCACAATGTGTAGGTCTCAAGGTTTAAGAGGCAGAAGTAGAAAAGTGTTATGTGGAAATGATTTTGCAGTTATCAGGCTCAGGGGATGACAGCATACAAGAGTAAGAACAAGGTGCTATGTGGCTTTTTCTTCACTGTGAAGTAAAGATTGGCAGCTGGAAGTAAGGCTTACAGGCAGACCTGCACACAGGACCTCTTCACCCAGGACTCATAATCACTACTCAAAGGAAAACGCATTTACCAGTAAAAAGCGGCTGTAGCCATCAGAAGTGTGCTTAAAACACCACTTAAATATCACTTTATACGCTATTACTTGCAAACTGTGGCTTGGTATTAAATTATACTTGCATAGGCTTTTGCTTAGGTGCTGATAATGCTTTTGAGGTTGCATTGGTGAAGAAGAATTTAGGCTGCTTTACAAGAGACGTGACTAGAATATCCCATCGTGCTGACAGTGACAGGGTGAAAAATTGCAGAACTGTACTTTCTTTCCCCATATAGATTGTAATTTTAATTGTCATTGTGGCCCTTCTGTTTTAATTATGGGACTTCTTTGATATATACCAGGACATCGTATTGAATGAAAATATGGTGCTATAATAGTCTCTTTATAATTAATGACCACATGTAGATCTTGGTGCATAAAAGGAAAGGAATAAATGAACAATTTATTTAACTAGGTTTTGGATTTCTTTCTGTCTTCCAGTGAATATAAAATGATCCTGGGGCTTCTGAGGCTGTTTGATGTAGGAACTGCACTGAATATCTAATAACATTACATTGGGGTAGATTACAAAACATATTATGTGGTTTTATTTAAAAATGTTCCCATTACAAATGGTATATTTCTTCTGTTTACAGTTTTAGTCTTCAGTCATTTTAGGTTTTGAAACAAATGATCATTATTTAATTTACTTGCAAGTGTATTTTTTTTAAAAAGAAAGAAAATTTTACTTATGAAACTAGCAGTTTTGCAGGTGAGATCTTATAATGTGAACAAATAGCAAAGATCTCTTTTTTGAAACTTAATTTATGTACTTATTTCAAACTGCAAATAACAATCCTTCCCCTAACTTTTGCTTTCAAAATATGATGGATTTATCTTATATTAGTCTCTGACTGAAGAATTCATCCTGTCTTTTTAATCTTAAACAGGAACAGTTATAGGCAAACACAACTAAAAACGTAAATGAGAATTAATTTTAGTGCTCTGTGTAGTTTAGAGAAAAACATTAAAAACGCATTGTAGATGTAATCTTATCCTGGAGCTAACACTTAGATTTTTTTACCATGCAGGAATACACTGACTTGCAAATACAACACTCATATACATTTCAGGAGAGTACAAACCTCTATGGATTTCTGAAAAGCAGACATATTTGTCCAGTGTCTGTCACTGTAAAACTAGAAAATATACCCTGACAAGCTTCTGCTAATTTTATTGTGGCATGGAGGAGTGTGCATACATCCTGTATAGTATGACTGCAGTTCAATTGCAGAGCACGATAAAATTGGATCGGCAGAGACAGGGACTACCCTGGGGTCAGCTGCGACCATGCCACTTCGATGTGATGTCTAGTTGGGGTGATGGTGTGTAAATAAACGTAGAGAATTGCAAATCTTGTCATGGCCACGCAGAACAGCTCAAGCATTTAAAGATGGTTGCCCGCAAACCTAACTGGAAGGTGGTTGCTCTGTGTGGTGGCTGAAGAAAAACTCAATTCTTCGCCGTAGTCTTCTCCTTCTTGACATATCTGAGAGCACTGACCCAGCACTTTATTGCTGAAGGGATTAATCACTAAATTGTTTTTCATTTTAGTGGAAAGTAAAGAAACCAACTAACCACATTCTAATATTGTTCTTTTAAAGCTGAGCTGCACTGATGCTAACAAATGCTTTTTATTTATATTCTCTCACTTGATTTATTTGTTTTTTAAAATGAGGTGAGGAATCTTAATGTCCTACTGTTTAATGAATTTGGCACATTAAAGTTCCATGAGGTCTTTTCATTATTATGAACTTTACTAATGTTAGAAAATAAAATATTATAGAATTCACATTTTCTTCTTATGAATCTAATTTTATTTAAATACTACTTACAATGCTCATTAAAATATACTTAAATTTTGCTACCTTCAACCAATAAGATGTATTTTTTACCAGTTTTACATTTGCACATATCTGTTTTTCTGTTACTTTTCCCACATGACAATTACCTTTCATTACAAATTTATAAAATCATTTACATTTTAGCAGTTTAAATGTTTCTGCTGACATTTTGTAACTATTACCCTCTTCTAGAATGGCATATGTTCAGGCAGTTAATAAAAAATTAAATGGAATAGCACTAGACAAGGTGAAGCTTTGTATCAGAGTGTTCTGCACATTTCTGAAAATACCATCTTTGTGTTGCAAACTGTGAAGTGAGGTTAGGGCTATGCCAATATGTGTATTTGTCATAACTGTCACAGAGTCCATGAACTAGCCAATCATACCGCTCCTAATTAGACAGTTACATTTTGCTTTTTAGAAAGCATCCTCATGTAAAATGGTGTCTAAGACTGAAAAAAGGTGCTTAGAGCTAAGAGGGCAGAGAATACCAGCATTAAAACACTTTTTATCTTGAAGAAGCAGAATTTTTAACTGGTGTGTGACTTCTAAATGAGGGTATATAAATTGTGTATTATCAAGAATCTTCCTTGAATTTAGAATAGAGGAAATGTCCTATTAGACTTGTTGAAGAAGAAAGCTAAGAAACTGCTAAGATGTAGAATATTTAGTTTGTGTGTGCATATATAGTACAAATAAATGACTATCCATAAAACAAGCATTCCATTTGCTTACTTAGAGCATCTACAGACTATACTTGGGTCATTTGTGCTGATATCAGGATAGCTGGTTTGTATAAGAATCATGTCTTTTATTAAGCACAGTTTCTCAGTCTCACATATCTGTTCTGATTTCACGAACGCATTTATAGTACATTGCATTTTACAACTGTCAGAGTTAGAACCGTCCTACGAAGACTATTAGTAATATACGACTAACTTGGTTTTATATTTCAAATCTTTCATTTTTTTTCCAGCTATGCAAGTAGGTGTTTAGAAAAAATAAATATACAAAAAATATATTGTGTGACTCCAAAAGAAGAACTATTACTCTACTTCTTTTACAGAAAAGTGTTTGTTTATAGCTATGCTATGAACTAATATTTAAATATAAAATTCAGATAGCAAAAGATCCTTTATTTAAAATATAGATATTCATTTACATTAAAAGAATGCAGACTAAGTCAGGGTTCATCTAACAAGTACCAGTTATCCAATAAGGCTTGTCAGCATATGCCACTAAATTTACCTTAGGATAAAGATGTGATGAATTTCTCAGTTCCCTATTTAAGCAGAGAAGCACCATATTAATTCAGAATAAAAAATATTGCAGATGCAAATTCAGATTATTACCTTTTGTTGAGAACTCTGCCACCCCCACCCCGGGCATAATTGTTCCAATGATGTTAAATATTCCTAATATGTTAAGATTTGATGATTCATTCAATTTAGAGCAGATCATTCATTGTGGGATCACCTTGAAATAGGCTGTTGATAGTCTTCAAAATCTCGACTGTTGAATGGCATGTCAATAACAAAACAAAGAACCCTTTGTGAAGTTAATAAACTCTAACCTAGATAGGAGATTTTCAGTTTGTTTTTAACAGTGGAGATTTTATATGTTTCATGGAAAAAGAAAGAAACACAATTTGAGGTAACTTGTATGGTTCATCCTATTTTAAATCTTTATTCAATAGGCATATCATAGAAGTTTTAACAGTCATAGCAGATTAACCTTGCCTGTGCTTTTTGAGGCTAGTCATCTGATGAATTTACATGCAGCTGGATGAAAATGCTATTTGGAGAGAGATTGAGAGTTTATTTGATTAAATCCCTTTCTCCACTACCTTGACCTCTTTTCTTGTGAAATAATCAGAACTGTTTAGCAAGAATATTCAGGCATTAATAATGAATTGCTTTTGCGCTGGTTTCTTCTGCACTGCAACAAACCCATTGGTGTCTGTGCTTTTTTTGGGGGTGGAGAGGGTGTTAAGTTCTTTGTATGAAGAACACATTGATTAGAAATCTTGAAAAACATATCGTTTATAGTTTTTGTTTTATAATTTGCAAGTCAATATATTATTTAGGGCACACTCTGAAGCACTAATTGTTTTTTCTGACTTACAAGTGAAAATGAAATGCAGCATAAAACTGAAGGATCAAATGTCCTGATTGACTGGATGATAAGTTTGCACTTACAAAGGCAATGTAGAATGACAATTTTTAGCTTTAAAAAAGTAGTATTGTGTCATCCTTAACAGTTCTATTGACTTTGATTCTGCACTTTTAAACTTGTATACTGTTATGTATTTGAAACAGTTTAGACACTCAGATTTGCCTTATGCCCAAAATTCACTCTGTGTGCATTATTTGAATACTAATCAGCTTTGTATTTATTATTTTGTAAAGAGCATTTGTCAGTCATGATCACAGAATGTATTTGAAGCTAAATTGATGACATTATAGCATTACTTGACTTTAAGGTAATGGAATCGCGTGTGAGCCTTAAAAGGTACAGCACTATCACCTATGTACATTTGTGCCACAAGACTTGAGCCACACATAGGTTGGTGTAATAGCTCTATATGATCCCTTACTCCACTGTCAACCATGATAAGGCTGCAGTATCTTGTCTCCCAACTAAATTAAGCTTCATTATAATTTGTTTCTTAATAACATGCACTTCACTGTAATATGTAAAATGCTTGGCTCTCATGAACAACTATGGAAAAGCTGTACAGTATCTCATTTGCATTTAGCAATTATATTATATTACAATATATTAAGCTGCAGAAAACCTAATCTAACATCATAATTTAAAATCATAATTTAAGTACTTTACGTGGAGCATACAAGGCAGGTTACAATAACACATGCCTTTTTGTATCATCCAGTAAAATTATTTACTCATTTATTATTTAGTTTTCAAAAATGTTCTGTACAAATTTTATTCCTTAACTTCAGGAACCATATATATTGGTGATATAACAGGAAAGCCCAGTTTCACACTGTCAAAGTAGACTATTATGTTATTTTGTGTCCATGAGTGAGTAATGCATTTTGTAATCACCATTGTGATTAAATATTTGGATTAAAGGGAGGTGGTTTATGAAAAGGAAGATTGTTCAAAGAAGTCTAATAGGTATGACTCAAACTCAAACATCTGTTGCAGTTAAAATCAAATGTAATAAGGAAGAATCACTTTTAAAGGCCTTTATACAAGTTGTGACCCAGCATTTGATTAATCATTTAATATGCTATACGTGATGTTGAAAGTCAAGAAACTGCTTATGTTGCAATTTTTATTTGTAGTTCAGTTTGGTTGGATTGAGAAAAACTTTAGAAAACACCAAATTTGAATAAAGTCTCAATATTTCTAATTTCTAATGCAAATTTCCATTACTTGCATCTGAAGAAGTGAGGTTCTTACCCACAAAAGCTTATGCTCCCAATACTTCTGTTAGTCTCAAAGGTGCCACAGGACCCTCTGTTGCTTTTTACAGATTCAGACTAACACGGCTACCCCTCTGATACTCAATATTTCTAGTCACTCGAATGTTCTGAACAAACATATTAAATATATGTAGTTGATCTAGTATTAAAAATAATATGGGTTACACTTTACTGAATAGTTGGTACCAGTTTGGTATTGGGTGTAATTGTATCATCTTATCATAGTGAACTATATAACTGGCATTGTGAAATTAGTTCAATCCAAATTGTGTCTCTGAATACCGCAGAGTTTCTTTGACCCCAGTGTGCTCTACAGATATGGAGGGTGTTCCGAAGGCTAAGGAGAGGTTTTCTTTATACGCAGATGTATAATATCAAGTTTGCTGCCTAATCTTTTGATGCCACCCTGCCTGATTTCTCTATTTGACAATTGGCCTGAGAGGAATTTCATCAGGGGATGCAGATCATGTTTAATACATCCCTGGAACCTGGAAATCCTAATAGGAGAAGAAGTTCTTGTTTGGCTTCCAGCCGGCTATGAAAGAAAATTTAAAAGTGCTGCCTGGCCACTAAATTACAGCTCCTTGGCTGACACTTTTGTTAGGAAGCCAGGGCCTATCTTCACTTCAATGAAAATATAAAATGGTGGGGGAGGGGGACAAAGAAGGAGAAGGAGGTTATTTCCGTTAATAAAGTAAACCCCTTCTGCAAAACAGATTTGGTATAGATACATCTTACCCACAATGTGGTGCAAACATCCTTTTTCTAATGACGGGGGAAATCTAGGTGTTATTTTTAAATGGGAAAAAAATCATAATAGAAGGAGGTAATGGGACCTTTCTGCTCTCCTCTGCTGGATCCACATATGCCCTTAATAGTGAGAGACCAAAAATTAGGAAAAGTGTGTTTTGGGGCTGGAACAGGATTCCCACTCCTGAGCAGCTACCTGATTCCAGATGTGTACAGAGTTTTGTTTGTTTTTAATTTTTGCTTTACACACTGGGATACCCATTCCTTTAAGTGTACTGCAGTTTAAACACAGAAATACTTTGCTTTTAATTCCACTCTCTATGGTTAGTCATTCTATAAATAAGTGGTAATGTTGTGTGCTCTCTTGAATTTATGCTATTGTTATATTTCACATCATGGAAACAGAAAAACTAGATGAAAACATAAAATACATTTGCTGGAAGGTTGCAACATAATACCACTTTATTTCTTAGAATTCAGAACACACAAGAACCCCAAAATAGAGTGAAATAAAACAGGCTGCTCCCTAAAACAGAGAGGCACAACCCACCCCCTCTTACTCTAGCTGGCTGACCAGAAACTGACTCTCATAACCCCAGATCACAGCCTTCCCTTCAGAGCCCCTTAACCTGCAAGTGGGACCAGAGTTTAAAGTGGCAGCTTGTAATTTCTACAGTTTCAATACACCACAGTTATGTCTCCTTGTGAACTTCAGTTTATTTTGAAATTACTATTTTAATTGTCATAGCCTCAAAATGCTTGTGGTACAGATACATATCTATCCCCAAACAAGACCCTTCTCACAACAGACTCCTCCTTCCTGCAGGTTGCTTTCTGGGAGCAAGCTGCCCAGTGACAGAGATGGATTTAAGGATTAGGGCTCAGTCAGCAAATGAACTAAGATGGCCCAATGAGACAGCCAAGCATGAAACTTGTGGGGGAAGAGTGGCAGGGAGCTGGAAGTTAGGATCTGTCAATTCAAGGGAGAAAAGAGAATGTGAGATGGTAGAGGGTTGGTGGGGTATATAGGAGTGTTGGAATGAGAGTGCAGGGGGTTTTGGTAATCGTTTCAGCTGCCCACAAACTCAAACTCCACTATTTGCCACATTCACGTGTATTCATGTTTGTATAAGTATTTCAGCATTAAACTTCCAATACCAAAAGTAATAAAAATTAACTGTTTACTATGTCTCCCTTTTAGCCTTTTCCCCCCCTTTCACTTTTCACTTCCCACCTCCTTTCCATTTTTCCTTTACTTCTACTGTATATTTTAGTGTATCCCATCCTCCATCTTTAAGGGTTCTCACTTTAGACACACACACACACACACACAGCCAAAAACTCAGGGAACTAGGTCACTCTACTGTTTTCTCCTCCCAAGTCCAAGGGAATGAGGTTCATTTTTAGTTCAACTTCCAAATGAAAGAACAAGGGCCCCTCAATTTTTCCTCCCTATACCCCACGCCAAGGAAACAGGGTACACTCTTCCCACCCACCCTCTCCCTCTCCCCTCCCCCCAAGCTTGGTCTGAGACTGAGGTAGGAGGAAAATCTGTACTGGCCAGCTAGGAGAAGCTGCAGGAACTAGGCTGGTTGGTCAGCCAGCAGCGAGGAGGGGCCCAGCTCTGCAATTGAGCATAGGAGTTAGAATAAGCCTTTGTTTACATTAGGGTAGGTATTAATGGGCATTTGTTGCCTTTTGGAATTCCTTGCCCAATTTTTCGCACATATTTGTGATAAATGCATGCTTGTTTTTGGTACATACAAATAGGTCTCTAACCTTGTCCTTTAACAAGCAAAAACAGGCTAAATTTAGCTCTTGTTCCATTTCTGAATCTCAATCTCGTTTGATCTTAATAATAATACAGTATGGGCTAGCCAGCAGGGTTTTATCGCAGCTTGTCCCATTTTTTATTGGAAAATCTATCAGGGCCCAGCTGTTACAGTGGAAGAAAAGGGGAAAATAGGAAAGCAATGTGGAAAAATATAGGTGTTGCTTTTTGGATGGGCAACTGAGGGGTCACCAAGCCATAACCTGAAGCTTCCCCAATGGCAGAAAATCTTCAGGGAAGGAATAAATGATTCATCATTCTTGGGGGCTGTAGTACGGTTGAGCCGGGGCTCTACCCTCCGAGATGGAGGGGTGCCACACCGGCTCGCTAAATTGCAGAAAGTCTAGCCTCAGGTCCCTTTACGCAAGGGCTGAGCGGCTCACAGTTCCGGAGCTCAGGCCCTTAGGTAGGGGCTGAGCGCTAACTAACCATCTAAGCAGGCCCAGGCCCTGGGTCAGGGCGGGGCACAAATGGTCACAGCTCAAGCCCTTTGGGGCAGGGGTTGAGCAAACAAGCAGTTAAGGAGCCCAGGCCCTGGGTCAGGGCGGGGCACAAACAGTCACAGCTCAAGCCCTTTGAGGCAGGGGTTGAGCAAACAAGCAGTTAAGGGGCCCAGGCCCTGGGTCAGGGCGGGGCACAAACAGTCACAGCTCAAGCCCTTTGGGGCAGGGGTTGAGCAAACGAGCAGGTAAGGGACTCAGGTTCCTACCTGAGCGTTGGGTGAGGGGGAAGCCTGCCACCCGTGAGTGCGGGTGGCAGGGGGGGACGCAGGCCCACCCACTCCACTGCGTCCCAGCCCGGGGCCCTAGCAGCGGCTACTGTCGCTGCCGGTCAGTGGGGTATCCTGACCGAAACACACTGACATCGGCTCACAGGCCTCTGCAGCCTGACCGGGGTCGGCTATCCCCGGGCTACTTGCTTGTTCCCCCGCGGGGCCTACCTCGGTGGCGATGCTGGGTTCGGGCCAGTCCAGGAGCATCGGTTCCTTGGGTGCGGGGCTTGGGGGCCGGTTCGGCAGCTCTTCCCCAGGGTAGCTGGCACGGGGCAGGCTTGACTCCTCCTCGGGGCAGCTGATCCGGGGCAAGCTTGGCCAGTCCTCCTCAGGGTAGCTGGCACGGGGCAGGCTGGGCCAGTCCTCCTCGGGGTAACGGGTCGGGGCCAGGCTGGGCCAGTCCTCCTCGGGGTACCGGGTCGGGGGCAGGCTGAGCCAGTCCTCCTCGGGGTACCTGGCGAGAGGGAGGCTTGACCGGCGCTGGGTGTTAGCAGGCGGCTCGCGGCCTGCGGCTGTCTCCCAAGCGGGAGCTCAGCCCGGGACGTCTGCTCTCTCTGGCGGTCTGGCTCTCACTGAGCTCTGCTGGCGGGCTTTTGTACTTCCGGGTTGGGGCCGTGACCTCGGAGGGGCGGGCCTCGGACCCGGTGGCTCCGCCCACGCTGGGGTTGGAGGAAGCTCGGCCCTGTCAGAGATGGAGGGGTGCCACACCGGCTCGCTACAGGGGCCCAGCTGGCATCAGGAGATGTCATTTCTACTTCCTTGCACCAGGCTCAGTGAATCTGGCCCATGCCCTGTAATGTCCAGTTGAAGTCCCATTATTAAAGGTTGTGAGAATACCTCTCTCTCTACCTTAAGACTTCTTTGTAATACCCATGATCATAGGATCAAAATCTAGTTCAGTATTACATTTTTGGCAGAAATTCCAGTGTCCTTCCTATGTTGCTGTGAAGTGTAAACATCTGTAAAAGAGAATAAAATTGTATAGAATAAGAGACCTGAATTACCCTTAGCAGTATATATACAACATATACACTGTATTAGCATTCCAATACTAGTGAAACCATGGAATAAAATCAATAAAATCATTTAGTTTAGGCTGTTATCCTAATACATGCTAAAGTGCACCTAATGAAATTTGCATCAAAGGGAGAATTACAGTATCATTTGACAAGATTATATAGGGGAAATTTGCCATACCAAGAATCTCGGTCCAATACAAATTTTGTTTCCCTAGGGCTTGTATTGACTATATTTTAAACTGCCTTTGGCTCCCAGAAAAAGTCTAAATTATCTTTGTATTTAATCCTGAGTGTTGCAGGATACAGTATAGTGACTTCTATTCGTTTTAGAGCTATAGGGGAAGTGTTCTTCAACCTTACATACATTGTCCATCTTTTTCTTTGTAACTGCTTAAATGCACCAACTGGCCAGTGGTTTAATAAGTAAGGTGTTTCTAAAGTTATTTGGTCATACTTTATTTTCCTAGAGACCTGGAATGTACTATATATTCAACCCAGACCAGAACTACTTCTATGTCAAGGTTCATTGAGTCTAAGATCATGTAAAAAGAATGAGGAGGACTTGTGTTAGAGACTAACAAATTTATTTGGGCATAAGTTTTCATGGGCTAAAACCCACTTCATCGGATGCATGCAGTGGAAAATACAGTAGGACAATATATATACACAGAAATAACAGGAGTACTTGTGGCACCTTAGAGACTAACAAATTTATTAGAGCATAAGCTTTCGTGGGCTACAACCCACTTCTTCGGATGGGTTGTAGCCCACGAAAGCTTATGCTCTAATAAATTTGTTAGTCTCTAAGGTGCCACAAGTACTCCTGTTATTTTTGCGGATACAGACTAACACGGCTGCTACTCTGAAACCTGTCTATATACACAGAGAACATGAAAAAATGGGTGTTGCCATACCAACTCTAATGAGACTAATCAATTAAGGTGGGCTATTATCAGCAGGAGAAAAAAAACTTTTGTAGTGATAATCAGGATGGCCAATTTCCAACAGTTGACAAGAAGGTGTGAGTAACAATAGGGGAAAAAATTAGCATGGGGAAAATCTTAATTGATTTGTCACAAGTACTCCTCGTTCTTTTTGCTGATACAGACTAACACGGCTACCACTCTAATATCATGTAGTATACACAGCTTTGTATTTCTCTGATTTTGGAAGCCCTGGTATTAAATATTATATGGATCAGAAAGAACCAGGAGTGGCGCCAGGGTTTTTTCTGCCCTAGGCGGCAGCGCTCCTCCTCTGAGCATTCGGCGGCGGGGGTCCTTCCGCTCCGCGTCTTCGGGGCACTTTGGCGGCGGGTCCTGGAGCGAGTGAAGGACCCACCGCCGAATTTCCGCCGAAGACCCGGAGTGGAATGAACACCCGCCGCCGAATTTCTGCCGAGTGCAGCAAAATGCCGCCCCCCAAATCTTGCCGCCCTAGGCGACCGCCTAGGGTCGCCTAGTGGAAGCGCCGGCCCTGGAAAGAATGTTTGCATTTCAGTTTCATACAATCTTTAGATTTTACCCTATCAGAGTGCTTATTCCAGGAATTTTTATTGTCTTGATTTCTCAGTCTTGCAACTATGTTCTCTGTTTTCTTTTTGATGGTGTCTCTATGTGTCCCTGAACATAAAGTAGTCAAATGTAAACAGATCAAATTTAATATCAATAGTTGCTCCAATCATTTGGATCATCCTTATTTCCTACAGAAACATAAGCAAAGAATCTGCTTCTTCTTTCTCTGATAAAGGTATTGGAGTTTAGATTGCTGCTGTGCTAAACTCTAAATATCGATACTTCAGATCTCTTCACTAACACATTCTTTCACCACTATTTTTTAATTATTTAGGAAATCCCACACCATATATGTATCTGTAACATACTAAAAGGCAGTCAAGCCCAAGAAAAAAAAATTCCTAGTAAAGTGTTCTCTTCAGCTAAGGATCCATTATTACTTGTGTATTTAAATTTGTAACCATAATAGAAACAGTTTGCGTATATAATCTATTCTGAAGGGAAATGATGTTTCACTCACACGAATTTCAGTGCACCTTTGTGTAACCCAAAACCTCTTAATGCTAGCTGGCCAAAGGACACCGCGGGGTGCATAGAGGTTCCTGAGTCTAGCATGTACATTTAGTTCATCAAAAAATGTCATATAAGTTATCAAAGGAAAGCCAGTTATAGATATCATTGTAAAATGTATGTATTCCTACTAGATAAGGATTTACTTATATATGCTGGAAGTATGTTCTTATAGTTTGTATCAAGATGTAATCCCAAGTAGAGGTGAAAAACTGGTTTCCTTCCAGACCAGAGGTGTTTATCTATCTATCTATCTATCTATCTATCTATCTATCTATCTATCTATCTATCTATCTATCTATCTATCTATCTATCTATCTATCTATCTATCTATCTATTGAAATGTAAATCCAGTATTGTCTCATTCACCATCACCAGTCAGAACTGAGATCAAGGATTGTGAGATTTCACAGGAAGAGAAGAATAGCAGGGGGAAGAGAGCCTTCTGTGGGGTGCACTTCAAAGGACTATAACCAGGGCACAAGGAAAGACCCTGTTATCCTGCACCAAGGAAGTAAATGGACAGTGTGTTTACATTCATGAAAACAGGACCACAACCAGCCTTGGTTGGAAATGCTGCAAAAGTCTTTGAGTGAGATAAGACTGCTCTAGACAGGAGGTTAGCCTGTTAAGTTTAGTCTCTAGAAAGCATGTATTGATTTTGTTTTATATGTAACCATTTTTGTTTCCAATATTCTTACTCACTTGAATCTTTGAGTCTCTGTTCTTTATTAATAAGCTTATTCTTGTTTTCACTACAAATACAATAGAACCTTGGAGTTACAAACACCTTGGGAATGGAGGTTGTTCGTAACTCTGAAATATTGGTAACCCTGAACAAAACATTATGGTTGTTTTTTCAAAAGTTTACAACTGAATATTGACTTAATACAGCTTTGAAATGTTACTATGCAGAAGAAAAATGCTGCTTTCTGTTTATTTTTTTAGTAGTTTACATTTAACACAGTATTGTACTGTATTTATTTTTTTTTGGTCTCTGCTGCTGCCTGATTGTGTTCCAAACAAGGTGTGTGGTTGCTGATCAGTTTGTAACTCTGGTGTTTGTACCTCTGAAGTTCTACTGTATAGCTAAGTGCTGTGGTATTAAGCAAAGCAGTTATTCTGAGTTGACTCATACAAGCTGGTGTGTATTCTGTCCCTTTGAGGATGGCTAAGTTGGTAATTCTGTGAGGGTTCAGTGGAGAAGGGGCTGGACACTACAGTGGAATGCTTCAAAGGGGCTCAGGAACTGGGGTACACCTATTGTTAACCTGCAAGGCAAAGTAAGGGCTGGATAGTCCAGAGGAAATTGTTTGGGGGGCTAACAGGCTGGTGGTGTCAGGGAGCTTATACCCAGTTAAGTACAAGCAAGTCTGCCTCTTATTAGAGGTGGGGGGTGGGTATAAAAGGTGACTCCCAATCCTGGGCACCCTGAGAACCATCAGAATTTCTTTGCTCCCTGAGCTCAGAGAGAATTCTCCATTGAAATGACTATGAGCTAGAAGTGCATTTCTGGGTGCAATTATACAAATAAGCAACATGTGAAATGTTCATCTATCTCACAGCTGTTTGATAGTAACACTGCCTGAGTTATAGGGACAGAGCAAACTGAAAGGGTTGAATGTCCTGAGTCAGAATTATGGTCTGGAAGGCTTTCCCCTCCTCTAGCCTTCACACCTGACAATGTGTGAAACAAAACAATACAGAACAGAACAAGTGTAGTGCTAGGATAATGCCACTCCCTGGTTGTATTGGGAGGCATGTGATTAAGCACCTTCAAATATCTGACACATGGTGATGTTCGGCACCAAATTTGCTTTGTTATGTATTACTGCAATCATTAAATATACAAGTGACATTTTTCTTTGCTTTTAAAACTGTTTTGGTGTAATGGTTGTTTTATTGCTGCAACTCCAGAGAAAACAAATCAGAGACAGAAAATAATGATTAGTATGTCATAGAAAAATCTTTTTCACTAGCTGTACAGTGCATTTGTTTTTTCCATCGGGTTCTTTCCCTGTATGTTAAAGGCCCCCTTATTATATGGTATGTGTTATACACAGGGCCTGCTCTAGGATTTTTGCCGCCCCAAGCAAAAACAATTTTGGCCGCCCCCCCCCCCCCGTTTTTTAATTACCCACCCCCGGCCCCGCCTCAACTCCGCCCCTTCCCCAAATCCCCAGCCCTGCCTCCTCCCCCCAGGCTCTCAAGCCTAGGAAGGAGGGAGGGAGGGAGGGGACCTCGATCACTCGGAGTCTCCCCCTCCCTCCCAGGCTCTCAAGCCTGGGAGGGAGAGCAAGTAGGCGCGCGAGCGGCAGCAGCAGCGGAGGTGAGCTAGGGCGGCCGGGGCACATTTTTAGGGGCGGCATTCTGGCGCCGGCCATGCCGCCCCTAAAAATATGCCGCCCCAAGCACCAGCTTGTTTTGCTGGTGCCTAGAGCCAGCCCTGGTTATACAGGAGAGCTGATTATATGATCACAGTGGTCCCTTCTGGCCTTGGAATCTATGAATATGACAACTGGCATTAACAACATAAATATATAATCCCACGTGATAAAGACATAAAATAATATTTTAAAATTAATGTAACCATTTCCCCTTCTTTCTTACATTATTTGCATCTGACCTGTATCTCCAGCCCTGTGTCCTTTCGTCCCCACTTTACCATCAATGAGGTCACCTGTGGTTTAAGTTTGAGATGTTAGCTCTGTGTGGTGCGGGTGGGGGTGGGGAGAGGGGTGGGGGTTGTAGAGGAGGAGGATGTGTGAGAGAGCGCACACGAGAGATTTTGCGCTTGAAAGGACTATGATTGTTTAGCCAAAGGTTCCCAAAAAGATGAGGGAAACAGGGTAAATTTTCAAAAAGGAGCCGTTTAAAGCATTTCCTTTGCAAACAGTAAGTAATTTACTAAAAAAAAAAAAAGACAGAGAAAAGTCAGTTGTCCTCTGAAGCATAAGCGCCAACTCCATGGGTACTCCAGCCCTGGAACACCCCTGGAAAAAAAAGAGTGGGTATTCAGCACCCACCGACAGCCCTGCAGATCAGTGCCTCCCGCCCGCCGGCAGCCCCACTGATCAGCTCCTCCCCCTCCCTCCCAGCACCACACGTGCACCTTGGATCAGCTGTTCAGCGGCGTGCTGGGGGGCAAGGGGGAGGAGTGGGGTCAGGAAGAGGCAGGGTGGGGGGTGGAGCAGGAAGAGGCAGGGATGGGTGTTTGGGGGAAGGGGTGGAGTGGGGGCAGGGCCCGGGTGGAGAGCGGGCAGGAAGAGGTGGGGCGGGGTTGGTGACTTGGGGGAAGGGGTGGAGTGGAGGCGGGGCCTGGGGAAGAGCGTGAGTTATGCACCCCTCCTCCCCCCCAGGAACAGAGGAAGTTGGCGCTGTTGGGGGAATGATAAATGAAGGAAAATATTCTTGGGTGTGGTGCTGCCTGTAGCCAGCCCTAGGGGGAGACAGGCAGGGCTGTATGAAGCCTCTGGCTAGATGAAAGGACTGCTGGATTTAAAGACAGCGTGCTCTCATCTCGTTCATTCAAATACCCCTGAGGCTATAATAAATATACACATTACATACAGTTAAATTTACATCCTGGCGCTGTAGCTAGATTAGTGTCTGGACCCCTATGCCAACAGGGAGCCCCACTGAAGTCTATAGAGAATAATAAAAAAGGTAACATTTCAGTTTAGCATACAAAGGTGAGAAAATCAAAATTAGTATTCATCTGATTAAAATATTTGTTACATTTCTAAATGACTTTATGTCTGACCAGATAATAAATATATATCTTTCGGATATAATACAAAACTGAGGTCTTGGTCTTCTATAAAAAGCAACAGAGGGTCCTGTGGCACCTTTAAGACTAACAGAAGTATTGGGAGCATAAGCTTTCGTGGGTAAGAACCTCACTTCTTGCATCTGAAGAAGTGAGGTTCTTACCCACGAAAGCTTATGCTCCCAATACTTCTGTTAGTCTTAAAGGTGCCACAGGAACCCTCTGTTGCTTTTTACAGATTCAGACTAACACGGCTACCCCTCTGATACTTGGTCTTCTATGATCATTAAAGATTGCAGGACACTTTTTATAAGGGTATGGGTGTTTCTCCCTTGTATCCTAGCCCAATTCAGATGTGTATAATTACTACCAAATTCGCGGCCATGAAAAATGCATCACAGACTGTGAAATCTGATCTTCCCCTGTGAAATCAGGTCCTTTGTGTGCTTTTATCCTATACTATACAGATTTCATGGGGGAGACCAGCATTTCTCAAACTGGGAGTCCTGACCCATAAGGGAGTTGCAGGGGGTCACAATGTTATTTTAGGGGGGGTCATTCTATTGCCAACCTTACTTCTATGTTGCCTTTAGAGCTTGGTGGCCGGAGAGCAGCGGCTGTTGGTCGGGCACCCAGCTCTGAAGGCAATGCCCCGCCAGCAGCAGCGCAATACCATACCACGCCACCCTTACTTCTGTGCTGCTGCCTTCAGAGTTGGGCAGCTGGAAAGTGGCGCCTGCTGACTGAGGGTCCAGCTCTGCAGACAGCAGCGCCGAAGTAAAGGTGGCAATACCATACCCTGCCATCCTTACTTCTGCGCTGCTGCTGGCGGTGGCGCTGCCTTCAGAGTTGGGGTCCTGGCCAGCAGCCACCGCTCTCCAGCTGTCCAGCTCTGAAGGCAGCGCCGCCACCAGTAGCTGTGCAGAAGTAAGGGTAGCAGTACCACAACCCCCTCTACAGTAACCTTGCAACCCCCCACAACTCCTTTCTGGGTCTGAACCTCTATAATTACAATACTGTGAAATTTCAGGTTTAAGTAGCTGAAATCATGAGGTTTATGATTTTTAAAATCCTATGACGGTGAAATTGACCAAAATGGACCATGAATTTGGTAGGGCCCTAATAATTACATAGTAATTATTGTGATCCTGCAACATGCTGAGCACCTCTTGAGAATGCTAGCATCCTCAACTCACATTGATACTGAGGGCAGTTAGACCTGCAGAATCAGGTCCTAACTACTGAAGGTAAGTCCATGAACACTGAACAACAGTTTGCCACAGGACATGGAGAACAAATTCCACATTTGGTTGAAATTTCACGATGAACTTAAGTAGAAAAAATGTAGTTACCCAAGTTTGAATTGGGCTAAGATACAGAAGATAACCTCACTCTTATAAAAAGTGCTATCCGATCTTTAATAACCACTGACAACCCAGACTTAAATTTTACATCTCCAAAAGAAATATATGTATAAACTACAATGTTAATGAGAATAACAGTAATTTGGATTTTCTTAATTTTGTGCGATATGTTTTTCATACATTCTCCTAAAGTGCACATAGATAGAGACAAGGCTAGTCATTATGTGAAGATGACACAATATTTTTACAAAAATTTATATAGTGCCTTTCATCCTTAAGAATCCCAAAGTACTTGAAAAGTTAGGTGTACACATCACCTTTTAAATGCAGTTAAGTATGGGGCACAGGGAGGGTGGGTGGGAAGTGGCACAGCACAATAAGAGGGAGAGGAAACATTCTGGTTAAAACTCAGGGGAAGTCTCCTTCATAAAAGACAGGTGCCAAGAACAGGGTCGTCTTTTTGAGTTCCTCTGAAAGACCCTAACACAGTGAACTCTATGGATGAATTGAGCCACTTTCAATGGATGGAGAACCATCCACCCCACCCGAGGGTTTGATCCTGTGCTTCCACAGACACTAGATATTTCTAAGTTGATCTGTAGAGCACTAAGCTATCCCTTATGGCTTTTATGAGTCCAGAAGCAAACAGGATTTCTAAATGCCATCTTAACATTCCCATTGAATCATGTACCAGCATATTAATTGTGATAAATCTAGAACATTTTAAATTACAATGTGAGCAAAATCCCTTTTCCCGTCTCAGTGTAACATCCCTTTTAAAAGTATAAAGTATAAATCAAGCAACTTGGTTGCTAGATTTTTGTAATAGCTTAGAACTAATTGTAATAGAATTCAATGAAGGAAGCTTAGAGCTACTTAGAATAGTCTTGTTTAGGGACAATCTTACAAAGAAACACATCCACCAGAGAGGCTGCACTCTTCACTGAAGTTAACTGTCATTCTTCATAGATTTTAAATAGACATTTTTTACCTGTGTTTTCTTTCCCGTATTTTATTTTATACTTCCTTCCCATCATTTCCTTATCCATGCAGTGATCAGCTCTGATATATGATAAGGGTTTTCACTTGAAGGACTGTGCATTTTTAAAATGTCTTCCCTTTATTCTTCCTAGTTCTTACACATGCAATTTCCCCTTTAATTTGACATCATTTAACGGCACATTACACGTCAATGATGTGATCTGTGAATATTTACAATGTTCGTGTCATTTTTATTTTCTAATCCCATTTAAGTAGCTCAGCTTTTTATGACATCATGAATTCTTCAGTCTTTTTAGTCTTTTTGGGACTAATTATTCCATTAGTTCTTTTGAACTAGCTCAGTGTTGTCAGTCATTTTTTTCCCTTTTGATCGTAAGACCTTTGCTGCCCTCCTTTGCATGTGCAATCAGAGCTTTAGGAATATGTGACCAATGTTAATAACTAAATGCTTCAATCTTCACATCCCGTTCCCCAAAGAATTTTTGCCATTGAAACAAAATTATAAATAAGTCTTTTACATTTACCAAATTGGATAACTTTTTCTGGCTTGAACTTCTATATCCTTACAGTAAATGGTGAATACCTCCCTTGAAGTTGTTTTTGTTTTTTTGTTTTTTGATTGTTCACTCTTCTGTTAAGAGACATAGTGAAAGCAAAACTAAAAATTCTGAGTATAAATCTCAAAAGAAAAAACATAGGACTTTATTTCACTTGCTACCATATGGTCTGATTCATATATCGTGACTCATGGTTTGTGCTTATTCTTTAAATCTGGATTTGATATATTGAAAGAATGAGTCAGGCTTAACTTGTTAAACAATCCAGGCTTCCCTAACACTTTCCAAATCCATTTACCTATTAACATCTAAAGAAGGATTAAATGTATAATAAACAATCTTTGACTGCATTTTAGTTAAAATTTCTGGTCTGCCTAAAGGATGAATTTCTCTTTAGCTCCCTTGTTTACTAGAAATGTTTAACATTTCCTCTGTCATGCTAAAGAGCTCTGTTGTCTGTTGCTGCCCTCTGTAGTAATGTGGTAGAGACCACAAGATTTCTCATATGCAATAATATTCAAAATCTGTTTAGTAGCTACTGTAAATACCCTATAAAATTACAATACTAGTGAGTCTAACATCTTAATTTTCATTCTTTGTTTGTTTTGATTCTTTTATGAATATATAATCTGTGTGAAATAGATCAGATTTACTTAAGTCTAAATGTCTTCAAATTATTTTTATTTCTCTTTGGTTGAATTCATATTTAGAACACTTTCAAGATAATAGTTCTAGCACACTGAATTGTTTAAAGTAGTGGGAGTCTCTCTTCCACCGCCCTCCCCCCAAAGAAAAGAAAAGAAAAACATAGTAAAAACTCAGGTAATTTTTAAATATCTAGAAAAGGAAAGGATCAGGTTTCTAGATTTCAGAATAGGCAATGTTTGTTTCTTCCAGAACAAAGGGGGCAAATTCAGTGAAAAATCACATACGTTAGTTGTTAGGAGGTTATCCATTTCATTGTCCCACTTCTTCTTAGCAACTTAGATAAAGCAACTTTCTGGTACAGTAGATTACTAAATGTTCCTTGCAGTTTGTGGATAAAAAAGAAATATTAAAAGCCTTGTCTTTTTTATAACACCATAAGAGAGCAGGCAAATTTCTCTTCAGGACAACATTCACTGACAACTACCAGTATTGTATTATAGCACTATGGATAATATAATATGCTGTTGCTGAGAAAATAATTTTAACAGGAAGAGCCATGTTACTGTAATTACCCTAACTGCCCTTATTATTATTCTTTCTTTTGCTAGAAGATTAAACTGTTTAACCTTTAAATAGAGAGCAGTTTATAAGATTTTTATTAAAATTAAACAATGTGTGGTAAACAGAAATCGTTATCACATTTCAGTTAATGGAGGGAGGACAAGCTTTACATTACAAGTTGTTTTATAATGAATGTATCATACAATGAACACAATAAAGGCTTTTGGTATGTTGACGTGTGTGGGCTATAGTTTAATTCTGGTATGGAAGAAAATTGCTAGAACTGCAAGAAGCAACTGTTAGATCTGTCCTCTGGCAGGTGTAATATGCTTAATGCTTTGGAACAATATATTTTTTTAAAACTTATGGTGAGGTATTGTGATGTTTGGAATGGAGGGGCCTCATTTTGAGTACTACCCTTGCCTGTGTTCAGTGAGATATTTTGTTTGCATGTGGGGATTAGACTGATCCTATTTTGTGTGTGTGCATACTTGCCATGTGCAATTTCAAAGGTTTCTAAGTGTGTGCATGTATTTCAGGAGGGATCATCACAGCTGGGGCTGAAGAAGCCATGGTTAAAGGAGGTCAAAGGGAGGGGAGTTGACCAATTTTGGTGTTTGACATGATGGGTCATATGTGATTAAAGCCAACCCCACTAAACCTAGTGGGCCCCAGCATCTAAGACTAGAGCGGATGTAAAATCCTATCTGTAAGAATAGTCTCATCCACTGCAAGTTCTCTTAAGCCCCATCCTCCTATCTTTTCTCCTGACATCTATATCAAACATTACTGTTTATTTTCTTTGTAATACTTTGGTACCTGAATTTCTATATACAAATACATTTTAGTCACTATGTCTCCTGAGTTTTCTGTTTTCTCTTCTTTTCCTCCCATCAATCCACTTTTTTTCTTTACTTCTGTCTCTGTTTTTTACTTAGTCCTTCATTTTCCATATAATTAACTTTATTCTTCCCTCACTCCATCTGAGTTTCCCCTCTGTTCACCTGCTTCTCCCTTCTGTATTCTCTCCAGTCTTCCTCTCTGTCCCCTTCTATGCTCCCTCTTCTAGCCTTTCATCCTTTTCCCACTCCGTCTGGTTATGCATTCTCCACTTAACCTTCCTAAATTAACTTTCTGTGTGGTTAACTCTCATGATATTTGATGTTTTTTCTTAAAGCCCCTGCTCCTGGAGATATGAGAATACATGAAGATCTCAGCTTTCATTTTTTAAAAAATATATGTTTCTGGTCCTCATGGTTTCAGAAAAAAGCTTGAAAACATAAACCTTAAAGGCTCAAAAACCAGAAGCAAACGAAAAGAACCATATTTAAAGACATCTCATGATTTTAAAGCCAATGTCACATTTTTAGTGTGTACGTGGCCTCACTAATGATTTTTTTAACATTTGAGCAATATTCCCTCTTTCCCCTGCCAATTGGAATTCCAAAAGACAGAGGGAAGTTTTGGGTGAGCATGGAAGGAGAGGAATGGTGCCTCTTCTATCTCCCACTCTCCCTGAAACTGACAGCAAGAGGTCTCCATCTCCCCCATTCTCCTGGAAAGAAGGGAAAGCTAAAAGGGGAATAGATCTTTGTATAGAGGAAGGAGAGTGGGGACACCTTTCCTTATCTTATGTGTTGCTGCTGCTCCCTTGACTCATAGGAAGGCTGCTAGCCTGAAAAAGGCACTGACTTGTTCTACTTCCATTTCAGATTCTCCTGCCTGGTGTGTATTCACTTTATAAACTACTGAGAAGGCGGGAGAGAAGGGCAGGGAAGGGAGGCCTCCTGCATTTAGTGTGCAGTTCTACTTTGAACAGTGTGTGTAAAAAAATGGTACGATATTCCATAATTGTGACTTCCTGTTGTAACCTCAATGTGGAATGCTCTAACAATAAGTAAGGACTACTCCTGTGAGTAAGATTTGCAGAACTGGCACCATTATAATTAAATGGGATATAACGGAGACTTCACAATGCCCTTATGCTTCCAAGCACACAGTATAGAGCCTGTGTGGGTTGTGTCAGACTTTCAAGCTCTGTGCTAGCCAGAGTGGCAGCTAAAATCCTCTATTGGAGCTGCTATCCCATGTGTACCTTAAGATGTTTGCAGACCCTGAGCCTTTGTAAGACCTATGCCTGAGTTGCTATGCACATCTTAGGATCTGTGTAGCCAGCAAAAGTTTCACAATCAAATTTCTTTATTTTGATGCATGAATTGTTTGATTCAAACTTATTTCATTAAAACTTTGTTAAGCTGATTTAAAATGGTAAATATCTGTCACTTACTTACTGGCCAAATTCCCATAGAGAACTCTGCAGTTTTCTCAAAACCAACTAACTTTACTGAGCATGGAGATCCCAAATTATGCATACACTTAGAACGACCCCACCCCAAACAACGGAGTTTATCCATACAACTGGGAAGTTGAGTTTATCCATACAACTGTATTTTTGCCTCTTTTCCCCATTGTTCTTCAACTTATTATTTGTACTTTACTAGTGCCTAGAGACCCTAACTAAGATCAGGGCCCTATTGTGCTAAACAGTATAAACATATAAAATGAGACAGTTCCTGCCCTGAAAAGTTTGCAATTTAAATGGACAAAACACATGAAGAATAGGAGGGAACAGAAGCACAGAGCGGTGACATGACTTGCTTAATGTCATACAGCGGGGTAGTGTCAGAGCTGAGATTAGATCCCAGGTATCCTGACTCCCAGACCAGTTCTCTGTCTAATAGAGAACACTGCTTCTTGTGTCTTTACACTTGAAAAGTTATGGAGAACTCATTGCAGAGCAAAGGGTTAGAAATGAGGTGCTAGTTTTTAAAAAAATGAAAATGACACTTATCATTTCTGATAAATTTAACTTCAATCCAGAAAATAATTTAACAATATTACTAGAGAAAATCTGTAAGCAACTAAAGATAATGAAACTGAAATGAATGAACAGCATGGATCCAAATCATGCCAAACAAATTTAGGATTAAATAAAATTAATTAGTTGCTGAAGAAAGTAGTTGTGATATAGCTAGAATTTAGCAAATCCTTTGAGATGGTAACAATTAAAATCTCACTGAAATTAGATGGGACCTGAACACTGGCACATGGGAAGAAAACTGGTTAATAATAAACAACATTATATTGACTTGTGGAAAATGTTTAACACCAAACAAATTGTAAGCTCTTTGCGGCAGGGACCATCTCTTTGTTATGTGTGTGTACGGTGCCTAGTAAAAAGGGGCTTCTAGGCACTATTGCAATAGCAATAATACTTAACAATTATGTGGAAGAAAGGGAAAAAAAACACTCAGGGTCCATTTCTCCACCTATAGAAGTCAATTGGAATTTTGTGGTTGACTTGCGAGAGAGCAGAATCAGGCCAAATCTGTGCAGATGTTACTAAATTGGGAAGTGTGAATACCAGCAAAGAGAGAGAAATAATGGAGAGGGAGCTAGAATTTGGAAACATGATGCAATATGGCAAAGATGCAAGCTATTTACATTGGAGAAAAATAAACAAACAGCTATGGAAAAGGAATACTTGAAAAAGCACCTAGAGGTGGTGGTGATTGTGAGCTTGCAGTGTAGCCTTCGTGAGGGGATGGGGTAGATGATCTAAATGGGTCTTTTTCATTTCTTGTTTTTATGGTTCTGGGAAGACAACACCTGCAACAGTTCCTAAGAGATACATAGAATATTACAATCAATTAATTCAAGTATGTTTTGCCAAAAAGTGAATAGCCACTTTGAAGCTACTAGGAAACTACCTTCTGAAGACTGCTGCTTCTGGAAGCTTGAGAGAGGGCCACTGAACAGGGGAGAGAACCATAGTATAGAGTGAGATCTTTTTCCAGTTGCTGCTGAATGGAAAAGACTTTGCCACAGAGGGGAAAGAGTAGAGATAGTGGGCAGCACCTGTGTTAACTAAGTTACAATTTCAGAATTGGTGTTGATGATACATGAGCCAAAAAGACCACACTTTAACCCTTAGATCCCAGGTAATTTGCTGTGCTAATGGGGAGGGAAAGGGGGAGAAACATGTTTTTACTTGTAAACAGAATATATGGTCAATAGTCATTTAGATGCAATACACGTGGAACCCTATCATGCCATTTTTGCAGACATTGCTCACTGTAGAACTACACACTGAATATATGAGGAATTAAAAGAGAAAAAGACTGTAAACATCTTATGGAAGAGCCTATATTGAGAGAGGTAAGTCTACCTCTTGCATGCTAACATCCACTACATCCCTGCCCTTCCAGCAGACTTGATCCAAAAAAATCAATAAAAGGTTTCACAGTAATTCTACATATTATTACTGTTTTCCTTTAAGTTTGAAAAATGTCAAAATTTCAGTGATTGAAAATATCAACTAACTCTGTAAACCTGAATATTTTGATGAGCGGGAGGTGTCAAAAATTGGATTTTTGACAAAACATTTCAGCAAAATTCAGAAAATTTCAACCAACTATGTCTTCCATGCTAGTCAAGGTGAAAGCATTGCACACCATGGACCTGAAGACTTCAGTGCTGTTGTAACTAGGGTGACCAGATGTCCCGATTTTATAGGGATTGTCCTGATATTTGGGGATTTTTCTTACATAGGTGCCTATTACCCCCCACACTCTGTCTCAATTTTTCATACTTGCTGTCTCGTCACCCTAGTTGTAACTTTACATAACCAAGTACTCCTCTTGACGTCAGTGAAGCTACTTATGATTGTAAAATTGCACATGTGCTTTAAGTCTTTGTAGGATCTGGCCTAACAGTTCATATTGTTTAATATTTTACTACTTTTTATTTTATTTTATTACAAATGCAGTTATAGAATACTATGGAGTTGTAGAAATCCAGCACTTCATGTAAATCAATTTGTATTTATATTATCTGAATAGCTATTGGTTTCCAAGGAATATAGGCATTTAATATTTTTTATTATGTACATTTTTGAACAATGTGTTATTTATCTACCGTATATATTTTATTAAACGTATTGTATTTATTCACTAATGTGTGAAAAACAAACCATCTTTCTGTCCCTCTGTGCTTTGTTAGAAAGTCAAATCCCCCAATAGTTAGGCTCCATCATCATCCTTTTAGTCAACAATCCTCTGTATGATATGAGGCTGCCCCTAGGTTTCATATATATTCCATTAAATACATAAGTCATATTTTTTTCTGGTCCTGGTGTAATGTCAACAGACCCTGGTCATTAGCAGGCAGGATCGAACCTGGGACCTCTGGAGCTTAGTGCATGAGCCTCTACCGCAGGGGTGGGCAAACTACGGCCCGTAGGCTGGATTCGGCTTTGGATCCAGCCCACGGGATTGCCACCCCCATGGCTCAGCAACCGGCATCATGGCCCATGCGGATTGCCACCCCCATGGCTCAGCGACCAGCACCACGTCCCTGCAGCCCCTGGGGGAGGAGGGGACAGAGGGCGCCGTGAGCTGCCCTTGCCTGCAGGCCCCCCCCCCCAAGCTCCCATTGGCCAGGAACAGGGAACCACGGCCAATGGGAGCTTCTGGGAAAGTACCTGCAGGCGAGGGCAGCACACGGAGCCCTCTGCCCCCCCATCCCCCAGGGGCTACAGGGACATGGTACCGGCTGCCTCCAGGAGTGGCGCAGGGCCAGGGCAGGCAGAGAGCCTGCCTTAGCCCCGCTGCGTGCCACTGCCACCCCGGAGCCACTCCAGGTAAGTGGCGCTGGGCCAGAGCACGCACCCCGAACCCCTCCTGCACCCCAACCCCCTGCCCTGAGCTCCCTGCTGCACCCTACACCCCTCCTGCACCCAGCCCCCTGCCCTGAGCCCCCTGCACCCCTCCTGCATGCCCCCTGGCTAGAGCCCCCAACCCCCTGCCCTAAGCCCCCGTCTCACCCCGCACCCCTCCTACACCCCAACCCCCTGCCCTGAGCCCCCCCGCACTCCACACCCCCTCCTACACCCTGGTCTCCTGCCCTGAGCCCCCTCCCGCACTCCACACCCCTCCTGCACCCCAACCCCTTGTCCTGAGCCCCTTCCTGCACACCGCACCATCTCCCACTCCCTCACTCCTTCCCACACCCCAACCCCCTGCCCCAGCCCTACATTCATGGCCCTGCATGCAATTTCCCCACCCCCATGTGGCCCTTGGACCAAAAAGTTTGCCCACCTCTCCTCTACTGCATGAGCTAAAAGCCAACTGGCTGTTAGCTAAGGCTGTAGAGCAGACTCATTTAACTCTCTCTAAGTGGTCTCAGTGCCACTAGATGGGACAGAATTCTGCACCCAGAAGGTGTGTGGGTTACACTAGCACTGGTGCACAGAAGACACATGGTGCCTTACACCCCCAATTCCCTTTCTGCCCCTGCCCAAAGCAATAGTATGTCTTGTGCTTCGGGGAGTGCAAGAACAGCTCCCTCCTAGCTGTCAAGGAGGTGCAAATTACCTCAAAGGAAATGGGGGAGGGACAGAGAGAAGACAGAGCCATGCCTCCTGCTAACCCTATCCCAGTCCATATGCCAGAAGTGGCTTGGGCACTCAGGAGGTGTGGGCTGTACCAGCCAAAGAAAAAGTGCCATGTGTACACTCTGTTTGCCTGCTGGGTAGCTGAGGGGGAGGGATTGTGTGCATTTTGATGCACAATCTCTCCAGGAGTTCTGCCTGGGCCAACTGAATACCCCACTGCTCCCAACTCAGGACATGTACAATTTGCAGTCTGGCCTTATATATTGACACACTGGTAGCACTCCAATAGTTGAAAAGCTGAAGATGGAGTTGTAATAATAAGGATACAGTTGCAAGAATAGGGGACTTGTGCAGCATTTTAAAATGCATACTTTGACGAGCATCACACTCTAAGTGATTTAATCTGGTCTGTGTGCAGGGCGCAGGGTTATAAAATAGTATTGAAAGTTTTAAGTACATTTCATTGCAGTTTTCCTCAACTATGAAATGTACCAAACCAACAGATTCAACACTTTCAGCTTCAGGAAATGCTTGAATCTCAGAAAAGCATATAATTGAGTGTACCTGAGGTATAGGACTATGTCTAATCAGTCGTCTGTGTAGGTGGGTAGTGTCAAGTGCCATTCATCTGCTTCCCCTGAGATCTCTGGAAACAAGAAGGAGGGGTAGTGGTAAGACAAAGATATATAACCATGTTGACCACTGAAGTACATGGTTAACAGCTTAATTATCTGGATTCAGCTATCAGTCAGAAACAAACCTGTATAATTTAGACATCCTTTATAATTTACTATAGAAATGGCATAATGATAAGGACAGTGTTGCTAGAATTAGAATCTGCATTAAGTGTGTTTAATTTAATTTTTCTAATTATATTTCTAATAGCTTAAATATGTGCACTGATAAAATGGTTAGCCACCTGCATTTAAATGCCACCTGATGCGTTTATTTTGGAACAGTAGCAGATTGATATAATTTGAGCTCAAGTTCCTCTGAAAATTCATCTATTAATGGGTATTAAATTATTCTTTGTGTCTGTACTGCACATGAAGTTGTAGAGCTACTATCATTGTGGGAATCACTGTTAAATGTTTTAAATCTGAAAACACCTATCGTATTTTTGAACTCCATTTAAGGGGTCTATTTAATTAAAAATTTAAAGTTGCATTGACATTTTTCTATGGACCTTTTATGCTGGAATAGTGCATTAAAAAATCCATTAAATTTAAATGTTTGCAAAGCGTATGTGGGGAAGGTTAGGTGAGTATGCAGTATATGTACAGGGTATGTAAAAATCCATCAGTATTTTTATTATAGTGTAATTTCCATATGATATTTCATAGGTATCATCTTACTGTTGATTTATCACATTATCTTAATAGCAAACAGTATAGATAACTGTATGTTGCAACTTTGATAATATCTGCTTGTTTTCAAATATTTAGAACTTTCTGAAGAATTTCCCTTTTCAGCCAAAATTTTATACATTTGGGGTTTTACACTTTGGGGTTTACCTTGCATCATTCAAAAAAGGTTTGGAAAAAATATGAAAAAACGCTCGTCTTTGAACACAATAAATGAAAATTGGCTTAATTTTTAAAAATTGATACTTTCTGAGTAGCTAATCCCATGAGGACATATTTCCAGACCAGTTTGCAGTAAGAAATATGTGAAAAATAAAATGATTTAAAAAAAATGTTTTTAAAAATCAAACTGACTAAATTTCATGAATACAGACCTATGCTATTATTTACAGAGCTACAAAAACATAAATCCATAAAATCAGTGTTAGATATATGTTTATTTGGGCTGCCATTTTACAGTGTATTTCCAGAGTCGCATGTGTGTTTTGACTATACAGTAGTGAAAGTTCACAGGGAATGCAACAGAGAGATTAATGTGTTAATTTTTTTCTTTGAAACAAAGAGAAATTAAGTGTAAAAACTCAGATTAATGTAATATTTAAGTTACAATTTTAAACACTGAAATATCAGGAATTGGAAAAAACAGGGTTTTCACAGGAACCTTAACTTTCCCAATTTTTTCCCTCCTTTATGTCATTTCAGTCACTCAGATTGTACAGATGTGATTGAGGGTTTCATTTTGTCCAGGGACCATTTTTGGATTACTTTTCTAGTTATGCTTTTAAATATATTTTACCTTAATTCACAATGGGTGGGATTTTCAGAAGTACTCATCATTGGCCTAAACTCTACTGCCAGTGAAGACAAGGGTTAAACTCTCATTAACTTCCTGGGAACAGAGTGAGACTAATGCTGAGTGCTTTTGAAAATTCCAAAATTTTAAATTTAATTTTTAAAAATGCAGAAGTAAAAACTATAAGTGCTTGCAGTTAGATAGCCTCAGTATTTGCAGCACTGAATGCATTATCAATAGTAAATATAGGAAACAAACAAACAAAAAATACTGCCAGAGCTTGGGTAACCTCTTAGATATAAATAACTCTTTATTTTAAGAGAAACTAGCAAATTTTTAAGGACCACCACTGTGAGTGTTCTGTAATGTGTATTGGTACAGATCTATGGTTTGCAGTAGCTTTTAATGTATAAATAACTTAGGTAGGTATGATTGTTAAATAACAAGTTGAGCTTGAATAATAGTGCACAGCAAGATAAAGAAGCATGAACTGATGGAGGATGGTATGAACCTGGAATGTTTGAGGGACTGTGTAATACTCTGAATAAAATATGTTGAGTCAATCAAGAGGCATCATGGGCAAATAAGTGACTACGGATACATCTACACTGCAAAAAAATACCTGCAGCAGCGAGTCTCAGAACCCAGGTCAACTGACTCGGGCTTGCGAAGCTTGTGCTATGGGGCTAAAATAGCAGTGTTGACATTCGGGCTTGGACTGGAGCCAGGGCTCTGAGACCCACCCACCTCTTTTAAGGGCTATGTTCTATATACTAATGTTAATAGGAAGAAGGACTCTCCTAATCAGATGTACTCATGGTTGGCTGACGTACTTTATATGTAAAGAAAAGTGCACTGGGGATAAAAGTGTATGGCTAAAGTGTCTCTGTGTGTGTTGTATTCCCACTAGTTTACTTTGTTAGATCCTAAACAATATGAGACTTAGTCACTAGACACATACCACAGTCCTTTGTAAAAACTGTCATTGCCTGCTTGTTAAAAGATCCTATTTCTGCACATCCTTGACAAACACTTTTATAATGCTTCATTATAATAGGCATCTCAAAGACAAGTGATATTTGCAAGTACAAGAAAATGAAATCAGTATTTAATTACTAAATTTTCTACCTCTAAAATAAAAAAGCTTAAATAATTCAGTTTGATTTGGTCTAATTAGCCTGATTTCCTAGTATTTAGCCCTAATTATGTGATACATAAGCCCTAATTATGTGGTACGTATACAGTGTGCTCTCTAAAGTTAAAGATCAGAACGGATACTGTCTTAAATGATAAACTATGTTAAATTATTAATTATAATTAATCTTACAAAATAGGCATAATTAGCTTAAGTACTTCAGATATTATACTTAACACATTACACATTATATGAAAGGTTTGAGCATTTTAAAAATACTGTACCAAAAGGAAGATATTGGTAAGTGCTATGATTTTATCGAGTACAGCTTAACTGATGTCTCACTGTTGTCAAAACATATCTGGCCTTTATTGCTGTAAAGGTATGTTTGTTTTAACTCGTTAAATGCCATACCCCATGTGACTTGATGAGTATGGCTTAACCATTTTTACTTTTATCAGTTTTTCTTCTTAATATACTACAGTGTATAAGTCATTAGGGATTTTTTTGTTGTCTTCATTAAGGTCATTTTAGATTTGATTGCATCTAGCTGATGATACAATGAGTGCAGCTAGCACTGTGCACTCTTTAAAAATTTTTTTTACTGTAATAGGTAGAGGAATAGGAATATGTCTTATTACTTCGTTGTTGTCTCAGTATATGTTAATATGTGTCCCTGGCAGAATATGAGGAAAAAATAGTTTTAAAAATATATGATTTGAGGCCTTGTAGCTTTTTGTCTCTTCAACCATTTGTCTGAAAAATAGCACAATTTTCTGACGCCTCATGAAATGGCTAGGTAGTACAGCCTTAAAATATATTTTCACCTGGTCCACATATGACTTAATTCAACTCATACGTTTGGTGGTCTTGGTCTACTGTAAGGTGGCCAACTTTCTAATTTGTGAAAACTGGACACTGAGAGCTGGAACCTCCCACCGCCCCCTACATCGCCTCTTCCTCCTAAGGCCCAACCCCTGCTCCACTTATTCCTCCTAAGGCCCCGCCACTGCTCCTCTTCCCCCACCCCATCACTCGCTGCTCTCTCCACCAGCTAAGCAGGGCTCTGGGTTGGAGGGGTTACTTGGGCAGGATATTCAAGGGAGGCCGTGGTCTGGGAGTGGAGGGGTGACTGGGGCAGGATGGGGGACAGCATCCTGGGGGCGGGGCACAAAGGAGGCTGATAAGGGGGACCTGGCAGTGAGTCTGACCACTGGCCCCACTCCTCAAATGCCTCACGCACTTCAGGATCCCCCCCCCTGGACACCAGCCGCTGGTACCTCTCTCCACCGGAGCTGGGAAGTTCCTGACTGCTTCTCCAGCTCCAGCAGCAGCTGCTCTTCCTGCCTTCCCAGCAGTGGAACAGCAGCCAATTGCGGTCAGTTATTCAGGTAACCGGACTTTTGGTGCCAGGTCCCCTTTTCAACCGGACTTTCCAGTTAAAGGATACCTGGCAACCCTAGTTTACTGCTCAGTGGATGTTTGTACACAACCACTACACTGTTTGGCACCACTGTCGGTCTCTGTGAAGGAGATGCCGAGGACTGGAATAATGGTGCTGAAGAATAGGATTCAGGTGTATTTGCAGAAGTGCAAGTGTCTTGTGCTACAGTTTGTCTACGTTTTGCCAGGTTCTAAAACTAAATATTTAACCTTTTAATTACTGTAGGATTAAGTTTGTGTCTTTGCAAGCAGTTTTAACATGCTGTCTGTTGAAAGCAGTAGAATGTCCATATGCGTTGGGGTGAAATCCTGGCCTGACTGAAGTCAATGGGAATTTTGCAATGGACTTCAGTGGAGCTAGTATTTCACCTCAGATGTGTCTTAGCATTGAGCTGCTTTAAATAGATGTTGAGTAAAACTTAGTTGAAATACAGGCAGTAGTGAAGAGGTTAAATGGTGTTTTGTGTCGGTGAGGAATACCTCTTAGCAATTGTCTTTCTTAGCTTAAAGAAGATACAAACAAAATTAATAAGGTATGCATGTTGTTCCTTTGGAAAATGCACTTTAGAGAGATGAAGTGTAACAGAGAGTTTGCAAAGTTAAGCTGAAATTATTGTGAGATTTCTTGTGCTTCATGCTTCGGGTTAAGTCAGAAGTTTGTGAGAACAACTTCTTTCATGTCATTTCAGCAATGTTGCTTGTGATCAGCACCGGGATGTGCAGATATATGCAGCAATAAAAATGATAGAATGATCAAAATTCATATGAAACTTAAAAATAAAGTGTATTCCATTTTTGGTAGAAATTTGGGTGGGGGCGGTAGTGAGGGTGTTTTATTAATTTATTAATTTTTACAAACCAGTACACCCATTCTTAAACTCAGTGCAGTTGATTTATAGTACTTCCTCCGAATTCTGGCAGTAAAGGTATTAGTTTATATAATGAAATGTTCTAATGAATTCACTTCTAAAGCAACAATAGAAAGGCTCTTTTTCTCTTTTCCTATTTAAAAAAAAATTACTGTACAGATTAGACAGGGATATGTTTCAAAGTGCTGTGTGATGGGAGGTTGTGTGGCTAAAACCCGTTGCAGCTCTTTGACAATGTACCCTCATTGTACAGTGGACCCCGAGTACTTATTTTTCAGTAATCAGATCCATGCACATTTTTGTGTTTGCAAGTGCAAAATTCATAAGTTGCGCACGCATGCAGCTAGATGGTGGGCTACCTACCTAAGTAATGTGCAAATCTCTACTTAGGCACACAAACCAGGCTACTGAAAATCATGACCTGCTGTTTAAGATGGGGTCTTTTATGTGCAATACTTTTTGGTTTCCTATATCACTGCAACCAACTCACAACTGAGAAACTGGAGGACTCTATCCTGAGAAGCACTGACTTTGAAAAAGATTTTGGGGTCATGGTGGAGAATCAGCTGAACAGTTGCATAAACAGGGAAATCTTGAATAGCAGTAGAGAGGTTATTTTACTTCTGTATTTGGCACCGGTGCAACCACATCTGGAATCTGGTGTTCAGTTCTGGTGGCCACAATTCAAGAAGGATCTTGATAAATTGGAGAGGGTTCAGACAAGAGCCATGAGAATAGGTAAAGAATTAGGAAACATGCCTTATAATGATAGACTCAGAGTATGTCTACACTGCAATTAAAAATCTGTGGCTGGCCCATGCCAGCTGACTTGGGCTTGTGGGGCTCGGGCTAAGGGGCTGTTTAATGGCAGTGTAGACATTTGAGCTCTGGCTGGAGCCCAGTCTGTAGGACTCTGTGAGGTGGGAGGGTCCCAGAGCTTGGGCTGCAGTCTCAGCCTGAATGTGTACACTGCAAATAAACAGCCCCTTAGTCTAACCCACACGAGCCTGAGTCAGCTGTCAAGGGCCAGCCATAGGTTTCTAATTGCAGTGTAGACATACCCTAAGAGCTCAATCTATTTAGCTTAACAAAGAGAAGGTTACGAGTTGACTTGATTACAGTCTATAAGTACCTACAAATATGTGTTCCCCAAATTTTAATAATGGGCTCTTCATTCTAGCAGCGAAATTTATAATACAATACAATGGCTGGAAGTTAAAGCTAGACAAATTAAGACTGAAAATAAAGTGTAAATTTTGAACAGCGAGAGTAACTGACAATTGGAACAATTTACCAAGAGTCATGGTGAATTCTCCATCACTGACCATTTTTAAAGCAAGGTTGGATGTTTTTCTAAAAGATCTGCTCTAGGAATTATTTGGGGAAGTTCTATTGCCTTTGTTATACTGGAGGTCAGACTAATCATCACAATGGTTCCTTCTGGCCTTAGAATCTATGAATCTATTAAACTGACTTGAGAAGAGAATCCCTATCACTGTAACATAATGGATAGACTATATAACAAATCTCTATATATTTTATGGATTTTTATCAATGCAAAAATTTAATTGTAAAAGTTGTATGTGGTGAGTTGTTGGAAGTGAACGGGGGAAACAATAGGCTGTAGACTGTGTTCACAGTTGAGTCTGGATAAAATGTTCAAAAGCACCTAAATGACAGACTACAGTTTTGATCCTGCAAGATGCTCTGTGCGGGTAGAATCTTATGCCTGCGGGGATCACCATTGATTTTAATGGGGGTCTATAGGGGTGTAGGGTTCAAACTGCATGTTGGAGGCCTAAGTTAGTTAAGGAATATATTTATATATGTGTATATATATAAAATTTGTTACTAATTTATTTATTTATTAGTTATTTAGTGAAATCCAAAATGGACTTAAATGATGTTGGTTTTCCTCTCCAGTGAAAAAATAAATCACGGACAGGAGTCAGGCATACTATTGTGCATTAGGCATTTTTCAAATGTATATTCCAAGACCTGTCTAAAATTTTGCTGTGGAGAGACTTGAGAGAATTCTGGTGTATGTTCCCTCATCACACCCTCACAGTCTGTTACTAACAAAATGATACTTTCTAGTTCTAATGAATCCTGATCCTGCATCCTTACTCATCGTTATTATTCATTTGTTTTTTTTTTTAATGATAACACCTAGGTGCCAGGGCTAGGTATGACTTCATAAAATTATATGAAGGAGAGAGCCTCTGCCCCCAAAAGCTCACTATCTAAATGTATAGGCAATAGGTAAATAAAACAAACAGATGGGAGGAGTACAAGGAAACAATGAACGTTACTGATCAGCATGAAAAACAGTGGTCATGGCACACCAGCTGCTCACCATTGTCAAGTTTTTGTAGGTATCGCAAATAAGGGGCAGTATGGGATGGTGCATATTTGTTAGAAAAAATTTAACATGAGCAATCAAGGTTGACATTATTTGAAGGGGTCAGGAGTCTCAATACCATATAAGAGAGTTAGGGCAGGGATAGGCCATGAAATGCCTCAGATGTGAAGATGGGTAGTTTGTGTCTGATGCAGTGGAGAAGGTGGGAAAGAGGGCCAAGTATGAGATGATGCTCAGTCAGATTACATGCCTGGATGGCAGGGAGGATAATGACTGAGAAAGGAAGGTGGGGGGTAGGCCTTAAGGGCAGAGACTGAGAGCTCTATTTGAGCATGTTGAGCTCATGTGAATAGGCCTTAGCTGCACAAGGAGACCCACTTGAGGTTAAAACCAAAAAGTTCAGGTATTTAAAAACAAAGAAACCACACTCCAAGGCTTCAGTCTTGCAATGAGTTCTGCCTGGACAGAACTTTCATTGGGACTTCACATAGATGCAGATGTGTGTCTGATTGGAACTCTTTGGAGCACTGGGACCTAAATCATTACTACACCTCTACCCCGATATAACGCAACCCAATATAAAATGAATTCGGATATAACGCGGTAAAGCAGCGCTCTGGGGGGGCGGGGCTGCGCACTCTGGCGGATCAAAGCAAGTTCGATATAACGCGGTTTCACCTATAACGCGGTAAGATTTTTTGTTTCCCGAGGACAGCGTTATATCAGGATAGAGGTGTACTTCTAGGCTTCCCAGTGTGTCCTGTGTTGTTTCTGACTATGAAGTAAATTTTTTGGAGCAGGAAATATATTATGTCTTTGCAGATGTTAAATAAAAAATTCTGGGTAGGGTTTTACACAGAACTTATATAATGTTAAGGCTGATGGAAAACAATAACATTTTGAGCTCTAAAAATTTGTTCTTGATCCACATTGGGCTGAGACTTTTTGTGAAACAAGGCAGAGACTGACTCTACATAGCCCAGTAGTTGGGATGCTGGCCAGGGATTTGAGAGACCCAGCTTTAAGTCCCCATTCTGCAGGATTCAGAACAGAATTTTTCATCTCAGATCACTCCGAATCAGGGACTAGAACCTATATTTTCAACATCCCAGGCCACTACTCTGACCACTGGGAATATAGAAAGTGTGTCTGTCTGTCTCTCTCTCTTTTCCCCCTCCCAATCCCCCAAATCTTCTGTTAAAACTGATACATTTGTTTTGATGAAACAGCATTTTTTGATGGAACAGAATGTAATCTTTTTTTTTTACTAGCTGTATTAATAATGTACAATGAAAACATGCATGGAATTAATAGGAACATAAACACATTGTGTATTTATGTTAGGAACAGAACCATATAGATATATGTTGAGTTCAGTTACTTTACTTGGTAATAGGTAACTTCTTGTTTTTACTTGGTAATGAAATTCATATTAGGTGTTGCTAGGTTTAGCAGTACATAGGGACAGATTCTCTACTGTCATTTGCCTCCCTGCAATGTGGGCATAAAATGTTACTATTCTGCTTTGCTAGGTTTTTACATTCATTTTGCACAAGTGTAAGTGACCACACAAAGTGCAAGAGAGTAGAGAATCAGGCCCATAGTATTCTGTACCTGATTTGTCTGCTATTGATATACCCTGAAAACATATTTAGTGGTGCAAGGTAACATGTCCTCATCCTCACAACTATAGAATGTATTCACTGTAGGACATAGTGGGGGTTTTACTTTCCTATGACTTAATCTCAAGAATTTCACAAATAATAAATCTTTCCTTTACTTTGTCTTTAGAAACCAACTTGAAGATTGTTAGAAGATTAAATTGACTTAGTTGCTTGTTGGGTTCCCAAACCTCCTAGTTTGTGCAGTGCAAACAGTAGCATTAAGCATATCACCATAACCAGATTATGGAAATACCATAGCTCATGCACATTGGGTAAACATTGAATCATTTTATACATGTTCAGTTTCCAGTTAAGTTCTCAAACCAAACTGTTACTCTTTTTTTCTTTTTATTGTACTGGTGGCCTTCTATCTCTGCTCCACGCCACACTTGCTGTTTTCTCACCTTGTAGTGATTGTACATTTGCATAATGGAACAAACATCTTAAATGATATTGTCTTCAAATATTACATGAAAACATGGATTTGCCATGCTGGAACATACTATATTTCTACCTAGCCCTGAATCCTGCCTCTAGCAGTAGCCAGTAACTGATACTTCTTAGCACCATATTGCTTCTACCACCATAATACACCTACCAGTTATGCAATGCCATTCTATTATGGACAAAGAGGAGGGGGGGAAATGCTTTCCAGGTATATGCAATAATCAGCTCAATTATTTTATTTCCTGACGCAAAATAGCCTTTTTTATCTAATTAAACAATTCTTACAGTGAATGTTTGATTTACTAGGGCTCTGATGGCCAACTGTGACCAAGTGGCTCTTCCTATATTTCACTACTTTCATGTGTACAGTAAAATTAATAGTTTATTTGAACTAGGGAAAATGCCTCTCCTGGGCTCTCATCAGTTCAACCCTTGTGTATGCATTGTGTTATCAGGTAGGTGTAGCATGCATGTGATAAAAAGATAAGGACTTTTAAATGTAGCTTGATGTTATTGAGGAATAGTGGTGGGTGAATCTCAGGTTTTACAAGTGTGGTTTGAATGTTTCCTCTTCCTCCCTCTCTTTCACTTATTGCAATGGTGTCAAGTATCAGGGGGTAGCCGTGTTAGTCTGTATCTACAAAAACAACAAGGAGTCTGGTGGCACCTTAAAGACTAACAGATTTATTTGGGCATAAGCTTTCGTGGGTAAAAACCTCACTTCTTCGGATGCATAGAGTGAAAGTTACAGATGCAGGCATTATATACTGACACATGGAGAGCAGGGAGTTACTTCGCAAGTGGAGAACCAGTGTTGACAGGGCCAATTCAATCAGGGTGGATGTAGTCCACTCCCAATAATAGATGAGGAGGTGTCAATTCCAGGAGAGGAAAAGCTGCTTCTGTAATGAGCCAGCCACTCCCAGTCCCTATTCAAGCTCAGATTGATGGTGTTAAATTTGCAAATGAATTTTAGTTCAGCTGTTTCTCTTTGAAGTCTGTTTCTGAAGTTTTTTTGTTCAATGTTAGTGACTTTTAAATCTGTAATAGAATGACCAGGGAGATTGAAGTGTTCACTTACTGGCTTATGTATGTTACCATTCCTGATGTCCGATTTGTGTCCATTTATTCTTTTCCGGAGGGACTGTCCGGTTTGGCCAATGTACATGGCAGAGGGGCATTGCTGGCACATGATGGCATATATAACATTAGTGGATGTGCAGGTGAATGAGCCCTTGATGGTGTGGCTGACTTATTGCAATGGTGTAATCCTTAAGTTTTTCTCTGTATCAGTCTCTTTTCATTTCCACAGCTTCCCAGACCTGATCCACAGCCCTTCCTCCAGATATTGGTTGAAAACATAAAAAAATAAATAAATCAAATTTGGTTCAGCTGTTGTTCAGCTGGTTCTCACCTAGACAAGATTGCACTGTTTTTCTGTAAAATGTTTTTCGTTATAATCCTGCTAACATACTTCATTTACTGAAGATATTTATACTGTGTTGTCAAGAAGTTTATTTTGCATTTTGAAAGCTTTTGGGATAAAAATCTCTCTCAAAAGTAGCCATAATTGCAGAGTAATAAATAATCCTCAAGGGACGCCATCAGTTAGAGTTTAGGGTGGGCAAGAACTGCTGGATGGGGTTATAGGTCTTCAATATTCATATATTTTTTGATTTTCTCTTCAGAAAGAGCCCCTGTAGAAGGAGATGGTCTCATGCAGAGAGAATCAGTAGAATGAAGATCATGGGGCTCTACTAAGACTGTATCTTCTATCAGTGTAAACACTGATAGAAGCTGTAGGTTTATTGGTAAATTCATCCTTGAAGATACGAAAAATGTTACTTACTATACATTTTCTGACACATTACAGAGTCTTAATTCACTAAACACAATGGGTGTACACTGTACAGGGTCATTATACAGTTTTCCATTCTAAAATTATATCTGGAATGAGACTGTGCTTTAAAACTCCTCTGAAATCAACGACTGATACACTTTTATTGACAGCTTCTTACTTATGTTACCATTACTGTAAATAATAAATGACCCTCTTATTATGACTATTTCATACATAAGATCCCTTTCTAAGGAAAATACTGGTGCAAAACCTAGGCCCTGATTATGCAATCTGCTTTGTGCAAATGGATCCCCACGTCTGCATTAAGCACCATTGAAGTCAGTGGAACTCCACACGAGTGCTGGAATCTGCCTTTGCAGAGCAGCTTGTGGAATTGGTGCCACAGCTTTAAAGGATCTGTGGGCTTTTTCCTTTTTAGTGCAAATATTGTATTGAATTTTCAAACATACAGTAATATAAACAATATAAAAATACATATGCACAAGATAATGAAAAGCAAACATTATATGAAAATACAAGTAATAGGGGTATATTTTCAGATCACACAAATCCTTCCTTTCTTTTTCATTCCCCCCACCCCATTTATGATATGTGCCTATTGTCCACCTCTGGGCTTGATTAAAAACAACATAGTGCATCAGCCAAACTATGGCTCCAGTCCTGCAAGATGTTGCATGTGGTCAGACTCCCTCAGCACAGGAAGCCCCATTGAAATAAATGGCCCTATCAGGGCATGACTCCACTGAGTGGAGTGAGGCTCCATGTGATGTAGGAATCTGCCTGTATGAAACAACTTGTAAGATTGGGGCATGGGGTCTGTGTTAACTAATGCAGCATAAACAACTCTCAGTTATAGCTGGGTATTGTGTTGTCTGGCATGTTCTGTCGTCTGTGGAGTCTTGTGTTTCTGTGCCTGTTCAAAGAGACCTATAATTTATATAGGAAGACTTCATAGTTAGCCATACATTTTCTATATTTGGTTGAACAGAAGAATATATGACTTGCTGCCTATGTATATGAAATGTATATGTCCTTTCCCCAATATGGTTTCTTCCTAGGATTCCATAATATAAAATTTTCACAAGTTTCTTGATCCCCCCCCCCCCACTGTGTATCTATTTTTTGTATGTGTGTGTATAGCTGAGCAGAGTAATCAAAAGACTTGATTTGTCCTGTCAATTAAGCATAACTATCTAAGTAGACATTTGTTAATCAAATGTCTTACAGTCTTTTCATATGGCCTGGGTAATGATTTAACAGTGGTAAGGCTTATATAATTTAGTGAAATATCAAGTTTTAGCTGTAACCCTGTGATTGTTCTGCATTCTCCCTCTCTCTCTCTCTCTCTCTCTCTCTAAACCAAAAGTGAAATGTTGATATGCAGAATAACAACATGGTTTGGAATATTCCTTCAAAATTATTGGAGGACATTCATAGATCACAGTGAACAATGTTCACTTTATTTAATTTTGCAGGAGGCCAGTTGGCTCAGTGCTTCTTATACTGTAGGTTTCAGAGTAGCAGCCGTGTTAGTCTGTATCCGCAAAAATAACAGGAGTACTTGTGGCACCTTAGAGACTAACAAATTTATTAGAGCATAAGCTTGTGGGTTGTAGCCCACGAAAGCTTATGCTCTAATAAATTTGTTAGTCTCTAAGGTGCCACAAGTACTCCTGTCTTATACTGTAATATATGGACCTTTTAGCTAGGCATGATGTAAAATGGGGAGATATGCAGCAGTTTGGGGCTGTTTAACAGTGAATGGGGCTAGAAGACTAGAATTGTTCAGAATGAGCATGAGTGTTTCAGATATGTGGAGCACTGAAACTCCAGTTGAACTTAATGGGAACAGTGGATGCTCAGCATCCTTACTGTATAAGATCACTTCTGGAGGCCATGGGCAATGTTTCAATTGCAGGGCTATATTAACAACGGGTCACATAGTTTCAGAGAACATTCTTTGACATTATGGTGTTTTAATGCTTTCTAATTTCTGCCCCAAAACTATTTTTAAAAGGAAAATTAGTTACTGTTAAATCTTTGAAAACTGAACTCAAAGTGTATTAAAGGAAATCCATTTAAAGCCTAGGGCAGTACCTGATACAAACATTTTTTTTTTTTTAGGATGATTCACTCTCAAGACACAGTTGCTAGCATAGACATCAAATGGGAGTGCAAAATTTCAAAATAATTTAGGTTTAAGTGAGAAAACGATAATTCTTTATAAATAACTAGCAGTTTCATTCTGTTTTAAGAAATAAAGAAAATAAAATTCTGCCTCCCATCACTTTTAGCATCCTGGATTTTAAAGTCACAGATTTATTTACCTAAATATTTTTCATGCATATTTTTTGTGTTAGATTATAGGCTTTATGATCTCCTCTTTGTTCCCATGCAGTATTGCACTGCGCTACCATGTTGCATGTATATACATACCATTTAATTTTTTGTTTGTTGTATAAAATGATTGAATATAACAAAGATTTTGCTGTGAAGTGAAACTACATACGGAAAATTATATAAAGTAATACACAAAGGAATTTTTAAAATCTTAGTTTAAATTTTTTTCTGCATTACTACATTAAAAAATTCTGCCCCTTTGTCTGACTAATGTTAGTTTGATGATTATACTAATATTAACTGCTTTACTTGAGTAAGCAAAGAAGAAGTAAAATACCAGTCAGACCAGCTGCTAATTCACAGAGTGTAGTACTATGGTTATTAAAAATACCCCAAAGATGTACCTTTGTGGTTCAGTCTTTTGAATTAGAATCAGAATATTAATTTAGGCCTGAAGCATGATTAAACATTGGAAGGCCCCTTAAGAATTTTCTCCAAATTTTCTTGGATTTCTCTTTATTGGGTCTTCCTGGACTCTGTTTAGCTCTGTAATTGCTTTGCTCCTTTGTTGATAGGTTAAAGCACAATGTGATTTTCTCCATGCCATAATATTTAAGAGAACAGCTCAATGTTCCACATGTATGTGTGCAGCTGAGACACAGAAAGACATAGCAAGGGGAGTGGGCTTTTTTCCCCAGTGTGTAAGAAATTATGCAGCAGGAAATAAACATGGCCTATCCATGAAAAAGAAAGGCACCCTGAACAGAAAGGGTTTTCTCTGAAGAAACTGCACCGATGCATAGTGAGGCTGAGGGAATAAACCACTGCTCACATGTATTTCGGGTCTTTATAACCTTCATAGCCAGCTGGCTACTTCAGGGTATTGCACGCTGCTAGAACTCCAACATGGAGTTTGGCCCCTATGGATTTGCTCTGTGTGTGATCCAGTGCTTCCAACACACACGCTCTTCTCTTCTGTTCTATGATGTGATGGGAAGACCCACCATTGAGATACTTGTTCACCAGAGTTTGGGCTGGCTGTGCAATGGTATTGTTATGTTTATGGTACTCTTGGCCTTATGTGCTTGTGTAAGTGGCTAAGATTTTGGGCCTTTAGACTTTATGTAACAAGAGGAGATATGCCTATTTTTTCCCCAAAAAGTACATTTGCCTTAAAAGGTGTAGATACCTGTCAGCCAGAAGTTTTATTGATAAATGGAAGAGTTTTGCTAAATAGAAGGGTTTTTATTTAAGCACTAGTCATCCTCCCCTCATCTCCACACTTTTTCATAGTTGCCAGTTAGTCCATTTTCCCAAAAGGAAAACGCTTCCCAAATTTTTAAAAATAAAAATAAAGAAAGTTTTAAATGGGGCTGTCAAAGTACTCCCTTCGTACACGTACAGACAAAAGTATCATCTGGCATGGCAGGGGGAGAAAAAAGGCAGGGGTCAGGAATCTGATGCTCTGCACAAAAAAATAAAATACCGAGCCCAGTCCTGCAGTAATTACGTAAGCAAAACTCCCAGTGAAACCAATGGAAATTTTTCCTAAATGCAAGAGTAGGCCTTACATTTTGTTTTTTCTATGGCATGAGAAAGGACTACATAAGAAAAAAACAGAGAAGTTATGGTCATCCCTCCCAAAACAATTTACCAAAAAAAAAAAAAAAATTGGCCAAGAAGCTTAGCTGAAAATTAGACATGTGGGATAGAGAAAAGAAAAGAAAAGAGGCAAGGGCTAAACCTGAGCTCAGCAGTGCAACCAACAAAATAGCAGCAGCAGCAGTAGCATCACAGTGTTTTGCACTTGTCAGAATTTCAGTTGAAAACTTGGCTAGACGTTAGTACAATGCATTCATATATTTTTATTTTGGTGAAAAATATAAAACTAAAAGACGATATTATCATTTAAACTTTTAAGGAGGTTTTAAAAATACATATTCTAAAGTGAATGTGCAGCTCTCATTAATGATGAGAGAGACGTACATGCATTACTTAGTGATATATAATAGTTCTGAAATGCATACTTTTTTGCTATGGAGAGATAATTTATATATTTCACTACTGATGGTCTAAAATGTTGGCCAAAATGCCAATGAGGTTTGAAATTGCATGATTCAGAGATTATATAATTAATCAGGAAGGTAATAATCTCTTTCTACATATACCTACCATAGTATCCGAGGACCTCTCAATCTTTAAACCACCCTGTGTAGTACAGAAGCATTATTATTCCCGTTTTACTGATAGAAGAACTGAGTCATGAACAACTCAAATGGGGGACTGAGACTTCAAAATTTTTGGCCCTAAGTGACTTGCCGTAGGTCACACAAGAAACCTGTGGCAGAACAAGGAATTGAGCCTCAGTCTCCCAAGTTAGTGTCCTAACCACGGGACTACCCTTCTTCTCCTCGTACATGATGTTTGTAAGATTGTGCCTTGAATATTATGTACAATTAAAGCAATGAAAAGACAGAGAGACTGGTTTTTAATAAAAGTTGAAAAGAACTAATATATTATCTTTAAAATATACTATTATGTCTTTGTCTAAACAACTGTAAAGAGAGCGTATGTTAATTAGGTACAAATACTCCTCAAGCAGAGGAGGAATTGTTAAGGAGGGACCAAGGGGGCATAATCAGGAGTAATGGGATAAAATTGAACAAAGGGAAATTCAGGCTGATTATAATTTACTAACATGAAATTTGCATGGCTCATTAGGACCAACCAATCATTGTGAGGTGCACCTGCCATGGTCTGATTGTTTCATAGCGTGTTACACTTCAAATATTCATTTCAAGAATACATTTTTGCTAGAATATATTTAATATAAATTACCGTTTGCTTAGGACATTTATTGGAAGGTCTCTTCTTAGTGACCAGCTTCTGAACTCTTATTCAAATTGAGTATTTTCTTACTCCTTGAGTGGTCCCATTGGAGTCAATGAGCTTATTCAAGAAGTAAGGTACTACTCAATGTGAATAAGAATATTAGAATTTGATCATAAAGCTTTGTGATAATCACATTGAGATGATTAGAATAAATTTCTGATTTCAGTCCAGAATTAATAAGATCAGTAAAATCTTTAATAAGATGTCTGTGATCTCAGGAACAATCTGAAAAATATTGTATTTGACAGTCTTCAATTGCAAATTCCAACAGGAACTGATGAGCATAGCTAGGCTAAGCTGAAATGAATCCAGTGCTGAGTATCACTGTGATAGCACGAAAAAGAGCAATAAGTACTAATGGTATTGAAGTGAAGATGCATATCATCAATATAAAGATTGAACTAACTATTTGGTGACAAATTGTTTCACAAAGATAGCAAGGACACACACACACATGCATGTAATAGATGAAGGTGGCAGCACTAAGGCATGTCAGAAAAAACAGTACAGTGACAGTAGATTTAAATCCTTCCAGAAAGATAGAACATATTACAACTGCACAAAATATATTTAGAACTAAAAAGGAGAATTGACCTGAACAGGATACTAAAGATTCTAACCAGACCTTTAATAGGTCCAGCAAGATGCAATGGTCCATTGTATTAAATACTATACTGAGATCTAGGCAAAAGGTCATTTAATATTGATGCAAAGACTGTCTAAACTGTGAATGAGAATTTCCATGAGTTCCCTTGGAAGATAAATGCGAATGGATCTGGTAGGCAGACTTTGGTCAAACAGTCAAAGAAAGGTTTGATTACCATTTGCGATTATTACATTGTAATCTAGGGATTTTTTTTCTTTAAAATGTAGTAATAGTTATTTGATTTTGAAGAGGCAAGATAGAGAGACTGATGAAAGAGACTGTAAATAATAATAATCACAGGTAAATCGTTAAGAGTTTTGAAATAAAGTAACCCAAGAAGTATGTTATTTCTATTAGAAATAATTGGACTGATTAGTGTAGATATTCATTTCTCAACCAGATGGAATAATAGTGCTAAACTCACTCAGATTATTAGAGATGGACCCAGAATGTACCAATTGGCAGTGGGATTTGAAATTGACAATGTGTTTTTAAAGTAGAACAGATTTATTATTAAATGTACAAAACAGCATGAACTTCAGGAGACGTATCTCTGAGGCATAATGCTTCCTATAACTCCTGGAGATTAGTTACTGTGCAACGCTTTAGGAGGCTGCAGCATGTTCCTCTTTGTGGCTGGACAGTCAGCCTTTCTGGCTGGTGAGTACTGGGTATGGTGTTTCCTCTCAGTGTGGTCAATGAGAATATTTCTGTTTTAATGGAAAGTGTGAATTTTGTAATAAGGTTGGTGTTGGAATGGCACATGTGATTTCAAATTGTGATTTCCATAGTTTTTAATGCTTAGAGTTTTAGTGATGAAGGTAATAGTATGCCTCGCTCAGAGTTGCACTTAGCAACAGCCTTAGCTTAATTTAGGAATATTTTTCTTTTTTTGGAATATACACATTAGTGGTGGAGATGTTGAAAACTCCAGGATGTGTGTTTTGGGTCACAGTTAAGCTTGTGAAATATGTAAGATGATTTTTTACATGTTGATATTATCCTTAATCATTTGTACAAATCATAATGGTCTCTTAAATGGCTATTTCCAAGTTTTCCAGTGTATAGGCAGTTTATATTTGACTGTACAATTGTTAGTCTTTTATTTACAATTACATAATTATAACCAATATGTAATCATCTGAGAAACCTTAACAAGAAATTAACTGAGTTTTCTGCTGCCCTAGCAGAAATGCATGTTTTAAAAATGGCTACCCCATGCCATGGGCCATGAGTGATTTGGTGGGTCTTGAATGGCTTTATGATAACCAAGTTGAATTTCACCCTCACTGAGTAATGAAACAACTAAAAAATAATTCATAAATTGATTCTTAACAGAATGCACGTTTTGAAATAAAAAATTTAAAATACTTCCAATGTAACAATGTGTTGTAAATTAGCAAAGTGCGTAAGTACACAGCTAACATTAAGCAACATAAACTTCAGTATATTTAAACACCTTGATGAAACAGCCTAAATGCTGAGTGTATACTGTACTCATTAACCTGACTAATTTTTTTTTTGTCAAAAACATATATCACATATTGGGCAAGATAATGCATTCCTTGTACACCCAAACTTTGCACTGACTTCTCTTGGAATTTTGGATACACAAGGAATACCATATTCAGCCCCCTTTGCCCAAATTATTCTTTATTACAGCAATAAAATGTTTTGCTCCCATGGATGTATTTGTGGCCAAATAGATTTCAAAACAATTATGAAATCAAAAACTGATTAAATGAAACTGGCCAGGTGAAAGAATATAGTAACTGGCTAGTTTTGAATTCTCAATGTACTCTGAAAACAATGTTTATATAGAAAATACAAATATTATGCCTTATGTTCAAATGCAACTACAGCATTTAGCTGTATGAGTTTTCCCAGCAGTACTTCTCTTACTTTCTAATTTCCTTTTCTCTACTGTTATCCAAAATAGAAGATGTATTTTGGCATGACTGCCAGGGGTCTCTTAGGCTATTGCTAAAGAGAGATAGTGGTGTGGCAGAGCTAGCTACTGGCTGTAATGACTTTAGAAAGTTGCTTGATATAATTGTTGTTACATAATTCATATAATTCCAGTGGTTATTTTTATTCTGCATGTATAAATATGATTCCATTGTGATTACTAGACACTCTTTCTTCATGTATTCCATGTGATTACAGTATATTTCATTGAAGACTAAGATGAAACTTACTTTGAGTTTTCTCCTGAAAGGACAATGACCACGCTGCACCTTTAGGTTGGGGAGGGAATTTGGCTGGCTGAATGAAGGGAAGTGCTTTATGGCGTTGGGCAGATGGGGGAGAGGTCAAACTGCTGCAGAAGGGGACAACGGGCCAGTGTGATGACACTGACTCATCCCTGGGAACCAGAAGGGCAGAAGGGTTTAAAAGAGGCAGCCTGCACGGTGAAGCCCCCTTTTACATGGAGCAGGATGAAGCAGCACCCACTCTCCCTTCCCTTTAGGTGGTGAAGAACCAGGTTTGGTCAAGATCTGCTGTGGGCATTGCACCAAGCACCCCTTTTTAGGAGGGCTGGGAAGGATTTTTTCCCTTGCTTACCAGATTGACCTAGGTGGAGTTGGGCTTTTTTCACCTTCCACCCCCTTGGAAGTAATTGAATGAACATGGGGTTACCTGCACTGTACACTTTTATCTGCCAGGTAGGCCCAGACATCTAATAATAAAGTTGTGGCCTGATTAAAACCATATCAAATGTGTCCTGTCCTCCTTTTGGTATAACCGGACAAAAAATGAACAGCATATGCTATGAAGTCTAGAGTATTTCTACAGAGAGTAAATAACTCATAATAAGGTTGAATATTGTTGTTTCTTTTATTTAATCCTTCAGTACTTGATTACTGCATATTTAATTTTGACTGGAGCTGTTTAATCAGGTCCACATTAACTAGCTAAATAGTTGATTTTTTGGAATTCATAACACGTTATATAAAAGGCTAGGATGTTTCACAAGGATACAGACAGTGTCACTGCCTTCGGGGAAGCAACAACTTGATTTTCTTTTTTATTATTCAAGATTATAAAATTAATGATGAATGTTATGAATAATACTAATACAGTAATTCTGGAGTCTCACAATCTTCTCCTTCATACATTATCATTTTTCCATATGTGAACTGGAAAATCATTTTGAATGTGTAGAAGCAGATAAGTATGCTGGTCCTAGGCATCTTCTCGAGATTATTTACAAAATGCATAGATTTGAATCACTAGATCTAATTGACTTGTAACAGTATGCAGCATCAGTATGATTATTTTTTGAGTTATCTATATTAGGCTTGCTGCAAAGAAGACAGAATGTTATAGATTGACGGTGACGTCCCTGCCGCTTCAATTATGGCCCAGTGCCTTACTTAAGATGTATCTTTACTATTATATCCTTATTTGAGTTAGCGCCAGCGCAGCATGTCAGTGGTCAAATAAGGGAGGGAAGCTACAAGCCAGGCCTACTCAGCAGGGGAAAGTCCTGCAGGCCTGGTGATGCATGGCATCCTGCTGGGGAAGGTGTCAGAGAGAGGTCCACTCCAAGGACCACTGCTGTCACTCATAAACCTTCTAGAAGGTGGCAGCTCTCAGTAGGGGTGTAAATTCAAACAAAATACACTTAGCTGGGTTTTTAGTTTTAGAGGAAGAAGGATTTGTAACTGTATTATAGAAAATCTGAACAGTTGCAGTCATTATTCAGAATCCTAGTAACATCTTCGGTAATATATTCCTTCAAATGATTGTTTTCCTAATTTTTCAATCTGATTCTGCATGTGAAAACAGCTGTATATGATGCTTTAAGATCACTTAGCTCAACTATTTTAAGCAAACTCAAATTTCTAGGAAACTAATATTCACATATTTTAAATTTTGTTAATGCAAAAATGGTGGTGGGTATATGGTACTGCCTGGGAATGAAAGGTACATGTTAAATATTTTATTATGCCAAGCAATCTGTTTATTCTTATCATACATTTCTGTTTGAGCTCACATATGTAGTTTGCGCATCAGTGTGCTCTCTCTCTCTCATGAGTGCACATAGTCTCTGTAACCATGGGCTTCATTTAATATTTCCAAATAATATTAAACTGATGCTAGTATGGAAATAAGAGGATAAAGCTTGCAGTTTGCCATCTCTGCTTGGTAGATACAATGGAGATATTCTATTGTTGGTAAAACAACCAATGATTAGCAGCTACTATCCAGACACTTTCTGGGTCATACAGTGTGTAGTATTCTGGTCTATCCAAATGTAATTATACATCCCTGTTAAAGCACAGAAATAATGCTTACAATTTTAAAACATGCTTTTTTCTAATACATTTTTCTAACCCTCTGTCTGCTTCTCTTTCTTTGTGGCTTTCTCCAAGTAGCTATTGAAAGAATGATCTATTAAGTATTCACATGATTAACTTAAAGGAACTGATGTTTCTGTTATTACCAGGCAGAATGCCCATTGAAATGAGTGGGAGGTCTGAAATAAAGCATAGATTGAAAAAATAATAAATTGCTCACCTTTGGCCTGACCCTAAAGGTGCTGAACATATGCAGTTGTTTTCTTACTGTGGGCCAAATCCTGCAGTTCCTACAGAGAGAAAACTCTGCCTGAAGACAGTTAACTGACTACTGAGAGCTGCTGAGCACCCACATCTTCCATTAATTTCACTGGGTGTTGGGGGTGCTTGAGCATCTTTCAGGATTTGGCCACGTGGGAGTTTTGCCTAAAGGAGGGCTAAGAAATGTGAAGGAGGATTTAAGGATTTTCAACAAAGTATTTAAGCATGTGCTTAAGTCCATCCCCGTCGAGCAAAGCATTAAAGTATGGGCTTAGTTTACAGCACATGTTTATGTCCATTGAATTTAATGGGGAATTAAGCACTTAGATCCTTAACCTTACAGGGATGTATTTAAGCATGTGCTTAGGTGCCCTGCTGAATTGGAGTTTTGGCATGATTTCTGCAGAACAAAATCTAAAATGTTAGACCTTTTTTATTTGTTAGACTGTTCAGTATGCACTGTAACATATTTTAATAATTTAGGGGTCAGCATTTTGCTACCAAAAAAGAAGTGGAATCTAATTGAGATACATATGTCTACACAGATGCACAACATCAATAATACTAATGGGAGTTACATGCAGACCCCTGCATTCTTGGGGGAAGAGATACTTTTAAGAGTTGAATAATGCACTTTATTATAAAGTATAATATTACAAATGTCACATTTTGGAGAAAAAAATTTAAACCAAATAGTTCTTAAACTAATAACAGTCCAGAAAATCTAGTTTCTCTGCCTTTTATATGCCCTTCATATTTTTTTTTAATCCTTATATAAATATAGATTTAGAACATCATGACTGGAATTCCTAGGGGGGATTTTTGTGGCACTTTAGAGCAAAATGTGGTTGACACTTGTTCCGTGTTACCCTTGGGCTACAGTTTTGATCACAGACTGAATGGATTTATTCTTGTCAGCACAATGAATTTTACACTCATGTCACAGGTAAATTTTACAATCCTTTTTCATGTGCAAATGAAGCACAAATGAATTCACTTATTTTATAATATTTCAGCCAAGTTCTAAAAATAAAAAGAATCCTAACAGATAAAATACAGACTGGAGAGCAGTGCCCCTCTGCTCTTAGGCAATCCTGAGAAATTTATTGCAATACAAAGCATTGAAGCGTCCTTGAAATGAAATAGTAGTTGCACAAAACTCTAAACCATGACGACTACATAACAGGTGCAATGATAGAGTACCCTTCCATTGGGTTAATTTTGACAAAGCAATTAGTAATCATTTCATGACCTCTCTGATTGTAGTTAACAGGTGTTGAAGAACATCTTATAACCTCTTTCAATTTTAAAACATTTTTACAGCGTCCAAGCCCTTTTGCCCTGGTATTGGACACCAGTGACAGTTGCTTTGAATTTTAAAAAAAATTGTATTCTGATCATAGAATCTCAAGAAGGTTAAACATAAATTAGTCATAAAGCCAATGAAACAGAGAGGAAATGATTAGGCTTTATTATTATTATTTCAAAATTTTCAGTGTTTTAATCCTACTAGTATTTAATTATGAAGAAAAAGAGCTAATTCCGTTTTCCTTTAAAAACAAAAAAAACCCTGTCACTTATAACCTCAAACATTAATGTGCAATGTGCTATGTAATGCTGCAGATCTGAGCAATGTTTAAGACAACAAAGTGCTATTTGATAGTCTAGCCTTTCTGTGGAACAGCTCTTCTTCCTGTCTTTGATGTGTGGATGGTTTATTTAATCAATTATTAATCAAAGTTATGGCATTTTTCTTATATATTTAGGTAAAACTAAAATATGCCTCTCCTTGCTTTCTTGCTTAAATAAAAGTTTAAATAGATTGTGGAAATAGTTGATTTTGAATAAGAAATATATTGGAGACATTCCAGTTTTAAAAGCCCTACTGTGTTTGAGCAGTGTACTGAATGTTTGAAATAAAAGGGAAAGATTGGAATTTCTTAGTCCTCTACCAGGTGATGAGCTTAGCCAAAGAAACCAGAACACTTTTGTTAACCTGCATTTATATAACAAAAGCAGTACAAATAATTTGATTAGTGTTTTCGTTGCACAGGTGTTAAACTTGACAAGAAACAGTTGAAAGACACACCATTCTGGAGCAGGGTGGGCAGCTGGACACTTTGTGCATGGAGAATCTTGAGCAGTTGGTAACATTTGGCAATTTAACATAGAAAAAAAATGACTGCTAGGAGAATCTCAACTGCTGCTAATTAGCAGCAATGAACTGTGGGTAAGGACAGTACATTTTAATGTGAGAAGGATTTTACTGTAACCACCACACTGAAAAAAATATAGAAAGAAATGCTCCCTAGCTGACCCTTGTGGCAATCTAAGCTGCATATTGCAATAATCCTGTAAATTACTATGCTTTCTTATACAGTAACTTGGAGTTAATTAGTAATTTAACATTCTTCTACACTATTAAATGTCTTTCTTGCATTATATTATGTTGTTTCATGGTCTTACCTTAACACTAATGGGGTTTTGTTATATTTTCTCAAAACAGTAACAGTAAAATAAAACTGAGCTGGAAAATTAATTAGTTCTCTTTTACCTTTGATTTACCTGTTATTAACAATTAAGTGGTGAAGCACGGTTTCAGAGTGGTGCATGAGGTTATGCAGAGATGAATAGACTTCGAGTATATTGTTGGGGTGGGGAAGTGAATAAAGATGAGTAGTGGGCAAACCCCTAGAAACCATACTGCAGGTTCACAATGTAATGCAAACACACTTAGAATTCAAAGTTGAAAGGGATGAGAGAAAGATAAGGAGGCATCATATTACAATATCACAACATGCAATATTTTCTCTTTGCAATGTAGGTGCTCATGTTTAATGATATAGCACTGCTGCCTATGGAGCTGAGTCACTGAAGGTTGGGAGACTATAGGCAAGTAATGTTATGGTGAGCTGGTGAATCTGAATTTTAGTCTCATTGGTTTTGTAAAGCTTGAGCTCTGTGCATATTCTGTTCTTTTGCAGTTTAAGAAAAACATGTGAACTAATTAGAGGAAGCAACAATAATGAAACATGCGATCTGAGTGAAAATATAGAATATAATTATGTGTGGGCATATGGTGAGAGTTTTCTATTCTAGATTAATCCAACACAAATTAAAAGTTGGAAGAGCTTCTTACTCAAAAGTCATCTTCTCACTTGCAATATTTGCTTCATTTTAAAGGAGAGTTTAAACAGGTTTCTCACTAGGTATTTTCAAAACTTAAGCCTTTGGAACTGATGATTCACTGTTACTCTGTATTTTAAAGATAAAGGGAATGTTTTTATTTTATATCCAAAAGATCAATGTGAATGCTACAATGGAACAATTTGGTAAAAGCAGAGTTTCACTGGAAGAGAAAGCAAAAGATGTATGCTTGGAAAGGACTGAATTCAACACAAAACATTTCCAGAAGATTTTGTCTCTAGGGGCTACTGCTAAAAGAAGTGCTGCTACCATTTAAAACCCCATTCTTTGCAGCTGGATTTGAACATTCCATAAAAAATTCATCCATGCTTTAAGAGATTTCTGCTTTTCTGTCCTCTCTATTGTTAGACAAATTGAAGTGTGCACTCTGAAGGAGTGTGGCAGTGAACTGAGAATTTATTTACTCATTCGATTCTAATATTGAGAGAATCTACTCTCTCCGTTCAAAGGGTAGAGCAACAATGCAAGTGACATCAGGTCACCCGGCACTTCATAGCTACCTGTGAGATAGAATTGTTCTCATGGCAGATAGGAAGTGACTGAAACCTCTTTTTCTCATCAATGTCTATTATGATTGATAGCTCTATGGTCACATTGAATATGCCCTTTTTAAATAATTCACAATGTCATCATCATAGTACTAGTTTATAACTAGCCTGTTATTTTTACCTTTGTTCATTCACTATCAGAAGGTTCGATAAATTAAGTACTGTGGATTTTGGTAGCATTATAACCAATCAAATCATACTTAAAAACACAAACAAAAAACCACCAAAAACAAACCTGCATGTACAGCACCAAAGAGTTTTTTAAAAAAAATCTGCTTCCTAAATGAATACCTCTCCAACTAAATGTACTCACTTTGTTGTTAATTAAAATTTGAATGTACCAGCAAGATGTTACTGCAGCTTCACTGAGTTAAGATAGTTTGCATTAAATGTTTTTATACTTCAACAAGAATATATTTTAAAGATGATAAATGTTCATTAGAAGTTGAGGATAACTGGTTGTTAGCCCTTAAAGCTGAATGTTACAGTTATGAACACAACCATGCTTATTCGTTGAGTGCATTGAAAATAGTTTTGTAACCTCAGATTAAACCATTAGCATGTTACACAATAGTTCAAATTAGATATCAGTTATTTTTAACAGTGATTAATGCACAAAATATTTAATTGAGGAATGTATAAATCAGTTTTTAATTGTTTAAATCTGAAGTTGAGGTTTAATAAGGCATATTAGAGAGCAAGGTAGTAATTATCATCTATCATTTAACTGCAAAGATGCTGCCAATAATTAATGGAAAGGGCTAATAATAATCACACCTGTTTCTTTGCATGGTCTTTATAAATTGCAGGCTTTAAACAATATTTTACATTGTTTGAATTCATTTTAAATTAATTACTCAAATAAAATGTTTTATTTCCAGTTACTTGGCATTCCTCCTACCCCCCCATATTCTTTTTCAGAATCTCTTCTACATTTGGGGCTCTATCCTGCATTCTTTATGCCCCAGAAACTCCTCCTGACATCAGCAAGAGTTTTAGATGTAAAAGGAAATAAAGATTTATGTCATGATTCAAGTGGAAGGGAAAAAATGTATCAGGGCATTTAAAGACTGTGGCTGCCCCTGCACAGATGCCCAAGGGGAAAGAGACCACAAGATGCTTCTCTTCTTTTGTGACCTGTGCAGAAGCAGGGCACAAGTATAGTGCTCAGACAAATATAAAAGGTTAAATCCTCACCCCAATGAAGAGAATGGGGAAAACTCACAATGACTTCAGTAGGACCAGGACTTCACTCAAAGAGTTCAAGGGTTATAGCCCCACCTCCTCACCCCACCCTGTTGTATCAGCTAGCAATACTGCTTCTATGGCGGGCATGGAGTGAAAGACATGCTATGCCTTTTTGAAGGCTATAGCAATAGCTAAGCTCTGTGCAGCTCCATGAAGTAGCGTGCCTGCCTCAGAGTGCTCCTGCTGCATTGGTGCAACTCCAGACTGGCCCCATGAAACCAATAAGGGTACCAGTATGGGCAAGAACTTACAACTCTTCATGTTCAAGATTCAGATTTATATTTGTTCATTTTTTTAAGTACCTTCTTGAGTTTTCACATCTGAAAAAGACAATGCAAATTTTCAAATGTGTCTGAATTAACCAAACAAAATGTAACATATTAAAACAGACTCCACCTTAGATTTCTTGTGAAAAGCTTACATCATTTATGTACCACTTGAGGCTTTTTATCTCTACATACTTGATTACTGCATCTGTGCCTTTTTTGGTCTCTGCTTGGCTCAGACAGTACATTGCTGAATGGTAATCAGCAAAAGAACATCCACCATATGTGGTCATCTCTTGGCATCTGGCTGGAGTTAGAATGACTGCATCTACTTTACTAAGGATTTAGAATCTACATGCAGGAAATTCAAAACAGCTTCTTAGTATTGTGAAGAAAAATGTAATACTCTTTGTGCACTGTTTTATGCTAGTCCGTGATGCAATTCCTGCAGAAAAAATCCTTTTTGCAATGTGTTCCACTTATAGATGTAGGAATTGTGACAAAGTTCCTCCTCTATCTTGGTGGGTCCTGCGCTTATTGGCGGATTTTCTTGCCTCAGAGATTCACCATGTGGGTTGGGGAACAGCCCAGAGACCTTCCCCTCTGGAAGAACCCACAGTCCAGGTCAATTGGGAGGTTTGAGGGGAACCGAGGCCCGCCCTCTACTCCGGGTTCCAGCCCAGGGCCCTGTGGACTGCAGCTGTCTATAGTGCCTCCTATAACAGCTGCATGACAGCTACAACTCCCTGGGCTACTTCCCCATGGCCTCCTCCAAACACCTTCCTTATTCTCACCACAGGACCTTCCTCCTGGTGTCTGATAACGCTTGTGCTCCTCAGTCCTCCAGCAGCACACCCTCTCAGCTCCTTGTGTCTCTTGCTCCCAGCTCCTCACACTCACATCACAAACTGAAGTGAGCTCCTTTTAAAACCCAGGTGCCCTGATTAGCCTGCCTTAATTGATTCTAGCAGCTTCTTCTTAATTGTCTCCAGGTGTCCTAATTAGCCTGCCTGCCTTAACTGGTTCTAGCAGGTTCCTGATTACTTTAGTGCAGCCCCTTCTCTGGTCACTCAGGGAACAGAAAACTACTCATCCAATGACCAGTATATTTGCCCTCTACCAGACTCCTGTTCCCCACTGGTCTGTCACAGAATATACAACCAGAAGATCTGCACCTATAGAGCATTCTACAGCAGAATGAATTCAACTGAATAAAAGCTTTCCTACAGTAGAAGTTCCAGAACATTTAAGTTGATATAAATGAAATATGTTGGGTTTTAGAAATAGCTGATAAAAGGAAAAAACCCAAAGCTTCCATTGATTTTTGGGCTTTTTCAACGTAAAGCTCTAACATGTTAAAACATTGAGTGGAAATTCTTTGTTTCTTTAGAGGTATTCCAAGATTCCTAGCATCTCATAAACTATAGAATCATAGGAGTGTCGGGCTGGAAGGGATTTCAAGAAGTCAGCAAGTCCAGCCCCCTGCACTGAGGCAAGACCAAATAAACCTAGTCCATCCCTGATAGGTGTTTGTCCAACCTGTTCTTTAAAACCTCCAATGGTGGGTATTCCATAACCTCTCTTGGAAGACTATTTCAGTGCTTAACTACCCTTACAGTTAGAAAGTGTTTCCTAATATTTAACCTAAATCTCCCTTGTTGTAGATTAAGTCCATTACTTCTTGTCCTACCTTGTCCCTCACCAAAGGCTCTTAAGCAAATTAAGAGGTAATGTGATGAGGGAAGATCCTCTCATGGATCAGTAACTGGTTAAAAGATAGAAGACAAAGGGTAGGAATAATTGGTCAATTTTCACACTGAGAGAGATAAATAGTGGGGTCCTCCAAAGATCTGTACTAGGATTGTGCTGGTCAACATATTCATAAGTGATCTGAAAAAAGGGGTAAACAGTGAGGTGGCAAAATTTGCAGATGATACAAATTTACTCAAGATAATTAAGTCCACAGCTGACAGTGAAGAGTGACAAAGGGATCCCACTAACTTTGGTGACTGCGTGACAACATGACCAATGAAATTCAGTGTTGATAATTGCAAATGCACACTGGAGGAAATAATCCCAAATATATGTACAAAATGATGTGTCTAAATTAGCTGTTAGCACTCAAGAAAGAGATCTCGGAGTCTTTGAGGATAGTTCTTTGCAAACAGTGTGCAGGGCAGCCAAAAAAGTAAATAAAATGTTAGGAACCATTAGTGAAGGGATAGCTAATAAAACAGTAAACAGCATAATACCACTATATAAATCCATGGTACACCCACACCTTGAATGCCGGTCACTCCATCTCCAAAAAGTTATATTAGAATTGGAAAAGATGTAGAGAAGGGCAATGAAAATGATTAGGTGTATGGAACAGTTTCCATACGAGAAAAGTTTAAAAAGAATGGGACTGTTCAGATTAGAAAAGAGATGACTAAGGGGAGATATGAGAGAGGTTTATAAAATCATGAATGGCATGGAGAAAGTTAATAGTGAAATGTTATTTACCCTTTCATATAACACATGAACCAGGGGCCACCCAATAAAATTAATAGGCAGCAGGTTTAAAACAAACAAAAGGAAGTACTTCATCACACAACTCAGTCAACCTATGGAACTTGCTTTGCCAGGTACGTTGTGAAGGCCAAAGTATAACGGGATTCAAAAAAGAATTAGATAAGCTCATGGAGGATAGGTCCATCAATGGCAATTAGCTAAAATGGTCAGGGTTGCAACCCCATGCTCCAGGTTTCCCTAACCCTCCAGCTGCCAGGAGCTGGGATTGGATGACAGGGCATGGATCACTTGAAATTGCTCTGCACTGTTTATTCCATCTGAAGCATCCCGCTCTGAGCACTGTCAGAGACAGGATACTGGGTTAGATAGACTATTGGTCTGACCTAATATAGTTGTTCTTATGTACTGTCACTGGACACATAAGCACTGACTCTGTGGGTGCTCTGGGGCTGGAGCACCCACAAAAAAATAGTGAGTGCTCAGCACCCACTGGCAGCCCCATCGATCAGCTCTTCCCCTTTCCCCCTCAGTGCCTCCCGCCACCGGCGGGCCCTGCTGATCAGCCCCGCCACCATGAGCAGCTGTTCAGGAGGCACGGGGGGGTGGGAGGGCAGAGCGAGAGCAGGGTGCGCTCAGAGGAGGGGGCAGAATGGGGCAGGATGGGGTGGGAGCAGGGTCTTGGGGGAAGGGGTAGAGTGGGGACAGGGCCTTGGGTGGAGAGATGGTCGAGCACCCCCAGGGAAGGGAGAAACCAGTGCCTGTGGCTGGAGATAGAAAACAACAGATCACAGGCCTCTTTAATAACCGTCCTTACCATATTTGAAGATTATTATCAGGTCCAACCTCAGTCTTATTTTCTCAAGACTAAATGCGCCTTTTTTTAAACCTTTCTCATGGTCAGTTTTTCTAAACATTTTATTGTTTTTGTTGCTCTCCTCTGGATTCGGTCAAATTTATCCACATCTTTCCTAAAGCCTGGCACCCAGAACTGGCCACAGTACTCCAGCTGAGGCCTCACCAATGCCAAGTATGAGTATGAGACTGTCAGTACATGACAGTATCAAACGTCTTACTGAAATCAAGTTATATTTTGTCTACTGCTTCTCCCAGCCATTGGTCAATAACCCTGTCAAAGAAGGAAATTAGTTGGGTTCGGTATGATTTGTTCTTGACAAATCTATGCTGCCAATTCCTTATGGCCCTACTATCCTTTAGGTTCTTACAAACTGATTGTTTAATAATTTGTTCTGGTATCTTTCCAGGGTATCAAAGTTAGGCTGACCAGTCTATAATTTCCCAGGTCCTCCTCCTCGTTCCCCCTTTAAAGATAGGTTCTATGTTTGCCCTTCTCCAGTCCCCTGGGACCTCACCCATCCTCCAGGAGTTCTCAAAGGTAATAGCTATATTTTGGTTTTGACTGGGCATTAAAATATGTTTATGAAATGATGCTCCATAAAATTTGCCATTTTTCTTCATTTAAAAAAAGTTAATAAAGAAACAACGCTCTTAATTGTGTGAGTTTTTAGAGACTTCCCAAGATGCTATCTCATGGGAATGAAATTGATAAAGCAGCACTTAGATTCCTTCTAGAACACCATTGTAGTAATTAATAAGAAGTCAAGTTCTCAGCTAACTGTGACAAATTTGAAAGCTGTGAATTTGGAGATAAGAGTGAAGGGGCACAGTTTACTTGTTATTGAGGCTAATAAGCAATTAGAGGCAAAAGGGACCACAAAAAAAAAAAAAAAAAAAAAAAGTAAGCAGGAAGAACATTAGAGTAATTGTGTTTTCCTACTAGTATATGGTCCATATAGTGAGACTACCATAGGCTTTTGGTCCCACTATCTCAGTTAGCTTCTTATTGTTGAAATCTCTTCCATTGCACATTAAAATATCCAGCAACAGTCAACACAGTCTTCCTGTTCAATAATAGTTCCTAGTGCCCTGGTATGTGATTGTAATAAGATCCAAAAAGCTGCAAGGAGAATTGCATTTGATCCATTTTATGAAGATGTGAAAGTTAGATAATTTTTTTTCAACTACATGCACTGCATGAACCACAGAATGTTTGGAGCTCAATTTCAGACTAGCATCCAAAAGTTTGCTTATTCAAAGCCCAGCTGAACTTTTTCGGTCTGCAAAATTAGGTGAAAAAATCATTCAAATACAGGTTTTCTTCTTCAAATTTCCAGTACTTCTTCCTTTCGATCTAGGATGGAGCCTGGAAAACTAAATGCAAAATGAAAATCAAAAATGAAGAAGAATGATTGTAAAGCTCAAGAGTGAAATCCTGGCTCCATTTACATTGATTGCAAAACTCCCATTAACTTCAGTGTGATCAGGATTTTACCCCAAAGGTTTGGGCATAATTTAATGTGATTTTTGAAAAGAGGATTGGGATCTAGGCATTCTTATTTTATCCAAATCTGTTCATCTATACCTAATGACATCCCCAGCACTTTTAAGAGACTCACTTAACTCTCAGAGATGTGAAGCAGAACTTGAGGTATTTGGTCACAACGCATCTTATTTTTCCCTGGCAAACTCAGTGTTCTATTGCGATACACACAAATAATGTATCTATAACTGAGGAGGCTTTTTCATCAGCTGATGCAGAAGATGGCTAGGGAAGCCTCTGATTTAGCACTGTGGCATCTCAGTGCAGTAATGTACCAATAAAGCATATTCCTTTCTTTGGCTCCAGTACTTGCCATTTTGATATGGTTCATGTTTAAGTTTGCTGAAGCCTATTTCATGTTGACGCTGTAGATGACTTTGTTGATACTATGATTGTAAAATTGGATTTAGGTATATTTTATTTTCTTGTTCTTGGCTTTCCTTTGATGTAGCAACAGGGTTTAAAGTTCAATAACCTAACAGGGGTAGAAGAGTCAGTTCAGAGGGAAGGGAATAAGGGACCACCCACCATTACTTTGCCAGCCTGTACCAATGTACCCTTTGTTAATTTGTTTGTCATAATAATTGCTTTCTACGCGACAGGTGTCTTGCATAGTTTTCTAATGGTCTGCATTTTAATGTTCTGTGTTCTCTTATGTTCTATCTGATATTATGTGGGGCATTGGTTATGTTCCTTTTTGATCCAAGGTAGCTCTGAAATTATCTTAACTTGTCTCTGCTAGGCAGTAAAATGGAACTGAACCCAGGTATCCTTGGACTTAGGGCTGTGAAAGGTGATGCTCTCTGGCCTAACAGCTGGCACAATGCCAGTCTTTTGAAACGCATATTGTAACTGTGACTGGATTCAAGTACATGCTTAGTTTGTGCTATCAAACTGTAACCATCTCTTGCTAGAAGTGCAGGTTTCTGTGCTTCTGATTTTAATACTGTCTGAAATGAGAACTGATAATAGGTATTGGCGACAGTGGTGCACTAGTAAAATCAATTCCTCTATGGAGATAGAAGAGTCCTGTTACATAATGAACTATAAGTAGCATGGGGCTGTTTGGATGCTAATTGCCTATAACAGTTCCTGCTTACTAGTTCTACTGAGAACTTAAGTGTCACTTCCTGAACACTCAAGGGAAAATCCAGCTTTGTGTTATGTGAGTGCACTGGGTGGAAAGAGTACATAGGGTGTGTTGCTGTCCCTCCAGCCCCAGTGCCCCTGTGCAGCAGCAGGGCAGAAGACAGATCCAGCGCACAAGAGTTTAGGACGGGGCGCCCAGATACCATACCCCCATGGCACCTCCAAAGTGGGATGTAGGGGGTCAGCTCTGAGTTGTGGGCTTGTCTCCAACCACCCAACAGCTAAACTGTGGTGTGGAACAAATGTAACCTGGGTGAAACTGCTCTTTTTAAAAGGAGCAGGAGTTCCATCCCTCCCTCTCCCCGCACTCCGATAGGTAACAGAAGGATTTAGACCTCAGACTTTAATGTAAGCAGAGACATTAAAAGATAATTTGTCTATAAGGCTCTTTAAATAATTTCATTGGAAGTCAGTGACTAAACTAATCTCTTCCTAGCTGTCAGAACCTCTTAGGAGAGTGTGATTGTCCGAGGAGGAAACGGTTATTAGCAAGGTGTAAAGCCATCTGTTAAAACTGTGTTGCTTTTAAGCAGTGGAACTATTTAGTGTTATGTGCCTGTCTCTTTACGTCCTTCCTCCTGGTTACAGTGATTCACTGATCATGTGCAGGCTTCTGTAGCCCAGTGAGGAACTCAGACGGGCAGCAGAAGAGACTGTACCCAGCCTGGACTACCATCCACAAATACAGGGAGTCAAAGGAAGGTAAGAGAGTTTGGTGTTTCTTCATTTTGGACAAAGTACTGTCAGATGATTATACTCTAAGAGAACATGATCACTGTCTTCTTGCCAGAGGCAGGTAAAGATTGTATGAGGACTGTCTACCCATCTGAGGTAGCATTAGGAATGTGGAGACCACAGAGATCACCCAGAATAACTGAAAGTAACAGGCACTGTCAAATCTATTGAAATTCTATTAAAATATATTGAAAGCATGGGAGGGAAAATTATGTTTACACATTTAAGCCCATCAATGATGGAATTATTGATGCATAAATCACAGGCTTGATTTGTTTTTCACCCCCCCCACACTGGCAATCTAATCCAACTAATAATAGATTTGCATGCAAATTCCAGTAATATTGTCAAGAGATATTCAGATCTAAAATTTATAACTATGCCATGTGGAATGTGTCCTGTAGCAAAAAGCACAAACCAGAACAAAAATTTTTTTGAGTTCCTGGGCCCTGCAAGATGCCACAGCTGTATGTCAAGCTGTAGGTCCTGCTCCGATAGACCTGCTAAGAATTCAGAAGTGTGATTACAAATAGCACATAATTGCTACATAGAAGACTTAGTGGAGTACAAAATATTCCAAATACAATTGGTTAATCAATAATAATAGTGATCTGCACTCCTGTAGGGCTTTTCATGAGAGGATCGCAAACCACTTTACAAACACTCATGAATTTAATCTCACATCACCCATTTTACAGGGGAGAAATTGAGGTGCAGTGATTAAGGGTCGCGTCTTCCCTAGCTTGGGCTACTCCTGACCCTCAAATCACTGGATCCTCATAGGCTAGGACCATCCACAACCATGCCCTCTATGTCTGCACTGGCTCTGGCTCCCACAGTCTCTTGTGCACATCACTTCCACAAGAACATTTTTTTCAAGTGCTTGCTCCCCCTCGTACTTCCTTAAGGTTGGGAGGGGTTAAAAATAGTCAGGTTAATGCATCAATTCTTAGCTAAAATCCTGGAGGCTGGAAGGGTACAATGCTGCAGCCTAACCCTCTCGCACTGCAGCAGAGACAAAGAAGAGAGGCTTCTGAAAGGAAAGGGAATAACTGTTCCAAAGATAGGGCAATATCAACTCTTCTGCCAATGTGAGAAGGAAAGACATATGAGAGATTCTGGTGGGGGAAAGCATTAAGTGACTTGTCCAAGGAAGTCTGTGGCAGAGGAATGTACAGAACCAATTTCACTGTGTCCAGAAGGTCACCTGGGAACTGTTACTACTTCTATCCGAAGGAGACTGTTGTCTAGGGAGTTCTTCTGGATCACCCATGTCAACATATAACTTATACCACAAAAACAATATTCTTAATACTGCCTTCAGTTTACTTTTTTAGCAGTTGCCTAACCATGGCCCAACTGACTGCAAGTTCCCAGCTCAGCCTGAGGATTTCCTGTTTGAACCAGCCAATATAGAACTCACAGTTCATTTCACACAAATGTGCACTTTTGAGGTCATTTACAAATATCAAATTTACAAATATTCACTTACACAGTAATGACATCATATTTTTCACCCCAGTAAGACACCAGAAGGTGTATAGCTACAGGCTGAGACCTGTAATATGATAAAGGAAAATTAATGGTATGTTCTGTTGTGTATAATTTGGAGTGCAAATTCACTTTGTTTACTGTAAGATGTAGGTGTTGTATATAAAATTAGTGAGCGTGCCCTAAGGAGGGATTTATCAGTAACAAGGAGATTTGTTTAATGAAGACTAAACAAACACCATATTGCTAATATATATATATACACATGGTGCAGACATCTCTTGATTGATAGTACTCAAAACTATAGGTTTTCCATGCTCATTGGTTCATGTGGCAATATCCACATGGCACTATCTCTCTTAGCAATTACAATGGGAAATGGGCTGGCCATTTTCCTCCTCTTCTGATAATGCTCAGTCTTGCAGTCACTGTGAATGAGGATCTTCTCTGCTGCCACCAGGAATTCAAAGCCCAAGAGTTTTGATCATTGACATAAAAAGAAATGAAGATGAGGGTAAAATGACTTTCAAAGTGCCCATTCCATTAGCAAAACAAGACCACGTATGACTGAGCTACGTAGCACACTATAGCATTTGTTGCACAACCCCTGTTATTTACAGCTAACCCAATGGACACTTCTGTGTAAATCTGGTAAAGACCAGTCCTTGTATAACAGGAGAAAGGACTTATCAGTGCGAGTCAACTGGATGATTTCTGAGTGTTAGAATTCTACACTGATTTTGGTTATAGACTGATGGACTGATTCACTCCAAAACAAAAGGAACAAAATACTCTTATCCATAAGAAACACACTTTATTGTGGAGACTTGTTTTCAAAAATCCATGTTAGATGGTATTGCGGCGTCTGAATGGAAGTCTTTGGTTTATGAAAATTATAATTATTTTGATTTTTGTCCACAGACAGCTTGAAATGTTGCAAAACTCTGCAGGTGCTTGCTGTTATAACAAAACCGCAGAACAGATGGTGCAAGGTACCAGGCCAGCTCAAGGGATTAAATGCAAGGCTTTTGAAATTTTAAATTAAAGCTGGATGATCTTGGGAAAACGTGCCTGCCAAACAAGCATGCTTTAAAAAATAAAGTTCTCCAACTTCTCCAGAGAAGCTGATGTAAATTCAAATGAGACAAAAACTGGGCACTTATAAAGTGCTTAGTAGAGGATGAAAAGCAACTGATCAAGTCAAAATATGATATATTCAATTATTTATAGTTGTGGGGGATGTTTTGTGTATGGACACCTTCTTTTTAGTTCTAAGTGTCTGTAATGCTTAGATGGAGCGATAGAGTTATTGCTTTACAACTCTATGGTCTCTTTTCTGAGTTCATCTACTAAATGACATCATCAGTGAAGTGAGTTAAGTAGTCTCATCGTCATCCCTTATTTGTGCATATCTCAAAAACTATCAGATATTTTCTCACAGTTGATAGTGTAAATTAGAGATGAATGTGAACTTCAAAGTCAGTATGCTTATTTAATTCTGAATTTCTCCAAAATTTAGAATACCTGGACGTACACATTCATTCTTGGTTTAAGGGCATAGGACTATGAGACCAGGAGGATATTGCAGATGAGAGTTGAAGTGTATTTGGCAGAGCTGTGCAAGGGGTGATTACATAGCCCAGGCTTCTAGTTTCTTGCTTCCATGAAAGCTAAATTAATTTTGAAATTTATGAATGAAAAGGAAAAGTGTTCTTTTCATTGTTTTGAACTCTGCATGTGTTTCTTTTCTCACTCATGCAGAATAGTCTGGTCTCACATTCCTCTCACAAATAGTAAAGAATATTAGGTTCAGAATAAAATCATAGTCCTTGCACTATGTTACAGATGTCACCTTTGTTTCAGTAACGTTGTGACTTGCTCATAAAGCAATTTCAATTTCTCATTGGCACAGGACATTGTTTTCTGCATTTTTTTAAAATCACTCTTAATCGTGAGCCTAATGGGAGCATTTAGGCTCACAATGAAGAAAAAGCCTACTGGGTGAAAAGCAGCAATCTCAGAAGCTTTGATGGCCTTGTTGGCCAGAATTTGGAACTCCAGTGAAGAGTTTGCTATAGCTCTATTTAAAACCAAAACGGCTGGCAAATATTGTAATATTGGACTGTGTTTGCAAGAGCCTTTGTTAATGTGTTAGATAACCTATTAATCACAACTTTATATTCATATGCAAAATGTGCCTGGAGGACAATTTAATCATTTATTACAGGCACTTTATATATTTACTTTCCCTTTCCCTTCCTATCGTACGAGCTGTGTTCATTAACCAAATATGTTACAGTCAGAAGGCTATGATGGGCATAGCAAATTCACTGTATGTACTGAGATCAAGACCATAAAAGGGTTGTCCAAAATATGAGCTCTTGGTGATGTGGAAAGAACTGGGTGAAAGAGTAATAATTGTAGAAACTTTTAGCAGGTGCAATATTTTGATGTGGATTTGAAAGGCAATTTGATTGTAATAGCTGAATGACACTCTCTTTCATTTTCCTTTCATATATCTGTCCAATCTTGTCAGAGTAAAGATTTTAAAGACTTTAATTAGGAATATTGGTTACAGAGAAGAAATAGAGCAAACCTTTCCACATCAGACATATGATTGAGGATGATCTATTTGGCAGGTACAGGCTGGCAAGCTGAACTGATATAAATTAACTAGAAAAGGTTAAATTAGAGTAAAATGAGGTTTGCAGACAAAGCTATAAACTAAAGTAAATTCTGAGCTATGGCCTCAGTCTGGCTGTTGTGCTTAGTCATGGCAGCACATATGGCTCATTATTAGATGCCCCCATGACAAAGACCAACATGTTTATTTTGATCGTTTCTTTTAAAAGATGAGTTCTGATGCTAAGGCTGTAGAAAAAGTGCTTAGACTGTAGATTACACACCATGGAGTCCTCATGCTCCTAGGCACTACATTAATACAAATAAATAATAATAAAACAGTACAACACATAGTTATTTTGTGTAGCATCGTTTATACAAATTATATCCAAAATACTTTACAGAGAGCTATGGTATAAGACAATTACAACGTGAAAATAACATATGATGATAGCAGAGGTAAAGGCTAGAGACAAGGAAAGACATACATTCTTCGACGCTTTTAAGAGGAGAGCTGATGAAGAGATTGTGCTCAACTGTTATCCTGATGGATGCCAATATAAGAACCTAGAGAGGTATGGAGAAGAGTGATAGCAAAGTAGTTTCAGAGGTCAGGGGTTTCACAGTAAAAGTCTCACATCAACTATCATACTGTGTAAAGCAGTGATACTAAATTAGATTTACCCGTGGGCCAATTTGAGAATTTCATGACAAGAGGTGGGCATTTGTGCAGAAGGCTGACAAAATAAAAAACAAAAACAAAAAACTTCAGCTGACCTTGATTGGAACATAAGTATTAATGTTTCTATATTTTAACAAAGTTTCTAAATCAATATTAGTACCTGTGTTTGTGGCAATCTCTCATGGGAGAGGTGACATTAATGATCTCTGGCAAGCTTTGTGAACAGTGGTTTGTAGGACAGGGCAAGGCTCAGGCACTGGTGAAGATGCTCATCTGATGCATTGGTGATGCGGTGTTTGTTTTCTATAATGTTCATGGTAGAAGACCCAGATTCACAGAGGAATGTTGATTTGAACATCGTTAAAAGATAGAGGGCTAGATTCTGTCTATTCTGAAACTGGTCAGCATATTGAGTCCAGAAATCACAAAGTCCCACTTCTCTGAATTTTGCCTTCAAGACATCTAAGCTTTGGAGCCTTGCAATTTCTAATTGAAAGGCATCTTCATCAATTGAATCACGCATGTCCTTTGCTTCAGAAGGAGAAGGTCCATCAGCAGAGACAACAAACATATCAAAAACAAAAGCAAATCCTTTGGAATTTTTAAATTCTCAAATCGCATTTTGTTCACATTGTTCCTGTTAAGTCTGTCTGAAAGATTTTGAGATTCCTCTGAAAGGCATGCACTTTTTCAAACAGATCCCCAACATTGCTTGCACGGCCTTGGAGCTGCAAGTTGAGGGATTCAAGTGACCAGTAATATTGCACAGAAAAGCTACCTGTGACAAAGAGGGGACAACATTCATAAATGCTAGGAATTCTCAAGCCTCGTTGATCTTGTGGTTTGAAAGAAACTCTATTTCTTTTTGAAGTACACAAAACTTCTCTAACGTGCCCCCTACTTAACCAGCGAACATCACTGTATTCGGCTTTAAAAAGATGATGTTGCAAGCTAGACGTGGAGAGTATGTAGTTCACTAATCTCATCATAATACCCATTGTTTTTTTCAAGTCCCTGGACAACTTACCACACAGTACAGTCTGGTGAATGATGCAGTGAAGTGTATTTAATGAAGGAATATCGCTGCCAAATGAGAAGCAAAGCCCTTCTCTGTCCCTGTCATGGAGGGACCTCCATTTGTAACAAGCAAGTTTACTTTCTGTATATCTAAACCATTTTTTTCAAAAAAGCCTTTTACCTTTTCAAATGATCTCTCCTGTGGTGTAGTTTTCTAATGGTATTAAGCACAAAAATTCTTCCTTGAAAATTTCATCATCATAAAATCTAACAAACAGCGATAGTCACTTAAATCACTTGATTTGTCCACTGCAAGAGACATGAATTTGGCATTTTTTAAATTGGAAAGCAGTGCTGACAAAGAATCTTCAAAAATTACCTCCAATCTTTGCCCTACTGTGGAATCAGACAGGAGAACTTGCTTCACACAGTTCACAATGTCATCTTTGTTTTTATCTCAGGCAAAAAGCTCCTCCGGCATTCCCACTATGCACTCCTTTACAAGCTTGGCATCCAGGAAAAGCCTTTTCTTTTTAGCTAGTATCAGCATTGTCCGAAGAGAAGCAGTGATTGCTTTTTCCTATACAGTTACTGATGTGAGAAATACATTTGAAGTGTGATACGAAGATTTCAGATTTTCACGTTCTGTAACACTGCCAGGAAGATAGGCCGCACTGAAGTTGCTGTGCTTTGATTCAAAGCGGCGCCTCATGTTGATGACCTTACAGACAGACACAGTGGTTTGGCATATTAAACACAAAGGTTTTGCCTTTAAATAAGGTGGCATAATAAAAAGAAAATCCACTGTCCAGTTTGGGTTCAAAGCTCAGTTTTTGCTGTCGACTTAGTGATGTTTACTTCCACTCGCATTCATTTTTTACTCCATTTAGGCAGCATCCTAGCTCAATCGTAGCCAACGCTATCACAAGAACTTAAGATCCAGTAAACAGTGCTTAATTTGTGCCGGGGCTTGCCACTGCTCTCCTGCTGCCCAGCTCTGAAGGCAGTGCTGCCACCAGCAGCAGCGCAGAAATACGGGTGGCAATACCATACCATGCCTCCCTTATATGCAGATATAGGCAGGGAGGCAGCCGTGGTGCTGCCTTCAGAGCTGGGCTGGGTGCCCAGCCAGCAGCTGCCGCTTTCTGGCCACTCAGCCAGTACTTAATTTGTGCCGGGACTTGCTGGGGCTGAGCATCAGCACCTCTTTCATTACCAATTAAGCACTGCCAGTAAGTTACTTACTAAGGAAGTCATAAGCAAATGATAAGCAGCTCATTGGCTGCCTATTGATATCACTGGTGTGAAGGGATGAAGCAGAGGCCAATCCTGGAGAGAGGAGGTTGGTGAGGTATTCTGAAGGAACACCATAGAGGGTGTTAAGTGGTGAAATCCTGGCCCCATTGAAGTTAATGGGAGTTTTGTCATTGACTTCAGTGGAGCCAAGTTTTAACCTGGAGGGTCTCGTGAGGCATTGTAGAGGAGGTGAGGACATGCTCATTGCAGACATGGGAGACACAGAAAGCTTAAGAAATCTCAGGAATAAGATTGTATCAAAGCATCCCATCATACTGGTTGAGATTTTCAGACTTGCCAAATTCCTTTTAAAATGAATGGAAATTTTATGTTCAAATTCCTTGTTTGGTTTTGAAAAATCTCAGCCATTGGACAATAATTGCCTTATATGAACACTGGTTTTACGGTGACAAGTTAGCTACACAGAATAATGATGATGTATAATTTAGTATGTAGCAACTTTTGTGACAGAAATAACTGTTTTAAGTAGAAGTCATATGAAAATAGTTCACTGTGCATATGAAAATCTTCACCATTTAAAAAAAAAAATTGCTACATCATCAATGCAGAAAGACCCTATGAACTTTCAAGTTCAAAGGCCCAGACATGCAAGCATTACTTAGGTGAGTGATATATACATAAGTAGTCCCAATGAAATCAATCATATTATTTTCATGAGGCAGGGTTTCAGGATTGGGCCCCAAACACATGCCAAATTCCAAACGTTAAGCTTTAGCCTTTTTCCCCTATTGAGAAGACTAAATCATGAACTAGAAATGGATGGGGACTGAGGATTTGGGAGCCAAGACAGATCTCCATTACAGGGCCTATATCTGGGGAAGATCTTATATCAGATTGGAGGTATAATATGAAGTATAACTATATGCTATACAGTATAATATGAAGCCAGTATGGACTTCAAGGTTAAGGGTAGCATAATTATTGGCTTTTTGTGAGTCAAATCAATTGATGTCCTTCACAAAAGTTAGTAAATAAATATGATTTGCTGTATGTAAAATGTGACACAAATTTTAATTAAGAAAAATATTAATGTTAATTTTGGGTAAATTTTAGAGAGGTTATGAAATACTCTGATCTGGCCATTATTCTGGACAAAATTAAATTTACCTGAAAGTAAGCCTACAAATTATATTATTTTTTATTGGATAGATGTTCCACTTCCATCAGAACTAATGTGGTAGGGATGAGTGAAAAAACTGATGGATTTGCAGTGATGCTGCTGTAGCTTTACAGACAGAAAGGATTCAAATCTAAAAATATAGAAGGCCAAACCCAGAGGTGCCACAAATAGTGGTGGAAGTAACATGTTACCATCATCCAGTGGAAATCCCTTCCCGCTGCTCCATGGGTATTAGGCTGTGGTGGTGTTGGGCAGTATGGTAGGAGAGAGGAGAAGAAAGCTACTCTCCGTGGCATTCGTCCCTCCACAGTGGGATAATTTCCACACTAAGGGGATTGTAAATTACACCTTCTCACACTTTCCGGTTTGTTTTCTTGCTACAACCCTGAACTTCCTCTGCTTCTTACACTGATTTTATAACATTACTTATGCCATCTTTTTTGTGTCCTCTGAATTCAGCACCAGATGTGTAGGTTCGGAATAGAGCCTTCCAGGTTGATGCTGGAAATGTCTGAATTCAGTACATGATTTCTCTCCATAAGTTTTGGGAATGTGGCTTGACACACGTATTCCAGGTTACCGTGGTACATATTGTAAAACAGAAGATAATTTGAATATTGAAGTGCCGCCATACAACAATAGTATGTCTTCAGAAGACATTTCTGCTATTAAAGCCTTTTCCTCTGGAAAAGGAATGTGACTGCGAATATGCTTGATCTCAGCTAAAACGTCTTTTTTACAACACTGGAAAGATCCTGGAGAAGGAGGAACGGTTCATTCCATTGACTTGATGACCTCTTATTTTTACCGTTTTGGTGATTGATAAGCTACAGGAAAGACTCGGAGTGCATTTTTGGAGTTTGTAAGCAACATTGATGATCTGCGAGATCAGAACGTGGGAACGAAGGAACCATCCCATTACCTTTTCAGCAGAGCAAAGAGGTTTTACAGCTGCCATAAATGGGCAGTTGAGGATTCCCCAGGCATAGGGGAGTCCCTGATTGGCATAACGGGCTCTATGACATCTCCTCACAAGACTCCCTCCTGACCCATTCCCCTTTAGGAGACAGTGCAGTGAAGGTAGATGGAGTATCCTGCACTTCACTGATCCTCATATGGTGGAATGGATCCTAGGAAGATGTTAGAAGCCAGCATAAATTAGAGCGGTTTTGAGGGATTACTCAAGGAGGCGGAGGCTGGTCTAACGACTGCTGGAGGCCAAACTAGCTCTGCTTTGGAGATTGGGAAAGTGCAAGCATAGCATAAAGCCCTCCCTCTTGAGGTCTTGGGCTATGAGCTTAGAGTCCTGCATGGCTCAGAGCCTGAGGATCAGGGCTGTTGGTTCAAGATCGCTAATGCTTTAAGAAGCTTGATTCAGTGTGTGTGTGTGTGTGATGGTCTCATGTTGGACCTCAACAGGCCAGACTAGAATTATGGTAACCATTTCTTCAAGTAGGCATGCCAATTAGCATTTTGATGGTTAAGGACCAGATTTTTAAAGGTAGGCACCCAACTCCCATTGGCTTCAGTTAAATTCAGTGGGAATTAGGTGCTTAAATGCTTTGTAGCTCTAATTGTTTAAGCACCCAAATATGTGTCCTAATTTAGGTGCCCAAGTTTGAAAATTAGAGCCAAGTCTATAGAGGTCTTTAGATCACTCTGGATTAATGATGCTATGCAAATCTAAGTTATTACTGACTGAAAGAATACAACTGATGTACGATTTACCAGGGAGGATGAAATATTCTTTACAAAGGCTTTCCTTTCTCCTCACTCCTCACTGATTTTTTTTTATTATTATTTTATTCATGCTGATTTCTTTGCTCGTAGATTTCTTATTTCTTATTTATGTGCAGGCATTTCTATGGCTCTCATTCCATACTATCTATGCTTAGATCTCCATAAAAGGTGAATAAAATGAGTTTTAAAGAGGCTTCTTATATAAGCAAACCACCACACAAAAGTCATGGAAATACTTTAAGAAAAGCTCACCTAAGGGAACAAAGACACAAGGCTAGCATTGACCCTAGAGTCTTATATGCTGCCAATGAGTGCATTGTCAACAAGCCACAAGGGTATACTGTATGAACAGGCAAGAAGTGATTGTGATTTAGGTTCAGTATCCATTGTACATTCACTCCAAGGTGACTTATGCATCTGTTGTGTATTAAAGATATTTAAGCAAGTCAGGATCTTTCTCCTACCATGGAAAAAGAAGGTAGCAAAATGCCGGTGATTAGGGATTAGCAAAAAACAGGACCTCTGTGTCTCCTTTTCTCTCTGTATTTATCCTGGGGAGATAATTTGTTCAGCCCAGACTGGAACCATTTATACAAACATGTGCTCATTGTGCTTTGTGAGATTCAGATTAAACAGTGTTGGGAAGCAAACTACTCTTGATTTTGTAGAACTAAACACAAACAGCATTATTTTGCAAAACTTGCAAAAACGTTGGTTTTGCCCATCTACGATAGTTGGTGTCCTTTTCACAGGACCAGTAAATACAATTAATACCTTTTACCACACTGTGGGTTGTAGCTCATACTTTAGTGCTTGCATGTAGATTACCCTATGACCCCAGATCATCAAGATACCTAAACAACTTGCCAAACTTTAAGCACAAGTGGTCCCATTTAAGTCAGTGGGACTACTCATGTGGTGCTCAGGCACCTTGTTGAATCAGGGCCTAACACTGTATGCTGACCACATGCATATTTCTTGTACTGTTGATTGAAAAATGGCTGCTTTAATGGCTGTATAACATAGGAATTTTGATGCATTTAAATTAATATAAAACATAAAGCAACAAAATATTAACTCATAGAAGATAGATTCTTCATATTAATCTTGAATGTGTCTATTTGAACAGTATAAACAATCAAGTATTGCATCTATCTTTACCTGGTTAATAAGCAAAACTAGATTTTCTGTTTTAATAGCACAACAATTTTTTAAATCACTTTTTCTCAGAGATTGTTTGAGTTAATGAAATGAAGATCTCTCTGGCTATAGTTCATCTTTTCTCTGAGATACATCATCATTGTATCTAGTCTGTACTAAGCTATGATGCTATCACACTGCATAAAATAAAGGAATAAAGTTTATCTCAAAGGGAATTTTTGATGGAAATTTGCAGTATTTGCAAAATGAGAAACTCATAAATGTTCATGACAGTTTTTGTATTCTGCAATATGCATTGCTCCAATGCATATGGCTAGTAAAGTCCTCAAGGAGAAAGAATCTGAATCAAGGTTCCAAAGTACTATATAATAAAGCTATACAAATTATTAATTGGTAAAAATATGTTTAATTTGTTCAATAATCTTTAATATACCCCATCTTTAGAATGGTTAATATTGAAGTATGTTTTCAAGGACTTTCTAGCTGCCATAGATATTTTATTCTATAATAAGGATTATATTGCATGTAATCCTATGAAAAGATACTGTAATTAATTTGAAAATTGCTAAGGAGTTGTCAAGTATTTAAAACCTAAATTACTTATTGTCTTTCTTTCTGTTTAGCTAATCAGATATAATATCTTTGCAGAGGAAAGGAGGGAAGCTTGCACTGTAAGTCATCAAACTGTTAATATCTGAGTTGCCTTTCTTTTAAAGTTCTACCATGTCTGGTACTTTATTAAATGCTAAATTAATGGCTAGCACATAAAGAGGCCTAATTTGTTGAGGAGAATTCTCAGATGCAAGGAACTTGTTCTTTAAAGCTCTAGAGAAATACAGTGCATTTATCAGCTTTGAGTGGATATCATTGTGTTTATAACAGAGTGGAGGCACCATGCAATTTTGCTCTTGAAATTGGTTTATATAGATGACTGGTTGCTGTGAAGTGTATGTCAGAGTTCCATGCAGCTGTTATGAAGTAGTACAATTGTCATTGCTTCTTACATGGTTGTTGAGAAGAGCTTGAGAGCCCAGCTCAGTCAGCTGTTGAATAGATAACCCAACACAGTTAACGTGGCATACATTGTAAAGAATTACATGCCCGCTACAATGAGCTTTGGGCCTTTGGTCTAGATAATAATCCTGGTGGGTGTACCATGTGTAGTGGCTGTCTGATCACTCAGATATGACTGACGAAACATAAAGAAAAATGTCAGTCGACTAAAAAAAATGCTACTGTAAGTTTGTTTAAGGTTCATGTAAACGGCTGTGGTTTTTTATTTAACCCCATGTCTACCAAATACTTTGCTGTCAAACTGAATGTGTATCTATATGTAAGCTGTAGATGAAATTCCATTTCAGATTACACTGAGATTTGTCAGCTATGATAAAAGCATTGGCCATCTCTTCTGATTACAGTGGCCTTGTCTTCTCATTTCACAGCAAACAAAGTCCTTGTGTCAGTTTACATTTGCAATGTGTGAACCTAACAGTACTAAAAAGGATAAGCGTTCACGACTTTTTAAGTGCCATGGCATAATTCATTTCATTGAATTGCAGGAAACTAAAATAATCAAAGTGGCAATATGGACTGAACTGGAGAAGCAGTAATTAATACTGCTATCAAATTAGAAAAAATGAAAAAAAATAAAGATGTGCAGTGTAAAAGCTAGACCACTGCTTGCCATTCAAAGTAAGCTCAAACATTGGAAAGATTAACACACAGAAGTAAGATTTAGGTGGCCTTAAAGCAGTGACAAACAAACAAAGTCAAGGAAATTCAGAGCTAAGGTTGATGCTACTCAGAACTCCTGAAGTTGTGCCTAGTTATTGAAACACATATTGCATGATACTGTTTTGCACCAATTAGATACTATAACTTCTCATACTTTGTCTAGCTATAGAAGATACAGCATCAGCCCTAACTTTGATTTGTATCAGGGATCCAGTTTTTCAAAATAGTGTTTCACATTTCACTTATTAATCCCTCATTACATATACTGATAGCCCCTTATGAATGTTGTCACCCATTTCTCATGAGTCAAATTCCTTTGATTTGCAAAAGTAATTTTCTTACTGTTGATGAGAAAAGGAAGCAAAAAACAAACAAACCCTAGTTTTTAAAAAGAAGTGCTGAGTGTTGTTGGGGGCCTGAGATGAGTGAGCAAGAAGGGATCCAGGGAGTTTTCATAACTTGTGCTATTAGTAAACCATAATAACTCTGATCATGTAATTGTGTATTTAAAGGTCTCTCTTTAAAACACCTCTGTTGGTGGGTTTTTGAAATGTGAATTATTGATCTGGGGGACAAAGAAGAATCGTTCACAGATGTTTTTAATAGTGTGTAAATATCAGTTTAGGAATATATTTTATTTGCCTGATAAAGTGAGTACAACATCTGGTTTAATAATATCATTTGAGTTCTCTTTTCCCTTTTTATTACTCACTTGAAAGATAAAAGCCCTTGGATAATTCCACATTTCAGAACTTCTAAGGTGGCATTGGATGGAATTGGTTACAACAGCCCTATTGAAATCATTTATGCATGATAGTGTGGCAGTCAGTGCCGTGTGTCATAGTGGACACAGGACTGTCTCTGGATTATTATAAAAAGAGAAGTTTCTGTGAAATTTAAATCTCCCTTTAGTAATGCTTTGCTTAGCTTTGCTTTACTTAACTTTTTTTTATGGTAGTCAAGAGCTGGTGGATTATTTCATATACCCATAATCTGGATATGACACTTGCATTTCTACTTTTATTTTCATTTATTATTTAAAAATTAAACCAAACTCCTAAAAATTTCCCAAAGCTTTGGAATAAGAATTTGTAGTAGCATCCATGTCCAATTTTATTGCTTTAAAGAGTTTAGAATTGAGTTAAAAGAAGAGAACCTAAATACTGAAACACTCCTAACTTTGCAGTTCTTACATTGACAGGGGCCAAAAACTTTGCTCACGTGAACAGTCCCACTGAAGTCTATAGGATTACATACGAGAGTGAAGCAACCAGAATTTAGCCCTGCCTGGAACACTTCACATTTGTTCCCTTCTCCCCTACTTCCTCCATGGCTCTGCTATCCTTGAGAAACACAGCTCTGTCTGAAGCCAAGCATTCTTATCTCGGAAGTAGCTGGAAAACGTTGCACAGTCTCAGAACTGTAACTGAATGGAGACTGCAATGGGGATAATGGCTGTGATGCTGGCTTTCAAATGAGGAAAAATTACGAAGCTCCTCAAAGGGCTTGTAACAGGCTTTACGACCCGCCCCTGTTCCTGGGGCCCGTTTGCCGTCCCCAGTAAGGCTTGGAGAGGCCTCAGGGTTGTGCAACACCCGTGTCTTTATTTACTTAATGTTGTCCCACCACCAGTGTCCATCTATATACAAACTTTACAGGTTTGGCTACCTCCTTTACAGGTTTGGCTACCTCCTTTACAGGCAGAGTCAGCCTTTAGCTAGGAGGCCTCCAGCTCGCTCCATTACTGACTACTCCCTGGTGGCTCCCTTCCTTCTGGCTCCCTCCCAGCCTTTATAGCCCTTGGTTTGTCAGGCCAGCAGGTGTTGCCAAACCTCAGGCCGGCATCAAGCCTTTTCCATCAGCCCCAATCCGTTTTCCTTGATTGAAGCTGACTGGGCAGGGGCTAATTAGGTGCTTCTGCACCAGCACCCTGCTATAGTGGTCCATTGAGCATGAGGAGGGAGAAACAACAATCATTGTTAAATAGGGGAGAGAAATAAAAGACATAAACTGAAACAGATGAATTAACTTTTTTTTTGTCAAGCCTTGTTTAAAAAATTAACAAGTCTGAAATAGCCTTATAATTGTATTAGTGTGGTACAGATGGCACCACCAATATAATCATGTATGGAATAAAGGATTCTCTCCACATGAGTTAACATCTACACTTGTGACGTACCATTTGTTTCTCAAAGTATACATTTTGACAGTTATTTTTATTAAAAGGAAACAGATAATCCAAATGTTCCACCTCGGCTGCATTCCTGAGCAGTAGGGGTTAAGTCTAGATTGAAATACAGTGTGTTTCTGTCTTTCCTTCACAAAAGATAGACTCTTGAAGTTGTAAGTTTAGCATCCAGTTTTCCCTTTTCAAACTAAACATCTGAACTGAGACTTGTCTCCTCTTGCTTTGTGAAGAAAATTTGCAGCTGTACGCCAGAGAGGTGTCAGAATTTCTTTTGAATGAGGAAAGCTAGAAGGAACTTGATCTCTTGTAATTTCATGTATTAGTCAATTCACGTTTTTGTCACCTGAAAACAATCAACCAGACTGTTCCCTCTTTTGCAAGATTTTGGGTGAAAGTGTAAGGTACCTCATCATGCTCTGCACCCCTATGATTGCTCATGCATAATAACAGCACCACACACACTCCAGAGCACAGGGCCCGATCCCTCCTGGTACCTTCTGGATCCATGCCTTCCCCTACCACACACACACAGGTGGAAGCATCTTGCATCCTCTTAAGAGACAAAGCAGTAAACATGTTCCCCTTATGCATTTGGGAGCTCCAATTGAGATCATAACTCGCTGGCACAATCTCTTCAGGTGTTACCCTGGGCAATACAATTGTGCGTAGCCTCCAGTGGGAGTCCAGATCTAACAGGCAGAATCTGCTGCAGTGTATTTTCTGTAAGCCCCATCCCTACATATATGCCCCCAAAATAGTAACCCTCAGTAACATTGCCCCCAAAATATTATGGAACTGAGATTGTTGCAGGAGATGAATTACAGCCCCAGTACAGTGCACTCTCTTATACAGGGCAGCGTCCAAGGGCTTGCAGCCTGTTTTTATTTCTTCTCTAACTCCGCAGATCAGCTTTTATTTATATTGTTTAAAATATGCATTTATAATTGCCATAGATCAAAGTAGCTAATGCACCCAAAAGTATGTACTGTAGTATATGTGTCTGCTCAGATTTAGACTGGAAATTGTATCTCTAATACCAGCCTTAGTTTTGCCTTCAGCTAATATAATTAGAAAGCTTTTTATTACATATTTCAAACTCTAAATATTGGAAAATGAGACATTGGAAATAGCATGGTTCACACTTAAAATTCTAATTTCGAGGGGAACTGGGTGGAGCCGTAGATTTGTACTCGGTTGACAAGCCTTTAACTTAAAGACCACTGATTCAAATGCATACCCAATCACTTTCCTCCTTGTCCTCTCACTTACCTCACGCCTTCCCCTTACTATACAAGCATCCTCTAATCTGAGCTGTTTCTCCAATTACCACTCTATCTCCCTTCACTTCTTAACTTCCAGAATGCATCTACAGCTGCTGACTTCCATAAATTCTTAGAGTCCAAGCCAGAAGAAACCATTGTGCTAATCTAGTCTGACCTACTGTATAATACAGGCCATAGAAGTTTCCCAAAATAATTCCTAGAGCATAATTTTTAGACAAAACATCCAATCTTCATTTAAAAAATTGTCCGTAATGGAGAATCCACCACAATTCTTGGTAAATTGTTCCAGTGCTTAATTACTCTTGCCATGAAAAATATATGCCTATTTCTAGTCTGAATGTGTTTAGCTTTAACTTTTAGCCATTGGATCATGTTATACCTTTCTCTGCTAGGCTGAGGAGCCCATTATTAAATATTTGTTCCCCATGTAGGTACATGGAGACTGTAATCAAGTCACCCTTAACCTTCTCTTTGTTAAGCTAAATAGATCAAGCTCCTTGGGTTTATCACTATAAAGCATGTTTTCTTTCCTTTAGAGTGGTAGCCATGTTAGTCTGTATCAGCAAAAACAATGAGGAGTCCTTGTGGCACCTTAGAGACTAACAAATTTATTTGGGCATAAGCTTCCGTGGGCTAGAACCCACTTCCTCAGATGCATGGAGTGGAAAATACAGGAGCAGGTATAAATACATGAAAAGATGTGAGTTGCCTTACCAAGTGTGAGGTTCATCCAGACCACGTCACACAGTCCATTGTCTACAGCCAAGCTCTAAGATACAACCACATTTGCTCCAATCCCTCAGACAAACACCTACAGGATCTCTATCAAGCGTTCTTAAAACTACAGTACCCACCTGGTGAAGTGAAGAAACAGATTGACAGAGCCAGAAGGGTACCCAGAAGTCACCTACTACAAGACAGGCCCAACAAAGAAAGTAACAGAACGCCACTAGCCATCACCTACAGCCCCCAAATAAAACCTCTCCAGCGCATCATCAAGGATCTACAACCTATCCTGAAGGACGATCCCTCACACTGACAGACCCTGGGGGACAGGCCCGTCCTTGCTTACAGACAGCCCCCCCAACCTGAAGCAAATACTCACCAGCAACTACATACCACACAACAAAAACACCAACCCAGGAACCAAACCCTGCAACAAACCCCGGTGCCAACTCTGTCCACATATCTATTCAAAGGACACCATCCTAGGATCTAACCACATCAGCCACACCATCCCGGGCTCATTCACCTGCACATCTACCAATATGGCATATGCCATCATGTGCCAGCAATGCCCCTCTGCCATGTACATTGGCCAAACTGGACAGTCTCTACGCAAAAGACTAAATGGACACAAATCTGACATCAGCAATCATAACATTCAAAAACCAGTAGGAGAACACTTCGGTCTCCCTGGTCACTCAATAACAGACCTAAAAGTGGCAATTCTTCAACAGCAAAAAAACTTCAAAAACAGACTCCAACGTGAAACTGCAAAACTGGACTTAATTTGCAAACTGGACACCATTAGATTAGGCCTGAATAAAGACTGGGAGTGGTTGGGTCAAACCAAAACCTAAACCTAATTTCCCCAATACTAATTTCCCCCTACTGTTACTCACACCTTCTTGTCAACTGTTTGAAATAGGCCACTCTCATTACCACTTCAAAAGTTATTTTTCCTCCCTTGGTATCCTGCTGTTAATTGATTTGTCTTGTTAAACTGACCTTACACTTGGTAAGGCAACTCACATCTTTTCATGTATTTATATCTGCTCCTGTATTTTCCACTCCATGCATCTGATGAAATAGGTTCTAGCCCACGCAAGCTTTTACCCAAATAAATTTGTTAGTCTCTAAGGTGCCACAAGGACTCCTCATTGTTTTTTCTTTCCTTTACTCATTCTCTTGGCTCTTCTCTGATCTCTCTCCGATTTATCAACATCCTTCTTGAATTGTGGGCACCAGAACTGAACACATTATTCCAGCAGCGGCCGCCCCAGTGCCAAATACAGAGGGAAAATAACCTCTCTACTCCTATTCAAGAGTCTCCTGTTTATGCATCCTGGGATTGCATTAACTTTTTTGGCCACAGTGTCACACTGAGAGCTCATGTTCAGTCAATCATCCACCATGACCCCCAAATCTTTTTCAGACTCCCTGATTCCTAGGATAGAGTTGCACCCCCTCCCCCGTATGACCTACATTCTTTGTTCCAGGGATATACATTCACATTTAGCAGTCTTAAAACATATTGTTTGCTTGCGCCCAGTTTACTAAGCGATCCATATCATTCTGAATCAGTGACCTATCCTCTTCATTATTTTCCTCTCCCCCAAATTTTGTGTCATCTGCACACTATAGTAGTGATGATTTTATGTTTTCTTCCAGGTCATTGATAAAAAATTTTAAGTAGCATAGGACCAATAATCGATTCTTGAGGGATGCCACTGGAAACATACCCGCTCGATGATGATTCCCCGTTGAGACATATTAGCCAGTTTTCAATCCATTTAATGTGTGCAATGTTAATTTTATATTGTTCTAGTTTTTTAATCAAAATATTGTGCGGTACCAAGTCAAATGCCTTGCAGAAGTTTAAGTATATTACGTCAACACTATTACCTTTATCAATCAAACTTGTAAATATTAAAAAAAAAAAGATATCAAGTTTGTTTGACAGGGTCTATTTTCCATAAACCCATGTTGATTTGCATTAATTACATTGCCCTCCTCTAATTCTTTATTAATTAAGTCCCGAATCTGCCTGCCCATTATCTTGTCTGGGATCACTGTCAGGCTGACAGGCCTATAATTACCTGGGTCATCCCATTTATAATTTCTAAAAATTGGCACATTAGCTTTCTTCCAGTCTTCTGGAACCTCCTCTGTGCTCTGAGACTTATTGAAAATCAACATTAAAGGTTCAGCAAGCTCTTTCAGAACTCTTGGATGCAAGTTATCTGGACACGTTGATTTAAAAATGTTTAACCATAGTAGCTTCTGTGTAGCATCCTCCAGCAATACTAGTGGAATGTCCCCTGACCTCCCTTCCTCCTCCAACCGCCTCCCAAACTCCATCCTGGATAGAATCCATCTATTACTCACTATCGCCTCTTAAAATGTCCCTTTCTCTATTGACCTCTTCTTGGCCAAATCTCATGGTCTTTGCTCTAGCCTCAATCTCCTTGATCCTTCTGCTGATTCTCACACTTTCAATCACCATCTCTAACTTGTGCCCTTTCCGGGTTTTTGTGATACTGTCCTTGGGTGATTGCATCTGCCCATTGTTTCATCTACCCTATCCATGGTTATGACTCTCAGATCTACCTGTCCACTCCTGAATTGCCTCCTTTCACCCTGTTGTGCATCTCCCCATTCTCTGTCCCTGTTGACAACATCACAGTATCCTCCTTGTCAATCAAGCCTGTAACCTGGAAAGCATGTTCAACTTTTCCCTTTTCCTTGACCATGCACCAAACCATATCCAAATCCTGTCTCATCATTAAGATATAACCTTTTCTATCTGTCTCTTCAACTAAAACTCTTACTCAAGTTCTTATTATTTCATATCTTCACTACTGCAACTTTCTCCCCCGGGCCTCCCTGATGCCCACATTGTCTTACTTCAGACCATACAAAATGATCATTAAGGTCCCTGCTCCTTGTTCTGATGACCCTACCTCCCTTTTTGAATCCTTCCACCATCTACTCCTCCACTGTATCAAGTTCAAGCTTCAAAGACCTGCATAGTTCTACCCCTCCCTGTTTATCATCCACCGTGCACTGGTGTCTTTTTCTGTCACTCTATGTCTCTTACCATCCTGCTATATCAATGTTGCCTGCCTTGATGCACTGTTTTTCTGCTTCACCAAACTTCTCCAAGAGTTCTTGAGTGCTGCTCCCTACACATGGAATGCCGTTCCTGAGCTGATCTACAAAGCTACCCTCCCTCTCCTCATTCAAATCCATTCTAAAGATCCATCTGAACCATGAAATGTATGAACTACTGTAATGGCATGGTGGGGTTTGTGTGCCTTAATATACAGAGATAGACTGATATGTTTATTAGCCTTGTCTCTAGATATCTTTATCAAAAACCTTATTATGCCATATCTCTTTGCATTATTGGGATGTTGCCAATGGTCACTTGGCCATCTTGTTTGTTGTTCTCTTCTCCCCTGCTCTCCACCTCACTCTGTATTTTCTCTTTTCAAGAATGTGAACTTTACAAGGCAAGCGTTATTTTTGTTTGGAAAGCAGTTTGGGAGCATACTAGAAACAACACTGGGGATAGTTCATCTTTTGCTAGCACTAAATAGGACTGGTCAAAAATTTTCCAGCAAAGATTTTTTGACAAGAAAAGGCTTTTTTGGTTGCAGTGAAAATTTCATTGAAAATGTCTGTTTTCAACTAATTTTTTGAGGTTTTTGTTGAAAAACTGAAAAATTTCAGCTGAAAACCAAAACATTCTAGTTTTTCACTTTCTTGTTTGGTTTTTGAAAAAAATATAAAAAAATTCAAAGAAAAATTTTTCTCAGGAAGAAAACGTATATTTGCGGATCAGCTCTACACTAAATCTTCTTCAACAGATAATTAGTGCTTATTAATAACAACAACAACAACTAAAGCAAGAAAATGCCATTTTGAAGTTACAAGGTAAATCTACTGTTTGTATTCACAAAGGGCCAGATTGAGAGTCAGTGAGATTTAGGATCCTAAATAACAATATTTACTGTCTTATCTGTCCCTCTCCTAATGATTCCTAATATTCTGTTAGCTTTTTGACTGCCACTGCACATTGAGCATATGTTTTCAGAGAACTAACCACAATGACTCCAAGATCTCTTTCTTGAGTGATATCAGCCATTTTAGACTCCATTTTGTATGTATAGTTGGAATTATGTTTTCCGGTGTATGTTACTTTCCATTTGTCCACACTGAATTTCATCTGCCATTTTGTTGCCCGGTCACGCAGTTTTGTGAGAGTCCTTTGTAACTCTTCAAAGTCACCTTTGGTCTTGACTATCTTGAGTAATTTTGTATTCTTTACAAACTTTGCCACCTCATTAATCATTTAGGTAGAACAGCACAGAGTCTGCGTACAGATCCCTGGTGGACCCCACTACTTACCTCTCTCCATTCTGAAAACTGACCATTAATTCCTACTCTTTGTTTCCTGTCTTTTAACTAGTTACTGATCTGTGAGAGGACCTTTCTTCTTATTCCATGACTGCGTAGTTTGCTTAAGAGCCTATAAAATTTCCGTTATACAAGGCGCTTCCGTTATACAAGGCGCTTCCGTTATACAAGGCGCTGGTGAGACCTCATTTGGAGTACTGTGTGCAGTTCTGGTCTCCTATGTTTAAAAAGGATGAACTCAAACTGGAACGGGTACAGAGAAGGGCCACTAGGATGATCCGAGGAATGGAAAACCTTTCCTATGAAAGGAGACTCGAGGAGCTCGGTTTGTTTAGCCTAACCAAAAGAAGGCTGAGGGGGGATATGATTGCTCTCTTTAAATATATCAGAGGGATTAATACCAAGGAGGGAGAGGAATTATTTCAGCTTAGTAGTAATGTGGATACGAGAACAAATGGATATAAACTGGCCGTGGGGAAGTTTAGGCTTGAAATTAGACGAAGGTTTCTAACCGTCAGAGGGGTAAAATTTTGGAACAGCCTTCCGAGGGAAACGGTGGGGGCGAAGGACCTCTCTGGCTTCAAGATTAGGCTTGATAAGTTTATGGAGGGAATGGTTTGATGGGATAATGTGATTTTAGTCAATTAGGCATTAACGGGCCATCACGGGTAAAATGAGGGTCCAGCTGTAGAATCTTGCCTGTATGCTCGGGGTTCTGCTGATCGCCATATTTGGGGTCGGGAAGGAATTTTCCTCCAGGGTAGATTGGCAGAGGCCCTGGAGGTTTTTCGCCTTCCTCCGCAGCATAGGGCAGGGGTCGCAGGCTGGAAGATTCTGTTGTGGGTGGGTCAGCTTTTGTGGCCTGCATCATGCGGGAGGTCAGACTAGATGACCATATTGGTCCCTTCTGACCTTAAAGTCTATGAGTCTATGAGACCTTGTCAAAAGATTTAGGAAATTCCAAGTATACCATATCCACTCGATCACCCTTGTCCACATGTTTTTTGACCGCCCTCAAAGAATACTAATAGATTAGTGAGACATGATTTCCCTTTACAAAATCCATGTTGACTCCTCCCTAACAAATCATGTTAATCTATGTGTTTGCTAATTCTGCTCTTTACTATAATTTCAACCAATGTGCCTAGTTGTGTACTGTAGTTAGTCTGTAATTGCCATGATTGCCTCTGGAGCATTTTTTAAAAATTGGTATTACAATTCAATACAAATAAGTGCAAAGTACTTCACTTAGGAAGGAGAAATCAAATGCACAACTACAAAATGGGGACTAAGTTGCTAGGTGGTGGTGGGGTTGAAAAGGATCTGGGAGTTATAATGGATCGCAAATTGAACACGAGTCAACAATATGATGCACTTGTGAAAAAAGTTAATATCATTTTGGGGTGTATTAACAGGAGTGTCATATGTAATATGTAGGAGGTAATTGTCCTGCTGTTCTTGGCACTGGTGAGACTTCAGTTGGTATACTGTGTTCAATTCTGGGCACCACACTTTAGGAAAGATGTGGACAACCTGGAGAGAGTCCAGAGGAGAGCAACAAAAATGATAAAAGGTTTAGAAAATCTGACCTAGGAGGAAAGGTTAAAAAAAGGCCATGTTTAGTATAGCGAAAAGAAGACTGAGGGGGGACCTGATAATAGTCTTCAAATATATTAAAGGTTGTTATAAAGAGGACTGTGGTCAATTCTTCTCCATGTCCACTGAAGGTAGGGCAAGAAGTAACAGCGTTAGTCCTGCAACAAGGGAGATTTAAGTTAGATATTAGGAAAAACTTTCTAACTATAAGGGCAGTTAAGTTCTGGAAAAGATTCCAAGGGAGGTTGTGGAATCCCCATCATTAGAGGTTTGTAAAAACAGGTTAGACAAACACCTGTCAGGGTGGTCTAGGTTTACTTTGTCCTGCCTCAGTTCAGGGGCAGGACATGACTTCTCGAGGTCCCTTCCAGCCGCCCTACATTGCTATGATTCTGTATCCTTTTTGAAAAACCTAGAATATGCTGTCTGAAAGAAGCTCACTTCAGTAACTTTTAATCACATGAGTTTGCAGAACCAGGCTTCTACTTCTAGGAACTCCTTACTGTTTATTCTCAGCGACATTGCCATCAAATGTCCAAATCTTTGTCCCACTAAAGTCAGGACTCCCATTCACTTCAGTTGGGCCAGGATTTGGCCAAAAATTAGAGAGGCTATCACATAATTATTAGAGCAGTAAATAATTGTGGTGTTTATTGTACTAACTTAGGGTCAGATTTTTCCACTGTTACTCCCTTTGAGTGGCACCTTACTTTGTGAATAAAATAAATGAAATTGATAGGTGTATGTACAAGTCAGTGGCAAAACTGGATCCTTAATTTTCTATTTTTATTTTTTCTTAGTCAAATTCTATGATGTCCTAATCTAAAAAACATGCAAGATGATTTCTTGTTTATAAGGGGTCTCAAACTACTCAATAGAAATTTCAGTTTTTATGGATCAGATATTAATTTGCAGTGTGAACAAAGTAATATGTGTTTTCAATAAATTCACTATTTTTCACTTTTTCTATGTCTGCTTTATTTTAATTTTTTTTATTTTGTCTTCTGTGAAAAATTGAAAAATGTTTATCTCGCAGCTGTTCCCCAGAAATCTATCAGGAACACATTAAAGCTATTCTAGAAAGATGTTATCTATTCTTTTTAGATAAAATTTGTTGAACTACATGCTACCATTCTGAATAATATAGAAATTACACTAGGAGTGACCTGTCTGCCACAGAAAACGTTTAAAAAACAGTTGATTTCAAAGCTCTAAGTTGAGTTAGGGTGCTTTTCTAAGCCAGCACTTTCTCAAAGTGGTAGCATGCTGTGCTACCAGCCGGAGACCTGAGTTCAGAAGCACACTCTGGATTCAACTCCAAACCCAGCTGAAGCTAGGGACTGTTCAAAGCTGATGTGTTAATGCTCTAAAGGTTGAGCTTACCAGGTGCTTTGTGTCACAGGGTATAAAGTTTGCTTTTAAAAATGTATCCAGTTTTGTTTAATGCTCAGAGTTCCTCAATCACCCTCCTATTTGGAGTCAGTCTTATGGGCAGGACTGTTTGGTAAAAAGATGTTGGGGAAAAATTATCATATTTGGAATTATTTTTTTATAAAAAAATGCTGCTTACACAACTTTTCATTGTGAAGGAGGCTGCAGTTTCAGTCCTGATCCACAAAGTAAATGTACTATAGCGATGCCTTATACAACCACATTAGTATTTATGATCCTATAATATTTGATATATTTTCAACATAAAATCATGTGACATAAGGGCCCCATTCTCCTCTACATGGGAATAACCCATAGAGGGGACAGGAAATTCTGTGATTTGAAATTCTTCAGGATTTCCTATTAGTTGGTTTCCTGGATATCTTTCTCTTTTACCTTCCCCTCCACTGGGGTGGAGGAAGACAGTGGAGTTTGTGATATAACCACTGATTCTTCTTCGAGTGCTGTCCCTGTGGGTGCTCCACTTCAAGTGTTGGTAAGTCCTGGTGCCGTCAATTGGAGATTTATAGTAGCAGTGTCCATGCAGGTCGCGCGTGCGCAGTAGGTGTCATTGGTGCTGCATCTAGCGCGCACACGACCTGAGCCCTCCACTTGAGAAGGAACGTGGCTGAAGATGGAGCTCAGGGGCAGTGCTCGTCACTCTCACCATACCTTTAAAAATAGCAGTTTAAATAGTTAGTCTTTTAAAAGTTATAGTTAGTGTTAGTTGGTGATAGTTTTAGTTAAAAATAAAAAGTTTACTTTCCCAGTTTACCCTTCCTGCATCGGGGTCGGTTAACCATCAGAGATGCCTGGCTCTCCAGGCATTAAGCAATGCAGCTCTTGCCGTGAAGCAATGCCTGTTTCGGACAGACACTCTTTGTGTGTCCGATGTCTTGGGAGATGCATAACCCACAAAAATGCACCCACTGCAATAATCTGAGAGCGAGAGCCTGGCGTGACCGAGATCTCCGCTTGAAAATGATACTGATGGAGAAATCTCTCCAACCAGAGCCAGACCAATGGAGCTCCCCTCTGGGCATCCCCCCCCTGCAGGGACAGGAGACATGCCTTCCTTTAGAAGACCAAGGAAGAGGGCGCAAACATCTCCACAGAGAACACCGCAGAAACATAGGCAGTCTCCTGCCAGGTCGTTACTCCTGATGCCGACACATGCTCGGGTGAGCATCTACGATGCTCTGGGCACTTCCGGCACTGCCGAGTCCTGAGCGAAGGAGATGGAGTCAAGGCACAGACGACAAAATGCCTCCTCCACGGCACCGAATTCACCCATAAGGGACCCGGTACCGAGTGTCTCCTCAGGCACCATGTCTCCACCCCAGCATGGACATTGCAGTTGGCACCGGCTGAGAAAACCAAGTTGGCACCAACCGCACCGACTAAATCAACACCACATCGGATGGCACCGACATTGGTACTGACAAGAGCGTCCTCATTGGCACCGACATCAGAACTGCCACAGAATCTACTGCAACAGAGAGACTTGGCTCTTTCATCGGCACCCCAGGCCCCACTACTCAGTACTGAGGCCTCTCCTATAAGTTATAGAGGTGATCCCCATACTTCTCATGGCATGGTACACTCGTCCAGTGGTGGTGATGATGATGTGCAGGAACCATGCACTTTCTCGTTGCACCGCTCATCACCAAAAGACTGACAACCACCCTGGAGCCAGATGGGTCCTAAATACCCTTATAACCAGCTGGCTCAACTGTGGTATGGTCCACCATGGATGTATCCACTGATGGCCTTCCCAAGGCAATGGGCACGTTGGGAACCCTGGGCAACTTACCTGGGCCCCCAGACCAGGCCACCACGGCTCACAGAGCAGAGGTCTAATCCCTCGTCTCCCACCCTGCAGGCTCAGGATGTTGGGGATGACACAGAAACAGTCATTGATTAGGAAGTGACATCTCCTGCTCACAATTCTTCCTTCTCCCCAGATAAAGCAATCATGCACCATCGCCTACCTCGGCAGTTCCAGGAGCTGTTTAAGTGGGTCACCCAAAGCCAGGACATCTCATTGAAGTGCAGACAAACCAACACAAGTTGGTACAAATCTTACAACCCGCATCTACTTCCAAAATCCCCCTGCCCATCAATGATGTGATCTTAGAACCAGCAGAGAGAGTCTGGCAGATATCGGCCTCAATTCCGCCGACATGCAAAAGTGCAGATAGAAAGTATTACATTCCCCCCAAAGGGGTGGACTTCCTCTTCTTGCACCCGCCTCCCAACTCCTTGGTGGTCGACGCTGCCAACCAATGTGACAAACTAGAGTTTCAATCGACCCCACAAGACAAAAAAAACAAGAAGAGGCTTGACCTCGTCAGACGAAAAATTTACTCCTTGACGACATTACAATTCTGAGTCACCAAGTATTTGGCCTTGCTGGCCAAATACGATTATGATATTTATGGGAAACTCAGCTCATTCACAGCGGAGCTCCCCGAGGAGAAACAATCACAATTGCAGGCCATTGTAAACGAGGGTCAACTCATAGCTAAAACAACCCTCCAAGTGTCTTTGGATGTCATGGACACGGCAGCCAGAACCACGGTCATGGCTGTAATCATGCGCTGGGGATCCTTCCTGGTTACAATCCTCTGGCATACCTAAAGAGCTCCAAAACAAGGTTGAGGACTCACCTTTCAACTGAGAGAAGCTATTTTTGAACACGACAGATGAGGTGCTCCTCTCAGTGAAGGATTCTCAAGCCACTCTTCACTCTTTGGGGATCTATACTCCATCTGCAAAGAGAAGATGATACCAGCCTTATCAGAGGAAAAGGGATTCCTCTTCTAACTGACAGCAACAACAATGGCAATACGAAAACCAAAGACATCGCCAACAGTTGCAGTGATGGAGAGCACCTCAAGCTCAACCATCGACTTCTCAATTGGCTCCACCCAAGCCACAATTTTGGAGTTTTGGTCCAGGGTCTGGACAACCTCCCTCACCAGGCAGCACTTTCACCTGATCCGTCCCCATGCTTTGGACACCGTCTTCGCCCATTCTACCACTTCTGGGTGTCAATACCAACAGACATCGTACAATCAGGATATACCATCCCCTTTACCTCCCGACCACCTACCCTACCCCCCTCCCCGTCCCTCTTCAGAGACCCTTCTCACGAGCACCTGTTACGACAAGAAGTTGATCATCTTTTACAACTAGATGCTGTAGAATGAGTACCTTCACAATACGGGGGTAGGGGGTTCTACTCCCACTACTTCTTGGCCCAGAAGATGAATGGGGGATGGAGACCCATCTTGGATCTCAGGAAACCCAACAAGTTTGTACGCACTCAAAAGTTCAAAATGGTGGTACTGGGCATGATACTCTTTTATCTTCCCCTCCACAGAGCCGGAGGAAGACAGTGGGGTTTGTGATATAACCATTGAGTCTGCCAAAACTGCTGGCATGCTGCTGTCTATATCCGTCCCACTGCAGCGTGTCTGGTGAAGATGCTCCATGCCAACAGCAGAGAGCTCTTTCGTTGGCACAATAAAACTACCTCTGTGAATGGCAGTAGCTACGTCGATGGGAGAAGATCTCCCACCAACATAGCACTGTCCACATCAGCGCTTATGTCGGTGTAATTTATGTCACTCAAGTGGGTGGTTTATTCACTCCCCGCCCCCGCTCCCCCAAGCGACATAAGTGATGCCAACATAAGCTGTAGTGTAAACATAGGCTTAGACTGTAAACTCTTTGGGGTGGATATTGTCTTTTTGTTGTGTTTGGACAGCGCCTAGCACAATGGGTTCCTGATCCATGACTGAGACTTCTAGGCACTATGATAATAGAAGTAATTAATAATAATACAATGTGTGACAAAACCCAAAAGGAGGGACATAGAAAAATTATTCATGCAGGAAACTTAAAATCTGTGTGAGTCATTGATTTAGTGTACATAACTCTTACATGAACTTAATTTAATGATTCTGCATTTCTGAAGTAATTTTCAACAATAGAAGTTAAGGGGCCCCAAATATGTATGGAATGTGGGCAGCTTGGGGACTAAAATGAATATCTGGGATTTTGGCATTGGTTCCCCCTCCTCCTCGCCCCCCCCCCGTCTCAGGTGAGGCAAACTTCTTCAGGTAAATAGCTTTTGCCCAGAAACCAGCTGCATACCTTTGTAAAGGTTCCTTTGAGTCATTTGTTTCCTGGTTCCAAAGTGAGCCCTTCAGTTCTGTGCGCCTACCTGAGGTTTGCATGGCTTAAAAATTGAGTTTAAGGCAGCACTGTAGCAGATGCCCTAGATGCAGGGCCAAGTCAGTTTTTAGATTTGTTTGTTGTGTGGAATACCTGGCTTTCCTAAATAAGAATACAACATTCAGCATTTGTTTTTGTTGTTGTGAGACTGAGGTAACAGAGCTGGTTGCATGTGAAGTCCTACTTGTGTGCTGGCTACATATATGCAAACTTGCAAGAGTGAAAACCTATAGCTGCTTTGAAACCCAGTGAAGGTTTTATAAATTTGATATTTTTGAGCTTTTTCAGATTAATAAAGGAGCTTTTCAGATTAATAAAGAAGCTACATTCAGCCCTGTTTATATCCTTCATCCATAAATCCCCACACTTAAGTTTCTTTGATAATGGAAATAAAAGGGTGAGAAAACTAAAAAAATAATAAAAGAATCATCAGGTCTGACTTTAATTAATGCCTCTACCTTACTCTTTGAAACACTTGAGAGACATAATAACATAAAATAGAGAAATAAGTGCCTAAACAATGTGGTCAGCAGTAACACAGCTATATAAGTAACCACTATATGAAAACTCACAAAAATCAAATATCATTTTTATGTTCTCCACTTCTATTAATTATATTCAACTTAAAAACTATATTAAAATTACATATCTTACTGAAATATAATATAGAAATCCACTGCCAGACATCTAACAATCAGCAGGCAAAATACTCATCTGGGCCCTATTGAACCTATAATATAGAGGAAAAACAATGAGGAGTCCTTGTGGCACCTTAGAGACTAACAAATTTATTTGGGCATAAGCTTTCGTGGGCTAGAACCCACTTCATCAGAAGCTGTGAGTAACAGTAGGGAGAAATATCCTAAAGGATGATCCCTCACTCTCACAGACCTTGGGAGACAGGCCAGTCCTCACCTACAGACAGCCCCCCAACCTGAAGCAAATACTCACCAGCAACTACAAACCACACAACAAAAACACCAACCCAGGAACCAAACCCTGCTACAAACCCTGGTGCCAACTCTGTCCACATATCTATTCAGGGGACACCATCCTAGGACCTAACCACATCAGCCACACCATCAGGGGCTCGTTCACCTGCACATCTACCAATATGACATATGCCATCATGTGCCAGCAATGCCCCTCTGCCATGTACATTGGCCAAACTGGACAGTCTCTACGCAAAAGACTAAATGGACACAAATCTGACATCAGCAATCATAACATTCAAAAACCAGTAGGAGAACACTTCAGTCTCCCTGGTCACTCAATAACAGGCCTAAATGTGGCAATTCTTCAATAAAAAACCTTCAAAAACAGACTCCAATGTGAAGCTGCAGAACTGGAATTAATTTGCAAACTGGATACCATCAGATTAGGCCTGAATAAAGACTGGGAGTGGTTGGGTCATTACAAAACCTAAACTTAATTTCCCCAATACTAATTTCTCCCTACTGTTACTCACACCTTCTTGTCACCTGTCTGTAATGGGCCACTCTCTTACCACTTCAAAAGTTATTTTTCCTCCCTTGGTATCCTGCTGTTAATTGAGTTATCTCGGTAGACCGACCTCACACTTGGTAAAGCAACCCCCATCCTTTCATGTATTTTTCACTTCATGCATCTGATGAAGTAGGTTCTAGCCCACGAAAGCTTATGCCCAAATAAATTTGTTAGTCTCTATGGTGCCACAAGGACTCCTCATTGTTTTTGCTAATACAGATACAGACTAACACGGCTACCACTCTGAAACCTATAATATAGAGGAGATTTGATTCTTAATTATGAGAATCTTACATTCTTTTAATGTATGAAGGAAACTTTAGTGAATTTACATTATTTTTAAGAGTGATTCCCAAGAGAGGCCCTAAAAATACTCCTTTGTTTTTAATATGGCATTTTGCTTGAACTATAAAAATAGTAAAAATATAAAAAATATAAAAATGTTGCTTGATCTAAAAAATAAAAAGGAGTCATATAAAAAATGGAAACTAGGACAGATTACAAAGGATGAATATAGGCAAACAACACAGGAATGCAGGGGCAAGATTAGAAAGGCAAAGGCACAAAATGAGCTCAAACTAGCTACGGGAATAAAGGGAAACAAGAAGACTTTTTATCAATACATTAGAAGCAAGAGGAAGACCAAAGACAGGGTAGGCCCACTGCTTAGTGAAGAGGGAGAAACAGTAACAGGAAACTTGGAAATGGCAGAGATGCTTAATGACTTCTTTGTTTCGGTCTTCACCGAGAAGTCTGAAGGAATGCCTAACATAGTGAATGCTAATGGGAAGGGGGTAGGTTTAGCAGATAAAATAAAAAAAGAACAAGTTAAAAATCACTTAGAAAAGTTAGATGCCTGCAAGTCACCAGGGCCTGATGAAATGCATCCTAGAATACTCAAGGAGCTAATAGAGGAGGTATCTGAGCCTCTAGCTATTATGTTTGGAAAATCATGGGAGAGATTCCAGAAGACTGGAAAAGGGCAAATATAGTGCCCATCTATAAAAAGGGAAATAAAAACAACCCAGGAAACTACAGACCAGTTAGTTTAACTTCTGTGCCAGGGAAGATAATGGAGCAAGTAATTAAGGAAATCATCTGCAAACACTTGGAAGGTGGTAAGGTGATAGGGAACAGCCAGCGTGGATTTGTAAAGAACAAATCATGTCAAACCAATCTGATAGCTTTCTTCGATAGGATAACGAGTCTTGTGGATAAGGGAGAAGCTGTGGATGTGGTATACCTAGACTTTAGTAAGGCATTTGATACGGTCTCGCATGATATTCTTATCGATAAACTAGGCAAATACAATTTAGATGGGGCTACTATAAGGTGGGTGCATAACTGGCTGGATAACCGTACTCAGAGAGTTGTTATTAATGGTTCCCAATCCTGCTGGAAAGGCATAACGAGTGGGGTTCCGCAGGGGTCTGTTTTGGGACCGGCTCTGTTCAATATCTTCATTAACGACTTAGATATTGGCATAGAAAGTACGCTTATTAAGTTTGCGGATGATACCAAACTGGCAGGGATTGCAACTGCTTTGTGTCTGTTACAGCTTTCCCCCTATTCCATTTTGTTTCTTACAGCTGTCCCCTTACTTCATTTTGTTTTTGTTCTCCTCCTGTGGCCGCCCCTCCCTGGCTGTTAAGTTGTTTACCAGGGCCACTGCCCTTCTCAAAGGGAGGGCCCCTTAAGTTGTTTACCAAGAGCCATTGCCCTTCTCAAAGGGATGGCCACTTGTGCTACGTGCTAAGTGGGACTACTGCCCTGTTCAAAGGGTTGGTCCTGTTATCACCTTGTTAAACCTGGGCTCGGTGTAGGGTAGGCAATGTCCAGAGCTGCAAGACCTAATGTGTTTTTAAGATCCTGGGCATGAGTCATAGGCCTCATGTGCTTTTGAGTCCTGAGGTGGGAACTCACGCCTATGGTCCAGGACTCTGCCCAGGCATGTCTCTATGCTCACCTGCAGTTTTTCCCTGTATCTCCTCCCCTGTGACAGAAGGAGCCTATCAGGATTACTGGTGGGGAAACTGCCTGAGATTGCCTTTAAGAACAGGCATTTTTGAAACAAAGATCAGAAAGGTTCCTGCATTGCTACCTGGTCTGATCAGCCAGGGGTTCTGGGGGGTCCTTTCTCCGCTCTCGTTTTATTTTTGAGCGTACCCCCGTTTTTAACCCCCCCCCACGAAGAACGAATTGCTGCCTGAGAGACCTCCTGATTATCAAGACCGTACCGAGCCCTCCTTGCTTCTTCTGATGTTGTTGCTGCTTCTGCCTTTGCTGCTGCCTTGGGGACTGGTAAGAATCCCTCTGTGAAACTTTCTATACTTTTATTACTTTACCTGCTGGCTCTGTTTCCCCAGCACACAGACTAAAGCTAAACCTTGGTCTGTGTCTTAAAACCTCTCTTAAACTCCTTGGTCTGTATCTGTAATCTGTTTCTTGCTTTGCAGGGCCTTTGCTGCTAGAAATAAGCCTGTGCCTTCCTGGACTGTATCCTGGGCTGCCAGCTTGCAGCCACCACTAGTTAAATCCCCCTCCCCCCTTGGAGCTGTATCCTGGGCACACACCACTCTGCCCTCTGGAACTACCCCTAGTATAAGGTGCACCCATTAGGTTAGATTTTGTCCTTTAGTCTAGATAAATTGTAATTTCATTTTGCATAGCTGTAGTTAAGTTAGGTTTAGAAAATTGCTTGCATTGTACCCTGTGAGTTAGGCTTAAAGAACTGTTGCATTGTGTTTTGTTACTTGCTAATTTGTGTAGTTTTGGTTAAGTTAAATCATAGATAAGATTTTGCTGTGTTTTGTATAATTGTCTCTCTTCTGTTTAAACTTGCAGCCTGTCTGCTCTCTGTGTCTCCCTGAGTTTAAATCTCCCTCCACCACGTGCTCCTCTTCCCCCATCCCCCAACCTCACTTCTCTACCACTTTCTTTCTCTCTCTCTCTCTTTCTAGCGTAAAACCCCATTGGTCACCCCTTTTCTCTCTAACACACCTCACATTTTACATTTACACCACTGTGACACATTTTTTACCTAAAGTTGTTGGTTATTTAACACATTTTACCCATACTGTTAGTTGGTTATATGCTGCTGTGACGCACTCTTTACATAGAAATTGTTAGCTACCCGTTACATTTATACTTCAGTGTTAATTGGTTACCAACTGTATTGTGCCCCACTGTATTGTACCCCACTATTGAAACCCCCTATCCCATTTACTAAAAGAAACCCCTCCCCAATTGTCTACTTTAACAAACCCCATACCCCTCACTATTGAATTTTCCCTGTTTTTGCATTTTCTTAATAAAGAAATTAATTGGCACCCCACCTGTGTGGTAATTGCTCCCCAAGATCCCATATACCTGCTGGCAGGGACACTTTGGAGGACAGGGTCATAATTCAAAATGATCTGGACAAATTGGAGAAATGGTCTGAGTTAAACAGGATGAAGTTTAACAAAGACAAATGCAAAGCGCTCCACTTAGGAAGAAAAAATCAGTTTCACACATACAGAATGGGAAGAGACTGTCTAGGAAGGAGTACGGCAGAAAGGGATCTAGGGGTTATAGTGGACCACAAGCTAAATATGAGTCAACAGTGTGATGCTGTTGCAAAAAAAGCAAACATGATTCTGGGATGTATTAACAGGTGTGTTGTGAGCAAGACACGAGAAGTCATTCTTCCGCTCTAGTCTGCTCTGCTTAGGCCTCAGCTGGAGTATTGTGTCCAGTTTTGGGCACCGCATTTCAAGAAAGATGTGGAGAAATTGGAAAGGGTCCAGAGAAGAGCAACAAGAATGATTAAAGGTCTTGAGAACATGACCTATGAAGGAAGACTGAAAGAATTGGGTTTGTTTAGTTTGGAAAAGAGAAGACTGAGAGGGGACATGATAGCAGTTTTCAGGTATCTAAAAGGGTGTCATAAGGAGGAGGGAGAAAACTTGTTCACCTTAGCCTCTAAGGATAGAACAAGAAGCAATGGGCTTAAACTGCAGCAAGGAAGGTCTAGGTTGGACATTAGGAAAAAGTTCCTAACTGTTAGGGTGGTTAAACACTGGAATAAATTGCCTAGGGAGGTTGTGGAATCTCCATCTCTGGAGATATTTAAGAGTAGGTTAGATAAATGTCTATCAGGGATGGTCTAGACAGTATTTGGTCCTGCCATGCGGGCAGGGGACTGGACTCGATGACCTCTCGAGGTCCCTTCCAGTCCTAGAATCTATGAATCTATGAATCTATAACTCTCTCTGCTGATACAAGAGAAAGCTTTCTTTTAGAGTAATATGGGACTGAGCTCCAGAGTCAGGAAGGAGTCCTCCTTTGCTTTCAAATGAGCTCCCTTCTAGATACCCTTTAGTCCCCATCAATAAAAGCAGCTTTAACGAGTCTTCCTTCAATGGCCTCTACGTGTTGAATATACTATACCTCAAATAAAGTTGCATTGTCCTAAAGGCTACATGTATCAAGCGATCACTACTTAACCCCGGGTCTCCCAAATAAAACTGTCCTATTACTTCTGCAGAGATATCAAATACTGATTTGAAATCACAGGAAACTACTATGGTTGTATTTTTTAAATGGTTTACCAGACTTTTTTAATGAATAGAAAATTATGTGTGGGAGGAAATAACTGGATGATTCCGGGGAATAGGGTCTATATCCTATTACTTTACTATTTGGGTCACCAGTTTGAATCTAGATCAGGTAGATACTAGTGGTTTTTGTAATGCCTAAGATTCCCTATCATCCAGTGTTCAAATGAGGAGCAATGGGAGGAGTGGTTATGCCATATCCTTTCATCTTCAGTTGGAAAAAAGACAAATTCAGAAATAAACTGCAGTTTGAGAAGTGTATCCAAGCCTGACAGTGTCCTTTATCCCAATCACCACAAGCATAAGTGACCCCTCAGAATAGGATTTTTGTGGTTGATTAGTTCAAAGGCTGTTCTGCAGGTTCTGTAGCTCAGCACCCAGAGATAAAAATGCCATTCCTTTTTATTACATCCTGAGACTTTCAAATTCCATCAATTTATGGGATTATGTAGAGTCACTTCCAACCAATGGCCATATTAGGAAGTCAGAAAAATTAATGGGAGGAGAGGGAAGGGATAGAGATGCTTAGGGCATCCACTGAGATCTCTGCATTGTGCAGAAGGATTCTCTGTGGGTAATAATCAGCAAACCCTATTTACAATGAGCCCTGGCATTGTGAACACTGTAAGAAAAAAAAATCCCTTTTTTTTTTAAAGAATCTTTTAAAAAGATTTATCTTTTAAAGCATGTTGATCAGAAATCACAGTTGTACCTCTGCCCCCTTCATGGCCTCCTCAAGGGCACCCCCCTTGGGTCTCAGGCCTCTAGCCATCACCTCTTTTCGGGTGGGAACCTGTGTTCCTCTCCCTTCAGCCCAGAGTTTTAAGGCTGCATCCCCCTTGCAATTCATTGTGCTTGTCCCAGCAGGTCTGACTTTGGGTCAGTGCCTGTGGTTCTGCTTTCTCTCAGGAACAATGACAGAGGTAACCAGCAACCCACCAGCTTTCACAAAGCACAGTACGTACATTTATTTAGAACAAAAGCATTACAGAGAAAACTGTCTACATGCACATTAAACTTACCAGGTATTTCCCATCATCTGCAGAGGATCCTGGTAGGTCCTCACTTAAGTCTGACAGTTCTTTGTTCCAAAGTGAGTCTGAGGCTGAGTTAGAGCAGGCTGACTCTTTATACAGTTTGGAGGCTTTTATCTCCCAGGCCTCCTGAAACAGGTAAAACCAGTCAATGCCATTTCCCCCAGGGGGAGAATCTTGAAAGGGTTGTGTATCTACATAACCAGCACTGGGAATTTGCATTAATTACACACCCCCAATGATTCCAGAGTCCACAGGAAACCCACCAGTGAGCCAGGAACACAAATATACATACACTGCTTATTGATACAATAGGTTGGGAATATCCTATGTGCCCATAGCATCTGACACAACTCAATAAAATAGTCTTTAAAGTTTTCATGTTTGCAAGGTCTCACATCTATCATGACCAGAAACACGGCATAGGCCCACCAATGCTCAGTCAGTATTCTCACTCAGATATAGGCCTCTTAAATGATACATGGGTAAAGAGAAAATACCTTCCAGGCTTGCCATTTTTCTGTTAACAGCCAAGCTGAGTGCAGAGAAAAGATCCAAAAACCTCTATGATCTGTTAACGATCCATGACCACAGAGGCTACAATCATCAGCCAGACACATACATAAATGAGAAATAGTACTAATAGCCTTTGCCTCCAGAAAAACAAGACCTCTACCCATTTAGTAAAGAAGGATCTTCCTTATGTGCCAGTAGTTAGTAACATTTATGTCCTTTTCTCAGGCCTCTGGCCACTAGAAGACATCATAATTAAAAAACCAATGTTCACTTCAGCAGGCCTGATATTATACATCCAGAAGGGAGCAGAGCACACTTACTGTGTGTGTATGTGGCAGCACACAGCACTGTGGAAGGCAATGGATTCTAGTGCAATGAACATACTGAGAAGTGAAATAGTGATGAAGGGGCTGATTTTTAAAAGATTTACAGTTCTATTGAAGTCAATGTGGCTACTCACATTGTATAAAGTTAAGCAAGGGTATAAGTCTTTGAAGGATCAGGGCCTAAAAGACCACTTCAAATGCTTTGTCTTTTAGTCCTAGTTGTTTTGCTTAAGCATATGTGTTTTGGAAAATAATGTTCACCTTGGTAAACAACTGAAGTGCTCAAAGAGCCTGTTTAAGCAGTATTACCAGGGTTATAGATATTAGGTACAGTGTGTGTAAGAGAACTTGATGAAAGAAACTCACCCAGCAACCCTCATTGACACAAAAAAGCAAATCCTTTAATTTTCAAGCATCAAAAGGCACTTAAAATTTTTGAGGAAAGCACTTCATTTCAAAATAAGCACTCTGCTTCAGAAAGACAGCTGAAGTAGTCCAACATTTCAAAGATGAATTTGCTTCTGCTCTTTATTTTCTCCTGACAAACTTAAACCAAAGTGTTTGTGCGTATTTGAGACAGGTCTGCCTGCCTATTAACATTGCCTTCTGTTAGTTAAGGTATTTTATTATTTACTCAGAATTTTTTTTTACTTTAAATACATCAGGGGGTAGCTGCAAAAACTAGTATGTTTTATTTTTGCCCCTTATTGAAAAGCACACAGTTCCCCAACAAACTGAACCCCACATCAGGCAAATGCCTGAGGAAAAGTATGGTTCTTGCAGAATGCTATAGCAGCAAACTTGGTCTCTGTTGGGGACAGCAAATTCAAGAGTAAGGTTTGACTATGAATTTAATTTCATTTCTCTGACAATGGCCAGCTTCCAGCCCCTGAATTTTAAAGCTAGGCCCTGTTAGTGGGAGCAGCCCAGCTAACAGCAAATGCTGAGTGGTTACATGGGGGGAGATCAGGTTCTCAGGGAACCAGAACCCAAGCCAGGTTGGTTGGAATCCTTCTGTGAATACTATTGGAAATTAACTATAGGTTGGCTAGTGCAACAAAACACAAGTTTTGCCCTGCTGTTGAGCTACAGAGGTGCACCTAAACACATTAACGTGGGCCTGATCCAAAGTGCAATGAAGTCAATGGAAAAATTCCTGCTGACTTTAGTGGGCTATGGATCAGGTCCACTGTGAGCCAAGTATTTCAATTTGCTTCTATGTGTATTGTATGGAGGGAGATGAACTACACTGAACCATATGCATTTGCTTGAGACTACAAAGAAACTAAAAACTATTCATTTCAGGCCTGATTGGAGTCTCCCTTGACTTCATGGGGATTGGATCAGGTCCTTCAACACCATTCTAATTTCTGTTAATCATGCGTCTCTTGTGGGTACAGCTTCTCGGGTGTAAAGCCAGTTTGTTTCTACAGTAATCCAATTAGTTGCATACCCGTTCAGCACATCTGTTTAAATAGTTTATAACTGGCAAGGCACAGAGCTTTGGGCTTGATCTGGCCAGGTGCTGAGTTGCTTCCGTTTCCAGTGGCAGCAATGGGAGTTGAGAGGTCTCAATACCATGAAGGTTTCTTTCTGTCTGTGTGTTTGTCTCATCTACCTATTTATCATTTTATATCACATTCATCGCCATGGTATTGGGAGAGTCTTTTCCTTGCTGGTTCTTGTGCAATAACACAAAGCTGTAATGTTAGGGTTGTAATTACCAAAGAGGAATTCTTAAATCCCAACAAAATGTTGATTTTAGTGAAATAATAAACAAAAGAAAAAAGTTTTAATACTTGATTCTGTCAACCTTTCCCTCAGCCCAAAACTTAAATTTGAGGCCTAAAGTATGTGTTAATAGAGATGGTTAAATAATGTTAAAAGATTTCACAAAAAATGGAAATTTCAGTTTTATGTTATATATTTTAACAAAGTTTTTACTTAAACTTTTATTGCAATCATTTCCAAAATAATTTCTGTATCAAAAAATGAGGTTTCAGTGAGAAGATATAGTTTTTTGGCAAACAAAATTGTTGTATCATGCATTTAAAAATGATTTTCATAAAATTGTTGGTGAAAAGCTCAATAAAAAAATCACAGAAAATGTGAAAAATGGAAAATCTCAACAATTTTGTTTTTTAAAAAAGGCTGTTTTTTTTTTAACAAAAAATCTTTTTGTGTTGCAAAATTTCAATCAGCTATATCTGACATGGTTTCTTTTACTCTGTTGAATATGGTTATAGGGCACGTGCTCTTCTTGCCTTTTGTTCATATTACAGATGCAGATAGGATGTACCAAAACCATATAAATCAATTTATATCAATCAGACAATATCAGTGTATATTGCATGTATTCTTGGCTATACTGCATGTATATGTGGCTATAATATCATAATCAGACAAATGCATATGAGCAGAATTTAATTGACAAGATAACAGCCTAAAAATAACTAAACTCCAGAAATATTTTCCACCCGGTGCTAAACAATTAGATTTTAACATGATAATTTTGCAGTTAGGTACTTTCTCCTGCAAAAATCAGGTAAATTAAAATATATCTCTCCTGTGAGAAACCCACAAGTCACCCTTTTTAAGTTCTTTTGTTACTATCTTTAAAATTCTTAACTCTTGCATCATTGATTTAAGTGTCCTCTGAAATGTGTAATTGCAAAAACCTTTTGAAAATTAAAATGCTTACATATTTGTACCCATTCATTACTACTGAGGTGTTAAAATAATTTATTCCATTATATTAACGGTTGCTTGATGCATCAAAAGATAATTTGCCATGTAATTTTGTTAAACCTGAAACTGTGGCATATTTTCTTGATAATACCATTAATATATCAAGAGTAAATAAAATGTTTAGTGGTAGGCACATTAATTATTGCCTTCATCTACTGGTGTTTAAAACTAAGAAATAATTAAATGTGCTTTAATAAGATATGGTTCCGGGAAAGCAGGATCATTTATGAATTGCTAGAGGTGCATAGAGCTGCCTTTCCCTTGAGAGACGGAATTTATGCCGAACACCCCGCTGATTGTTCAGGAGGTAAAGAACCAATAGCTGCATGTACAGAGGTTTAATTTAAAGTGTGTTTCTCACTAGGCTGCTCACAACACTTAATTAAACTCTGCTGTTTTGGCAATGACAAATGCTGTAGTGCAAAAGGAACCAGAGTAGCAGTGACTGAGAAGCTTTTGTAATTTCTTTCATGTGCACTGGCAGCAAGATTCAGGTCAGAAAAGAAAGGAAGAATAAAAGAAGATTTATTTAAGGTGTTTGATGAAAGTTGCCACTTTTAAGCATCTGTTTTAAGCACCGTAGAATGTATCTTTACTTGAGGATTTAATCAAGCAATGTTTATGGATATTATGGCATGTGGCCATATAAAACAGTCTGCAGCCACTTCTCAGCCTTTTCATCTGAGCAAGATCTTGTTCATCTTTGGCTTATACTTAAAAAGTTAAAATAATAGAAGGTTCCCAGACGCTTACATTCTCCATTCATTACTTAGACAAAATTTCTGTTGACTTCAGATATGGGCACATCAATAACGTGTTTATGAATTCTGCACTCTATCTAAATAATGTATATATTTTAATATAAATACACCTCTACCCCGATATAACGCTGTCCTCTGGAGCCAAAAAATCGTACCCCGTTATAGGTGAAACTGCGTTATATCGAACTTGCTTTGATCCGCCGGAGTGCGCAGCCCCGCCCCCCTGGAGCGCTGCTTTGCCGCGTTATATCCGAATTCGTATTATATCGGGTCGTGTTATATCGGGGTAGAGGTGTAATTAAAAGCAATAGACCTATAATCACAATTTTTGGACAGATTGTGCTTTATTATTCAGTAATGTTTGTTAATTGACATAATTTCACTCATTATTAAATGAAGATCTGTTTTGCAGATTTCTGCTGTTAAATGGAAGGTTAAAATATTAGGACATATTTTGCAGATATATTAATCATTCTCTCCCCCCCCCCCCCATTTGTATATACATGACTAGTATGTTGTACTGTATGCTACATTACACTCTATACTGTATTTAATTATTTATTCCATATGTATATACATACAACTTAACATGGGAAATATAATGTGTATCACCATTATATAGTGCCTTTTAATTGAGATAAACAAAAAATCTGTGAAGCAGCATTCAGTGACAATACAAAAGTTTTTCTTTTCTCACTCTTACTAATCATAGTTGAGTGATAAATTCATAGAACAATAAAACACTTTTTGAGGATTTGTTTCACAATTTCTTAGAATAAGAATAAAAAGAAGTACTGTGTTTAAAAGCCCATGAGATAATAATAAACTATAGTTGTAGAGCTTGTTAAAATAGGACTTAAGGTTTTTTTACACAAAATATTACATCAAGGCAGAAAAATGGTTTAGAAATATTCCCTGCAAACTTTGTTTTAATTGCTGACAATGAATATGTTTGTGGCGATAGAGCGGGAAAGGTTGGCCACATTTAAAACTTTTCCTGAAATAGAACTGCTCATGTCAATAAAGTTAAGCAAGAGGATACATCATTGCAGGATCAGGGCCTAAGTAATAATCCCTCTTATTTTTATAGGGGCTGATAAGGAAACTGCAAGATGAAATAGTGGTATTGATTTCCTAGTTCTTCATGTGATGCTCCTGCTCCCTCTGAGAGCCTGCTGTTCTTGAGCAGAACACAAAAAATTCATTTCCCAATACTTCTGTGAAACCTTTAGAACTTCTCAAAAAGAATGCAGATATTTATATAAAATCATATCATTTTAATTGTTTTTCCCTCAAAAGGATAGTTTGAGAAATCCAAGTGTAAACATTTTTTTTCCTAATTAAGTTGACATTATGCTTTTTAATACTTCAAATGAATAAAATCTCATATGACTCTCCTATGGATGGTTATACTCTTTGATTTATGTGTGCTGTTTCTGTATTTGTCTGTCTTCTACAGTTTCTCCTGCCTTCTCTTTGCTGGGAGCAGGGCTTTTACTCTTTGCAACTACCATACTGCTTTCTATGAGGTCCTAGAGCCCTTTTCCTATCCTGATTCCAGTTAATCCCCCAGGTGACTCCATACCAGGTAATGGAGGCACATCAGATATTAATTTGGTCCTCTATATTTACCAAGGACCCCTCTTCTACAAAATCTCACTGATTAATTCTCTGCTTTTCCCAACCTTTTCTTCTCATACTGCCAATCAGCTGACGGATAAAATCCAATTGGATGACAAGAATGTCGCCCATGCTCTCCTTCTCCCTCACCAGCATTACCAGTAGGAACATAAACCACAAGAAGTTGTTTCATCATTGAAAGCTTCAAACCCACAGTGTTCAATCACACAAATCCAACTTCTTGCTGATACACTTTCTTTCTTCTTATCCATAGTGGTTCTTGAGCACATTTGAAGTATTAAGGTAAAACTTTATATAATGCCTTTTACTAGATATGGAGCAATTCAGCCAGGGCCTATTTACCCTACACATTTATTTTAAAACTCCAACAATAAAACCAGTCTATTCTAAATAGTAGATAAAAGGCAATGAAATTGATGAATGCCTTTTGGCAAGTACAGTTGAGCTGTCATGGGGTTTTATACATTATTGACACTGTCAGTGATTTCAAGGATTGTGGCTACAGCTGGGATATTATTATTACCATGTTGCAGTACTTCTGTTGGGAGGCTATTGCATAGTCACAGCTGGAAGTGTTAGTGGCATTTGATGTTCATGACCTGCAGTAATTGTACCATTTTATAACAGGAGTTTAGGAAATCCACAGTTAAGAATTAAACAGTCCCCAGCCAAGTGACTTAAGTTAGTAGGCAAGAGAATGGGGTCTGCAACAGTCAGAATTCAATTGCTGGCACTAAGATTGCATAGAGAGGGCATCATGAGGATAGAGTTCAAGCAGAGTAGCACCGATCTACTTGGAAATATGTGAATGATGTTTTTGCATTACTGTGCACCGTTCACTGTGTCCATTTGGACTGGATGCCAGATATCTCATATTGATGTTTGCTATCTGGTCTGCAAATAAAATGTTCTTTCTTTCACATGGTAGTAAATGTTTTGTTAAGTCTAGAGTTGTGTGGGTAGCAAATTACCTGCTCACTTGTAATAGTTCCAGCTGGTATTAAATTTAGAAAAGATTACAAACATATTTTTTCCCTGAGTGTTGAAATGATGACAAATGAGCTGTTAAAAACAAAATGGTAGTTTTCACCCCACAGCGTATGCTTTTAAAATGTGCAGGTTGCAGTATCATTCCAGTGAAGCACACTGTCTGATTACGCTGATATCTTAATGACATTGAATGTGTTTCATTAACTCGTTGTAGCATGTTACTGTGATCAACCATTTGCCCGGAAATTTTTAAGATGTAGCTGTTGTTGGAAACCACTATCAAAAGTCTTTTCTCTTAACAGTTTGGATGATGAAGCATTTAAACCTTTGGAGAGTAACATTAAAATGTACATACATCTAACAATCCACAATCGAGAAATTATCATAATAGCTCTCAAAATGGACAGAGGCAAACACTGCACCAAGAACGTTACCAGGGCTCCAATCCCCAAAACACTTAATCATGTTACTCAATTTTAGGGCATGTGAGTTATCCCACCCCTATGCAATAAAGCACTGTAGCACATGCTTAAAACTAAGGATTAGCTGAGAACTTTGCTGAATCACGGTTTGGGCTCCTGCATTCTTATTTTAACCAGACCCTCCAAAGACTTCCACCATGCAAAGATTATCCCTACTTATACAAGGAATCTGCAGGGAGTAGTAGAAGGAATAATCTAAGGGTTATAGCAGGTTAAAAGTGTGTAGGTGCACCACTATGCAAATCCTCGACCCATGCTACCTAAGAACAGTCTTCCACAGCTCCTATTACAGAGGTCTTTTGGAGATGCCTCTCCATAGGTTTTGAAGGAAACCAGATACCTCTGTTTTGGCAATTCTCAAAACTTCACTAAGTAGCTTCATGAAATATGGGCTTTAGTCATCAATATTTAGCTAGCTATCTAGATGACCTGCTCACCAGGCCCCTTCCTATTCTACCTATCACCTGAGCCCCTTTTATGAGCATAGTCTCTTTTTCTATGTTTTTTCCACATTTGGTAACCTGCAGAGCCTTTAAATATAGTAGTCACCTGGATCTATGAGGGGTTGACAGAGGATCCGTTTGAATAAGGATTGTAAATCTGGCCACCAGAGGCTGTCATGTAACCATAATGAGAAGCCTAATAAAACACCAAATACAGTATTTGTCAACAAAGAACAAGCGCCTCTGGAAAGGCACAGGAATTGGGAACAAGCTGAGTTTGTCACATAAATGTAGTGCCTGGAAACAGTCTGCTCATGCTGATACTACGGTACTGTCGGTACACACTGAAATGGTTTAGCCTACCCATACTTGGGGCTATTGGTACCAAGAGTCACAATGGAATATGAGGTGCTTCCTGCAATTTCCTTAGAAAAGCAGAAAAATCTTCTCAAAATAGACCCTAGCTTGATTGTTCCCACTTCCTTCATAGATGCACAAAGAGAGAAGGAACCTCCTCTCTCCTCTTCACCCCAACCGGTGCTGGGCACAGTTACAGCCCTGGGACATACCTGAGTGGATGGGCTAGTGCTGCTAATTGCTCTACTCTTATAGAAAAGTGCTTTAGAATTTAGTAGGCTGAATCCCATAGAAGTCTATAAAAATAATGCTGAAAACCTATAGAATAATATCCTTTCTATATGTTTGTTTTGAACCACTTTTATAGAAAGGAGATAATTATCTATTAAATCCTATTTGGCCAGTAATAAAAACCTATAGAAAAACATAATTCTCTGTTAAGTTCTATAGGACTTTCCCATAGTCACCTTAATGGGCCTTGAGCTGGCCATGGTTATAGGAGAGTTCGCTTCTCTCCTACTGACATTTTGCTGAAATAGCAAAATTATTCCTCTGTGGCTTTGACTACACTTGTGGCTGCGGTGTGTAGCTACACATGCCAGTGAAAGGCTTTGGCTGGGGGGAAGGAGTCAGGAAAGGCTCCAGCAGTAAGGAGGCAGCAGGACAATACACTGCTGAAAATAGCAGTGTAGACATGGGAGGCACAGGCTGGGCTTGTAGAGATACCCTAAGGCTCTGGCGTGTCTTTACTCTGCCTAAACAGTGCCTTGCTGTCTACACTGCTGTCTACACTGCTATTTATACCATGTCAGGGGGCATACAGTGTCTATACTCTACACAGTGCCATAATCACTGCTGCTGATACCAGGATCAGAGCATGCCGGGCCCTATCATTAGCACTGGTGCTACCGTGCTGGCCTGAAATAAAATGCCCATTAGAGCTTCATTTTGGCAATGCACATCCACACTGTCCCCAAAGGCTGGCTGTGACTTCACAACTGACCCCTAGGTGCACACATGCAAAAAGTATCACCCCTTGCTTTATGGCACAAAATGTGTGGAAGAGACTATCAGTAAAGAGAGCAGAGTGCAGTAGTATTCCATATTCATCAATATTTTAATTTATCTTAAAAGGAGAACTCACCCCAGCAGGAAGTTGTTTCCCTCCCCCCCCTCCATCTGCTGCTGTTCATTTTAAATATCCCCTTTTGGGAAAGCACTAAACAATTTAATAGAAAATGATACCCTTTCTAAGACTTTTTTGGACCATCCAGCATTTAATAGATAATTATTTTCCTGCTGTAGATTTCAAAAGGATGGCTCAACTATCAACAGAAAGGATCTTGTTCTCTATTAAATTCAATAGGTTTTTAGAGCAATTTCTATAGAGCCTTATTAAGTTAGGCTTTTATTAAATCCTATTGGTTTTATTCCCTGTTAAATTCATAAGAGGGTGTATAGTGTTAAAGATCCACACAGTGCTGTAGGGAACATAGATTAGACAGAATCCCAGCCCCAGAGACCTTGCACTTTAACTGGCTATATATAATGTCCATCTTTTGGATGAGACCTAAAATCTAATTTTGGGTCACTAGTAGTGAATATAGCACTGGTGATAGAGCTGTTTCAACTGGACATGGCATTTTTGCTTAGCTCCTGTCCTGAACTACTGGTGCTGCTGTGTACTGTTTAATAACTTCAGCATTTCAGTGGTGGTTTGAAGTTATTCCTATAGATCTCTTACCTACTTCATAGGTGTGCTGCAAGGCATAATCATTGTAATTAATGTTTATAAAGGCCCAGATTTTGAAAGACGTAGTCTCATCATTGCCTGTCACTTTTGAAAATGAGACGTACACTCCTAAATCAGTTAGGTATTGCAAGGCTGAGCAGAGCAACACCTAACTACCTTTAAAGATCTGGATCTAAGTGCTTTTAAGATTTGCCATGAAAAGTGTTATAATTGTAATAAAGGAAAATATGGGCAACAAATCCTTCATGTTGTGGGAGATCATGTACAGGATAGGCTGGTGAAACTCCTTGTCTGGTGCATTTTGGGTGGTTTGTGAGTCTTCCAAGTGTTACTGCTAATGAAATTTAGAGGCCCCCCGAATATTTTGTGGCAGAGGCTATAGTTAAAATGAGCATCCGCATGGATTATTACTAGGGCTGTTGATTAATTGAAGTTAACACATAATTAACTCAAAAAAATTAATCACGATTAAAAAAAATAATCACATTCATATGCTTTCAGAAGTCTTAAAAGAGCAACACTCCAATGCGGAAACTATGGAACCTGAACCATCAAAAAAGAACAATCAGCCTTCTGCTGGTGGCATCGGACTCTCATGATGAAAATGAACATGCATCAATCCGCACTGCTTTGGATTGTTATCGAGCAAAACCCATCAGCATGAACGCATGTCCTCTGGAATGGTGATTGAAACATGACGGGACATATGAATCTTTAGTGCATGTGGCATGTAAACTACGATAGTGCCATGCGAACGTCTGGACTCACTTTCAGGTGACATTGTAAACAAGAAGTGGGCAGCATTATCTCCTGCAAATGCAAACAAACTTGTTTGTCTGAGCGATTGGCTGAACTTGTAGGCGCTAAAGTTTTACACTGTTTTATTTTTGAATGCAATTTTTTGTACATAATTCTACATTTGTAAGTAGGGCCGGCTCTAGGCACCAGCAAACCAAGCACGTGCTTGGGGCGGCACAATTCCAGGGGCAGCACTTGCGCACTCAGAGGTTTTTTTGGTTTGTTTTTTGTTTTGTTTTTGTTGGTTGGTTTGTTTGTGGGCGGAAGGGGGGGGGGCAAAAAACCTAGAGCCGGCCCTGTTTGTAAGTTCAACTTTTATGACAAAGGGATTGTACTTGTATTAGGTGAATTGCAAAATACTATTTCTTTTGTTTTTTACAGTGCAAATATTTGTAATAAAAATAAATATAAAGTGAGCACACTACACTTCTGTAATCGAAAACAATATATTTGAAAATGTAGAAAAACATCCAAAATATTTAAATAAATGGTATTCTATTATTAACAGCGCGATTAATCACGATTAATTTTTTTTAATCACTTGACAGCCCTAATTGTTACACACGCAATGTAAGTAGTAGCCACACAAGTTAAACTTGTTAATTTAATATGTATCCTTGAATTTTTAAAGATTTGCATTTAAATGGATGTGCTGATTCTTTTCCCTCCCTCCTCCCTCTCTTTCCACTTTATCTGTCTCCTTTTTACATGCACACTCACAAGCTATTTGCCAAATATTCCACGGTACAGCAAGATATCCATGTTGATAGATCCCAAATTCCTGTTAGTTCTTAAGGTTGGAAGAGGTGCGATAGGTAGCCCATAGTATGAAGCTACATAAAAATCCCTGAGTAAATGCCAGGGAAACCATCCAGGAATAGAGCCTTTAATCTTTAGATGGTCTAAAAGGAGTCTGGTGACGTGAGGTGGCTTATTGCAGTCGGCTAATTTCAGTGCCTGTTGTATTGTTGTGAAGATGCCTCATATCAAATTGTTCTTTTCATGTTCTATTAGGGGGCAAAAACTTGTTATTACTTGTGATATCATTAGTTTGATATGCCTCCTTCAATTTCTTTTAAATCCTGGATGCTAAAAATTATTAAATTAAGAATTTTAAAAAATAAAAATGTTTTACATATATATATATATAATTGGAATTTCTATTTTATGTATGAACTTCACAGGTTGAGTGTACTTCTAACTGCAGCGTGGTTATTTGGACAGGCATAGGCCAGCTTTTTGGTGCTTGTGAGGTCACTGTTGTGCTGATTTAATATCCCCCAAAGCTTGGCTATTAAGAAAGCATGCTGTCTGGAATAACGTGCTGTCTGACTTCTTATAAAATACCATTCTTAGAAATACATTATAAGGAACCTTAACTCTCACTCATGAACTTTTAAAATGTATTATTTTATTATCTTGATGTTGGTATCTGAATATTTTATTTTAAGTGACACACTAAATTAGGGAATACTTTTAAAGGAGATTTTCAAAAAGTGGCTTTGCACCCAGCTCCTAATGAAAGTTAATATGCTTTGTGCCTTTGAAAATCTGTCAACCCTCCTCCCCCCAATATGTTTATTAATCGATAGGGTTTATTTTGGCAAATCACTTATTGTCCAGCTATGTCAGAAGAAAGGCAGGAGACAATGGATGTCGTTTAATTAGGCCACAACTTTAATCACTTAAAATATCTGGGAGTACCTGGCAATAACTCATACAATGCAGGTCATCATTATTTCCTTAATTGTTTCCACCTGTTTAGGGGGTGCTGCCCTCTCCCTTTTCCAACCTGGTCCCTGCCCTTCTGTTGCTGGGACCCCTGCCTGCCCATTGCTGGCTCCTCACTGCCTTCTCCTCATATAAGGGTTAAAGGGCTGAAAAGGAAGGGGGGTTGACTTCCTGCTGTATTAGACATTAGGAGCCCCCAAGCCCTCTTCCATAGCTTTCTCAAGGAGTGCTTTCCTCTAAATCCCCTTCCAATCCATTTTATTTGACCACCTTCCATAACAAGTACCTGCTCTGCCCACCCCACTGAATCCTGGACACAAAGGCGGATTAGGGGTTTGTGGGGCCCTGGGCCACAGCAAGTAGGGGATCCTTCCCATCCCTTCTGCCTGTAGTCCCTCCCACCCTCCCCCAGCACTCCTGCTGGGGAAATGGGGTTGGGGCACAGGGGCTCTCCCCGCCTGGCACTCCTGCCGGGGAGCCATGTCAGGGCGAAGTGGCTTCCCTCGCCCACCCTGCGCTCCTGCCGGGGAGCAGGGGCGAGGTGTGGGGGGTGCCCATTTTTCTGGGGCTCCCCAATTGGCCGGGGCCCCTGGGCATGGGGAGATTAGCATAAATGGGAAAAAGGGAGATTAGCATAATGTATACAGCGAATCATGAAGAAATCTGGTTCTACTGAGTCCATAGGAAGGAGGGTGGGTGTTTCCAGCCCAACCCCAGTTAGAGAAGGCTTCCCTGGAACTGCCTAGGGTATAAATACCCCCTGCTCCCCAGTCACCTGGAATGGCGATTTCAAATAGCATATAAACCAATGGTGCATAGCGAGAAGAAAGTAATGGGCCAGTGTTAATTGCTGGGTATAAATACCCCCTGCCCCTCCCTCACCTGGATTGGGCACACCCTGTTTCTCCTTGCCCTGTCCAAGTAAACCTTCCCCTACATCCCAATTATAGAAGAGCCCTTATAAGGGTAACAACCCGTTTTCCTGTAGCCAGCTGGACAAAGGACCTGCTGCATACAGTTGCGATGAGCACATTATTGCTATTTCTTGAAAATAACTTTGCATATGTAGTTAAAATGAGGAAAGTGAATAAAAGCTATGGATTTATGGTAAATTTATTAAAGTATTGTGGTCTTGCATTTGAGGTTTGTTCACTATGTATCACTAATCTGTACCTTTTTGGATACTGTAACTTTGTCAGATGCCTTTTTCATGGTGTTTATAATTTGAGATTACTGATGAGAGAATAGTATTTACTTTGTGCCAGGTTAAGATTATGATGTTGGGATGAAATATGTATTTCTTTGTACCGATAAGGGTAATGAATATATTTGGGCCTGATTTTGAAAACAATTACACGTGTGTGTAACTGTACTCACCTGCGGTCAGTTCTATATGGGGCTATTTGCAGGCTAGGTATGTACATTGTTGTCAGCACTCTTTCATAAATTAACTTATTTTGCTTTGGGAATTTGCAAGGATATTTGTTTGCATTCTTTTTTGTATGTTTTTTCTTCTTACATCTTTCAGTTTTCTTTTGTAAGTAAATAGAGATACAGGTCAGATCCTCAGTTGGTGTAAAGGATGCACCTTCATGGAGTAATGGCGATTTACAGCAGCTGAGGATTTGACTCACTCTGTGCGTGTGTGTGTGTAAATGCGATGGAGGGGTCACCAACTATGTCCTTAAATAAGTAGATGAAGCTGACTAGGCTACAATGATTGGAAACTGTCTGACAATGGAAAAGATTGATGGAGGAGTCACTTCTAACATCAAATACAGAACACTGATTACCCCTAAAGCTACACAGCTTCTCTCTCTACTTCGCTGTAGGGCCTGGAACTTTCCCTGCTCCTAGATTTGAAACTCCCCTAATCCCCCGTCTGCTTGGCTTTCTGCCACAGACTTAAAGAAGTGGTACACATATCCTCACAGAAATCATATTCTCTAGCAGTTTTAAAATTCTTGTTGTGGAAAGAATCTGCCAGCAAAAATCAACTGTTTACAAACAATACATCATCTTCAAATGTTTGTATGGATTGTGGAAAGTACTTGTTGATGGGAGCTCACTGTATACAAGCAGTACATCTTTGCTGTGGCTGTTGAAATAAGTCTTCATTGACAGAGACTGGCAGAGAATATATTCTCCATTGGCTTCCTGACTTCTCCATCAGTTCCAATGAGGGAGATTCATGTCTGGTTTTCAAGTAATTACAATTTCTTAAACATTTTACTATGTCTGACCTTGAAAACTGTCTGTTGTACAAGCCAACTTAAAAATCGCTCCGATCAGTCTATCAGCATTTATAAAGCACTTACCATCCTCACGTAGTATCTGAGCACTGTACAGGGATTACACAATAAAAATCTGATGATGATTTGGATTTTGTGTTGTGATTTCATTGGGCTGAAAGAGGGACACAAAGAGACATGATATATTTCAAAAGGGAACCATTATGTAGTCTTTTAAATCCTAAAACAGGGCCGCCCAGAGGGGGGGCAAGTGGGGCAATTTGCCCTAGGCCCCGGGCCCCACAGAGGCCCCCACAAGAATATAGTATTCTATGGTATTTCAACTTTTTTTTAATGGAAGGGGCCCCCAAAATTGCTTTGCCCCAGGTTCCCTGAATCCTCTGGGCGGCCCTGTCCTAAAACATACTCTACCAAAATAACTAATAGATAAGCCTTAACTAGAGGCAGTATTTATGCAATTGTTATCATTTAAAAATAACTTGGAGAACTACACACACAATTTTGAAAGTCCTTTATATAGTAAACACCAGTTTTGGGAGAGATTCTACTCTCTACTGTTGGTATACAAGAGAGGAAAGAGGGCATAGAGACCTCACCTCCCTCTCCCACTGCACAGGTAGCACGCGAACATTTCTCCATAGCACTCCAGGAAGCATTGAAAGGGAAGGTACCTTGCTGACCTGCACACCACAACTTTAAGGAGGTGTGGTCTGCCAGTTAGGGGCATGTTGAGCTCACAGCCAGAGAGTATGTATGCTGTAATCTGCTGCATATGCCAGCCAAGAACAAACACTGTTCCTTCCCACTGTAAGACTTAGCAGAATCCTATCCTGTCAACATGGAATCTTGTAGCAGAGCATGTATTTGTCACTATCCCTGCCCCATCTCACAAAGCCGGCCAGGGGAAGGAAGACAGACACACACACACACACACGTAAATGAAAACATCTACATGGAATCTATAAGGCTAAAGTTCTGTTTAAGACAAATTTAAAACCGATAGCCTGTCTTTAACAACTACCACATGACTGAAATAGTAAGGAATGCTCTGTCAAGCTCAAATTTTAGTGTCCTGAATTTTTCTAGGCGACATTAGACCTTCTAATAGTAGTTTGTGTTTAATTTACTCTGTAGTGATGGGGAAAGAAACAACCCATTGCCAATAGTACCGATTCATATTTAAGAGATGATAATTCTTTCTTTCTAAATGAAGATTTTAGCACCATATTTACCCCAGAAATATTTCTATGATTTATTGATATTAATTATGGCTGTAAATTATTAAAACTAAAAGAGTGAACACCAGCTGGATGTAGAACTTTTCTGAATTTTCGACTCGAAAGATGGGGAATCAGCTGAAGGCTATATAAAAGTGAGATGCATTCATTATCAGTGGGCTTCCTGCCCTTATGCTATAACTGGGAACAGTATCAGTTACATGCTATGGGCTTGATCAACTCCCACTGAACTCACAGGAAAGACTCCTATTGGCATTAACGGGAGCGTGTTGGAGCAACATTCACCATAGTGCAGAGGGCTGGTGTAAGGTTCTTTTCCCACTTAAGTCCTATGGTAGGAGGATGGGTGGAGTGGGGCATAAAGGGAGCCTTGTACCTCAGCATGCTGTGAAGAGGAACTCTGCACTAACACTGAATGTTCTGGTGCTAAGGATGAGGGATTGACAATGTGCCCGGGGAAAGGCTTGGACTACACAGTTCTAGTGGACAAGAACCCCTTCCCAAAGGTCTGACAGCTGCTATTCTGACTCATTGACTTGAGCAGCATCCAGAAAAGGGTTGCCCCACAGCTCTGGGGCCTGCTACTAGGTGGGGCTGGAGTTTTTCCACCTTCAAACCAAGCATTTCAGAGCTGCATAATGCGAGATTACTCACCCTTTTGGTGGCACCTGCAAATTTCACCCCACCTGGGTTGCTGAGAAGGGAGTAAAGGCCTCAGCGTAAACATAGCAAGTCGGTTCATTAAAAATAAATAAAAAGGACCAGCCTTCACTTTCAGCCCAAGCTGCTACATGTGACTACTACTTTGGCACACAATAAAGCAAGTAGTTGTCGTAGCAACTGCCACCATTTCATGGTAGGTTATTCAAATGCTGTGGCACAGAACACTCTTGTTAAAAGAATTGTGAATCCCTCTGTGAGAGAAATGTTTACACATTTCCAACAGACGTAAATCGGAGTTATTTCCCTACATTTTTCTGCATTCATCGTGTATGTGTCTATGTGTCCAATAATGCCCCTTCTCTCAGGGTCTAATTTATTGACATAAGACACAAAACAAAACTCAGTCCTGGGGCTTCTCTCCTCCCCCTCAGTCTGCTCTTCCATGCCGTGGCAAGGCACGCTCAGCCCTACCTGGCTAGTGTTTTCTTACTCCCATGGAGTCAGCTATTCCTGGACCTCAGTTGTCTTCAGCCCGATGGTTCTGGCTTTCAGACCCAAATCCTACCCTTTGGCCAAGGGTCTTGTGCAAGAGGCTTCTGCCCACTGCAGCTGTTCTGTAGTCTCTGCCACAGCTCCCTCTGATTGCCTCTCTGCACACCCTCCCCCTTCGGTAACTTCCTCCTGCTCTTATAAGGAAATCTGCTGATCCCTTCTCCAGTGGGCCACCTTAGTAACCAAGGTTGGCTGGCTCCAGGCCTCTAGCTGTTAAAGGGGCAAGGCACCCTGTTACATGATGGTAAAAGCACAACACATTTTTTTCTTTTTAAAAATTAACTATGGATATTTAAAAAAAAACAAAACTTTTTTTTTAAACTTTTGCTTTATTAGTTGTTTGGGATAAATCCTGCTTCTTCCACAGCCAGAGAGGGCCCCAGGTGCCATTCCACTGCATCGAAGAGGCCAATTTTGGGGAGCCGTCACTGGGGGGTCAGTAATCTGTGTGTCCTCACAGTCCAACTCTGGGATGTCTCACTCTGCAACTTTGCTCAGAGTTTTAATGGGGGGTGGGCTGGGGAGGCCAGGACAGCACCAGGCTAAGCCAGTAGAGGTAAGGGGTGGGGTTGGTGTATCTGTGGATCTATTGGCCTTATTGAGACTACAAAAGGTTGAGGAAGTTTTCATGGCCTCTTCTGGAAGGCACTGAGAGGATTGGACATGAATACTGACTTCAGTGGGACTTTTGCATTACAAAAAAGTTTGCAAAATTGGGCACTAAGTTTGCAAAAGCAGAGCTCAATCATTGATTCCTTATCAGGACTTGAAATGAATGGGAAGGGAGTCTTGCCTAAGTAATGAGTGCAAGATCAGGCCCAGATGGAACAGTAAAGAGGTGAACCTGAGAAGATTTAGACACTCAGCTCACCTAAACTGCCAGATGTTCCAATGCTTCTCCAAACTGCCTTGGGTTTAGAAATAGAACTGCAATCTTGAATTTACTCAGACTTAACAGTTTCAGCAGGAGACCAGTCCTCCTCACTGGTTTCAGTACTTCAGTTTCATGCTGAAAGCAGGAAAGGCAGAGGCATATGTGATTTTTCTTTTATTAAGTTTACCAAATTTTTTTGAAGCTCAAAACTCCATCAAGGTTCATTCTGAACTTCAGCATGAGCTTCAGGACAGTTCATATTTTACTTCAACTGAGTCACACTTTCCTGATCTGAAAGATCAGGGTTTATCAGGCAGTCAGAAGGCTATTATGTTACAGCTCATGTGCCTATCGAAGGCAATGGGAATTTTACCACTGATTTCAGTGGAAGTAGGAGAATGCCTTAATATATTAATTACACATCCAGACACAATTTAGGGCCCTATTCAGCCATCTTTCTGCATGTTGAATTCCCACTGAAGTCAGTGGAGGATTTGTGCAAAAATTGATAAGCTGTAGATTGAAGTGGAGCAGGTGAATTTTAAACCCAGCTCTGTCACTGATTTACAGTGTGTGGCGTTGTGCAAATTACAAAACCGTTTCTCTCTCTTAATTTCCCCAACTGCAAAACAGGGATAAAATACATGCCTCAAGGGCGCTGTGAAGAATAACTGGTTAATTTTTATTCAGTGATTTGGAAATATAAGCACTATTGCTAAATGTGGCTCATATAATATACACTCAAGGTAAAATTCACTTTACCCATACAAAGCTCCAGTAAACCCATGAAATCCACATACCATCAACATGGGTGCTCGGGGCCTCACATGGTAGTTCCAAGCTTTTCAATCTATAAGCTGTATTATTTATCATTATCATTTATCCCTTTGACAGGACTATTCAACAAAAGTCAACTTACCTTGTTCCACAATAAGAACATAATTTGATCAAATTAAATTTAAACAAGATAAAAAATTATAGAAACGTTCTTCACATATGGACTTTTAAATGGAAATCATATAGTTCAGTGGCAAAATATACCTTATGCATGTTAACTATAAAGCACATGAAAAGAGGAACTGTAGTGCCTCAGTTAGTATGATCTTCAATCTGAAAATAAATATAGATATATTTACATTTTGGCAAAACTAAAACCATCTGATCCATAGTAATATAGTACTGCTCCGAAAAATTTAAATAATAATAAATATTGCTTGCTGAACAATATTTTTGAAGGTGCTTCCTGTACTTTCATTGAAGTTAATAAAGAAGTCACAAATAATTCTGCCCACTTTTGTCCCAAAGAGGATCATATTTAATGCTCCATTTAATTTGCTCAAATGTCAGGGAACATCAAAAGAGGAAATTTATTGTATTAGTCACCGAAAGAGATATAGTAGGAGCATGATGCTATCTAAAGATGATTAATAAGCAGAGTTATTGATTTTGCAAAGTCAATAAATCCAGCTGTTCAATTGATGGTATTAGTAGAGGGAATAGTTTAGTTTATTTGCTACTATGAAAATCTGTCTGTCTGTCCTATTTATTTATTTATTCATTCATTCAGTCAGTCATTTTACTAGGAATGGCCAAACTAGTTTTTAAAAGAGACACTGCCTTGAATTTTTACTCATCTGGTCTGAACGATTGGGATCGCTTAGACAAATTTGTGCCTCTGAAAAGGGTGTGGTATTTTCAATAAGCCAGCTAGGGCAGCCATTCAGGTAGCTTATGCTAGAACTGTCACCATGACTTCTTAAACAGATGACAATTGTTGGATGGAATTTGATATATTTTAAAACGTCTCAGGCCCTGATTCTGCAACTTGATGCACAGAGGTGGCCCCTTGCACCTACATGGAGAGCCAGTGAAGTTAACGGGGATACATGCAGGCACAAGAGGTCTGTCTGCTTCGAGTTATTTGCGGGACTGGAACCCTAATCTTTTTCTGTGACTAGGCTTTCCAATAGTGTGTCCAAATCTGCTAGGTAATGTTAGTGCTATTTAATGTTTCATTCTATTTAATGTTTCTTATGTTGTATATTTTTAGTCCTGTAAACAGTGTTAATAGTTATATTGTAATTATAATCCTCTTTGACATTACCATATTGACAGGTGTATCCTCGGAGAATGTCTCCTGGAGGCATGTTACACAAAAGAGAATGAAGCTATTATGGACAGAGTTGCACAGGCAGGCTGAGAGCACAGAAGGACCCTAGTTTTGTTTGAAGTTAAGGACAAGGAGAATGTTCCACTGCAATGTGCCCAGGAGGTTGCATGCCCATTAGGTTTCAGACGAGCTGAATGGATATAAGATTGAGACACATGGAAGAGAAATCTGTGATTGTGCATGAATTGGGTTGAAAACAGAATTGGGGGAGAGAGATCTAGAATTACATATAAAGTAAATAAATGTAAACAAAGGCTCAAATGAGTGAGTTACATACTCCATCTATTAGAGATTTTTTAAAAAAATTAAGATTGCATTAGCCTTCCACCCACATGAACAGTATTTGTTGTTGGTATTTATTATTGTTGTTGCTTTAATATTTTGAACTTATATGCAAAAGCAACTTTCACCTGAGTATCTCAAAACTTTGTCCCTGTGAGATGGAGAATGAGCCACAGAATAGTTAAGGGATTTGTTCAAGACCACATAATATGTCGGTGTTAGCACTGATAATAAAAACTTGGTAGCACAGAACACTCCCTTCTTCCCTTTTTTCCCCGCTCCAACTACTAGACAACATTCTCTCCACACTCAGTCAGACAGCATGTTCCTCTCAAATCTCCCTTATCACTAGTGGTTCATAGTTTCACATGGTTTAGCATGTCTTTAACAATTTCTCCAGTGTTAGGCACAAACAGATTTTCCTTAGCCTTTCATCCCAACCATCTCTTTTCATCTTCCCATTTTTCAGCGAACATGGACAATAAAAGCAAAAACAAAGAACCTCCCCTCCCCAGTCATGCTTACAGTGCAGCAGGGCAATGAGGTTGGACTGTGACGTTTTGATGAATGTTGGTGCAGTGGCAACTATCTGAATCACTTTTAAAGGAACAAAATCCAAGGCTTGTGATGTTTATAAGACAAAGATACTGTTTTTATTTGCAGGTTGATTCTCATAATAGCAAAGTCAAGTTCTACCACTTACTATATTTGTCACACAGTGGCATGAGTAGTAACTCTGTTCAGTAGTTACTAAGAAACCTAAAGGAATACGGCATTTGGAATCATAAAATGGAAAACACTAACTGATCTCAACACTTTCTAAAATCCTCTCTCCTTTGCATTCTCTCCTTGAGGCCTGAGTTTAATACTCTAATTTCTCATGTACAGTTGTGTTACTGATAGAAGAAATAATTAAGAATACTCATTTGAGTTTTTAAAAGCTTTTGCTTCAGCTGTGCTCATTGCTCCTTTTGTGATTGCTTTCTGAGCACTTGAACAATGAAGTTTTACTTGCAAAAATGTTCACCTAAAATTTGCAGATGGAGTGATAAAATATAGATGGAGTGATAAAATCATGAGGACAGGATCCTTATGCAGAGTGATCAGGATCACTTGCTAAACTGAGCCCAATGAAACATGTGTTTTGCAGTCAAATGCAAGAGTTCAGGACATACATATAAGGTGGGGGCTGGATCATGTAAAGCAGCAACTTCAACGAGAACTATGGGATTACGATAGGTAACTGACTGAACCTGAGCTCCTAGTGTGATATTGTGACCAAAATGGATAGCATAGATATATGAATAGAGGAATATAGAGTAGCATTAGGGAGGCTGTATTACCTCTGAATCTGTCATTGGTAAGACTACTTCAAGAATGTTGAAATATTGGAAAGGGTTCAGAGAAGAGCTGAAAGAATGATTTGAGGTCTGTAGAATTCATTTTACAATGGAAGGTTGAAGAAGAACTTGTTTTCAGTATCATCAGACAAATAATATATATCTGTCATGAAAAACAAAGGCCCAAAAACTGAACTCTCAGATATTCACATAATTACCCCCATAGGCCTGTTTTGACAAGCCAAAAGGGTGTATTTATTCCAATGGTGTTACTTTACTGAGGTAGTTTAGCACAAATTAAAAGGCCTCCAAGACAGAAGCTAACACGTTTGAAGCCATGTTAAGCAAAGAGCCTAGGCTAAAACACAGCCAGCAAAAATTATTGCAAATATGTTAACCTGCAGCTTGACAGGGCTCTTCAATCCTGTTAAAGTAACATAACTAGAAAACACACCCCTTTGCCCATTAAGACAGGCCTGACTTGAAGAATCCCCTATCCTAAACCAGTTTTGTGTCTTTATCTTGGGCATTAATCTCCAATGTGGAACCTTGTCAAATGCCTTTTTGAAAATTTAAGTATACTGCATCCACTGAATTTCCCTTATCTATCATGGCAGTAATATCTTCAAAGAACATGGACGGATTAGTTAAACATGACCTCCCATACTGGGATCCATGCTGGTTATCCTTAATCACATTGTACTTTTCCAGGACTTCTCTCACTGCCTCCCTTAAGAGAGTTTCCAATATTTCCCTTCTCACAGATGTTAAACTTGCTGGTCTACGGTTTCCTGGCTTGTCTATTTAAAATAATTGAGTTATGTTTGACACTTTCAAATCCTCTGGAAGCTCACCCAAAGCTTGTGAGTTCTTTAAAATGTTCATTAAAAAATCACCAATTTCCTTGCTTTTCGTTTGACATTACATTTTCATTATCTCCTGACACATGCGCTCTATTCTCATTTTTAAGTGGCTAAATCAGTTTTTATATTTTGTCTATTGTGTATATATAGTTGTAAAATCCCACACTGTTGACTGAATTTTTTTCTGCCAGAATGACAAGTGTGATCACTGTGGGGAAAGGGTGTGCACTGTCCTTTGCCTTGCACTATATAATTTGGAGGGTTGAGGTCTTGCCTGATGCTAATGAGCTTTGTATTGCCACAAGGAGTCATAAGCCCATTTCAGGAGAACCCAAACTTCCTCAGCCAGGCTGTCACATATCTTTTTAAAGAAATCTATTTATTCAGCAGACTTCATTAAATGCCTTCTGAAGCCTCGGATATCATGTTAAGTTTATATGCCCTCAAAGTTGTTTTAACTTGTTACATTTTTCATAGTGTAATTCTTTGAGGTCTGTCTCTCTCTGTGTGGGTGTTCAGAAGCTGACATGCTGCCAGGCAGTCTTGGAAAATCTACCCACCCTTAGAAACATCAGACAGCTCCCACAGAATGTTCACTGGAACCCCTCCTGACGTCACTGCTAATTAGATCATACACTAGATATTGCCATCAGGGAGAAGACTGATCTAGAGGACCTGCGTGTGTGTTGGGGCGGGGGAGGGGGGGATTTGAGGGGAGTAAAGTGGAAGGCCAGAAATACTGGTTTGTTATACCGTAAAGCAGATAATGTCTCCTGAATCAGTATTAGTCTCAGTGGGCACTGAACCGTGGAAGCTTCCAAGGCAGGCACCCAAGGAGACCTAATCTGGTGGAGAATAGAGACATTAGTGAGCATGTTTCTTAATAAAGGTGTTCTTATCTCAGACCTTGCATGTGTACTGTGGGTTTCTGCAATACCCATGATAAGTAGTACTCCTTGTTTCATTGAATAGCACAGTAAATAGTCACATAAAACCCAGATAATGTGATGGCTTGTAAGTTAAAGCCCCAGGCAATCTTATCCCTTCTCTTGTCATGTCCCTTATACTTCTAGGGCAAGTCCTTTGTCAAATAGTGCTACATTTTAAACCCTGGACCAATGAAAGAGGTAATGTGCACAATTTCACCATTTCTGCATCCTTTTTTTTTTTTTTTACACTTTGTATTTCATTATTAACTGAACTATTTTTTCCTTCCTTTTTACCTTATTCTATGGATGCACTAACAGCAAATCATTTCACCAGCAAAGTCATCTATTTGATGAAAGTACAGAGGAAAACATCCATGTTTGACTAACTTTAGAAGTGAAGATGTTAATTATTCAGCAGTAGAACTGCTCTTACCTTAATACTGATGTTTAGGCAGATACCATATTTATCTTAAAGTACCCCAGAGCGAGGAACCTGTGAAGAAGACAGTTACCTTCGGAACCATATTTATCAAGTAAATAGCTCAGAGAAGGATACTGCCACTTACATCTTTAAAATACAAAAATGCATGCATTTCACTATTTTGTAAATGCCAGAGAGATGCAGCATCCGTTAGAGTTAACGGTGCGGCACTTTTGTGTTCAGTAGCATGAATCATTAATCATGAGACAGGCCATATTCTTGTACTGCTTCTGCTTTCATTACTTGGCCTAATTAAACAGTTCTCTGAACTGGAATCTCAGATTCCTCTGTTACAGATTATCATTAATTATGGTGAAAGTGCTCAGAGATGTTGGACTCAATTATATTCTGCTCAACTCTGGCACTGTGTGATTCATTGCACAGCCTGCTTTGCAGATGTACTCTTTTCTTATCTTGCACTCCCACTTTTGTAAATTGGGCTCTGCCAGCCAACAAACTAAGAGTTATGTGCTGCGTTTTCATTAAAAACATGTTGCAGAAGCACAGACCAATTAAGGATTTTGTATTTTATATAGAGTGATGAGATGAACACTGGATTCTGGGAGAATTAGTTTAGAAAAGAAGCAATCTCAGTTTTCCATTGTATTGCTAAATTTGTGTACTTTGCTGTTGTGACTTCAGTTGTTTAAGTCTTTCGTTTGGATTTTTCCTCGTATTTCTTTTACATAACTTCTAATAGGAAAATTTAATCTGCATCTTTATTAAAAAAAGATAATACTTCAAAAGATGACAACTGCAATCTCTGTTGTTTTAAAATATTGATAAAGAAAACTTTCAAAAACAATGAACACATTTCCCCATACATAAAACCACAACGTAGAGATTTCTCAGTTAGTGAGTACCATATGTTTAGCAATATTTACAATATGAACAGCGATAATACTGTGTAGTGTTTTCAAATTTTTATTGTAATCAAGTCAGGTAGGGATTTATTTTTAGTTGTTTGTTTGTAATATGTGCTTTAAAAATGGTAACTAGAAAGTAACATTAGCAATAAATATGGCCAGTTCATGTTAAAATACTGATATCAACAACTTTTAAATCTATTATTTGTGTCAGATATAGCTTAGTGAATTAATACTATGAATATGTTTGTCTCTTTTGTTTTTTGCTCCAAGCAATCATGCCAAAATTTAAAAATACTGAAGATTTTGTGAACATTAGCAATAAAAAATATGATCTAAAACTACACTGCTCTAAAACATAAATAGAAAATAACATTTTGTTTTTATTTATAGTCATTTTGGCTTTTGGTATGGGGACCAGACTTTTAAAAACAGTGATCATGCTGAAAAACTGTACCTCATGAATATTTGTAAAGTGGCATAGTGGTAAATTAAGTCCCATTCCATTGGGTAAACAAGTATTATAGTAAAAATGATGCAATGTGACCTATGGATGAAAAATCTAAACAAACACCTATATGTCATTTTTGACTTTCAAAGTATCCATTGAGAAGTTTGTTGGGATTTGATTCCTTACATGGTTCATAGTATGGACTTTAATATAAAAAATAATGTTGCGTTACACAATGATCAAGTATGCAAACACATTTGGGAATAGCACAGACAAGCTACTCCTCATGCTTTTCTTTCATGAATTCTAAACTAATGTAGAAGTGATCTGCTTTAGAGCTCAGCTGTTCATAAAGTAAAATAGATTGCCAACAAAATTGCTTATACTGTACATTGTCAACATATAAGTATTTACAGATTGCAGGTTAACATGGCTTACATGAGAGAGTCTAGGTTAGGTAAAAGTTTTAAAATTCGGAGTGTGGAGAATTTATATTCATCATCCTCTTTAAACCAAGCACAAGATGTATTTTTACTGATACATGATTAGCTAATTCACCTGCAGTAAGTGGATTTCTTTTCCCCATGTCAATATATACTCTCTGGATTTTATCTACAGGTAGATTGAAGCAGAGAGTTCTTGATTAAGTTATCATAAGAGCAGCACAGTTTGTACTTCATATATGATTGCAGTAGCAAAATATATCTAATATATAAATAATTTGTGGTGGCGCTAACAGGAACATTGGGTTTTCACAATACTCTTTCACCTGCAGAAACATGGGTTCAAAATCCTTAGGTCACATATGAAAATGAGTTTGGTTGTCTCATTCTAGTCCCTGTTTGCTCAGATCATAACATCACTACACAATCTGGCTTGATTGGCAGCATCTGCTTGATAGAGGCCTAGGACATGAATAACAGGCCCCTTCGAATAACAGGTCAGGTTTGAGATGCATTGGCAGAGTTTTACGTGCAAGCTTACATACAGCCCATTGGTACTATGCTTGGTTCTTACCAGCATTGTTGATCTCTCACTTTAACAACCACCACATTTACTTTGCTTAAAATTCTTTGTTTTAAAGAAATGTATCAGTTGTTTTTCCAATATACCTATTGTCTGATAAGTGTGTACTTAATGAAGTCAGAGCAATTTCAAATGTTATATTATTTGGATATTCCCAGGTTGCTTGACACCAGGAAGTATATACTGTTTTGGTGATATTCTAAATGAATGTGTTTGTATTTATAGTTGCTCACAGAATATCTGTCTTTCATGACTGCTTGTCAGAAAGAGAGCTGAATTAGAACAATACCCAAAGAGTTCTAAATGTAAGTCTTTGGGCTTAACTGTTTGCAGACTCACAAATCCTACAGTAGTTGCAGGTTTTAATATATATGAAAATCAGTAGTCTTGTATCTCTGCATATGTGCCTTTTGTAATATAATTTTGACAGATGGTGAGCTGGATAAATCTAGCTCCTCACTATAGAAAGCCTTGGCTTGTACTCTCCCAAAACTTGTTTTTAAAAGGCCTTGGTGTTCATTTATTTTTTAAATACAGATCCTTTTGGGCCTGATTTTGTTTTTATTTTCCATGTAGCTCCCAAGTATTTCCACCCTATATTCATTTCCATATACAAATTTTACCTGAGATATGACTTTTGTCTTTGCATAATGCCACTGCCTATGTTAGTTTACATCTCTCCTTATTAAAATAAATGTTACCCTGATCCTGTTTGCACCAACAAAAATTCTGACAACAATATCTTACTATATAGGGGGAATAAAACATCCCAACCAGGAAGCAGTTTCCTCTCCTACCAGCTCCAGACAGACTGCTCATTGAAAATGTAATACACTGCTGCCATGTCACAGGTCAGCTGGCAAATGGCAATCTGAATTTTAAAAGGAATATGAATAAAATTCTGTTTTATTTTGAAAATGAACTTTGTGCCCTCCATCATGAATCCAATATATGTCTTAATCTTCTATGCTCTTGAAGCCTGCGGCTCCTGGCTGAGTCCTTTGACTCCTGAACCTAATAAGGAAATAGGTTGTTTTCTCATCCTAGTCTCATTTTTAGAAGGGCTGAAACAAACAGTCCCTATTTCAAATGTAATTGACAAAGCATAAAAACATGTGTGTTATGTAATTTTAGGTTTATGACAGAGCTCAGTGCTGGGATGTTTTATTTTAAAATTTGATTAAGATGTTATACCTTTGGAAATATGCTGTCAAGATTCAAAATCAAAATTTACCAACTGTACTATTTCATGTTTACTTTGGAACCGTACACGCAAAACTGATAAGGGGGATGAAACAGATAATAGTACACTTCAATTGGGACCATTTTCATTTAACCTGGGCATTATTTACAACCAGATATTGACAGCTTTGTATTTGTGGGAATTGGTGTTATTTAAAAATTGCTGGGGGTTTTTGTTTCTTGTTTTTTATTACAGTTGGGTTGATGATGTTTGCTCCTTTTGAAGGGCTTTTAATTCATTTTTGGGGTACTCCACTTGTAATGCATTTAAGTATAAGAATCTAGAAAAGAGGGCAGGTCCTTTCTCTGCCTAGAAAAATAGAATTTCTATTCCTGGAACATTCCCACTCCCTTCTCCCAAAAATGATATAGTGCCAGTCAGTTTAACTGATTTATAATTTCCTCTTTTGTTAAGAGAATCTGAGAAGTGTGCCCTTACCTTCAAACATACAGATGTGCATGGCTTTTAAATAAGTGTAATCAGGCATCTCAGTGCTTTTCTGCTACCTTATCTTGAAATCACATCTGTGTAACATCAGAGCCTAGCTGATCAGCTCTAGGAAATTAATGCTGGCATTTTCTTGGGCTAGGGAACTTGTGTGCCTTTTCTTTTTTAAGCTAGGAGATGTTGATTTTCTACATTAGCTGGCAATGTGTATGTTTACCTAAAGGTAGAATGAGTGCTTCTGGGAAATACAGGACTTCTCTCCAGTTTTAAACCAGGATATTAGTGTACATCAGATAACAAAGAACAATTAAAAAGCTATCTCCCTGACCTAGGGCTGGATTGTGCTTTCCTCCATCTCTTCCTCTGGTGGATAAACGTAATGAGAAGCCAGAAAACCCCATGAAGTGAACTTCACTAATTTTTCTGGAAAGTGTCCCCTCAATGGAGCTACAGAGTGGGAAGTTAAGGCTTCCTAGTCCTGTGAATCCAGGGACCCATAGGAAAGGGAACCCACAAATCTGTGGAGGCTGGAGTCACATAACACTTACCCATCCTCACTGTTGGTTTGACATTGTAACATGGCTCCTAGGGGAGCCACACTGCCATTGGCTAAGCCTCTTTGCATCTCAGTGGCAGCCACAGAGGGGACACAATGGGAGCCAAAGCTCCTGCATTTCTCCAAGCCAAAGAAAGCTCTCTTCTGATTAACTGGCCCCAAAGGAGCAGTCAGAGTCCGAGTTCATGGAGTTAGGAGATCTGCCAACTTTATCATTTTTTTAGGAGGGTGAAGCAAAATTCTCAAACCCTTTTTTAATTTTAAACTACTTTTGACAGTGTGGTTCAATTATAAATTTTCCATAGCTAACGGGAGAAAGAATATTCTATTTATTAATGATAGATGAACCCCATAGCTGAAAAGGTAGACTGGCACATGTATGCCTTGTGTACAATATATTTATTTTTTCCATCAACATATTTTTCTCTCTTCTGCCCCCTTGCTCTTTTGTTCACACTTGCTACTAAGTGGGATATAAACTGAAAAATATTTGAGTTAACTTTGAGTTGACTCAAATATTTGAGTTGGGCCAAAGTGGAACCGAGAAAATTTACCCATCCCTAATGGTGATTGGTTTAGGACTTGATTCCTGATATCCAGTTTTCAAAGGGATCTGATTAATAATTTGTTTAGAAAATAATCTCAAACTAGAGAACACATTTGGTATATCTCTCTGGGAAAGAAGCTTTGTAGCCAGTCTATAATTGGTTTAAAAGTCTGACTTGCTAGTAGCAACCTATTGTGTACAAGAAGTACATGATGTGGCGTTAGCATTGGGATGTTGATAAAATCCTGCAACCTTTGTTGCTTTTCTACCTTCTGTTTGCAGCAGTTAGACTCCTCTGGCAACAGTTAGACTGCCTTTACTTCTGGCCGAATTTGTCTTGGGCCAAAACATTGGCTAGAAGTTCCTGGATACCGCCTACAATTACATCAGCTGAATCACTGCTATCTTGAGTCGGTGAAGAGGATGAATTTCCATCTCCTCACTGCAAGTCACATACTACCTCCTGCCAGGGGTGAAGACAAGATGCTGAGATACATCTCGCTGGACCCACTCCCTGCCAGGCTCATTGGAACCACAGAGCTTTCAATGCCCAAATGGTCCAGATCCAGATGCTTGTAGTCATGTTTTAGCAGGACTATATGTCAACAAACTGGAAAGAAACTGGAGCTGGTCAATTTTTTCTGAATTTAAAAATTTTGATTCTTCTCCCCCAACAAAAAAGAGAAAAGGGATGAATTTTTCACCAAACTTTTGTGGAAATGTTCCCTATATTCTGACCTGCAGGAATAGCTTCTTTGTAAAGGTCTGTAAGTATAACTGATCTGCTCATATCACACAACATGCTTCCACTCAAGGCAGCCTATAGAGAATGTACTTCCTTCTCTTTCCTTTAAAATTTCCTCTGAAAGTCTGTTTGCATCCCCTCCAGAGGCCTATCTATGGAAGCATAGTTGGGATGGTGGCTAGAGCTGGAGAGGAGTCAGCTGTTGTAGGGTCCCTTTCCGGCAGAGGGACTCCTTGGTAATAGGCTAGGATGGTCCAGCAAAAGGCAATGAGAGAAATAACACTTGTATGAGGGAGAAGAAGAGGGAAGAGAAACAGCTGGAATGTGTCTGGTAAGACCATTTTTATTCGTCATCTTCTGTTTCTGTTAAAGGAAAAAAATAACATTTTGTTTCTTTCATGATATTGGTAACAAGGAAACAGCATAGCCGGTGGAGAGTTTGAAAGCTAAGTGGGTCATTTAGGAAATGAGTCTAGAATACTGTCCTGCATGATAGCTTGGATAGGCAATGTACTTCTTGGGCGGGGGGGTATGCAAACATTTTCTTTGGCTTTAATCCATGGCACTTCATGCCCCTAAAGATTTGTTTTGAGTTTTGGATTTAAATGCATTTCAAATCTCAGCATGAAACTCAGATAAACCATCAACGTTCTCCTGGTTTTCTCCATGAATTTCACATGTTCCACATGAAACCATAAACTGGCCCAAATTTGCTGAAAGCTGGGTGCAAATTCATTCAAATGGCGTGCAAGCCCCAGGGAACTTTTTATAAAATCCAGCTTGAGGTACTTTGTAACGAAACCCTAAATCAAGGGTGAGATCCTCATCCTCTCTCTGTTCTCTTTACACCAAAAAAAGGGCTGGAGCAGTGTAAAGGGCTCCCCAAAGCCCTGTATCCTCTGAGGACCCCCTCACAAGCCGTGGCACAGGGCTGTGCTGGGGGCCAGGTCAAGGGGCATGTTGGGGGAAGATTGCGGCCCACAGTACTATGAAGATTCCAAGCAGTGCTACAGCCCAGGGAAAGCAGCTGTGACTTAGACAGGCCCCCAGGATGGCCTAAGTTACATTGGGGGGCAATGCAGAGCCTGGAGCAGCCCAGGATTGGGAGGGCACAAAGGTTAGAATGTCACCATTAAGTGCATTTTCCAGGATTTCACGATTCGCTGCCAGGGCCAGCTCCAGCTTTTTTGCCGCCCCAAGCAGCGAAGCAGGGGAAAAAAAGAAAAGATATAGCCGTGGTCGGCGGCAGCTCTACCGCGTCGCTTCATTCTTTGGCGGCAATTCGGCGGCGGGTCCTTCGTTCCGAGAGGGACTGAGGGACCCGCCACCGAATTGCCGCCGAAGACCCGGACGTGCCGCCCCTTTCCATTGGCCGCCCCGAGCACCTGCTTCCTTTGCTGGTGCCTGGAGCCGGCCCTGTTCGCTGCTAACATTCAACCCTAAGCATCTGAAAGCACTTTATATACATTAATTAAGGTTTACAAACACCCTCATTCAAGTAAATGATGGGAAGGGCACTAGCCTGGGATACCTGTATTCAAGGCCTGCTCTAAAACAAACTTCCTGTGTGATTTTGGGCAAGTGATTTAGTCTCTTTGAGCTTTACTTTCCCTTCTGTAAAATGGGGATAGTAGGCACCTCCCTACCTCCCAGTGGTGATGTGAGCAGATATACATTAAAAATTGTGAGGCACTCAGATACTAGGTAATGGGGACCATATAGGTACCTAAAAAAAGATAGATATTGTTATTATTAAAGCCATATTATTATGCCCCATTCACCAAAGTGTAAACTGAGCCGCAGAAAGGCAGCCACCTCCAGGATGAAACAAAGCAGCTGTTCAACAGCTCACAGGAACACTAAAAAAATACAGGTTTTCAATGGGAAGTGAGAATACATTTTCAAACTGAAATTACAAAAGGGATTTGTGTAGTTAGAGATTAGCTGGAATTTCCTCACAGCCTCAGGCAACATAAGAATTATGGCTGTAAATTTCTAGGAGTGATATAAAACATGGAAACCCCACAGCACCTGACATACCCATAAGAAGGTCAGGTATTTGGGGGTTGGGGAGTATCCTTGGGCTGTGAGGCAAATCAATTATTTCATTACTCATCCATCTCTCATTCAGAGCCAGCCCTTGTTTGTGTTTGATTGCTGGTACTGATAATGATGATGTTGAGAATTGCTGTGATGAGAAATTGCAATCAGCTAAATAGCAGAAGAGGTTCCCCTTGGGGAAGGGTAGACTAGGCAAAGAGACTTATATAATCCTATGCCAAATTGTTTTGGGCTTGTACCTCTTTGTTTAGCTGAAGGTAAACCTGTAGGGAGTGATGTAGTGAGTGAATCTAATACATATAGGACATGCAGTATATGTGCTTTCTTTATTTCAATTGTTGCAGCATATTAATATGCACCATATAGTGTCATTTTATTATACATATTAGCATTGCATTCTTAGGCAATATATGCAATGTTTGTATCTATTCTCTTGCCTTACTTTGAAACATATAATCTGGCATTCATTTCCTGCAAAGGCATTGTGTAATTGGGTGGGGGTAGTTGTGTATTCCTAGCCAAAACTTGGTTGCACAATAATGAAGATAGCCACACACAATATACCTGCCACAATAATAGAAAAGCAAAGAAACAAAAAGTTAAGCCTCCTGCCAGAACATATCCTCTACTCTCACAGCCACAGACCTTACACTTCCACAACTACTATTTGCCACAGGACTGTTGGTGGAACTACGCCAGCTTTCCAGCCCATCCTTTACAAAACTGCTTCCTCCAAACACAAGAGACTGCTGATCAACCTTCCCTTCCATACATCCCCTTGACCACACTACCTCTTCCCATCACTATTCATTGTGGTGTTTGGTGAGTAGTGAAAAGAAACATAACACAATCTGCCTCACCTCACAGGCTAGCTGAAGATGTGTGATGTATAAAGGACATCTAATAGAAAGTCTATATTCATTACAGCTGAGTGAATAATGTAAAAAATTCATTCAAATGGTTAAATTAATTCACTTCAGCCATAACCACACACCTTTTGTGTTCAATTTAAATAATATTTCAGCAATCCATTTAACTGACAAATATTGGTGCAAAGCAAATTTCTAAGTGAATGTTAATATCTTCAGTAGAAGGCACTAATTTAGAGCATGCTCATCCAATTAGGGAAGGGGATACTGGAAGGGTGACATCCCACTGGTTTGGGACTGGTGTACAGTAATTATAATAGTGGTAGAATATATTCTGGTTAATGGAGGAGTAGAGGGTTTGTACTATTAGGTGGCTTAACTTTTCTTTCTTTAGTTTTAAGTATCAGGGGGTAGCCGTGTTAGTCTGTATCTACAAAAACAACAAGGAGACTGGTGGCACATTAAAGACTAACAGATTTATTTGGGCATGAGCTTTCGTGGGTAAAAACATGAAAACAGATGCATGAAGAAGTGAGGTTTTTACCCACGAAAGCTCATGCCCAAATAAATCTGTTAGTCTTTAAGGTGCCACCAGACTCCTTGTTGTTTCTTTGGTTTTGTGGATGTGTTTAATGTATGTTATCTGTGAGGCAACCTTAAATATACCAGAATCACATTTTTGTATGGGAATCTGCTTGTATGCATGTATAAAAATATTAATATCAATAAGACAAGTACAAAATACAATGTTTGGGGATTTGTTTTAGTTTTTAGAATACTGCCTTTAAAAGTAATGGAGGTCCCTACACTTACTCCCTCTATGTAGTACATTTTAACAAAGTATCTCGAACAGATACCACATGTCTGCAATAGCATTTAAAATTCTGTTCTACTCTGAAAAGTAGGGATCTGGGTTCCAGGTCTATGTTGTCTAGATGATTTTTATATCAATTCTATTCAGTTTACAAGTATTAAAATATTTTCTGTAACCTCACATTCCTGCAAACTCAGCCAGTGATCTGAAAAACAAGCTGTCCTTTTTCTGGCTCATGCATCCTCACCAGTAATAAACTCTATGTGGGCCAAATTCTACCCTCATTTCATTACATATGTGCAGTTCCATTGTCCTCTAATTCTGCTTTCCACTACAGCTGTGCAACATTGGTGCCATAATCTAGCCCGGCTATTGGAACTTGGTTAATAATATTTGGTGCTGCTGCCCAGTACAGAATAAAACACTGCTCATTCTTTCTTAGGGCTGGTCCACACTACCCGCCCAGTTCGGCGGGTAGAGATCGATCTTCTGGGATCGATTTATCGCGTCTCATCTGGACGCAATAGATCGATCCCAGAAGCGCTCCCCCGTCGACTGCGGAACTCCTGCTCGCCGAGAGGAGGAAGCGCTGTCGACGGGGGAGCCTGCCTGCGCCGCGTGGACCCGCAGTAAGGCCTGGTCTACACTACGAGTTTAGGTCGACTTTAGCCGCGTTAAATCGAATTAAGCCTGGACACGTTCACACGACGAAGTCCTTTCTTTCGACTTAAAGGGCCCTTTAAACCGGTTTCTGTACTCCACCTCCGACGAGGGGATTAGCGATAAAATCGGCCTTAGGGGGTCGGAATTGGGGTAGTGTGGACGGAATTCGACGTTATTGGCCTCCGGGAGCTATCCCACAGTGCTTCATTGTGACCGCTCTGGACAGCACTCTCAACTCAGATGCACTGGCCAGGTAGACAGGAAAAGCCCCGCGAACGTTTGAATTTCATTTCCTGTTTGCTCAGCGTGGAGAGCACAGGTGACCATGCAGAGCTCATCAGCACAGGTAACCGTGATGGAGTCCCAGGATCGCAAAAGAGCTCCAGCATGGACAGAATGGGAGGTACGGGATCTGCTCGCCATATGGGGAGATGAATCAGTGCTGGCCGAACTCCGAAGCAGTAAACGAAATGGCAAAATATTAGAAAAGGTCTCCAAGGCCATGAAGGAAAGAGGCCATAACAGGGACGCACAGCAGTGCCGCGTGAAAATTAAGGAGCTAAGGCAAGCCTACCACAAAGCCAGAGAAGCAAACGGAAGGTCCGGGGCTGAGCCGCAAACATGCCGCTTCTACGCGGAGCTGCATGCCATTCTAGGGGGTGCAGCCACCACTACCCCAACCGTGTGCTATGACTCCCTCACTGGAGATTCACACAGGGAAGAGGGTTCGGAAGAGGAGGATGGAGGAGATAGCTCACAGCCGCAAGGAAGCGGAGAAACCTGTTTCCCCAACAGCCAGGATATGTTTGTCACCCTGGACCTGGAACCAGTAACCCCCGAACTCACCGAAGACCCTGAGGGCACACAGGGGACCTCTGGTGAGTGTACCTTTGTAAATATTACACATGGTTTAAAAGCAAGCGTGTTTAATGATTAATGATTAATTTGCCCTGGCAATCGCGGCCAGTACAGCTACTGGAAAAGTCTGTTAACGTGTATGGGGATGGAGCGGAAATCCTCCAGGGACATCTCCAGAAAGCTCTCCTTCATGTACTCCCAAAGCCTTTGCAAAAGGTTTCTGGGGAGGGCTGCCTTATCCCGTCCGCCATGGTAGGACACTTTACCACGCTAGGCCAGTAGCACGTAGTCTGGAATCATTGCATAACAAAGCATGGCAGCGTATGGTCCCGGTGTTTGCTGGCATGCAGACAACATCCATTCCTGATCGCTCTTTGTTATCCTCAGGAGAGTGATATCATTCATGTTCACCTGGTTGAAATGGGGCAATTTTATTAAGGGGACATTCAGAGGTGCCCGTTCCTGCTCTGCTGAAGAGAAATATTCCCCGCTGTTAGCCACGCGGTGGGGGGAGGGGTGAAGTGATCATCCCAGATAATTGGGTGTGGGGGAGGGGAATTAGTTGGGTTTGTGCTGCATGTTAACCCTGAAACCGCAGCCCCTCCTTTTACATTGCAAACCCATTTTAAATGGCCAACCCAACGGGTGCTTGGTATGGGAAATGAGAGCACTACTGTTTGAAACCATTCCCACATGTTAAGAAGGTTAAAAAAGCCAAAAGACTGTGTCTTACCATGGCTGCCTGCAAGCTGAAATCTGTGGCCTGGCACTGCGTGAGTGATCTCTCACACCAAACCGTCAGGCCCTCAATATAAGAGGAAAAATGCGACCTTGTAACGAAAGCACATATGCTGTGTAATGTGAATAGCAAAATTTAACGTGAAAGAGTGTACCTATTGTTCTCTAAAATGTGTCTTTTTTAACCACCTCTCCCTTCTCCTCCACCAGCTGCAAATGTTTCTCCTTCACAGAGGCTAGTGAAGATTAGAAGGAGAAAGCGAAGGACACGTGATGACATGTTTACAGAACTACAGATGTCCTCCCACGCTGACAGAGCACAGCAGAATGCGTGGAGACAGTCAATGACTGATTATAGAAAAGCCCAATATGAACGAGAGGAGAGGTGGCATGCTGAATCGCGGGATGAACAGAGCAAGTTGCGGGCTGAAGATGATAGGTGGCGTCAGCTTGCAGACAGAAGGCAAGAGTCGATGCTCCGGCTGCTGGAGCATCAAACTGATATGCTCCAGCGTATGGTTGAGCTGCAGGAAAGGCAGCAGGAGCAGAGACCACCGCTACAGCCCCTGTGTAACCAACAGCCCTCCTCCCCAAGTTCCATAGCCTCCTCACCCAGACGCCCAAGAACACGGTGGGGGGGCCTCCGGCCACCCAGTCACTCCACCCCAGATGATTGCCCTAGCATCAGAAGGCTTGCCTTCAATAAGAGTTAAAGTTTTAAACTGCAGTGTGTCCTTTTCCTTCCCTCCTCCCCCACCCATCCCGGGCTACCTTTGCAATTATCCCCCTAGTTGTGTGATGAATTAATAAAGAATGCATGAATGTGAAGTAACAATGACTTTATTGCCTCTGCAAGTGGTGCTCAAAGGGGGGAGGGTAGGGGAGGGTGGGGTGGTTGGTTTACAGGGAAGTAGAATTAACCGGGTGGGGGGGGAGGGGCGGAGGGTTCTTCAAGGAGAAACAAACAGAAGTTTCACACCGTTGCCTGGCCAGTCACAAAACTCGTTTTCAAAGCTTCTCTGATGCGCACCGCGCCATGCTGTGCTCCTCTAACCGCCCTGGTGTCTGGCTGCGCGTAATCAGCGGCCAGGCGATTTGCCTCAACCTCCCACCCCACCATAAATGTCTCCCCCTTACTCTCACAGATATTGTGGAGCGCACAGCAAGCAGCAATAACAATGGGGATATTCTTTTCGCTAAGGTCTGAGCGAGTCAGTAAGCTGCGCCAGCGCGCTTTTAAACGCCCAAATGCACATTCCACCACCATTCGGCACTTGCTCAGCCTGTAGTTGAACAGGTCCTGACTACTGTCCAGGCTGCCTGTGTACGGCTTCATGAGCCATGGCATTAAGGGGTAGGCTGGGTCCCCAAGGATCACGATAGGCATTTCAACATCCCCAACGGTTATTTTCTGTTCCGGGAAGAAAGTCCCTTCCTCCAGCTTTCGAAACAGAGCAGAGTGCCTGAAGACGCGAGCATCATGTACCCTTCCCGGCCAGCCCACGTTGATGTTGGTGAAACGTCCCTTGTGATCCACCAGGGCTTGCAGCAGCATTGAAAAGTACCCCTTGCGGTTTATGTACTCGGTGGCTTGGTGCTCCGGTGCCAAGATAGGGATATGGGTTCCGTCTATGGCCCCACCACAGTTTGGGAATCCCATTGCAGCAAAGCCATCCACTATGGCCTGCACGTTTCCCAGAGTCACTACCCTTGATATCACCAGGTCTCTCATTGCCCTGGCAACTTGGATCACAGCAGCCCCCACAGTAGATTTGCCCACTCCAAATTGATTCCCGACTGACCGGTAGCTGTCTGGCGTTGCAAGCTTCCACAGGGCTATCGCCACTCGCTTCTCAACTGTGAGGGCTGCTCTCATCCTGGTATTCTGGCGCTTCAGGGCAGGGGAAAGCAAGTCACAAAGTTCCATGAAAGTGCCCTTACGCATGCGAAAGTTTCGCAGCCACTGGGAATCGTCCCACACCTGCAGCACGATGCGGTCCCACCAGTCTGTGCTTGTTTCCCGGGCCCAGAATCAGCGTTCCATGGCATCAACCTGCCCCAGGAACACCATGATTTCCAAATTGCTGGGGCCTGTGCCTTGTGAGAGGTCTATGTCCATGTCCATTTCCTCATCACTCTCGTGGCCGCGCTGCAGTCGCCTCCTCGGCTGGTCCTGGTTTTGCTTTGGCATGTCCTGGCTCTGCATATACTCCAGGACAATGCGCGTGGTGTTCATAGTGCTCATAATTGCCGCGGTGATCTGAGCGGGCTCCATGATCCCAGTGCTAGCTATGGCGTCTGGTCTGAAAAAAGGCGCGAAACTAGTATCTGACGGACCAGGAGAAGGAGGGAGGGAGGGAGGGGCGAGTGACGACATGGCGTACAGGTACAGGGAATTAAAATCAACAAAGGTGGCTGTGCATCAGGGAGAAACAGAAACAACTGTCACACAGAATGGCCCCCCCCCAAAGATTGAATTCAAAAGCCTGGGTTTAGCAGGCCGTTGATTTGACGGAGGGAGGGGGGAAGCAAATGAATACAGAACAAATCTATTTTTTACATCTTAAGACGACGGTGCAGCATGACTGATAGCCCTCGGCATCTTCTGGGTGCTTGGCAGCAAATACTGGGCGCTTGGCAGTTATGATGACGATGGCCTTCAGGCCTATTGCACGATCTGCTGCTCAGGGAAGACTCTGCTAATGTGCAATGATCCAACAGGGCGCTTGGCAGAAAATGGCATACTACGACTGATAGCCATCATAGTCATTGTGAAGGCAGCAGAATATGACTGGGGGGATGGGGGACTGGGGGACATACGGAGTTCCAGCCACTGCTGTACGACGAGGACGGTTACCAGTCGTAATAAACCATCTACTGCCAAAAGGCAAAAGGCAAGGGCTGGTGCAATGCAGCCCTACAGCTGCCAGCCCCACAGCTGCCAGCACCCAGATCGCCGATGAAGGCTACCAGTCATGCTGCACCGTCTACCGCCAAAAGGCAGTTAGCTGCTGCTGCTGTGTAGCAATGCAGTCCCACGTCTGCCGGCACCCAGATGACATATGGTGATGGTGAGCTGAGCTGAGCGGGCTCCATGCTTGCCGTGGTATGTTGTCTGCACAGGTAACCCAGGTAAAAAGGCGCGAATCTATTGTCTGCCGTTGCTCTGACGGAGGGGGAGGGGCCTGACGACATGTACCCAGAACCCCCCGCGACACTGTTTTGCATCATTCGGGCATTGGGATCTCAACCCAGAATTCCAATGGGCGGCGGAGACTGCGGGAACTGTGGGATAGCTACCCATAGTGCAATGCTCCGGAAGTCGACGCTAGCCTCGGTACTGTGGACGCGGTCCGCCGACTAGAGCACTTAGAGCATTTTATGTGGGGACACACACAATCGGCTGTATACAACCGATTTCTATAAAACCGGCTTCTATTAATTCGACCTAATTTCGTAGTGTAGACATACCCTAAGTAAATTTAGTTTGATCTAGGAAACGTCGACTTCAGCTACGCTATTCTCGTAGCTGAAGCTGCGTTTCCTAGATCGATCCCCCGCCCCAGTGTGGACCTGCCCTTAGATGTGTTGGCTCAGCAGTACTTATAGGAATACAAATTTATTTTGTGTAAGCATAAGTGACTTTGTAAGCAGATATCAAATATGCTGTAACTACACACCAAAACTAGAAATGTTGAGTAAGATTGTGACATTTTTACAATGTCAGTTTTAAAACTAGTACCACTTTTCAATAATGTGCCACTGTTGTACTCATTCAAAGTGAAATCCAATAGCACTAGATCTGTATAGCATATTGGCTGTCTAGTTCAGAAATGTTTTGGGAGTTAAAAAAATTAAAATGTACTTTTTGGTAGTTATCAAACCCTATTTCAATAGTGAATGAGATCAGAGCCCAAGTCCATTTTATAAAACATAATTTAATCCCTGTACTTCATTCATTATTGTGATTGCATTATCATATACATGATTCATCAAATTAAAAGATATGCAGATAGCCCTGTGGACATATAATGTACATAATGATATTTCATTGACAAAAGCAGAATATAATTGCATCTTAACCACTGAAAAAAGCTGTGATCATATTTGGCAAGAGTTGAAAAAGTGCAAGTTTTCCTTTAATCGCAGCATGCTTCCTGCTCCCTTTGCTTTTTCATGGGAGCACTTCAGTTTTCAGAAGTTGTAACTGTATACGTTCTGGTCTCTCAGGCTTCTTGGGTAGCAAATAAGGAAAGGAAATCTGTCTAACAGAAAAGACTTGTGGGATACTATGGTAAAGTATATGCTATGTTTCACTAGCACTGCAAATTCAACTCATCCTTGCACTGAAGAAAACTCCAAACCTTTAACTGTTCGGTGATTAGCCCATCCATATATAGTTTGGGGAGCGCGTTTTCTAACCCTTTCAATTTTGTTCAGCAAACATTTGAACATACTGCATAACCATTTTAAATCAGTTTCACAGATCCATAGGTTGAAACCACAAAAGGATGACCCCCATTATAAATGGTCTGGCCAAAGTTGACACATCTAGAAGTGGTACTGTCATGAGATCTGGCTGGAAAACTAAATTCAAAGTCTTGATGAAAAACGGGGGGAAAATCACTAAATATTTTTACAGAATTTTTCCCTCCACTTTTCTTGTGACCAACTCAAATCTTTATCCTAGCCTCAAAGCCCAAGGATGGGGACATTTCCTACCTGGGAAATGTGCCCTAATGAAATATATTTGATGCTCTTACTGTATGTGGTCTCTAGGCTGCCTAGACTCTGTCCATCTGCTAGAATGGCTTTGTGCCAGTTCACAAAGTGATCTGCCAGAACAGATGCCAAGAAATCCCACAGCAAGGAGTTTAGATATTCAAATTGTATAATGTTGCTAATGCCGTGTGTCAACCCTGTTGACACCTACATTTTATGAAAGATGATATCTACGTACTGGAGGAATTCAAAGATTATTCATAGGTTATAAGGCCAGAAGGGACCATTATGATCATCTAGTCTGACCTCCTGGATAACAACAGAGGGGATTTGGCATTCACAGGCACCAGTAGTTTCACAGAAAAAGACAGTGGATTGAAGAACGCTACATTAGGAAATTGATTTCTTCCCATCATTAAACAAAGCAGCTTCTTATTTCTAATTGTATCCCCTTTTCTCATCTAATGATAGTGTCACCACTCCTTTCCCCCCCTTCTTTCTTGCTGTCTTCCATGCCTCAATGTATACTGGCAATGCCAACCTATACCAATGTGTCAGGTGCCCACTCTTTCATCATTCAAATCCTTCCTGAAAGTTCCCTTCTCTCAGGAGAAATGCTAACTCATGTCAATTAATGGCATCACCCCAGTCATGTAAAAGAAATAAAGTGATCTACATGGTTACCGTGCTCTGAGCCTCCGTGTATTTTTATTAGATCTTAAACTTCTTGGGTCAAATTCAAAGATGATGTGTAAAGAGAAGGTGAACCTTGAACACAGTTCTCCCTACTATCGTGCAGAATCAAGTACCTAGTCAGAGACAACTGGGTTATTTATGAGCCTGCAATGTTATCTGATAAGGTCTGAGTAATACATGTAAAGTTCCTAGCCTGGGTTTTGCCAGAAGCTGGGAATGGGCAACAGGGGATGTATCACTTGATGATTACCTGCTCTGTTCATTCCCTCTGAAGCACCTGGCATTGGCCACTGTCGGAAGACAGGATACTGGGCTAGATGGACCTTTGGTCTGACCCAGTATGGCCTTTCTTATGGTAATTAATAGCGATATGGTAGTCTTATGGTAGTCATAGATGGCGATAACCAATACTTGCCACTGACACTACATTACCAGTGTGAAATATAGGGCAAAATCACTGTAAGTCAGTGCCTTATGGTCTTCAGCAAGACCACAGTGGAGACCAGATAGATAGACCTAGTCTATACTCAAAATGTAGTCTTCTCCAGCCCGCGCTTCCAATGTCCACTGTAGCTGGGACCAAAGAGTCTTCCTTGGTCTTTCACATTTCCAGTGAACAGCCACAAACTAGTGATCCAAACAGCACAGCTACCACAGTCAGGTGTATGAGCAGTGCAGTCCCCACAACCTAACATAACTAATCGCTACCTTGAAAGGAGAGAAGAGACCTGCTCCATTGCAGAAAACCATCAAAAAATCCCACCCATTAGGATACAATTATTATACCATCCTGGCTATAGCAGCTCCACAGCTCAGCTATTAAATACAGACAAAATGGCTTCAAATTAGCTGGGATGAAATAACCCATAAAGGCCTGATCCAGCTGTCATGAAAGACCATAAATAGACTTCTCTTGGCTTTGAGTGGTTACAGACATGTATTCCACTCAAGTGTCTGTGTTTGCCCAGTGTGCCAAAGTCAGATAATTTTGCCTAGCACTACCCGTAGAGTGGGTGTGCCAGAGGTTGGTCCTGGCAGAAGTCACCAGAGTCGGAGACCTCCTGGACTACGACCGGGGAGACTGGCTGGATCCCGTGATGCTCGCTCAGCGCATGGGGCTCTCCAGACCTCATACTCCCCAGCGTGTACTTCAGGAGGTGAGGGCCGCTTTGCCACCCGCTGCTTGGGCCTACCTCTACCGAGTTCTGCGAGAGGGCACGCCCCGCCCACCCTCCACCCCAGGCCCTCCGGACCTTTTCATCGGGCCCTTGCCCCGTGGACCCAACCGCCCCCCACACACACACCTTCACCGTGAGCTGGCTGCATGACTTGCAGCCGGTTCATTTCCAAACCGCGCCAAGGAAACATCTATACACACTCGTGCTCCACACCCTTCACTTCCTCACCCTCGCGTCCCGCCCCGATACAAAGTGGCGGGACCTCCTGCCACCTCTAGAGGGTGAGGAGCCCCGGTGGGCCAGCCTATACTCTGCCCTGGTCCTGAGGCCCACCAGGGATATCAGTTGGCGGCTCCTTCATGGGACCATGAGCATGGGCATGTACTTGGCATGGTTTACCCCATCCCGGACACCTGCCCCTTCTGCGGCGTGAAGGAAACCCTGGCACACGTTTATTTGGAGTGCGCCAGGTTGCAGCCCCTATTCCAGCTCCTCAAAAATATTTTGTTATGCTTCTGGCTGCTCTTTTCCCCTCACTTCCTTATCTATGCACTCCCCATCCGTGGCCCCACAAAGCCATGGGACTTCCTGGTCAACCTCCTCCTGGCCCTGGCTAAAATGGCCATCTATGCAACCAGGGAGAGGAGGTTGGCCGCTGGGGGTCTCCTGTGACACTGGGGCCCACTTCCGATCCTCCATCCGCTCACGCATCCAGGCAGAGTTCCTCTGGGCGGCGTCGCTGGCTCCCTTGACGCCTTCGAGGAGCAGTGGGCGCTGTCCGGGGTTCTCTGCTCGGTGTCCTCATCAGGTTCCCTTCGTTTGACCCTTTGACCTCACTCCCGTCCCTGTTATCTCATTAGTTGTCCCCCGGAATTATTTGGTTTCCAGGCCCTGTGGATCGTCCCCTTAGGCTGGGGGGGGGGGTGTTCTTTAGCACCCCCCCCCCAATAGGGACTACCCGTAGGGGCAGCTCTCAAGCCCTCTGGCTCCTTAGCCCCTCCACTCACTATTTAAGGGCAGCACTACTCTGCCCCTCAGTTACTTCTTACCACCCACAGCTTGCGTCAGAGTGCTCAGTGTGGTTTTTACCTCAAGCTTTGTCCCAGTGCTGTCTGTGGTTTCTTACTGTATATAATTGTTAGTGGTTAGTTTACTAGTACCCTTAGATTTAGTTTATTAATAATAGTTAGTTAGATTGGATTTGTCTGGTGCAATACCATCCATGGGGTTTAAATACTGCCTGTTGTGGGGTAGCCATACCCAGTAGTGACCCCTACATTCAATGTTTCTTTTGCCTTGTGGAAAAGAACATTAAAGAAAGGTTCTCGATCTGCAAGTCATTCAAGAAGAGAATTCAGGTGGACAGAAACTTACACTTGAAGCAGAACCTTATGGAACAGGCCATGAGGCCCACTTCAGCACCGGGGATCTCCACAAAGTGTCAGGCCCCCGGAGGGCATCTGAGCTGACATGGGCTATTGTTCAGCAGGATTCAGATTTCTTTCCCAGGAGGAAGAGAGATCATTCTCCTTCCTCTGGTCCTCCTAGAAAGATGTCTCATAAAACAGACTGGAGTTGTTCCTTCTCCCCTTCTAAGAGGAGTTCAGACTGGCACCATGAATTGTCTGGTACATGAGATAGATCAGGGCCACCTACCTGCTTTCTGGTACCAAGGCAAGAGCAAATGAACACCATACCTTAAACTCCAGTACTGTCCGCAGGGCATCAGTTGAGTCCACTACTGATGACTTTGTTGTCGGCACCGACTGTTTCCATGCCAGTGGGATATCAGGCAGCATCAGACCTGCATTTACCTGTCTGTTCCTCGCTCTCCACTAATTCAGGAATGTTCATCTGTGGTGACTTCTTTGGTGTCCTTAGTTGTATGGGCTGGTTGAAGACCTGCCATTATTGTCAGCACCATCTTCTAGGCCTCTGCTAATTCAGGGTGCAGAGTTGAGGTCACCTACCTTTTCGGTACTGAGGGACTTATCAGTGCAGGTACTATCTTCAATGACGATGACAACTGCAGTGCACACTGCATATATGGGACTGGTTCTGGCTTCAGATTCTGTACCAACGTTTGCTCTATTACGTTGGTGTGAGGCCCCATCAGTATCGACTGTTTTACTTTTGTTGGTACAAGTACATCCTGCGTTCTGAACTTTGGATGAGGCTGGATGTTTACTGGCTTCTCCAGGGGTAGCTCCTCCATTGCCCGTGGACTACTTGGAAGATTTCTCAGGGTCAGGCTCAGAGACCTCTTCCTCACTTTTTCATTATCATTCTCGAAAGTCATCGAGATCTCCTGGGGATCACCATTGGTACTGAGACTGGCACCATTTCCGTAGCAGGGATACGGGCCCTTGGCCCAATTCCTATTCACCAACTATGCCATACTCCTACCCAAAGTGGCCTCACTAGGACCCCTGGCATGTTCTGCAGTCAGCAAGGTCTTGATCCTTGGTTCACTCCAGAGTGAGGCCACCTATTCCACTCTTAACCTCTCCTCCTGAGCCTCTGATGCTGTAGCCACAAACATAGGTTGCTCCTGCTGAGCTGGTTCAATTGAACCACTATTAGAGGCACCACAGGAGATTCCATTGGCTCTGCTTCCTTCCACTTCTTCACCACCAGATAACTCTGAGGTGCCAGATTCTTTCTCCCCTCTACCTGAGGATTTTAAATAATTATAGAACCTCCTGAGGAGCTGTCATAAACATACAGCTAAGGGTAGCTTTACCCTTTACCTGTAAGGGGTTAAGAAGCTCAAAAAACCTGACCAAAAGGACCAATAAGGAAAGAAAATACTTTCAAATCTATGGGGGGAGGTTTTGTTTGTGCTCTCTTTGTTGTTCTCTCCAGGACAGAGAGGGACCAGGGCAGGAAAAACCATCTCCTAAAACCCTACCTGAAATAAGCATCCAAGATTACAAAAATTGTAAGTAATTGCAAGAAAATGCGTTAGCTTATCTTTTGTTTTAGCTTGTAAATTTTCCCTATGCCAAGAGGGAGGTTTATTCCTGTTTTTTGTAACTTTAAAGTTTTGCCTAGAAGGGAATCCTCTGTGTTTTAAATCTTATTACCCTGTAAAATTACCTTCCATCCTGATTTTACAGGGGTGTTTCTTTTACTTTTTTTTGTTATAATAAAGTTCTGCTTTTAAAAACCTGATTGGTTTTTAGCATCCTAAAACCCCAAGGGTCTAGTCTGTGCTCACCTTGTTTACCTATTTGGTTGGTATATTATCCTCAAGCCTCCCCAGGAATGAGGGTGAAGGGGTTTGGGGGGATATTTTGGGGAAACAGGAACTCCAAGTGGTCCTTTTCCTGAATCTTTGTCTAACTCACTTGGTGGTGGCAGCAATACCGTCCAAGGACAAGGAAGAATTTGTGCCTTGGGGAAGTTTTTAACCTAAGCTGGTAGAAATAAGCTTAGGGGGTCTTTAATGCAGGTCCCCATATCTGTATCCCAAAGTTCAGAGTGGGGAGGGAACCCTGACAGGAGCATGGCTTCAGCCTTGGGTATTCAGGCTGAGTTTGTTCAAGAGAATGTCCATAAGTTGCTGGATAATCTCCAGTCCTCAGCTCCACAGAGAGTTCTCTCCCCATAAATGAGATCTTGGAACCTGCAAATACATTATGGAATACACCAGTGTCCTTACCACCCACAGTGATAAGAGATACTATGTGCATTTGCACTGTTTCAAGTGTTTCTACTTCCATCCAATGCCCAATTCTCTTGTCGTAATGGCAGCTATTGAGAGGTAGAGACAGGGGAGATATAAGTGGACACCAAAAGATAAGGACTCTAAAACTTGGACTTGTTAGGGAGGAAAATTTACTCTCCCTCATCCTTACAAATGCGCCTTGCCAAAATCTGACTTTATAAATTGGGAAGTGGTGGCAAAATTTACAGATGTGTTGCCAGAATTCTCCAGGGAAAAGTTTAAGGCTTTCATTGTGGAATGCCATCTAGTGACGAAGACGTCACTACAATCAGCTTTGAACATGTTGAACACTTCTTCTAGAGTTATAGTCTCTGCTGTAACAATGAGAAGGGCTTCATGGCTGCAGAACTGTGGTATAGCCCACTTCTACAGGGCTTGGGAGACAATAAATATGAACAAGTGGGCCCTAACCACTGTGGGACTAGATTATGCTGTTCAGTTCCTGTCCCTCTTCTCATCTTCCTACCTTGTCCCTTTCCATGAACCCCTGTCATAAGTCTGTGCTCCTTCAGCAGGTGCAGACTCTCTGTGCTTTGGGGGTCATAGAGGAGGTTCTCCTTCAGAATTGGGTAACGTGATTCTATTCCAATATTTCCTAAGGGAGGGTTGAGACCTGTCCTTGATCTCTGCTGTCTCCCCAAGTACATCAAATATATGAGATTTCGCATGGTTACCCTAGCTACTATTCTCCCCACTTTAAATCACAACAACTGGTTTCCTGCCCTCAGTCTTCAAGATGCTTACTTCCATGTGGCGAGTTCCCCAAATTAAAGGAGGTAGTGGCAGGTCAAGCATTATCAGTAGTGTGTGCTTCTCTTTGACCAATCCTTGGCTCCATGGGTATTTACCAAATGCATGACTGTAGCAGCATGTCTCAGAAAAAGAGGAATTCATGTTTTTGCATACCTGCATGATTGGTTAGTGAGAGGCAAGTCCTCTGTCATGTTCCATAGACACTGCATCTCTTTGATCATCTGGGTCTGATATAAAAGGGAAATCAATATTAGTACCAACAAAAAATAAATTTAATGGGGACCCTACAAGACGCTACAAATTTGAAGGCATTTCTGCTGAATGAACAATTTCAAGCAATTCATCACCTGGGCCTGTCTCTCCACTCTTGCCCATCAACTACGATACATGTATGTCTCAGATTGCCACACGGCATTCACTTATGTGGTCCAGCATGCAAGATTGTGCCTTCGTCCTTTTCAGGGATGGTTGAAGTTGGTACATTGTCTAAATTGTCAGTTACTAGTGTGAGTATCACCGCCTGTCCTCAAGTACCTAGAATGGTGGATAGATCAGACTAATATGGGAGAGGGTGTTCACTTTGCCTGTCCTCCTCCAGTCAGGACCATAGTTACTAATGCCTCCGCACTAGCTTGAGGAGCACATCTGGGGACATTGAAGGTTCAAGCTTTGTAGACAAACAAGATGCTTCCCTTCTTATCAATGTCCTGGAAGTTTGAGCCATTTACAATGTGTGCAGAGCTTTTTGGGTACAGACCAAGGACACAGTAGTTCATATACTCACTGGCAACACCACCACAATGTATTATGTTAATAAGCAGGGAGGAGCCTACTCCAGCTTTGTCAGGAGGCAATAAAATGTTGGTAGTTCTGCATCAAGGAGAGCATAATTCCCACAGCCACTCACTTAACAAGGGTACAGAATCACTTGGCTGATGACCTCAGCAGAAATTTTTCCCAGAAGCTAAAAATATTACTATATAAATTAGGGGCAAACAGGAAGTAAGTTGGGATTCGAAAATAAGGAAAAAGGAACTTGGATTTAAGCTTGCTGGAAGTTCACCCCAATAAACATCGAATTGTTTGCACCTTCGGACTTCAGGTATTGTTGCTCTCTGTTCATACAAGAAGGACCAGGGAAGTGTGAGAGTGAAGGAATAAGCTCTCTAACAATATCCAGAGGGATAACTTTCTGTATTACTGTGGCATATGGAGTAGCTCATTGATCAAGTGACATTGATCACATTTCTCAACAACATTTCAATACTGGACATTTGCAGAGCTGCTACCTGGTCTTGTATACATACGTTTACCAAACACTGTGCTATTACGGCTGCATCTAGATCAGATGCAAACTTTGGGAAGGAAGTTCTGAAGTCGTTCTTTAAGTAGACTCTTTGTCCACCTCTTTCTGATACAGCTTGTGAGTCACCTGAATGGATTTCACACCTGCAACCACTCGAAGAAGAAAGATGGTTACCTACCTGTACGGTAACTGTTCTTTGACATGTGACTGCAGACTTGTATTTCACAACCCACCCTCCATCCCCTCTGTATCAGAATCTCAACTCTTGACATTCAGTGTGAAGGAACTAAGGGGGGGGGGGGGGGATTGGGATGGCGCTGCCCTGAAATAGCCAGGGGTGGGGCTAAGGGGCCAAACAGTGCTAGTGCTGCCCTTAGGGGTACTGCTAGGCAAAGTTCTCCAGCTTCAGTGTGCTTAGCATGCACACACATCAGTGGAATATACGTCAGCACCCATATCTCAAAGAAGAACAGTTACAGTTCATGTGGGTAACCATCTCTTCTCACTGCTAATAGGCAGCGTGAACAGTGACATAACTTTTGCTGTGCTGTCTGCTGCTGCTGGGGAACACAGCGTGAAATTAAACATGAGCATGTAAGGAAGACTGTGCAATATAAAATAGGCCAAACTATAAACAGTTCTAGAGTATTAAACAACTGAACAAAGAAATTCTGGTCTATTGCATAAATTCTCATATGCTTAAATACCAAATTAAAAATTCTTTATATATTTTCAAATTTTTAACTTTATTTTTATTTCTTAAATGGCAAAAATAAATTCTGTGGAATAACTTCAAGGGACTGATGAAGAAAGTTAGTTAAAGCATTTTATGTGACAATCCATCATTCACCAAGGGCTTGATTCTCATTACATTACAGCAAGGCCCTTTGACAATACTGTAGCACGGAAAAGAGCTCTTAAAATGGGCTTTGCCAGAATTTGTGCAAGTGAGAATCATATCTTTATGTTTACCACTGCTCTCTTTCATTTCTTATCTATTATTTTACAATGGTTTTGTCAGGTTTTTAATTCTGCAGTTCCATTCAGTATATATATAATACTTGAAATATGAATGTGGTATGAGAAATCTGTCTAGTGGTAAATTAAATATAAGTATTTTAAAGAAGAGAGTACTACTAAAATAGAGAATGAGGAAGTGGTGTATATTTTATACATTTTTCATGTTTTGTGACATCTTTTCATCTAGACAGTAAAGAAAGTTTAAAACAAAATGGACAGAATAGGACAATGTACAGTCTAAGTTAAATAATAAGTGTAACTTTAGTCAAGTGAGAAACATTCATTATAACAGAAATACCTGAAATTACATGGGAAACAGCTACAGCAATTGGCAGATTACGATTCAAGTACTTGTAAATTTTTATGACACTGAAAAGTATATTTTTTTAAAAGGGTGAGAAAAGGTTCAGAATATAGTGACGGCTCTTTAAAAGTCCTATTTTTACCTAATGATAACTAGATAAAGTTACCTCAGTGTCTGCAGGAGTACCTTACACTCTTCATAGAACATACCTTACATAGTTCAGATGCTCACCTTATCTAGTTGCAAATTCCTAAGCCCCTGTCCTGTGACAAGCTCCATGTGGGGTGGATTCTTACAGGGTCCTAGAGCCTGGGCCCCAGCCCGAGCTTGAATGTGTACACCACAATTAAACAGCTCCTTAGCCCGAGCCCTGCAAGCCTGAGTCAGCTGGCACAGGCCAGCCGTAGGTTTTTAATTACAATGTAGACATACCCAAAGAGTTGACTGAAGGATCAGGGACTTAAGGTTTGAGACAAAGCCTGTTGAATTCAATGGGCATCTTTCCACTGACTTCAGTGGACCTTGAATTAGTTTCTTAATTAACTGAGGCAATAGCCAACATTTTAAGGGCCACTGTTTTATATTTGTAATGTTCTATGTATTATAAATGAATTATGGACTTAAATTTGAATTGAATGCATGTAGGGTTAGGCCTTTAAGACTCTTATAAGGTCAAATATCACAGAGTGCACCCTCAAATATTAATGTACTCTATTGTAGTTTTGAGAAGCATACACAGGGAGAACAGGTGAATTTTTAGTCATGCTTGGATGAAACCAATAATAGTCTCTTCATAATTAATACAATATTAGGATCATTATTTTTAAATAGGGAACTATGCATGATTGAACATATGGATTTGGCTATGCGGCAGTATAAATAGGGAGAGCAGCTTTTCTAGATTCTGCTATTTATCTTAAAAAAAAAAAAAAAAACCCACACACTAAAGTTTGACTGACACTAATTTCCCGAACAAGATACCCTAGAAACTCCAGTTTATCTCATAAAATCATAACAGACAGGGTTTGTGATGTCCCCTCTGCAATATTCTTTATTCTGTCAGTTTATAGCATTTGAAATGACGGAAAGAGATGCGTTCCTTTCATATGCCAGCTAGAAGAACAGAACCTGTCACCAACAGTGTAATGTGCTGTGTATTATCACTCTGACTGATCCAGAGGCCCAGAGACTGTCATCTTTTTAGACTGTACAAGTCAACACAAATAAAACTGAGGAGGCAAATGATAATGTCTGAGATAGATCCAGGCTCATTCTGGCCATTACTTTTTATTCAAACCTTAGAGATGACATGATGTGAAAAATGAGCCTGTGTCTAGTTCAGTGCCCATTAGTGTGTGAGCACATTATCTTCCACTTTTCACATTGAATCTCTCTGTACACAGCATGGCAGTTGTATCTATGCAGCCCGTCAGCTTTAGGGGGTTGTGAGTACCTTTTTTTTGCTTAATGTATAGCAAATATTGCACCTAAAATGATGTATTGCAAGCACTTTTGGACACATTTTTTAGGAATGGTTCTTTACACACACTTCACACATTTTTTCCATAGAGTAGAGCTGATACAGGTCTAAACTGGTTCTTTCAGACTTTTAGAAAGTATTTTCACATTGGTTTGCAATGAGATACCTGTTTACCTTTCCATTAAAACTAGATTTATAGCCACACAAGTTCCTTACTATTGTACAGTATCCAATTCATCTGCATTTCTGGAAATCTAATGTATTCACTTTTATGAATGGGAATGAAAAGTGTAATTTTGCGACATGTACAGTATATGTAGACCTTTGTTTTCTGTAATAATTGATTATCTAAGAAAAATAGACTGTTTTTATGCTACTGTCAGATGACAGGATCCTTACACAGTCTGCATATCCATAAAATAAACATCTTTGTTGCCTGCTGATGTGGAGAAATCAATTAATTTTTCATATCACTCCTTAAGTGTCACATTATTTTGGCCAGAGATAGCAAATTGCACTATGAAAATGTGCCTTTCAACAACTCTATTGGATACAAAAACTGACAAACCTCAATGTGTACATTTGCCGCCTTTAAAAATAACAGAAGGAAAACCATGCTTCAGACATGAATCAGTTTCCTGAGGAGTTTTTAGCACGGTCACTAACACTATTAATACCCAAGTAAAATTCCTATTACTCTCCTGTATAACCTTTAATTACCCCCACCACCCCAAAAATATCCCTCAATTACCTTGCGGGCAGAATTATGCATATTTTTAAAGTTCTCCTAGGGATATAACACTAAACGTTGGGTTGTTATGGTTCAGTGGTTTAAATTACAGTGTACTTAATTAAAACAGTGTAAAAAGCTGTCAGTATTCCATATCATTTGAAAGACTTTGATTAGTGATTTTTTTTTTTTACTGTTACAGCATACTTAGCTTTGCCATTATGTTGTCATTTACTATCACCTTAGCATTGAAAGATGCTTTCATGGCTATAGGAAATGTAAACAAATGAGAATTACTATCAAAAGAAGTCAGGGCCTAAGTCCATCCTGTTGCTGGGGATCCTTGACTTATTGTACTAGAAGAGGAGCAGAAGCAAACAGACTTTGTGGTTGGCCATTTGTTTCACATCAGAAAGTGTAAAATTTCCAATCTAGGAATATTGTTGTGTTTAGTTAATTTCTTACGTCAGAAAATGACTGAGAGACCATGACGTGTTCTTTCTTTCTGAGAAACCCTGGACGTACTATAGTGTTTGTAGGAACAGTAAAGAAGAATAATTCAAAAGAGTGGAAGGAGCATTTGTTTTAAAATACGTTAATTTTCTGTATGTATCGATTATTACTACTAGTCTTACCTCTTTGGTTAAAAAACAAAACAAAACCCACATACACAAAGTAGGCAAACTTGCTGCTCTTATGTACAAAAACTGTTGAAAACAGCAGCCCACTTTATGAATGTAAGATGTTGGTTTCATCATGTAACTGCAATATTGTTAACTCATCCAGCAAGATGAATGGATTGGAAGAGCGTAGTATCAGTGGAAAGGGCCTCGTGGTCAGTGGATACTAGTGGGTATGTGTCTGGAGAAAGTAAATTATTGCTAGAGCACATAGGAAACTTAAGTATTCACACCTCACCTTCTTATAAATCAGTTCTTTCCTTTCATATACAAATGTTATTAAGGGTCTGTCTTAAGCAAAAGAATTATGAGTTTATGTTGACATTACAGGCTGATAGCCCATTCTTAACTCTTTATATTGGGCATAGACATTGCAGAAGTAGGTATGATCTGCAGTATATTATGCACCATTGTGTGATCTTGTGATTACTAAATTCTGTGCTATTGATCTTTCTCTCTTTATAGCACTGCCAAAGGATACAACACCGAAAATTCCATTGTCTGGTGCTAGAATTTCATCTTGAATTTTGGGTGTATAATAATCTTTATTACATTCTGTGTAAAATAGGGACAATTACACCATTTTCCATTGATACCAGTGTGATTACTGAAATGTATTATCTGCACAAACAAATAGAATACTTAAATAACCTACAGGTTGTGATTCAAACCCATTCTTAGTGAAGAATTACAGAGGAATTGGCAGCTAAACTGTAAATTTTCAATCCTTCATTAGAGCAATGCCAAATATAGAATCATGTGGGAAAATGTGTATAAAAATAGAAAACTAAATATTTAATTATTTTATATTTAAAATAATCTGTTTTCCTCTTTTTCAATGATAGTGTTCTACAATTATTTTGTTTAAATAAATGTTGAGAAAATCATATTAGCAGGACTCATATTACTTCCTTCCAGTTTCTCAGACAATTTTGAAAACTATTTCTGTAATCAAGGAGACAGCAAGAGCACCCAGATTTCTTAATACAAAGTTCAATTTCAGATGGTTTTATGCTCATACTCAAAAATTATTATTTCCCTTTAACTCTGACTAAGCTATTTCAACATGTACAAATCCATAAGGACTGGTACTCCCATAAATGTACACCTAAAGATTCTTTCTTTCTATAATTTCCTCTTAAAGACAATGTCCTTGTTAGAAGACTTCCAAAAAATGAAGTTTTCAGCAGTAACTGACAATTTACATAGTACCTCATAGTACCATATTGGGCATGGCTGTAATAAGTGTTCCCAAAACATGTTATAAACATTTACAGTTCAATATAAAACTTTAATATGTGGGAACAATAGGATTCTTCTTAAGCATACCCAGATACCAGCTTCAGATTTACCCAGAATTGACTGAATTACCCAAGTGAATTGACACTTGAAGATGAGTATTTGTCCCAGTACAGTTGAACAACTATACTGTTATGGCTGGAATAATCATGATTTTGAAGTGATTGTCTAATTAGCTGCAGTGGGCACCAATAATCTTCAATGGACTATTTCCTTCAAAATTCAGAGTGAAATACCAAGCAATATGAATAGTTACTTTTATAACAGCAGAGGGCAGCATCATATGTTGGCTATAGAGATCTCACTACTACATGGGGAGGAAAATAAGAGGACAAAAGCTTGAATAGCTGTTTTATCACCTATGCAATAATAATGACAATAACTCCACTAACACACCTTTCCCCTGGGATAATAGGAAGTAAGAGAACTGTGTGCCCTTTTACTCTCTTGGATTATGACATTAATTTTTATAACTATAAAACTAGAACAAAATATCTTGGTCTTTTCACACCTACACGCATGTAACATTGGATAAATAAAGCCTGTTTTCTATCTAGTTATTCTTGTCAAAACATTTGTTGAAAGCTTTATTCATTAACCTCTTACAGTTGCTACTTTGTAGCTTATGTCCTCTGCTAAGTAATTATTTTATTTTATTTGGTCTAGCCTCATATTGGCATCCAACATCACAATCAAAGTTTGAAGAAACCTTGAGATTCCCATTTGCTAACTCAACTAAGAGCTGGTACGTTACAAAAGGGTGATGTGTTTGATAGGCATTTAATCTTCCTCATAGAGGTCACAGCACCATGGAATTAGCTTTGCAGACGGTTTGCATACAAAGGAAAGATGCAGTAAGTGTTACTATTATATAGTTGAAGGGGTCACTGGAAAGAAAAAGGTTGCTGTAGGCAGAGGTAATAATGAATGGCCCATTTTGAGATACCCCAGAGTGTTTGCTACTAAAATATGTACAAAATCTTTAGGAGCAAACTACCTATGTGAGTGTGAACCTTGCTTAAAGAAACATGTAAACAAGAGAAAAACATGTAACACTATGATGCAAAATCAATGCACAGATGATGAGCCCTGAAAAAAATTCTAGTGAAATGAGGCAGATATGCAATTATGATGGTATGTTTACTGATGCTTCAAGAACCTTGAGTCACTGGGGGATGCAGTTTTACCTTCAAAGATTTTATATCTTAGGGGTGGTCACCTGATCTAAAAGGTCTAATTGCTTGGGATGATTTTCCTTTTAAAGTAATTTATATTGCTGAAAGGATGACTCCCTTGGGGATATATTCTTTGAAATTGTTGCTAACACAGAAAAGATTTTTCCTTCATTCAAGAATATCTTTTTTAATTTTGCAAATTCTCAAATTGCAAATGAACTTTTCCTTTTGAAGAATGTTATGCCTCTGGAGGGATTCCTCTTGCCATGAGAACAACCATTGTATAAAGGGTGAGCTGGTTCTCTCCTCTTACCCCTGTCGACAAAATCTGTGGCTCTACACTGCACTATGAAGCATACAGTAGCATCTACAGCAGACATTATGTAGTGAATCTTAATTAGGCATATGCAGGTAGTTCAAAATCTGCTCAGGATAGATTATCTGAATGAATACTAGTAAATTATCCTTTTATTATCCCTTTATCGTTCGCTGGGGAGATTGGATTGGATAGCAGGTATCTGATACTTTTACTTCCCTGGACTAAAGTGGAAAAGCAGCAAAATGGTGAGGGAAAATAGCACACCGGGGCACTAAAGTTATATGTTTATGGTAGATTGCTTAAAAAGAGAAGAAGAGAATATTGTTACATATCATGGCATCATGGAGTCTGCATAGGTGGAGAAGCTCCAGGTACAGTAGTGGCTCACAGCAGGTTGGGGTTTGGTGTCCAGTGAAATAATGGGTAACATTTTCAAAAGCATCTAAGTCATTTAGAAAGCTAATTGATTGTGTCTCATTGATTTAGGTGCTTTTGAAAATGTTAACCTTGTGTGCCATGGTATAGGAGTGGCAGTGACAAAGCTTGGTGAAAGTCTTTTCTTTTTAAGTGTTCACTGTATAATTTGAACATGGCATATACTGATTTTTTTGCCTTTTCACATGTCACTTAGTCTCTTTGTGCCAGTTTCCACTTTTGTAATATGGGGATAATAGTCCCCAGTGTACTAAAAATGACAACAGGACTTTCTTCACAAAGATTTTATGTCTGACATACTAGAAGAATTAGAGTAGGATGCTGTTGCGGACACCATTTTGGATTCAAGCTATATGTACGCTCCATGGGAGCTTGCCGAATCTAGCTCCATGGGTAGGAATGTCTTGCTCTGAAAGTGACAGCATTGTAAGTCTAAATGAAACATGATATTGTACCCTCAGTAATCAAGAGGAAAAGATTTTTCCACTTGTCCACATAAAAATTAATATAAATAAAATAAAAGAAACAAAATGCTGGTCCTCCTATCTATCTGTTTGCAAAATTTAATATCTCCTCACCCCCCGCAGAAAACAACCAATACATTGGTTGCTGGCATTTTACAATGTGTTGTTTAAGGGACACATGGATATGGTGTCTTCCCAAAACATTTGGCAAAATTCTTTTCTTTTTCTATTTTAATCCTTTATCTTCTGGGGCTTACAGACCAGAATGTGGGCAGTTTCCACTCTTATACCATTTTTATGCATTTGAGTTTGCTCACTGCCAATCATTACCCTTGGAAATATGTGGAACAGTTAGAGAGATATCATTGGCAAGAACACTGTCCAACAGCAATCTTTTTCATAGGGCCTTTTCCCTGCAGACATGAAATGTCTATATCTTAAATTTACAAAGGTTGGGTTGGTTGCTTATCCTTTAAAGTATATGGAAACAAGTCGTTCAGGTGGGACTGCTGTAACCCACAAACGTTTTAAGATTGTGATACCTATATGGAAAACCCTGACTTTTTACAATGTATTTTGCTCTTCAGGTACCCCCAGTATTCCTATCAGAGTCCTTGCCACACATCCTCAAGTTCTGGCATTCAACATGCTTTTGCAAGTATAGCTTGAGTTCTGAGTGCATTTTTGAGTCCTTTATTTCATCTGACTCTGTTTTCTCATCCACAGTGTGAACTTGGCACAATGGTCAGCACAACTGTTAGAATTCAACTATATAATGTCCAGTATAAGAGAGACAGAAAGAATTCCATCATAGATTATTTATCCAGATTGTTAATTCCCTGCACAGATGGTTCTGCATAAGACAGTGACAGAGAAGAGTGGCTTTTTAAGCCAATTAAATAGAAACCTTGTCCAAGAAAGATTTTCAGAATGCCTATGCATCTGAATTCATGACGTATTATACTGTGTATTTATGCAATGTGTCTCTTCTCAATGGGAAGAAATAGGATACTTAGAGCTTCCTGCTTTGCTAAAGTATATAATACATGTTGTTTCTTATGAAAAACATGTCTCCTAGAAAAGGACTTCCAATTCATCAACAGCTGCAGAATGTTTCGAGTACAGAAAAAAGGCCATCTTTGTTTCAATAAAATAATTGTCATTTTCAAGTGTTTCAGTCTAATCCTCAATATATACAGCAAGCTATGATTTGTATTATGATTTGTATCTTGTGAGAGAGAGGAATTAAATAACATCCAAAGGGAAAAAACAAGCTAAGAATGTTAGTACTTTTACTACTCTAGTATTACTGCTGTTTTAGGTTATGTAGACTGAAAAGCTGCAGTAAAAATCGAATATAGGCCAGGGTATGAAGAGAACACATAATCACAATCACAGCTGTATGGTTTATATTATAGGAGTGTCTGAGATGAATTGGGGAGGAGATAACATAGCTGGGGAAGTCAAGGATAGGACATGTCATAGATGTTGTATATTACAAGGGCTTGATCCTGCTCTCATTGAAATTAACAGCAAAATGTATTGATTACATTGGAACAGGAACAGTACATAGGAAAATCATGTTAAGCTTAAGGATTCAGATAAAAGTTTCTAAAGTTATGACAAAATGTAACCAAGCCATAAAACAAAGCAGGCATGACAGAATTCAGAACAATATAATCAAAGCCTCAATCCATTTAACCTGCAAGTTGAAAGAACAACCTTACTTCATCCTGCAGTGGTAGCAATACAAGGACTAAATACATTAATTTTCACATAGACTGGAATTGATGTTATCCATACTTTATTCATTCCTGGATATATTATACACTTACATTGCCACCCCTCTCCCTCATCCACTCTGCTCCACCAATGACATGTCTTCTCTCCATTTCTCCTTCGGGTGTCTCCACATTTTCTCCCCCTGCACAGAATACCCTTTCTGGACCAGTCCACAAGGCCACTCCCTTTACTTCATTGAAAACCCTCCTGAAGACCCATCTGTTCTGCAATTCCTACAAGTAAGTATAATGGCATGATTGTAGGGTAACTTGGGATTGTCTATACGTAACACATACATTTAGAAACCACTATGTTATTAAGACTGTATTTTTAGGATATGCCTAATCACCAGTTGGTGGCCACTTAACTTGATTGCTGTCCCCCTTTCCCTCTTGTCACCCATCTGTCTTTTCAGTTTTGGTGCCCAAGGAGATAAGGAATGTGATTTATTCTTTTTAGTCAGTAACTTGATACTTCTAATTTTGCTGCATTTTGTTCTTTTAATCCCCCTTTATTTTATTGATGTAAGTTTTTGTAGCTGAACTAATGGTTTCCTTTTCTCTTATGTCTTTGAGATTCAGTGATTGGGCTTATCTTTGTCTAGAAGCAGGACATCCTTCAATGAATTGCCCCATTTCCCTGCTACCTAATGCAATGGAACCCCTGGGCATACATAATTTCATGTGAGAACTGGGGAAATAGGGGAATGAAAGATAATGAATTGGGACTAGAGAGCACCATGGAGAAAGAAATTGGTGTGGAGCCTGGTTATTCATCTACTAACAAATGGGCTGCTCTGTTTTCACTCTTTCAGATCTGAGTGTTAGAGATGCTACTGAAGCTATGAAGAGAGGGCAGCGGTAACCCTGGTAAATGAAGTTTGTTAAATGATGGGATTGTTTATCTTTTTCATATTTCATTAGAGCTTGAATTCACTTCTCCAGCATGTATACACTTAGCATTTTGAACATTAGCATTGTGATGCACTAGTTCTTAAACCAGGCCTGGGAGTTCCCAGACATCCACCGCATCCTGGCCTCTACCCTATCTCTGCTGAAACCTGGTAGGCCAGGAAGCTAATAGGACTCAGACTCAGCCAGCACACCACCCATGGGATTGCCTGGCTCCACCAATTGGTCCAGCCACACTATTTAAGCCAGACGGAGGCACGGGGAGTTGTCTGAGCAACAAGGTGATTTCCTGTTGTGACTACATAGGACCTTGCCCATGCCTGCTTCCTGCACCCAACCCTGTTCCTTACTCCTGCCTTGCTCCTGGCTCCTGCCTCACCCCTGACTTTGCTCCTGTTCCAACTGTGCTCCTTTTTTGTGCTTGATCCTTGCCTCTCCTCCAATTCCTGCTCTTCCACCTTGCTTTTATCAGTTACCAGGCCTGGCTCTGATCCTGTCTCTGGCTTGGCCTTTGGCGCTAGCATTTGGTATCTGACCTTGGCTCTGACCCTGACCTTCAATTCCTGATTCTGACTTGACCGCTGGTTCTGGTAATTGGCAGTTGACTTTGGTGCTGACCCTCAGCTTTGTTTCCCACCCTAGATTCCTGTTCTGCCCACTCGACCTGACTCCTGCTCTGGTTACTAGGCTAGACCACCTACATCCCAGTCCATAACAACATGAAAACCTGGAGCTAAAAAGCAAAACTCTCTATACGCAGGAATACCAGCTCTCAGACTGGGTCCTGCAAAGCCCACATGCTATGCCTATTCATCACTGATTGAACCTCTGGAAGTTTAGAGCAATGACTTGGTAATTCAGTATTCACCTGCTGAGCCTTGCGAGTCATTACTCTGAACTTCTGCAACTTCCTGCATTACGCATGCATGCACTGCACCATCGTTTACAGATGCAATGAGAAGAAACCAGATAAGATGAGTCTTTGGGAGAAGGAAAGGCATATAACAAATACAAAAATTAAAACACTCGGGAATAAGGCAAATACTGAAAGTAAGAAGTGGGAATGAGACAAATATTGGATTAAGACAAATACTGCTGCAGATTCCAATGTCAATTCTAATAGTGATAGTGAAGATTGGAGTCTGTTGACAGTTGAAGATGAAGGGCTAAGGCAGGAGGCAAAAAATCTTCTAGAATTTAATCCTGTGTCATTGTATTATTTGACCCAGTTGACTCAAATTACTGGGATATAACCGAATAAACTTAAACATGAGCAGTGCACTTAAATACATGAGAATCCAGTAAATTAATGCACATTCTTGATAACTAGAAGTTGACAGCTATGACAATCTTTGAATGTCATCTAGATGCTCTAATATACTTTATATTGTATATTTTGGTATTTGGACATATCCAAAATAGGTGGTGGGAGGGAGGGGGGACTTTTTAGAGTGGGAGAGAAATAATTTGTTTACTGAAATGTAGTGCTGTAGAGAGAGAGAGAAAACATTTCAGATCTGAAATAGGAAAAAGCATTTGTTAAATAGTGATTGCATGCACAGTAAATTATTTAGAAAATTACTGTTCAACTCCATATATGAATGTCATTAGGAGTCCAGGTTTATCATAATAAAAGGCCAGATTCGGCCACTATTATTCACATTGAATAATATCTTACTCTTGGTGCAGTCCCCTTGAGTCAGGATGTTAGAATCTGGCTAAAAGTGAGAAAAGTGATACTCTAGTATTTTAGGTCACCTGTGAACCATTTTATAATACCAGAAGGGAAAAAGGATAACATTATTTATCAAAGAAGAAATAGGGAATCCCAGAAATTAGGGGTATGGTTTATGAATGTGGATTATGAATTTCATGACTGCGCATACAAGTGACAGGCTATTTGTTTGAAGAAAAAATTATTAAAATTGATCTTTATCTCAACTGGCAACTTAAAAAAATACTGGCACATCCCAGTTTAAGTATTCAAGGGGAGATTTTTAAAGGCACAAATGACAGTTTGGTGTCCGCTTTATTCCAATGAACTTCTTGTGTCACATTTTAGGATTGTCCCAGGCCATAACAAAACAATAGTCTGCTGACCAACAAAAGAAAAAATAAACAAAACCATACACATCCATTCATACACATACTCCTACATGAAAGTTAACTCTGTGGTCTATTGGAAGAAGCAAGCTTATTCCTTCCAAATTGTTCAGTCTATATCAGAGCTCTCCCCTAACAAATAGTTCAAAAGATGCCAAAGGAATGACCTAAAATCATCTACTGTACCATTTAAAAATTATCTGTATATGCATGATTTCTTCAAAAATACACATAAGTGTTTTTTGGGGGATATGCATGGTTCTGGGCATTGTGATTGAGCAGAGGTGCTTTGTGGGAAAAAGAGGTGGATATATAGTCATAAGAAATGTATACAGAGTTATAGGGTTTAAGGCTAGAAGAGACTACAAGATCATCTGACATGAACTTAGCTGACAGCACTTCTATGCTAAAGACAAAAGCCACATGGCTGTATTATTCTGACAATTTTTCATGGCGACTTGTGAGATACTTTGAGAATAATTTCCTTTAGTTCTAAAACTGTAAGCCTGATTCTGAGTCAACTAAAGATGCTTTACACTGCTCTGGTGGTGTAAACAGGCATTTAGAGTGTATGCTAATTACATTTTCACTCATTTTAAGGTTGCTTTACAATGCCAGGCCAGTGTAAAGTAGCTTTTGTGAAAAATGAGAATCAGGCCTTGTGAACTGATCCCTTCCTGGAAGCACCTGAAATGCTGGCATAGCAAATATCTCAGGCATTGAGCTGACACAAGAGGATGCTTTCTCCCTCTCTCCAGACTTTTGACCCTTTCTCCTCTTTAACCTCACCCATTATGCCTGAGCCACATGTGGGTTCACTGAACATTATGTACAGTATATTAGAAAGCTATGGTATTATGCACAGTATAGTCTATTGTGTTGTTTAGGCCATAATAAAGAAATACCTAACCTCCATGTGCATGGAATTGTGTCTGCATATGCAGTTTTCTGGGTAGCCCTTGGCTTCTGTTGCTCTGATAGTCTGGACTTTAGTGGGTATATTTTTACTTCCAGAAATGAAACAGGTATACTTCATGTATATGCATGTATCCTCAGCCACCCCCACTATTTTTTCCTTCAGTAAAACAAAAAGCCACATTAAAAAACGTTCTAGAAAACACTCCTTCAGTTCCAGCCAAGGATGATGTTCGTGCAGCTCCCATGTCTCGTTACTTATGGTTAGTCTTCTGCTCCCCATATCCTGTCTGTCTCCTCCTATTCACCTGGACACCCATCTGGAGTAACCCCTCCTGCTGATTAAAGAATGAGGGATTAGCAGTCTCCTAGGAAAGCTCCATTCCATTTGCCTCAACTGAATGGATGGATGGGATTACATTACATGAGCTTTATGGATGGATGGGATTACATTTGGGGAAATAGGTGAATCCTTAGGGTGCCATCAAGCTTATGAAGGACTCCCATGCAGAAAAGAAATCATTTTTATAAGTCTGATATTTGTGTCAGGAGACTAGAAAGAGAGATTTATTAATGTGCTTTGTAGTTGAGAATGCAGAGACAAGGGAGGGATAGGTGTGTCTGAGTAGGGGCATACTAGAATGACAATTAATTTCAGCTGAAAATAAACAGCATTCTATAAAAGTCTATTTTTTGAAAGTGAAGAGGCCTCTCATTTTTTTGTCATCTGAACAGTTTTTTGCTTCTAAGCATTCTCAGATAATGAATGAATAGAATAACAATATTCACACATCTTAAATTGTCAGTGCATAAAGGGTTCTGTTCTGATCCTTTGTATTTATGTGAACATATTCTGTTTCTCCAGATCTTCTGCTTGGCTTGATGGGTGTACATGCTGCATACTATGTTTCTTTTATGACATGGGACAAGCATTAATCTGTAGTGGCATCAGGGTGGGGAAGTGCACAGTTCAAATTGTACATGTGCATCCACGTTCATATTTACTCACAAGGAAGCACCTATGGTACCATTTGCTTTTTTACTGTCAGGTTGCAGATCTGGGTGGTATATCTTCATCTTGGAGCCTTGAGCTTTATCTTTCGGATTATCTACATCCCAGCATCTTTGACCAAAAACCAGACAATCAGTATATCCCAGCTTGTAAGTAAATGTGGACACTGGAAAGTTCAAGAATTCAAAAACTGTCTTATTGCTACTGTCTGGACGGATCCCAACTGTCTATTCCTCCTTTATTCTATTGAGTCACTTTCATCATTGTATTGTCTATGTCTGTGATACTCATGGCCATGTGCTACTGAAAGCCCTTAGATTTTTTGAGTCAGTGAGAGGCCAAAAATGCCAAAAGTCTGATAGAGAGACAAATTTTAAGTGGCCGTTCACATGACCCAGAAGAATCAGGAGCCAAATTTTCTCTAGACATTTGGGGTTATTTTGAGGACTTCTCTTGAGATAGATGATTATCGAATATGGTTGGTCTCTTGTACAGGACATAGAATAGTTATGTATCTCCCTACAATAGACTGCATAGAGATTCATGTGTAATATATTTGTGTATATGCACACATACACACACACATATACACAGTGGTCACAGTTAAAAGGTTTCTTTTGTTTTGAACAATATTGCACGTTTGAAAAATATTCTCTATCCTTAAAATAAGAAACACTGGCACAAGTAATATCTCTCAAAAATGGAAGAAACTTTTTAATGTGCCCATTGTAAGTGTGTGTGTGTGTGTAAAATATATTGTGTGTGTTTATGCTCTGTCCTCTTTAGGACTGCTACATTCTATATGAAAAATACGAGGAAGAGGTAGTCAAAGAAAATACCAACAAATAACATTAATTATAGCATCAAAAATTTATCACTGAAAAACAATTAAAGACCAGAAGAAACTTTCTTTTAGGTAACTGTCAATGTTGGGTATCAGTGGAGTTATACAGAAAATGAAGGTGGAAAACAAATAGGCATAAAAAGCTATTTAGGGACTGTGAAGAATACATATTTAATAGTTTTGATAAAGGTTTAGGTTCTGAAAGAAATGCAGCAGCAATATTGAGAAAAACCTACATGAAGTAGTGAAACCGAATGAGAAATTGATGCTTTATTTATTAGACTGCAATCATCTTCATAATATGCTTGAAGATAAATGGTTAGGCATTCTTTCAGGAAAAAAAGCATAGCAGAATGTTGCATTTGACATAGTGATTATTGATAGTGATGATAAAGTTCAAAACATCGAACAGTGAAAAACCCAAAAGCAATACTAAAAATGGTGGAGTGGAAGTGGAAAATTATGTGAAATGTTAGGGATGTTTCATTTCAGTACCTCTGCCTCATTATACTATCAGCAAAATGTAAAATACATAGACTAGATAAATGTCTCATTAAGTCTTTCACTGTTCACTCTGGGTGCTTGGTGGTGTGTTTGAATAATGAAAAATGTAGAAGGACTTTTATCACATGGGGATGGGGGCAAAAGAGAGCAATTTGACAAAAGGTGTTGTTTTTTTTAATTTGGTCTATAGAATAATATTGTATGGAAATGTATAGTATGGTACAGTATAATAAACATTACAAAAGCGTGATCCATAAAATATCTGATACAGTTAAAAAATGGTTGTACAATACTAAGCTAGAATCTGTGCTGTTCTACAAGTAAGTGGAGATGAGACTTGATGTGCTCTTCTGAGCATTTGAACACAATATGCTTAGAGTTTAGCAACAATTTTCAAGCCTGGGGGTATAAACTTAGGCTCCTAAAACCATATTTAGGCACCAAAATGTAATCTATTTTTCAAGATGTTAAGAACCTGTAGCTCCCACTGAATTCAAAGGACTGCACATATTCTGCACTTTGGAGAATCAGGCCCATGGCCGGCTCTAGGCACCAGCGTTCCAAGCATGCACTTTTTAAGGGGCGGCAGTCTATGTTGTTTTTGTTTTGCTTAGGCGGTGGCACTCCGGCTTTTTTTTGTTTTTTGTTTTGCTTGGGGCGGCAAAAAACCTGGAGCCAGCCTTGATCAGGCCACTATTATTTAGGTACCTAGCTATGGATTTAGGAGCCTAACTTTTGCACAGAGACATAGCTGTGTACTTGGTTCATATCTTTAAGAAACTATGGGAAAAGCATCAGTACAAATCTCATTAAAGAAACTAGGAGCTGCTCTATGTAACTGAAAGGTGAATTTGGCTCAACCATGGTGACATACGTTAGCTTCATACCTGTTGCATAAGCAGTCTGTAGCCCACGAAAGCTTATGCTCTAATAAATTTGTTAGTCTCTAAGGGCAGGTCCACACTGGGGCGGGGGATCGATCTAGGAAACGCAACTTCAGCTACGAGAATAGCGTAGCTGAAGTCGACGTTTCCTAGATCGAACTAAATTTACTTACTTCGGGTCCACGCGGCGCAGGCAGGCTCCCCCGTCGACAGCGCTTCCTCCTCTCGGTGAGCAGGAGTTCCGCAGTCGACCGGGGAGCGCTTCTGGGATCGATCTATCGCGTCCAGATGAGACGCGATAAATCGATCCCAGAAGATCGATCTCTACCCGCCGAATCAGGCGGGTAGTGTGGACCAGCCCTAAGGTGCCACAAGTACTCCTGTTCATTCTGCAGAAAGTCATCTTCAGATCACAATGGGCATATGCTAGAATGAAGAGAGTAGGAGTGAGAGATAATATAAGGTGTTAGAATTATGGATAGGCCAGGAATGGATATCAGTTACTCCCATTATTGAGATGCAACTTAGTTTATTCTTTTGGGAATGCAATAATAATTAGAATTAATCAGATTTATTAGCCAAATAGCCAAATCTTTACAGTAGAAGATTCTAGCACTGTGTGCCCCAGGAACATTTTCTGCTCAAAGCAGGTGCAATTACTAAAAATACCCTATTACTTAAAATAGTGGAGGGGGGGGGGAGGTAATGGGGGAAATCCACAACAGGTTTGACTATTGTAGACTAGTACAACTTATTGAATGAGTCATTGAGTTCTAGAAGAATTTGTACTTTACCTAAAGGTAAAATAGAATTAATTTCTGGAAGTATGGTTCTTCATTATAGAAATCTAGTGGTTGCATTTTTCACAGAACAATTTTTCTAAGATGTTTGCTTTAATAGGGACTACAATTTGCAGTATTGCAAGGCATTGAAATTATTCAGGATTTTCAATCTTCTTCTCTATAAACTGTGCTACTACTGCTATTAAGTTCTTACATAATGCTTTTCATCCATATTGCTTTTCACCAAAGTACAAAGGGCAAGTACTATCTCTATTGTCTTCATTATATCCAAGTTCACTGTAAGTGGATGCCCTGTCCACTGTTAAGAGTACAGTTGGTATAGCATATTCAATTCCAGATTCAAACAGTCATGACTGTTTTTGACCAGTTTATAGAATGGTTGAAATATACTGGAAATTGAAAAGTTCAAGGCAAACAATATGGGGAAATATACATCTTTGATGAGTTCTAGCTAAGGTCCAGATGTGGGTCAGAAGTTTGCAGCTTTATATCTATCTCTGTAAGAAGCCCAACCAAAACTTGATATCTGACAATGTTCAAAAAATTTGGAGTATTAGGAATCCGTTCTGGAATTTTGCAACTTTGGGCCCAAATTTTACCAGGTTCAGAATTTTCTGATAGTATACATGTGCCATTTCACAATAAAAACAAGTGCCTATGGGGAGTCAGAATCTTAAACTTCACTAACTGGAAACAGAATTGAAAGTAAAAGTAATTATTTAAAATTACAGAGATCCAGAGTAATTTTACCTCAGAGTGCACAAAGTCCTATGTGGTCACTGTTTAAAGGTCAGCAAGTGCCAAAAATTATCACGAAGTGCTACAGTCCTGAAGCCATGACATTCCACCTATGCTGAAGGTTATTCTCTTCCCTGCAAATTGAATTTTATTGAATAACATTGAGTTTTTGTACAAAAGTGACTCCCTAAAAGAAAGTGGAATTTTAAGGCTCCAGGTCTATATTTGAAATACCATAGTGGTTCCCTGTACTTGGTATGACAAATTTCAGTTACATCTCATGCTGTGTAGTAGGTGCTTATAAATGTTGACTTTCAATGGTGAGCACTATATCAAGCTCTCCTGGTTGCTATGTACATAGTATCAACAATTATAGTCTCCAAGTTTCAAGACAGGATAAATTTGTAATTTTTTAATCCAAATCAGGACAAAATACTGTCCATTTGTTCCAATTTCCTAAGTGTTCTTCAGCTTCTTAAATGTTTTCCATCCTGCCATCTCCTTTCAGACCCAAACTCTGCATACTTTATGCCCTCAGTTTTCAAACAAAGAATAGTCAGTTAGTGATTTCTGTTGGCGCCACAGTCCTTTTTCAAGTCTTCTCTTTCAGCTCATGCTGTTTCTCTCATCCTCAGACTTCATGGTAGTGCTTTCTAATTCAATTGTGCTTAAATTTTTAGCCACCTAGAAAGGTGAATTAATATCCAAACCATTTTATGTAATGCAGGGGTCTCAAACTCAAATGACCATGAGGGCCACATGAGGACTAGTACATTGGCCTGAGGGCTGCATTTACTGACACCTGCCACCCTCGGCCCTGCCCCCATTCCACCCCTTCCATGAGGCCCCGCCCCTGCCCCCATTCCAACCCCTTCCCTGAAATCCCCACCCCAACTCCGCCCCCTCCCTGCCCCCAGGAGGTGCAGGAGGGGTGTGGGGTATGGCGGGGGCTCAGGGCAGGGAGTTGGGGTGTGGGGTGCAGGAGGGGTGAGGGGTGTGGCAGGGGTCAGGGTGCAGGGTGCGGCAGGGGGCTCAGGGCAGGGGGTGCGCATCGGGCCGGAGCCGCTCTAGGTAAAGACTGGGGGAAGGGCGGGGGGGGCCGCAAGGAGCTCACGGGCCGCAGAAAATAACCCCGCGGGCTGCGTGTTTGAGACCCCTGATCTATATATTGCTTGTTTGGGAAAAAATACATTGAAAGGCAATAAAAATAAACTGTATATGCTTCCCTAAGATGTAACTGACTTGCAGAAAGTGGAAAGATAGTACAAAGATGGAAGACCATATAATATGCAACATTATGTTTATAGGAATAGCTATCTAATCTATATTTAGAACAGTTTAAAGGATGGTTTTTGTTCTTTCTCTGAAACACAAATACACATATCTATCCTACGTTTCAGAGAAACATAGGTTATGTATCCTATACATATTGTTCTCTTTTACATATTCTAGGTATGCTTCAATCTAATCAATTTACATGTCTGGGATAATGCATCAATTTTTAAAGGCATTTCAATGTGTAAATCTTAATAAATTAGAGATTCTTAGATGAAAAGAATTTATGTGAAAAGTCTATTATTATAATAACACTAATTTGTCGTTTTATACAGGTATACTGAATATAAAATACATCTCCAGCAAAGATATTGCTGATAGTTTTTCTTGAGGAAGGTTAAATTGTAGGGACTTAAACAGGTTGACAATGTCACATGAACAGATGAATGGAGACCAAACTACTGGAGTTTCTGCACCAAACTAAAAAGCACTACCAAAGATAAATTACTCACTAGATAGTAATAGGTTAGTTTTGTTTATGCTGTAGCCTTTCTATGACATTTTTGTCTTCTACTGCTTCCAGAGAAGTAGATGGACTTGTATAAAATTTAAACCTTGTTGTACTGTGCCTTTCCAATACATTTTTTCAGTTCTGTTAAATATATTCAGAACACCAAAATCACACTTCTCTTGATGGCAGAATTTAAATGTATATATTTTTAAAATAATTATAAAAAGATTGGTCATTCTAAAATTCCAATGGACTACTATATCTATCTGTCTACACAGTGATGGTTTTAGAGGTGGGCATCTTAATCTCTGACCTCAAAGATTTCTTGTATGTAATCCTGTTTGAGCTCAGAGTAACATCACTCAATACAGTAGGTATCACTTACATTATGCCCATTTAATGTTTGGCTGCTCTGCTGAGACGGCCAACAAGAACTCTATCTTTAATCTCTAGCTAAAAATAGCAAACTTTCTTTACAAAGATATGCAACAGATACCCTTCTGCTGCTGCAGCCCATTATATTGTGTTTTGCTCCAATCACAACTGTTCTTTGAGCCACAAAACAACTTTTCATAAACTGTTGAAATGAAAAATCAAATCTAGGCATTTGAAACATAAAAAAAATACTTGAGAGAGAGAAAAATATATTTCTTCATTAGCATTACTCATGTAACTAAAACACACCACTGGGACTTAAAGTGATCCATTTCCTCAATTATTCTCCTGCTCCCATGCCAGTTGGCGCACACACTCTTGCTACATGTGTGTGTGTGTGTGTGTGTGTGTGTGTGTGTGTGTGTGTGTGTGTGTGTGGTATGGAGGAAGGCTGAAAGACTGGATTGCTACAGAATAAAGCATCTGTTATACAGTGGAGTTTAACAGAAGAGAATTTAATAGCATATTTCAACTCTTCTCTTTGCTGAAAAATCTTACTGTCTTAGGATAGTATTAGGTCCTGATTATGCAACTTCTTTTGTATGGTTGGACAGGCTCCATGAGGCAAAAAAGTCCATCCATGTGTAAGAAATTGCAGGATCAGGGTCTAATCTATTTATAAATATTTTTCATGACTCGTATGTTTTGCAAACCTATTCAGTACAGATTACATTAGTAACGTGTAATAATATTTAAGGTTATAAAAGGATTTCAGGTGCAGTCCAGTCTCCTGCTTTCACTTGCTCTTAACCTCCCAAAACATTTTCTTTTTGAGCTTTTATTTTTCTATTCTTGATCTGTCCCTGAAGGGAAAAATTGGGGGTAATTGTATTATTATTATTATTATTATTATTATTTATTATTATCTATATCACAGTAGTGCCTAGAGTTCCCCACTGAAATTGGGGTCCTATTGTGCTAAGCACAGTACAAACACATAGTGAGAACTAATTCCTGTCCCAAAGACCGTGTTTAAGTGATTTGGGGTTATGCAGTATATAGATTAGAAATGCAAAATGCTAAGAGTTCCAGTTCGGTCTGAAATTGTTTCTCAGTGAAGTGTAGCAAGTTTAATAATATAGGAAAAATATTGGATTTAACTTACAAATGAATTCTGAGTTCATAAATTAACATTCTGAGTAGCATGGGGCAAATGAGGATGAGACAGACATCTGAAAATTTTGACCAAGTGGCTGCAAATTTATTTAACAACACACTCAAAAGGCAAGGCAGGGAGGATTACTTCTGAGGGGTGACCTATCTGGGCAGAATCAAAGATTGAGAAGGGCAGGTGAGGCTGCTCCCTGGCTACACCTACTCCTAGTCCTTTGACACTCTCTTGTAGAGCCCCTCAAACTCTTTAGGGCATGACCCACCCGCTTAAACCAAGGCCTATGAGCCCTTCTATTGCAGGGACTGCTAGGCCTGAGATTATGGGCCTGTTACTATGCAGAAATAACACTGAGCCTCATAGAAGTGCTCAGGAATTCATTTCCAGGAGAAGTTAATGCCCTGTGTTGAAGAAGGGAGCTTAGCCTCTACCCATGGTTCCTTGAAACCCTGTCACACCTTGTTTCTGGCCATCCTTAATGAAGGGGAAATCTGTATTTCCACTGCCAGGACTTACTGCCTGAAGCTGTGATCCTGTGAATCTGTAAACATGTAACTGTGTCCTAGACCCATTCTGAATCCTTACCCCGACACCAGCTCTAGTCTTGCCAAATTCAGGCAAACTATTGCTGCAGTCCAACATATGACAACAAACCCAGAGGCTAAATGCATCTATGCAGTTATCCAACAATATTTACAAACCTGCCAGTGTAACCCACACACCTCCTGGGTGTGGTGTTCTGTTCCATCTAGTGGCACCAAGACCACTTAGAGAGAGATTAACAGGGAGTCCGGTGGCACTTTAAAGACTAACATATTTATTTGGGCATAAGCTTTCGTGGGTAAAAAACCCACTTCTGCAGATGCATTGAGTGAAAATTACAGACACAGGCATAAATATATATTGGCACATGAAGAGAAGGGAGTTACCTTATAAGTGGAGAAACAATATTGAAGGCCAATTCAGTCAGGGTGGATGTGGTCCACTCCCAATAATTGATGAGGAGGTGTCAATACCAAGAGAGGGAAAATTGCTTTTGTAGTGAGCCAGCCACTCCCAGTTCCTATTCAAGCCCAAATTGATGGTGTTAAGTTTGCAAATTAATTGTTGCTCTGCAGTTTCTCTGTGAAGTCTGTTTTTAAAGTTTTTTTGTTGAAGAATGGGTACTTCAAAATCTGTTATTGAGTGTCCAGGGAGATTGAAATGTTTTCCTATTGGCTTTTGTATGTTACCCTTCCTGATGTCTGATTTGTGTCCCCTCTGATACTTAGAGAGAGATTATGAGTCTGCTCTACAGCCTTAGCTAACAGCAAATTGGTTTTTGGCTCATGCGGTAGAGGCTCATGCACTAGTCTAAGCTCCAGAGGTCCCAGGTTCGATCCCGCCCCCGACGACCAGGGTCTGTTGGTGTTATACCAGCACCACTCAAAGAGAGTTCCAGTGTCCAGCGGTGCCAAAGAGAAAGTCCCAGCATCTGGAGTCTCTGAGTCATGCCACATTGCCTGGAAAGCACAGCCATCACCAGAGATCACAATGGAGGTGGAAGGTAGGATTACTGGCAACAAAGGGAAGCAGAAAAGGGCCTTTTGGGCTCGTTTATAGATTGCTTTGGCTCACGGGCAGCCAACACAAATGCCTATTACAGGTAATATGAATTTCCCAATGAGTGGGCTCCCTTGTAAGAGAAATACAGAGCATTCAGTATCTCCTACCATACCATCCTCCCAGAGGTGTACAGATTATTCACAATGAAATTCAAAAAGCTCAAAATTTGGACATCGTCACATTTCATTGTAAAATCAAAAATTGGTTCTGTTTTCACAAAATGTTCGTGCTAAAATTGGCTCATTTCAAGCTAAATTATTTTCACTGTGAAAAGGTGAAATTTCATAATTTTGCAGCCAGAAGGTTGATAAGATGCTCTTTTTGTAGCAATTCCCCCCACTTTTCTTAGGATGATTTAAAGGGAACTGTATTTCCTTTAGAAGGGAAAGGTATTTCTGTGGGAGAGTAGAGCTTGGTCCTATATAAAGAAAATGTTCAAATCTAAACTGTTGGTTTAGCTTCTTAAACTGATCACACACAGTGCTGGTGATTGATGGTAGAGAGGCTTAATAGGAGTGGCAATATAAACAGCTCACAAAGATTAGGAGGTTGCTGAGAAGATAACATTATGAACTTAGAAATTACTTTCTGAAGTATTTTTGAACCTGAGCAATCCTTTTCAGGTGGTTGGTACAGTGTCAGTACAGTTTATTTCCATAGAGAAGAGGAGTTGAAAAAGCAAAATGTGGGATTTGTACCTATGTAAGAACAGGTATCTGAGGAATTCTGCTATTCCAGACAGTTTTTCATAATTGATGTATCATTTAGAACAGCAAGAAAATGTATTCTGTTGGCAAGTAGATCAGTTAAACTAAACAGCACCAAGTTATACTTTGTAAGGTTAGTACTGTGCATCTCCTACTGGAACTCAGCAAACCAGTTAAATAAAAAGAGACTAAACATGAATCTTCATTCAAGACCTTAACCAAATATTTTTTGAGGTTCAGAAATGCTGGATAGTTATTTTTGCCCATTGTTTTTTATTTTGTGTCTCTACACTTCAGGATTCCAGTCCAAAACAGGAAGGCGCGTGGTTCCAGAGAGAGAATGTTCTCGTGGCATTTCCAACACACAGAGCAGCATCACAGTTTTCATGAGATGCCCAGACCGGTGCTGACATTCAAGAATTCCAGGTACTTTGGATTGACATCTAAACTTTTAGCTGCTTATCTGAACTCCCAAACATCTATTGTTTCTTCCTTAATGAAAAACGGGTGACTTCTTTGACCAAAAAATATCTGTGCCAGTTTTAGTAGAATTCTCTGTTATCCCCTAGATGGATATGCCTCGACTCCCACACAGTGGAGTGTCTTTGTGCTGCACAGCTGATCTCTGGGGTTGTTATTCTTCCCTTTTGAAAATGAAATGGAGTAGCCTTACTCTTCGTTACTCTCATACTTCAGCGTACAGTAAGTAAGCATCTCTGCTGTTTTACACTCCCAGAGAGCCAAGAGAACCATTTTAGTAATTGGGGACACAATCAGGATTTTGTGGCTTTCAGAGCGGACTTTTTTAATTTTGAGGGGACTATGTGCCTATAGGGAATCTCAGTAAGCACCCTGATGCAAATAGCAGATATCTGATATTTGCACTACTCTGATAAAATGAATTTTAAGAACTTCCCTAGTGTTGTTACATGTAAATTTGATGCTAAGGTCAATAATATCAATGTCATTAGAACACTCTTGAAGACAGAGTGTCTCTAAATTGTTTCCCAATAGTGCAATATAAATTAGATTAAAATGCATTATTGAATGTTGCACTAAGGTATTATAAAGCAGTTTCACAAGATAAAAATGTGTTTTCATGTCTATTTTCCAGAAAATATAACTCTATTTCTTTACTACTACTTTGCATTTTAAAGACAGAAATGCACCAACTTCATTCAACAGGATTAAATTGAGATTCACTGCTAGTTTCTTCCTATGGTTCCTGTGCATTGTAGACCCTCAGTTACAATTTGACAGTTGTTTCTTGGTTTTTCAATAAGATGTCAGCACAAAGTATTATCTAAGAAGATATGGATGTTAACCAAAACCTTGAATGTAAACACACCCACCTTTCACAAGGGCTAGGAATCTAAACTTGGGTCTGGTGCCACAGTTGACCCCTGTACAGTATTGGTAATGTACACATAAATAATTATCATCCTAATGTAAAGGGTGAAACCAAATCCCCAGATCTAAACATCTCCTCCACCTATAAATTTTAGGACATTTTTTGTATGCAGTGTTATTGCCATGATGGCCCTAGGTTATTATTAGAAAGACAATGTGGGTGAGGTAATATCTTTTACTGGACCAGCTTCTGTTGGTGTGAGAGACAAGCTTTTGAACTTACACAGAGCTGAAGAAGAGCAGTTAGACTCTGAGCAAGACCCACCAGGTAGACATCTGGGAGATTTCTCTGTAGTATCTCAGAGTCCTCCTTATCTAGTCCTCCTTATCTCAGAGTCCTCCCATCAGCAGCCACTGGAAATATTTGCTGCTAGCAGTTGCAGATCGTCTACATGCAATTGTAGGCAGTCTCATCATACCATCCCCTCCATAAACTTTCAAGCTCAGTCTTGAAGCCAGTTTTGGTGCTCCAGTTGAATGTATATTGGAGTAGATGTGTGGCAGTTTAAAGGCGCCAACCCCTGGTTGGTAGAATGAGATAGAAAAAAAGGAGTCACAGATATACGTGATTTATAGCTTACATAAAGAGTGAAAACTTTTGTGAAACCACTCTGTGGGTTTGCTGGTTACACATTATATTGTAATGGGCACTGTAGTTTAGGCTAAAGAGAGAAGCAAACCAAGGCTGACATAATTAACCAGATGAGCATAATTAATCTCCCCCTGTGATTATCCTGAAGGAGAAATGTTCATGGATGCAAAGATGAAATATGATGAATGAGTGGAAAATGCAAATGAATTCAGTGGAAGGTCTGGGGGGTGGGGAGGCATATGGAATATTTGTTGGAAAGGGAGAGCTGGACTGGTAACTTGGGGATGTGAGATAGGCTATAGAAACATTAGTAATTTAATGGCAAGGAAACTAAGTAACCAATTAGGATTCCCAAACTCCTACACCAGAGTAAGCTACAGCACCATGATTGCTCATCTGCCAATCTCCACACATTGCATAGGGTGAGCACTTGAATACTCAAAATGGCAGCCTTTGCATAAATATTTTAGTAATTTTGGAGGGGGATTGAGATGGGGGCAGTGATATTGTGCATTGGGGTAAGTTTTCATTCAAGACTGAAACTAAAGCCTGTTTATTGTGATATGGAGCTCCCTGTTCAATTTCTAATAAAAGTAATGACTGTTTGAGACTATGTCCCACACAAAGGTCCTAATTATAGATATGGGAAATATAAAACGTTTGTCCTGTTTTCCTGTCTTCTTCCCCTTCCTTCTCCCTCCCCCAAAACCTAAGATTTCTATTTCCCTTTGATTAAATGGTTCTCCAACAGGCTACCTGGGACACTTCCATGCTGTTCCTTGGAAGACAGCCAGCATCCCCAAAAGACTCAGCACCATCATGAGATGTTGAATACATAGTTACAGTGGATTTCATATTTCCTGAAATTAACTTCCCTATTCATCTGTACACTGAATTGGAAAGCGAAAAAGAAGTTTGGTCACAACACCTGCCAGCTAGTAGCATTATATTAAGTGCTTACTAGTTAAACATAGCTTAAGATGCTTGAAATGTGCATTAAATCTTAAACCCATTATTTACCCAGCTGAAAACCCCCAAAACTTGGTTCTAATGAGCATATTAACATTTGTGAATGGTCTGCCTTTCAAATACATTTTCAGACTAGGTATTTAGTGTCTGCTTTTATTATTCAGTGAGTTCTAGCCTATACAAAAATAGTTGTATGAGAAAAATTTAAAAGACCTTTTACACTTATATTGCTACCCGGGGGGAAACATTCAGTGCATTCAGCATATTTTCCTTCAGCATGAAAAGCTATTTAAATGACTATTACTTTAAAAGGGTTCACAATCTTCCTTCTCTGGGCTCTTTCATCCATATTATATGTATTTATTTTAAGTTTCTAAAATAAGCCCATCCTCTGCTCTGGACACAGGCACAAATATTATCAAAACAGCAACTACTTAGACCCATGTACAAAAAGAACAGTGAATTTTCCCAGATCTCACTGGCTCTTTCCACAAGGCTCTGCCACTGCCACTACCCAGTTTCTCCTCTCCCACATCCAGAAAAAGCATGGAAGAATAAGAAACTTTGCAATGTGACCGGAAGAGCAACTGATTTGGCCTCCAGCAAACTGAGCCGGCAAGCCATCTCCACATTTTGGAAGCCCTCACTGAAAATGTCCTGCTGCCAGCCTCCTCCTGAGTAAACCAGGAGTTGTTAAATTGGTCACCTCAGGTGATCTCAGATGCCACAGGTGACAGGGACAGTCTCTGAAGTATCTAGGACACAAGTCATTTAAAGCTTTTTTGGTGTAAAAAAACAGCAGCCAGAAACAAACACACACTCAGAACCCAAGTTTAAATAGTTGTTTGATGATAACCAATTCCAGAATAATTTATTGGATTAACTAGCGAAACCCTGGTGTTCCAGCACAAACATAATTCAGTGTACATTAGTTCCAATGTGAAGGATAATTTGTGTAATTTCCTGTTGGAAAATAATAACCAGTTATGTGTTTGGCAGTTGAAATACTGAATCTTGAAGCAACAGCATATCCTTAAAGCTAGTCCTAGATAAATGGCTTCACTTATTATGACCATTGGTGAATGTTGACCATGTGCTGGAAGCGTGAGCTCAGTAAGTGCCTCCCCTTGCCAGAATCTCAGCACCAGGTCTGCTTGTCAATCATCTGGAGATTGAAACTGATATCCTTGCTGAAATCCATAAACAACTGGGAGGTCCCACTGTAAGCTCAATGATTTCCAAAATGTATTCAAACATTCAGTTGGACGTTTTATTGGTAATGTTCAGTGTGTGTGAAATGATAAGGGAGGCAGGAAGGAAGTCACTGATATGCATCATAAAGATGGATCAGGATTAATCAAGGCAATATTTTTTACAACATTCTGTGAAGTGGTGCCAGCTGATTTAACTCGAATCCACGTGACACACACAGAGTACCATGCTCTGCCTTATCCAAATGCAAGATTTGTCAATATCAGATAATGAAAGGGAGACACAGAGGAGCACAAAATATACCAATAGCTAATTCTGCTTGTTATATTCTTTATTATACTGTCTTCTTTAATGTAATGTGTCTAAGATGCCATCAGGCAAGAACCCATTGTGAATAAGCTGTCAAGTTTAATTGGGCCATACTGTTAAAAAAATTCTTTAATAAATAAATAAATAAATAAATAAAATAAAACTGTCTCTGTGTGACTCAAAAATAGGAGGCTCTGGGAGCTCTGAAAGCAATTCCAATAAATTCAACTACGCAAAAATACCCTATCCTTAAAACACTATAATGTATTTAAAGGATAAATAAATAATTGTAATTCTTTATGTGGAAGTTAAAATCCAGTGTGGGCTGCGGCCTTAAATGAAATGATCTGTTCTACTGTTGTATGAGGCTTGTAAAAATTTCCATTTTCTAACAAAGGTGGCTCATTTCTGCGGAATTTGAATATATCTAAATCACTGCCAGGCTCTGAGGACTAAAATCTGATCTGTGTTAATGCTGTTGTAAATCAGTCATGTAAAGCATCCAGTTTCTATAAGTCAAGTTTTCTTTTTAAACCTATTATTGCTATTTCACCAATTAGAAATGTTAAAATAGCCACTATCTTTGGAGGTCCTGCAAAATACAAATACTAATTTTGCAGGTCTTACAATATTCTGTGCTCCCCTGATGGCTGTTTAACAGCAGACAACTGATCAACCTCACTCCCTGAAGAATGTTAATTATAAGCCCATGATACTAGTAACAACAATGATTTGGCATGACAAGGACATGCGTGAGTTGCTGCCCAGCCACTCTGCTGTGCTAAGTTCTGCTCCTTTTAAAACTGCAGAAAACAAATCAATATTTGCCAAATGGAAAAAGTAATAACACTTACAATTTTTATAGGATGTGTGAATATCACCTATGAAGGCACAAGTGCTTAGAGTTGGGTGAAATTTTTCAGTGAAACTTTTTTGATGAAAAAAGGAATCGGTGATACCTCATGTATAACTTTTGTTCATTGATTTTTGTCAAATTGTTTCAGTAAAAAACAAAATCAGAAAAAAATGGAAATGGTTTGTTTTGATTTTTTTTTAATTTAAACATTTCAGTATTTAATGCAAAACGATATTTTGTTTAAAAATTTAATCTAATTTTATTTTTTGAAAATTTAAAAGGTTAAAAAAGGCCCAAAATCAGAGCCAAACATTTTATTCAACACATAACCAATCTTTTTAAAATTTTTGGTTTGCCCAAAACTTCAAAATATTTTGTTTTCATATTGATCCAAAACAATTTCCCCCCAATTTTTAGAATTGCCAGTGAACTGAAAAATCTGTTTTTCATCCAGCTGTACTGGTGTCCTTAGTCCCTCCTTTCTCCCTGCACTGAAATATCTTCAGGCCCAGTCAGTCCCCATCACACCATGAGATTTTGTCCATATCACTCAAATTCCTCTCCTTATCATGGAGGTCTTTGCCAGGTTCATCTTGAACATTGAATATTTCATAACATTAGCCATTCTCAGGAGATTTCCACCACCAACTTCTTGCTTGAATTCAGCCACATCCACGCTAAACCAGGAAACCGCTCCCTTCTGGTTTTGGATCCAACTTGGAATATACACCACAGAGGTAGATGTAGGTGTGGGGATTCAGATCTGAACCTTATTTCTCAGCATTTATACCATGCCCATCATTATAGTATCTGATGTACTCATCTGAAATTTCAAAGGGATTGGATTTGAAGATATTTTGTGTTTCTCCCCTGTATTAATGAACAGACTAAATCAGTGGTTCTCAAACGTTTTTTTCGCGGACCACTTGAAAATTGCTGAGAGTCTCGGCGGACCACTTACTGATCTTTCCAAATTTTGTGTGTACCATTAGCTGACTATTGTAAAGTGCTTTGGATAAAAGTGCTATATAAAAAAAGCCCTTAATAATAATTAATGTTTTTTGTTCTACAAATAAAAGCACATAACTCATATTTTAATATCAGTAGTCTTACCTTTCAAATGCGATGGATGTGCCCTCTGTCCCCTGCTGCAGGAGCCCCTGAGCTGGGGCTGGGAAAGAGAAGGGTCTCTCCCCCGCCACTGCAGCCACAGAGCGGAGGCTGGGAAGGAGGGGGGTCTCTCCCCCGCCACTGCAGCCACAGAGCGGAGGCTGGGAAGGAGAGCCATCTCTCCCCGGCAGCCACAGCCCTGGAGCTGGGGAAAGTCACCTCTTTCTCTGGCCACCGCAGCCCTGCACGTCCCAAATTCCCCCCAACCCCTCTTCTCACCCTACTGCCCCCTCCCACCTACACCCTATTCCCCCCAAGGCCACCTCCTCACCTTACATGTGCATTTTCTCCAGGGTCCAGGCACCTAATTAGTGGAACCAGGCCTGCGCAGCTCCACTAATTATGTGGGTAGCCCTTCATTTTCTTGTGTGCAGCCACCCAAGCATGCCCCTTAGAGGGAACTATCTGCAGACCACTTGAATGGCGCTCACGGACCACTGGTGGTCCATGGACCACAGTTTGAGAACCTCTGGACTAAATTAAAGTTATATAAGATTGTTTATGATGATGATTATGCTCCCTTAAAACTGACTGAATTATTTGTCTTCTCCCTCTGTGTAACTGAAGTATAAAGGACCCTGATCTATTAAATAATTGTGTAATATACTAAAGGGAAAAGAACAAGAGATAGTTTACTCTATATGGGTTTGAATTTTTCAAGGAGCTTCCTAGAACTTTGCAGGATTGGTGTGTTTATCTATTGTGCATATGCATGTGTACATACAAAATGTACAGGGAATTAGTTTTGCACTAGCAGAAACTAATCCAAGACATGGGACTGCTTATGTTTTGAAAGCAATATGGGATATGTCACAGATGTCAATGGAAGGTAGGAGAAGTAATATTAACATAACTGACCAAAACACAGATGGAGAATTTCTTTGTTGTTAGAAGAAAACTGTGTAAAGAGGACTTTTCCCAAACAAAGCTGATACAATCCTCTTTTTCTGTTGCAAAAACCAGCCAATGTCCTAGGCACCAAACCTGAAATGAATTCCTGATATTGGTAACTACCACTGCACAGAGCCTCATTGACTCCAGTTGTGGCTCTGTGTGCACACACAGGAGTTGTTAGCTTGAAGCTCATTGTAAGTTCAGAACCTTTCTAAAATATGGGGAAAAAACTTGCAAATGTTGCAAAAGGAAAGTAGTGCACAGAATGTTGGGTTTTTTCTCCCATGCTCTGATTTACATACATATTCAATAAAAAGTTGTACCTACTACAATGCAACCTCAGTAAACTCCTACAGCATTCCTCTCCATCATGTAGTTTGTATAATTTTCAGAACGAAGCAGCCCTGCAGCAAAGCCTTCGATTAATTATTAAAACATTCTGAGAATTGCTTTATTCATCCAAAGAGCTAAATAAGGACCATATAATTCTGAGTTATTAACATATAAATGCAAAAGAAACAAAAGTCCTGATACAGATATTTTGTACAAAATAATTGTTTCCTTACTTTAACAAGGTCAAATAAATAGAAAGATATAAACTTTTGATGCACTTCAGTTCACACTGTTATGCATTCATCAATATTCCTGTAAATAAACTCTTAATAGCATACTGAGGGTATCAGGAAGAAAACAATAAGGAACAAGACCTAGAGTAAGAGAGAGCTGAACAAGAGTGAAAGAAACAACAAATGTTGTTAGAAAAACAAACATACACATACTCCAACAAGAGGATCAGATATAGCAGCATAATACCTTAGGACAGTGGTTCTCAACCAGGGGTCTGGGGCCCACTGGGGGGGGGTCGCAAACAGGTTTGAGGGGATCCGCCAAACAGGGCCAGTGTTATACTCGCTGGGGGCCAGGACAGAAAGCTGAAGCCTTGCCATGCAGGGCTGAAGCCCGGGGCCCTGATCCCTGCCACCTGGGGCTGAAGTCGAAGCCTGAGCAACTTAACTTTGCGGGGCCTCCTGTGGTGTGGGGTCCTAGGCAATAGCCTTGCTTGCTACTCCCTAATGCCGGCTCTGGCTTTTATATGCACAAAAAGTTGTTGTGGCACAGGTGGGCCGTGGAGTTTTTATAACATATTGGAAGGGGCTTCAGAAAGAAAAAGGTTGAGAACCCTGCCTTAAGGTAGTGTGCCACGTGCACAGCAAGATGTACAGCGGTGACACATTTTTGAAAGGGACATAGACAAATAGGAGAGAGTTCGGTGGGGAGCAACAAAAATGATAAAAGGTTTAGAAAATAACACCATGAAGAAGCATTATGAGAACTGGGCATGTTCAGGGTAGAGAAAAAGAAGACTTAAGAGAGACATGATAACTATCTATAAAGACATGATAAAAGGTTTGGAAAATAACACGGTGAGGAAAAGTTACGAGAACTGGACATGTTCAGGGTAGAGAAAAAGAAGACTGAAGGGAGATATGATAATGCTCTAAAAATGTATAAAGGGATGTTTTGAACAGGACAGGGATCAATTATTCTCATTAGTCAATGAGGACAGAACAAGAAGGAATGGTCTTAAGTTGCAGCAGGGACAATTTGAATATTGGGGGAAAAAACGTTATAAAAAACTGTTGGCCCATAGACTACTCAGACAAAGGAGGGTATGGAATTGTCATAATTGGAACTGCTCAGAGCTAACTACATATCCATCTATTACAAATGGTTATAGAATAGGAATCTGGGTGAAGCTGAGCAGAAACAATTATGTACACCAATGCAAGGAGCCTAGCAACAGAAGGGAGGAATTGGACTTACTGGTGCATTAAGTGAAATCAAATATTATAGAGATAATAGAAATATGGTAGAATACTAGTCATGACTGGAGCACAGGTACTGAAGTGTTGTTGTGTTGTTCACAAAAAGACAGAAATAAAGGTAAAGTTGGTGGAGTAGCATCATGTATAAATGATGAGGTAGACTGTAAAGCAATTAGAAGTGATGGAATTGCTAAAACAGAGTCTGTTTGGGTCAAAATCACTTTGGGGAAGAAAGGTAACAGAGGCTCCACTGGAATAGTGTTTGGGGGATCTGCTACAGACCCCCAGGATCTGATTTGGTTATGGATAGAGACTTTAATATTTTAATGAACTAACTACCACTGGGAATTGTGTGATTATTGGAAATTTCAATTTCCCAGACATTGATTAGAGGACAAATGCTACTAATAATGGTAGGGCCCAGATATTCCTGTATGTGATAGCTGACAGATTTCATCACCAAATAGTCATCAACCCAACAAGAGGTGATGCCATTTTAGATTTAGTACTGGTAAGGAGCGAGGACCTCGTAGAAGAACTGGTTGTAGGGGACAGCCTTGGTTAAAGTGATCATGAGCTAATTCAGTTTAAACTGAATGGAAAGATAAACAAGGTGAAAGAGAGGCTGGGGATCCTGGAACAAACAACACTGATGTAATAGAACTTCAGCCATTTTCCCTCTTGCTGTTCAGAGTCATTTGCTGTGAGAGGGCAATTAGAAAGCCTTGCCATAAACCCCCTCAAGAACATCCATGGAGGTTAACAAAGTTCTATGCAGGGCCGGCTCCAGGCACCAGCGAAGGAATCAGATGCCTGAGGCGGCCAATAGAAAGGGGCGGCATGTCCGTCCGTTGTTGGGGTGGCACGTCCGGGTCTGCGGCAGCAATTCGGCGGCGGGTCCTTCAGTGCCTCGCTTCCTCTTCGGCGGCACTTCGGCGGCAGCTCAATCACTCTGCTCAATCGGGCTTTTCTTTTCTTTTTTTTCTTCGCCGCTTGGGGCGGCAAAAAAGTTGGAGCCGGCCCTGGTTCTATGAGTTAAGGAATAAAAGTCATGAATAAAAGGACAATGGAAAACACATATATAATATAACTACTTCCTGAGACAAGGAAGAGTTGGAGAGAAGAGCCATGTTAATTGTTTCATTACAAACCTATCATCATTATTATTAGTGATCCTCACACTTCAAGAAATTTGTTTGTCTTTGTAAAAGAGACTGTAACAAAGAATCAGATTGATCTATAAAATCAAAAGTCATAACAAACATAATAACAACAGACCCATTAAACAAAACTCCCGTTAAAATCATTGGCATGATTACTAAAAAATCATGACCACTGTAGAAACTTCGATAAGCGATCCAACCAATGCCATTATATTTAAGAATCTCTGAATAAAGGACTTACAAATCTGTCCGTTGCACTGTGATACTTGATTGTATGAGTTGGGACATGGCTGCTAGTTTACTGATATTGGTGCAAACTCAATGAAGGTGTGAGAATGAAAGTTTGGTGTGAACACACACTTCTATAGCTACTACTTGCATTTGTTTTATTTTTAATTATTATGAAAGTGGAGAAAAGTCAGCGTTGAGCCTATGTTTTTCTTTTTGCTACTTGCTGAAAAACACCACCTAAATCAGTGGTAGGGGAATTGTGACATGTCCAAAATAGTGTCAGAATAAAGATCATACTAGTACAGGTCTATTAACCATATCCTAGTAAAGGGTGTTTGGGTTTTTTTGGAGGGGGGGGGGAACTGGTGCTAAAAGGACTATAAGAACTCCTAGACTCTTCAACTTTGTCTTTCTGATTTCTGTGAGAGTTAGGCACTGATGGAGAATGCATGTCTCAGTAAGTGGGAATTATCCTTTGACCTCTGTCTTTTCCTCCTCTTCCTATAATGCAGTGTTCTACAATGCAAAATAAATAAATACATTAATTAAATAAAATAAAATCAGACCAGCTTTTCACTGACAGTGAAAAGGTACACAACTGCCCTTCAAACACTGGGTGGTTAAATACTGCAAATAACTGAATTTCAGGGCCCTCATCTGCAGTCTTTTAAGGGCAGTTCTCTCTGCGAATAGTCTGCAGGTGTAGTGTAGTTGACTTTTATACATCTACATAGCTTTGCCTGTTTGCTTACCTAGTCCTTTTTCATCCATATCTCATCTGTAAAAGACTTAGGAGCTGAAGAATATAAGACTAATGCTAAGATATTTTACAATGGCATGAAGTGACCCTGAAAGAGTAGATCTCAATGAAAGCCAAGATGTTGCTTTCTATTGTTTCTGACAATCTTTAATTTTTATGACTTATCTCATCATTCTGTAGATCCTAAAGATTTGATTTAAATAAAAATGCATTCCCAATATATTTTGCTGTCAATTTTCTCTATTTTTTCTATTTGCTTAACCAATATTACTCTAGTGATATTTACCGAGTCTGGTACTTTCAAAGGAGTCTAAGGGAGTTAGGCACTTGCATATGACCCCTTTCCCTCCCCACACTGAAATTCAGTGGGATTTGGGCCTATCTCCCTTAGATGTCTGAAAATCCAAACCTTAAAATGTTTCCTCAGTTTACCTTTTTTGCATAAACTGAAATTATTGTGGGGGGTTATTCAGTGAATAAATCTTTTCATATAGACATTTTTGTACCACCTTCATCTATCTTTGATGAATGGTGTCAAACATGTCTCAGGAAAAATGTACTATAGGTAAAATTTACAAATGAATTATCTTTTGGAAAAACAAACCAAACTTTACCATTTGTACCAAGTGTTGGAATTTGTCATCCATTATCGTTTTTTTGTTTTTAACTAAAAATGACTTCCTTAATAAAGAGAATGCAGCTCTGAGGTTAATTACTACTTAGTTTTAGTGCATTTATGAACATGGGGAGAGGGGTTGAATGAGAACATTCCATTACTAATGTGTACAACTTTATTAACAACTAGTCACTTAATTCAAGCTCACAAATATACAAAGACAAATGCATACATAGCATCTGAAATTCTCTCTCTCTCTCTCTCTCTCTCTCTCTCTCTCTCTCTCAAATAGACCTGTACTCTTTGAATTCTCTGTGTGGGTGAAATCAAAGTGCAGAACAAACACTGTTTTGATATGGCTTTGAAGATGATAACAGCTTCTAACAGAGAAAAAGGAGGCTTTGGGTCTGCAAGAAAGCAATGATTGACATGACATACAGCCCAAGAAAAGTTTACCTTTTAATGAGCATGCAGTAAGAACCTCTCCAAGAATGCTTCTTTTCAGTATAAAACATTCTAGCTACAGTAGATTTCAATCCTTTATTGCAGTCATTCATAAAGCGACACCCTTTCTTTTAAGCAAAAACATCTTTTGAATCAAATGAGCGCACTTTAGGATCAAGATCTGTACAGGAGGAATTATAGCTTGCCTAAGGACTTTTTTATTCCTAGTACAAAGTTTTTTAGTAAATCCCTATAATGCTTTCCTCGAGTGGCAAAGCTTAGCTATGCATTCTAGTAAATATTGAGATAAAGTGGGGATGGGAGGGGAGTTAAGTCAAATTTTGACCATTTATGAAAGGCTTTTTAAAAAATTAAATCTGAAGTTTTAGAGGTATTTGTGTGTAATAGTAAACTTTATCATTTGTCTGTGCAATTGAAAATTAAGGTCATGGAAACAAATTATGCATGTTCAAAATACCATATGCACTATCATATCATGGGGAGAAATTTGAGAAAAATGTAAGTGCACATGTTCATATTTTAAAGGACTTCTACATACATATTTTATAGTCTCTGCTTTATGCACCTCACAGCTGACTTGGTTCAAAAGGGACATTGAGAGTAGAAATTGACCTAAATGAGGTCCTTATAGCATTTTCTTCAAAAAATGTGAAAATCATTTTGTTAAGAATTATGGTTTATTCTATTTCTACAGGGAAAGTTTCAGAAGCATTTTCTGTGGTAAACAACCATTTAGGCACTTTGTAGACTAGGTGACTCAGCAGGTGTCAGCAATTTTCTAGTTGGCACTGGTTAAAATTCTAAATGTATCAAGCTGCATAAAGAGGATGGAGGACTCAGGTTGCAAACTTCCATAGAAACCAAAATAATGGTTTGACCAGCTCTTATTAAAGTCAAGGGAAGTCTTTCAACTGGAGTTGGTCCTAGCACTATACTAACAGTAGAATTAACCTATTTTTTGGGCATAGAATCCAAAATGGTGATGCTGTGAAGCAGCAGAGAGTATTGTAAACTCTTAGTTTAAATGCCTATGGTGGTTTATTACACAACTTTATATTTACCTGGAAATTGCACTTTGTGAAAATCAGGCTCAAGAATATGGACAAGGCTTCTTCATTTCCTTCAAAACCTGGTTACATAGGAAGCTTCATAAATCATCACGAGGGGCCTTTCATCTGAAAGAACCCCAACCTATCCCCTCCCACACAGAGTGCGTGGTGGTTCAGGACAGTGCATACACAAAAGACTAAGTATTTTATCAACAGGGTTTATTGTTTGGCTTTGTATTTTAGACAGAATTGTGATGTAATGATCTGGGCCCAGGATGGGGAGGCAGGGTCTCTGGATTTCTAAATCTGGCTTCGACTTAGTGTCCTTGGGCAAGTCTCTTAACTTCTCTGCCATGTTTTCTTCATTTTTGAAATGGGGATAATGCTTAGTTACCTACCCACAAGGATTAGTTGCTTTAAGGATTAACTGATAGCTGTATACATGCTAAATATGAAAAGTTGTATATAATGCTATTATGTTTTTTAGGAACAGAAACAATTAAAAAATGAAAGTAGACATCTAGACTCTGAAATACATTCTCTACCACATTACAACTATAGGTCTGGTGTATTTGGTATAAACTATTTCACAGCCTCTCTTAAATACAAAATGTGGCATGTTTAGCTACCATAATGCAACACAGTGCTAGCCATTTAGTTTTATTCATTTATTTTTATTTAGGAAAGTTTTCTGCTGGTATCACAAGTCCTAAGAATTCATTCCTTTATATGCAAAAGCATGATGTTCCTCATTTGAGATGCACAAGCAGTTTGGAACATTGTCAGCCATGCTATGTCTCTGAGGATAATCTCTGGGTTTAATCTCTTCCCACATTAGAAAATTCATAGGTGGAGGCAGGTTTGTTGTCTATCTTGACAAAATGCATAGATCTCCTCTTGGTGATCTTTTAGCGCTGAAACATTCATTAAGCGTCTATATTGCTGTCCAGTATACAGCAGTATCGCAAGTCTCTGATAAGGTGTCAAAGATATTGTGAATTTCCTCTCCAGCATATCTCACATTCTGACAATGTCTGAGGATGATAGAATGTCTTTAACTACTTGCTTTCTGTATTTTTTATCCCCATTTGAATCCTGGAAAGGAAAAAGTGGCTTCATAGTTTTGCCACACAGTAGTACTTCCCGCATACTGGTGAATTTTGCTTTTTTTTTTTTTTTTTTGTATTCTGAGTATTTCCTTTTATTTCCATAGTTCTTGTAGCTTCCACACTTAAAGGGGTTTATACTCCCTTTAAAATATGCAACTGCAGTTGGCACTGAGAAATGTACTTGCATAATAAAGGGCAGTGTCGACAGAGCAGTTGACTCACAAGTAAAATTTTTTTTGTCTTTCTTCAGCTCCCTCTTTATTATACATTTATTCCCCTATCATGCAATGGGATACATGTGAGCATACCCTTTACTCTGGCATGGATTCCACTGACTTCAGTGAGACTCTGCATGGGCTCCATGGCAGGATTGGGGCCTTTTAAAGCACAAACTGATTCTAATATGTGACTACTCTAATGATCTGCCACTGTGGGGAGATGAAAGGGTAAGTTGTTGCTGGGTATATTATGATGAAATGGATTGGGTTGCATAATAAATTAAGTGGAGTTTTTTGGGTGCGAGGAGCCCCACTGCTCTTCTTGGTAATGAGTGCTAGAATTTTCTCAGGGACTACTTCTAACCAGATGGGCTTTCAGTTCTAGAACAAGTCACCCATCTGGTCCAAAATAGCTCTGGTTTGCTCACCTTCAGGGCTTGCTAGAAGGGCATCTATTGGCATTAGTTGATGTAGAGGGTGGGTTTTAGTGGGGAGGTTGATGAGGGTTAGCTCGGTGAGAGAACGGGAGTTATGTATTCTGTGGCTACTTAATTTTATTGATCATGGAACTTATGGCAGCGACATCTAGACCCTGAAATAGGCACCCCTTCTTAGTTCTCTACAAATCTAAATAAAATAAAGTATACCATTTAATTTACTATATCTCCCATGTGTTTGTTTTTCCATTTCTTTCTGTGTCCCTTTCTTTCACTCTATTGTTTCAATCTTGTCTTTTTTTCTGTTCACAGACTATCAATAAATTGGTGAGGATTTTCCCAAAGCAGTTAATTGTTTGTAATTGTTCAAGTGTTTTAAAATGAACATATTTAAGCCTATAGGGACGGTGTGATTGTTTTGAATAAGTGTTGCTTTGTGTGTTTGATGTTTTGAATTCCATATTTTGGTTTGTGCAATCAATCTCTTGAGCCACTTGGCAGGTTTACTGCTCGCAGATTGGCTGTCTTGAATTTTATTAACAGGAGTCATGTTCGAACAAGTCAGTGGGCTTTGACTCTCTCCAAGAGGAAAGAAGAAGCATGTGGTGGATACAGAGATGCAATAACAGGAACAGAGAATCTCGGGATGCTATAGAGTTCAGAGCACAGAGAAAGTTGTGGAACTCTCTGGGGCAAAGACGTCATTCCTTAAGAGAATCTTGAACAACAGAGAACAAAGATTTTAAAAGTACCCATCTCATTCCTCATTCACATTTGAATGGCTGATCTCAATAGGAACAGAACAGAACAAGGCTCTTAAAAAGCATAGCAGTAGAAGGGATGTAGCACTGAAAGAAAAAGGTGTCATAAAAGAATACGAGAAATCAGAGATTATGAAAGAATCAGGAATGGAGGCCTAGAAGCAGATGAGAGGAGCCTAAGAAGAAGGTTAGGGTGATGGTGTTTTAGCCAAAGAGTGTGAGAAAGAGAGCAAAAGTTGAAGCTCCTGAAAACAGAGCATAAGGCTAAAGAGCAGCAGAAACAGATTCAGCTCTGGATCTGTGTGATCACAGGGGCTGTGCCTGAAAATGTTGTTTGCATGCCAAAAAGATACTTTAGAACAGTTTGGTTTAAACATTATTGGTATCTACTGGTATGTTCTAGACTATTGTAGAGTTTGTCTTCTAGCTCCTGCCAGGGTATCACTCCTTGTCTTTTCAGTAGCAATTTCAACAACATAGGTGTGTATTTTTTCCAAGTGATTTTGTTTGGAGAAGTAGGAAAGATAGTAGTATTCCAAACTATAGATTACATTATTTTTAAATCTGTAGTTTGCAAGAAGTAGTAATGCCCCTTTTAATCTAGTCCAAGTTTATGCCTGCCAATCTTATGTTAGGAGGATAAATATTATTATTTATTATTTAAAAAAATGTCAAATAATGTATTTGACATTTATATTGAGGTAGCACCTAAAGGCCACAACCAAGTTGAGCCTCAATGTGCTAGACATTGTACAAACACATAATAATCACAGTCCCTGCCCCAAATTGTTTATGCACTAGGGAAGAGAATGGAATCACTACCTTTCAATTGTTACGCAAATATGGATTTGAACCATGGCCTTCATAGGCAAAAAATCTAATGCACTAACCTACACCATCACCTTGTTTCCCCACAGCTTTTAAATGATTAACAGGAGAGGAATCTGCTCCTCTTCAGCCAGCTCACATGGAGATGTATGAACTTCACTCCATCCCAAACAGTATTCATTCTCCCAGTCCCTTTCTTTGGCCAAGCATAGTGCTCACTCTGGTTCCAAACTAACACAACCCTATTCAGACTGCACTAATATTGTACATACAAAACATATATAGTAACCTAGCATTCCAGGGAAGATTCCTTTCAATAACATACCAAAGAAGAGTTCCTTCAGCACAACATGACAATCAGTAATTCTTAAACCAGATCTCAACTCTAAACACCTCTATACCCCAGACTGAGGTAATCTGAGGCCTAGATTACCTCACTTCCACATGGCGGCCCACATAGTGGCCCCAGTGGCTACATCTCACCCACCATGGGATGGCAACTACAGGGGCCAATCACACACTCACAGGGACTGGTATGGGGGTCCTATCACCACTCCTCACTGCATGGACTGAGTCTTTGCCTTGCATAGTCCACTGCTGCCTGTCTTCAGTGGGAGTTTTATCTATGTAAGACTGTAGGATCTGGCCCATAGGCCTGGCCCCTTGTGTGTATATGAATGTAGACATACACACATTCCTTGATGGATTAATGTTGGGAACCATGCTGAATTTTCTTCTCCCATGTCACCTTACCAAAGCTTTTCCCTTAGAAGGGATAATTTGTCCCAGTGTTTACAAATTGTATTTTAAGTTTTAGAAAAGTACAAAACAAACAAAGCTGCAGAGAAAAAGGAGCAACTTCACAAATTAACTTCTATTGAAGAATAGATCCTAGGGAAATATTGCTTGGTAAAGGTGGCAAAGCTGTAAATGCTAGAAAGAGATAACGTGTCATAGGACCTCATGAACTTAGAGAAGTTCACTACAGTCTACAGATAGCCTGAAGAGACATGAGCAAGACAGTGTGTTTGACCCCTTTAATGATGGAGAACAAACTTTTTAGGCTTTCATTGTTATAGCTTTTGGAGAATGCTTTGCTCTGCTGAATGAGCTTCTCTTTTAGTGGATCCAGGCAGAGCAAGTCTGAGGCTACAGTTCTGGATACTTTAGATTCCCTTGCTCCATACCACCAACCCTGCTTTTTGTCTCTCGGCCCTCCTGCACTAAACTGTGTATGGTATCCTACACAATTTCTGTTTTGCTTTTTCTTCTGTGATCCCATTCTCCTTTCTCTCAATGGCATGGGAGTCTCAGCAGCATTACAAGCCCCTGTCAGGTCAAGAAGTAAAAGACAAAAGGCACCATTTAAACCTAGGTCTTCTGCTTGGAAGTGCAAGTCACCAAAGCGGTCATAAAAAAAAGCTGATTTTGGAGTATTGAGTCATGTATTGAGTCATGAGGGATGCAGACATGTAGTTCTGTAGGGCTAGGTGTATTACTGACCAACGGTCCTGCCATAATTGTATGTAGCATTCTGACAAGTTGGATTTTACAGCTTTTCCCTGATAAACTATTCAGTATTTTGGGGGTGAGAACTTAGGATGAAATAGTTTTCTTTTATTGTGTGAAAACAGGTTTGATATTTTGGGGGGGCTCGAGATGCCCCCTAATTGGTTCATTGTCTTTCACATAGCAAAGCAGAAGCAGTGATATATTTCAACATTCTCACCATTAGTGTTTGGTAAAATACAGATCCCCGCACTGGCAGGGAAGCACAAACTCAGAGGGCCTCTTTGGCCCTGCAGTTTTCCCTTGCCATCTCAAGAAGCTACATTGAACAGACTTCTATGACTAAATCTTCCTTGTAAACTGACAAACATAACTTGCTCCCTGTCTCTCCTTCAGGGCAATACTGAGGGACTTCATCCCCAAAGCAGTTACTGGAGCGACCAAGCAGAGCCAGTTCCCTTCCTCACCACATCCCCCAGAAGTGGGGATAGAAGTAAGGAATACCAACCAACAAATGAGAGCCTCAGCAAGACCTCACTCTGTCTATGCACATGGCCATCACCACGCGCCCAATGTCACAGAAGCATCAATGGACACCCATGGCGGGAACACAGTTCAATGCAGGAAAATATCCAGTGCAGCTGAGGCAAAACCACCAAACACTGTTATAAAGTCCTTGGGCTCGATTCCTGCCACCCTCACATACTAGGGTTGTATAAGAGCATCCATTTCTTCCTCCTGTCTTGGAGAGTAAAAGAAATCAGGCTCCCTGATTTTTTTATTTTTAGTGAAAAGGGGATGTGTAGAACCCTAACTCCTGGTAGACATTGTCACGGCACATGTTTGCATAGAATGAGCTGCTTAGTTTCTTGTGAACAGGCATATTATAGAGAGCAAAGCTGGTAAACTTTATTTATTTTTACATATATATATATATATTTTTTTTTCCCCCAAAGCTTGGCATGTCCCTGATGCAATCAATACTAAGTAACAGCTAACTGTGCAACAGCTAACAAAACTCAGCCCTCTGCACTTCTCTCACAAAACTCCCCATCCAGACATGGTCCCCACCAAAGCAATCCCTCTGCATCAGCATGAGCAAATAAATGCACCTCGCAGCATGCCCCAAAAGTCAATAGAATATGACTCATTTCAGTTTATTCTATACATCTGGAAATGGTAAATATTTTAGCTTTTATCAATGAATTAGGTCTTTATTAGCTGAACCCTTTGTGAATATCCCCCAACAATCTCTTCCTGCTCTTTTGAAATTTCCTGCCTTAACTTTATTGAAGTGTAATTTGCCATATATCAAAATCCAAAGCAATATTGTACAACATTATTTGTAGAGCTAGAGCTCAGCTGAAAAATTCATACCCAGATTTCAACACCCCTCATCTCCACACACAATCAGTTTAGTCCAATCTCTAATTATTTTGTCATTATCAGTACAGACGCCCCCCCGGGTTACGCAAACCCGACTTACGCAAATCTGCACTTACAGAAAAAGTTCCATAAACTAGAAATAATTTTGGTGGGATTTTTGTGTGTGTGTGTGTAATGGTCGAGTATACATTTCTGACTTATGCAAAATTCGAGTTAAGCAAGGCATTCCGGAATGGAACGCTTGCGTAAGTTGGGGAGCGTCTGTAGTAGAATCTTGCTAATTTGTTCTGTGAGACTTTGTGAATTACCTGATATTTTGAGTTAATGGGCAACTGAACAAACACTTATTATTATTTGTTCAGCATATAGGTGTGCATGGCAGTTTGCAGTCTAATAAAACCCCCAGTCCCCGCAGAGAGAAACTTACATTCTGTAGCAAGTTCACCATCACAAAAACAGTCAACAAGCAAGGATGCATTTTGTTCATTTATTTGCCAAGCATAGTTTAGTTTAATTATTTATAATGCTTGCTTATATACTAATAAATGTATTCTGTAGTATGTTTTGTAAAAGTAATAAAGTTTTAGTAATTAGAGACTTCACTAGAGACCTCTGCTATTAAGTTTTTGCTGAGAAGTTGGGAAAAACAGCAGGGGTTTGAGCTATGGGGACTGCAGAACAGCAAAGTGTGATTTAGCAAGATTTTGCTATATCTGAAAAGAAAAGAATAGAGCCCAGATCCTTTGCTAGTGTAAACTGGAGTATTTCATTGACATCAGCTTGGCAATTTTCATTAGCAGACGATCTGGCTGCAGGTTTGTTTTTTATACTTGGCCACTTTAGTATTTTACTTGGCCAAACCCACAAGGACCTGCTACATGCTAACCTATGAAATGGAGTCTGAGTTTTGATAATAAAGGGTTTGGCAAAGGTAGTGTTGCAGTTTGATGATATATGCATTGTAGTTTCAGCCCAGAAGAGCCTGTTGATTTGAGACCCTGAAATGATGTGTCTATTTGAAGGCCACCGTATAGCTATTACCTGAGAATACTGTTACTCAGTCAGTAAAGCTTGAAGTATTAGAGTATGAAGCAGAGAGTTCTGCTAGTAAAATGTTGTTGGATGTGCTCTTCTATGCTTGCCTGGATTTACTTTCTGAAAGACAGTACTCCACAATGCTCTGGAAAGGTTTTGAGTTAGATGAACTTTGTGGATGGAACCCTAACCTAAACTTCTCTGGGTTCATATAAAGTGACAACGGCTATGTATTTAACCAAATATCCTACTGCTCTTCAGATCTTGAGGCTTTTCCCCTAAAAGTGAAACAATTTACAATAATGGGAATCAGATGGCTCAAGAGATTGCTAATGGGATACAGAGTATTACAACTGTGTCACTGATTCTATTCTAGGTCAGGTGGAGAGCAACCAAAAGTTGCTGCTGTCTGATGGTTGGGTGCTGTACTATGTTCAAGGAACTTGGTCTATGCAAGATTTCTAAACCCTGCATTTCCCACAGAATGCAGAGAAACGATATGAGCCTCCTGGATGTGGAGGGGGATGATTTGACAATATGAAGTTTTTGAGGGCGTGAAACTGAAGGTTCTCTTTAAAATCTCAGTTGCATGTTCTTGCCCTATTTTACAGGAAGAGAGGATAGAAAGAGGATTATTTGAAAACTCTGAATTGTGAACCTTGAACTGTTCTTATAAATACATTGTTTCAATTACAAGTGTGTCTCAAATGTTTTCCTCCTAGATGGAAGTTAAAGTGGATTAACACCCATTATCACTGCACCTTTGTAATGAATTAATATTCACAGATTTGTTTCCCACAGGTAGAGCCATAATTTGAGTGCAGTTTGTTTTGGCTTCCCACAGACTGAAACTGTAGATGAAGGGCAATATTAAAGTATGCTCAGACGCCCTGTTATTTTCTGTTGAATTTAGACAAGCAATACATAAAAGATATTTAACAATTTCCCAATCTTGGCAGAAGATCAAAACAAACATATGTAACAATTTTCAAGAGAAACACCTGACATGCTATGCCAAATCAAGGCCTGATATTTCACTTGTACAGAATATGATGTTTATTCACACTTCATTCTGAGACTAGTATTGTATGCTGCACTGTTTAAAATTAGCAGAAATATTTAACTACATCTTATTTGGAACTTGATTAGAGGTCATTGGGATGCAGATCCAGAACAAATATAATGTACATGTGAGGACATGTGTACTGTTTCCTTAAATCTGAAGCAGGAAGATGGCTCCTGGAGTTGATTATAGGCTGAAATGCTACAGTAAAGCAGGTAGAGAGAGTGGCAGAGCAGTTTTAAAGGACAATAGTGTTTTCTTTATTCTAATGAAGTTTCTTGTTCAGTGTTAGAAGAAGGCAACACTTTTTGTGGTTCTTTTCTTCACAGGACAGTACATGGAGTACCACAGCTCAGACTCAAATTAAGAGAGCGTCGCTGCAAAGTAATTGAGGGATTGTGGCCATGTTGTCCCACAGGAAGGCTACTCCAATTAGGAGACTGTGTGAGTTAGTACTTTGGAGTTTCCATTGTAAGGGATACTGGATTCCCTCAGCCCTAACTCTTCAGAAGTAGCATGGGATCAGCCCCCCAAATCAGTAGATTTCCTGAGTTTTGTGGATAGCTTGTGCCTCCATGCTGGCTCCTGATCCAATCCAATCACTTGACAATGGCTAGGCAATGGGCCTCCTGACAAGCTAGTCAGAATTGCTTCCCTGTTCACCTTGTTCACCCCTCTCCTTACCCACACATTGCCTACATTTATTTATTTTATTCACGTGTTGTTACCTTGTCATGTGTTTAGATTTAAAACTCTTTGGGGGCAGGGACTATATTATTTATATGTACATACAGTGCCTAACACAATGGGATCCTGATGCCTGATTGTTGTCTCTAAGTGAATGTGATGGGGCAGAGAAGCCCCATACCAGTGGAGAAAGGGTTAAGGAGAGTTTTGGAGCCCAGCTAGCCCCGCCCTGCTATATTTGCAGCCAATGCCAAGCCTGGAGGGGAATAAAAGGAGAGAGCCTGGCTCAGTTCAGGGCTGACTGGCCAGGAAGGAGGGACAGAGCTTTGCTTGCAGAGTTGTGAAGACAGACCTGGTAGCCAGTGCAGCCACTGGGGTAGAACTGCTAGCCCCCCAAGAAGCGAGCAATGCTTGAATCAGAGACTTTTTAGGAACTAAGCCTGAAGGAAAGGGCAGGAGGCCCACCCTTTCTCTCCCCCTCACCCGTCCCGGAAGACTGGGATGGCCCAATATTGAGTTACATTTGCTTTTTTTGTAAAATGTTTTAGGGTGGAGACCCTCAAGTCCACCCGTCTGGTGTAAGACTGAAGGGATAACTAACTGTTGGGCCAAAGCCTGCCTTGTTGGACACCAGATGTACAGACTTCTTCCCCATAGGGAGACCCATGTTGTCTTGGGGAGCTGCTCCAGCCATACCCTTACAGTGCTACTGCAACACAAATAATAAGTAATAATAGTAATGTTTTTACTTGGTACCTTCTGGGTCTTTAGCAGCATGGCTTATGTAGAGCTGTGAGGCTGGAGTCTCCTCCCATGACCAAAATTCCTGAAACCTCCTCTCAGGGGGAACATTCTCATCCAGAGGGAGAAAGGGAGTTGAGCTGAGTAAGCTGACTGGGTTATTATTAATACATTCACCATGTTCCCTCAGAGTAATGGATAAGGGAGGCATTCATCTGTGGAGAGTAGTTCTCCCTGTAGCCTAGGGATGACTGGCCAGGAAGGAGGGACAGAGCTTTGCTTGCAGAGTTGGAGACAGGTCTGCTAGCCAGAGCAGCACCTGGGGTAGAACAGCTAGACCCCAAGGACCAAGCAACACTTGAATCAGAGGCTTGTTTAGGAACCAAGCCCGAAGGAAAAGGCAGATGGTCCCTGTCCCCTAGAAGATTGGGGATGGCCCAATATTGAGCTACATTTGTAAGTTTAAACCCCAGCAGTGCACCTATGAAGGGACTTCTGCAGGATCAGAAGGAGAGAACTATGCTGTAGAGGCAGCACTCCTGCTTCCTGCCTAAGCTGGGACCCAGCCCGTTTTTGTTCCCTCCACCACTCTATGACTCTAAAAGGGCTAGTCTCCTGAACAGTATAAATTAGACCCAGAAAGCCCAGCTAAGGGTCCAGCTAAGCTGTGCTTGAGTAGGACCTGGTGTGGAGGGCAAAGGTGGCTGTACACAACCTTTATACTTCCTCTGATCCAGGGCATGGCTGACAACCATTATGGCCAAAGCAAAGGTTAGAGCAGTCTCTGGGCTGATTTAACTTGAGCCTGGCTGCAACGACCCCCAACTAACAATTCTAGAAGCTGGAGACTGCTGGAGCACAGCAGTGCTCTGGCCACACCCCTAGTCCCCCTTTTAGTACTTAATGGCTTCCTGCTCTCCTTGCAATCATACAAATGTATGTTGTTTAATTTAATTAAATTGTATTTCAATGGGACTACAAACCTGAGTAAAGTTAAGCATGCACATACATATACTTTGCACAGAACCTAACACCTTAATGCTCTTTTATACTTCATCATGTAAAGCACCAGGGAGTACTGATCATGTAAAACAACAAACACTGAATGCATGTCCATGCCTCACTACTCCAGAGCAGTCTTTGGGCTGGGGTCCACGTCCTTTGGGTTGTTCAGAGTCCTTGGGGCCATCTGGGCTCAGGAAAGCAAACAGACAGGCCCCATAAGGCTGCATATGATGGGTGACCTCTTTCTCCTGCAGCCCTTCACTCAGTTTCTGTGATCTTTCTCTTTCCTGCCCCATGCTTCCTTTTCCCGGCTGGCTTTAAGTACTTTAATATTTAAGTACTGTCATTAATCTTTAGTAATTCCCATTGTATCTGTTGGGGTGTACATGATACAAGACCTGTCAACAATGGTGGATCCACATTCATATAGGCATTCATAATACAACTTCACAATATCAATCAGAATTAATACATTGTACAGATGTAGTCCCAATTGTTTTTACTTTAGTAATATTTTCTTAAATTGTGGTTGTATCTGAAAAGTGATTGTAAAATTGCATCTTTAGTGTGTCTCAGTGGTTTCCAGTTAATTTTCAGCCCTCCGAATTCATCTGGGATATGAAAGCCAAGTTGTGTTTGTTCCTTCTCATATATAATCTCCAGTAATCCTGAACCAGTTTTTGTGTATTATAGGTGTAAAGTAGAGGTATGACTTGAGAGGGTCAAATTCTGTATATATTTCAGTTACACCTTAACTGTATCACTGCTAGTTCTGGTTCTGGGGCCTCAGTTGCGGCAGGTGATGATGAACATAAAGGAAGGATCTAGGCCAGCTTGGATGAGTTTGCTGGGGTAACTTAGAAAAATCATTTTTTTACTTGACCTGAAAATAACTGAGTTACAGTAAATGTGGAACCCGCAATTACATTTTTGCAGAATAATTTCTGCAGAGCGGAGATGGTATATGTTAATGAGAACTACTTGTGAAATCATTTAGAAAGTTTTAAACAAACTCTAAATTAAGCATTGTTATGTGAGTACTATAGAGCATTGGACAGATACTGCCCATAAACCTGTGCAACCCCATTATGGCCAGTAGGTGTAGGTGACAGCAGAATTTTGGGTGTGAAAAACAGCTTCTAGTGGAGGGATGAGATGAGAAGAGAGAGCAGACAAGCAAGAGCACTCTAGAGAGGAGCATGAGGACAGATGCAAAGGATGTTTTCTGATAATCAAAGTGCAGTCACTGGAGATCAGTGATGAAGAGGTAGGAAAGTGTTGCTGAAGGCTACCCACTCCTCACTAATCTCTCACTTTGCTTAGATTACCAGATATCATACTGCCTCAGCTCCTGGGCTTTTGCTTTCTCTCTGATGTGGTTCCATGTAAGAGATCCGGCATCTCCATTCTGTGTGTCTTTCCCCCCCCCTCACTGTCTGATGGCTCTTGAGCCTGCTATGCTGCCATGGGAACCTGCATGAGACAGTAGGCTCCCATTACATTTATTCCCTTTCATCCCTTTTTGAAAATGAATTAAATGTGTTGTGGTGAGGTTGGCATGAAAATGTGTCCTGACTCAAAAGACTTGAAATTTGCAATTTTTGATGTTCAGATATGAGTCTGTAAGCCAAAAATATGTAGTTATGAAGATTGACAGCCAGAAAAGCTGTATATTCAAAACTTGTGAGTTCATAAATATTTACACATTTGTATGATCATTACTGGCAGTAATTCTCATTTGCCAATTAGAAACAGGCTGAGACTGAAATAGCTGAACTAGTGGAGAATGCATGGATGATCACAGAATCATAGAAATTATAGATTAACAAAATCCGCTACAGCGGCTCATTTAGCCCACTCTCTGGGATTGCAGGATTGTTTCCTATGGTATATTTTCTAGTGCTGGTGCTTTGTCCAATCTTATACAGCCAAGAACATGTAAGGATGATACATGTAAAGAATAACAAGAGGCTACAGCCTTGTTTATTGGACAAAACAGAAACAGTCAACACAGCAAACAAAGGATTGTTCTTGTAGAAAGGGCAGACACAGCCAATCTCCCCACAATAGTATACTACTTGTACTGGTTTATAATAATAACATTATATACTGAATTATATAATGAAATAATGAAATAAATATTATACAATATTATGAAATAAATGTGTACTATTATGTTCCAGTCTAGCTAGTCCATGGACTAACTTGGCCAAACCACTATCCAAGGCCTGGCCTTGTTGGTTTACAAGTTTAGACCAGCGAACACTCCTGTCTCAATGAGGGCTACAATGTCCACAGGCCAGGCCCCCTCTGCCAGTCTCTAATAATGAGACATCACATTTCCTTCAATTACCAGATTGAGAGATAAAGACCACCTCCCACAGCCTAATAGGCTTGCAAATTTCCCTTACAAGAACTATCCTGTCAAAAACTCACAGTTATGAATTTAATAAATTACCTGACCACAATTTCAACTTAGTGATACAGGAAAAACAATCACAGTATATTAGTAACATACAACAAATGCAGAAGACATTTATATAGTTTACACAGCCAACTGAAAGAGCCAATTCCTCTGCTCCAGTGTATGGACATGCTGGTGGGAGGAATGCTGGAAGGAGAGAGGAACCAAAAGGACTTCTCTTCCCTTAGAACTTGCCTTCAGAGGGGATCTGATCAACCCCTCCAACCAATCTTATGCCCAGAGAGTATTCAGTCACACATCCCAGTGAGACTATGGTTGGCTGGAAGGGGATGTAGGCCCAGGCTATCCACCTCAAACAATCCTGATAGGAGCTCTTGATCACCATCATTCTGATTAAGGCATGGCCAACAGGCTGGAGTAAGTGTTGCAAGTTCTCCCTAATTCTCTTCCACGACTGTTGCACAATCTAATAGATTTTCATGAGGGTCCTTTTCTTATTTCTTTTCTTAATTTTTAGGTATGCTCCTTATATCACAATAATAAATCCCTTCCATCCTTTTGATTTACAGCTTTTGAATACATGTAGATGGTTATTATGGCCTGCCCTTTAGTTATCAGTTAGCCAAGCTGTAAATATTTAGCTCTTTTCATTTTTCCTCCTAAAGAGATCCTTCTAGTTTCCTAATTATCTTTGTTGATATTTCGTTGATCTTTCGTCGAACTAAAGATCCTTTAGTTTCCCTACATATCTTCAAGTGCTGAAATTAGGTAGCCCACTCTATGTAGAACATACTCATATATGGGTTAGGTGTTCTTTATCCTACACAAACTAACTGAAAAGAATGCCCATTAGCATTCAGGACCAGTGCCATGATAGAAAGGAAAATTCTGATACTTGAAAAAATATGAGGGAGAAGACAAGAGGGGCAGCAACAAGCTATGTTGCAAAAGGAAGAGGGAGAGGCTAATATTGCTCTCTCACCTTTTATTAATGGAAACGTCTTTTCAGTGCTCCATCTGCATTAGGTGGAGGTTACATTGTACATGATGTTCCCCTAAAATACTTTCAGTATTTCAGTCATCATGCAGGAAGTCACTGATGTACAAGTTCTGGAAAGCACTTCAATCTGTAGCAGGAATCGGTAGCATCTTGTTGAAATTTGCATTATGTCATTTTATATGTGCATATGTCTTGTTGTGTCTAGTGATGCAATGTAACCCGATATAACCCCAGTTGACATTATGCAACAAACATGTCTTTTTTGCCATTCACCAAAGAGAATTGAACTGTGAAAAGTAGATATTTTGAGCCTGGAATGGTTCTTTAATGTGGTATCTTGGAGCAGATACTTATGTCTAATTAGTAAACTGCACAAATATAACAGTAGTTTGACTAACACAATATGAATTTTCATTTGCACACGTGGTTTTTGGAGCCCTGCTATTTCTCAAAATAGTAAGTTTATTCTGAATAGCAAAATAGTGAGATTTTTCTAGTTTAGCTCTAGCTTCAATTTGTGTCTGACTTGAGAAAAATGATAAAATTATCTAACCAAAAATCTTTGATCTCATTAATGAGTTTTTAAAAATTAAGACAATATTAAAACTAAGCCAGTAAATTAATCGCATTGTCTGCACTGAACTGACTAGAGACTTAAATACAACTTGTGGGCCTGGAAAACTTTGATATACGAAGCTGTTACTGACACTCACAGATTTGTTTGTTTCACTTCCCTGGCTTCATTTCAAATCAGGTATTGAAAATAATGAGCGCACATTGATCTGGCGGTCTGTTTTAGATATCTATAAAACTCCCCCAGTGAGGAGAATTAAGACTTAAAGAGAGCAAGTATCATTTTGTGATTGAGACACTGAACTGGGACTCAGGAGATCCGGATTTGTCTTCCAGCTCCACTACAAACTTCTTGTGTGACCTTGGACATGTCAGTTCCTCAACTATACAATAGGGGTAATAATGCTTCCCTATCTCACAAGGATGTACTTTATGTATATGAGATGCTCAGATACAATGGTGATGAGCACTGGACAAAAGCTTATAAATAAATAAATTAATTAAAAATTAGAGCAACTTCTGATTATAAGGGAGAGCTCTGCGTGAATCTTAATTGCTGTAATTGACATTCAGTTACTATGGTGATTGGTGGGACTCCTAGAAATACCTTTAATAGATGACAGATAAATGGTTATTTGTATATGTATTGTCACCATTAGAGTATAGCAGTCCCATTAAAAAGTGACCATTTACTCCCAACTTGTACTCAGTATTATGGAATATGCTGCATGTTGACAACCACTGTAAATACTCAGATATTTCAAATAACTATTTAGCATTATAGGTAGAACCTCCCTGATAATTCCATTTCTACACTCATCCGATTTCTAATGATGGTACGCTGAAAGAATAGCAAATCTAGGGTGACTAGTGTTCTGTTTAATACATATTGTGCTTGTAGAAAAACTGTTCAAACAGATAGATGCTGAGATGGCCACTTTATTTACAGATTTGAAAAAAAACAAACAATTGATCATGACAAATTATTTTACTTTGTTTTGATTTATAAACTATCAACTATCCAGCTCCAAACATAAGACCATTAGTAAATCAATACAGCCTCTATATCCCTCATCCCAGATTCTCCCCAAATGCTCATGCAAAGAGATGGCAGCATGTGCAATAGGCTAACAAAATTGGATTGTGATAAACCAAAGAGAGAGAGAAATTTCACAGTGGAGGGGTCCTCACAAGAATGTCTTGCTGGCTGTCCCCTATCTTTTATATCAAAGAGAATCCATCTCAAGTGCCTCTGCTACCGGGAAGTGCAGCAGTATGGTCTGGGGAGAGAGGGTTCTAAAGCATTTAGGGTTTATAGGCTAAAACAAATATTTAAGATTGAACCTGGAAACTTACAGGCAAACATCTGAATCTATAAGGTCCTGTAATAAGGTGTGAGAAGTGTCTTTGGTCTCTTGATTTCACATGTAAAGATTTCTATACATGAGTTTTCATGCAGTGTATACTACAATCTTACCATCTTGAGAGAGAATTCAAACTACCGTAATATTTCCAACTACACTAAAGTTTCTAAAGATCACAAGGAGGGACACAAATGTTTGTAATTTTGCATGCATTGCTACATCATTTCAGTGGTAACACTGAAGATTAGTCAGCCTATCCTTCAGGTGGCTTATATTTTATTACATACCTTGCCAAGACTGCTTTAAAAAATAAACATATCCACAATGTACACACAAAACTCATGTTTATCCTGAAATACATTGAGATTAACAAAGTGACACTGAAAAATGTTCTATCTTTGACCACTGCAATGAAAACTTTGATTTGCAGTGTGTAGTATTTAACAGAGCAAGCATCATAAGCCTACAAGAAGAACTGCAGCTGGTTTCATTTGCAGTATCAGAGCTGATTAATTTGCGCTATAGCCATGAAAACCCATAAATAAATAATGTGCGGAACCCTTTCCCCCTCCACCAGCCTCCTTGATTTACAGAATTAAACATGCTGTTTCAGGGAATCTTAACCTGAACCCTAAGCAAGTTTGAATCAAAATCCTTTTGTTTTATAAACTGTCATCATGTTTTTAAGCCCTGCAGAATCATTATTTGGATTGTGTTCCTACTTTTAAAGAAAATCTGTTTATCATATTTAGTCAAGCATTTTATGGAATACGCACACTAAAAATATAGCAATTTCAGCAAATTTAATTTCATTTTAAAAGTAATTTACAAAGTTTTATAAAAGCACTGAGAAGATTTTTTTTTTTTTTTTTTTTTGGTTTTGGTAAGGGAAAAATATTCAGTATGGATTACAATGAACTTCTTCAGAGCATGCAGCTATTTGTACATTGTTTGTTTCTTACGAATCCATAAGATATCAGTTTATCTACTTTGGGAATTTTGATTGTACAACAATCTTTGCTAAACCACTATACTGACTTTTATCATTTAAATTCATGAACATTTTTATTGGTTTTAAAGACTCTCAGATTAAACTGTGGCGGTATTGAGGCAGGAGGAGAGCTGGAAGATTTTGAGAGCAAGCAGTAGGGTTTTTTTTTCATGTACAGAAAATGGATAGTACTACTCTAGTAATGTAAAGGGATCTAATTGAAGCTGATAGGATCTAATCAGGATTTCAAATCCTAGACTAATCTAGGATTATAAAAAATGGACATTTTAAATAAAACTAGAGAAATGTATACTGTTGGATTACAATTTCTCATGTAAATAAAACAATAAATATATAGAAATATCAGTGAGCTATATAAAATGAGAGGAGAACAAAGTTCTTATTGATATGTAGGCTCAGTTTAAATGAAATTTTTGTTTATAGGCCAAAAGATTTGGATGTGAATTTTTGTTTATGTGCTATATGAAATGAACGCAACAATTCAAAACCATGTGGTTTGTCTGGCTGTATACTGGTCCATGCTTTTTGCCTAAACTAATAAAAATAAAAGAAGGATTTTAATAATTGACTTATTTATTTCAAAAGCTTCCTAACATTGGTGATCTCTATAGGGAGCTTGCAAATTATGTTTGGGTTGATACTACATGTGCTAAAACCACATCGGAATAAGGAACTGTTAATTATTAGGAAAGTGGTCTCCTTCTTTCCTTTCCTTTCCTTTCCTTTCCTTTCCTTTCCTTTCCTTTCCTTTCTAACTATGGCAATAAATCTTACCTTGTGAGATTCCCTGCCCCCCCCCCCTTCCATAAAATGACATAGCTACTGTAATCCAGTCTGAAGTTGGGGCTGAATTTGCTCCATATGCCATACATTTAGACATTAGTAAATTGAAGTTGAGTTCATGTGTGTAACCCTTGTTTGCCTTCATGCGAGAAACGTTAACAAGAAATATCTATCTTGCTAACACACACTTCATCATTTAAAAGTTTATTCCAAAGGATTAACTCCTTGAGTGCCCCACCCTCTGGCACTTCAGGGCCTCAGTAATTAAGTTCCCTTTTTCGACAGTCGAAAATATGGATGTAAAGCATATGTTCAGAAACCTAAGAGGAAGCCTCATGCAGTGAGCTCTGAAAAGGACTTAAAAAGTTACAATCAGAAACTGGAAAACAAAAGATATTAAGGAAATAAACAAACCAGCAGTTCTAGCCAGAAGGTGTGTCCTTTAGCTGCATTACTCATTGCGTGCCAAAATCACTTGCTTTGAAATCTTACTAAAACAAGAAATATTTTACAGTGAGATTTGTAATTATTGTCAGTATCTCTGCCACCTGTGTGTGTCTATATATACATATGCATGTGTATGTACATATTTGTGTTTTTGCAATATGTACATATTGTGGTTAAAAGCTTTACTGTTTATATTATCTTGCTTATAACCAGGTGTAAAAATAGAGTGATACTTGTCTGTAATTAAAAATGAATTCTGAATTTCTACATGTTTAATACTGTTTTTGGTTTTTTTTTAATGGAGGATTTAACTTAGTCTTTGCATTTTCATGTAGGGCAGGAAAAGCACTACCGAGCAACAGCACAGCAAAACAAAGCTACTGCCATGTGTTTAATACACTCAAGAAAAAGGATTCTCAGGCTTCCTGAGCTGGTCTTGTTGCTCTTCTACAAAATAAAGAGGAGCCTCTTTAAATAGTAATGCCACTTAACTTGATTTATAATGTGAAGTGTTAATTGAACTGAATCATAAAAATATCATGTGTTAACTGTAAACTATATGTCCTGTTACCCAGTAGTCTTTTTTTCTTGGCTAGAATTACAGGTACAATTTAAAAATACTAACCATTACCACTAAAAATCAGATGCACTTTATCTAGCACTGTTTTAGTGTCTAAAAAAAAGTTTTTCTTTAAGATGGTCTCTGGTACATGGAAGGAAAAGAACCCTCTGTTTTTTACAGAACGATGACTGCCAGAATATAGCAAGCAATGTTTTAAGGGAAAAGAATCCTGGCTGTAAATGTGCACAATATTCCACATTATATACATGTCATTTCTGAGTACTGTTGGAACGATGCAGTGTCAAATCTGTATGACAGATTGAGGTGAAAGCTGGGAAGAGAGAGCCTGTGAAGAAACAGCCTTGACTGAGTCAGGCACCCTATAGAATTTATCCTGCAGGCTATAAGTAACCAGTTTCATCACATAAAAGGAGGAAAGGAATAGGGATAATTGTCTACTAATTTAACTATCTCAGTTGGTCATACTACTATTTAAATTACATTTCAGTGTAACAATGCCATCTAGTGATGAAAATCAAAATGATGCTTTCAACCACCTCACATGGGAGCAGGATGCCGAGCTACAGTTAGGTGCTTAACTATTATAAAGCTGTTCTATATAATATCTTGATGGTTAATCAGCTGTAACATCTGGAATACAAAGTAAATAAACATGAAACCCTGAACAAGTTTCCTGCCCTCAGTTTCCTGACAGAAGGAAAACCTTTGTGTGTGAAAAGCTCATGTAAATTAAAACACACAATCAGTCTCCATTAGCCTGGGAACTGAGCTCAGAAGAAACAACTGATATCTGTTTATTCTAGAGAGCTTTCAAATAATTTCCACCAGGAACAAGCTTATTTGTTTGATCTTTACTTTTCAAAAGTATGCTTTATAAACATATCTTTCACTAAACTGCACTTATATATACTTCACCTCTGCCCTTACTTGTTTTCAACTTTCATGGTGTAAACTATTAAACAAATCAGACAAATCTCCATTAAACAAATCAGGAGACCATTTTGGTCACACCACATATTGCCTGTGTATTGGTTCCTCATTCTTTCCTCTGGCCAAATCCTTTCACAGAACTGCTTTTCTTGGCAAATATTCCCGCAGTAAAAGGAATATATGACTTATCCCAGTTGCTCACGCTTATTTTGTCTAAAATGCTCATTGAATAGGAATAGTAAATACCTGTGTTTTTAAGATTAGGGGGCCTCAAGAGAAAATAAAGCAATTATTTCAATAATGCTTGTGTGTATGTGTTCTATATTTTTCTCCCATGCACAGTGTGTGTTTGCATTCTAACACTGCTGAAATTTGGCAAAGATTTATTTTTCTCTCTGACAGATCATAAGGAATGATCATAATCCGGAATAAAGAAAATAAATTATTCATATAAAAACAGGCAAAATGAAACCTTGCAGCCCAGAAACTTAGAACTTACACAGTAATATACAACTTTCTCTTGTATAGCATCTTTCATACAAGGCTTTCTGTAGTTCGATGACACAATGCAATATTTAGTCCTGATTACAGTAGACAATGGTTTAAAGATACTGGCCCAGATCTTACATTCCTCACCAAAGCAAACATCTTTTTCACAACTTTAATAAATTCTTATTTATTTCAGTTTATGAAGGTGGCCTCATGGATGCACTAAAATTTTCCACTTTAAAAAAACCTCACATGCATATATGAGAAATTTAGTTTACCTCTCTATACTTTCACTCTACTCTTCTAAACAAAAGCTAATACCCTCCCTATTCTACCTTCCTCCATCCCACTCAAACTCACCCCTCAGAAAAAGCCTGGGAAAATAGATAGGCTTTGCAGTATGATCTTGACTGCAGACTAAGTGGAGACCGAATTGAGGGCCCTCTGTCTATAAGAATGGCCTGCCTTAATGCCCAGATCTCAGATGATCTGAACTGCTGGAGATAGTGAGAGGGGGTCTCTAAGACAGGAAGCAAGTGTAGATTCTAGATTACAGGTGTGATACTGTTTGGCATGCCATGCCACTGACCATGTGAGCAACTGATGTGTCCATGTGGTCTTCAGGTTTAATACCAAGTAGAGTGTGTTGAAATACTGGATTGGAGGTTACAAAACAACTCAGTTAACATTAATGCTCCACATCCAGAAGAATACAACGTCCTAGACAAGTACAGCTGAAAGAAGCAGTCTTAGCCATTGCTGTTCTGTGGATTCCTGGGATTCAGTAAGACCTTCAACAGGCTAACATGTAAGTAACAAAACTGGGATAAATTCCCATAATCAAAGGAAAATATATTATTACCATTTCTTATGGTGATTTCCTCCAAACTACAAACATATCTGTCCCATCTGGAATGAGCCTTATCCAGCTAGCTGTCAGATAAGCTCAACTTTAGCTAGGCACTGGGGAAACTCTATTGACCATCCATGGCTGATGAAATAAGACATATAGTTTAGTTGAATGATATCCACATACCAATGGGGCCCCTGAGCTCAAGCCATCTCACTCTCTGTCCTGGTGACCTTACTCCCATACACCTTGTTAACAGAACTGATCAGAAAATGGAGTTCAGGGGTGGATCATGACAATATTTAAATCTGTTTTCCTGAAGATTTCATTTCTATTACTTTTAGCCAGCTGTACATATTAAACAGGTTGAGTGACATGATGAAACACTGCAAAATCCCATGCGAAATAAGTGTTAGGACTTTTGCTCTCTGACTGTGACTGACATGCCATTGTATCCCATTTCTCCAGTGCTGCCTTATTATGCAGGCCAATATGCTACAAGTCTTATCAAACATGTGGTATTGCGATGGGATTTATAAACCCCACACTGGGACAGAAGAGGTTAAGGATCAGCTCAGGTCTGAGGTGACTCTGCTCTCTCGTACCTGTAGGTCTGCCCCAGCTGGAAGAGGACTATAAAAGCCAGACTGCTAAGAACGGGGGCAGACAGGATAGGAGGACAGGTCTATCTTGCAAGCCTCTGAGTAAAAGTCCTTACTGCAAAGGAAGGGACCTGCAAGCAGCAGCTATTCCAGCCCCTAGAAGAGGAACCAGGGAGGAGAGGTACCTAGAAGCTTTCTCTCTTGGGCTGCAAGAATCCTGAGAGGTCGAGTCCTCAGCTGGGAGCCTGCTTGGAGATAGGGGCTGATCAGGAGCTGCAGCCTGTCTGGAATCCCGAGTAGAGGGGAGTGTGACAGACCCCATGCGGGGGGGAAGGGTCCAAGCCAGGAACTTGGGCCAGTGTGAAGATGGGGCAAGCCAGTAAAGAAGTTGTTTACCAGCTGAGCCCTCCTTGGCTAAAGAATCAGTTGTTCTTGATATTTTCTGTTAGACTTTAAGGCTTTGCAGGCAAGTGAGTGGTAGGAAATGGCCCAGGGAGGCAGCCTCAAAGCACTCCAAAGTATTTGATATTGCCACCTCTCACAGGACCCTAGGTCAGAGCCTGGTGGAGAAGGAGGGCTTGGGCTTGTGACGTTGCACTCCATAAGGCTTTATGGAAATATGCTTATGAATGTACATATGACGTAACTGGAATATGTTTTATGCTACATATACCACGTAACACATCTCTGTAAATGTTATGATCTACTGAATCTATTCCTCCTATTTGTATGCATGTATCATTTTTGTGTTCAAAGTTATGAATATTGGCTGTGTACTTGCTTGATTTCTAAGTAGCCTTAGTAAAGCATCTCAGCTTCTTGAGAAAGGAATGTGCAAGTTAAGTGCCCAATCAAGAAACACTTAACGGACAATGGATCTTGGAAGGCTCCAATCCACATAAGAAATCTACTTGAGGACGTTCAAAGTAGCATGTGAACCATGGCTGCTACCTGTAAGTTCTGAGTCATGCATGGACATGTGACTTTCCCAAGTGACTCCAAAACTCCAGCTTGTAGCTGGGATTCTACACAGGGGGAGAGAGGGGTATCCACACACAAGAGAAAGTCTATTTAACCCCCTGGGAGACCCCTCCATTTTGTCTTCAGCTGGCTCAAGAAAGAGCCTCTCCACCCCAAGGATACCTGAAAGAAACTGGAACAAAGGACAGTAACTACAGGGGGGGTGAGTGATTGCTGGACCCAGACTAGGAGGAGACTAGTCTGCAAAAGAAAGCTTACTGGAACACCTCTGAGGGTGAGGTTTTATCTGTATTCAGTTTTCTTACTGTGTTAGGCATAGACCTGCATGTTTTGTTTTATTTTATTTTGCTTGGTAATTCATTTTGTTCTGTCTCCTATTACTTGGAACCACTTAAATCCTACTTTTTGTATTTAATAAAATCACTTTTTACATATTAATTAACCCAGAGTATGTATTAATAGCTGGGGGGGGGGGCAAACAGCTGTGAATATCTCTCTATCAGTGTTATAGAGGGCGAACAATTTATGAGTTTACCCTGTATAAGCTTTATACAGGGTAAAATGGATTTATTTGGGGATTGGGCCCCATTGGGAGTTGGGCATATGAGTGTTAAAGACAGGAACACTTCTTAAGCTGCTTTCAGTTAAGCTTGCAGTTTGTGGTACGGGGTCCAGACCTGGGTCTGCATTTGTGGCCGGCAAGCATGTCTGGCACAACCAGGCAGGGTTCTGGAGTCCCAAGCTGGCAGGGAAGGCAGGGGCAGAAGTAGTCTTGGCACATCAGTTGGCAGTCCCAAGGGGGTTTCTGTGATCCAACCCATCACAGGGCTCCTCTACCAACGACCCTTTTTTGTGGACTGGCATAAATACCTTTCTTCCTGCCTCCCACCCCACTTTGGAGATAAGGATGGGGTAGAAATGTTGTAAGCCCTGAGTCAAGGGTGTGCAGAAGGTGGGTGGAAGATCATTTCTGTTCTGGGGACCTTAGACTATATATATTTTGTTGGACTCTGTTACCCTGGAAGGGGATGAACCCAATTGGTGACTTGGTTGAAGGGTGGAGAAGCTACCTACTGAAAGGTGGCCCACCGCAGCACTGGGATGACTGCTGATGAATGATGTTGGAAATGGGGGAGAGCTGGGACCTAGTGACCTTACAACTAAGTGGCACCACTGGTAAGTCGAGCCCCCATGTGAATGTTTTCCTGCACACCCAGGCACACCCAAGGAGAAAGCCTCCCCAAAAGGGTGCTCTGCAGGGGTTGGGGAAATGAAATGTTTCCCCAAGGCAGTGGAGCATCAGCAGCACCTCTCCACAGCTACTTTTGAAGCCTCACAACTACACCATGGTGAGTGCATCCCTGCTCTTTGCACAACTACATGGATCCACTGGCCAGAATGTGGTCCACACCACTGAAAACATACTTCCAACATGGATGTGGATGGTAATTCTGGATAGCAGCTATCTGGGCAGGATTTCTGAAGTCTGGCCCAGGGCCGTGCAACTGCATCAGTACCACTGAGTGTTATGGACTGAGTGTGTCCTTGAAGGGGACAGAATTTAAATTATAATAAAATAGGGGGAAATTCAGATTGTGCGTACCACTCACTGACTTCAAAAAAAGTTGATATATATTTGAGGACAGAATCTGGGTCATCGTGACTTAGTGCATTTTGAATTTATAGATATTTTCAAAATCTCAAATTGCTGCTCCAAGCTTCTGGAAGAAAATAATCACATTAAAAACCACATACACACACCCCAAAATCGTCATGATTTTTGATCTAATCTGTCTTTAATGAAGATGGGCTTAGTACCTAAAGAGAGTCCTCACTACTGTTGTAGAAGAGCATATTTTTAGAGCAATGCTTGGTGGAATTAAGACCCAGAGTTCCTAGTGACAGTAATGGGAAGGCATCAAACGAGCAATAATCACCATACTTTGCAGTTACATTTTGAGGTTTTTTGTCCTATCTAACCAATTGGTTCAGTACACTCTGAAGGCTAGGCTGCCCACTTGCAAGCATATTATATGTAGAGCAAGTTACACCAGCATTGAATTTCCTCTGCCAGTAGCTCTGAGTCAGAATCTATGCTGGCACAGACATGTAACTTTATCTGGCCCTCAGTCTTCATTTCAGGCCCCCTCCCCTTCTAAAAATATGACTGATTATTATTAGACCACTACAAAACTGTCAAACTGGTGCGGCACACCTAATTTCCCAGTCCATTGAATACACCAGTGGTTTTCAACCCTTCTCATACTGAGACATTTCTCTGATTTTGCACAGGACCCTCCTCCCACATTTAGTGATATGGGAAGAGTGGTAATGACCCCCAGGTTGAGAACCTCTGCCCTATATTACCTCTACCCAGGGCTGCATTAAGGTATAAGCATCAATATCTTTAGTTAAAAAGGAAATTTCTAGTCCTCATGATTATGAAATAAAGCTTGAAAATGTACCCTGCGAATAACACTGACATTTGTTTGAGTCTGCAGAAAGTCTGAAATAATAGCTCTGAGAGGGAGAACTACCCCAATCGTCTCAATGGAGTGTTAAATTCAAGATCGACTGCTCTCGGGCTCTGTCAACACCATCTCAACAATGGAGTCTGACAGAAGACGTGGACAGAAGGCTCAGCCCACTCACCCATGTGTATGTGCCAGCTGTTTAGGTAAATACTGGAAGGTCCTCCCACCCCCTACTATTCCTGCCTCTCCTGGGGGAGGAAAAAGGAACCCCATGCTCCCACCCCTGATTCCTAAGAGGAATAGGGGCTTCCCACCGCTCTCAGAAGGAAATGAGGGGCCTTGCCACCACTTGTGTCTTTCCACATGGGAGAAGCGGCATCCCACTACTGCACAGCGGCAGAGCAAGGGGAGGATTCCATTTCAACCTGGATTGTCTTAATATGGCCCGGTCGCTACGCTAGACCTGCCTTGCTTGTACGCGCATCTGTGATGCTATGTAAGGAATTAATAATATTTCAACTGAACCCCTGCACACACAGCTGATGACTTTTGCAAGTGAGGTCCAACTCATCTTTGCAAAAATCATGTGAACTAGTCTAAACATTTACTACAAGTCTCCTGTACACTTCTCACTATAGTAACATCCGTTGAGTGTGTTATCTTGTTATTGTATATAACATCAAACTTTACCTTAGATTTTGGACTTCACTCAACTTTGCAGTTGCTCCTCAAATGGACTTTCTTAGGTTAAACAACAGAGATAATGTTGACAAGGGACAAACAGCATTAATTAATTCACAATAGTAATCTTTTGAAAATAGTTGTTTTCCTGATTACTAACACAGTATTCAATAGTGATCTAAGCTGTGATCTCATAGAAAACATCAGCACTGTTTCCCCCCTCCTCTTCCAAATGATTTAAATTGGTCTGGTGCTTGTTAACTGCAATAGATTCACAAGTAAAATATGCTAGGAACAGATAGGATTGTAGGCACCAGGCCAATAAATATTGTAGGCTGTATAGCCTCATATTTTGGGGAGTAGTTCCTACTATGCCTCACTGAAAAAAATGACTGAGGTTGGTTGAGTACCTGCTGCAGAGGGGGGAGGAATAGCTCAGTGGTTTGAGTAATGGCCTGCTAAACCCAGGGTTGTGAGTTCAATACTTGAGGGAACAATTTAGGGATCTGGGGCAAAAATCTGTTTGAGGATTAGTCCTCCTTTGAGCAGGGTGTTGGACTAGATGACCTCCTGAGGTCCCTTCCAACCCTGATATTCTATGATTATGTTTCTATGCTGCCTTGTCAGAAAATTAAAAATATATAGAGTAACATGAAGTATATTTCATTTTAAAATATTGCATTTGTAAATGACAACAATAATTAAGAAATGACAGTTGTATTTCTTCTTTAGCATCTTTCACACTGTTGCCACCGTACATTGTTGTTAATTTATTTTGGACTACAATACCTGCATCTTTTTTTAAGCCTTTGCTTCTCTGTCTCCCATCCCCACTTATATATGCATTATGTGTGTGTATCTATACATCTATCTCTGTATATGGTGTCACAGGTTAGCCAGGTAGCATTATACTGGAGTGAGCTGAACGCTTAGGGTATGTCTACACTTACCGGAGGGTCCGGCGGCAGGCAATCGATGTTCTGGGATCGATTTATCGCGTCTGGTTTAGACGCGATAAATCGATCCCGGATCGATCCCGGAAGTGCTCGCCGTCGACGCCGGTACTCCAGCTCGGCGAGAGGAGTACGCGGCATCGACGGGGGAGCCTGCCTACCGCGTCTGGACCCGCGGTAAGTTCGGACTAAGGTACTTCGAATTCAGCTACGTTATTAACGTAGCTGAATTTGCGTACCTTAGTCCAAAGTGGGGGCTTAGTGGGGACCAGGCCTTAGGGTATATCTACCCTGCTAGCAGAACTTGAGTTAGCAGACCCTGGGTTTGCTAACCTAGGGCTTCAGCATCTACACTCATTTGATTCCCAGATTAGGAATTGTTGTACCCTGGGGCCCAGCATTATGCAGGCCCGAGTCTATCTACCTATATCCCAGACTTCGTAGTGCCTTCCCAAAATGTGGCTGCTCTAGCCCTTTGTTCCTGGTGCAGAGTGGGAAAACTTGACTGTCCACCAAACTTGAATGTCCAGAGGACAAAGAAAGTCAGCCCATGGAACTGTTGAATACTTTTGGTGGACTCCCAGAACACAAGTCCAGTGGGGCTACATTGCAAAGCAATAGGACTTGAACCCTGGGTCCTGGATTGACTGACGCTTGGCCCCTTCATCCTGTGGGGTCCTAGGACACTGGTCTGAGCCCTGGTTTAGTGTGAGCTGTGTAGATAGAAGAGGGGGATTAGGCTTGAGCCTGAGTTTAAACCCTGGGCTTACATTGCAGTGTAGACATTCCCTTAAAGCTCAGTTCTCCAGGGAGTTGACAGAGAGTGGCTTGGTAACTGGGCCCTGAATTACTACTATATTTACAAGCTGAGTAATTAACCTAATCTGGGTGCACATGTGTACAATTCCCTTTATAGTTACAAAGAGTTCTGTGTGAGCATCCTTGGGGGAATAGACCCCTTATTGGATAAACTATATTCCTTACAACAGGATACTTAACCAGCATCTGACTCAGATTTCTAATAGAAAGTATACTTCTACCAAGAACATAATACCTGTGCAGGAGACTTGCTGTTCGTATTCATCTTAAAACGTACTACTCTCCATTTCTGTATCAACTTTAAGACTCTACATGGCTCTTGTGTTTCCTACACACTCTCATGGGCCCTACACACTGCACTTTGCTGTCTCCCTAAAGATCTGTGGCCCCAAAGCCACATACACTAAAGTACATACTGAAGCTTAAACTGGTGAATAAAGCTGGTCAAAATCTTTTTTTTGCAAAATTTTAAAAAAAACATTAAAATTGTTTTGTGTTTTTTGACCAGTCAGCAGAGTGGTTTTCATTTTTTTCCCCAAATTCTACATTTTTAAGGAAAAAAATCTGCATTTTCTGGACAGCTCTTTTTGTGCGAAGTCTCCTTGACTTTGGTGACTACTCATGGGTTTAGGGTAAAGCCTGTGCATAAGTGTTTGCAGGATCGTGCCACTCCCTCTCAACTTTGTGCCTTCTTTCATGTTGTTGCCTATTTGTAGAACAGCCTCCTTCTTCTCATTCACTAAGCATTCAGCTCTTCCCTCAAATCTCTCCTTAAAACTCACTTTATTCTTCTAGCCTACTCCTGCTGATCTCCCAAGGGTCTGCTTTAACTCCCACACATCATCCTCTAGAGAGCTGTACTGAAGCTAACCACGTATGATTGTGTGCTCCTCAGGACAGAGAGCACTTCTTACCATGTGCACCAATGTTGCTCTATAAAAAAAAATAATAATAAACTTTTCATCATTTCTTAAAGTATCTGATGCATTTGATTTCTGACATTTCTTCACATCTTCATTTGTTTTGATAAAATCTTGAAAAACAACTTTAGATAAGATAGTGCCATGTAGTCTGTAAAGTGAAAGCACATACTCTATGTGTGTATTTTTTATGCTGTAGCTCCATCCAGCAATGACTGTAGGAAATTCATGACGACCTAAATGTTATTCATAAATGTATGTAATGATCAGGTGGTAATAAAAAAGATCCCAACTGTCAATAAATGCCTTGATGGATTTAAAAGGAAAATAATACTCCAAGAAGAGATTTCCCCCCATAAATACAAGTTCTAATGTTTTGCATCCACTGGGGATCAGGTTAGAAGAAAAAAAAACAATAATTGACTCAAACGTTCACCCAGAATCTGAATTGAACTTTTAATGGGGTTCAAAAAATAGTCTGATTAAATTCCTTTCCTCTCATATGCCATCATATCGCTGAATTCCCAAATTCCACTTTTTATCCAACATTGAGTGTGATTCAGAAATGAATGTCGATAATTTTGTTTAGATTTTTATATTTTGCAAGTTCATACAATTTTTATGAAATAATAAATCTGCATAGCATTATGTAGTTAGATATTATCATACTTCAGACACAGAATATTTCCCTTTATAATATTTATAAACAATGACAGTGCTACCTCTTGAAAATTAAATCCCCACCATTGTCCTTAGAAAAATATCTCCCAAATGGATTTTGTTTCTTTTTAATTCACTGACAGATGTGGTGAGTACGGTATACAAACAACAACCCAATGTCATTCATGTCTATTGTATGGAAACAACAGAATGATTTTGCTCAAATTATAAATGGGAAATTGTGGGGTTGGAATAATGACCAAAATGGCACTGGAGCTTTTGAATGACACCGAATAGTGTATTTTAAGAAGAACATCTTTCAGATAGATTGTCCATCTTTTCACATTCTTTAAATGGGAAATGCACAGACACAGAAGTTTTGGCAAAACATCTCAAAATTGTTTTTTTTTTACATGTACAATAGTGAGTTTACAGCATTAAAGGAAAAATCTTGATCAGGAACTATCTAAAACTGATGAAGATGCTGCTTCCACAAGGAAGGAAAATAATTGTTCACAATAGTGCAGGAGATGGCAAAGGCAGTACTGGGAATTGTAAAAAGAGAGTACAAAAACTTCAGCAGAATAAAAGTAAGTGAAGGCAAAAGAAAGGTGCATTTCAAGAAAAAAATCTAGACTTAATGATTTCTTTAGGGGGGCTTCAAAGCAATAGTCATTCATGAAGGGATCCTGCACTTCATTGAATAGCCTGGCAGCCTCAAGACAGGACTGAAGGTCACTTTCAAAAGTGACCTCAATTAATGAGCATGCATGAGGATGGGAAGATTCCACTGCCCTCCTAAAATATTTACTAGTAGCTTCCCACTAAGTGGAAGCTCACTCCCTTGAGTTGTTTAAAACTAGACTGGTCAAAGCGCTAGAAAATACACTATAGTGACTGCAGGCAGTCTTGCACTGGGATTTTCTAAGAATGGACCAACGATCTATTAGATCTTTTCATCTCTAATTTCCATTCTACTAAAGCTTGTTCTCTTTTAAAGTTTATAATTTGCAGTAAATTAAGGCTCATAGCAGTAAATAACTTTGTGTTTCTCTAAAATTCAGTGCAACTTCCTGTACAGTAGTGTAATTCAGTTTAGTATCTGTTGCCATTTGTACAGAGGCAACCGATGTGAGCTGATTGTGGTGAATAGTAGGACTCTGAAACTCCAAAACATACCAGTATATCCCACAAAACTGTACAAGGGAACGCCCACTCTTATTAATTATATTTTATTAATGTAGTCTGGGATAAGACTGATCTATCATCACTGCTACCAGCATGTTCCGACACAGATTGGTTTTTGAGCTACATTTCTTTCAGATTAATGTTATGTGGGAAAATATCTCCCCCTAGTGTTTAGGTCAGGTCATGTTTTTTCACCATCACAAATATTAGGTTTGATTATCTATCTATCTATATATATATCTGGTCTGGAAATCGCTAACATCCTTTTTGGTGTTGTCTTCTCCCTCTCTCATGCTTGAATCTTATGGTTTCTGCTGGAAGGGTTGTGACTGCTCTAGGAGAGGCCATCATGTATATAGGAGGTCAAGGAGAGTAAAGGGAATGGAGATCTACAGAGTAAGTCTTGGCTAGTGTTGTGGTGGGGCACTACATGAGATATCAAGGAAGCAAAAGTGCAGTCAGTATATTTATGGAAGTACAAAAGGTGGTGGTCTCTGATCTAAGTGATCTGGGCTACAGTTTTGGTGACAGAAATAAAACCTTGGGAAATACAGTTTTTCTGAAGTAGTTAGCACTCCAGATCCATAGATGGATCCTTGGTTTCACACCATGGCAGTTTGGGAAACAGCAGCATTTCCCCAGCTGTCTCATGAGGTAGCCTGACTCAGTAAAGAGATAACAAGAATGAAAACAAAGAGCTTTCTTGTTCATGTATCCTATCCTAGGATGCAAGTTGAACTATGATGACTCCTAAAATGACGGGGATAGCATGTCTTGCCTCCTCTTGACCCCACAACAAGTAAGATGCTGGGGGAGTAGGCCACCTTGCACCCCAGAAGACATCTGAACAGAGATTGGGGGTTATATGATGCTGGGACCCTTCTTTCTTAGAAGTCTAAAACAAGTAAGTAGAGGTCCTGGGGATACTTGGTGGGGAAGGGGATCTGAGGGCTTGTAGAATGGGTAGGATGGTGAGATGTGTTAAGAAACTGGTGGAAACCCCACTATGCATGCACATCTGCAATGTGAAATGGCTAGGCCTACTTCTGATGATTAGTGGCCAGGCAGAGAGAGGAGTTATCCTAGAGCACTGTTTGCTTGAGGACTGGGAAGAAATACCACCCCTGAGTTCCTGCTGCCAGATCACCTCCCCCTTCAAGTAGAAATCTGTCATTCCAGAGCAGGAGCTCAGCCCTGCCAACATGGAGATAGGGTAGTGGTTGTAGGGCCATGTGCTTGGTTCTGGGTCAGTCGGCTGGTATAGCGATGGGGCTGGATAGAGGAGCCACATGGCTGTGGCCTGAACATCTGTTCCTGTTGCTTCTGGCAGGAGCCAGTTCAAATGCAGCCTGAAACCAGGGCTGGGGTGCAGGCTGGGACCTGAGGAAGCAGCCTGCAGACAGCAGAGGAGTCCTGACTAACATGGTCACCACCATGATGAACACATGGCAATGCTGCAGAGACTGGGATTCACCACTCCATGCTCACACAGCACCCAAGAACTATAGAGTAAGTCCTCCCTTCCTAGAAGCTCTTCATGCAGTCTTTGATTTCCTGTGACATGTTTCCCGCTGGGGAGCAGAATTAAAAGAGCCTAGGGCAGGGCAGGTGCAGGCTGCAGCCAGGGAGTAGCAAGAAGGTTTGTCACTTTATTTCTGTACATAGTTTCTGTCCTAACAAAGGATTTATCTTGAAACCATTCTGCTTATTAGAAAAATCCTATCCCACCCAGCACTACACGGGGCAGCAGGTAACTTGCTTTGGGTCTTAGAAACTGGGCCTGGAGGGCTGTTTGGGCTTTTAACTGGGTTACAGAGTGTTGCTGTGGTGTCTATTTAGACATTTGGTATGGGTGTGGGGAGTATGTGTGACTCCTCATAGCTGCGTTCCCCCCATGGTGCAATGTTCTGAGTGCTGGGTTCATTTCTGGCGTTAATTCCTGCCTCCTGAAAGGGTGTGGGAGGCAAGCAGGGTTCTCTCAGACACATGGCTTGGGATTTGGGATCTGCATGGATTCATTCCAAGTAGTCTGAAAGTTTTTGAGCTCATGCTAACCTGAAACTCCATGCCATCTTAGACCCCTGAAAATCTAACAAGGGGTTTTTGGTTTACAAAAACAGTGCGAACCATAGTGAAACCAGCGGGTTTCACACAGTTCTTGTGTTAATTTGCATGTGGAATACCCTAAATTGCAGACTATTTATAATTAATTTCCTGTATATTTGCAAAAATGTTTGAAATGTCTGGCAGATAAATGAAAGGAAATGGGGAAAACTGTCAATGGAGTTGCTGAATGACTGTTGCCTGCCATTAATTTCCAAAGTTATTTCTCTTACCGTATGAAAATGTTTGGTATGTTAGCACTTTAAGTTAAGTGTCTCAAATGTGCATTTAATTTACATTTAATAACACCATTTTCCTTATGAAAACTCAGTCAATTATTGAAAGCATTTCTTGAGGTTTAGCAATTATTTAAGAGGTGCATTTACTGTAAAGTAATTAGCTCAAATGGCAAGTTCATGGAAGTAGCATATTTAAAACAAATTTAAATATTTGTTAGTAAAAGGAAATATTGTATACCTTTATAATTTGATAATATTTAAATGATCTCTTATAAAGTTTTAGAAACATTTAAGAAGGTAGGTTATGCATATTTCCAAGAGAATTAGAGATTTAAAAAAGCAAGAACTACCTCTAGATGGAATGTAATGAATTTAAAATTCCCAAAGCAATAACTTAGTGTGATCAGATTAAAATGAACCAGTGCCCCAGAATCCCTTGCATACCAGATCATGTGAAAATTGAAAGAGCAGAAGGAGGAAGAGGGGCCCCGAAATACGATATTTTAAATAATGACCACCAGGGCATGTTGCATTAAAATATATACACAAAGGAGTCCGTGTGAAGGCAGTACAACAAGGCAAATATGATAGCCTGATGCTGGCCTACCAGAGGGATACCTACCAATACAACAGAAAAAAATTCTTCATTTCTGAGTCACTTCACTCCATGTACCAGTTCCCAGTATGTCTGTTCTTTGATATCACAGACAAAGGCTATGGCACCTTGGAAGATTCTTGTAGGAATCCCAGGCCCCAGTCTCTGTTTTCTTGTCAAGTTTGTGCTGGTCTGTGCTGCCAATTAGGTTTCTCATCAGTGACAGACTGGAATTACTACTTGGGCTGTACCCATACACCCCTCACTTGATATGATGAAAAGCCAACTACATTAGCCTTCAATCAAATTCTGCCATACTCTTAACTCCCTAGGCATCAGCATGTTAAATGACTTTTCTTCTCTGGCTCGGTTGCTTTCATCAGAAAGAAAGGCACAACCTTTCTTTGTTTGTTCAGTCTCTTGCTTTGTCTTCTGCGCTTACCTCTCTTTATCTGTTCCTTACACTCTGCTTCTGTCCCTGTAGTAGGCTGAATATTTGGGCCAACCTGTTTATAGGCTTTTGGCATTCAAACAGGCAGGAGATGCAGTCATCCCTTCCCTCCCTAGTACAAATTCCAATAACTCTGCTTCATCTTTGCAGCAGGGAGTCGCTTGTCCCTTAGGAAAATGATTAAACCTAAAATTTGGTTTACAAGGACTGGCCAGTTTCTAGGGTTCCTTGTGGCCTCTGGGAAGAGGTTCTGGGTTGGAATTCTTGGGAGAACTCACTCATGACCCACCCTGTCTCTTTCACTCCCTCTTTCAGACCATCTTTCTCCCCGCCAGCATGCATTCTGTTTCCCATCTCACTCTGCAGTTGGTTCTAGCTCCTTTTTCAAGCTAAGAAGAAGCAGAAGGAAGGTGGCACTTGACTGCAGCTTATAACTTTACTGGAAACTGCCAGATGCTGTGGTTACATATTAGGTTTGTTTTACTGAATGTATAAGGAATTAGCTCTTGGAAGGAATGCTTACTGTCAGCTATGGTGCCGTTTGTTTGAAAGACTTAGCATATCATCAGTACTCTTTTCTTCTTTAATCCTACTCTCTTTTTAACTGATACAATTCTACTGCTTATAGGTTATACCCAAGCAAGCAAACAGTATACAACTAAAAATTTTATACAACTGAGGCTGATAGTGAGGAAGAAGCATCTCCAAACTGACGACATGTACTGAATGAGGAGGAAAGGCAGCAGGGAAGTGGTTGGCTGGGGTGAAGCAGGTATGAAAAAAACCTACTCACTGGGAAGAGGCTTTCTGAGCCACAGTAGCTAGTCAAAGGGAGTAAACTTGGCTCCTGATTCTAAACCTTAAAGCCTCAGATTCTGAGAACTGAGCTGCTCAGTAGAGCCGTAATCTATATTAGGCAACAGGGGCTGATCTAACCCCCAAACTAAGATGGTGATACTGTATGAGCTGTCTTCAGTTGGGTACGTGAAAATTCCTTCTTCTCTAAGGTCACTTTATTTCAGCATAATGTAATATACTGGCAAGTGTGTGAGATCACATTTTCCTCCAGGATCTAGCAAAGATAAGGCCCTGCTACTTAGGTTTTGGCTACACTTTGAGCTGGAGGTGTAATTTCAAGATCAAGGAGATATTCCCACGCTGGCTCTGATTGAGCTAGTACACTTAAAATAGAGTGTATCTGCCATGGAACTAGCAGCAGGAGGGGCTAGCCACCCCCAGCAGGTACCTAGCATCATGCATGGAAACATCCTTGATGTGGCTAGCCCTTCCCACCACTCACACCACTCCTTTTGCTTAAGAGACCAAGGCTTTTGATGCTGGGGGCTCCAGTTTCTATCTCCATTAATGTATGCAGCCACCTTTCATTACAGCAATGGACTACTAGGAATTGGGAGCAATGCTTTATTCAAAGATGATATTATATGAATGGTTCTCAAACCTCTCTGTTGGTCGTATTACAGATCCTCTTGTGGACAACGTCTCCTCCCAAGCTGGCACTCCTGAGTCCACACCTTCCTTGTGGACAACTATTTTGCTTGGGTATGAAAATGTAGGTAGAGCCCATCCAAATGTTACAGTGATGGACACAATAGAAGTACCTAGATAGGGCAGTATTAAGGAGATTAAAAAAACCTCACTTCAGTTAAATGGGTGCAGCTACATGGTTATATCCTTTTTTTTTTATTCCCTGTCCCTGCTTTCATTCTTGCCTTCCATGCATACTTTGTAGTTGTGCTGTTTTTCTTGCTCAGGGTCTAGGGTTTTATATTAATTATTCTGATTTTTCCCTTTATTGTCTGCAGTGCCAATTACTTTAATCTCTCCAGGTCATTTTACAGTTTGGTGCTGTAAAAAACACTTGCTAAAGAAATACATGAAGCAGGTGCACCTAATTCAAAGAGGGGCTTGTTTTTCAGTTCAGGTGATCAGAAAAGACTCTGGAAACCTGAAAGTGTCCTGGACTGGGCAGGAAGTATCATTGCTTGAAGACTGACTGACATTTTGGGAAAGAAACAATTCCATGAACCACCTGGAAATGTTCCAATGACCACTAACGGTCCAAGGGCCACAGATTGAGAATGTTTATCATCTTTCTCCCTTTGTATGTGTATCATTTGTCTGCCATGAGAATTGCATTGCCTGAGATAGCACTATAAATGCCTTGCCTAGAAAGAAACTGAGATGTCTATGTTCCAAGCTCTTAGTTCCTACAACAAAAAACAGTCTTTGAGGGACATACCTATTGTAGAAAAATAAGTCCCCATACAAAAATTTTATATTTGTGTCTACAAATTATGTGCTCATACACCATCAGATACCTGCATAAATATGACTGAAAATGCTAAATTTGTTTCCTGAAATTGAATGATTCATAACTGAATAATAAAGGTCAAAATGAGCTCCAAAACTTAACAGATCAATATTGACATGTATTTTCACCATTGAGATTCCTAATATTAATCAGAGATAATACTCGGCTATAAAAACTAGAAAACAACTGAAAATGGGTATCAAGAAAACAAGTGAATTTGAAATATATCTCTTGTTGTAGAATTAACAGAGAACTTGGTTATCCATGGTGATTTCACCTTATCAAATACCAAAACAAGTTACACCTTAAAAGATGTGTTCATTGTGACTGAGGAATTTGTATTTATAGACTCACTTGAATGTGATGACAAAGTCTGACATTAACAAAAACATTAAAAGTAAGATTGTGGCTTGGCCTAATCATCCACACAGAAGAGAAAGGTAACCTAGAGCAGCTACCCACGTTAGAGGTTACAGTGTCTGGAAGAGCAGCATTCATAAGGCAGCTATTCCTTCTTTCACACAGAAGTGTGGTAGACAGCCAGGATTACATGCCTCTAATACACCAACCATTGCAGCTGATAGGAGGAAAAGGGGAAGTAATCCAAATGAGGTGGAGGCTGATGCAGATTATTCCCTCCACCACCAAGAGCAAGCAGGGAACCAGGGTCTGAATTATGTCTCTGCCTCACCATTCAGTCCCTTCTCTACTGCTGGGGCAGCTGCCCCTTTCACAGCATGAGCAGTAAATCCACAACAGAGCCTTAAATTTTCTCTTTCTAATCATTTTCTTGAAAGAATTGTGGTAAGGTTTTAAGCAGATGTTAGCTAGGAAACATGAAGAAATTTCTGAGGGAATTTTGATAAAACTTAAAATCTGAGAAGCAAAGAAACTAGCTTGAATAAAAAAATACTCCCACTATTACCAGATCAGTGAGTTTTACGTTTCTACAGAAAACAAATAGCTACAATTTTTTTTAACTTTCATCTTTTGTGTTAGCTGGACTGAAGAATAAAAAGACAAGAGCTGCAATCAAACCTTCTCCATTGGATGGAAAGTTTAATATCTTCCAAAATTTCTTTGCAAAGAGAGAAGCTGCTATGAAAACTCTTTCCAAGTACCAGTAAGAGACAGAAGAGAGCCAGCAAAAGCACTAAGGGCCACATGAGACTCTTTTAGAAAGCTTGGAAGATGTATAAATCTGCAGAGATGTGTATCAAATCTGGATAACAAGCTGAATTGCAGCACATTTGGGAAAAACGAGGGAAAAACCCTCATTAGAGGAAAGAGTGGGTTATAGCTAAAAGAATGAAACAGGAACACTTGGGAGAGGCAGCTTTGTTGAAGAAACCAGACACAGTAAGAGCATTAATTTCTCTGAACTTCTCAGGGATAATATCACCTTCAGCAAAAGTGTAGCTAAATCTGTTAAGCCCAGCACAGAGCTGCTCAAAATGTTTTGTCCAAGGTTTTTATAAGAAGTGTTTTGCCAAAAACAAAATTTCTCATGGAAAGAATAATTTAGTATTTGACTAAAGCTTTTTGGTTTTTAGAAAAAGAGAAAACAAAAAATTGGGGGATACAACTGACAATTTTTGATATGTTGTACAAAAATATTCAGCTTCTCCCCATCTCTTGCTTTCCCTATGCTTTTCTAGTGGGGAAAAAGTGAAAGTTTAAAAAGAGAAAGTAACACTTTCATTTGAAAAATAGTTTCTTTTTAAAAAGAAACACACAACAAAAATGTTACTTTCTCCATGAAAGTAACACTTCAATACTTCACAGTGATGTCACCTTACTACTGTACAAGGTCTGATCTTTACTAGTGAAGTCAATGGTAAAATTCCTATTGAGTTCAGTGGTGCAGAATCAAGGCTTAGATAAATGGTAAAACTCCCACTGATTTCACTGGGAACAGATTTATATTGTTTATGGAGAACTAAACTCAAAACAATTCTTTAATTATATTGCTTATACCCTAGTCAGACAAATCAGAAGCATACTCCCTAACTCTGAAGAGTTGGATAAGAACTGAAAAATTTAACTTGACAATATTCTTTCTAGTATCTAGAATATAGTGCCTAAGCAATTATCTATAGACATTAAAATATAAAAAGTGGACTGCAATCTCTGTTATTCATTAAACATTATGGCAAAGAGAAGTTAATTTAGAAATGTAATGGTGTTGCCCTGCCATTATGTTCTCTTTCATATATATCTATAATGATCTAGGAAACATGGCATATGAGGAAAAATATTGTTTAGTCTGGAGAAGAGATGACTAAGTGGGGACATAACAGTCTTCAAGTTCATAAAAGGTTGTTATAAAGAGGAGAGTGATAAATTGTTCTCCTTATCCACTGAGGACAGGACAAGAAGTAATTGGCTTAAATTGCAGCAAAGGAGATTTAGGTTAGACATTAGAAAACACTTCCTAAGTGTAAGGGATAGTTAAGCACTGGAATAAATTACCTGGGGAGCTTGGGGAATGTCCATCATTGGAGGTTTTTAAGAACGGGTTAGACAAGCACCTGTCAGGGGTGGTCTAGACAATACTTAGTCCCTCCTCAGTGCTGGGGACTGAACTAGATGACCAATGGAGGTCTCTTCCAGTTCTATATTTCTATGATTCTATAATATATATACACACACATCATTTAGATTTTTCTTAAGGAAAATGAAAAAAATTCAGCAAAACTAAAATTTTGTCACAGGAGAAAAATCGTTTTTTGTGGAAAAGACATTTTTTATTGGAAAATAATTTTGACCAAATGTTTGACAACCTTAGTAGCATTTCCCTAGCTCTGGACAAAGAATATCTGATACCAAACAACACTATCAGACACCAAAGAGTGGCTTGTTTATGCCATTTATTTGATTGATTTTATTAGGGCTTTGTGACTGGATTGCATCTTATTAAATGTAAAGAAGCAGATTTAGACTATGCTGTTTCCATAGTAACTAAAGCAGTGGTGGGCAACATGTGGGCCGCATGCGGCCCATCAGGGTAATCCACTGGCAGGCCGTGACACAGTTTGTTTACATTGACCGTCTGCAGGCACGGCCGCCCGCAGCTCTCAGTGGTTGTGGTTCGCCATTCCCAGCCAATGGGAGCTGCGGGAAGCGGCGGCGAGCAGTGAACTAAAGTATTTAGTTTGGCGAGTGTTTACTGACAGCCATTAGTGCCATATAAAGTGAATTTTATTAACTTTTTGCAGCATATAGCTTGTGAAGAGTCTCCCAAAGGAAGTGGCAGAAGGTCAATCTCTTGGGATATTTAAAACTAGACTATAGAAAAAGATTAGAAGAAGTAGGGAAAATTCCTATATGGAAGGGGAGATAGACTTAAGTCATCCAGTAAAAGTCTATAAGGCTATAAAATAAAGAGTTAATATAACAGTTTTGATCACCTATGTAGTTAGATGATAAAAATAATAAACGCTGCCATTACCATATCTGAAAGAGGAATTTCCTGGAAGGATTTTCTGCTGTTGGAAACATCACATTGATATACAGTAAACACTGCATTCAGTCCAATAGTGATGTCTCAGTTCTGGCTAAAAATTATATTTGAAAAGGAAACAGTCATAAAGCTAAAATGAGAAGGCATTTACTGGAAGGGGATGTAAGAGCAGCCCTGACCTTATTTTCCACACTAGGACACAGTTGCTGCAACAATTTTTGATCCTTTTTGATAATCTGTTCTAGTTTGCTTCATTTTTCTTTGCTGTACACAACACTGGATTATTGATCAGTCTTTCTTTGGAAACTTTCTTCTCAAAAGTGCACTTCACTCCTACCTCTTTAAAATGGTGCATGGCTAATATCAGTCCAGCTCCTGTTGATGATGAGGATCAAATGATTAAATGCTTTGATACCATTTTGAAAATGGAGAGGTATTTGTCATTATATTAACCTCTGACAGTACTGACTAGCAGAATTAGATCCTAGAGCTATCCACTAAGGGGTGCTCTAGCCAAACTGATAAAAGCACCAAGATAAAATATGATGAAAATCTCGCACATATTTGAAGTTATATTTTAGTCTTGCGATCTGTTTGTCATAGATACAAATATTGCCATTGTAGGAGCACTGCCCAAACCACTGATATGCTTATATAATTAGTTCTAGAAGAAATAATAATATTTTGCTGTGTGAGAGTAGACATCAGAGGCAAAGCTGTTCGGGAACTTATTGTGTGAATGCTACTGTATCAGGGGAATGGAGCTGTATAAGCATCATCTATACAGAGGCAGAGTGAAGATAAAGCTTCTGACTTCAGAATATTTAGGTCACAGTACTGCAATGGGAACCTCTCTAGATGTCTCTTGTGGTGCTAGGTTTTATCGTAGAGTACACAGTAGTAATAATGAGGAGAAGTAATGTCCCCAGAGAAATCTTCAGGAGGGGTTAAACTTTCCTGAAGCACAATTCCTGTCCCAGCTGCACAGGGAAGAGCCCATCCCCGTCTTTCCTCCCCCCTTTTTGTTTGGAGCAATATACCCAGCTTCCTTAGTAAAATTACATTCTCAGTTATTCCTTCCTCTGGGTACCAAGTAGATCTACAATGACACCTCTACTTTCTGTATCATAACGTTGGCTTCTGCATAACTTAAGGACTTATGCTGATATCGTATGTCTAGCTGCATTGGTTATTCATCACATGCACAATAGGATCTAATCAATTTTTGGTATCACAGAAACTGCTTCCTATATAGTTTTTTAACGGTAATTTTAACAGCTTTTCTAACTTTATATATAATTTATAGTTTGTTTATATTGGAGACTGTAATAATTCTCAAATTGGAGTTTACTTTCCAAAATTTGTTGATAAGAACTTCCTTGGGCCCCTGCAAAGTGCCTGGATTTTTAACAAATAAAGCTATCTGATATGTGTATGAGCATTCCATTTAAAAAAAATTAAAATGGTGCCTTTGCGTTTGAAATTTGAGAATTGCACTGGATTAGTGGCTTTAATGAAGGTGCTCTTATGTATTTTGGGGAGATAAATATCAGTTTCAACATGAAGTTTTGTGTCATATGAGGTTTAGCAAATGAACCTTTTCTTAAGAAAAAGGTTCAAGAGACTTTCATTTGCACTCTAAATTCTTAATACTAATATTAATCTTAACACTTAATATTGACTCCGCTACTGAAAACTTACTGCCAGATACCTAGATCAGTGTTATGCTGTAGTTGTTCAGAACACTCTTTTCTGCAGCAATACCGTGTGAGCACAGTGTGGCACTACAACCACAGATTCTACCTTCTAGTTATATAAAAATATCTGCACATGGCATCTCTTTCTGCAGCATATGCTTCATGGATCTTTTGACTCTTGGTGGCCAGATTGTATTACTTCATGAGTTATATTTTTGTTGTTTCCACTTAGTCCTTGGGGCAGTAGATTACTAAATATTAAATTTTCATCCAAAAGAACATATGAGCAAACCACAGATGCTAGAGCCTTTTAATGCAGCCCATTGGCTTCAGCTCCATGGTACGTTTTTAATGGTTATGCAGTTCACATGGCCCCACATTTCCTTCTAAGGGCTTGTCTTTGCACAGTTTTTGCACTGGTTTAGTTAAATCTTGTCGATCTACTTAAATCAGTGTAAACCATTAGTGTTGGCACTTACATTGTTTTAAAACTGTTCATATTAGTTTCAGCTGATGTGAGTGTGTCAAATTAGGGTGTTGTACTGATTTAACTAAATATGTTTAAAAATTTATTTAATTAAGTCTGCACAAAAATAAAGTGTAGACAAGTCCCAATTGGTATTGTTTGGACTATAAGTTTTGTCTTTCCCATCTCATGAAGATCTTCTCATCAAGATGGCTGACTCTAATAACATTTGGTCACTTAACCTGTGCTGGATTTTGAACTGTTTATTAGACATACATTTAACTAAAGGTGGTTGGATTTTTTTTTTCTGAAGAACACTTTGAGGTCTTGGTGAAGAATCAAAATCCAATATATTTTGTCCAAACCCCCAAATATTTCAATTTGTAAATGTCACCACAGTGCCTCGTGAGAGTTGTGGTTTGGGTGCCTTATGCTCCTAAGTCTCTTCTATAGGCTGGGTTTCTTTGTATTCAATAACATAGAAATATCAGAAGTGGAATGTTAGTTTTCCACAGGAAGAAAACATTTTTCTCAAAAATCATTTTGTCAAATGCTATTTTTCTTTGAAAAGTAGTTGTGATGGAAAATTTTTGACCAGCCCTACTTATAACTTTTGACACTGATGCCAATCCATATGTTTAGTCCAGGAATAATTGCTTTAGGGCTAATGCTTTCACTCTCCTCCCTCTAAAAATCTTGTTGAGCCAAAGTTATGGTGGAGAATAGATTGTCCTTTGAAAGAAAAGTAAAAGAATAGTTCTGTATACTTAAAAGAATTCTTAAAAGTCAGAACCTAAACCCACCTAAGTCATCTTCATGCAGCTGTTTTGCACTCATCAAGGTCTTCAGCAGAATGGAGTGGACAGGCATATATCTTCAACAGCCCCAAGGACACTGAGATTTGTGCAGATCATAAAGTCAGATAGAGAAAGAGCCTTTGAAATGTCATCTGATCAGGGAAAGGATTCTGACTGACCTCTACTACATTAATATTTCCTTTCTGCTGGGAGTGAAAATGGTACATAGTCATATGTCACTGTCTAAGTAGGTGTGTTTCAGGTAAACATTTCTGGATTGTAGTTTTAGATGTGAAAATTTATTGATATAATTGTTCATATCCAAGCATCTGTTCTTGATACAGATGAACTTTTATTCTTGTAAGAATATGATCAAGAATATTTTTCTCCTGTATTCATGTTGATAATATACTGTTTGACTTCTGTTGGGAGTTGAGGTGAAATTCGATAATATGATAATAATTACTGTACTGTAAACCAATGGAGTAACCCAGCAGGGGGAAAAAAAGGTTAGTCAGCAAGGTCTCTTCTCAGAGTTTAGATTCACAGATCTTTAAGGATAGAAGGTCAAGCCAGTCTTTTGATCCCTTCTCCCTCCATCCCTTGGTGTGGGCTTTTTCCTGTGAAGAGCTGTGACTCTTCCCCCGAGTACCTATACAAGGGAAGGGGGAAATCTTAACTCCTGATTTACTGGAGACTAGGTAGTCACCCCTGCACTGTATTATAACATGCATGTAATAATATAGTTATCGGTGGTTTTGACCTGGAGAGATATAGATAAGGGTGTATTGTTTGAAAAATAAAAATTAATAAACTTTAAAAAATAACTAAATGATAGAAATTGAAAAAAAATTGCAGTTCATGTTCCAAAACCATATTTAATTCTGTGTTGATAATGCCTTCTATATACAGGTTGAAGACCCTCATTGATTTCCATCTAAAACTTAGTTCTGCCCTGTTGAATATCGGATATATTTCATGACTACTCTTCCAGCCTATGTCAGATTACACACAAAAAAACTACATTAAAGAACATTATTAGGACTGCAAAGTCAAGCATGCAAATGCTAGAAAATGCCAGGAATACAGTAGCCTTTGCAACATTAATTCGGTCCCCTTGTATGCCTTATGATAAAGTCTTGAATTACACAATGACACACTATTTTTATTGCTATTATTTTACAAAAATATTTGCTGAAAGTTTTAAAATCATGAAAATACTATAAAAGGGGAAAAGTCAAATGATGGCAGCATTACAGGTGGTGAGCATTTTAAGGGGTACATAAGTATACTGACACTCTCATTTTTATGAAACCTTTGATATTTACAAACTTCTTCTTAGTTATGGCTACCAAAGTTCTTTAAAAGTCTGCACAGGAAGAAAATAGAGATTGCAGACTGAGTTATTGTACAAATTCCTAGGGTTTTAAATGCACTCACAATATCTAAATCTCCTTGGGCTTAGTAAGCATTATTAACGATAATGGTAGAAAACCAGAGTTATTGGCTAGTGACTTGATTTAAACTCACGTAATGTTCTGTAGTCTAGATTTTGGGGTTTTTCACATATTGTACAAAAAGTACTGGCAACTTCATATTGTAGTAATTCCTTACAACTCATGGTATATAAAAGATAAAGAGGTTTTGGAAACAATCTTTTTGGCTTTTTATAGAATACGAGCCCTTTCAAATACCTTAGTCATTTTATGTTCTCTTAGGACCAAGTCGTGCAGTCAGGCAAAATTTTCATTGGTGTCAATGAGAATTTTACCTGAGGTAAGGGCTTTTGGACTGGGCCTTAGAGACAATCACATTATTGGTGTTAACAGTTCAGACTCTTTCCAGAACAATCCTGTTATGGTTTATAGTTCAGTTTGGGTTTTGTATTCTAGTATTTGAAGTGGAAGCTATTCTAGTCCCTATTTAAATTCAGAAGTCACTATCCTCTTCAGCCTTTAGTCAGCTAAAATTAAAAATGGAGTTGAGAGAGGGGCTATGTCCGTCTTTTGCATCCCCAAGAGTACCAAACCTCTGGGTTTGAATGGTATGCATTTAGGGCAAAGACCTACCCTTGCACTATGTGTCTGTAACTTAAAACACCTCGTATCTGAGGTCCTGCTTTATCTCCCACTGAAGACAATGGGTCTCTTTTTTCATCTACTTTAATGGGATCTAGATCAGGCCCTGCAGAAGGGGGCGCTCCTTTATTTTCTGTATTCTTTAATGATAATGTATATGTATTAAAGTAGTATCTGTATTGCTCTAAGTGCTGTACAGGAGTCCTGTCCCTGTCCCAATGAGCTTGTAATCTGAAAAAGATGAAAGCAGAAGGAGGGAGTGGGAAAGGGTGTGTATAAATCAATGAGCTAGCTTGCGTGGTACTATAGATGTCTTTTAGGGGTCTTTGTTTTTTGGAGTGTGTTTGTTTATTTGCTTTTTTTAGATGATGTGACACAGTACAAATGGCAGGTCTAAGGAGAGGCAGGGAGGGTGATTGTGGGTGGACAAGGGAATGGGAAGAATTAAAGATGGAAGTGTGGTAAGGAGCATGAGGAGTAATCGATCAATTACGTCTGCAGTTCATATGCAACAGATGTGAAGTTACAGCAATAATAGGTAGTTGCAAGAGATGTTGAGGTAGCTGCTGCTGCTGCTCTTGGCTGATGAGTGGGGGCAACTCTGATGGCTTAGGTCTTCTAAAAGCCTCCCTCGATGGCCCTTTCTACTCACCTGGGCCACAGTGTGTGAGAAGAGTGGAGAAGTCTTTTCAGCTACTTCCCAGGGGCTGTAGAATAGGTTTGGTGTGTGGGAATAAGGGAGCTATCTTGACTGGACTCTGCCCATGCTCTCTGCTACTTCTGCACCAAGCTAGCAAACAGCGTTTATCAAATAAACAAAGAAGGGAAAACAAAGTAACAGAGAGAGTAAAATGACAGAGGTGAGATTAGGTACTTATTAAATCCATAATAATACAACATCCCCGTTCCTTGCATCAGGGTTAGCAATGCCTTCCCTTCCAGTCCCCCATTCTTGCTGAACATGCAAGAACTGGTTGCAAGTGGGAGCTGAGGTGGTAATACTTCACTGTCAAAATCCTGGACTTCTTAGAGTCTAGGCCATGACCTTTAGAGGAATGTCTGTCTGTGTTTGCATGGGAGGGTAATCCCTTTCCTTCTAGACATACTCCTGTGAGTATGTCCCTCTCTTCTGGCTTGGTCCTGTTTCCCATGGCACTGTACAATATGCCAAAAAGCCAGGCAGCCTATTTCTTTAGGTACTTTTCTTACTTTTAAGCATTTTTCTTCTATGCCCAGAGAAGACAGATGGTCTTAAAGTGCAACATATAAGTGTTTGGGCAGTTTCCATTTCTTGCTCATATACTTTGTGGAAAAGTGTGACATGTGTTTGAACATAAGTTACACTTTTTATTATGTACCATTATCTTTTGTGCACAACTAGTTCTCTCACTACTCTGTACTAAACTTATTATTGAGGCAATAACAGATGGAAAAGAAGCATTTCCATGCTAATTACAGAGGTTGGCCAGGTTGGCCATTGCTGCAATGGGAGGACAGCAGTTTAATAGCTACAAAAAGCTACACATCTCTGGTCTTTACTAATCTGGTGGGAACCTTAAATGAGAATGTGGAAAGAGGATTCCCATAAAATGTCTAGTGGTGATGCCAGTTGGGTTACAATAAAAATGGAGAAGAACTTTACTTTACTTAAATGGAACTTAGATGCTATGTTTGTTTTACATATACACTCCATAGTAGCTGTTTCTGCCATAGAGAGACTGTTCTTTTCAGAACAATAATATAGTTTTGAATAGACAAGTGAGAGCAGCTTAACTGATCTATGGCTTCCCTTTTTCTAATACCTCATACCTAAGGCTACGATTTAGTCACAGAGGTTGCAGAAATCACAGAATCCATGACTTCCAGCGACTTCCCTGACTTCAGAGGTGGGAAGCTGCAAGAGTGGCGGGGTACCCCGCAGCTCCCAGCTGCCATGGGTGGTTCCTCGCTCCCGGCTACAGCGGGTGGTGGGGGAACCCCCGAGCTCACGGGCGGTGGTGGGAGAACCCCTGAGCTCCCAGCAGCCGGGGTGGCCTGGGAACCCCCAGGATCCTGGGCACCAGGAGCGGCGGGGGAACCCCCGAGTTTGCGGTCAGTGGCAGAGGAGCCCCCGAGCTCCTGGCAGCTGGGGGCAGCATGGGAACCCCTGAGCTCCCAGGCAGCGGGAGCAGTGGGGGAACTCCCGAGTTCGCTGGCAGTAGCAGGGGAAACCCCAAGCTCCTGGGTGGCAGGGGAACTCCCGTGCTCCTGGCTACCAGGGGTGGCAGGTGAACTCCTGAGCTCCTCTGTGGTGGTGGCAGGGGAGCATAAGCTCCCAGCCGCCATGGCACCTGTAGCCGCGAGCTGTGGGTGGTGTGAGTACCCCACAGCTTCTGGCCCCTATGGGCAGTGGGGGGCCCCTGGAGCTGCAGGTGGCAGGGGTATCCTACAGCCCCCAGCTGTTGCAGGCGGCTCCTAGCCCCTGCACAGCTGCCCCCCTTCAGGCGGTGTGGGGACCTGCAGATCCCCATTTTGTCCCAGACATTCTTAGTAAAAGTCAGGGACAGGTCACAGCTTCCGTTAATTTTTCGTTTTTGCCCGTGACCTGTTCGTGACTTTTACTAAAAATATCCGTGACAAAATGTTAGCCTTACTTCTGCCCTTCACTGGGACTTTCACAGTATTTTTGCTTCTACTACTTTCAGCACAGTCCACTGCATATCCACTTTGATTCTTTGTAGGAAACAGCATTTTCAGTCCCTTTTTTCAAATATGATCTCACTTGTTATATTGTTGCATTGTTTGCATAAGGAGAAAAACAGTAATGTCACTGAACTGCTTTTCTGGGCAAGATATGCAAGATACATCAAACAATGTTAAGCTTGTACCTAGACATCTCATTTTGCCCTCAGCCCATTTTTCTTGCCTTTGTAGTGTCTATAGTCTGGATAATGTTTGCTTTTACTAACTGAACAGCTCTTAACACAATCCACCAGTAAACTGTGTAATTCTGTCAGAACTTCCTTACACGTATTCTCCATTATTTACTGACATAATTATAATAGGTTTTTAATTGCTTCTCCTGATCATTTAGACTTTTCTTTATTGCTCTAATATTTTCTTCAGTGACCTCTACCCCAGATAACTTTAGTTAATTTATTTTTATTTTGTTTATAACATCTGTGAACTCCCAATGAAAAAGTAATTGTTTCAACATGATGCTTTTGCTGGAAGATGGTTGGTTTTAACAGTTTAATGTGAATACAAAGTACATAGAAAATAGTGTCTCAACTTCTAAAGCATACAAAATACATGTTAGGACCCATTACTCTTTCTGTAATCACTAAGGAGCAAAAGGGAAAGTGAGGAAATGAGATGCGGGGGCTGGAAACCTGTGGATGGAGGCTGGAGCAGAGACTGTTACCTCAAAGGGGAGCCAAGGTAACTCTGAATGTATAATGATGTAGGTATCGAGATGTAAAACAAGCCCCTTTTACTCAGAAGAGCAGACCCACTCTCTGCCGTGTCTGTCACCGGTGGACTGGTGTACAGGTCTCCCTCCCTCTTCCCTACGTGTAGTGTAAATAATAAAAAACTGGCAATAGGTAAAGGTAAAAACAACAGGTAAGTGTATTGGAGGGATAAATTTACAAATCAGGGAAGGGGTAATTGTGAATAATCAGTAACTAGATAAACAATACAAAACAGTGAAACAGCAGCTTTAAAACAGGAGTATGAAGCTTAGGCCCAAAATACAAATCACCCTGGCAATAACACAAATAAACCCCCAACTGAGAAAACCCTATTTATCTCACTATGTTGTCAGCATGTCTGTGGCGGTGGTGAAGTCCAGGACCTGCACTCGTTGGGTAATTGGAACCTGCAGAGGAGGAGCACTGGAGAGTCCCTCGATGTCTCAGGGTGGAAGAAGCGGACCGAAACCCTCTGGTGATGTTGTATCCAGGAACAGGAGCAGGTAAGATGGAATGTCTTCTTCCCTTTCTCTTCATCTCAGGAATGGTGGTGCCCTTCAACGATGCACTGGTGCTGTGAAGGCCTGAACCGCGTATGCACAGTCACTGGGATGCACCACTTGTCAGTGAGTTCAGTCCCTTTATGCCTTTAGTGGCGGGAAAATATGGTACAGTCCCAGCAAAGGCGGGAAACAATCTGAGATAAAATTGTCCTTGGAGTTGCCAGTGGTGGGAAAAACCAGTTGGATCCAGTTATGACTGGGCCATGATAACAGTATACAACAAGATGGTGGTCACAAGATGGCAGTTCAAACTCCATCTTGAATTGCTGCTATATATTTACAAACTATATATGGGATTTAATGTATACATATTTTAACAGACTATAACACTATAACAAAACACACCCAGCAAGACCAAGGCCAAGATTATAGAGGGGTATGGAACAAAGGAGATACAGAGCTGAAAGCAGACTGAATAATCAGAGCAGAAGGCTTGGAAAGAAAGAGGGAATTGTTACCTGAAAGGAAGGCTAAGTGCATGTTGTCTTAAGAGAGTAATGGGCTTTCACAGAGAAAGAGAGAGAATGGTGGAGAGGGTCAAGAAATAAAGAGAAAGATCAAACCTGAAAGAGAGAGCAAGGGACAATGTATCATGAAAAGATCCAACTGGGGGATCTGGTAAGCCAGGGAGGTTCTAAATCAGAGACTTTTTTGCCTAAAATATTATATAAAGGATAGATCTTGGAAATGATCCATGAAGGCATATCCCTTCACCCTATGAAGCCCCACTGACTTCACTGGGGCCATGGGGCTCTAGTTACTTCTAGTTACAGGATCTGGCACTCTTCCCTGCACCTATGACTTTACATTCAAAATGTGGTTAGCTTCTAGTAAATGTAATTACTGGTTCTAAGAGCTGCATGATAAAGGCCTTAAATAGTGATGATAGCTTCTAAATTCGAGGCCAGGTCCCCATCGGATGCAAATTACCATTGCCCCAGTGATGTGAATAAAATGACACAGATTTACACCATCAGGCAAACTGTCCTGAAATTTTTAATTAATTTAATAAAAATAAAAAAAATTAAATTGGTAAAATCATATGGAGGTTTTTGAACAATTATGAAGTCTTTGAAAATCCCACACGTAATTTATCCCCAAATAATGCCAAGATGGAGTTAATATGATCCCTCTGATTAAACTTTTAATTATAAAGTATATGTGATATGTTAATATTTAGTGCATAATTATAAAATTGTAATGAATGAAGCTGCAGTCTGTTGATATTATAGAAGTTCTGAACCATTTTACAACTGAACAGTTTAGAGCTCCTTATTCTTTAATGCTGGATAATATAACCTACATCATAACTATTAATATTGTATAAAAATAAAAACAAATTCTAAAGAAGGAAAGAGTGGGACTGGCAGTTTCAGAGAGTAGAAATGATAGCAAATATTGGAATAAAATCCTGATGTATCTGTTTTTAAATAATTTGTCTTTGTACCTTAGTTATATCTATAAATGTATAATGCTGCCTACAGTACCTCACAGGTTATGTTGAGACTTAAATAATGTTTTGACAACATTTTAAGATCCTGGAAAGGAGTTATAGAACTGCAAACATGATGCATAGTTGCACACAGCTACCATAGCTATGAGCTGTCGGTCAAAAACATGACTAAGTGTGGATGACTGCCCATCAATTAATGTTCAGTGCCTATCCTCCTAGTTTTAGTTAAAATGATTGAGAGGTTGATGAGAGCCTCTGACCTCTGCCAATAACTCTGATCCCTCACAGCAGGACTTCAGCAGGTGTATGGTATTGATTCCACTGGTGGACAGTCTTCAAATACATAAGGGGGAAATATCAGCTCTGTAGGCTTGGCAAAATTCAATTTTCTATATAACTGTGATGGACAATATTGATATTTATTTTTAAGCATTTTTCTATTTTTATCTATACATTTTCACAGTTGTGGGACATTATGGGTGGGCCATATGATAATTATGTAATGACAGTAGATGGGATTCAGAGTGTTAAATGTTTATATAAATGTATAAAACATAAATTGTCAACATCACATGTCAAAATATACAAATTAAATCCTTTAATCAAACTCTAATAAATTCTCAAGCAGCATTTTTTTTGCCTATCTGTAAAATTTGATTATTGCTGAAAATATCTTGGTTGGTCTGTGTGTGTACGGCAAAATTGATGTTTACTGACACTGATAAAAATCTAATCCTTCTTACCCTACTTATCTGCTACATTTATTACAACTGAGCATGATTGGGCTCTGACTTGTCTGGAAAGAGTGGACTGAGTCAGCTCCAATCCCTTCTATGACCATTCCCAAAGGAAGACAAGGCAGGTGAGGTAATATCTTTCATTGGACCAGCATCCCAAATGGTCACTTCTCCCTCTGCCTTGAGAATTTTTATCTATGAACCACAGTAGGGATCAGCTCTGCCCCTCATCTTACTCAACATGTGTGGAAATCCCACAGGGGAGATAATACGGTGACATGAACTTCAGGGCCAGCAATATACAAATGACAGGTCTAAATTACCTTCACGTACCAAATACAGACAGCACCATCACCTTCATGGAGAGTAGCTTACTGAAAGTGAACTCTATAAAGATACAGGTGAAGTATGTGAGAAGAGGAACATATCTTTAAAAATTGGACGAAATCATAACATCACTCTCAACAGAGCACATCTGAAGCCTTGCTGTGAAAGAAGCACATATTGTCATGGGCTCCTTCTTGCAGCCTTAACTGTTACAGCCATAACCAAATGGTATATGAAGCCAGAAATACCTCTTATCATGTGCACTTGCCCAGGTGGCAGTGTGAACACAGACTTAGCTGCCTGGATCCAGGTGTTCATATCTTCTAGCCTCAGTTACTGCAGTCACTACACAAAGAGAGAACAGAAAATAGCAGGAAAAATCTTCATTTGGTGCAGTTCTAATATTAAGAAAGTAGAATCTTTAAAAAAGAAGAAAAAAATCACCCCCTACAGACTGCACATTTTTGGATTTAAAGTCAAGCTTCCATCTACAGATGCTACCTGTTGCACATGGTAACGTCAGTAGCAGTACCATACTACCTTGTGTGTTTGAATGTGTTAGGGTTCCTTGGCTAAGGGGTGGGAGACTACCTAAAGCACTTACATGTTATAACTGCAATAGATTAGTCTGGGAAATATCTCTGAGAGAGAAAAGACCAGGGTATGATTTCAAACAAGGTTTCCTGGATATTATGAATGAGTTCAGTATAAACTTTGAAGAGTGCTTTTATAAAGTAATTTTTACATGAGAACATGTACAGCTTTTAAAATATAATAGTAATTTTGAGCTTTGTCATTTTGGTAGATGAATGGAGTGGATATATTCTGAAGTATAATAAGAAACATATACTATATTTACAGTATGCTAGGGAAAAGAGGTATTCAGAGTGATGACTCAAAATGTTTTTTAAAGAGAAAAATACTGGCCTCACAACTATAATATTCAATGAACCATTGTATAAACTTGTAAAATGGTTAGTCCAAATCAATCTATCCTTCATTCAGTGATGGAGAATTATTTTAGCAATGCACCAGCTGTCTGTTATAAGCATATGGCAGCACTGACACATGTCCAGTGGGCAGTGACAATGGATCAGCAACGTTACCACAACTCCCCTAGCTCTCAGGATGTCTTCTGCAAAATGTACCTTTGGAAAGGTGAGTGAGATCTCCTTTATGTGGTAATAGTATCAGCAAGAAAAATAAGGATACATGAAACCAATCTTCATTTTTCTCCAGCACATGATGCCTTCCAGACAATACTAAGCAATAGGCTAATAGAAACATTTATTACCTACATAGATTTGGTGACTTATTTAGCCTGCTAGTTTGGCTAAGAGAACATCAGCCTTTATGTCTTGACCAGATTTCCTTTAAACTTCTATATTTATGTTCAGTAACTTGATAATATACTTACTCAAGAGGTGAAATTGCACCACTTGGAGAGCGGGGAGAATTTAACAGGAAAAAATGTTTGATTATATAAACTAGCATTTAATTTGAGACAAATACAGAAGTCCTAAATTTTTTTATCTGGTGTAATAGTTACAGAATGAGCTTTAGACCCCTTTTTGTCCCTCTCAAGTGCGCCCCTCAGATGATAGGCCTGACTCTCTTCACCTCTGTCAAGGGTGGGATCGTGTACTTCAACCACTCTGTAACTGGCAGTTCCCCTGTTTCCCAACCATGTTAACACACCAAGCCCAATTTTGTCTGTCAGCTGTAAACCCTCTTACACCAGGCACCTGTGACCAGCAGCTGATTAAAGTGACTCAGAAACAGATTCTTCAAAACAAAACATTGTTTATTCATTCACCCAAAAGTACATAGAGATCAGATATTGGTTACAACACCAAAGGCCCGTGTACCTTGTTCTTAACTTCCTTGCCAGGGTGGGGTAAATTCCACTAAGCCCAGACTGCCCTACTTCTCTGCTAAGAGTTACAGCCACTTGCACTAGCCTCTGAGTGTCTCTCTCAGATGCTCCACTCCAGCTGCTGCTCACACAAACCCCCTTCCATTCTTAGGTCGGAGATCCTTCAATGATTTAATATTCCTGTGATGGGGTGTGCACCCCCCACTGGCCCTGCAAGAGCTGAGTTAGACCAGGTGGGCCCAATCAGCTAACTGGGCTGCAAAGAGAAGAGTTTTAGGCTTGAGACAGCTAATTAGAGAGGAGCTCACCTGTGAGAGACAGGCAGGGCTTCTATCAAAGACAGAAAAATGGAAACAGAAGTAGTAGCAGGAAGAAGGCTGCAGTCATTTCCTGGAGTGTTTGTGGGGCTGCAGAGACTAGTTTCCTAAAGTTAGCGGGGGGAGGGAGTGAAGTTACTGGCAAACCCAGAGGAGTGGGGAAGGCCAGGTGGTATGGAAATGGCTCAGGGAAAGGCAGCAAGGTGCAGGGAATGGACCTTGGCTGCTGTGTAGAGGGTCCCTAAGCCTGAACCTGGAGTAGAGGGTGGCCCTAGGATCCCTTGCCAGCCACTGTGGGAGTGGCACTGTGAGGGAGTGTAGCAGAAGACTGCCTCAGACTGTTGGAGAGCAGGAACCTTGATGCACTCCCTTCTGGATGGGGAAACCACAATAGTGACAACCAGAGAGCTGAGTCATGAAGAGGACAGTTGCGTTTCCTGAGAGCCAGAGAGGGGCTGCAGAGGAGAAACTGATGTGGTGTAACTGCTGGAAGGGGCATTGGCCTGACCAGCTAATCCCCAGAATTGCCAGCAGGCAGCGCCATCTAGTGGTGAGTAAAGCACCCTGTCACAACTCCCTTTGATTTTAGGCTTGGGTCTGAAGAATAAACCTTGCTAGCCTGGCTGGAGCCAGGCATGGGCATTCATCATGTAATAGCTTCAATGGAGGATGGTGATGGTTGATAAGGTACTTTATCTCCTTGGTCTCATTGTTTTGTTTCCTGTTTATCTCCACTCCCACCTCATACTTAGATTTAAATTCTGTGCAGTCAGGCAGGATAATCCCAAACAAATAATCTGACATGACTATAATAAAAAATTATGCACAACTCCCTCATTCTCCACACCTTGACTTGTCTATATGTCAGTGCCTTTTTTGTAGAGGTTTTAAGGACATCATCTGCAGAATCTGTTAATTTCTAGCTAGTAGTAGTAATAATGTATAATATCAAACCCTTGCTTTTTTTATTACTGTAGTTCCTAGAGCCCCCAACTGAAATCAGTACCCTAATGTACTAGGCACCCTACAAATACATAGTCAGTGACAGTCTGGAAGCACTTACGATTAGAGCTGGTTAGAACACTTTTGGTGAAATGAAAATGCATGTGAGACTTGCTACCTAGGTGGTTAAGGGACTGACCTAGGCTGTAGGAGACCCTTGCTCTGCATGATCAGGAATAGAAAAACTCTACTCTGAATCAGCCAGAGCAGCAACCAGAATCTGTTTTTTTTGCTCCCATCTCTGGCCAGTAGCCCAACCACCAGGCCTCTCTGTCCAGTTTTGGTCCTAAAATGGACGTTTAGGCCTGGTCTACACTAGGAGATTATGTAAAATTTAGCAGCGTTAAATCGAATTAACCCTGCACCCGTCCACACAACGAAGCTATTTAGTTTGACATAGAGGTCTCTTTAAATCGATTTCTGTACTCCTCCCCGACAACAGGAGTAGCGCTAAATTCGACATGGCCATGTCAAATTTGGGTAGGTGTGGATGGAATTCGACGCTAATAGCTCCGGGAGCTATCCCACAGTGCACCACTCGGTTGACGCTCTGGACAGCAGTCCGAGCTCGGATGCTCTGACCAGCCACACAGGAAATGGCCCGGGAAAATTTGAATTCCTTTTCCTGTCTGGCCAGTTTGAATCTCACTTCCTGTTTGGACATCGTGGCGAGCTCAGCAGCACTGGCAACGATGCAGAGCTCTCCAGCAGAGGTGACCATGCAATCTCTGAATAGAAAGAGGGCCCCAGCATGGACTGATCGGGAAGTCTTGGATCTGATCGCTGTGTGGGGCGATGAGTCCGTGCTTTCGGAGCTGCGATCGAAAAAACGGAATGCGAAGATCTACGAGAAGATCTCCAAAGCCATGACGGAGAGAGGATACAGCCGGAATGCAACGCAGTGCCGCGTGAAAATCAAGGACCTCAGACAAGGCTACCAGAAGACCAAAGCGGCAAACAGACGCTCCGGACCCCAGTCCCAGACATGCCGTTTCTACGAGGCACTGCATTGCATTCTAGGTGCGGCCGCCACCACTACCCCACCAGTGACCGTGGACTCTGACGATGGGGTATTGTCGACGGCCAGTTCCTCGGAGATGTTCGCGGACGGGGAAGATGAGGAAGGAGATGAGGAGGATGAGGCAGTCGACAGCGCTTACAACGCTGATTTCCCCGACAGCCAGGATCTCTTCATCACCCTCACGAAGATCCCCTACCAACCCTCCCAAGGCGTTAACCGTGACCCTGAATCAGGGGAAGGATCAGTCGGTAAGTGTTTTAAACATGTAAACATTTATATGGAACAGAACAGGAATGGAATATTAACAATGGGTTTTTCATGATTACTTTGCCCTAGGCGCTTAACTTTTTAGTCCTTTCCAGTGCAGCTACTGGAAAATTAGGTCAATATGTCCGGGGATAGAGCTGAAATCCTCCTGGGACATCTCCACGAAGCTCTCCTGGAGGTAATTTGAAAGCCTTTGCATCAGGTTCCTGGGGAGAGCGGCCTTATTGCGTCCTCCATGGTAGGAAACTTTTCCGCGCCAGGCTATCAGCAAGTACTCTGGGATCAGTGCCTCACACGGCATGGCCGCATACGGCCCTGGTTTTTGCTGGCATTCACGCAGCATGCGGTCTTTCTCAGTGTCCGAAATCCTCATCAGAGTGATATCACTCATGGTGACCTGCTTTAAATTAGGGGAATGTTAGTATTGGGACTGATTGCCTGTTCCTTTACATAAGTGTAACCGGCGGTTTACAGCCACGCGGTGGAGGCGGGACAGGGGCAGCATACAGGGATCTTTCCCAGGGACAGCCGCAAGGGGGGTGGGACAGGGGCAGAGTTCATGCTGGCCGGATTGCCAGCAGCAGGAACTGGCCAACGCTAGGGGCATTGCTTTGAACGTGAAAGGAGGGCACTGCTATAAATTGAGCTTTCAGCAGCCAAAAGTCTACAGTTTACCATGTCCGCCTGCTACCGAATTCCGCTGTCCTGCCCCGCTTGTGTGAGCTGTACTCCAAGACCCCAGGCAGTGAATGGGAAGGCCGAAAATTCGACCTTGTCCTGAGTGCGCATGTGATAGGTGCTGTGCATGGTCTTGTTCACAGAGAAAGACTATGTTCATTGTTCACAAAAATGTATCTTTGTGAGGAATTCACTCCCTTTTTCCCATCCCACAGCTGCGAGTGTCTCCTGACCTACCCCGGCATCCCCCTCCCAGAGGCTGGCGCAGATTAGGCGCCGTAAGAGAAGGACACGGGACGAGATGTTCTCCGAACTTATGGGCTGCTCCCGAGCCGAGGCGGCACAGCAGACCCAGTGGAGGGAGAGCATGTCGCAATACCAGCGATCACACAGCGAACGGGAGGACAGGTGGCGGCAGGAAGACCAACAGGCGACTCAAACACTGCTTGGACTAATGAGGGAGCAAACGGACATGCTCCGGCGCCTTGTAGATGTTCTGCAGGACCGGAGGCAGGAGGACAGAGCCCCGCTGCATTCTATCTCTAACCGCCCTCCCCCGCCACAAAGTCCCATCCCCCCCTCACCCAAAGTCCCAAGAAGGAGGGGCGGCAGGGGCCGTGAAAACAGTCACTCCACCCCTGCAGACTGCTCAAGTACCAGACGGCTCTCATTCCCGAAGTTTTGATAAGTCCTTTCCTTCAGTCCAAAAGCACCTCACCCAAGCCCCCATCCCAGTGTCATCCCATACCTGTGCAGTTGTTAATAAAAAAATACGTTTCTTTTAATTACTGTTTCCGTCAGGTTCTTTTAGAGGAGAGTGTGTCTGAAGGGGGGAAAGGGGGTTGGGAATTGGAGAGGACAGTCACCTTTACCAGGGTACAGACACGGGGGCAGGTTCAGCAGCAGGTCACACACACATTGCAGTCACTAGGCACCCTGGTCAGTCTGGGAGGTGGTTTTCATGTTCTGTGTGGGGGGGCTATGTGAGTTTGTGGCGGGGGAGGGCGCTTACAGATCTTATGCAGCGGTCCTTAGCCTGGATGACAGAGCCACGCAGCAGGGGATCTGTAACCGTCCTCCCCCGCCACAAAGTCACATAGCCCCCACACACAGAGTCCCGAAAAGGAGGGGTGGCAGGCTCCGTTGAAACAACCAGTCCACCACTGCGGACCGCTCTAGGAGCAGGAGCCTGTCATTCCTCGAGTTTAGAAGCGTCCTTTCCATCACTACACCCGCTCCCCACCACAGTCTGCGTCCCAGTTTCAACCCTTTACCACGAAACCCTTAATAAAGAAAACGGTGTTAATGAACAAAGTTCCATTTATTTTATTTTTAAAGGTGTGTTGGAAGGGGGGAAACGGGGTGAAGGGGGTATGTAACGAGAGGATAGTCAACATTAACTGGGTAAAGAAACGGTGGCAGGTTCAGCTTCTCTTTAAACAAACTTAATAGTCACAGGTTACCCTACTCACTGTGGAACCTAGCTTTCAAAGCCTTCCGGATGCACAGCGCGTCCCGCTGGGCTCTTCTAATCACCCGGCTGTCTGGCTGGGCGTAATCAGATGCCAGGCGATGTGCCTCAACCTCCCACCCCACCATAAACGTCTCCCCCTTGCTCTCACAGAGATTGTGGAGCACACAGCAAGCTGCAATAACAATGGGGATATTGGTTTCGCTGAGATCAGAGCGAGTCAGTAAGCTTCTCAATCTCCCCTTGAGACGCCCAAAAGCACACTCCACCACCATTCTGCACTTGCTCAGCCGGTAGTTGAAGGGTTCTTTTTCACTGTCCGGGGCGCCTGTATAGGGCTTCATGAGCCAGGGCATTAGCGGGTAGGCTGGGTCCCTGAGGATCGCTATAGGCATCTCCACATCCCCAACAGTTACTTTGTGGTCCGGGAAGTAAATACCTTCCTGTAGCCGTCTAAACAGACCAGAGTTCCTGAAAACACGAGCGTCATGAACCTTGCCCGGCCATCCGACGTTGATGTTGGTAAAACGTCCCCTATGGTCCACCAGTGCTTGCAGCACCATTGAAAAGTAGCCCTTTCTGTTAATGTACTGGCTGGCCTGGTGGTCCGGTCCCAGGATAGGGATGTGAGTTCCATCTATAGCCCCACCGCAGTTTGGGAATCCCATCGCGGCGAAGCCATCTATGATGGCCTGCACGTTTCCCAGGGTCATTACCTTTGAGAGCAGTAGCTCAACGATTGCGTTGGCTACTTGCATCACAGCAACCCCCACGGTAGATTTGCCCACGCCAAAGTGGTTCGCGACTGACCGGTAGCTGTCTGGCGTTGCAAGCTTCCAGAGGGCTATGGCCACTCGCTTCTGGACAGTCAGGGCTGCTCGCATCCGGGTGTCCTTGCGCTTCAGGGCAGGGGACAGCAACTCACAAAGTTCAAGGAAAGTTCCCTTATGCATGCGAAAGTTTCGCAGCCACTGTGATTCATCCCAGACCTGCAGCACTATGCGGTCCCACCAGTCCGTGCTTGTTTCCCGGGCCCAGAATCGCCGTTCCACAGCATCAACATGACCCATTGCCACCATGATGTCCACGGCACGGGGTCCCGTGCTTTGCGAGAGGACTGTGCCACTCTCAGACTTAATGTCCTCACCGCGCTGCCGTGGCCTCCTTGCCCGATTTCTCAGCATCTGCCTCTGAAAAAGGTGGATGATAAGGTGCGAGGTGTTGACAACGGCCATAACTGCAGCGATGGTCGCAGCGGGCTCCATGCTCGCAGTGCTGTGGCGTCCGCGCTGTCACTCACCAGAAAAGTGCACGAACTGATTGCCCGCCGGCGCTTTCAGGGAGGGAGGGCGGGAGTGATGGTTGAATGACGACAGTTACCCAAAACCAACCTTGACACATTTTTTTCCCCAGCAGGCATTGGGGGCTCGACCCAGAATTCCAATGGGCAGCGGGGACTGCGGGAACTGTGGGATAGCTGCCCACAGTGCACTGCTTCCAATGTCGATGCTTGCCCCGTTAGTGTGGACTCACAAAGTCGAATTACTGTTCGTAGTGTGGATGCACACATTCGACTTTGTAATATCGGTTCCACTAATTCGATTTAAGTAAAATCGTACTACTCTCGTAGTGTAGACATACCCTTAGGCACAGTTCCCTTTTTGTGAAAACACTGGAACAAAAAAACCGAATCCTTTCCAATGTGGTATGAAAATAAAATTGAAACCTACTTACAATCTAAATAAAAAAGAGAGGGTGAGGGAAGGAATTGTTATCCCTATCTTTTAGAGATTTGGAAGTGAGATTTTTTTTGTGTGTGGTTGAGCTGGTAATTCAACCCAGATCTGCAAAATCCCAGTCCTGTGCCTTAACTACAAGAGCATTTTACCTCTTGCTACACAAAGTGCTAGAATTAGAAAACAAACATGATCATTTGCTTTTTAAAGAAATATTTTGCTATTGAGTAGTGCACCATATGTTGCCTTTTTTCATGCTTTAGTGAGTTACATTGGTGAGATATTTTACTTGATTGACAATGTAGCATGTTTGTTGTTTGAAAAGGTATTCTAGAGAGACAACATTTGCAGTTATTTAGCCAAGCAATGCAGTGATTTCAGATGTTTGTTCTTTTTTTAAACTTAGCCATAGAGTTGGTATTACATGTTACTAGGAGATGTGCTAAATGCACACCTTAGTCACTTTCATGCTTCTCAGTCAAGCAATGCAGCATCAGGTGTACATGCATTGAACAAGTAATTATGAAAATGATTAGAACTTGTTTGACTATGCTTCTAAAAGACTCTGGGCACTAGCACTTCTAAAATATGGTGATTCAGCTTCACTAATGTAGGATTGTGCAAGTGTTCTATTTCTGTCACTACAATGAGGACACTTCAATAATAACTGAAAGAGAAAACTGGCTTAACAGCACTCGTGTGTGTGTGTGTGTGTGTATGTATGTGTATATATATATATATAGTGCTGCCACAAATAACATGGCATGGGAATTGTTTCATATGTTTTCATTTTTATTGAATATTTGGTTATCTACAGTTAAATAAATGACTTTACCATTTTGACTATGAAGAATTGGTTGCTTCTTCATGATTGAGGGAAGCTCTGTAATGTTGATTAACATTGATAGCCACATCTGTACGGGGAGACTTTGGCAAACCAGTAAATGCCTGAAACCACTATGCCTTTTTAACATTAAGCCAACCCAGTCAGCAAGCTGTAAATTGGCCATTCAGCAATCTCAGCTTGACCAAGGCAGGAGTGTGGCACTGAATCCAGATAGACATATTGGGGATTTGACTCTTGCCTTGAAATTGTGTTGAAAGATGTCTGAGACAGCATTTTCTAGCAGTAGTTAACAGCACTCTCATAGAGAGCGTGGTTGGAATATGTGTAGTGAGCCCTCAAAACAACCAGCCATGGTATTGGATGTTAACGTACACAGAGGCAAATGACTAAAGCAGTGGCAATTGCTGGATATCGATGTGGGTGAATGGTAGAAGATGCAGCCACTTCTGCCTTCACAGGCCATGTACATGACAGTGAGGTTTCTGCGGCATAAACATTACTATCATGTCTTCTGCTGAAGTGCACTTTTTTCTGCACCTGCCTTGGTCTGCTGTGGAGTGATAGGGAAATGGTTTTCTATGACTTGAGCTATCTAGCTTTTGAAGGCATAACCATGGTGCTTACAGGATTGTGTTCTGATATAGGAGTTTGTCAGTAGTATAAGCTGTCTCATAGCTGCACATAGGATGTCTCCAACAGATTAATTACATTTTATATAGCCCTGTGGGGTGGTGGGGAGTTGTCTTTCCCGCCCCCTCTTTCAATTGGACACACAATTCCTACATTTCAGTTATTGCTGTGTATATGTGATTTGTTATTGGCTACCTTACCCACAGGTCTATTAACATGGCTCTAGGCTTGTGCTTTCACAAGATATTTATGGATATGAATAGTAACCATTGACCACACTGCCAGCTCCAGGTACCTGTAGGCTAGCACCATTTGAACAGGGTTTTTTTTGTTTAGCACAGGGGTTCTCGAACTGGGGGTCAGGACCCCTCAGGGGGTTGCGAGGTTATTACATGGGGGGGTTGCGAGCTGTCTACCTCCATCCCAAATCCTGCTTTGCCTCCAGCATTTATAATGGTGTTAAATATATTAAAAAGTGTTTTTAATTTATAAGGGGGGGTCGCACTCAGAGGTTTGCTATGTGAAAGGGGTCACCAGTAAAAAAAGTTTGAGAGCCACTGGTTTAGCAGGTGTAGAGGACCTTTGTGCCATGACTTATCAGCCCACTGATGGCTCTTCAAGTTATGTCATTTTGTACCTTTTCATATAGTAGGGATAGCAGAGCATCCTATAGAAATAACCACACCCACTTTTTATTGCATCTGCTTTGGCTTCGGCTTCTATGCTGTAGTGGCAATCAAGGACCAGCATGTCTCCTGTACAACTGGGTTATGTAACTAAAGGATTGCATCTGCAACTACTGAATCCCCAGCAGGCACTTTATTCAAACATTGCACAACAATTACATTAGCAGAGCAGCACAGAATAGATCGAACATTCAGGACAATCAGAAGCGCTATCTGTAAATTATCAGATGAATTTAAATGAATACATAGTTTATATTTAACAGTGAATGCCACAGTGTAAGTCTTTACTTCAGCTTAGAAGGTATCGTCTTTCAGTATATTGGAGGTGAACAAAGGCTAACCACACCAATGTGAAAAATGTTTCAAAATTATATTTTAATTTCTCATTGAGACAAATTAGCTTTAATATTTAAATCCACCAAATTTATTTGAAAATATTGTAGGATTTATTTTATCAGAGAATTATAATTCATCCCCTAAGGATTCAATTACTGATAAAGCTTTGTGTACAAGGTAGAGGATGCAGGGGAAGTTCTGTGGATCTGATTTAGATAATGGCCGCTGGAACACACTTTCAGTTCTTTACCTGAAAATGATTCCTCTGCATTCCATGTGGCAAAACTAGTACAGGCTGATGTTGATTAAGTACTTCATTCATCTTCTCTTAGCTATGTCATTGGAAAACCAAAGTAACCCAGTATCTAATGACTTTATTCATTTTCTTTAAGAGATCAGAGGTAGTTCTTACTACATAACCACTTCTCCACACAAGTAAAATAAAGGTAATCTTAAACATGTATTCTAGTTTCCTGACTGTTATATTAAAATATTTTCCATGCAAAAGGCATAAGTAATAGGATCGTCTGGAAATTTGGTATGTGATTTCCAAAATTTGAGGGATGTAATCTTTATCAAATTCTGCATATTAAGCTTGGAATAGTATAGGGTGAAAAGATGGAAATAGATTTCCAGGCTGAAAAATATACAATCTTTCCAAGAATATTTTTGCTTTGCTTTCAGTCTGTGTTAAACATTCTCCTGTGAGGAGAACAAATAGCTGTAATTATGAGAGACAACTGTCAAAGCAATGTCTTAGTCAGAGATTCCTTAGCTGCATAAAAAATAAACCCAGTTTATCATGATGAGGCTCAACTCAGCAAAACGCATAACTTTCCAAACCTGAGAAGGGGAAAATGTATGTATGAGTTTCCTTCATCCCCAGGTAGCTCTCCAAATGATTCAGAATACTATGTGAAACCTTCCCCCTCCACACATTTCCTTTAAAACTGTAAATGTGTACCTATTGTGTTACCACTGGACCTACAGCCAGCAATCTTCTGAACGTCTATGAGGAATACGGGAAAGGAGAAAGGGAGGCAGGAGATGGATAAGAAGAAAACATTCTTTAGTTGTGCTTTCGGATTGTGCTGTTGAATAGATTTCCCCCAGCATCTCACCCCCAAAATGGTAAGGTGTGGGAAAGGAAAGTTGCAAGTCCTTGAAGAATGGAGATGTCTGGATCACTTGGAGGGACGGCTAGAGTTATGTTAACTAAATCATCCCGGTTTTGTGCACATTCCTAAACCTGAATTCATTGTTCATGGACTCCAAGATTCCAATCCACCATCATTTTGAATTGTGTCGAGGTTCAAGCTGAATTATTTACAGAGCTCTGGTTGATACAGTTGTCTATATGGCATTTAGCTTTTCATTCTTTTTTTTTTTTTTTAATCCCCGTAATCAGCAATAGCTGCAATTAGAAAACTGTTTGACATCTCTACTCAGTGTAACATTCCTGTTTATCAACTATGTGGGAGATAGGAATCTTACTTAGCGAGAGACTGCTAATGTTCCTTTTCTACTATAGGCCAATGGACTTTTTAATAGTGCTAACTTTGCAAAAACTGTTTTGAACTAAAAGTTCAAAAGTCTAGAAGTGGATTTGGGAAAGCTAAAACAAAGTCTTTACAGTTAAGGGGCAGGAACATATACAACTTCAGTTTCTAGCTTTGTTATGCAGTAGTTTTGGCATGCAAAGGGGGTTACATGAATAAGGTGAGCAGGCTTTGAGTGAATGGTTTATTGACTTCAAAGGAATAAGCAGAATTTGGATCACAAGTCATTCATGATCATAAACTGGGAGAATACAAGAAAATAACATTTGTTTTGGGAGGAGGGAAAATTCAGAAAATTGGACTCAAATGAGATTGAAAGTTGACTACAAAACTAGTATAAAAAGCAAACATTTAAGCTTTGTTAAACTGCTAACCATTTAAATATATGTTAAGATCCTAAGATTGGTTAAGGCTTCATAGAGTAGCTTTCTAGCTGTCATTATTTCCTTGTTTTTCCTGTTCATCAGTGAGGAGCATTCATTTTGTTTGTGATGCAGAGTACCTTTTATATGAGCAAGACAAGATCACCACGAAGGGGAAGATTTACAGTTTAATGAAAATGTGCTTTGACCCATGAATTGCAAAACACATTTTTTTTGAGATTATACATACAAGCTTATCAGTATTTATTAAAGAGAAATAATTGAATTACAGCTTCTGTGGAAGTTTAACTTCATTTGTGTTTCCTGTAATTGGGCCCCAAGACCTATTCAAATGGAAAAGGGGCAGAGGTGGGGCATCAGTTACAAAAAGCCACTTTCCTGGACCCAGAAGCTATATGCAATACCTATCTTAAAAATGGGGTAAACATGAGTACAGAGAAGAAAATGGAGCACAGTAAAAAAACAAATGCAGAGGCTGATAATTTACAAGTAATTAAGTCATGTTATGGCAAAACTGTAAAGATTTTAAAGGCAACCACTTCATTTGTATATAGAGTCAGGTTCTTATACCATGAGGTATCTGACCATTTTCCAGTAGTGCATTGAGTGATCTGTCATGTATGGCTTATTCTCTCATCCTATCCCCAGGATCCCTTATTTGTGGTAGTCTAGCTTTAGGGGCATGATCTTCTTCTCTCCAGCTTTGGTTGGCTTTTTAAAAAAATAATGGGACATTTTATGCTATGTATTAGAGAGAGAACAGTTCCAACCCAATACTTTAAACACAAGGCTAAGATCTGAGAGAGTTTTTTGCACAGCCAGAAACTGAACTTTGTGACCTTAATCTCTGTGGCTCAGCTGACCATCTATAAAATGGGGGTGATTCCTTTGTTTTGACTTTCTTATATTGTCAGCTCTTTGCAGCAGGAACTGTCTTACTTTGCATATGTTAAACTTTTAACAGGATGGGACCCTGATCTCAGCTGCTCTGGGTGCTAATCATAGAATATCAGGGTTAGAAGGTCATCTAGTCCAACCCCTACTCAAAGCAGGACCAATCCCCAGATAGATTTTTGCCCCAGATCCCTAAATGGCCCCCTCAAGGATTGAACTCACAACCCTGGGTTTAGTAGGCCAATGCTCAAACCACTGAGCTATCCCTCCTCCCAGGGCCAGCTTTATGCTAATTTCCCCCAATTCCCCCGAATTGGGCCTCACTCCTGCGCCCAAGATTTTTATTCACCCGGGGGCGCTCCGGGTTTTCGGTGGCACTTCGGCGGCGGGTCCTTCACTCGCTCCGGGTCTTCGGCGGCGGGTTTTTCAGTGCCACCGAAGACCCAGAGCGTCCCTGGGTGAGTCATCCCTGCCGGGGCCCCGTCGAAACTAATCGAATTGGGCCCTGAACTTCCTAAAGCCGGCCCTGCCTCCTCCCCCCAATGTAATAGAGATAATAACACTCTTGACAAGGACACACATTTAAAAATGAAACAGACTTAAGATCAAACTAGTTTTGCAAACCAAAAAACGTTACTCCTTTTTGTCCAGAGCAGTTAGTCAATTTTCAGAGTCTGGTAGGTTGTTTTCTTTAGGAGAAATTGATTATGGAGTCTGGTATTTCTTTGATGCAGTCTGTATATTCTTTGTAAATAAACAGAAGTCCTGTTTCCTTGAACATCATAGGAATGAAACAGGAGATCATTTGTTTGCTCACAGCTCTGTCTTTTTCAGCTAGCACTTTATCTGAAGTGTTCTCAGCATTTCTCTCAGGGTAATGCTACCAGGCTTCTCTCGCTGTGCAAGGGGCTTCTTCTGTGTTTCTGCTGGCTTCTCACCCAAGCTTTCACCTGCCCCTGAAGATGTCTGCATTACTTAAAATTTGCCTCCTTGTGTATATGCATTATGATAGTCTTTTAATTATCTGATGTACACTCTTTTCCCATAGGACCCATGCCTCATTCAATATGTGAGATGGATGGTGCTTAGACAATGAATCCCTGGGTAGTGAATGAAGCTCTCTGTAGAATCTCTGCCTCATTTGCTCAAAGTGTTGGAAGGTGTGTAGAGTACAAGGTAAGGGACTATAGAAAAAGTCTTGTGGTGACTGTCCCACATGAGAACTCGCTTATAATCAGAACTTAAATTCAGCCAGAGCTGTCCGAAGCAGAGCTCTAGTAAATATTTTCAAACCCATGGAAGCCCCTTGCCTGCAGAGTGGGCATGGGGCTCTGGAAGATAGTTGATGAGAATTTAAGCCCTGCGTATAGCCCATAGAATGTCATGCTGTGTGGTGCCATGCAAATCACTTATTAAATCAAAAATTTTCACAGGTGGCCATTAATTTGTGTCCCTTATTTTCTACATCCCCAACTTGACACCTGGGTCAAATATATAGAAGTGCTGAGCACTCACTATAATTTACGTCAATGGAAACTGTACATGCTCAGCCCCTCTGTAAGCAAGGCAGTGTGACCTGGAAGACGGAGCACAGGGTTAGGATATCCTGAGGAGAAGGAGAGCTGGTTGGGAATCTTTGAATGAACTTTTTTGGTCAGAAAATGCTGACTCGTCAAAACCAAAACACTTGCAGGAAAGGGTGAGTAGTTGCTGAAAAGTTTCAAAATTGTCAGTGTTCACTTTTAATATTTTATAAATGAAAACATTATCTTATTGGGTTGAAATGACTTTGTTCTGAAACGTATTAATTTAGAGTGGGGGAGGGGAAGTTTGAAAACAAAATGTTTTGTGTGACCTGATCCAAACTTTCTTCATTTTATGAAAATCTTCCAGATTTTCTCATAGAGCTGGAAGGTCATCAAGTCCAGTCCCCTGCTTTCACTAGTAGGACCAAGTACAGATTTTGCCCCAGTTCCCTAAATGGCCCCCTCAAAGATTGAACTTACAATCCTAGGTTTAGTAGGTCAATGCTCAAACCACTGAGCTATCCCTCTCCCCAACCTGATTAGCGACTGGAAAAAAATTTGAAATCTCAAATTCCTCTTGGACAGGGAACTGTTTTCCAATCCCAACTGTCATCCCGAGTTCTGATCCTGGCTTTGCCATTGATGCATTATGCGGCTTCAGGCAAGACTCTTTGTCAGTTCCCCTATCTGTAAAAGGGATAATAAAATCACCTCACAGTGAAGATAAATGTATTAATGTTTATGAGGCACTCAAATTCTACTCCCATAGAAGGACCATGGGGAAAGGCACAGTTCTGTATTCTTACAGGCTTTGGATGGTAAACTGTAAAGAAGGAAGATATCACAAAATGATGCAGTATTAATCTTGAACTGCTGTCTTCTTTCCTGGGCACCATCCCTACTGTTCACTGAATGAGGCAGGGTCCTGGGGAAAAATAGCATGTGATCATGTAACTAAAATTGTATCTTAATGCATATGCACAACAGGGTTGAATTAAAGTTGCAGTGGAGTAACCTTAATTATTGCATTTCTCAGTTTTTGAGAGCTTACTTTGGAAATAACATTAGCATAGTTTGTTTTTGTTTTTGTTTTTTTTAATGTAATACTGTATGATATTTGAAACTGTTCTTGTGCTAGCAAAGTACAATGTATTGGGTTCATTCACAATGTCTTTGTTTTTAATTCATCACATTTAGCCAACTTCTTAACTCATGGCCACTGAATGCGGGAAAGCCACTAAAATTAATAGCCCTGGGGTACTAATTTTTTCTGCTGACATTTATATTTTGAGATATACTCTTGTTATAATATTTATAGCAAATGCAAATTCCAAAATTGTATACAAGTTTTGATGATGAAAATAGAACTTTACATCCATATAGGCAAGTAGTAGTAATATCAGAAATGTTTGCATGCTTAACCAGTAAGGAAATAGCTTCCCTGACCTATTGCAACTAACCATCAGAGAGCCAATATTGAATATTCACAGGAAATTAAAATTATTCCATGTTTTTCTTTCTTTGTATTTGTTAAAGAATGGATAGGTTTCAGCAAATTGTGATCTATACAATTATTGAACTAATCATGGGCCAGTTCTTCAGCTGGTGTCTTCACCATGCTGACTTACAAGGGTGATATGTTGATTTACACCAGGGGAGTATCTAGCCCTACTCAGTAATCACTCTATACTTCATGCAAGGAATGACATGTATTTTGCATATTGCATTTTAAAATGTCTTGCCAACACTGCACAACTGTTTCTACTGCTGATGGCGCTACAGTGATGATTGTGCTGTAATGATAGACTTCTGAAAAAAAGGCTATTGTAGATGCAACTATACAGCCACATTCTCAACCCCTAATTTAAACAGCTCCACTTATCTACCCCCTTTTATCAAGCATTCCAATATTCTGTGAGATGCTATTGATAAGATGCTTCCTTTTGAGTATAGCCCTCCCACAGACTAGGAGTTTTCAATATTGAATTAAAATATCTGTTGATTGATTTGTAATGGCATTTAGCAATGCGCTAGGATATTACAGGTGCATTGGTCTGAAACAGGCAGCTTCAGCCTGTTCTCGCTCAGGCACAGGATCCTACAGGCATTTGGGTGCCATTCAGATTAATGGTGTTACTGAAATTGGGGGGGGGGGGAGAGTAACCAGTATATTTTTCTTATCTTGTAAAATGCTCTGATTCCTCTAGAACTAATATAAACTTATTAGATCCAGGTTCTGGAAACCAGGCCTGGAATCCTCATGTGATTTCTCATGCTTATGCATTTTCTCCAAATTGTGAACAAAATGCCCTGGGCTGAAGGGAAAATTCTGAGCCTAACACCAGGCATGAGGAGGTAGCAGGCCAGATATTCAGAAGATATGGGGGAAGGAATCCTCTTATTGTGATGAGGAGCGCACTGAGTCAGCTATCCATATCACTCCTGCTCCACTTTGCAGCAGCAGATCCTCTGATCCTGCCCTGACTGATGCCCTCTGCCCTCCTCTATGCTGTCACTGGAGCAACTCTCACTGTGTGCCTCATAATGTGACGTGACATGACTGCAATCTTCCTCGGAAGTGGCCTTGCATATGGTTCACCTGTCCCAGAGGAAGTGCTCCGTTTCTGTGGACAAGACTCCCTCTGCAGTGAAGCAGGGAGGTTCTTAGTTGTTTTGACCCCTAAAATCTCTTAAACTTTCACTTGCTTTTTCTGACTCAAACATCATATACTAGTGTCACCAACAAATTTTATGTGATGCAGCCACAGTAATTACCCTCGAGCTCTTTAAATTAAAAATTCAGCTCCAGAATAATTGGGTGAAACTTCCTCTGAAATCAATGGGAGTTATTTACTTATGCCAGATGTGAATTTAGCCCTCTGTTTCCAGCCATAGCCTCTGTGCATCTCAAAACTAAATCCAAGTGGTTTTTATAGTTTTCTTCTGCATGAGGTGTAGTAAAGCACTCCTATAATTTCCCACCAATGCATTAATCAATAGATCCCTTTTATTATAGGTCAGCATCCATTTGTTAGATTGCTAAATCTTGTCCAACTGGTATCATTTTCTTTTCAGAAAACTTTTGACTTTTGTTATCTTTTCACCATGTTGCCTACTTTTGATCTCAAGCAACTTGTGTTAGCTTTTGAGCCAGTGTCCTTCTTTGTGATTGAAATTCTATCTCCAGACTTGACATGAGTGAATTATTTAATATCACTGGGACTGCCCATATTAGTGCTGTCCAGTGTGAGTACAGGTTGAAGAATCAGGTCCTCACTTACTTCTAATTCTCCCATGATAACTGACGGTGCTACATATTTGAGTGTGGAATGATGAGCATGGTAACACTATGACCTAACCTTCCAAGTTTACAGTTAGGTATTCTTCCCCTTTGTCTGTTAGGTTTTATTCTGTGATGGCAAAGCACTATTTATCTATTCTAGGTATTTATAGGGCTCACAAATAGAAAACTGAGGGAGAGAGGTTCTGGCCCCAATCCTGCATATCCTTTTATGCACTTGGTTAACTTTATCACCATGAATAAATCAATGGGATTACTTGTGGTAGTGAAAATAAGCACATTTAAGTGTTTGCAGGATGAACGCATAAGCAGTCTGGCAGAGCTGAGATTTGAGACCCAAGCCAGTACCTTAACCATAGGTGCTAGAAGTAGGGGTACTTGGAGTTGTTTCCATCATATACAGGGTTTACAGTTTGGTTCAATGGCTCTCAGCACCTCCACTATACAAATTGTTCCAGCACCCCCTGGCCTTATCCACAAAACTATTCTTCCTCTCCTCTTTTAACATCACCTCACTTTTTTTGTCCTTGGATTCTTACTGAACTGCAAACCTGTTCTACAGCTTCATAGCATGGTTAACCCTTCCTAGTGCAATGTCTTTTAAACTTCTGTGCAATGTATTTAAATTTCACTTATGCTTTCTACTAAAATATTCTAAAAAAATCACACTTCTTGATTAGCTGGTAATAGGAAAATATTACAGAACTATTTTAGTGAACTTCTATTTTGGGTACCAACTTTTTCTATAAATGCCTATCAAATGATTTTTTTTAATACGTTTTAATCTTCATTGTTAATTGCTGCTCGTATTAAACTTGAACTTCTCTTATGAACTTTACTGACTCTCTTCTCACATCCTTCTTTCAGATTTTCCAGTCATTGATACAGTGACACTCATCCAGAGTCTAGCAGATGTGGGTACTGCCCTTTTATCATGTCTGCTTTTGAGAAATATCCACTAGAAAGCATCCCATTTCTATGTCCAAAATAAAACATCTTTAAAAGTTAGTTGATTTCAAAGTTTTTGCCATCTGCTGTACTCCTTTGTGTCCAATCTGTGGCTTGACAGAGCAGATGTGGTAGGATAGATTTCTGATTGACACCAGTGCTAATCTCAGACCAAGTTCCTTCCATTTAATTTATAGCAGAGCAACATGAACCATCAGAAAGGTCATGTTTGATGAGGATCAGCTTCAGAGGAAACCACAGCTCATGAATAATATTCTATAAAAAGAAATGGAAAAAGCTGAAAGTGCTAGAAAGGGAAGTGAACATCAGCGTTTGATATGGTAGACTGTTAACTGATGTAATGGAAATGAAGATTTCTTTTGCAAAAGATGTATACAAGTGAAAACTGGCCAGCTGTTCCTGTTATGTCATCTGTCTCCATAATTTAGTTTAAAAAACCTCAAAAAACCCCACAAAGCAAACTCACTTTAGTATGCTTCATACAATTCAGGTTTTAAAATTTGTCCATTTATCTTGGTCTTGTCTTTTTGGCAGATCCTCTGCAGACTGTTCTCGCCTTCTCAAGAATTCTGCCAAAATTATGTCTATTCTTTGACTTGCTATTTTTGGTAGCTCCGAGCATTCATTCCATGTTGATCCAGAATATTGCAAAAATGGAACCAATTAAGTACAAGTACCTCAGCCTAGATAGGGTACTTCTAATAAGTTTGGATGTCTGTTTGAATGATCCAAATGGAATAGAAACCAAAAAGCAAAGAACAAACACCACTATTTTGCAGCTTTAAATATGCATACTGGCTATATTGACTCCTGATGTCTGAAAGTGGATGTGATGCTGTTTTATTACACCATGTTTCTAATTGTTTGCCTCTAGAAAAATGACCCACAGAGAGGGAGAGACCCAAAATAGTTTGCAAGAATCCTATGGTATAAAAGGTAGGGGGGAGGGATAGCTCAGTGGTTTGAGCATTGGCCTGCTAAACCCAGCGTTGTGAGTTTAATCCTTGAGGGGGCCATTTAGGGGTCTGGGGATTGGTCTTGCTTTGAGCAGAGGGTTGGACTAGATGACATCCTGAGGTCCCTTCCAACCCTGATATTCTATGATTCTATGTTTCACTAATATATCTGTTATAATACCAATTGGGATAGAAATTTCCCAAACCTTGAATCTCCTAGAATACAAACATTGTATGTGAGATTACAAAAGAAATACTTGAATCTAATCTGGGTGCCAATGAAGATATTAGTTTTGGCAGATGCCACATCTAGGTCCCATTTACTCAGAAGCTGAGTAACTTGAAACATGATAGACACCCATGTACACATGATAGACACATCAGAAAACTAGACTGACAACTGCAGCTAGTTAATTTAAACCAAGTAACGGTGGCTCTATTAAGAGATGGCAGCCTACCTATGGAACCAGAAAAGCTATTACAAGAGGACAGAAGAATTGCTTCTTTGAAGGGTGGTGACCAGGTAAGAGTAGTAAGAGACAAATACAAAGGTGTCTAACATTTCTCTCTCATCCTATCTGGGACGGTTACCTAGGCGAAGATCTTCAAAAACAGAAGCTTAAAGCAAGTTCTGCAAAGCTTCAGTCAAACTCCAAGAAACCTGTGTTTTGGCTAACCATAGATCAGATAATTAAGGTCTGACTTCCTTCATTTTTCTGACTCATTTCCTCCTGCACTCTCTCTGCCATATCTACAATGATAATATTGTTTGTTAAATCAATACCTTATTAGCTGAAACTGTACCTCTAAAGAAATATCCCTCTCTAACTTCCTCTTGGGATTTTTCAATTCATCATAGCTAGACCCTGTTTTAAAAACTTGCTATGGATAAATCTATAGTTTGGGTTATGTTGGAGCAACACACTGACTCCAGGCTTTTCTTCTTTGTATATTTTTAATGCTGCTTTCAGGTCATTCTGCTGGGAGCAGTGGTTGAGAAATGCAAATCAAGGGAGGCACAAAATATGCCTAGATATCCTCTTGAAAATTTTATGGCTTGATGTTTGGTTATGAACAGCGCAGCAATTAAATATTGAGAATTGAAAGCTTTATAAAGATGATAGTTTGCTAACTAGGATATAATTGAGTAAGTAAATATGGAAGCATAAAAATGATTCTTTATATGCAAAGAAAAACCTCTAACGTAATTTCTTATTCCATGTTATAATATTAAAGTATGTTGTCTCCTAGAAGTTCTTATAAACTTCTCCTGAACTGTTATATAATATTACTTTACTACTTTTTATATCATTCAAGTAAAATTGCTTTGCAAAAGACAGGAAAACCATAACAAAATAGCATTTTCAAATCCGAGAGAGGTCAGTAGATCCCTGAGCTGGGATGACCGAAGTGTGTGAAAAATGGCTTATCTTTCTATTATGGATTGATACTCTAGAACTCTAACCCATTATGGATAGGACTCAGGTGTGCTGAGGTTTGCTAGAGCAAATAATGAGCGCTGCAGAGGCAGAATGAAAAAGTTAATATTGACAAAATAACTCAATGGTAGATGGTCACGTTTTATTTTAAAAGGAGAATGGTTTTTCTAAACTCCACTTTGTAAAGAGGGCTATAAAATATTCCATGAAGACATGACAGCAGACCTATAATGATGGTGCTTTTCAGGTTTCATTAATACTTCAATATAATTCTAAGAGAGCTACAAGTGCAAAGCAAGTTAGACAGGAAATTCTGGCCACTGTGACAATATAAATGAATGCTCCAAAAGCTCATCAGTTTTGGAATGTATTTTGATACCAGGTAGCACTTTGAATTAGATGCTCTAAATAAGCATTTAACAAACAATTACAACAAATAGCTCTGGTTTGTTAACTATGTGGTACAAATTGTTAATAACTGTCTTATTTATTAGTTGATTATGATAATTAGGACTCTAGGCAGCAAAGACCCTAAATTTGGACAGCTGACTAGGTAGCTGCAATACCTGGGAATATGGCTAAGCTGCCATGGAGTTGACTTTATTAAACTGTTGTCAAACAAAGAGCTTTGTGGCAGTGTCAGACATTCATGTCCCTCTCTCTTTTCTGCACCTCTTTACCCTAAGACCAGCATCACTTGAGTAACTTGAAACAATAGCCATGTTTGAAACTTTTGCACTTATCTGTCTTTCCCTTCACCAAAAAACCCCAAAACAAACAAGCTTTGACTTGCCTACCCCCCAGTTACAGTTTGGACCCGATTGTGCTATGGTCAGCACTACACTGTAAGTAGGTATTTTCTGCCCCCAAAGAATGTACAGTGCAGAAAGGGCGGGGGGTGTTAGCTGCCATCACCCTAATTGGTATGTTCGTTCTGTGGATCTTTCTATATATTTTATTTGTTAAACTTCCGTTTTTTGGTGATGGCACTCAGAGTGGAAGTGGGGGAAAGGAAAGAATTGTTAGAGAAGGGAGAAAGACAGTGAGGAGGATAATGGACAGGGAAATTGAGAGTGAGTAGCTGAAGGCTTGTGATGGTAGGAGTAGGTAAAGATGATGGGAGCAGAAAATGAGAAGAAATCCCAGAATCCAAGTTTCAGAGGTCAGTGAAAAGATGGTCAATTAGAGGCTTTCGAAAACGCTTCCTGGCTGCAGCTCCAGGTCCCCATGTTGGAGGGTAGGAAGAGAGGCCAAGGCTTGGTGCCTCAGGACAGTCCCTTCTGGTGCTGGTAAGGAGTGGGCTAGAAGGCCCTATTTCCTCAGCTGTATTAAGACCTGTATAATTTGCAAATGGCTTCCAGTGTGCAACAGTAATTCTATTGGTCCTACTGACTTCATGTTGCATAGTATGTGATAGTAAATAGTTTGTGCATAGACTGCCATCTCCATATACCACTCCTTTATAGTTTTCTTTTCTATATATATTTTCTCTAACAGGGCATATCTGTTTTGGGGGAAAAAACCCAGAGACTTCCCTAATACACACTCTACAAAAAAACGGCGGCTACTGCCATTATTTACACTGTGGGCAAGGGGAAGGAAGTCCATTGGTCCCCGTGTCTCAGGAGGATCTCTGGGTGATGGAGGCATTGGGAATCTTGGAAGACTCTTTGTGAAATATATATAGTGTGTGGAAAGTGATTAGCTTATTACTGTGCTAGCCACTATATAGCATGAGTATGTCAATAGATAAATATAAAACCCTCATCCATGGTGCCCTGTTTATGGTCTTCAATTCTGACTGATTAGTAGGAATGAGTGAGGTGTTGATGCTCAAATTAATAAACTTAACCAAAACACCTTTTCATATAAATGTACAGAAAACCATTTTGTGTTGAATCCTTTCATACTTTGCAAGTGTGACCTGTGTTGTACAGCATGTACCTATGTCTGAAAATATATAGCTCCATCTCCAATGTTCAGTGCTCCTTGTGGGGGGTTTTTGGTCAGGTATTTGGAAGCTTCAATGTCTCCTCTCAAGTCAGGCATTAATGAATTTTCCCACTCTTATCATTTCTGGTATTTTGCTTTCTTTTGGGAGTGAACTTTTGTTATTTGGGGTTGTCATAAAATCTTTATTTACAGTATAAAGGAAAAAAATTTGATATTGCATGAGTAAAGAGACCAGAGGTGATTGGTAGTGTTGATCGTTACTTGCTTCATAGAATATTGTGCAGATGAAGACAGAGTAAAATCTTTATATTGGCTACTTTTACCTCAATTTTTGACCAAGAATTGCCTCTTTTAGGGATGAGAGGTCTTTAGTCATTATCCTCCTACATAGTGGGGATTGCAGCTGCTTTGTGGAAAAGCCACTATATATTTGCCTTTGTGCACTCTTTGCTAAGGCTGCCAAAGTCATTTAATTTAAGGGAACTCAAGCTGAACTTAATTTGTCTCAGATTAAAGATCAGCACTTTATTTACTAACTCCAGAGAGCCATTGGTGCATCTCCTGCTTCAAAGCAAAATATGGTTTGGATGTTCCCTTGGAAGGTCATCAGATTGATTTGTAACTCTCTGGGCTGTCTTCATCACTGTTCCAATTCCCTAGTCTCTCTAAATATTCACCTGCAGCCAGGACATCCTTGGTGCATCAGAGGAGAGGGTGGGAGGAAGATGACTAAGCCACCTTTCCATTCCCCTGACCCGAAGGCAGACTAGGGGACACTTGTGCAGTCTGTTAAAAGCATAAATTCTGCATAAACAGATCCTATGGCTCTCTTCTAGCCTGTCCTGATCACCACCTTGTATGCCTTCCTACCTGGGGCCAGCAATGAGCATTTTCCCTCTATTGCCATTCAGCTAGCTGTTTTCCCACACAGCCCAACTATGGGCCTTTTAGTGAGGTGGGAAGCTTTGCATTGGCTCTCCACACCTGGATGAATTTCACCCTTAGTACTGTGTGCAGTATCTGTTTTTCTTCTGGGTGGATTAGTCACTGTACTATCAAAAACAGGATTAAATGTCACTTAATTTCTGGTTTTTGTTTTGCACATTTTTTTACAGAATTCAGTAGAAATATCTCAAGAACGTTGTTAAATTTATAAGTACCAAGGTTTCCCAAAGCACAAACTTTGGCATTAAATTTAATATTTTCTCTCAAAAGAAATAAACTGATTACTTTCTGCATTTTTAGTGGACTACTACACATTTTAATACCTCTTGTAATTTGAGGGCTAGCACAAAATCTAGGGTTGTTTCCACAGCCATGGTTTGCTTCAAATCTCAGTGTCATCCCAAATCTTCACCTTTTACATCAAGACTAAGCTTTTAGTTTCCTGATGTTTTACAAATATTTCTGGTTTCTCTCAGTAGTACAGCAGTGTGGTCTATACAGACTGCTGTATAGACCACAGCAGTCTGTATAGACCACATTGGCAAACTATACAGCTAGTTTGCCAATGTCTCCAAACAAAATAGCAAAAACACAGACATTTTATCACCATAATATGTCTTGCAGAGAACCCTGTATTCTGAATTTCTTTCCTAGCTATTTTAAGGAGTGTGCTAATCTGACATGGCCTAGCCCAACAGCTTAGAATGTAGGAACATAAGAATGGCCATACTGGGTCAGACCAAAGGTCCATCTAGCCCAGTATCCTGTCTGCTGACAGTGGCCAATGCCAGGTGTCCCAGAGGGAATGAACAGAACAGGTAATCATCAAGTGATCCATCCCGTTGCCTATTCCCAGCTTCTGGCAAACAGGCTTGGGACACCATTCCTGTCCATCCTGGCTAACAGCCATTGATGGACCTATCCTCCATTAACTTATCCATCCATTTTTTGAACCCTGTTATAGTCTTGGTCTTCACAAGATCCTCTGGCAAGGAGTTCCACAGGTTGACTGTGCGTTGTGAAAAAATACTTCCTTCTGTTTGTTTTAAATCTGCTGCCTATTAATTTCATTTGGTGACCCATAGTTCTTGTGTTATGAGGAGGAGTAAATAACACTTCCTTATTTACTTTCTCCACACCAGTCATGATTTTATAGACCTCTATCCTATCCCCCCTTAGTCATCTATTTTCCAAGCTGAAAAATCCCAGTCTTATTAATTTCTCCTCATAGGACAACCACTCCATACCCCTAATCATTTTTGTTGCCCTTTTTCTGAAACTTTTCAAATTCCAATATATCTCTTTTGTAGGGCTGTCACACGATTTTTTTTTAAAGTAATTACATACCATTTATTTAAATATTTTTCAATGTTTTCTATACTTTCAAATATATTGATTTCAATTAAAACACAGAATACAAAGTGTACAGTGCTCACTTTATATATTACAAATATTTGCACTATAAAAAGAGTATTTTTAATTCACCTTATACAAGTACTGTAGTGAAATCTTTATCATGAAAGTTGAACTTACAAATGTAGAATTATGTAAAAAAAAAAAACCTGCATACTAAAATAAAACAATGTAAAACTTTAGAGCCTACAAGTCCACTCAGTCCTACTTCAGTCAATTGCTCAGACAGATAAGTTTGGTTACAATTTGCGGGCGATAATGCTGCCCGCTTCTTGTTTACAATGTCACCTGAAAGTGAGAACAGGTGTTCGCATGGCACTGTTGTAGCTGGCATCGCAAGATATTTATGTGCCAGATGTGCTAAAGATTCATATATCCCTTCATGCTTCAACAACTATTCCAGAGGACATGCGTCCATGCTGATGACGGGTTCTGCTCAATAACCATCCAAAACAGTGTAGACTGAAGCAAGTTCATTTTCATCTTCTGAGTCGGATGCTACCAGCAGAAGGTTGGATTTTCTTTTTTGGTGGTTTGGCTTCTGTAGTTTCTGCCTTGGAGTGTTGCTCTTTTAAGACTTCTAAAAACATGCTGCACACCTGGTCCCACGCAGATTTTGGACGGCACTTCAGATTCTTAAACCTTGGGTCGAGTGCTGTTGCTATTTTTAGAAATCTCACATTGGTACCTTCTTTGCGTTTTGTCAAATCTGATGTGAAAGTGTTCTTAAAACGAACATGTGCTGAATCATCATCTGAGACTGCTATAACATTTAATATATGGCAGAATGAGGGTAAAACAGAACAGGAGACATACAATTTTCCCCCAAGGAGTTCAGTCACAAATTTAATTAACACTTTTTTTTTTTAAATGAGCATCATCAGCATGGAAGCATGTCCTCTGGAATGGTGGCTGAAGCATGAAGGGGCATACGAATGTTTAGCATATCTGGCATGTAAATACCTTGCAATGCTGGCTACATAAGTGCCATGTGAACACCTGTCCTTGCTTTCAGATGACACTGTAAATAAGAAACAAGCAGCATTATCTCCCCTATATGTAAACAAACTTGTTTGTCTTAGCGAGTGGCTGAACAAGAAGTAGGACTGGGTGGACTTGTAGGCTCTGAAGTTTTACATTGTTTTGTTTTGGAGTGCAGTTATGTAACAATCTACATTTTGTAAATTACTCTTTCACAAGAGTGCACTACAGTACTTGTATGAAGTGAATTGAGAAATACTATTTCTTTTTATCATTTTTACCGTGCAAGTATTTGTAATAAAAATAATATAAAGTGACCACTGTACACTCTATATTCTGTTTTAATAGAAATCAATATATTTGAAAATGTAGAAAAACATTCAAAAATATTTAATTGTTTAACAGTGCGATTAATCACGATTAATTTTTTTGAGTTAATCACGTGAGTTAACTGTGATTAATCAACAGCCCTACTTTTTTGAGATGGGGTGACCACATCTGCATGCAGTATTCAAGATGTGGGCATACCATGGATTTATATAGAGGCAATATGATATTTTCTATCTTATTATCTCTCCCTTTCTTAATGATTTCCAACATTCTGTTCGCTTTTTTGATTGCTGCTGCACATTGAGTGGATGTTTTCAGAGAACTATCCAGAATGACACCAGGATCTGTTTCCTGAGTGGTAACAGCTAGTTTAGATCCCGTTATTTTATATGTGTAGTTGGGGTTATGTTTTCCAATGTGCATTACTTTGCATTTTTCAACATTGAATTTCATCTGCCATTTTGTTGCCCAGTCACCCAGTTTTGAGAGATCCTTTTGTAGCTCTTCGCAGTCTGCCTGGGACTTAATACAAAACTAGTCTAGATAGTTATCTGCAAATTTTGCCACCTCACTGTTTAGCCCTTTCTCCAGATCATTTATGAATATGTTGAATAAGTCTGGGTCCAGTACAGACCCCTGGGGACACCACTATTTACCTATCTCCATTCTGAAAACCAACCATTTAATCCTACCCTTTGTTTCCTATCTTTTAATCAGTTACCAGTCCATGAGAGGACCTTCCCTCTTATCCAATGACAGCTTACCTTGCTTAAGAGCCTTTGGTGAGGGACCTTGTCAAAGGCTTTCTGAAAATCTAAGTACACTATATCCACTGGATCCCCCCTTGTCCACATGCTTGTTGACCCCCTCAAAGAATTCTAGTAGATTGGTGAGGCATGATTTCCCTTTACAAAAACCATGTTGACTCTTCCCCAACAAATTATGTTCATCTATGTGTCTGACAATTTTGTTCTTTACTATAGTTTTAGCCAGTTTGCCCGGTACTGAAGTCAGGCTTACGGGCCTGTAATTGCCGGGATCACCTCTGGAGCCCTTTTTAAAAATTGGCATCATATTAGCTTTCCTCCAGGCATTTGGTACAGAAGCTGATTTAAATGATAGGTTACAGACTACAGATGTTAGTTCTGCAATTTCACATTTGAGTTCCTTCAGAACTCTTGGGTGAATACCATCTGGTCCTGGCAAATTATTACTGTTTAGTTTATCAATTTGTTCCAAAACCTCCTCTAATGACATCTCAATCTGGGACAGTTCCTCAGATTTGTCACCTAAAAAGAATGGCTCAGGTTTGGGAATCTCCCTCACATCCTCAGTCATGAAGACCAATGCAAAGAATTCATTTAGTTTCTCCACAATGGCCTTATCGCCTTTGAGTGCTCCTCTAGCATCTCAATCATCCAGTGGCCCCACTGGTTGTTTAGCAGGCTTCCTGCTTCTGATGTACTTAATTTTTTTGCTATTACTTTGAGACTTATTGCATTTTCCAGCACTTCTCCCAATAGTAATGCAACAGAGTGGGCTAGCAGCATATACCACCTGCCAGACAGGGCCAAACAACCATCAAATGGGCTTTATGCATGCGTGTAACATCTGTATCTCCAGCAGCAGTGTCCATACCAGTGTACAAAAAGAGAGATTTTTTTTCTTGCCTATAATGCTAGTTTAGTAGTAGTTAGAATCAGGATGGGGAGCTCTCGTTGCACCATTCAAAGAGGAGAGGGAACTGTGGGGGAAAGGCTGTTGCCCAACCCCAGCAGAAGATGAGGAGCTGTGCCCCTAATCTTTGCTTCCCCTTTCTCTAACCCATTTTTGCTTCTCAAAATGGAAGCATGCACTGGTCTGAACAGATCCTCTGTATATCAATGTCCTTGATTAAATTAAGTTTATAGATATTATCGGCATTGCTAGTAATGATCCTACCAAGTTATGTAGTTTCAGATTTGAGGTCAGAGTGTGATGCTATAGCAGTCGACTAGGAAGATTCTGAACTTTAGAAAAGCAAACATGCTTTCTGCTTCCCCCGGTAGAGCCTATGCTGCCTCCACTATTGTAAAATTAGTAGGTCTAATATGCTGGTGATGTCCAGGCCAGTGGAGGATTCCACCATAAAGAACAAAAATGACAGCAAAGGAAGCCATTTTTGCTTTTATACTAATGATTCCTTTGTTCCATCCACAGTGTGTAAACCTGACTTGTTCAGTTTTAAATGAGATTGACTGTCCCCACAGAAATTTGTATCAAAATTAGTGTTATCCATAAGATCGACCTGCTGACTTTCTGCATGTGGAACTACAGAAGAGGGATTTATTTATTTTAAAGTGCCATTCTACTATTGCTGAGAGTGGGAATCTGTTTCTGTAATCTTTCTTCCAGTTCTACCCATTCTTCTGTTAATCTTATTTTGGTGTGATGTAAATGATATTTAGATTTAATACCATATTTTTGTACCAGATTGCAATCTTCCATTCTTCAGTCAAAAACATGTTTCACTAGAGAAGAGCTTGACTTAATGCCTTTCCCTCAGAGGAATTCTATTAATTGCCAAATTAGAAATAATGTGGACTACCTAATTGGAAAAGAGTTCATGTATTTATTACTTATAGTCCAGACCTGCATCTTTTACTGTGCTCATGTCCAGGATAGGGAGTTTGTCTTCATTTGTGTTTTCATACAGCACGTAGCATTATGTATCCTTGACCCTGACTGCAAAATATTAAATAACAAAACACCTGTTGGGCACTTCAGATTGTACCATCAAATCCACTTTCAGGCTATCTATAGGAGGTAGTATACCCAGAGCCTATAATTAACTTGAGAAGGTTTGGAAACATCTGTCCTGGATGGCAGGCCAAGTAGTTTTGCATAGTTGATGTTAGGGTTGTCACTTAGTATTAAAAGCTGTGATTCAGTTTTACATGTGCTCACCTTATGTTGTTTGCTTTGCTTGAATTGATTTTTTTTTTCTGGTTTGATTCTGAATGTACTATGTCATGTAATGTGACTGTTTTGATTCATGGGAGCAATGATCATAAAATTCAACCTTTCTCTTCTAACCTGGGACCTCATCCAAACCCTACTGAGGTCAGTGAGAATATTTCCATTGATTTTCAGTGTGCTTTGGATTAGACCCCCAGTATGTATATATTCTCAAGTCTGTATCTATTTCTTCTTGAGTTGAATTAAGAATCTCATTCATAGATTAAGGGACAAACTGTCTCCTTTTTCTCCTAGATAAACCCAGACTTCAGTAATTGTTCTAACACTAATTAGCATCTCCATTTTTTGCATTTTAGCTATGTAGTTGGTTATCTGGCTTTGATTTTAATGATGTAGGATGGAAATTCTAATGTGAGAGAGGATCCATTGTGTATACTATTTACATACAAATATGACCGTTTATTTAAAAATAAATAAATCTTATACGATTTATATGCGTATGCTGCTATTCCAATCTTGTCAAGTTCAGTTATTTTAACTAGATGTTGCAGTTCTTTGGCCAGTACAGAACATTCTATTAAAAACGATAGGGTTACTAAAGCCTGTAGGAGAGTTTGCTTCCAAACATGTATGATTGTTTTAAATACTAATGTTAACACTTGGTTCCATAGAAGTATCCACCTAAAAATTGGTGAACAAGGCACAAAAAACACACTGATCCACACCCAGAATTCATAGAGCAGCTATATTGTAATGCTCTTCTAACCCATATTATTCACTGAAATTGATTGTAATGCAGCAGTAAGAGGTGCCCTTTCTACACTATAGGGCAGTGGTTCTCAAACTTTCCAGACTTGTGTATCCCTGAGCCCTACCACATGGGACTGAAGCATGTAACTTAGATTCACAGGGCCACATGGGGCTCCGGGATAGCGGTGGCCAGGGGCACCAAAATACAAGTTCACTTAGGGTGCCATTTTCCCTAAGGCTGGCCCTAAAAATCCCACATTCTTTCATTCAAAGTAGGGTCCTGGAAACATTTTTGAGGGAAAAGTGGTTTTTCAAAAAAATTAAAAAATTCTAATAATGGCAGGGCTGTAAGCAAAAGGCACACGGGGTCTGTTTCTCCTCACTTATGCCAGTCTTGCACTCCATTAATTCAGCTATATTATTCCTCACTTAATTCTCCTCTCAAATCAGTGTAAGCCCAGGTGTCTAAATTAGGAGGTGATGGAAGCACTAAACTTGTATCCTGCACCTACTTCGCTTTCTGAATGTAATTTACATGACAAAGGGGATGGAGTAGTAGGAGAAACAGGAAGATGTAGGGTAAAGTGTGGCAGGAAAGGAGTGCTGTTTAATCTGTGCTTTTTCTGTTATCCTCTTAAATGGTTTCCTGTTAGTATCTTCTCTGCCCATCAGCCAGTATAGTCATTTCTCATATTCACTTGATGAGTTGCCATTTGTCCCCATTTTTGACCAATTTACACCTAACACTTAACTTACATAACTGTTAATGATGAATTTGGTTTAGAGATTTTAATGGGAATTGCATCTGCTTACACTGGGACTGACTTTGGCCCAGGGAAGATGGACTAGGAAAACTATTCTTATTTCTATCTGAAATTGTTTCTTGTTTTTAAATAAGTGGGAGATCTTCTGAATTGTGCCTATGAAATACAAATTTAGAACCATTTTTGTGTGTGTTTGTGCATATGTACTGGGAGAGCAGGGGATGTTCAGGCAATATTATGCATAACTATTACATTCCCTTTCTTCCTGTATCTCATTCTAACTCCTTGCTGAAGCACAAACCAGAGTTCTGTCTTCTAGGAATTTTTGAAAAAAACATTACCTAGAGTTAAACTTCAGGGTTATTATGTGTAAAATCCTGATATATGGATGTTGTTAATGCCAGTCAAGTTCAAAGATACACTTTTAGTAATGCATATTTAATGCACAAAACACATTGTAAATAGTATGTGGAACACTCTGAATAAGTTTTAAACAAAAGCCATTAAACAGTAAATCTACTGGTGTTCCTTATACAGACTTGTCCCCTTTTTCTTTCTGTTACAAACATTTAAATATAAGGTTTCAGCATAACATTTTCTATACTTCAGCATACACATCAAAACGCATTCCCCTCTGATCTTCTGAGTTGATTTGTCTTCATAATGTGTCCACGGTATGTGTCATTTCTCAAACTGTGAAGAGTCCAAGTGACAGCATCTCTGTCCTTTAAAACATTTCAGAACCCGGTCAGCAAACAAATAGTCTAGGGACAATCTCCACTTCTAGCAGCATTTTAGCCCTTAGGTGAATAGCTGACTGGTCCTCAGTTGCTGATGGAAACAAAAGCCTGTAGCCCACATTCAAAGTAGCACAGGCACTGGGATCAGCATATAAAATATACATTTCCTGGATCTCTATAAGGGCCTTACACTATAGGGCACCATTTTCTCCCCAGAAGCTCAGCTAAGTTAGGCAAGAATTCACAAATACATACCTCACTAAGTACTGCCCCACTTTCTCTTTCAGTGACACAGAATCCTAGTTTAAGCAGTTAGCTGGTAGCTAAATCTAAGTGCCACAGAGGTGACAAATGTTTTCATTAGCTCTCACTTTAGGTCCATGAAACACATGTTACTAGACCAAACATCATAATGGAGGACTTCCCTAGTAAATAAAGCTGGACTAGCATTCACCTGCATACAAAGTGTGGGAATCAGCCCTCACTGCAGACACACCTTGCCCTTGGTTCTACATCGATCAGCAGCTGCTTTAAACTCCTCTATTTATACATCTTCCCCAACCCTTGTGCTCCCTGACTGGCTCAGCTCTGAGTGACTAGGGTGTGACCTGCCAGGTTCATTGCTCATGACAAAAACTTCCTGTACAGCCACTGAATGTATCTGGTAATGGTCTGTTCTGAAACTGTTCCTCTGCCTTGTTCTCTGCATATGTGCAAAGACAGAGTATCCAACTAAGATGCATGTCTCATCCCCACCACTTCTCTTCCCCTTCCCTGGAGAAACAGTCAAATGCCTCATTGCAGAGAATGTGTGTAACTAACTGATGAGGTGTATATTCCTCACAGGCTCTGAATGGGTTAATGTGGGCCTGAGGAGCCAATTAGGGTAGCTGGCTGCACCTGGAGGGAGAGACAGGCTCAACTGAACAAGAAACCCAGCTGTGCAGGAGTAGGCTAGATTATAAAGCCAAGAAGTTTACAGCAGAAAGATTCTGTAATCTCTCTCTGGAAGCAGGGGGCAATGGGGAAGAGGCTAAACACTGAGCTTCTAATCCTGGAAGGAGAGTCAACCCAAGAGGAGTTGTGGGGAAAGAGAGTCTGAGAAGGCTGTGCAGGAAGAAGCCCAGGGAAACAGCAGCATGAGGGTAGGACTGTGTGGATTTTGGCTTCTTGTGATAGAGTCCCTTGCCTGGAATCCAGCGTAGAGGGTAGGCCTGGGTTCCCTACCAGCCACTGGGAAGTGGCACAGGAGCACTGAAGATGCAAACTGGACAGCTAGTCTGGAGAGACTTCGTTACCCCAGAAGGGGACAGCTATATGATGACCTGGCTCAAGGGCTCAGTCATGAAGAGAGAGACGGGTCACCGCTTGAGTAACTGACAGAAGAGGGTGCTAGATTGGGTGAGAGCTGTTCCCCAAGAGGTGCCACCTTTGGTGAGTGAGCCCTGTCAGTTTCACATTGTTTGTTTTTGCAGGGACCTGGAGAATGGTGCTGTAGTTCTCCAGGCATAGTATGGCAACACCCGCTGTGTTTCTAACATATGTATCACTTTAAATCATCCTTTCTCTCTGTCTGTATGGTAGTGATAAACTACATGATATAAACTATTATAGGAGAGAAGAATATTCCAGCAGCTAAATTAGAAAACTGGTGAAAAATCAATGTTTTTCTATTTGTAGAGTGTTTAAAGTTCATTAAGCTAATGGAATCTTAACTGTCAATCACAACAGGCATTATTACCTCCTGAGAACAGTCACATGGAACATTATATTTAGAGATTAGAAAGAGAGACCAAGGTCTACCTTTCCTTTGAAATTCAGTGGGACATGCCAGTTAAACTAATAATCGTTCTTAAATAGCACAAGTAGATAGGGACCTCTAATCCACAGAGGCCCTTTCTTGTGCACTGCACCATTTCCGAGATGGCCTATTATACTGTAAGTGCCTCTCAAACTTTTCTTTTGCTATCTTGGTGGAAAGGAATGAGCCTTAATCAATTCCCCAAAATGACTGTGACTCACCATTTGAGACAGTCTTTAAAACAGAAGATAGCAGTAGAAGGGGAATGAAACGTGTATGTTCTTTTCATTTTTCAGCTGAGCCTTCTTCATACTGAGCTTGTGTCAGCTGTTCATTATCTTTACCTTGATTTCAAGTGGTTTTCACTCAGGTACGTGTGGCAACTACATTAGTATCTGAGACAAAATATTGCTTTTATAATAGGTAGCAACAGTAAATTGTTAGCCTGCATTATGAAACATAATTATGTTTTTGAAAGATAATTTTCATCCATATTCATAAGTGTCTTTTATGAGGCTCTGGGCATAAACTGATCACAACCTGGAGTCAGCAAGAAATTGCCTCCAAGGGGTACTGTGCAATTAGGAGCGCTAGCTTCCTGTGAAGCACCAAGCATTAGTCTGTCTTGGGGAAACTAGTCTGTTCCAATAAGATATTACTGTTTGGGGGCCAAATCTTGATCTTTGTCATATCAGTATCAATCTGCATTAACCTACTAACTTCAGTGGCAATAGCGTGATTAAAATCCATTGGAATTGTTCCAGACTGAGGCAATGTGTAACTGTTGGTGGGGGGGAGGGGGCACACGACCACCCCACATTTTGCCTCTGGATCTAGAACATAAGTTTTCAAACTGGGGCATGCCCTCTAATCTTGGGGGGGAGGGCAGAAGAATGCCGGCTGGCGATGCCACCTTCACCCCCTGACTCCCCTTAGAAGCTGTTGCTAAATGGAAGGCAGTGCAGTGTGAGGGGAGCTGTTTTTCCCCTGGGCAGAGCCCCTGCTACAGGAGTGGGTGAGCAGCCTCTTCTCTGGGAATAGGCATGGGGCATTCGCCCCAGGGTAGGTCGCATAGCAGGCAGCGGGAAGCACTGGGACTCCAGCAGCAGGGAAGGAGAAGCAGTCCCATGTAAGCGGGGGAGTGATGGGACTTGATCCATAGCCAGCCACCCTGCTGCTTCCTCCCTCCCTGTGTTGTATGGACACAAGGTGAGTGCCACCACCAGGGGGAGCCGCTGCCACTTCACTGCTGGCCATCCTGGTGAAAGACTGTCCGAGGCGTTGCCCACTCCCACTGCCCAGTGGGGAAGAGTCTGCAATGGCCCTTCTGGATGGGTCCCCTCAGAATATTTAGCTGTTGCTAAGTGGATGGCAGAAATCTTGAGGTTCCAGATTTACATTAACATAACAAATAAGAATTTGATTTAGCTCCATTTGGGGAAGGGCGTTGCTATGGCCAGCATACACTGTAGAAGACTCACTATCTTCAACTAGTGTTTTGTTTACATAGATCTTAGGAGCCCTAGTTATAGACCAGGACCCCACTGTGCTGGATGCTGTGCAAACACAGAACAAAGACAGTCCCTGCCCCAAAGAGCTTACAGTCTAAGTATAAAAGAAGAAAACCAATGAATACAGGCAGACAGAAGGGACACTACAAGGAAAAAATGAGGCAATATTGGCATCGGAGTGAAAGTTTTGGGGAGTGAAGGTTAATGAGTGAATTGCAGAAGTTTTATGGGGAACTCCCCCCCCCCCCCCCCCAAACTATGAGAGGCAGCATGGGAGAAGGCACAGAAGTGTTTGAAAATTTAACACATGGACTGTAATACTTCAGTTTAATCCAGGTTATTGGGCTAAGTGCAGAGGTTTAGTGGCCTGTGATATGTATATGGTCAGACTAGATGATCTGGTGGTCCCTTCTGGCCTCAAACTGTATGGTTTTAGAGTCAATTCATGGCAGCCACAAACTGCAACTGCAGTACCACATTGTGCCCACTGGTTTAAAGTACTATTAGAAATAGTGCTGTGTGTAGGGTTGCCAACTTTCTAATCACACAAAACCGAACACCCTAGCCCCGCCCCCCGCTCACCCTCCCTCGGTGGCTCGCTCTCCCTCACTTTCACTGGGCTGGGGCAGGGGATTAGGGTGCAGGAGGGGGTGAGGGCTCTAACTGGGGGGAGGGTGTTCAGGGTGTGGGAGGGGGCTCCAGGCTGGGGTAGGGAGTTGGGGTGCGGGTGGGGCTATGGGTTTGAGATGGGGTTGGGGTACAGGAGGGGGTGCAAGCTCTGGGGTGGGGCTGGGGATGAGGGGATTGGGTTGCAGGAGGGGGCTTTGGTTTGGGGCGGGCTCAGGGCTGGGGCAGGGGATTGGGGCTCGGGGTTGGGGTGTGGGCTTACCTCGGTCGGCTGCCAGTCAGCAGCACAGTGGAGTTTAAGGCAGGCTCATTGCCTCTCCTGGCACCATGTTGCACCCTGGAAACGGCTAGCAGGTCCATTCCATTCGGACATCAGGAATGGTAAGATACATAAGCCAGTAAGTGAACACTTCAACCTCTCTGGTCATTCTACTACAGATTTAAAAGTCACTATCATTGAACAAAAAAACTTCAGAAACAGACTTCAAAGAGAAACAGCAGAACTAAAATTAATTTGCAAATTTAACACCATTAATCTGGGCTTGAATAGGGACTGGGAGTGGCTGGCTCATTACAGAAGCAGCTTTTCCTCTCCTGGAATTGACACCTCCTCATCTATTATTGGGAGTGGACTACATCCACCCTGATTGAATTGGCCCTGTCAGCACTGGTTCTCCGCTTGTGAGGTAACTCCCTGCTCTCCATGTGTCAGTATATAATGCCTGCATCTGTAACTTTCACTCTATGCATCTGAAGAAGTGAGGTTTTTACCCACGAAAGCTTATGCCCAAATAAATCTGTTAGTCTTTAAGGTGCCACCAGACTCCTTGTTGAGTTTGATAAGTGGGAGTACCTTGTGGATATGGCTGATGATTGAAATAGTTACATCTTCAGACAGGCAGTCTTGCCAGAATTTATTAATTGCTTCTACCAGCTCTTCTCTATTGAAGCAACTTGCCTCTAGTTGAATGTAATGCTTCATTGAATTCCAAGCCAAGGCCACAGAATTCAAATCTGGGAACATGCAGCAAGACTATTATTGTAGTATACATCCAGCAGAAGCATATTGAAACGGCTCTCACCTAATGGATGCTCCTTAGAAAACGATAATGTTTTTCTGTAAATGGCAAAACGGTGTCTTCAAAGGCTCATTACTTTGGAAGGGAAAGAGGGAGTGAGTTCTGACTATTTTTATTCCATCAGACTTTGGAGAATACTATGGCATCTGCAGAAGCTTTGATCGTTACTTGTGGAAAGAAATATTGCTGTTTGCAAAAATTGGACTGGGTGTAAACTTACTCCACTAACCTGCTACGCTAGGATGTTTTGTTTTGTTTTTCTTGGCACAAGTGACTTACCACCCTCAGCCTTATAAGTGAGAAAGGAATGAGTTGGCACATAAGCTCTTGATATTATGAATGTTAATAGAATTTTCTTATGACCTTGCTGTTAAGTAGTTGCTTACATTTATGGGCACCAGCAATAATAGGATACCTTCAGCTTATATAGCACTTTCCACTAGAGTATGTGAAAGGACTTCATTCTAATGAAAGAATTAAGCCTCACAACACAGATATAAATTCCACCCCTCCTCTCCTTTGCAGATGGGGAAACTGCGATACAAAGATGAGGACAAACACATTTACACATGGGTGCCTAAAATTAGGCACTTTTTAAGGGACTTCTTTTTGGAAGTGCTAAACTCAATGTCAACTGAAGACTAATGCTTAGCACCACTAAAAATTGCACCCTACAACTGTTAGGTTACCTAAATAAGTACAATGGGATCTGTGGGGGTGCAGTGCTGCTAAAAATCAGGCCACTTATTTAGATAAATATGGTTTTTAGGTGTCTACCGTTGGGCACACAAATTTTAAAACGTTGACCTAGGTGAATAGCTAGGTCAACACAAATTCCACGGTAGAACCAGGAACAGAACCCAGATATCATGAGTCCCTGTCCTGAGTTTTAGCCATAAATCATCAGACACTGTACATTGTGGACTGGACGGCCCATGGGATTGGTACTTGCGTGCAAAGCCTCTGCCTGCTACTGCATTTTCTTAATTTCCTGTTGCTTCTTCTGTCATTGACTTACTGGGAAAATGTCTTTAAATGTGTGCGTATACATACAGTACGTTCAATGTTTTTGTACAACACTGGATTTGGGAAATGTAACTTTTGAAGGTTCATTTGATATTCAAAGTAAAGTAAAGGCTGATACAGTGCAAAACTATGGAAATCAAGTCTGAGAGTACACCAGGCAATCAGAGTTGCTGTGTGAGAAAACATGAAAATATTACCCATTAAACCCTGCACTGCTTTTCAGAAAGCAAGTCTGTAATTATTTTAACCTCATTCCTATCCCAACCTTCTGTCCCTTGGATATATGGGTGGGGGGTAGGGACTGAGAGGAAGAAAGGAGTTGACATCACATTATTAACAGAAATGGCACATTTTCCACTCATTCCACTCAGCTTTCATGGTTCAGAATTATTTCTGTTCTTCTACTGGTCTGTGGATGTAGTTTCATTGACATGATCTCCCTGATTTTGAAATTCATAAACTGCAACTCTTGGAAAGGATCAAGGAGATCAGAGAACTGAAATGTCACTTATCAAAGTTAATTAAACAGGGAAAGGCCCTTAAATAGTATCCTGAGTGAGCCATTTTTTAATAAGGTAGTTACCATATCACTGACTCAATTCCCAAGCCCAAAATTGATATAACCCTGCCTCTAGGGCAGGAATGGGCAAACCTTTTGGCCCGAGGGCCACATCTGGGTATGGAAATTTTATGGTGGGCCATGAATGCTCACAAAATTGGGGGTAGGGGTGTGGGAGGGGGTGAGGGCTCCAGCTGGGGTGCAGGCTCTGGGATGGGGCCAGAAATGAGTTCAGGGTGTGGGAGGGGCTCTGGGTTGGGGCAGGGTGTTGGAGTGCAGGGGAGGAGGTGAGTTCTCAGGCTGGGGGTGCGGGCTCTGGGGTGGGGCTAGGGATTGGGGGTGCAGGAGGGTGCTCCGGGCTAGGACTGAGGGGTTTTGAGGGCGGGAGGAGGATCAGGGCTGGGGCAGAGGGTTGGAACATGGGAGGGGTGCAGACTCCAGGCAGCGCTTACCTCAAGCAGCGCCTGGATGCAGCAGCATGTCCCCCCTCCAGCTCCTATGTGGAGGCACAGCCAGGCGGCTCTGCGTGCTGCCCCATCCACAGGTGCCGCCCCTGCAGCTCCCATTGGCTGCAGTTCCCAGCCAATGAGAGCTGCAGGGGCCGCGCTTGGGATGGGGGCAGCGTGCGGAGCCCTCTGCCTGCCCCTATGCATATGAGCCGAAGGGGGAACGTGCTGCTGCTTCTGAGAGCCATGCAGAGCAATGGCAGGCACGAAGCGGGGCAAACCCACAGCCTTGCTCCCCAGCTGGAGTGCCGGAGCGGGAGCTAGAAACTTAGGACCTCTGGATCATAGATTCCAAAGCCAGAAGGGACCTGTGATCATCTAGTCTGACCTCCTGCATAACACAGGCCATAGAATTTGCCAAAGTAATTACTAGAGCATATGTTTTGATGTAAAAATGGTGAATTCTCCCTCACAGACAATGGCCCTCGGTAAATAGTTCCAATGGTTAATTACCCTCACTTTTTTTTTTTAAGCCTTATTTCCAGTCTGAATTTGTTTAACTTCAACTTCCAGCCATTGGACTGTGTAATACTCTTGTCTGCTAGATTGAAGAGCCTATTATCAAATATTTGTTTTCCATGCAGAAATTTCTAGACTGTAATCAAGCAACCCCTTGACCTTCTCTTTGCCAAGCTAAATTGATTGGAGTCTGTCACAATAAGGCATGTTTTCTGATCCTTTTTTCATTTTCATGGCCCCTTTAACAATATTCTTCTAGAATTATGGACACCAGAATTTAATGCAATATCCGTCAGTGGACGCACCAGTACCAAATATAAAGTAACTTCTCTACTCTTGAGGCATCCAAGGAATGCACTAGCCCTCTTGGCCACAGCATCACACTGGAAGCTCATGTTAGAGAGACTACTGTCTCTAAATTTTTGAGTGTTTGCTTCCTAGGATGGAGTTCCCCATCACGTAAGTATGGCTTATATTCTTTGTTCCAAGATGTATGTTTAGCCATCTTAAAATGCATATTGTTTGCTTGTGCCCTGCTTAACAATAATCCATATCATTCTATCAATGATCTGTCCTCTTCATTATTTAACCATACTCTCAAATTTGGGGTCATCTGCAAATTTTGTCTGTTTTCTTCCAGATCCATTGATTTAAAAACATTACATAGTATAGAGCCAAGACTGATTCCTGGGGCCCCCAATAGAAACACACCCACTTGATGATGATTCCCTGTTCATTTTAAGACCTGTTAGCCACTATTTAATGTGTGCCATATTTATTTTTTTTCTATTATTTTTAACCAAAATGTCATGCAGTACCAAGTGATATGCCTTACCTAAGTCTCTATTACATCAACACAATTACCTTTATCAACCAAACTTGTAATCACCCATTAAGATCCCTTTTCATGAGAGCTGCTTCTGCCTGAGCTAAAAGATCCAGCACTCTCAGCCAAGGATGGAGCAGACTCATCAATCTCTCATTGGCCGAATTGCCACTAGAGGGGACAGAGCACAACACCAAACAGGCATAGCTTACATTGAGTTTTATTCGTCTAGTATCGAGTTAATACCAAATTAGCAATGAGCACGCTCAAGTCATTATTATACTGAAATGTGTTTGCTATCTTGTCAACTCTTCACTCAAAAATTAATCTTTACAAAAATCAATCTTCTTGTTTTGACGTCAATATATTTTAAAATGTTTTGATGATCTAACAGCAATCTGTACCCTATTACAAACAATAAATAGGGAAAGAAAAACATCTGCTAGACAAAAAAGCAGAACATTGATTAGTCAACCTTGCTTGTGCTGGCTCAAAGAGGACAAGTGTACAGGGATTAGTGGGGGTAAAATATATTACACAATTCATCATTTTTAATTATAGACTTCAATTATGTGGAGAATAATGATTTGCATTGCATCCTTCAGTAACTGCAAAATGAACGAGAACAACAGTTAAGGAAATTATTAATCTGACCATGAAGCAAGCAAGTTCTAGCACTGCCTACTTCATTACAAAGCAAAAACAAAACAAAGCTTGAACTAGTGGAGTGATGTACTGTACTAAATGTACCATGTTACTAATCAGTATGGATTATGGGGTGAGGTAACTGCATATAAAACCTTTCACTTCTAGGGTTACTATTTCAAAATGCAGCTCACATCAACTGTGACTGAATTGCTGCTATCTGACTATTTTCCCGTGGTTTTGGTGGGCTGCTCTTTGAAGTGTAATAGACTCAAGCTTTGTCTACTTAGGAAATTGAATCAGTTTATAAACTTTACTAAGCTAGCGAACAGGGCCGGCTCCAGGCACCAGCGCAGCAAGCAGGTGCCTGGGGCGGCCAACGGGAAGGGGCGGCACGTGCAGGTCTTCAGCGGCAGGTCCCTCAGTCCCTCTCAAAAATGCTGGAGCCAGCCCTGCTAGTGAAAGTGGAGTCCTTAATGCACATAAATTAATCTTAAACTGGAATAGGAGTGTCCATGCAAAGGGGCTGCACCAATTTAATTAAATCAGTTTATAAACCAATTTAGTTAAATCAGTACAATTTTCTCATGTAGACAAGGCCTCAGTTCTATTCCTGATGGACAGATGTTGATATCACAAAGCAAACATCGTGCTTAGCACTAACTGGTGTTGCTATAGGACTGACCTACCTCGAGCACCCTCCTGCAGCACACTCTGGGTATGCCAGGTGCACCTGCCTCAGTTTCCTTCCTTCAGAATCTCCAGTAACTTCCCACAAAATTTCATGCCTCAACATTACCTTTCCTTGGGGGCAGTTTATCATCAAAACAAACCATGCAAATCTGTCTCTAACAAAATTTACCAACATAATCCATTTTTTCCCCAGTATACATAGTCCTTACAATCCCATGACATGATGTCCCACATACCGCACACCAGTATCATTTGCCACACCTAGATTCCTAGTCATCCTCTTCTGTCCCCACAGGATCCACCCAGCCTGAGTATAACCTCACTCTTCCCAACGGGAACCCTCACAGCCTCTCTGTGGGGAGATCTTCCTCACCATGGAAGCATCCCTCGCTCCCCCTGCCCTCTCCTCTCCTGGATCCAGCTCTCTAGCACAGAGATGTCAATGGATAAGCCCCTCTGCTGCTTTCTGGCCTTCAGCCTTCTCCAGCTCTCTGGACGTGGTTCTCTGGCTTGGGGAAGTCAACCTGCCAACCTCTCCTTAACTTCAGACTTCCCCCAGGACCCATATGGTCTCCTAGCTCCAGTAGTTCTCATCTACCCCTTTTCTTGACATCTCATGAATCGGAGCTATCTGTGAGACTCTCCCTCTTAGGTTCTCTGATTCTTTATAGCCCCAGGCACTGCCACAGGGCAAATGGGAGCACCTGTTCTGGCACAGTGGATATACATCACTTACAGTGGCCAGCTGCCCTGTGATAGGCATCCTTATGGAAAATCTGAGCCCAGTTAGAGGCAGGGAAACCGAACTATCCCCTGGTGCTCCTCACTCCTATTGCCTATGCTGTGCCTGGTAGAGAGGTAAACTGAAGATTTTGTCTTCTGTGTGATCAAGCCTGTATCTTTCAAAGGCTTTACATTCACTTAACTGTTATAATGTGGGCATGTGTACACATGTGCCTAAATATGTGTACATTCAATAGGTGAATATGGCACCTAGGTGGGTATGAGGGGTGGTTAGGAATGGAGATGGCAGCAGGGACAGCCTCTAGCCCTGTTTTGACATGTTACCATGGGCCCTTTAAATCCTGGCAATTGCCTTGTTTGAATGCATTCTGTCAGCTTTGTTGTGGTACAATTCTTTCTCTGTCCCTAATGAGGTGCATTCTCCGTGCAGAAGGGGGAGTTCATCTGACCTTGAGGAGAATGTTCCTTGTCGTCCTGGGACTAGCGGAGGGCCCAGTGCAAGTCAAGGGAATCTGTGTCTAGGGAGTGCCTAGAAGGGAAAGGGCAGAGGATGGTGAAGGAAGCACATGCCCTACCCCGGGCTCTATGGGAAATGTGCCCCAAAGTTAAACAAGCCTTCTCTGTATCTCTCAGCATGGTGGAATGCATTCTTAAGGAGAGACAGCAGAGGCCTTTCGGTCAGCCTGGCTCCAAGGAAGCACAATGCATGGGAACTGGGCAGGGGAGGGGGGATGAGCATTGTGCAAAACACAGTGTGAGCTAGTGAAGTGGTACATGGCTTCTTTGTGTATTGCCTACTGCCCCTAAGCAGATAGCATGTTAAGAATCATGGAGCCTCTGTAGGTCAGCTAGTTGTGTCTGACCTTGGCTTTTCCTTGAGTTAAAGAGGACACTTCTCCTGCCCAAAACTTCCTGTTTGAGTCCCTCAAGTTTACATGTCCCCCTACCATCATCTGGTTTCTTTGTTCTGCTTCTGGGAATTTTCCCTCAGAAGTTGGAGGGACTAGCGTCTCCCATCTTCAGCCAACCCATTGTCCCAAGATTCTGCCACCTGCATAAGCAACCAGTAAGATTTAGTGACTGTCTTCCCTGGTTCCACATACAGGTATTCCATGACGCAGCAATTTAATAGCTTCATAACATCCATCTGAATTCATAAATTGTACATCAATTCCCCAAATCATCACACACATCAAATGAACAAGATACATGTTAGTCTATTGATAGAGCAGATGTCTTGGAAACCCTGACCTAATTCAATTTATTTTTACAGAGCAGCTTTCCCACAAAGTATCTCAGTGCTTTAAAGTGAGAGAAAATAAGAAATCTGCTGGTTAGTGAAAGTACTCTTTGAATAATACAATGCTTTCAATGCACTGCATTTCATTACTTTAAATTGTGGCCTATTAGGTACAGATATGGGCAGAAATGTATACTACTCTGCATAGAAAAGAATGCAGAAATACCACATAAATTTATTTTGTAAACATAATAAATATAAATCTTCTAAAGTTTTTTCTTTAAAAAAAAAAAAAAGCAAAGGTGGGAAACATTAAAATACTGGAGTTGTGTATCACATGACATGACAACACGTGAAAGATATTCAGTGGGCAAAAGAGAAACTTAACCACTTTATTTACTATGTCCTGTAGCACATTGGTTCTCAAAGCCGGTCTGCTGCTTGTTCAGGGAAAGCCCCTGGTGGGCCGCCGGTTTGTTTACCTGCCGCGTCCGCAGGTTCGGGCGATTGCGGCTCCCACTGACCAGTTTGCCGCTCCAGCCAATGGGGGCTGCAGGAAGCCGCGCGGGCCGAGGGATATGCTGGTTGCCCTTCTTTTTTTTTTTTTTTGCTACCTATGTGCTTCTGCTCTGGAGCCTATGGATTATTCTCCTGACCAAAGGCTTTTGCTGATGGTATCACCTTAGGAAGAATGTCTACTGAAGTGTGATATAAGAATGTTCCAACTGGGAGCTGTAGAACCTTGAAAGATATCCCCATAGCATTTTTGAGGTAGCATCAATGGATGGAAAGTCTGTGCATTATTAATCCTGAGTGTCTAACTACTCCCACGTTGAATTTGGAAGCCAAACCAAGAGGCAGTGAAGCATTAACCTCTCAGAATGGCCAAGGCCCATAATGACACTAAACAATTGATAGCATCCAGTGGTAAAAAGAACAAAAGAAAAGGCAAAAAACAGCCTGACTGTCATTTTACACTTACAGTTTGATTTGACTTAGTATGGGGTTTTGCTATGACCCACTGACTAGTTCTCTGCATACTTAAATGTACTTGAATTTTTTGTTTAAGAGTGCATTGGACACAGAACTGGTGTCAAATTTGGCTTCATTATACCTAACTGGCAAAGTGTCCCTCCTTCTTTTTTTTTTTAAACTTCCCTTAGGGGTGGGTGGGGTGCAACCCTTTTAGTCTTAGCCAGAAGCAACAGAAGGAGCCAGATTCTGATCCCCACTTTGGCTTCTTTGCACCAGTGACTTATTTTGTCACCTTATCGCTCCATTATCTGGTATTTATAGTAGTAATTAAGGAGGGAAGTAGTCTAACTTGACTACCCTGAAAACCTACAACTAACACTGTAGAGAGATTAGGGAAAAAACCCATAGCCCTGGGAACCATATACAAATAAAATAGGGGTTTTTGGTGGTAGCAGAAATCATTAAATTGTCTCTCTGAAAGTCAAACCCAATTTCCCTTGTGTTAGTCAACTTAGGGATCTTTGGGAGCTGGCTGTGACACGTAGGGCAGGTTAAGTAAAAACTGTGGATAAAATAAGAGCATTGCATGTGACCTGTATACATTGCAAAACAAACAGAGCTGAAGTGCTTCCAGAATCTACAACTTAGCCTCTCAAAAATAAAAGTAGCCAATGATGTGAGCTAACCCCATCTTCATGAGTTTCCATATGATAAAAATAATTACTTACTCTGTTTGCTGAGTCCCCTGGCAGCCATGAGTTCAGGCTATTATCATACTTTCTTTCATGTAACACCACTCTTCAGTGTCTATCATGTACATCAACAGTGGCCTGATGGTATAGATTATTGATAGTTGGATGAATTGCTATTATTTATGGTGCATATTGCACCATAGGTGGGTATCTTGTTTTACACACAACTGAGAAAATAAATTCCCTGTAGCCTGGCACCTGCAATGTATAGTCTATTTTAAATTAAGGAGAAATTGTAACAGCCCTTAAAGACGCGAGAGAAAAGAAAACTAGGGGAAATAGAAAACTACTCTTGGCACAGTGATATTGACAAGAAATTCAGGTCATTGATATTATTGCTGTGTATGATTTAATGCAGTTTTGACTAGTGGAGACATTCTAAATTTGATTGGGTATGATTGTCTATGAAAAAAACAGTGCATGACGAAGTCCAGAAAATAGTAAAATACTGACTTTCAGCTACTACTGAAACCAGAAGCACAATTCTCCTTGAACTTGATGTAGCTTCTACGCCAATACATTTTGGCATTGTAACGGAGGCTGGCAATGTGGCAGGAGGATGTGCTTGTTCTCTATGAATACACTGTATTTACAGATTCACGAGCTGTGATGAACTCCATTCAGCAAACAGCTGAACCTTCCTGGGCTTTTTTAATTGGCAGCTCAAGCATAACAAATGAAACAAGTTATATATAGAGCTATGAATAATTCTGGATTATGAAAGAACATGCTGTACAAGACGCACACAAAAATGCAATAAATATTTGCAAAGCTTCTCTCCACCTGAGTATTGTTTCCCTTGTGACACGGGACTGTTGTTCACTTTTATAGGGTTGATAAGTTGATGTGCAGCAGTTTAGAGGGTTTTTTGTTTTGTTTTTAAAGTTTATTGCTATTGAGAAACATTGAACAAAGTGATGAATATTTCAGCTATCTAGGGCACAGCACTTTTTAGATTTTCCCTTTTCTCCTTTATTTTTTTCCTCTCATTCATTCTTTGGAGTACAGAGACAGAAGATCATACATTGTGGTAGGGGAAAAAAGTAGTATTAGCCAGACCACAAATTGGGTAAGTTTGCCAAAAAGGTTTTATTTCTCCACTTGATAGAAAGGAAACACAAAATGGGTGTTTTGTATCACCTGATTCATCATTTGGAATTAATGTCAGGGTCTCTATAAATCAGCTAATTGAAATGATTATGTTCCATCCTGACTGATTTTTTTTCTTTTTCTTTCCCCCCATCCCCTTATTATGGGCCAAAAAAAAAAAAAGACCTTACTCAGGCAAATGTTTCACTGAATGCAGTGGACTAAATCCTGGTCCCAAAAAGTTAACAAAATTTTACTTCAATGAGGTCTTCAGGATTTGATCCCATTGGGTAATTCACTAACTGCTCCACCTAATGACATACAGGAAACTCTTAAGCCTAGAAATGTACTTACTTGGCGAAGACAAGGGGCCTGAGTCTGTGCTCACTTACCTTAGTGTAAATCATGAATCAAGAGTCAGAATGGTATAGGACTGGTGTTAGTGAGAGAATCTGGCCCAGTATACACAAACTGCTGTTTTTGTTTTATATTTAGTTTTGATTTGTGGATGAAAATTTGAAACCGAAAACTGAACATGGTGATGTGTTAACTTTTTTTGGTTTCTGGGAAACATTTCATGAACTATAATACAGAGCTAAAGTATTTCTTGTAAGGAGAAAGATGCAAGGGTGAATAAAACATTACTTATCTAAATTCAGGACTATTTGGAATTTAATAAATTAGATTTTGTATCACAAGAAGCTGTTTTAGCAATCAGATTTTTAAAATGATAGGAATGCTGGAGTTTACATACCAGATCAGACTATAGGCTCATAATCTGGACTTGGTGCTCAGTGGCAATTTCTCTTGATGCTTCAAAAAACAGCAAATGGTAAACATGTCCCTCCCCATATATAGACATTCATAAAATGGCTAGGTTTATCATGTAATACTGTACATGGGACACAAGAACCTGCACCAGAACCGCAATGGATTCAGTGCTGCCTGCGTTGCTAAGGGTGGGGAGGCAAGTGAACGAGTGTGCAGCTGGCACTAGATGGTTTCCGTCTGGCTGTCCTGACCCTAGTAGTGGTGCTTTAAATCTGAAGGATGAAATTTGATTTCCCTGTGCTATAAAGACAATTTCTATAAAGGTTGTACTCATCCCTGTTGGTATTCCAATGTCCCAAAAAAAGAAAAGCAAAAAAGAAAAACCTCACCAGGTCTCATCATGACCCACTAGAGCACAGCCTTCATAAATTAGGGTTGCTTCTAATGCTTGCTTCCATTCCCTGTGTATATGTGACAGCCACCCTATTGGCTGACGCACTCAGGACTGAACTACAGATCTTCAAAGATAAACCATGAGCATCTGTAGCTAGCTAGTTACTGTTGTAACAGACTCCTTTCCATTGAGGATCAGGCATAGAGGGGGACCTATAAACCACTGGTGAATGTGTCACTGTGACCTTAAGAAAGCCTTGATATCAGCTGGCAGAGAGGTCACTGTTTTGTAACAGCAACTCCTATCAGGCCTGACAACCTTGCTACAGTTAACACATTGCTGTCGTAGTATTTATAAAGAACGTTGTGTGAGATCTTAGATGAAAGCTGGGATCATACTGGTCACTAATATCATTATGAAATGTAGATACTGATTTTATTTAAGATGTTATGTCTACATACTGAAAATGTGTCTCTATAGTTAATAGGTGTTACTCCCCAGCAGAGGTCAAAGTATTTTTTCCAGACAAGGAAATGTATTTTCAGATGTCTGCCTAGATTCATATGTAGATTAAGCATCATAAAGCCAACATGCTGAAAGCCCTATTTACATGTGAAAGTCAACAGGAAAAATAGGTCAGCCAGGAGCGAGGGGGGCGTGGGGGTGTGTGTGAAATGTGAAACACAGGATTATAAGACACCGTAGCTCCCCAAACTGTAGGGGCAGGGTGTGTGGAGGAAGGTTAAGGGGTGTGTGCAATGGAGCCCAGGCCAGCCCTCACAGGGGGCAGGGAGGGAGCGCCACCCAGCCCCGCTCTGCCTTCGACCCAAGCTCCTCTGCTGAGGAAGTCTTGGCTGTGCGGTAATGGGTGGGAGGTGGCGTGAGCAGACTCCATTATTGGCAATGGATGGCATGATAGGAAAAGTTTGTTCACCACTGCTTTAGCGCTAGCAGCCCAAGAAGGGACCTATAGGGGAGAAAACAGTGAGTTTGGGGAAATAGAAGAAGCAAAAAGACACTTATCTTTCACAGAGAGCACAAGAACCATGCTTTTTGCATTCATGGAAGGTGGATCCTGGCCATGTGAGCTAGTGATGCTAGGAGGCTGCTTTTAAGTGAGAACTTGCTTTAGACAAGGATTTTAACCTAAGAGTTAAGTTTAGACTCAAGAAGCCTGATGTACCTTTTTGTTTGGCATGTAACCTGTTCTTATTATCTTTACACACTTGCTCTTAAATCTTAATGTCTGTAAATCAACTTTTGTCTTTAATGTAAGTAGATTCCAGCTTGCATGTTGTCATACTCAGTAATGCCTTGAGTACGCTGTGAGGTCCTAGTGAGAAATAAGCTGATATATCTGCTGCCATGTCAGAACATCGGTAACCATCTTGTCTTTGGCATCAAGCCTTCTTTCCCTGCAATGGCTGCTCAAAATTCCAGGTTGACTCATGGCTTGGCTGTCCCTTGGGACCTTTTAGGGGTAGGAAAGGAAGAGAGGCTTGCAGTTGGGGTACCAGCAGTTGGGCCAGAGGGAGGGGGCCCATTACCAGTGATATAGCAATTAAATTGCCCACCTTCTCTGTCTGAGGTGGAGAGGCTTTTGTCTTCACCTACGTGGGCACCTCTGCTGCCTGCATTGCCCACGTTCCTCTGGCTGCACAGTGGCAGGATGTGCCTTTGTCGCCCCGTATGCATCCAGAGCTTCCTTCCAGCAATGCCTGTGTCTAGCCTTCGAGATCCTGCCAAACACTTAAAGAAAAGTTGAGGGAAGAGGGGGAAATAGGAATGACTGACAATAGAAAGACCTTCTCCATCTCTTTAGTGGCTAAGACCTGCAAATATACTCCTCTCTTGTAAAGTCCTAAAGCTTCTCAAGAGGATTTAAGCCCTTCAGCTTGTAATGTTTAAGGCTATTTATAAGATTTTTATGTAACTTATTCAATTAGGAGAAGAGGCATAAAAATTGTGGATCTCAAAGTTCTGTTTTGCAAGTATCCAAGATGATATTTTTAAAGTATTTAAATTATAATTTAGTGCATGCTACATTTCTCCAGTCCTTACTGAAAACTTGCTTTTCCATAACTGCTCTGTGACAAATTAAGAACAGCTATGTGGCATTGTGCAACATACAGTAATGTAGAATCATAGAATATCAGGGTTGGAAGGGACCTCAGGAGGTCATCTAGTCCAATCTGCTCTTCAAAGCAGGACCAATCCCCAAACAGATTTTTACCCCAGTTTCCTAAATGGCCCCCTCAAGGATTGAACTCTCAACCCTGGGTTTAGCAGGCCAATGCTCAAACCACTGAGCTATCCCTCCTCCCTTAAATCTACCATGTCTACACAATAAGCCTGATTCCCTCTAAAAATATGAAATGGAAGGCACATTTTCATCTATAAAGCTGCTATTCGTTTACACAAATTTACTTTCATCTGAAATCTGATGTTGAGTTTAAAAAAAAAAAAAAGCAGTGTGTGTCTAAAGTGTCAGAATGGGAGATAGAGCTGTGCTAGTATCCTCATTAATGGTAAATTGGATTGCCTGCCTTAGACTAGAATGGAAATGGTTTGTAGTTCCATCCTTATCATTTGCTCTAGTTTCTGTTCTTAGAAACTTTTGCCACAAGCATAGATTAATGTTGTGCTGTTTCTCCTCTAATCTTTGTTATGCTAATAAGCGTGGAGTAAGAATAAAAATACAACCTTTAAAACAGATTTCATCTTCAACATAAGTTGAGAAAATACACTCTACCAATCTTGCATTTTTAATAAGATCATTAAAATGATGTCTGAACTACCTGCCCATAAATTAAATCAGCATCATATGCAGGGTATCTGAGACACAGACAGCATGTTATCCATTAAATCATAAATTCATTGTGTAATTGTCCCCACACTAGACAGCTATTTTACACTATACCTCTTCAGATACTTGGTAACAACCTAGATATAATGCAGATCAAATTCTGAATGCACTTCATCTTCTGGGTCCCATGGGCTGTAGCATGTGTTTGTGTTCCCAATAACAATAGAATTGTAGAAGTGTAGGACTGGAAGGGACCTCAATAGGTCATCTAGTCCAGTTCCCTGCACTCAAGGCAGGACTAAATAATAACTGGACCATTCCTGACAGGTGTTTGTCTAACCTGTTCTTAAAAATCTCCAGTGATGGAGATTCCACAACCTCCCTAGGCAATTTATTCCAGTGCTAAAGTACCCTGACAGGAAGTTTTTCCTAATATCCAACCTAAACCTTCTTTGCTGCAATTTAAGTCCATTGTTTCTTGTCCTATACTCAAAGGTTAACGTGAATAATTTCTCAACCTCCTCCTTATAACCTTTTATGTACTTAAACTCTTATGTCGCCCTCCCAGTCTTCTCAAGACTAAACAAACCCAGTTTTAAAAATCTCTCCGATCATGTTTTCTAGACTGTAACGGTGCTGACTCACTGCTGCGGCACCTTCTGCTGGTCGTGCTGGGAATTAACTCTCTTGGACCACCAGGGTACCTTTTACTATCTGTGTCTCACTCGCCATTACTTCCACTTTTTCCACCATCTGGACCCACGTCGTTCCCAGACCGCGGCATCCTCTTCGGGACACGGCCCTCCAGCTGTACCCTCCCCCGCTGTCTCTCCCTTTAGTCCTTCCACTTGCCTCAGCGGCTAACTGCAATCTCTAGCCCCTGGCTTCAGGGGCAAACTGCAGTCTGGATTTAGGCCACTCTCCTAATTGGCAAGTAGCGGTAAAGGGGAGGGGAGACCCAGGCCCACCCACTACTCTGGGTCCCAACCCAGGGACCCCATAGCTGGCAGCCACTTACTGCCCCTTCTCCTATTCCCGCTGCCTATTTTCCCTGGCCACTTCCCCTATAACCCTAGCACCTTCCTTGCCCTTGCTTCCGGGCCTCAGTATGGCCATGGTCAGCCAAGAGCTCTGCTACCCAGCCCAGCACTGCAATATCCCCAGTGCTCCTTGGCAGACCTTTGCTGTACCCAACCAAAAGAGTGAGAATGCTGTTATTCTCCTTCCCCTTTGCCCTCCAGGAAGCAACTACCTCTTGCTCTGCTGAGCAGCCCTTTATATATGGGCTGCTCCAGCAAGCCTTCTCCTGATTGGCTCTCCCAATGAACCCTTTCCTGATTGGCTGGGTTCTGCGCAGCCTCTCCAAGGCTGCCTTAACCCTTTTCCTGCCTGTGTTGGGCAGCCACCCCACCACTCAGACCTTTAATAATTTTTGCTGCTCTCCTCTGGACTTTCTCTAATTTGTCCACATCTTTCCTGAAATATGGTGCCCAGAACTGGACACAATACTCCAGTTGAGGCCATATTAGCATGGAGTAGAGTGGAAGAATTCTCATGTCTTTCTTGCAGGGCTCCTGCTGATACATCCCAGAATGCTGTTGCGTGGTTTTTTTTTGTTTTTGTTTTTGTTTTTGTTTTTGGGTTTTTTTGCAACAGTGTTACACTGTCGACTCATTTAGTTTGTGATCCACTATAAACCCCAAGCATTCAAAAGTCATGATCCAAAAACAATGTATCATGGTAGTTTAAAATATTATGAGTTTTGGGTTGTTTTTTACTTATCTGGCTTTTTAACATTTAAGCTTCATGTTTTCAAGCTTTTCTTCACAAGAATAAAATAAGAAATCTTTTTAAAAATGAAAGCTGAGATTATCATATCATCTCTCAGGGAGCTGGGGCTTCATGAAGAACACCAAATATTGTGAGGCTTGTAATAAGAATGGCAAGAATTGGCTACACTTCAATAAGCACTCACATGCACAGTCCAAAAGAAAAGATTTACTAGGACTGACTGAAAGGAAAGCCTGAAAGTACACCAGGTATAATGGTTTAGTTACAACAAAAATTAACATTCCAGGCCAAGATTTTCAGAATTTCAAACTTTCAGTGATTTGTGGGGATCACTTTTGGATATCACAGCTTGAGAGCTCTTAAAGGGATTATTTCCCCCCCCCCCCCCCAGAGGGTCAGTATTTAGCAATCGCTCCCTAATGTGCCTTTAAGTCACCGTTCCCACTGAGGGTATACCAGATGTGTGCTGCCCAATGAGAGCTTCAGGATGCATTGTGTATGAATTGGACAAATGCTTCCCAGAGTTAAGTGGTACAGTGATGCTGTGGCCCCAGTATCATCTTGAAGATGGTGCAGGATCGGCTCTTTAAGCGGAGAAGGAGCAAGCCTGTGATCACCTTCTCTTGGGAAGGCTAACCCCAAAGTGTTTTGCTTTGCATAGCCCTTTCACTAGGTTGAGATTGTGCCTGGTCCCTGTACAGAGAAGCCTCCTTGCATTCTATCTCCTTCGTATACTAGCACAGGGCTGGGCACAGTCTAGTGGTGTGTGTGTGTGTGTGTGTGTGTGTGTGTGTGCGACAAAAGTCTTGTGTATCCGGAACAAAAGACTGGGATTTTGTTCACTTTATCACAAATGTGCAGTGCAGCTGGAGTACATACTATACAACCACAGATTTGTTACAGGAGTCTGGATTTCAACAAATGACTTGCCATTGCGGCCCAGTTTTCAAACACTGGTCTACAATTTTTGAGAAGTCGTCTGCTTCAGAGATAAAATGTGCTATTTATTATGTATTTTGATGTGCTGAATTCAAATATGACAATTAAAACAACGGATTGGCTACTGTTTCTAAGAGATTTAAGATTTTACATTTTATGTCTATGTATATTGTGTAGATAGTAGAGTTTTAATCATAAATTGTAAACCTAGGTCTTTTCATATGTTTATGGTTGCTTTACATGATAATATTTCACCTGTCCTGTTTATGTAACACTTTAAAAATCAGCAAAAGGGTTATATAAATAAAATTTATTATGAAACAAAAGTCAAAAAACTATTATGTACATAGTTTAGTCCTATTCAGTGTCTACTCGGCGCTTCTTGGCTTGTCTCTTGTATTCATTAAATGGAGCATCTCTTGCCACGGTCCAGCAATCGTCTGCAAGCATTGATGGGCTCCATTTGCCCTGATAGCGTTTCTCCATTGTTGCAATGTCCTGGTGAAATCGCTCGCCGTGCTTGTCGCTCACGGCTCCGCAGTTCGGTGGAAAAAAAATCTAGATGAGAGGGCAAAAAATGTATCTTTAGTGACATATTACAACCAAGGCTTTTGTATGCCTTGAGGAGGTTTTCCACCAACAACCTGTAGTTGTCTGCCTTGTTGTTTCCGAGAAAATTTATTGCCACTAACTGGAAGGCTTTCCATGCCGTCTTTTCCTTGCCACGCAGTGCATGGTCAAATGCATCATCTCGAAGAAGTTCACGAATCTGAGGACCAACAAAGACACCTTCCTTTATCTTAGCTTCACTTAACCTTGGAAATTTTCCACGGAGGTACTTGAAAGCTGCTTGTGTTTTGTCAATGGCCTTGACAAAGTTCTTCATCATACCCAGCTTGATGTGTGAGGGTGGTAACAAAATCTTCCTTGATTCAACAAGTGGTGGATGCTGAACACTTTTCCTCCCAGGCTCCAATGACTGTCGGAGTGGCCAGTCTTTCTTGATGCAGTGGGAATCTCTTGCACGACTATCCCATTCGCAGAGAAAACAGCAGTACTTCGTGTATCCAGTCTGCAGACCAAGCAAGAGAGCAACAACCTTCAAATCGCCACAAAGCTGCCACTGATGTTGGTCATAGTTTATGCACCTCAAAAGTTGTTTCATGTTGTCATAGGTTTCCTTCATATGGACTGCATGACCAACTGGAATTGATGGCAAAACATTACCATTATGCAGTAAAACAGCTTTAAGACTCTTCTTCGATGAATCAATGAACAGTCTCCACTCATCTGGATCGTGAACAATGTTGAGGGCTGCCATCACACCATCGATGTTGTTGCAGGCTACAAGATCACCTTCCATGAAGAAGAATGGGACAAGATCCTTTTGACGGTCACGGAACATGGAAACCCTAACATCACCTGCCAGGAGATTCCACTGCTGTAGTCTGGAGCCCAACAGCTCTGCCTTACTCCTGGGTAGTTCCAAATCCCTGACCAGGTCATTCAGTTCACCTTGTGTTATGAGGTGTGGTTCAGAGGAGGAGGATGGGAGAAAATGTGGGTCCTGTGACATTGATGGTTCAGGACCAGAAGTTTCTTCCTCTTCCTCTTCCTCATCTGACTCAAGTGAGAATGATTCTGGTGCATCAGGAACCAGCAGTCCTTCTCCGTGGGGTACTGGGCGTATAGCTGATGGAATGTTTGGATAATGCACAGTCCACTTTTTCTTCTTTGACACACCTTTCTCAACTGGAGGCACCATGCAGAAGTAACAATTGCTGGTATGATCTACTGTTGGCTCTCTCCAAATCATTGGCACTGCAAAAGGCATAGATTTCCTTTTCCTTTTCAACCACTGGCGAAGATTTGTTGCACAAGTGTTGCAACATATGTGTGGGGCCCACCTCTTGTCCTGATCTCCAATTTTGCAGCCAAAATAAAGGTGATAGGCTTTCTTAACCATAGTGCGCTTTTGTGATGCAAAAGTTACTTCACCACAAACATAGCAGAAGTTATCTGTGTGACGTTGTGCAGTCTACATGGTTTTATAAAAACATGATAATAAGTGAATATAATGTAACTGGGATAGTTTTATAAAAAATTTGATAATAAGTGACTATAATGCAAATGGGATATGCTTTGTGCAAAAGGTCTCTTGTAAGGTATCATTACAAAGCTCATAAGCTACTGAGTGTGATCATCCTATTTGTAGAAATGTACCACTCTTGTATCTAAAACTAGAAATATAAAATGTAACTCTGAGGGCCTATTGTAATTATGTAAAGTGTGGGCCATTAATGATGGTTTGGAATCTTGATGACTCCCATTGTCTGCAGATGGCTGTTTACCTGTGAGTCTCCCTGTATATGTGTGTGCTGGCAAGTGAGTAATGAAGTCTTGCAGTGACGTGATCATGTCACCTGAACTGGAATCCATCTTTAACCTGGTGCTTTTCCAGTGAGGGGAGGGGGTGGAAACCCAGAGAGACAAAGGGTTCCCGCCTTATGCAAAAGATATATAAAGGGGTGGAAGAGAACTGAGAGGAGAGAGGAGCCATCATGGAGAATCCCCTAGATAACACCTAAGCTGGAACAAAAGCTGTACCAGGGGAAAGAATTGTGCCCAGGCCTGGAAGGTGTCCAGTCTGAGAAAAACTTACTGAAGCATCTCTGAGGGTGAGATTATCTGTATTTAGTTTGATTAGGCATAGATTTGCGCATTTTATTTTATTTTGCTTGTGACTTACTTTGTTCTGTCTGTTACTACTTTGAACCACTTAAATCCTACTGTCTGTATTTAATAAAATCACTTTTTATTTAGTAATTTACTCAGAGTATGTATTAATACCTGGGGGAGCAAACAACTGTGCATATCTCTCTATCAGTGTTATAGAGGGCAAACAATTTATGAGTTTGCCCTGCATAAACTTTATGCAGGGTAAAACGGATTTATCTGGGTTTAGACCCCATTGGGAGTTGGGCATCTGAGTGCTAAAGACAAGCACACTCCTGTGAGCTGGTTTCGGGTAAACTTGCAGCTTTGGGACTAGTAATTCAGACCCTGAGTCTTTGTTAGAGCAGACTGGAGTGTCTGGCTCAGCAAGACAGGGTGCTGGAATCCTGAGCTGGCAGGGAAAACAGAAGCAGGGGTAGTCTTGGCACATTGGGTGGCAACTCCCAAGGGGGTTTCTGTGATCCAACCCGTCACAATCTGCACTGTTCACACAAGTACGAGGCATCTCTGCTCACTTTGGCTAAACAGAAATGTGTCCCTTTGCAAAATCAAACACTGACAAATAAGAGAGCACGACACTGTATGATTTCTAGAGCTGATATCGGGCAATTTGTTCAGCAGAGTGATGTAAACTTCGTTATGATTGCATCATCCATGACTTCTAGGAATAACATGATGCAATTCATATCCTGTATGATGCAATAGAAGCTTCAGATTGCATCATTCATTGTTTTGCCTAAAAATAAAGTACTGTCCAAACCCAGTCATAGATTTATTCATAGATCCAGTCAAAGATGTATTTTAGTCATTTCTGGTTTAAATTGAGATCCCTTCTCTTTATAACTCACTTATCCTCCGCCATTCCCAAATCAAGGGTCGTATATACTGACCCAATAGCATATCTTGAAAACTAGAGCCAATCAACAATTTTAAGCATCATTTTTGTTCTCAGTGACCCAGAATTAGTAAAGTTTGACTACATTTATTTCAGAAGCATTTTGGCTGTAGAGCAGTGATATGAGTGCTGTATTAAAGTTTCCAGAGTGTGAGCTTAGGCATGTAAAAGCAAGCATCCTGATCTAGACAAATTATTTGAAAGCTGGGTTCAGTTAGTTGTTAACTATATTTCCCTGGATGGAAAGGCATTCCTGAAAGTACCCAGTTCTGGAAGATGACTTCCAACCATGAAGCATGTAAATTAGTAACAAGTAGCCTGCATAAAGGTGCTGATATCTAACTTTGGTCCTACATGCATTTTGGTTGTTCTTCTATTATATATTAAATCGTAGAAATTTTATAGGCAGGAACCACTGGAATCAACAAAATAAATGAAAGCATTATCTTTATAAATGTTATCAGAAATAAATAGTTTTGCTAGTGCCTGGGGATAGGAGGCCAAGAGTTAGTTAGTTAGGCTTTTTTAATATCTGTTTGTTTTAAAAAAACAAAACAAAAAATTACTTTATTGCTGTTAAACTTTGATCTTGGATTTTCTTCTCTTTTCTGTAATGAAAGATTGTAATTATTACTAATCCCACACTTCTTTTAGCAACAAAATTCAGTTGCAATGTTTTTCAATGCATAGTGTATTTCTATTCTGATTAGGGAAGAATGTTTTACATTAATGCTTAAATTGTCATTTGGGACACCACTCCCTATCCCTCCTCATTGCTTCCATGCAGGAACTAGGTGTTCCTCCACCTGCTGCTCCACACATCCCCCCCTCTCTGAAATCCCTGAATTGCATGAACAGGAATGAAGAGCTTGTTCAGATCTCCTTTGGGCTTTGCAAGGCCTTAGAGATCTTCCGACCTCTTCCCTAGTAGGCTAGCATTATGGGACCTTCTCATGGCCTTTGGGAAGCAGTCACTTAGTAGCTCCCTTATTCTTGGCCTTGTCTGAAGAGCAGCATCCAGCTGTTTCCATTCTCCATACAGAGTGGCAAGGAGGAAGAACAGGCTTCCTCCCCCCACTCCAACATGGAGAAAGGGTAGCAGAACAATCTCACCTCCCTCTCCTGAACAGTAGGATTAATGGACTATTGGAAATAGAAGGCTTAGACCTAGAGCTGGTCAGTACTTGGAATTCATGTTCCACAGGAAATTCTGAAACTTCAATGACTTTTTGTTTTAAATGTTCTGTTTTGACTTTACTGATTCAACTTTAACAATATAATTTAATATAATCTAGATAAAACATTTCATTTTGAAATTAGGCCTTATTTTTTTAATTATAATATAAAATATAACTGATCTGTATTCTAACTGGTAACATTTATATAGTTTATATGTATAGTGTTATAACTGAGTCTAAATTTTGATGGTCCTGAATCAAAACACCACTTTTTTTTTTTTTTTTTTTTTTTTTTTTTTTCATGGAAAATCTCAATTTTTTTTAGCTTTTTGATCCAAACTAGGATTACATTTTGTTTTTAAAGTCTGAAGTTCTGGTTCCTGACTGGCTCTATAAAAGTATCTTTACATGGTCCCTTGCGATCAGCTTGCAGAATTTCAGTATGAGATTGTGATAAATGAAGGGGAGGGGGGAACTCCCTTTTATGGACACCCAGCCAGCCAGTAGCTATATAATCCCTCTTAGTAGCTGTTCTCTAATTGCTCTATCTGTACAGGGTTAAAAAGTCTCTCTGCTATGCATAGATAAAAGGAAGTGAGTGGGCACCTGGCCAAAAGAGCCAATGGGAAGTCTAGAACTTTTTAAAGTTGAAACACGATTCCCCTTTTGTCTGTCTGTGGCTGTTCTCCCGGAGAGAGGGGACAGGGCAGAGATATGCTGTAAGAAGCTTGGGCCAGGTATGAAAAATCATCAGTGTCAGACCTAGAAACTACTTATTTAAAACCCAGATATGTAAGTAGATCAGGAAATGTCTAGGAAGACGTGTTTAGGTTTATTCCTTTTATTTCTTCATGGTTTGTGGATTTCTCTGTGCTAACCCCAGGTGCTTTTGTTTTGCTTTTAACCTTTAAGCTGGACCCCAAGAAAGCTATTCTTGATGCTTAATCCTTGTAGTTTTTTCCCCCTCTAAATCTAGCAATAGCCTGAGCTCACAGATGTATTTTTCTTTCTTTTAATTAATAAAATTTACCTTTTTTAAGAACAGAATTGGATTTTTTGTGTCTAAGAGGTTTGTGCACATGTTTAAATTAGCTGGTGGCAACAGCTGGTTTCCTTTGTTTTTCTTTCTCAGCTCTTCCTTGGGGGAGGGGGGGGAGGTTAAAGGGCTTGAGGGTACCCCACAGGAAGGAATTCCCAAGTGTGCCTTCCTGGGCTCTTAAAGGGGTTCTGCACTTGGGTGGTGGCAGCATTTACCAATCCAAGGTCAGAGAGAAGCCGTAACCTTGGGAGTTTAATACAAGCCTGGAGTGGCCAGTATTAATTCTTAGAATCCTTGCGGGCCCCCACCTTCCCCACTCGAAGTGCCAGAGTGGGGAATCAGCCTTGACAGAGATGAATGAGGGGATGGAAGTCTGTTGCTTTTCTTTCCTCTCCCTACAAAACCCCTATTTTCTGATACCAGCAGGCAATATAAATTCCTCAGTGTAGCTGATACAGTATTGCAGGTCTATATACAGTATAAAGTACTAACTATGCTGCAAATGCTATGGCATGAAAAGTGAAAGACCTAAACGGAGACTCGCAATTGTTGCCCGAGACCTCTTGAGGTACAACATCAACATCACTGCTCTCAGCAAAACAAGATGTGCAGATGAAGTCCACTTGAGGGAAGAGGGCAGTAGTTGCACTTGCTTCTGGAAAGGAAAACCAGCAAGTGACTGGCGAATACACGGTGTTGGATTTGCAATCAAAAACCTTCTAGTCAACTGCCTGACTGAGCTCCCTGTCGGCATCTACGAGCACCTTATGACCCTTTGCATCCAATTGGTCAATAAGTCATTTGCCACTATCATCAGTGCATATGCACCAACTCTTGAAGCTGAAGAAGAACAGAAAGAAGCTTTCTATACTGACCTTGATAAAATTTTGTCATCCATTCCAGAAACCGATAAGATAATCCTCTTAGGGGACTTTAACACAAGAGTTGGCCGAGATTCTAACATATGGAGTAGCACCATTGGGACGGAAGGAGTGGGCAAGACCAATTCGAATGGCTTCCTTTTACTCAGCAAATGTGCAGAGCACGACCTTGTGATCACAAACACAATCTTCAGACAAAATGACACATACAAAACAACTTAGCAACACCCCCACTCAAAACAGTGGCATTTCCTAGACTATGTCATTATAGAACGCAGGAACTGGGTGATTTGGACATCTCATGTCATGAGAGGAGGCGACAATTGCTGGACTGGCCACCACCTGATGAGGTCAGTCATGTCCATCAGGATTGCACCAAAACATAGAAAACAATCCAAATCACACAGTTGGCAATACAACATCCAAAGACTTCAATCCTCAGTGCACCAAGAGAACTTCCAAATGCTCCTCAGTGGAAAAACTGGCCCTACGCACACCTGGAGATGACAACACAAGTGTTAAAGACGACTGGGAAGCCCTAAAACAGACCCTTCATGAGGTTTGTAAGGAATCCATTGGCCTTGCTATCTGCCACCATCAGGACTGGTTTGACAACAACATTGAGATTACAGCCCTTTTGAACCAGAAGAGAAAAGCTTTCTGTGACTGGCAAAACCAACCACTATCCAGTCAGAAGCAGAGCTCTTTCCATCAGCTCAAAGCTGAAGTTCAGAGGAAGATCCAAGATATCAAAAACAAATGGTGGGAGGACAAAGCAAAAGAAATCCAAACATTCACTGACAGACATGATATGTGGGCAGCAATCGTGGCCCAAGCCTGTCTTCCAACACTACCTGCAATGTCTGCCAATGGTCCTGTGACTCAAGAATCGGACTCCTCAGTCACCAAAGGATCCATGGAAAAAATAAAACCTGTGAAAGATCATCCTTGACTTTGAGGGATCACTGACGATGATAGCATTTTCAGCATAGTTAGTGCTTTATACTATGGCATGCTGGTTCTTCAGCTCAGAGCAAAATATTCTTAGTATTTATTTCTGAAACCTTGACAATATGCTTGGTAATGTACCAACCATAACATAAAGACCGCCTCTGCGTCAAAGTGACTAAAGTCTAAAATGCAGATATTAAGAAGGTTAACATAGTGGGGGGAGGTGGTGGTAGCTAGCTCATATTTATTTATTTTTAATCTGGCACAAATATTGAGCCAATTTGTCTTGAGGCACCCTGCAAGTTTCAGTGGTGATTTTGAAACACAGAACCAAGGTCACTTGATAGTAAAGGCAATGTCACTACAGGTGGAACTTTCAAAAGCACCTGCACTGTAGGTCAAATGGCTGAATTTGACTTGTCTGTAAATACAATTTTAGACATTTGCCTGGGGGCTTAATACTAGCCCCAAACCGCAGCGGCCTTCATGTAGGTTTCTCTGTCACCTCTTAACAAAGGAAGGGAATAACCAACTGAAGCAGGAAGAGAGATGAAAAATCAACATTTTAGTGTATTTTATGAGTGGAAAAAATATTGAATATTTTTTACATGTGACTTACCTTCCAAAAACCATGTTGGAATTTATTTGTGTGCCATTGGAGTATTAAACCAGGTTTTTATTTACTTGGGAAAGATAAATTCCAGGCCCCTTCCCCACATTCCAAATATGCATTGCTATTTGAAGCACTCTTTAGTGTGCACATAGAGCCTATAGCACTCAGCAGTCCTGCAATCACTGAAATAGAATTAGGGCTAGACCAGTGCTTGTCAAAGTCAGGCCGCCGCTTGTTCAGGGAAAGCTCCTGGCAGTTCAGGCCGGTTTCTTTACCTGCCACGTCCGCAGGTTCAGCCGATCGCGGCTCCTACTGGCTGTGGTTTGCTGCTCCAGGCCAATGGGAGCTGCGGGAAGGGCGGCCAGCACATCACTCGGCCCCCGGTCTCTGGTAGTACAAGTGGCTCTGAGTGGGAGGAGCAAGAGTGACACCTATCTGGTGGCCAGTGGTGAGCTCAATTTCTCCCTTCTGTGTGGCAGTAGAAACAGCTTCATGAGAGACTCATCAAAGATGGAGCACTCCCTCTTCTCTCTAGTGATAGCAGGAGTGGGCTTAGGAAGGGGAAACGCCTCCCAACCAATGCTTTGTTGCCGCAGGATCTGTAGTTTGAAGATGCAGTTACCAGCCAGCTGCAAAAATGGGCATAGAGGTTCTGCAGTGATCTGTAGGATGCTGCATGTATCTTTGCTGTAGAGGGACACCTCTGGAGCTTACCCTCCCTCCTGTTCTTTCCCAACCTATTTGGACAGATCTAGCTAATTTAAGCAACTGAAGTTGCTAAGCAACCAAATTACTCTCTGCACCACACAGAACTCTCTAACCTTAAGACAGATGTTGAAATGTTTCCTTGTATACCTTGTCAGCAAATCAAGAAAATCTCTTTCTCATTTAGATTTTTTCCACGTGTAATAAAAATCATGTACTAAAAATTAAATAGGAATAGGAGTTCCTGCTTGGGGTTTTACAGAGGTTTGATTGAGCAATTGAGGCTCCTTAGGGTAAGTGCAGCAGGCTTTACCTACTCTGAGTCAGATAGCATCTCCCCCAGAGTCATCTTACACAGCAGCAGGTCATCATAACCCCCCATGCTTTGAACCATGGTCAACATGGTTCCCAATTGACTGATGTCTCCCTGCTCTCACTTAGCAGCTCACTACCACCTGACCACCCAGAGAGACCATGAAACTACATCAGGCAAGGCCTACCTTAATCCCTGATTGGAGGAACACTGGGATCTCTGCTTGGGCCGGGCTTTGTATTTAAACCCACAGAGTATGAGAGAGCTGTCTGCACAACTGGGCTGTATCTGGCTGCTGCTTGGACCCCTTACCTGCTGCTATAGACTCTGATCTGCCTGATTCTAGGTATCCTGACCTTGACTGACTCAGTCCAGATTAGTGCAACTGGCTTCTGCCTGATCCATGTTCAGGTTACCAGGACTCTCCTGAACCATGTTGCTAACTGCTAGATCAGGGTGCCTATGTCCTGGCCATGACAAGGGACACTTGGACAGATCTCTTTTAGTGCACACTTTCAGTTATCTGTTTCCACTGGTTTGGGTTCACCAGTGTCCTTGTTAATCAAGTCTTGGGTGTGCGCGCAGTCATTTCTACCATGTCAAGATCCACTGTTTTGTTTTTTCCCCTGACTGTTAAAGACTTTTATTTACACACATTTGCCAGGGGGTCCTCTCATGAATCAGTAACTGGATAAAAACACAGGAAACAAAGGGTAGGAATAAAATATCTGTTTTCTGAATGGAGAGAGATAAATGGTGGTGTCCCCTAGGGATCTGTACTGTTCAAATATTCATCAATGATCTGGAAAAAGGGGTAAACAATGAGATGGCAAAATTTTGCATATGATACAAAATTACTCAAGATAGTTAAGTTCAAAGAAGATTCTGAAGAATTACAAAGGAATCTTACAAAACTGGGTGACTGGGCATCAAACTGGCAAAATTCAGTGTTAAGTGCAAAGTAATGCACATGGGAAAACATAATCCCAATTATACATACAAAATGATGGGATCAAAATTAGCTGTAACCACTAAAGAAAAATCTTGGAATCATTGTGGGTAGTTTTCTGAAAACATCGGCTCAATGTGCAGTAGCAGTCAAAAAAAAAAAAAAAAAAGCTAACCGTGTTAGAAACCATTAGGAAAGGGATAGGTAAGACAGAAAATATCATCATGCCACCATATAAATGCATTGTACCCCCACACCTGGAATACTGCATGCAGTTCCGGTTGCCCCATCTCAAACAAGATATATTAGAATTGGACAAGGTACAAAGAAGGGCAACAAAAATGATTGGGGTATGGAACAGCTTCCATATGAGGAGAGATTAAAAAGACTGGCCCTGTTCAACTTGGAAAAGAGATGACTAAGGAGGGATATTATAGAGGTCTATACAATCATGAATGGTGTGGAGAAAGTGAATAAGGAAGTGTTATTTTCTCCCTTCATTACGTAACACAAGAACCAGGGATCACCCATTGAAATTAATAGGCAGCAGGTTTAAAACAAACAAAACAAAGTACTTCTTCACACAGTGCACAGTCAACCTGTGGAACTTATTGTCAGGGGATGTTGTGAAGACCAAAACTATAACTGGGATCAAGCAAGAATGAGAAGTTCATGGAGGATATTTGCTTGGCTGTTAGCCAAGATGATCAGGGATGCAACCCCTGGGCCTTCGTGTCCAACTGCCAGAAGCTGGGGCTAGACAACGGGATGGATCACTTGATTAAATCTCTTGTTCTGTTCATTCCCTCTGAAGCATCTGGCACTGGCCACGGACGGAAGATGGGATAGGAGGCTAAATGGACCATTGGTCTGACCCAGTATGGCTGTTATGTTTATGTTCACCCTTCCCTTACTTGTCTCTTGTACGGTCCACTTTTGTGACATGCATCCACCCCTCCTCTTCTGTGTACTGACAGGTATCAGGTTTTAGGCATGCTAATCAGTGGGGCCTGATCCTGAAGGCATGCTCAGAGGACGTCTACAGGATCAAGCCCTGCTGGCAACAGACCGAATGGGAGTGGGGAACACCTAGTTTGAGACTCCTGCTTTGGAACAGTGAGGGCTTCAGCTTGTGCTGGCGCTCCAAGCAGCTGATCAGCTGTGGGGTAGCATTAGGGCTTAGTTGCCTTTGCAAATGCTGACCCAACAGGGGGGAGAGGGAGGCAGCAGCTTGTGGTTTTGAGCATGTCAGTGGTGCCTAGATCAGAGGTTCTCAAACTGTGGTCCGCGAGCTCCATTCAGGTGGTCCGCAGATAGTTCCCTCTAAGGTGCACGCCTGGGCAGCTGCACACGAGAGAATGAAAAGCCACCCACCTAATTAGTGGAACCGTGTAGATGTGGCTCCACTAATTAGGTGCCTGGACTCTGGAGAAGATGCACATGTAAAGTGAGGTGATGGCTTTGGGAGGAATAGGGGGCAGGTGGGAGGGGGGCAGTAGGGTGAAGGGAATTTGGGATGTGCAGTGCTGTGGCGGCCAGAGAATGAGGTGACTTTTCTCAACTCCAGGGCTGCAGCTGCCGGGGAGAGATGGCCCTCTTTCCCAACCTCAGCTCTGTGGTTGCTGTGGCGGGAGAGAGAGGGCACATCCATCGCATTAGAAATGTAAGACTACTGATATTAAAATATGAGTTGTGTGCTTTTATTTGTAGAACAAAAAATGTTGTCTTTTTTTTATTTATATATTTTATCCAAAGCGCTTTACAATAGGTAGCTAACGGTACAAACAACATTTGGAAAGATCATTAAGTGGTCCGCCGAGACCCTCAGCAATTTTCAAGTGGTCTGCGGGGGGGGGGGGGGGGGAATTTGAGAACCACTGGCCTAGATGATGGACTTAAGACTAATGATGATGGACTAATGAGGCAGTTAGGCATTTAAGTACGTTTGTGAATTTGTCCACAAGCACCCATGCCTCCTAGTGAAAGGCTAGGACTTTGAACACCTGAGAGACCTGTCCAAAATGGCACTGTTGTTAGCCATGAGCTTTAACTGTCTCAAATGACGGGGAAGATAACTATTCTGGTAATCTTGGAAGGTTATTCCACAATTCCATCATTAGGAAGTTTGTCCTGAAATCTGGTTTAAATTTTCTTATTTTTCATCCATTTCGGCTCTTTGATATATGGCAGCTCAGTTATTTTTATTTACATTTGGCTCATGATAAAGCATGACAGCTGAAAGAATTGTAAATCTGATAGGATATAAACAGTGTAAATCTATGAATTGTACAAAGGAACAGCTAATATATAGAATGCATACACACAACATAGCGCTACTTTTTGCTCACTTTGGCTCAAATCCTCTGACCCAAGTTTGGGTTGCAGAAAGCCCTACACACTCCAAAAAGCATGAGGTTCCACACCACAGAAAGGGGCAGGATGCAAAAAGCATGTGTGCACACAGATAATCTGTTTGTCCTATATGCTGCTGAACACAGTTCTAGTACACCCCAGCAGGAATGGGGGTGGGCCACAGGAAAGATGGGTGGATCTATGACTATGCAATCTACCAGTCGTTTCCATGTGTCGGGGTTTGGTGTACATCAAACAGGGGCTGCTGCAGCCCTGACATTGCAGTAGTAACTGCAAAGCAGTTTTTGCTGTTACTCTTTGGCCTGGGAGGGAGGGTTCCTCTTGCCAAGTTTATTCACATAGTGTGCAGCAGGAATCAATACTTCTGTAATTTTAACCTACTCAAATTTTTATTATTTGACTTATGAAATTAAAGCTTATTGTTAAGCACTGTAGATTTGGGAAATGGAAATGAAATGTGGAGCTTTAAATCTTTAATCCTTTTCTAATTTTTGTATGTAACTTAAAAAATACCTAATGCTGATGTAAGCAGAGTCAGGATGAGCTCTACCCTGACATCTGGTGGTGAATTATGGCGAGTGTGGAAAAGAACTCCCGGGGCTCATCTTGTTTGCATAGGCACACCCACTCGCCTGGCATGAAACAACAGCTACTGAAAGTGGTTACTTTGGCTGGTATGGGATCCCCAGTTTCTCTGTTATTGGGGCAGGAAGAATAAAGTTTTGTTACCCTGATTCTGTGAATCAAGGCCAGTGGAACTGTTGTATGACAGAAGGACTGAGTGAGTCCTTCACCATTACCTAAGTAGCACTTGCTTGACAAGGGGCATGGGTTACAAAACCCAGTGAAGTGAGAGAGGATGGGGACAGGTATTTGTACCTGATGGGCCCGCCCCCCCTCTGAGGGTTTGAAACACCAATTGCACTACCTCCTCTCTCCACTGTTGAATGTCAGAGCTAACTTTGATTCCATTAGGAGTCTAGTTACAGGCTGCTGAGCTGAATTCACTTTGGGCTAATGGTGCACCAGCACTGGGGCTCCCCTATTATGAGCTGAAATCGATAAAAGCTGAAATCACTAAGAGCTAAAGTTATTAAGAGCTGAGATCACTGAGTGCTGTGTTAACTAGTGGGGGAGCCTGAAGCTATATTGCTAAGCAGCTGGCGGAGCAATTTGTGGGGACGACTGGAGGAGCGGCGAGTGGTGTGGAGCCTTGCGGGGACAGTTGGAGCGGCCCAAGAAACAGCAAGCGGAGCTGTTTGCGGGGACGGCTGAAGCGGCTCACAGGTCGGTGAGCGGAGCGGAGCAGCTCGTAGAGCAGAGCGGTTCGTGGGACGGCAGGAAGTGGACTGGCTCGTGGTAAAGGCTGCGGCGGAACCCCACGGAGAGACCACCGGTCGGCCTTGGATCATGTAAGGTGCCCCTTAACACCCTGCGTGCCCCCTTTTACTCTGGGGCTGCACTGACCAGGGACAGAGACTTTAGGGGTTGTTGGACTTTTGGGACTTTGGGTGGTTGCTGGATCCAAGAGACTTTGGGGGTGTTGTACTTTGGGGACTCTGGGTGATTTTGGGTTGCTGGATTCAAGAACCAAAGGGAAAGGACACAGCCCAATTTGCTAGGGTGGGTTTTTTGCTCATGGTTTGTGTTATGAATCCTGTTTGTGGTGTTTTTCCAATTTAATGCTGATGTCGTTTACCTCATGTTATTAAACATTTTCTGCTACACTCAGACTCCGTGCTTGCGAGAGGGGAAGTATTGCCTCTTAGAGGCACCCAGGGGGGTGGTATGTAATTGTCCCATTGCGTTATTGAAACAGAACCCCTAGATACAGAACCCGGCCCTTGTTGCTGCCAACTTAGATGGGCAGAAGGGTTACACTTAGAAAGGGCCTGGCAAACACCATATTCTTTGTATTTTAAAAATGAAAAACCTAATTAAAATCACCTGGTCTGTTTTGAATATTTGCTGGAATTTCAGCTACTAATTGAAAATAAAATGATCAATTTATTATAAAACTGAAAATATTCTATTTAAGCTCCAGGAGATGCAGCTTTTATCTAAGCATATTTTTAATCTCCATCTGACACATTAAATAGCAATCTGCAATGCAGATAAGACTATATTTGCATGCAAAACCTGAATGTTGTCATATCCTTCCTGCTGTAATAGTTCTGATACAATCCTCTCACACGGATTTATTAACTGCAGAGAATCTTTTAGAAAAGTTGAAGTGAAGTATCTTTGTATGAGATGCTCCAGATATTCCAGGGCCTTTGATCATTTTGGTTTACATCGTGTTTTCCCACTTGACCGAGAGTATTGCCTTGGTCACATTGAATTATTACATCAGCAAATGCAGTCTGTGCAACATAATTTGGAGAGAAGGGGAGGGATGATGTTAATAAGCTTAATTTCTAGGCAGTGCAGCTTCATTTAAGAAAATATTCCTGGGAATCTGAATTAGCTAGCGCTTAGCAGTTTAGAGATTCAAAACCCCAGGTCTTCTTGGAAAATCATAAACCTTTATCTTGGGCACTTGGGGATATTTACTGTAAATTAACGTGTTTAAATAAACACTGACCATAATAAGTTTGAACTATTAACAAGCAGAATTTCTTTCATTCATTATCAAAGCAGATGTCTTGCATATGTGGAATATTTCTGAAATATTTCTGAACTGTCAGTGTTCCTTGTAGTCAGAAAAAGTTTCTAATGAAGATTATTGACACAGACCAGCAAATATTTCATCATTACAGCAATAAATTGAGAAATATGTTTATATATCTGTTATGAAACACATTCGGGCAAGATCAGTCTGTCAGGAAGTTTATTTAGTTGTTGACTTGAAAATGGGTGATTCATGAGCAATTCAAATTCTTGGCATTCTTATTTCACAACTATGGTAATCATGTTTGGAATGTTCAGAACACACATGCTAGTTATATTTGATTCAGAACCCAGTTACTCCTCTTAAATGAAGAAAATCTGAGTTTCTCCCTTATATTACTTGTGCCAGTCCCCTCCCCCGCCCCCAAAAATCCACAGCTATTAACCAGAAAATATTAGGATGAACATCTAATATTAAAAGACGGAGTTTCAAAGATGTAACTTCAAAAATGTAACTTCAAGTATTAAGTAAACATCTGTATACAGTGCATGTGTATTTGAAAATGTGCTACAGCATTCAACTGCAGTAATTAAAATATTCTAAAATACTATTACTGTAGAATACTATAATAGATTTTGCTTGCCTAATGAATAGTATGTATGTAGTCTGTATTTCTGAATATCTATACAGATAATACACACAGGTGTTGCCGGCACAGAGTGCCCGAGGAAAGCAACAGCGGGGTTCGTTGCCCGGTGTGCGTCGCCCCAATGAACACACCGGGGTGGAGAAGCAATCAAAGTTTTATTTGAGATCCCAAAGCGGTGCAAGGAGACTTGGCACGTCTCAGATCAAGCACACCAACATAAGCAGTTTTTCTCTTTTTATACTTTACTTTAGCTAAGCTCTTCCCTCCCCCCCCCTTTTCCCCCTCCCTCCTCCCTATAGCAGTTACATTAAGCAGTAGCAGTTACATTTAAGCAGTTAAGTCATCTTGGCGGCTATAAGTCTAGCTCATTAGTAACTCTTCTTTGAACCGTTATCTTGTCCTTTTCCCTTTGATCTGTTATCTTGCCTCTCAGCCAGAAGCATGCAGGCCTTATTACTACCGCTTTATACCGGTTTGAGCGGTGTTGCAACTGATAACTGACTGTTACACATTCCATTCTCTGTTTCTGGCTTGTTAGGTCGATTAAAGTTCAAACATGGAGGAGCTTTGGTTCATTTAGGCCTAGTGCAGGAAGGCTTCATCGACACTCGTGGTCTTCCACCCTCCCGAGTTACCTAGGGTTATGCCTAGTGACACCAACACACGTCCTCAGAACACCTTTGTGGCATAGGAAGATCATAATCACTATTACAATTTACTGATGGGGAAGCAGACATGCATAGGAATCTTTTAAGTGAATTGCCCTAGGATCACCAATTTGCTATAGGCTATGGTAGATCCATGATTAGCATTTGGCTCCTAGCCTCATGCAGAACCCATTAGATCATGCTGCTTGTCTAAATATTTCTAAGCAAACCTGGTAATGTAACATTGTTCTGTGAATGTTTTTGGACACATGGAACTACATCCTTTTTTTATTTAGAAGGATTGATCATTAGCAAAATGCCTTTTGCACTCAAACACTCCTATCTGAGGATGGGACATAACTTTTCTAAACCCATTTATCCCATGTCTGTATCTTTCTTTTTACCTCCACCACCTCCTAATAGGTCTCCCAGACACAGCTGATCCCAATGGGACTAGCTGAGAGCAAGATATTACACAGTGGAACTTTGGCTTCAATGAAGCCAGTTTATACCAGCTGAAGTTCTGGCCTTGTGTAATATTTGCCTCTTAATTTACCTCAGTGGAAACACACAATTATTGATGCTTTATATATTTGCCTCCACATTTAAGGGCCAGATTTTGCCAATTTGCACCAGCTGAGGATCTGGCCCATTAATTGTTCAGTGCAAAAGAAAACAAACTGCGGGGATATAAAGGACAAAGCAGTTATCACAACCAAAAATGTAATTCTATGGGAGAAATAAGTGACATACATACAAGACAGTGTATTCTTTAACTTTAACTGCTGCTATTGATGTATTAATAGCCTAAAATGTATAATCTTAATCATTAATTGTTCTAATACAATACCTGTATTTAATATGATATTTTAATACTAAACTTGAAAAGCTGTGGATTATTTATCTAACGTGTTGGATTATTCATGTGGTCTAGATCTGCCTGTTACATTATTTCAACTGTAAAATAATGTTCTGCTCATTAACTTAGCCAATGTTAAGGTTTCCTAGCAACACACTCTGGATAAACCGTACTTCTGCATCCCTGGGGTCTTTAAAATAATCTGCAAAGCTGTATCTCTACTAAGGTTTGATTTTTTTTTCCCTTAAACAAAAGCCCCAAACAAAAAAACCACCCTGATAGATCTACAACTGTTAGAGTATTTTCTTTTATATTATAATACATTTTAAATTAAAATATTCACATGGTGGTATGGAAATGACTTCAAATTTGGATAGCAGGTCTTTACTGTTATTTACTCGTTATTTTTCTTTATATAGTGTCAGTGGTGGTCCTGGCACTTTAGAAAGCAAGAGATTAGTTTGATCTACCCATTTACCCTTAAAACAACTAGCATTTTCAGTGAGCAATGCTGCTTCTTTCTCTTGAGTATTAGAAGAAATGATACACAGTAGCTTCACTGTGTGGTAGTATTAATATGCCTAATAATATTCTCCCAAGGCTGCTATGTAAATTCCAAATGCTTTCAATTTTAATACTCTGAGATTAGGGAAATCACACACGGCTCAATTCTGCCTCCTTTACTCTCTCGTTTACTTTGCAATTATTCCCATTTATTTGAATAGATCCTCCCAATATGGGTTGACACAGAGTCCCTCCATTCAGGTGGGAATATTAGGGTGGGCACTCTGTGTGAGACAAGTATTTAATTTGTCAGACCATTGTGTGGTAGGAGCATCATTAGTCTTTCCTGCCCTGATGAACGTGGTCAATCAGTCTGTCTGTCCCATCCCTACAATGGCCATTCCTTCAGATCAGAGGCAAGGGCATGGCTTGCTTCATTTTCTCACACTAATCTCCAGATGATTGTGACAGGAGAGGGGCAGAGGGAAGAGAAGGGACAGGTAGCTATTGCTGATCTAATCTGGGAAATGCTGATGGAATATAGTTTTCTTTCTTTCTTTCTTTCTTTCTTAATAGGCCCTGAATTTTTTGTGACGGGAGGGGGATTGTAGGCCACTGGTCTTCTCAGGTCCCTCGCTTATTTCTCTTACTTTCTTCAGAGAACATCATAAACTTTGTCATATACTCTCATAGATGCTACAGTCAGCTGTGGAAGTCGAACCCCAGAGCTTCATCACCAAAAATAAAGTCACTGTCACTTGTGTTAAAGGAGAGTTCCTTTAGCTGTTGGAAAGCAAGAGGCTGTATAGTCATTGGGCCTGTTGTCAGCATGGTTATGATTATGCTCACTAGGCTTGTGTATTACAAGAATGTGTTCTGTTGTGCCAGTGACATTCTTACAAGCCTAGGCTACATGTTATTAATGTGATTAAAATTTGACACATGACATTTCTCTAAGCCATAGCCTTGTTTAAGCTCTCCTTTGTGTAGGCAAGTGTACTTCAATTTATTTGACTGAGGCCTTCACTCCTAAATTTAGACCATTCTCCTGTTAGACATCTCCTAACTATGGGGAAGTGACCTGGATTTTAATCGGGTGACATAACTGAGTCTCAACATTAGCTTACAGTGAAATAATGTATTTGGAACATGGAATGCCAATAAAATTACAGATCATCAGAAGTATTATCTGTGCTATTAAGGCATGAAACCAATACCTCACACAGTGAAGAAGTGCAGGAATAGTCAGTAATGGCAGATGGTTTTTATACTGCAGACAGGACAGAGAGACATGTCCCCAACAAAGGCACATATAATAAGGAGCTACAGGTACATGCAAGGGACTAGAGTTAGGACCCATCCTCCCTATCACACACCTCCCAACGAGGCCATTTTGCTTGAAATGGACATGAGTGCTGCTTAGAAATTGATCTCTCTTGTTTCCTCCCCCTGCCCCCGTGTTACGGGGAGGAGCAGGCCATCAGGGAATCTGAGACACAGTAGTGGTTGTTGAAGCTAAAGACTAGGAAGGGAAGGGAAAAATACAGAAGAAAGCTTTACATTTTGTTTATCATGAAGAAAACTTTAAAATGTTTCCATATGGTAAGCTGGTGAGATGACTCAACAGAAGCTAAACAGCAGTAATCAGAAAGGATTTTTCAGCAGGGACAACCTCTTTCGGCATAAATCAAACCATGTAACCATAAGCAAAAAAAATTACAAAAGTTTCCTGGCCCCAGGTTCACTCACCTCTGGATTTGGAGCCATGCTTTACTACAGGCACTCTCCCCATTCTGCCCCGCCAGAAGCCATTCCTACAGCTCTTCCTTTTGAGCCCCAGGGGAATGTTGGGAGAAGTGAAGCTGAGGTTCATCTCTTGTGCACTGGTGATGAGGTCGTGCTCGTGTGCTCCTTTGTCAGAGGTATACAAATAGCAAAACAAGTGCTTTCATTCTAGTCATAGGAATACAAGATTTTCCATACTGGGTCAGACTAATGGTCCATCTAGTCCTGTATTCTTGTTATAGGTGGGGCTGGAAGCCCAGCCTACTAAGGTTGCCTAACACTTCCTATTAAAAGAACCTGTTGATACTTGCTTATAACTCTGCCAAACTGTAACCATTTGGGTTAGTTTTTTTTGTTTTGTTTTGTTTTTTTTCTTGTTGGATGTCTGTTTCAGGCAAAATCTTTCTGGAAAATTTCAGTCAAAATGGTTCAGCATTCCCAAGAACAAGGCTAGGGAAAATACTAGCCCATGCACCCTCCCTCAACACTCATAGAAACCATGCATTGCACCTCATTCCTCTTCTACCCCCTCTTGGCCCTAGCCATGCATGTGGTACATCCCTAGAACTCACTCTGAATCCCCATGTACTCCCCTCCCCACGCGCACACTGGCTACTCAGAGCTATGGCACTATAGAAATATATTAATATAATTTAATAAATTGGAAATAAAACTTAAATACTGGAACTCTGGGTTGAGGCGTTTGCAAGGAAAGCTGGTAAACTCCTGGCTCCAGAGCCAAGTGGTTTGCAGTTCCTTTCTTCTGAACTATCCAAATGTCTCTGGGCCACCCAAAAATGTTATAGATTCCAATGAGTGGCTAGCAGGTCTCTGAGGCCTGCATTCAGGCTTACTTAAACAGATTTCAAAAGCAATCTGGATAGCAAACTCTAACTGGAAGAGCTGACTTTTCCAGAACAGAGGTGCTAGAGTAGGGCACATCTGGGGCATATGAAACTGCCACAAGTATTCCTCTTTCTTTTTGCTCTGGCAGAGTTCCTAAGCTCTGCCAGATCAAAGTGGAAGAGGAGTCCTGGACTGAATCAATGGCTGGAGGAGCAGGAGTTCTAGCAGGACTGGGGATGGAAAAGGGGACCAGAAGGCAAGGGCAGAGCTGATTGAGGGGTCCCATAACCATCTGCAGAGCACTGTCCTACTGTACCAGTTACAGCCTTCCTGTTTGTTGGGACCCATTTTCTAGCCACTCCACTCCTGCTCCATGATTCCCCTGCTTCAGCAAAAAGGTTCACTGTATGAGCTTGTGGGTCTTGGAGACTTTGCTAGTGGAGCTTGCAAACTCCCTGTCAAGTGTCCACTTAAGTAGCTACACACTTGCATGGCACATCTGTATTTGAAGTGACATAACTTACAAATAACACTTTTGTGTGAAAACTGTTTACCACTACCATTACAAATAACACTTCCGGTTAGTATAAATGAGGCAGATTAGAGAGGATATTTTTGTTAGTGTATTTACTTTGTCCATTTGAGAACAATTAAATACTGAGTTTCACTGTTTCCTCTGTTTAGTCAGTTTTCTCAACTGTTTGGGGGGATCTTGCATAACAGGGATGAGAGAGAAAATGATTGTAAAACCACAACATTTGTAAGGGAGCCTTTGGGGTAGCTATAATATCTGAAACTACTTTTAGCTCACTTTTCTTTAATAATAATTAATAATAAAAGGCTACATGTGAAGTTGATGTCTTGCTTTAAGGGTTTGAGCCAATGGCCACTGAAGTCCATGAGAACTGGACAGGTCTCCAAGTGAAACTTAAAGACTTAACAAAATATTTTGCTGTATATGCAATTTTCAAACAGTGAAATCACAGTTCAGTCAAAAACAGTTGTCTTCAGATCAAGAAACTATAATAGGGAAGGACCCTGAAAAAGACAGAGGAAAAGATAAGCCCATATCTATAATGGAAGGAAACATAGTATGATTAGAAGGAAAACAGAATCAGAAGGTAGATACTCTGGGTAGTGGCACCAATTAAAATATTTCTTTGGGTGTGAGGGGAATTCCGGTCCCTGTGTGCCAAGTTGCAATGCCACTCGCTGAAATTTGGCTCAGCCACCCATCCGTCTATCTGTCTGGAGGGGTGGCCAGGTCAACTTTCAGTGTTGTTGCAACCACGCAGCTGGAGTACTGATTAAGTATGGAAAACTGCTGAAAAGTGTATGGGCCATGACCCCCAGGTTTTGTGTTTATGGAACTTTGAGTTAAATATCCATCAGACATGGTACACACTGGTTTGATGGGAGATAGATAATTTTCCTGGTCACCCTATTTGTAAAAGTCCCTTTACTCAGTAATTTAAAGTGTGGCTTTACATTGAAAAGCAACTGTGTAAAAATGTCTCTGTACATAACAGCTATGCTCCCTGTGTGGTTATGGAGTCATAGCTGATTATTTTTAGCCCCAAAGTAAGGTTGGTTCGTGTGTGTGTTTCTACTTTTCCTTTCAGCACAACAAAGCAACACAGCCAGTTGCTGGATTTTCTTATCTATAGCCGACAGAATGGTTTATTAAGGGTCAGGTTTCTGAAGTGCTCAGTACTCATAACTGGGCCAGATTTTCAAAAGTGCCAAGCACCCAACCTTTTGTTATCAGTGGGAGCTGCTGGGTGCCAAACACATCTGAAAATTTGACCACTTATCTACATGCCTAAATGGAGGCTGTTGGGTGCTGAGGTCTTTTGAAAATTTGTCCTTTATCAGTCAGTTACACCAATGCAACTCCATTGTTGACACTACATTTGTGGTGTCAAGTGAGAACTTAGCATGAAGACAATGGGTTGCACAGGAGTAAATGAAGCATAATTTTGCCTGCAGAATATATAATAATGGAGAGAGATGGGGGGGAAGAAAACCCCCAACAGCTTCTCTGTCAGAGCTCCTGCTGAGTTTGCAGTGCCAGCAGTTAGAAAAACAATATTTTTATTTATGAAATGAGCAAGTAACATAAAAATTAATTAGATAAATATGGATCCCACATTGAGAATTTCACTAATCACTTTTCAGAATGGAAACTATTCTAGTCTTATAGTATTTGCCAGTAGGCAGGAATTTCAGACTATTTACCACTTGCTGTATTGCATGTATATTAATTTTCTCTGAACTCCAAAGTTTCTTGAGGTGTTTTAGGTTTCTAGTTTATTGGGAGCACTGCAACAGTGCTTTAGTCCATCAATAACCCCACTGGGGCAAATCCTCACATGGTCTAAAGCTGAGGATCTGCCCATTGGCTTCTTTGGGACTATTTATAAAATAGGGTACTATTCAACATGAGCTAAGTGATCATAACTGGCACACAATTAGTAGTTGTTGCTGTCAGCAAGGAGATCTGTTCTTTCAAGTATGTCTTTATTGAATGCTTTATAAAGTCTCCCATTTTTAAATAGAGAATCCTTTGGTTTCCTTCTATTAGTGCTTTTTCTGAGATCCTTTTAAACTTCAAACCATTTTCAGTCCCTGAGTTGGTTTTAAAAGCCTCTCGTGTCCTGAAGGTGCCAAAAATTTACATCTCTTTAGAATGTAGCTTTATCTAGTTCAGACTAATTGGGTTTTTGTCTTATGTTAGGTGACTGCTGTGTTTACACTTGCTTATAAATGTACATTTTAATGAGTAATGGGTTTCTAATAATAACCACTTTCTACATTAATTAAGGTTTTTCATTGTAATGACTGCTGAGTGTTTGTTTACTGGCTTACATATTTCATGGTTATCTCATCTTAAAGATTGTAGAAGTGGAGTATTAATCACAAGTGAATGGATAGACCTCTGTGGAGCACTATTGAAGTTAATGGGGGGGGTTGGTCCTTCACAGAATCGGTGATTATGTAGATTAGGTTGCCCAAGCACCGCATGCAAATGATGGGGAGAAGCAGTGCCCATTATTCTAGCCCAGTGATTCTGAAACTTTATTGGTTTGCATATCATCATCTTAAAAATTTGCTGTGAACATCAAGCCCATTTACCATCAGTGTTGCACATGCCACAGTTTGGGGACCCCTGAAATGTAGTCCATATACAGTCACAGATTGGAGGCACAGATTTCCCTTCCCCAACTTGCCTCCTCGGGATTTTATCTTCATAAAGCCAAAGTAATCAGACTTCTTGCAGGTGCAGTGAATTTCATCCTAAACAAGTAAAGAAAATAACCAAGCAAAACACGCAGATTGTCGTGAAGTGAAGCTGTCAAAGTAAAATGAAAATCCTTCTCCTTTTTCAGCTGTAAGGACTAATGATGTTTCCCACTGGAATAATAAAACTCGACATTCATGAGTGTTACCTCTTGACATCAAATCAGAGTACAATGGGGTCTGGTATACGGTGGTTCTACAGTGAGTTTCAATGATACCAGGCTAAACTAAATTGTACAAATGAAAGTGTCCTGTCTGTCAGGCTTTTACAAGTACATCAAGGGCCCTCCTTTAGAATCAGGTTTTTAAAGCTCCCCCCATCTGTTACCACAATAATGATGATGGTGTGAATGAGGTATCCAGCTGTATTTAGTCTATTCAAAGCAGAAGTGTAGAAAGAACATGTTTTATATGCAGTTTCACTCTGAAAGCTGATTTTGTAATAGTTTGCATGTTTGTTTCTCAATTTTCAGCTCACAAGTAAAAAAAAAAAAAAAAAATTCAAACTTTGAGCTCTGCAAACTCGATCTGGGAGTCAAGATGGGTTCTACAGGACTTCTGTACCATCACCAAAAATAGAGACTCCAGATGCCATATTCTACCTTAGTTACACCTATGCAGGCCCACTGTCTTCAAATTGTGTGCTCTGCTACATCTGTGAAACCTCATTGTTCCATCAGTGCAATTCCATCAGTGCAAAATTTGGTCAGGTAACTGGAACTTAGTGAAAAATGTGGTCTCTGGTTGAGAGCGCCAAAACAAAATCCAGCTATGAAGTGCTAACCGGAATAAAAACCAGCTACGTCCATGCCTCAGAAGCACTTCTACTTTTGAGGTACTCTTCTCAGCTGGACAGGAAAACTGAATATCTTTCCCCCATGCCTACTCATCGTGCTCCTGCTTTACACTTGCTAGCCAGCCAGCCAGGTAGAGGTGCATGTGAGCTCTTCTGCTCCACAACTTAAAAACGAAGCAGGGAGGCTAGAAGAAAGAATCTGGAGGAAGCAGTTAGGCAAGAGGAGGTTGTAAAAGCCTGGGAGACGCCACATCTGGATTCCCATTTTGAACTAGTTGAATACAAGGAAAAGTGTCAAACGTTTATTGCACACCCAGGAAAGCTTTTGTTGTTAAAATGAAGAGGGGGGGGGGGGGAGAGAAGAAACTAGACAAAGGCAAATTTACAGTTGCTGTATCCTTGTGGCAGTAAGGAAATTACATAATATATATATCTACATATATATTGTATTTTCAGACACATACTGTATTTTCAGTGATAACATACAGTTGTATGCATCATACTCATGGCAAAAAGATTATGAATTTTGGTCCTTTTAATACCCATGTCAGAGGCCTTCCCTATGAATTTGGGGCCAAACTCTGCTCTCACTTCTACTGATCTATATCAAGAGTAACTACAATGGAGTTACTTTGAATTTACGCTGCTGTTAGTGAGAAAGGAACTTAGTCTGATATCAAGTATCAGAGGGGTAGCCGTGTTAGTCTGAATCTGTAAAAAGCAACAGAGGGTCCTGTGGCACCTTTAAGACTAACAGAAGTATTGGGAGCATAAGCTTTCGTGGGTAAGAACCTCACTTCTTCAGATGAAAAATTAACAACTTTTTGAGGTTCAGTTGCTAGGACCCCAAATTAACAATTAAAAGCATGTTTTTGAGGCCTGAAACGACGCCACCCATTGTATCACAACCTCTGAGTGTACTCTAGATGCTCAGGTGCCACTGAGTAACTAATAGAAAAGTATTTAAATAAGCACAGTAAGGAGTCCATGTTAATAAACCTCTTTAAGTTACTGAACTGTTAAGTCAACTTTCCAATTTTTACAGTGGTTATTCCATTTTAATAAGAGGTGAAATTATAATGAGATAAAACTTAATGACCATGTAAAACATAAAGGTGCAGCACAGTCTAAATCATGTGAACCTGTGGATATAAAAAATCAACTGAAAAATTTCATGAATCTTTCAGAAGACACAGACCTAGCAGGACTGTAATTTTGCTCAATCGGTTTGATAAAGGAAGATCTTGCAAAACAAACAAAAAACATTAATCAGGGAAAATCCTAATCCAGATGCCACAAACACTACTACTTGTCCCTATCTTTTACTGTGCACATGCTGGACACTAACATTCACGAAAAATCTGGAATGTAAGCACTTCTTAAATGCCTCAGGATGTAGACCTAGGGTAAAGTTTTCAAAAGTGTGAAAGTGACTTAGGAGTTTGTTCCATTTTCAAAACAGATTTAAGCACTTAAAAGTCTAAATTCCATTGACTTTCAGTGAGACGTAGGTTCCTAAGTGTAGCTGAGGCCTGGCCTGGCCTGACATGAGTAATAAACACACAGAGGGAAGATAGAATTAGGAAGATAAATGAATCATTAGGTTGAAAACCGAATGTTTGTGCTGAATAAGATAAGTAAATAGGTCAGTAGGCTAAGAAGACAGAATGTCTGAGCCAACTAAGATAAGAGGGAGAATACCCAGGGAACTATTTACTCTGAACTTGATAACAAGGCATAAAATAAATTAGGACTGTAGTGATGAGGCAAAGAGGAAGTTGAAGCATAGACAGTGCATGCTGCACAGGGATTGGTTCCTGCGAAGTAACCAAGCCAATCTAGCACCTCTCATGAGCACTGAAATTTACCCCTCTGGCCCTCCCCCCAAAAAAGATGACTTTGTAAAACTGAACCAACGCCAAGGGCCAAATTCTGATCTCATTTACACAGGTCTAAAACCTGGAATAACTTTTCTGAAGCCAGTGAAATTATTCTGGATGTATGCCAGGTAATTTACCTTTGGCATACCATACCTAAACACAATGTCACAGAGGAGAGTGTAGGCTAATAATCTTGATTTAACCACCATGGACTCATTGAAGTCTCTGGGAGTTAAATGCCTCTCAAAAATTTTCCAATGGAATGTTTTTGCATTGGAAAAAGATGATTTGATGAAATTGAAATGCTTTGTGGGAATGTATTGACTTTATTGAAATTTTCAACACGACACTGTTTCATTTTGACTTTTATAATATGTCAAAGTGGAAAAGAAACACTTAACCCCCCTTGAAATGAAATATTTCAGTAAATCCAAGACAATTTTAAAAAAATTTTGTTTTGTGAATTGTGTTCAATGGAGTAACTCACTAAGATTAAAAAGGATACTTTATTCTACATATTTGACATTGAGATATAGGTAACTTATCTTAAAATATGTGGAAAATAAAACTAGAAATGGTAGATCTTGTTAATTTATCTTATTATCATTAGTAGGTATATAAAATCATGAGTGATATGGAGAAAGTGAATAAGGAGAAGTTATTTACTTTGTTCCCATAATACAAGAACTAGGGGCCACCAAATGAAATTAATGGGCAGCAGGTTTAAAACAAATAAAGTAGTTCTTCACACAGTGCACTGTCAACTTGTGGAACTCCTTGCCTGAGGAGGCTGTGAAGGCTAGGACTATAACAGGGTTTAAAGAGAACTGAATAAATTCATGGAGGTTAAGTCCATTAAGGGCTATTAGCCAGGACGGTTGAGGAATGGTGTCCCTAGCCTCTGTTTGTTACAGGGTGGTGATGGACAGCAGGAGAGAGATCACTTGATCATTACCTGTTAGGTTCACTCCCTCTGTTAAGTTCACCTGGCATTGGCCACTGTCGGTAGACAGGATACTGGGCTGGATGGACTTTTGGTCTGACCCAGTACGGCCATTCTTATGTTCTTATTCCTTGCTGTTAACTTGGTGCAATGGAGTGTTCACTACACACAAGGCAGAGCTGGTTGTTTGGTTAATTAACCTGATAGGTTATACCTGGGGAAGAACCAGGGATTGAAAGGCTGATTGATGGCACCCAGTTGAGAAGAAACAGTTGTTAAGCACAGGTTGTAGGAAAGCAGCATAAGAGACTTGGGGCATGGCTACACTTGCGAATGTGGAGTGTTTTGAGTTAAACCAGCCTTCTGAGAGCGCAGTAGGGAAAGCACTACAGTCTGTCCACACTGACAGCTGCAAGTGCACTGGCGTGGCCACATTTGCGGCATTTCGCAGCTCCTTCACTTTAATCCTGCACTGCAGTGCATCCCGGTCATGGCCCCTTTCCATCATGTCTCTTGATATCTGCCCGAAGGTATCATAATTCCTACGGCTTTACGGCTGGAGCGCAGCTGGGACTGGACAGCTTCCTCCCCCCAAACACTGATGACATCCAGCATCTCGCCATTGCTCCGTACTGGGGATAGTCACCGGGAAAGATTCGCTGAGAGCACTCCACGCCTGGCTGAGCAAACAGGAAGGGGATTTTCAAAATTCCCAGAGAATTTAAAGGGCAGGTCTGATGGTTGGTCATTTAAGGGCAGGGCAGTAGAGTTCAAAGTGATGACCAGAGTGGCTAGAACAGGCATTGTGGGACACTTCTGGAGGCCGATCAGAGAGCATTAATAGGCCAGGGCGTCCACACTGGCACTGCGGCGCTCCAGCGGGGGCGCATCAAACGTTATTCCACTCTCCAAGGTGGATTACCAGGAGCACTCTAGCCATGGAGTCAGTGTGCTCTACGTGCCTTGCCAGTGTGGACGCGTTGTGAGGTAGGGTGCCCGGGGCTGCTTTAATGCGCTGTAACTCGCAAGTGTAGCCATGCCCTTGGAGATAAGAAGTGGTCCAGGGAAATTGCAGTGCATCTGAAGGAGCAGACCTAACTGCTAGAACTCAGAGCAGAGAGTGCAGCTGGGTTTCCCTACCAGCCCTGAGGAAGGGGGATGTAAGGACAGTTTGACCTTAAAGCTGAAAACTCAACCTCGAGGACAGGCTGAGGAAAAGCCTGAGAGTTGTCAGAAGGATCTTTTGTTGTGTTACATTTTGTTCTATCAGAAGGGGCGGAAACAAAAATTTGACCTGGCCATAGGGTTAAGTCATGAGAAGAGGCAGATTACCTCAGGGCCAGAGTGACTATCAGCAGAGGGTGACAGACAGAAAAGCTGCTATGTCATGCCCAGCCCACAAGGTAGTGCACCCACAGAGAGTCCACTGTCCACACTTGGATATTTTTTGTATACTATTAAAATGTATTTTCTGGATAATTTGTGGAATTTAATGTCACTTCAGTTTTTGTTTGTATAATGTTATGAAATATTATTACTGTAGATTGCCTGCATACTATAAAGGTCAACATAAATGAATAGAATACTTGACAAATTTAAGCACTGAGGTAAAATAAAAAGAGCTCTTGGTATCATCCACTATTTTTATCATTAATTCTTTGTTGTATAATAGAAAAAGTGAGCCTCAAATTACCATATCTCTAGACAATTTTGAGCTTGCTGAGCTTCTGTCGAACAATTAAATGTCACTTGAAGATTTCACATATTTAGGTTTATTTATTGCTGTCACTTACTAAGTTTCCTGGGAAATGAATTCTCATCTTATAAGAGAGGAGCCAGTGAGAAGCTAACTTGATGACACTACTAACTCAGATCATTCAAAGACAAAGTGATATCCTAATGTCTTGAAGTATTAATGTGACAGCAAAGGAATAAATTAGAGTTATGTCATAGGATTTAAATATTTTCAAGTTAGATGCTGTGCAATTTGAATGGAAGAGAAGAAAGCCAAAATTAAATTAGACCTCCTTAAAAAATTGAGATAGCATCTCTTCCTTTTCCAAGTGTAAATCTATAATTTCACTCACCAATTCTGATGTACCAAAAATAGATTTGTTTTGCTTCTATTTTATAGTGAGCACAGTCTTACTATTTTCACATGTTGCACCAGATCTTCATTTGGCAAAAACTGGCTTGACTTCAATGGAGCTCTGCCACTTTATGCCAGTTGAGGTTCTGGCCTCATTGAAATGTTTACCTTAGAATCATAGAATATCAGGGTTGGAAGGGACCTCAGGAGGTCATCTAGTCCAACCCTCTGCTCAAAGCAGGACCAATTCCCAACTAAATCATCCCAGCCAGGGCTTTGTCAAGCCGGGCCTTAAAAACCTCCAAGGAAGGAGACTCCACCACCTCCCTAGGTAACGCATTCCAGTGCTTCACCACCCTCCTAGTGAAATAGTGTTTCCTAATATCCAACCTAGACCTCTCCCACTGCAACTTGAGACCATTGCTCCTTGTTCTGTCATCTGCCACCATTGAGAACAGCCGAGTTCCATCCTCTTTGGAACCCCCCTTCTGGTAGTTGTAGGCTGCTATCAAATCCCCCCTCATTCTTCTCTTCTGGAGACTAAACAATCCCAGTTCCCTCAGCCTCTCCTCATAAGTCATGCGCTCCAGACCCCTAATCATTTTTGTTGCCCTCCGCTGGACTCTTTCCAACTTTTCCACATCCTTCTTGTAGTGTGGGGCCCAAAACTGGACACAGTACTCCAGATGAGGCCTCACCAATGTTGAATAAAGGGGAACGATCACGTCCCTTGATCTGCTGGCAATGCCCCTACTTATACATCCCAAAATGCCGTTAGCCTTCTTGGCAACAAGAGCACACTGTTGACTCATATCCAGCTTCTCGTCCACTGTGACCCCTAGGTCCTTTTCTGCAGAACTGCTACCTAGCCATTCGGTCCCTAGTCTGTAGCTGTGCATGGGATTCTTCCGTCCTAGGTGCAGGACTCTGCACTTGTCCTTGTTGAACCTCATCAGGTTTCTTTTGGCCCAATCCTCTAATTCGTCTAGGTCCCTCTGTATCCGATCCCTACCCTCTAGTATATCTACCACGCCTCCTAGTTTAGTGTCATCGGCAAACTTGCTGAGAGTGCAGTCCACACCATCCTCCAGATCATTAATAAAGATATTAAACAAAACCGGCCCCAGGACCGACCCTTGGGGCACTCCGCTTGAAACCGGCTGCCAACTAGACATGGAGCCATTGATCACTACCCGTTGAGCCCGACGATCTAGCCAGCTTTCTATCCACCTTACAGTCCATTCATCCAGCCCATACTTCTTTAACTTGGCAGCAAGAATACTGTGGGAGACCGTATCAAAAGCTTTGCTAAAGTCAAGGAATAACACATCCACTGCTTTCCCCTCATCCACAGAGCCAGTTATCTCATCATAGAAGGCAATTAGGTTAGTCAGGCACGACTTCCCCTTGGTGAATCCATGCTGACTGTTCCTGATCACTTTCCTCTCCTCTAAGTGTTTCATAATTGATTCCTTGAGGACCTGCTCCATGATTTTTCCAGGGACTGAGGTGAGGCTGACTGGCCTGTAGTTCCCCGGATCCTCCTTCTTCCCTTTTTTAAAGATGGGCACTACATTAGCCTTTTTCCAGTCATCTGGGACCTCCCCCGATCGCCATGAGTTTTCAAAAATAATGGCTAATGGCTCTGCAATCTCATCCGCCAACTCCTTTAGCACCCTCAGATGCAGCGCATCCGGCCCCATGGACTTGTGCACGTCCAGTTTTTCTAAATAGTCCCGAACCACTTCTTTCTCCACAGAGGGCTGGTCACCTTCTCCCCATATTGTGCTGCCCAGTGCAGCAGTCTGGGAGCTGACCTTGTTTGTGAAGACAGAGGCAAAAAAATCATTGAGTACATTAGCTTTTTCCACATCCTCGGTCACTAGGTTGCCTCCCTCATTCAGTAAGGGGCCCACACTTTCCTTGACTTTATTCTTGTTGCTAACATACCTGAAGAAACCCTTCTTGTTACTCTTAACATCTCTTGCTAGCTGCAACTCCAAGTGTGATTTGGCCTTCCTGATTTCACTCCTGCATGCTTGAGCAATATTTTTATACTCCTCCCTGGTCATTTGTCCAATCTTCCACTTCTTGTAAGCTTCTTTTTTGCGTTTAAGATCAGCAAGGATTTCACTGTTTAGCCAAGCTGGTCGCCTGCCATATTTACTATTCTTTCTACACATCGGGACCTTGCTATTCTTTAATCTCACTTTCTTTTGATATATGAATTGGTAAAAATGTATTTCTTAAGACTTTGAATGGAAGAAGTGTAGTTATAGTTAAAACATAGGATTAAGGACATGCATAACTCTCCATGTTAGTTTGCACAACTTCAGCAATCTAAAATTTTCCAGACAAAACTACAAGATAGTTTATCACCTCTTCCCTGTATGCTACAGTCTGCCTAAAAGACCCATGATCCCTTTTAATGCTATCTCAATTTTTCAAACAAATGCAAGGCATCCACACAAATATTTGCAAACTGCTTTGAGATCATGGGGTTAAAGGTGTTTATAGAAGTACAAAGCCCTTTATATAATGCCCAGACTGAATAAGTGGCATAAACACCCCCTTTTTTCTTTTCCTACTTGTGTTAATAACTTTTGAGTTACAATGCCTCAGGCTTTTTGGCTTTTATTATTTATTTATTTATTTATTTATTTTAATATCACCCAGTTAGTTTATCTTCTGAGTGGAAAAATCTGCACTCATTCAAAGCAGGTGCAACCTTCCCATAACATACATATATATGGCTTTCTTTAATTATACTTTTTTGTCTTCCCACAAACCATCTGCATGTTCCCAGCAGAGAGAACCCTCATCAAGACCGCCTATAACGAGCTTTTATCTTTTTACTTCCAAAGTCCTCACACTCTAATTAATGGTAAAATTAATTAGCAAGTCAAGGTTGCTAGAGGGTTTCCATTGTGAAAAGAACGGCATAAAATTATATATTCGACTTTTTGCCCTGTTTTCCCCCCAGTTGGACAAATGCAACAGATTCATAAATTGTTGCTCTAGTTAGTACATGCAGACTATGATCCATATACTGCAGGCTAAGTCTGCTATACAGTGTTTCTTATTTTGGAGTGAATTTAATGTTCATAAAAGCAAACAATCAACAAAGGCTAGAGCCAAAAATACTGCAGCATGTGGTTCTGTGTTCTATAGTTCTGACAAGGTCATAACTACCCATTGCTCAAAAAGGCTCCTCCCATGCCCTATTTCTAACCACCAGAAAACACTTCTCCTTGCATGGTTTCTGAGAAAATGGACAATTACATGTATTAACTTAAAAAAATACATCAGCTTTCTTGTATAAGATCATTAAACAGGACCAAAGAGTATATCTGATTTTCAGCCTGGCTACTTCCATTCCATTTTGGAAATGTACAGCACCAAAAATGTATTTCCATAATTGTGCATTTTTCCCACATATGAAAGTTCACGCCTGCAAACATACTTGTCTTTAGTTTGTTTGTTTGTTCAAACCCCATCAATGTATTGGCGTTTTCAGTAATACTTAGATATTGAAATATTTTGTCTACTTTGAGATGAAAACTTTTTTTGATACATGATTTTTCCCAAAGATTTCTGTTTTGATCAATATTTTGAAACATTGAAAAATGTAGTTTTTTTGTTTTTGACAAAAGGAAGCCAAAAATATTCTGGATTCAGGTTGTTAAAAAACAATCAGTTTTTGACTTTTCAATGGAGTGTGATTTTGATAAACCAAAAAAAATTCTAAAAAATGTTCAAGGAAAATAAAAAATTTTTTGGCCAGCTCTAGTAATATATCATTTATAAAGTACTACATATTATTAAAGACATAAATGATCATTGGGCTCCAGTAGAATGAGTTTTTCCTACTGGTAGAGCACCTTACATTGTATCTGGTAGCCGAGTAATTGGTAATATGAAAATAACATTTTAATTATGCTAAATCTAACTAAATTATTGAGTTGAAGACAGTAGGGTGTCTTCACTGTGAGACTTCTAGTATTTTCATTTTAATGCTAACTATTGTATTCGCTCTCACAAATCCCCAGTGAAGTCCATTGGAATTTTCCCAGTGAGGACCAAAGATAAAATCCTGCAGCCAAAGAAAGCTCTAGACATAGTAGAAAATCTGAGGATAGAAACTGGAGAGGCTATTTAGAACTCTGCAGCCCCTTGTCTCCATGCCATGAATCGATCCCATGAATCTGTCTCCACAGGATCCTAAAGCGGTGGGGGGTCAGAAGTAGGCTGGAGTCATAGTGAGTCTGAACTTTGCAGATCCACTGTATACTATAATCCTCTCTGTATGTGGGCATGTAGCAGGTTGTGCCTGTTTCTTGAGCCATGCAATAGTAGCTGTTAAGCTGTTCAAGTGCTCCACGTAATCTGCCTCTCAGTTGCAGGGGGCAAGTCTACATTCAATCCCTGCTCTGCCCCAACATCTGTTTGTATATCCCAGGCAAAGCCTTTTTACTCAAAATTTTCACAAGTGTCCAGAACGTCATCTGCAGTAAGGACTTCAGGGCTAAGTCCTTATTTTTCATAAGATAGCATGTTGTTTAATGGTAAAAGGTTTTCTTTACAATTATTGATCCAGTTCATTATTTTAAAATTGAGAAATACCAGTAACAAATGAGCAAATTCTCAGTCCTTAGCAACATGTAAAATCTGCTTGCATGCTGATAAAAGCTGTATTAGACTATATGGTTGCTTCAACCTCTTCCCCTTACAGCCCCTGCACTCCCTGTACCACCATCTGTTTTCTGTAAATGAGAGAGACATGGACCTCAAACACCACAGCCTGAGGGAGAAACTTTTAGTAAGCGCTAGAGAAGTTTGGCCCTTTCATAAAAGTATTTTAAATGGACTAATAGTAATTCATCTTAAAATAGCACATCTTACATTTCATAACATAGAATTTTACTCTGTGTAGATTGAGCGAATATTTCCTCTCCTGAAGAAAAGATATGTTACTACATTTATCACCAAGATTTCAAAAGATAATGCTGCAAGTGATTTGAAGGAAGAGGTGGAAAAATATGTTCACATTGTGTTGCCTTTCTGTCTTTCAAAGGCTGAGATAGAAAGCAAATAAATTCAAGCTAAAGAAACATTTGTTAAACTTACTATGAAGGATCTAGGCCATGGGCAGTTTAAGAGAACCAAAATTATTGATCTCTGAACATGCACAATAGTGGCAATGCTTATAAGGTTTTGACCTAAACGTTGTTTCTGTTAAGTTGAATTATCATGTGTCTTCTTTGTAAGGTATGATAAGTGACATTCAGTAATAAGTCTCTCAGGGTCTGTTTGTACTCTGACTGAAGTCAATAGGGGAGTTTTTCCACTGGCCTCACTTGGGACAGAACTGGGACCTTGTATAACAATGCATTTATTTCCCAAGAAAAGATTAATAGAATAACATTTTTAAACTGTTAGTACTTCTAAAGTCAGCTCTATTTTAAGGCAACACATAGCTCAAGTATTTTGACTAACTATTCCCATCATCTTAAAACATACACTCTCAACATATCATGCTGAAACACCCTCTAAAAATACACTTCTCTGAATGCCAAAAAACTGAGTGGCAATGGGGATCAAATGAAGCTGTGTGATGTCTTTCTGTGTGAAGCTTGAGCAGGTCTAGGATTCTGAATAAAGTGGGTGTATATAAATGTATGAACTAATATTCAAATTCTGTATGCCTTTATGGAAGAGTGAATTAAATTATATCAAATACTTCATAAGTCATAAGCTTAGAGAGCCATATCCTTACAGAATGACCCACTGGAAATTCTATCTCTTGGTTCTAGTCACATTTTTGGTGAACTCTAAGGCCTCTATTCAGCAATGTACTTAATGTGTTGTAACTTGAACCAATGTGACTAGTCTGGTGAGTAGTCCCATTGACTTCAGTGCAAATCTGCACATGCTTAAGTACCTTACTGAATCAAGGCCTTACTAAATAGAGATTTTTCAGCCAGTTGCCATGGACCTGATTCTCCTTCTGTTACACTGGAGAAATAATTGGGCATAATTACTTAGAGGTCAATGGAGTTACATTGGTGTAAAATTGGAATGATAGGAAAATTGGTCTTCTTGTTTCTTAAAAGGATAAATCATCTTGGAATTAAACAGCTACATTTCCAATTTTCAGAATGTAGCATTTCCCTAGGAGTGGAGCTTCAGAGGGTGCAATACCAAGGGACTTAATTGACCTCCCATTATCACAGAGTTTTAGTTAGCTAGAAGTCAAGACAGAGGGTTGCTGTGTATTAGATGCGGTCATGATTGTGGCATGTGTTACGGTATCCAGTTAGTGGAGGAGAGCTAGGCCAATGACAGTGTAACCTATGCCAAATGATTGGGCCCAGGGAGTAAATATTAGTCTGTACCAGAAATTTCAAATGGCATACTTGCTATTTCCCATTCCAAAGGCCACAAATCAGTGAAAATGTATTTATTTTTGTTTCATACAGGTGAAGCTATTTATAGCTGCAATATCAAAGCAACTTTAACTACCAAAACTTGTTTTCTAGTTTAAAAAATACTGCAAAGATATGGACTAGTGACAAGTCAGCATTTTGTGCAATGTGAAAATAGTTCTCAGTACTTTTACCATGGTATTTTCCAAAGCTAACATCATAATTTAATTTTCAGTTGCCTACATCGTTGTAATTAGTTTAGTGATCCAACCAAAATGTTGATAATTTGTAGGAGTTTTGTTTCAGTAACATTCTGAATAGTGTCTCCTCCAAAGAGAGGGGAAAAAATTAAACCCTATTCCCAATCTTTGGACAGACCGGGGCTATCGCTCCCTTCCTGCTTCTGTACTCTTAGGACACTAATATGGTCATTTTTAAAAACATGGCTATCAATGACAATTGACAAAAAATGTTACCACAATATTTGCAATATCCCTCAGCAGAGGGAATAACTAAGTATATTATAGGATATACTGTAAATAACTGAGTTGAAGCACAGGCAAAGTTAAGTGGTACCTTTGTCATCTGAGCGGTTAGCTGGGGCTCTGCAGGTTGTTTCTGTTAGGAGAAATTGATGATGGAGCTAGGTATCTTTTGAGGTAGTCTCATGTATTTACAAAGAGTGTACAAAATCCTGTATCTTTGAACACATGAGGAATGAAACAGGAAAGAATTTCTTTGCTCACAGCTCCAAGCCTCTATCAGCCAGCACTCCACCCATGCTCTCGCTCTCTGTGCTTTTCTCAGGGCCATGATCTCAATGCTTCTTCAACCTGTGCCTGCTTCTTTCTGTGGTGTTTCTCCTGTCCCTCTCTCTCACATACAACACCCCCCCCCCCACCAGCACTAAAAACAATACCCAGCCAAGTCCCTCTCCTACATAGTTCATTCCTCAGTAGTCTCATGTGCCTTTGTTTTGGGAAGTGATGTGCCTGTTTCAGGTGGAGGCTACCTTTATTATATAAAAAGATGTAACTTATCTTAAATGAATGGTGGTGGTCACACCCATCAGCTCCCTTGACATTTCTCAAGTGCAGCATAGTACTTTCCTTCCTGAAGATTTGACAGGTCTGAAAGGCTTCTGCAGATTATTTTTATATAACTAGTGTACATAAACACACATTTATTTTCATACATCTGGCCTAGGGAACAGCAGATAAAGTGGCAATCTTCCAATAGTCTTCATTCTGTGTCTCAGCCAAAAATTCACAGCAGAGCACATTACCTCCCCCTCCCACAATCTATCCCTCATCAATCCACCCCCCGCAATTTTGCTAAAAAGATCCTTTTAATTGTTCATCGTTGCAAATGTCCTATACTGTTAAGCGATTCCTGTGCTGCAGACAAGTCAGAGGGACTACTGGGCTCTGCAGTTTCTATTATGCTGACAGACCCCAACAACAGATGTTAACAAATCTGTTTGTGGTCAGCCAGATTTGTTTTTCTTTCTGGATTTCTGGTCACAGAAATCAACCGACGTTTTTTAAAACTTATTTTTATTGTTTGCAAGGTGAGTTTTTAACATAGCATGGATACAAATGTAATATACTGTGGTCCTTCTTAGAATCTTACTTTGTTTTTGCTGTTGCTGCTCTTGTGACTTTTGGCTCTATTTAGACATCAATGGAAATGTTATACTAATAATGCTGAATATGGAGCCTAACTTTAGCAAACTTAAATTCAAAACTTTCAAACTTATTTTATTATGGTTGAGTTATTTGTTTAATTTACATCTTCACTTGTGTCTGGATCCAGAGTTGGCTCCAATGCCAAAGCATCCCACGGGGTCAAATGGTGTTACCCAGCCTGTTTCTCTCCCCCCCTCCCACCCCCCAACAACTCTACCCATGATCTTCTGGGAGATCCTGGCAGATTAAGGGGTAAGTTCGCAAAGAACCATTGGGGACGCTGAGGTTGGCCTTGGGTTTTTCTCTCTGTATCCCAAGTACTAATTCTCTCTAGCTTTTGCCATGCACCTGCACCAGAACCGCAATGGATTCAGTGCTGCCTGTGTTGCTAAGGGTGGGGAGGCCTTTGTCAGTAAGCAAGTGAACTAGTGTGCAGCTGGCACTAGGTGGTTCCCTTCTGGCTCTTCCATTCCTATTCAGATTCACCACCTATTTTAAGTTTCCTAATTATTTTCCATTCCTGGGGGGAAATATGGGGTTTGTACTTTTTGAAGACCTATTCTAACAGCCTGCATGTTTTGATTAACACATTGAACAATGGATGTGAGTTTTGAGAGTATCGGCATAAAAATGTAATGTTATTTAAAAAACAGACTTTAAAAATAAGCAGTCAGCTGTAGAACGATGAGATCTCTATCGGGTAGAATATCCCAGCAGAACGAGTGATTGCCTAGGGCAGCAAGATGTTATTCAATGAACTGTTGGTATGGGTGACAATGGGTGTGTAAGGGCAGACATTTGCTTGTTTGCCTCTGGCAACAGAGCCCCTAGAGCCAGCTCTGATATTTGTATAAGGAAACAAGTGTTATTTTTTATCGAATTAAAAGTTTGTGAGAGAGACTTCTAGGATTTGTGTATGCAACATGTGATTTTTCTAATTTATTATGCAAGTAAGTGGTGCAATTCCACAACAAATCAGATAATTATACACAAAAGGCTAGTAAGTCGCATCACTGTTCCTTTATTCATGCAAACAAGATGGTAAGATGATGTGTGATAAATGCCTAGATAGTGTTGCATGTACAGTCCTGGTACCTGTGCAAGTAAACTAAGCATATAATTGCCAGTGCATATCTTTTCAATTTTGAAATGCAGATCTTCGATGTGTGTTATGCCTTTAATGTGCTTTGATAGTAATGTGGTGCTCTATTGCTTGCAAGCAGTGGTGTGGGATATTTCTGCACTGACAATAATGGTAGTGCTCATGTCTGCGACTCAAATTTAAAAAGTCACAGTGAAGAATGAAGGTTAAATACTTCTAGGTTGTCAAACGCTGTGCTCGTTCATTTCTTCAGTAATACTTTATTTCTCTGCATCTATCATTTTGCTCCATAATATAGTCTTGTACAGAAAAATTAACTTATTAAAATACAAAAGACATTCTGAAATATGAACAGAGAGATTGAACTCACTGCAGAGCCCAACATGATAAATATGAAATGGAAAGTAAATAATGAGACATCCTGATTGGAAAATTATATTTTTATTGCACAGATCTGATTGTAGATTCAAATGTTTTATCCGCTTTGCATGACATTCATTCTTGATATTTTTATCTCACTACTATGTACAAAATTCTGCTGCCACTTCACTGGGAAGTGGGAAAAGGGACTTGTGGTGATGTGGTGACATAGGTGTTGGTCCCAGTACAGGATTGACATCCTCTCATACATTAGGATGTGGTGCCACTGAGCCTATCCAATGATACTCCATGCTTGGGTTGGAAACGCATCTCTACACAAAAGAATTAATGGACACAAATCTGACATCAGGAATCATAATACTCAAAAACCAGTGGGAGAACACTTTAAGCTGTCTGGCCATTCAATGACAGACCTGCGGGTGGCTATCTTACAACAGAAAAACTTCAAAAACAGACTCCAACGAGACACTGCTGAGCTGGAATTGATATGCAAACTAGATACAATCAACTCAGGATTGAATAAGGACTGGGAATAGCTGAGCCATTACAAACATTGAATCTATCTCCCCTTGTAAGTATTCTCACCCTTCTTATCAAACTGTCTGTACTGAGCTATCTTGATTATCACTTCAAAAGTTTTTTTCCTCTTACTTAATTGGCCTCTCAGAGTTGGTAAGACAACTCCCACCTGTTCATGCTCTCTGTATGTGTGTATATATATCTCCTCAATATATGTTTCACTCTATGCATCCGAAGAAGTGGGCTGTAGCCCACGAAAGCTTATGCTCTAATAAATTTGTTAGTCTCTAAGGTGCCACAAGTACTCCTGTTCTTTTTGCGGATAAAGATTAACACGGCTGCTACTCTGAAACGAAATCATACAAGATACTGCAACTTCTGTGCTCATGCATCAATAGGCGATGGGCTCTCCAGTGCTCCTTTAAAAATATTTTATAACTAGCACTAGAGTGAGCTGTTCCCTAGCACTCCCTAAGACATTCTCTCTGCAGCTATCCAGCTCTGCCTACCTCCTTCAGCTCCATGCCCCTCACTGACTGCCTAGTGCCACAGAGAGGACAGAAGCTACAACTTCTGGTTAAATGAAGCTGCGCTTCAGCAATGCAATTAAGGTGCTGTAATAGAGATTTCAGTTCCTTCCACTGTAGCAAATCATTCAGACAGCCTTTATGGTACTGCCATTACATTATCAGGATTTGATTCTTCACTCTGTTTTCAAGCAACCCCCTCATTGGTTTCAATGGGCAATTTGCTTTTAAATGTCAGCACTGGGTCTTTCAGAGGAAAATGTTCATTGGCACCTTCCCTTAACAAATGGCAGCACATTAATATAAAACATGGCAATATTATAAAGTGGAAGATGGCATTTGCCTTACTTGGATTATGAACACTATATAAAAGCACTGAAACTCACTTGTATGTCACCTGCTTGAATGACCCTAGTAAAAGTGGACACAAACTTTACTTTAAGAAAAATTCATTATTGATGAGAGGTGGGCTCCAGTGCAGAGGTCAAGCAAAATGGCTTTGTATTGGGGAACTTGATGGTTGATGTTGGGAGGGAAGCCTTGAGGGCAGGGAAATGTGCTATTGCACAGCTTAGCTGCTTCTACACCACAGCTTCCAGCTGATCAAATTGATTTGGATAAAAGATAAACTCAGATCTTTGTCTGGCTGAGCCTGGGTTTTCTCTGAGAATCATAAGTTTAGGAGACTCTTCGTTTTATTGTTTCACATTTTTACTTGTCCCTCCATTTCCATGTGTTGCCTGATGCAGGAAGTAGAACAGAAATAGTGCAAGACAAAACACTCCACATGCAGTTTTGGTGTAAGGAGTCTATTAGGAGCTGTACCTGCTATTACCAAATCTCAGTTTGGCCCAAGTGCAGAAAATAGACATTCATTGGACTGAAAGGAGACAAGGATATAATCTGAGGTCTTATTTGACCTTTTTTAGAGGTTCCCTATGAAAAGTTAAATTTTCAAAGACTAGAAAGGTATAAAGATATGGATGAGTTATTTTATATGCTGTAAAATATCTTGTAAATCTTCCCTTTGTGTGTAGGGGAATTATTTACAAGAATAATAGTCCTGTCTCTTGGGTGAATACGTATATGCATTTTGCCTTGTATGTAACTGCATTATTATAAGTAACTTAGCTTTGATCCAAAGCCATTGAAATCAAGGAGAATCTTCCTATTGACTTCGAAAGCCTGGAAAACTCTCCTGGAGAGGGAAGATGAAACTGATAAGATTCTTCCAGCTAGGCAGCTGGAAAACCAACAAATTCTGTTTTGGTTCAACGCACAAAAAAAGTCACCATTATGTTTTTGCCCTGAATTGAGGCACACATTTTCCAAAACCTTCAAATTTTCCACAAACTGGAAACTTTATTTCCTAGTCAGCTCTAGCTGAATTGGTGCCTATTATGGCAAAGATCTACTTGAACCAGCATGGCAGAGTCAATACAACCAAGTAGAAAGGAGCTGGATTTTATTCTAGCTCTCTCAATCAAAATTGCTATCCGATCCAATCATACATCTTTATTACCAAAAATGTCATTCAAAAAGAACTCTTTTATTTTCAGATGCCAGGATTAGTTTGCAAGGCTGGCAATTAAATACAATTTTACTTATAAACTAACCTGAAATTGAACCAATGACAGATAGTCGATGTCTAAATCTATAGTGCCAGTTTAAGAGACACTTTTCAAAGTTTAACCATGTTTTAAACATTCTTAAAGTATCTTGATTTAATTTTTCATGGCTGTCTTAATATCTATTAGTTAATATTTTCCAGTTGAGCTGCAAACTATATTGGGTTTCATTAGCTAATGTTTTCAAAATGATCTGAAGATGAAAAGCACTATAAACACTAAGCAATATTATTAAATGAGTACTGTGCTCTTACAAAATTGATTTTGACCTCAAATACATTGCTTCTAAAGAACTATTAATAGCCATTCCAGTTTTGTGGGTTTTTTTTTTAAATGCACCAACAAAGTTGTAAATTACAACAATTCTCTATCCTTTTTTATTCTTATAATTTAGGAATGGGTAGAGGAATCCAAGGAGGCTGTTAATATTTCTAAATCAAAGCCAGGGCCGGCTCCAGGCACCAGCCGAGCAAGCTGGTGCTTGGGGCGGCAGCTTGTAGGAGGCGGCATTCCGCCCAATCCTACGGCGGCACGGATGCGCTTTTTTTTTTTTTTGGTTGTTGTTGTTCCGCGCCGGCATGAAGGACGGGAGCGCCCTGCAGCAAGACCGGCAGGGCAGCCCACGTCCTTCCCTCCCAGCCGACCAGAGTGGTGCAGAGCCCTCCCGGCAGGGGGCACGGTGGGAGGGGCTGCGTGGCAGCGCCCCGCTGAAGCCCTGGCCGCCCCCCTTCTCTCTCTCCCCCCCGCTCGGTCCCCCTCCCCCCGCTAGCCGGGGCACATCTGCAGGGCAGGGAGTTCCCCTGTACCCTGGCTCCGGCCGTGCCACAGGTTTTTTTTTTTTGTTTTGTTTTGCTTTGCTTTGCTTTGCTTTGCTTTGCTGTTCTGGCCGCCGCAGGGTTTTTGTTTTTTTGTTTTTTTGTTTTGCTGCTTGGGGTGGCCAGAAAGCCAGAGCCGGCCCTGATCAAAGCAAATAATGTAATAATTCAAATAGATTAAAAAGAACTAAAGTATATTCCTGTTAGTAAATGTAGTGAGTAAACTCTCTTTTGGGTAGCAAAGCCAGTCTTCTGGACAGAGGCCCTTGAATACTAAGTTATGAAATAGTGGTACACAATTGTAGCTGTAGTGACATATTTGGTATCAATACATAAATCCAGCTAAATTTGCAACAGCTAGGTTTCCAGATATATTGATTTATTGAAGCAAAGTACGTAGACATCAGGGCTTTCAAAAAGCCTTCCCAGTGTCATGTAATATGATGTCTAGTATACTGAAGACAAAGGAAAAGCTGCTTGAATATTTTTGCTTAACAAGAATATTTTGTTTCCCTACTGAATGAAAGAGTATCAGTAAGCCTGAAGATTTTGATCCAGAAGTGTGTTAGAAGGATGGGAGCGTGTTAGTGCTTAAAATGGTGACAGAATTGTAATAATTCAATGTAGTTCAGACAGTGATGATTTGTATTGCTAAAGCTCTTGAATGAAGGCTTTCTCAGTCCTTGAGAACAATGGGGAATATGCTGCATGGAAATGAACCCATGGGATAAGATGGCCAATTAATTGATTGGAATCTGAGTTTTATAGTCTGCATTCTAATTGCTGAGACAGAGCATGTTTTAAGACTATGGCTAATGTGGGTTATATAAATTCTAGTACCATAAATATCCACACTACAAAAGTAGGAGCTCATCCTCAGAAACAAATGACTGCTTTCATTTAACTGGACATGAATATGATTTAACATATTCTTTCAGATCTGCTTTATTGCATTTTGGGGGCATATATCTATTTTGTTGCCAGTGTCAAATTATCCTGCAAGGACTTCCAAATATATGAAATGAATAATTAAAAATCCATTATATTTTTCAGTTTATGAAGTACTAGCTCACAGGGAAAAGAAACACAAAGCTGGAAGTCCTATTCAAATACAAAATGCATACAGAGGTTAACTTAACTGTTGCATTATGTGGTTTCTCTCAAAAGTTTGGGACAGCTTCTGTTATCAAGAGTATTAGTGTCATAATGTTATGCTACACAAAGCACATGGGATCTTTTCAGGAGGAAAAGGCAAATACGCTGCATTTATTGAAAATACAACAGTTAGCATATGCTTTTCAGATTCTCTCTCTCTCTCCTCTGCCAGTTGATGTTTCTAGTTACCAGTCTGTTGTAGCTCAAGTCAATCTAATGGCAAAACACCCTAGCTTTATAGTTGTAAATTCCCATTTGAGTCCATGCATTTTGCAATGTCATCCTGTAATCCTTAGTCCTTAAATGGTGTTAATCTTGGGGTTTTCGGCTATTATCATTTGATGGTTATTGTCGGGCTTCCCATCGTTGTCTCCTATTTGTTGTCTCGCCTTTGGGGGTGTCTGCCTCACCTCTGAGGTCGTCAATGCTGCTAACATGTTTAGCATCGGATACATTGGAGGTTTTCTGATTGTCTCCTGGTTTTTCCAAGTCTCTCACTTTTTCTTGACCATCTGGACATTTGTGGTGGCTTTCACACCTTATCTTTTCCTGATGCATGCATTCCTCATTCACACAAACAATCTCTTACAGAAACCTTCAAAGGTATACAGACCGCAGTATTTTATATTCAGCAGAATACATTGTAAATCAAGCCTTGCTAAATCTTATAACTAAAACAATTCACATTGGGGCTTAGGCCCTCAACGTTCCTCTAATCTCCTTAACATAGACAATACAAGATCCTGTCTCTTACTTTCTACCCCTTAAAACAAAGAAATGTATATTTAACTAGAGTGCCTAATTTGTAATACATATAGGAAACCATAGTAGACATTATAACTTATCTTAAAACAAAAGGGTGACCATAATCAGTCATAAGGATTGTTCTGGTCTGTCATTCCTTTCTGACAATACAAAAAGGGTGGCTGGCAGGATGAAATCAAATCATACATTAATTCTCATAGAACAATTATAAAATCCTTCTCCTACAATAAGGACTAATCATAGAACTTACCACCATAAACGTGTGGTAAGATGTCTTAGTAGCATTACAATTTATCCAGTTGAAAACATAATTAAAGCACATTACTATTAAGACAAGATTTAATAATAGGCACTGATAATCTGATATAGCTCACTCTTACCTGTTGAAAGGGCTACCGGAAATTCTTAATTTCATCAGTTTAGACTCAGGCCCAGACCTGCAAATGGTTATGTAAGTGAGTCACTTTATGCAGATGAGCACAGTGGGACTACTCATGTATGTAAAGTGACTCTCACGCAGGACTGGGCCCTTAGATTAATCTTTGAGTTTCACCCAATGGTTTTATATAGGGGATGTATTTGTACCAATAGTGGTAGCCTAAGTGTATCAAAAACCCTGCTGCACCTTTATGTTGCTGCCCTGTTCCAATCCCAGATAAAGTGGGGAGAGTTGAATGCAAGGCTAATGAGCTAGCCTTGTTTAAAAAACGAAACAAGAACATAACCTCCTTGGTCGTCTGTTTCTATAACCAGTCAACGTGAACACTGCCGACCCTCCATTCTATGTGCAGTCTTGTGGTGAAAGCCAGTCTGTGGAAGCCAGGACCCTGAAAAGTTTGATGCTGCTGCTGAGCGTGAGCTCCAGGAAAAAAAACATTTCAGAGTTGGTAACTGGAATGTGAGAACAATGTGTCAAACAACAAATATCTCACAGTTCATGAAGGAGATGGATGACTGTAGACTCAGTTCTGGACATCAATAAGAACAGATCGATAAATGCAGATAAGCACTTCAAGCAAAAGACAAATCATCTTTGGTATATGGTCTGAAGTAAATAGGATGAAATTCAATAAGGACAAAGGCAAAGTATTCCCATTTAGGAAGGAACAATCAGTTGCACACATACAAGATGGGAAATGACTGCCTAGGAAGGAGTACTGCGGAAAAAATCTGGGGGTCATAGTGGATCACAAGCTAAATATGAGTCAACAGTTTAATGCTGTTGCAAAAAAAGCCAATATCATTCTGGGATGTATTAGCAGGGGTGTTGTAAGCAAGACACGAGAAGTAATACTTCCGCTTTACTCTGCGCTGATTAGTATTGTGTATTCTGGGTGCCACATTCAGGAAGGATGTGGACAAATAGGAGAAAATCCAGAGAAGAGTTACAAAAATGATTAAAGGTCTAGAAAACATGACCTATGAGGGAAGATTGGAAAAAATTGGGTTTGTTTAGTCTGGAAAAGAGAAGACTGAGGGGGGACGTAAAAGGTTGTTACAAGGAGGAGGGAGAAAATTGTTTTTCTTAACCTCAGGATACGACAAGAAGCAATGGGCTTAAATTGCAGCAGGGGAGGTTTAGGTTGGACATTAGGAAAAACTTCCTAACTGTCAGGGTGATTAAGCACTGGAATAAATTGCCTAGGGAAGTTGTGGAATCTCCATCATAGGAGATTTTTAAGAACAGGTTAGACAAACACCTGTCAGGAATGGTCTACTTAGTCCTCCCATGAGGCAGGGGACTGGACTAGATGACCTCTCCAGATCCCTTCCAGTCCTATGATTCTATGATCTACACTGCAAAAAAACCCCAAACAAAACAAAACTGCAGTGAATCTGAGTCCGCATCTACAGACTCAAGTTTGCAGTACTGTGTTAAAAATAGCAGCGTAGATGTTCCTGTTCTGGCACTGAAGCCCAAGAGGGGGGTGCATCTCTCAGCCTGAGCTCCATCCTGAGTGGGAACATCTCCACTGCTGTTTTTAGTGCTGTAGGCCCAGGCTCTGAGACTTGTTGCCATGGGTTTCTTTTTGCAGTGTAAAGACATACCCCCACTTACTCAGGTTGGAGCGCCAACAAACACTCAGAGGAAATAGCGCTCATAATGACAGATTCCATGGAAAAATCACTGAAACTGCGAACCTATTAACCGATGCATCATATAGGCTAGACTCCAAACTATATTCTTAAAGGTGTCAACCATACAGTGCTATGCTCCGACAGACAGTCATAGCAATGAGTTCTACAATTGTCTCCAAAGTGTGACTGACAGAATACCTAAACATGGTTTGCTCTCTGTGATGATGACTTTAATGCTAATGTAGGATGTAACAACTGAGGAATGGAAAGAGTACAAAACTGGAAAAAAAACCTAAGGAACAGATTTGAGGCACTGCCAGAGACAGAGGAAGGTGAGACACAGACTAAATATGAAGAAAAATAAGCAAAGCTCAAACTATGTGATTCTAGCTGCAGCAATCAGCTGTCTGTCAACAGAGACAGAGCAAGAACTGGATAAACCAAGAGATGTGGTGTCTGATGAAGGAAAGAAAAGTACTGAAAGGAAAACTCCTGAATGCCAAGACCATTGGAAATACTAAAGGAGGAGCATAAGAAAGCTGGCAGAGCAGTGAAAAGCAATACAAGGAAACATAAACAGATATGTTGAAGACCTAGAAGCTGAAGCTATGATAGGAAACCATAGAGCCATTTACTGACTAATTAAAACCTGTGTGGAAACTTGAGAACAGAATGTGGGCTAATAAAAAGCAAAGATGGAAAAATGATTTCAACTGAGGTAGAACAGTAAAATAGATGAGCAGAACATTTAAAAGAAGTCTCTCAAAGTCAGCACCAAATCTTGATGAATCATGTGGACCTGATCAACTTGACATTAACATCAGTCCAACAGAGATGTCAGAAGTACAGGCTGCAATCAAAAAGCTGAAAAAATAACACAGCAGTAGGAAATGATCAGATCACAGCAGAAATGCTAAAAGCACATAATCCCATCCTAATAAAACAAACAGAACTGTTCAATGAATTTTGAGGAAGAGACTCCCTCCTGGCCAGTGGAAACATGGAGTCATTGTCAGAATACTCAGTTGATACTACTGATTGTAAGAACTGGAGAGGCATTATGGTAGTCTCTGTTGTAGGGAAAGGCTTCTGCACTGTTCTACTACCAGGGATGAAAGCGACAGTGGTTGCAAAGCTTAGAGAAGAAGAGACTGGATTCAGACCCAAGGTATTCTGTGTCGACCACATGGTCACACTAAGGACCATCATAGAAGAATGTATAGAATGGCAAGCTCCCCTCTTAATCAATTTCACTGATTCTTTCAAAAGGCATTTGACAGCCTGCACAAACATACATTGTGGAATACTCTTCCATTCGATGGAATCCTAACTAAAATTATCAGCATCATCAAGCAGGGCCGGCTCCAGGCACCAGCCCAGCAAGCAGGTGCTTGGGGCGGCCAAGGGGAAGGGGCGGCACGTCGGGCTCTTCGGCGGCAATTCCACAGCGGGTCCCTCGGTCCCTCGCGGAGGGAAGGACCTGCCGCCGAAGAAGAAAGCGGCGCGGTGGAGCTGCCGCCGATCGCAATCACGGCTTTTTTTTGCTTTTTTTTTTCCGCTGCTTGGGGCGGCAAAAACCCAGGAACCGGCCTTGTCATCAAAGCCATGTACAGAAATCTGAATTGTGAACAACCAGATAGTAAACTGATGTGAAACAGGGCTGCAATCTGGCAAATATAGCAGGTCAAGTGGGACTCAAAATTAGTTTTGCTGAACAAAGCATCCTTGAAACCCAGACATCAAGCAGTAACACTACATTAGAAGCAAAAATATCAATAAAGTAGAATAGCTCACCTATCTGAGCAACACTGTATTATCCAGTGGAGACCTCAAGAAGGAAGTGAATCAAGGATAGGAACGGCATCCATAACATTTACTAAGCTTAGCAATGTCTCGAAATCAAAGATATACAGCACCAGAAAAAAACAGAATTTTCAGTTCAAATGTAATTTTGGTGCTAACATATGGCCACTAGAGCTGGTGATGTTAAACAGAACTAGATGCCTTCATAAATAAGTGCTTACAAAAGATTCTGGGCCTTGGATGGAAAGTTTTCATCACTGATGAAAAGACCCAAGAAATCACCAACCAGCAGCTCACTTCCACCAGAATCAGAAGGCAGTTCTGAATATATTTGGGGCAAGTACTCTGGACGCCAACACAGACTCCCATATGAAGCTGTGAAGTAGAAACCAACTGGTATCTGGAAAAAAGGGTGTCCAAGAGAAACATTCAGAAGAACCCTTAGTAATGAGAGCAGAATAACGGATCTTAGCACACAGTTTCCAAGTGGAAACAGTAGTGAATGAGAAACTGGTTTCCACCCTGTGCACCAGCATAGGCACAGGAAGGATGTAGTAATTATATCAAAAGAAGTGAAAACTTCACTCATTCATCTAAAATGTTGTCTGTCTGTCTCTCCTCTTCCTTCTCCCCCAGTTCCTCCCCCCTCCAAAGGCAAGAGAATGCAAAGGTGGGGCTGAATTTAGGAGTTATGCTGAAGGAGCCAAACTTGAGTATTGGTTATTTGGCATGCAGGCCATTTAACACTGCTCTTGACCCAAATAAATGCCTGGTTTTTGAGTGGGGGGAAATTAGTCCCCCCATTAAAGTTAGGTTAATAAAGTTGCAGCCTTCTGCTTTAAAATCCATCCCTGTGTCTGTCCAATTCTCATGCATGTCCTGATCAATAGGTGGCTAATGTGAAAGCCCAACATCTGTTTCACTGATTGGATTATCCAAAATGTACCGCTAATAGACCTAGCCAGCATGACTGCAGATGCTTGCTTTTTGTTCTCACAATCTGTAGAAAAAAGTCTGTGTTCTCAATACCAAGAAGTGGTAAAATATTTTTATTATTTTAGTCATTGAGGAGTTTGTGCATAAATTTTAGGGTAAAAATGTTCATATATTTAAAATTCTTTTGTGAAGTTTGAGAGAATGTGGGTTTGCTACCTCATCTTTGGTCTAGCCAGTTCATTTTAATAATAAAATTAATTTTGAATGAGTCTTTCTGTCACATTGATATCAGATCTTTATATAAGAACAGAATCAAGTAGAAGAGACCAAAAAATAAACTTTACGCACAACTTCTCAGATTCTGACTTCCATTTTCTCTGCACATCAATTATAAATGACTCTGCTGATTTTTAAAGTCTTTAACTTACTGTAGCTCTGTGTGAACTCTCCAGTAACCATCAGGATGACTCTTCCTATGGCTCTTGCTGCATAAATTAGCCCCAGCAAAGAATTGAAGATTATTCTGGCCAGATCCTGCTTTGAAGCTATCGTCTCTCACAGGGATGAGCTGGCCTTTTTAAAGAGAGAACTCCTCACTCAGCCACCTTGTGATCACCTCCACAGTGGGGGCTAGGGGTGGAGGTGACTTGAGGTATTTGTTTGCAAGATGGATGATGCCTTTCCAAAGATTGATGTGCCTTCACTTTCCTTATCCTCCAGGACCCAGAGTGAGCTCCAGGCTCTTCCATACCAGCATGGAAATCTCAGCAGTTCTGAGTTCGTCATTTCCACAACATGAGCTGGTTTTCCTAGATGTGATGCTGGTGAGGGATTTGTGGAAACTGCCAGCCTCCAGCAGGTCATGTGACTCTTGTCTGTAGGATCCTTGGTGGGTTCTCTCTCTTCTGAGCTCTTCAGTCAACTCCAAGATTGAGGTAGAGAATTGGCAGGGATGTGGCTTAGTTGACAAGTACACACCTCATCAAATCATCCCATCTTCATAGCTGGCAGGCAATGTTAGGGAGGATACAACTCCCAGAAAAATGGCCTTTTTAGCTGTAGATAATATAAATGGCTACTTTCCCTTACATTCTACACCTCATGTTAGATCAGCTCATCTGTCTGTGTTCTCCACAAAGCAAATGGAATTAGATTGTAAATACACTGTGTAAATCCCAGATATGCTCTCTGCAGCAACTAGCATAATAAGAAAATAGAAGATACTAGGACATGTGACTAATGAGAACCCTTGGTCATTCCATGAAAGGAAGGGCTGGGGCAGGTTTAATCATTCAGGTGCTACTTTAATATTCTAGTGACAGGTAAAATGTCTCTGGGACTTTCCTCCTCATCTTAAAACTGAATAACCAGAAAGAGAAGTATTCTGTGCCCTACAACCACTGAGGAGTGAGAAATCCATTTGTACTATTTTACTTTAAAACTTTCCCAAGATCACAGCAAGGAACTGAGAATCAGGAATACAACCCAAGTTTCCCTGCTTTAACCACTGGTCCATGATACTACTCCTACATGCCCTCACGTCCAAATAATATGAGCTCATGCCTGTTACCCTTGCCACTTCTATTCCCTTCGTCTATCTGCAGAGGATGTTCTGTACCCAAAACTCCTTAGAGTATATTCCCAAAACAAAACACTACATTAAGTTGTAGTTACAGTTGAATACATATTGATAACATAAGGGTTAAAGCATTACAGGTATGTTATAATTCTCCCCAAAACAAGTCTGTCTTCCTGAGGAGACAGGGTTGCCAACTGTCTAATCTCACAAACCCGAACATCCTTACCCCGCCCCCTACCCGCCCCTTCCCAAGGCCCCTCTCACTCCATCCTCCCCTCCCTCTGTCACTTGCTCTCCCCCCCCTCACTTGCAGGGGGTTGGGGTGCGGGACGGGGTGCAGTCTCTAGTCTGGGAGGTAGGGCCGAGGGGTTTTGAGTCTGAAGGGGCTCCGGGCTGAGTCTGGGGCAGGAGGTTGGGGTGCAGGATGGGGTGTGGGCTTTGGGAGGGAGTTTGGGTGCTGGAGGGGGCTCAGGATGGGGCAGGAGATTGGGGTACAGGAGGGGGTTCGGGGTGTGAGCTCTGGGAAGGCATTTGGAGGTGGGAGGGAGCTCGGGGCGGGATTGGGGTGCGGGAGGGGGTGCACGATCCAGGCTCCAGCAAGACAGTGCTTACCTCGGGTGGTTCTCGGAAGCGACCAGCATGTCTGGCTTCTAGGCTCAGGGGTGGCCAGGCAGCTCTGCGTGTTGCCTCTGCCTGCAGGCACCGCCCCTGCATTTCCCATTGGCTGCAGTTCCCGGCCAATGGGAGCTGTGGAATCAGCGCTTGGGTGGGGGCAGCACGCAGAGACCCCCCTGGCTACTCCTGTGCCTAGGAGCTAGGCAGGGGTAGGCAACCTATGGCACGGGTGCCGAAGGCGGCACGCGAGCTGATTTTCAGTGGCACTCACACTGCCCGGGTACTGGCCACCAGTCTGGAGGGCTCTGCATTTTAATTTAATTTTAAATGAAGCTTCTTAAATATTTTAAAAACCTTATTTACTTTACATACAACAATGGTTTAGTTATATATTATAGACTTATAGAAAGAGACCTTCTAAAAACATTTAAATGTATTACTGGCACGCAAAACCTTAAATTAGAGTGAATAAATGAAGACTCAGCACACCACTTCTGAAAGGTTGCCAACCCCTGAGCTAGAGGGACATGCCAGTCGCTTCTTGGAGCCGCATGGAGCCAGGGCAGGTAGGGCGCCTGCCTTAGCCCTGATGTGCGGCCGACCGGACTTTTAGCAGCCTATTAAAATCTTCCAGATTGCTTTCAATAGTCACCAGGAGATTGATTCTGGGAGACTCCTGGCTATTCCGGGAGGGTTGGCAACCCTATCAGAACATGAAGAGTATCGATAAATCTTAAAACAAACCAAAAAAACCCTCCAAAAAACTGAAGTATGGAAACGCACTGTTCATTGTCAGTAGAATAGCAAATGCAAATTGTAAATGATTTTCACAATTCTATGAACAGCTGGAAAAATAATTCTACTTTTCCACACAGACCAGCTTGTTGCACTGGCGCTCAGTGCAATTGGATGTACCAGGGTTAAATTACATTTAATGACAAATTCTGTTTCTGGTATGCAGCATGAACAAGTGGCTACACTGTTTGACATCTAGGCCAGTTGGACTGGTTTTAGGACTGTTCAAGTATTTGTTTGCACTCCCCTTCCACCCCACCCCACCCCACCTCACCTCACCTCACCTCACCTCCAGCCATGGGGAAATGTTCTTATAGTTGCTGAGCCACTTCCCCCTCCCAGACTCTCTAAATCTCCCCTATGTACTGGGGTGTAGAAAGTCCCTAGAAACATAGCTCTATCGTATGCATGGAGTGCGGATACCTGTGCAGACTCCCAGAATCCTACTCTCCTCACAGGTCTATTGTGCCCGGCAGGGCCAGCTACAGGCACCAGCTTACCAAGCAGGTGCTTGGGGCGGCCACTTCGGAGAGTGCCAGCTGTTCGGCGGCAATTCGGTGGACGGTCCCTCACTCCTGCTCGGAGCGAAGGACCTCCCGCCGAATTGCCGCCGCAGATCGCGATCGTGGCTTTTTTGTTTGTTTGTTTTGTTTTTGTTTTTGTTTTGTTTGGCTGCTTGGGGCGGCCAAAATCCTGGAGCCGGCCCTGGTGCCCGTGTCTCTATGCACCTGTGGAAGGTTGAGCAGGCTTTGGATCTTACTGAGAACTGGATATGCAAAAATATTGTATTTAAATTGTTGATGTGGAGAACTCTGCAGTTTTATGTTGCTTGTTCTGCATTTTCCTCTCAGATGTACTGTAAGTCTCAGGGGACTGGAAATGTGAAATGTATTCCCAATACTACACAAATGCTACAATTCATAACTATTTTAACCTGTGCAATACAATGTTTCTAATGAGATTTTAAGTAGTAGGTGTCAGGTTTGCTAAAAAAATTATATGCTGATGCCCAATTATGAAAAAATATAGAATTATAATTATGCCTAAAATACTTCTCACAGCTTTTCCAAAAACCTACATTTGGCCACATTTCTGAATCACAGAATGATTAATTACCTAAACAAACTTAAATTGAAGTGGGCGCAGTAGTTGCACTGTGTTGGTGAGATACTAAAGAAGTACACATGCAAACTCTAGTGCTTGCTTTTTTCAGACAGTGCAAGCTTCCCTGTTAATTGTGTGGTTCACTGAGCTGAATATTTAATGACCTGAGGCTTTTTTCAGGTCAGGTAAATAAGAACTTGCTTCAGTACCTTCACTTTACTCTGTCAATAGCATATATTCTTTAGAACTGAATCTTTATTTTTATGAGCAAGATCTTATAGATGGCAGTATGGTATCAGCCACCACACCACAATGCTTCAGGGATTAAGTTAATGAGTAGTAGTGTTCAGTCTGTATTTGGGCCTAATCCCGTTCCTACTGAGTTCAATATGATTTGGATCAGACCTTTAGTTACTACATTTAGGGCCAAACCTTCCATTTTACTCAGTGAGTACTTATGTGGATTTGAGGGCTTGAGTGGTGCAGCCTTGCACTGGCTCTTTGCAGATGAGTGAATTTTGTACTATATAAATAATGATAATCAACAGAGTAAGATCTTTCCTTGCAGTGCATTATTTGACCATCATGCAACCTTAAAACATTGTTTCATAAAGGTTGATGTAGAAGAAAGGTTTCCAGCTGCACAATCAGATGCATGTTGTTCCACATAAAGAAATAAGGCTATTTCGTTGCCATTTCAGGATGAGTTTAAGATAGCTACCAATTTTCTGCAGATTCCATGCAATCACACCAACAGAACAGTAAAATGTCAAGAATATCCTGAGGAGACTATGAATTTTGAAAGAGTCACTAACTGGGCATTCAAACAGAATCTATAGAGAAATGGCTGTTGGTAAGATCTGGAAAAAATGATCTTTGGAGTAGTCTTCGGTGCAAATGAAGGAGATGAAGAGCCTTTGGATATGATTGACATGGTAGAAAATGAGATAGGGCCTATATTGAAATGGATTGAAAAGTTAACTTGAGATATTAAAACCACTCAAAGTACAATATCTAGATCTACAAACTCCACCTTTTCAAGAAAAAACTGAGAAGTCTACACATTTTGGTTTGCATTAAAAACCCATCCCAAGAAATGGGAATGCAGGGAGAAATTGGCAGCTCCTATTCAGTCTCCCCTGAAAAATCAGTGGAAAACCTATTCTGTGCATTCATGGAATCACAGAATCATAGAAATGTAGGGCTGAAAGGGATGGCAAAGTCATCAAGTCCAGCTCCCTGAACTGAGGCAAAATCAAATAAACTTAAAGCATCCCTGACAGGCAGGCCTGCCGACAGGGTGGGGCAAAGGGGACAATTGCCCAGGGGCCTGGGCAATTTAAAAATGGCCAGGGGGCCCCTGGCTGCCGCCAGAAGCACAGTGGGGCTAAGGCAGGTTTCCTGCCTGCCCTCGCTCTGCACCGCTCCTGGAAGCGGCCAGCACATCCCTGTGGCCCCTGGAGAGGGGATCTCCACGCGCTGCTCCCGCCCCAAGCACTGACTCCGCAGCTCCCATTGGAGCCAATGGGAGGCAGGGGCGGTGCCTGGAGGCAGCGGCACACAGACATCCCCCCAGGGCCGGCTCTGGCTTTTTGGCCGCCCCAAGCGCAAAAAAAAAAAACAACCTGCGGCGCGGCCGGAGCGCGGATGCAGGGGGACCGGCTGGGGGGGGGGGAGGAGGAGGGAGTGGGCGAGAGAGAGAGAGAAGGGGGCGGCCAGGGCTACAGCAGGGGCGCTGCCACGCGGCCCCTCCCGCTGCGCCGCCTTCTGCCGCCTGCCGCGAGGGCTCTGCTCCAGTCGGCGGGGAGGGAAGGAAGAGGACTGCCCTGCAGGGCGCTCTGGTTCTCCGCGCCGCCGCCCCCTACAGGGTGGCCGGAGCGGAACAAGAACAACAACAACAACAACAAAAGCGGCCGTGCCGCCCTAGGATTGGGCCAGAATGCCACCTCCAACAATCTGCCGCCCCAAGCACCAGCTTGCTCAGCTGGTGCCTGGAGCCAGCCCTGCACCCCCCTGGGTCCCTACCTAGGAGTCACTGCCAGCAGGATGTGCCGGTCACTTTCAGGAGCTGTCCGAGGTGAGCACCGACCCCCTGGCCCCCTCCTGCACCCCTGCCCCAGCCTAGAGCCTGCACCCAAACTCCCTCCCAGAGCCTGCACCCCAGACCCCCTCCTGCACCCAAACACTCTCCCAGAACCTGCACCTTGCACCACCTCCTGAACCCCAACTTCCTGCCCTAGCTTGGTGAAAGTGAGTAAGGGTGGGGGAGAGCGAGCAAGGGAGGGGGGGATGGAGTGAGCAGGGGGCGGGGCCTTGGAGAAGGGGCAGGGAAGGTGGCCAGGCAAGGGTCTTTGGGTTTGCGCGATTAGACAGTTGGCAACCCTACTGAGTGGGCATGTGAAAGCCCTGGCCGGGCCAGCAGAGCACGCTTAGAAGCGCAGCCAGCGCAAGCGCAGCACTGCCCAAATTTCAGGCAGACCACATCTGCATGGGCGCGGCTTGTGTGTGCGGGGGGGGTCCATTAACTGTTCTGCTCTGGGGCCCGGAATCGCTGTCAATGGGCCTACTGACAGGCGTCTGTCCAACCTGCTCTTAAAAGCCTTCAATGATGGGAAATGCTACACCTTCCCTTGGAAGCCTATTTCAGTGCTTAATTGTCCTTATAGTTAGTGTTTCCTAACATTTAACCTGAACCTCCCATGCTGCAGATTAAGACTTTTACTTCTTGTCGCACCTTCACTGGACATGGAGAACAGTTGCTCACAGCCTTCTTTGTAACTTCCCTTAATATATTTGAAGACTATCAGGTCTTCTGTTTTCTAAATGATACTGAACAATGTCTGCAGCTACAAAAGAATAGTTGGTCCTGCCCTCTTTAACAGTTCCATGGGAATGCCATAGATTCCTGCTGCCTTATTTCCCTTAAGCTTCTTTTCATCTGTATAGACTTCATTGATAGTGATTGGGGAAGTAGGAAGATGAATATTTCCTGCCCCTGCAAGCCCAGTGGAGAAAATCTGGAAATATTAATGCAACCTGAAGGTGTATTGTAATTATTGGGGGTACTCAGTGCTGGAGTGCACAAAACCCCTAAAGGTGCCAATAATGTGCCAGGTGTGCAATGACTTGGAGGCAAACACTTTAGGTGCTTCAGCAGCTAGGCCTTATATGTGCTAGCCCTGGCGGGTCCCAATAACAATTCAGATACATGGCTAAGTGAACGGGTAACTTACTAGGGCTGGCAGGAAAGGGAAAGGTTGAAAATACTCTAGATGCAGAACCTTACACAGTTGCACTTCAAGGTGAGCCATAGCAGTTCTTGTTTTTGGCCCCAGGGCAGTCCAGTCCAGAGATAAGGTTCTTCAAGCCTAGTGCCTCGGGTGCCCTTTCCAATCAAGTCTCTAATCAAGCAAATATGAGCTTACAGGTTTCCAGAGCAGATTCAGTTAATGTCTCTCACTGGTGTCCATCTACACTGACTCCCTTCCCAGCTCCTGCCATTCTCCCACGCAGACCTGTGCCCAGCTGTAACATCTGATAGTCACCGCCTGTTCCACATGCAGCTCCGTATACAGTTCCTAGGGATTTCTCTCTGCATCTGATTTCTCTAAAGCTCATGGCTCACCAGGCAGCTGCTGCTTTTCAAATAGAGCCTGGCCACTTCCGGGTTCAGGATCTTTCCTCTTACGGGGAAAAGGAAGTGGAGTGGGCTGATGGTCATTGTCCCTGCTTAGCCAAGAGGAAGGGAATGTGCAGTTGGGAGGGGACTGATGGGAGTTTTAGTTCCCTACTTAGCAGATCTATCACATTAATTATTCCATGGTCTCCTTCAAGGATGTGAAAAAGAAAAGGGGGGGGGGAGGGGAGGTTTCCTATAGGACCTGATTTTCAAAGGTGCTGAGTGGCTGCAACTTCAGCTGGGGTCAGTGGGAGAAGCAAGTACTCAGTACTTCTGAAAATCAGGCTTATAGGATTTAGACTACTGCACAATCAACAAGGTTCAAAAGAGTTACCATTGGTCATTTGAGATCTTTAGCTACTATTCTACAAAATTAAAATATATGCTTTGCTGTTATCTGTAGATGGAAATATGATGGACAAATGGCTGGGAATAGCCTCAGCAAAAAGAACCTCACTGATCCTTGAGAAATATCTTGAGAAATATCTACATGCAGATTATTTAAAATCCTGTGCTAGTGATTCAGCCACGTAATTTGTCTTCCAAGTTGGCTGAAACAGAGCTGATCCATGGAATTGCATTATCTTCATTTTAGCAATTCCTCATCTTGGTTGAATACCATGAAATGACAGAGTTCAGATGTAAGTGGTCTAACACCCCCAGATTAAAGTATTTAAGTTATTGCTCATTTCCTGGTCAAGAGGCACCTGAGAGCAACCTTCACATTGGCCAGATCAATAGCAAGATTAAGAAGGGACATTTTCTAACTCAGTGTTGCAGCCAACAGGAGGGAATTCTTTATGAGATTTTGTCTTAATGGATAAAGAGGATCACAGAACTAAAAATTAATGGTTGATTAGCTACAAGTAATCATGACTTCATCTGATTTATCATGTGCAAGCAGAATAAAGTCCAATCAGTACTATATATGGTTGGTGCTTTAATAGAGCCAATTTCACAAAGCTGAAAACAATTATGAGCCAGATAAGAGGGGAGGGGGAAAAATCTGAAAAATGTAAATGATGATTGACAATTGTTTAAGAACACTTTACTAGATGCCCCAAAAGCCACAATCAAAGAAGGCCGTGTTGATTAAAAAAACCTGGTTTGGAGAGGAAGTGAAGATAATTTAAAAAAAGAACAAATGGAACACGTGGAAGTTGATCATTAATATTAATCAAGTTAGAAATTGTAGAAAATTGATAAGGGAAGCAAAAGGGCTTAAGGAGACATCTATGGCTAGCAAAGGACAATAAGGAATTTTTAAAATATATTAAGAGCAAAAATAATCCTAACAATGGCATTGGTCCATTACTAGATGGCAATGGTAGAATTATCAATAATAATACAGATGGTAGAACTGTTCAGTAAATACTTCTGCTGAATTTGGGGAAAAAACAGATGCAGTCTCATTATATCACTCTTTTCATTCCACTACTGTCTGAGGATGTTTAAACTGTCTAACTTTAGTAGATTCTATTTAAATCAGCAAGTCCAGATAACTTTCATCCAAGAGTTTTTTTAAAACTGGCACATTAATGTTGATTTTCAACTTGTTTTGGAGCACTGGGGAAGTTCCAGGAGACTGAAAGAAAGCTAATGTTGTGCTAATTTTTTAAAAAGGTAAACAGGATGACCTGGGTAATTACAGGCATGTTGGCCTGACATTGATCCTGGGCAATACAGTGGCTTATATGGGACTCGATTAATAAAAGAGGGTAATGTATTTAGTGCAAACAGATTCTGTCAAACTTGATATCTTTATTTGATGAGGTTACAAGTTTGGTTGATGAAAGCAAGTGTTGACATGATATACTTAGGCTTCTATAAGGTGTTTGAGTTGGTACCACACAATATTTTAATTAAAAAAAAAAAAAAAAAAAACTATATATAGAATTACCATAGTAATCTACTACCCCCCTGAAGCACACTATAATCCGAATGGTACTTTGGATACCCTTGCTTGATGCAACTGACCTTTTTAACTACCACTAAGTATCTAACTTAACTGAGGCTTTTGCAAGGGACTTCCTACAACACCTGGGTAATGCCAAGAGTCTGAACCCTTCTCAGTCAGATCAGCCAACAGGACAGAGTTTCCACTGATGGATGATCTCCTCCTAGACATGGCCAAGGGACACACATCTCTGTACTTAGGTTTCTGGCCTCCCCTCAGGTTTGGATAGGAAGGTCATGGAATCCTATTTTTACACTTCTGAGTCATAGCAAAGATTATACTAAGATGGCTTCAGTCATTCACGCAATGTTGGTTAATTATATAAAGGTTATCTAACTGTAGACATACCATGTGACTTTATATTAACCTATGCAGTTTGAATTGCAAGAATTCATAATGAACTGCTTGTGAGCAACCTCTAGATTAAGACTTGTTCACTGGAGAAATTCACATATAATTCAGGGTAATGAATCTAAAATTTTCAAAATCTGTTCATAAACAATTTACAAAATATATAAAGAGAAAACTGGTCAAATGAAATATTCATTGTGAATTATCTCCTTAGTTCTAGTGATTAGGTCCCAGCATAAGCAACTATATATATTTTTTCTTCTCAGTTAAAACTAACTTTAAAGTATTAGTTTTTTGATCTACAGGCATTTAAACATTGAAATTCTATTTAAGGATATATTTACTTAAATAAGCCTTCCTACAAATCCTGGTAATTTAAATGATAACTTTCATGTCATATTATTAGCCTCATTAAAACACTGCTATGGTACCAGTAATGCTGAAGGGTCTAAAGCAATGTAAGATTTATCATTTCATGTCTGAGCATTGATAACTTTTTTTGCTTTTTACTGGGTATTATGTAGTTTATTATCTCATCTGTCTCTTCCACTCTACAATATAGACAACTGTGACAACCTTTTGAACTTCAATAAATGTATAATGCTCAGGGTTATATAGCAATAGGAAATTATCATTTTTGCACTAGTCATATTTGTAGCCTTTTAAGCTCTAGTCCTTTTAGCAATTACTTATCATTGAATCATTATACTAAAAATTCCTTACCTCTAAATCTTTGAAGTGTAGAAGAGATTTTATTGCTTTTTTGGTATGTCAGTAACACTTTCACAGTACATGTCATTTGAAGGTAGCTATCCTATGTATTATAAATGCCTGGAGATTCCATTTTAAAATGTTACATATAGTTAGCAAATCCATTAAATGAATTCCTTTATTATTGTTATTTTTTATTTATTAATTATTTAACTAAGGTTATTAGTGCAATATTACTAATAAGGAAGCATTGTGGTTAAGGTATTGGACTTGGACTCGAGATCTGGGTTCAATTCCTGGCTCTGACATAGACTTTTTGTGTAATATTGGGTGGACAAATGACTTTTACATCTCTGTGTCTCAGTTCTCTATCTGTGACATGGGGATGACAATTCCTTTCTCTCACCCTTTTGTCTTTTTTTTCTATTTAGATTGTAAGTGGGGACTGTCTCTGTGTCTGGGGGCTGGTTCTGCCATGAAAAGTTACATCAATACAGCTATGTCTCTCAGGGCCGTGAAAAATCTGCACCCCTGAGAGGTGTAGTTAAACCAATCGAATTCCCAGTGTAGACAGTGCTAGGTCCATGGAAGAATCCTTCCGCCTTTCGGGGAAATGGATTAACTTCCTGTCATTGTAGTGAGTGTCTACACTGAAGTGGCATAGCTACAGTGCTGCAGCTGGTCTGCTGTAGCTTTTCAGGTGTAGACATAGCCTGTTTGTACAGTGCCATGCTAAGGTCTCTTCTACAGGCAGGGTTCCTATAGACAACAGCTTATTAACTATACAACCCTGATTCCTCCCTGAATAAGAGATGGTCTTGTGGGAAAAGTACCATATATACTCAATCATAAGCTGGTTTGTTTATAAGCTGACCCCCACAAGATGGATAAGTAAAAATGGAAAAAAAATTATAACCTGTTCATAAGTTGACCCTATAATTCAGGGGTCAACAAACTTTGGCTCCCACGCCATCAGGATAAGTTGCTGGCGGGCCGAGATGGTTTGTTTACTTCAAGCGTCCACAGGCACGGAGGTGAACGTAAGTAAACAAAGTGTCCTGGCACACCAGCTGCTTACCCTGACGGGCCAGGACAGCAACTGGTGAGAAATTTTTGGTGTGGGAGAAGCTGGGGGTCAGGGGAGTAACCCCTGTGATCACACCCCACATGACCCCACCCCTAGCCTGGGACCTCCACACTCTCCCCATCCCATCCCTTCCCACCAGGAGAGGGCCAGGGGAGGATGTCTCTGGCCTGGCTGGAGCTGCTCCGTCAGGCTGGGCAGCACGGCCACAGCCTGCTCTGGCAGGCCAGACAGGGCGGTGCGGCCGCAGCATGTTCCAGCGGGCTGGGCGGCCTGGCCACAGCCTGCTCTGGGGGGTAGGGCCTAGTGGCACGGCTGCAGCCTGCCAGCACTGGAGCTGCAGCTGCTTCGGCGGCTGGGGGGAGAGCAGCGTGGCCAGAAGCGGAGAGACTCTGGCCCTGCCTCTTCCCTTCTGGCTCTGCTGGCTGTGCTGCCTCTCCTTGCTCCCTTTGTTGGGGGGAGGGGCTGTGTCCCACCTCTCCCTCTCTATACCCGTTCATAAGCCGACCCCCTTCTCTGGTACTTCCCTTTTTTACTAAAAAAAATTCGGCTTATGAACGAGTATATACGGTAGTATGTAATCATGACATTAAAGACTGTGTCGTAATGCCTATTCAAGGGGGTTGAATTGTTTGCACAAGCAACCCTAATACTGGCATTTTCTAACTTTTGAGCACTTGACTGTGCAACCAAACATCCTTTTACTGTAGTTTTTATATACACCTCTACCTCGATATAACGCGGTCCTCGGGAGCCAAAAATCCCTACCGTGTTATAGGTGAAACCCCGTTATATCGGGGTAGTGGCGGCAGGACTCCAGCGGTGATTTAAAGAGCCCGGGGCTCCGGCCGCTGTGGGGAGCCCGGGCCCTTTAAATCGCCGGACGAGCCCCACTGCGCAGCTCCGGGGTAGCAGCGGCAGGGCTCCAGCAGTGATTTAAAGGGCCCGGGCAGCAGCTGGAGCCCCGGGCCCTTTAAATTGCTGCCCGAGCCCCGCTGCCGGAGCCCTGGGGTTACCGCACTATATGCGAACCCGTGTTCTATCGGGTCATGTTATATCGGGGTAGAGGTGTAGTATAAAACTAATGAGAAGACTCTTGTAGCAGCTTTACATTAATTATGGTCCTCTTTTCCTAGTCTCATCTCTTAACTGAATATTCGCTTTTATGACATTACTGGCACCATCCTGTCCCATCCATGGTACTTAGATATTCCAAAGTAATGAGCATGCTCTAAAAACCTAAACAGGTTCACCCAGCTAAACTAGGGACTTGAGCAGGATCTATCCTTTTTCAGACAATGGAAAACAATAGTTTGTCGAAAGATAACCTGAAATCTAGTCATTTGTTTCCTTATCCATATAGGAATTATGAAAGGCAAGTAGACAACAGCACAGCCATACTATGCACCTTTATAAATTAACATAATTCATCGCAGTACATGATATTAGCAGCACATTAAACATTGTCCATTTTTATCTAAGGTTCTTTCTATAGCAACTCAAAATCATTGTTTGGATCAGACAAGTATATCCTTGCTACGTGTTGTACAAACACTTATAAAGTGTCTATTTTCCTCTCTAGTAATAGATCTTTAAGCAAGCATTCCCTTTTATTAGGTGCAACAAATGTTGATAAATCACTAAGTATGAGAAATCTTTGTCTGTTGATATATATTGATATATATCAAAATTCTTGTGTGCACACATGCACATGAGACTGATAACCTGATGGCATGAAGGACTATATGTTGCCCCATTTATTCCCCACATAGGAGTTGCACAAAGGTAATTCATGACTTGGAAGTCCTTATGGGACCTTCTTAAAGCTGAAGAATTCTCCCTTTTCGAGCGGCAATTCCTAGCCCTGGAGGAGAGGCTCGTCGGCCCAGATTTCTAACTATAATTAAGCACTGATGTGCTCAGCAGTGCAATGCCCAGCAGATCCCATATTTAGGCTCCTAAGTGCTTACATCTCTCTCAAAAATTAGTTAGGTTCCTAAATCTGTTGGGTGTTGCAACACTGAGCACAGCAACACCTAAATACCTTTGAAAATCTGGCCCCTAGTCCTTTCCCTCACACCACAGACAAAGGGGGCAGGAAGGAAAATTCCCAATTTCAATGGAACATTTTTGTGACCATTTAGTGCTGCTTAGAGGCTTTGACTGTTAGAGTAAGTTGTGGTGAGACAAATTAGAAAGAAGGGTGCAGGTGGTTAAGGGTTAGCGCTAAGCATATGCATAAATATGAGGGCCATAAATATTATCACCACAGATGGTATATGGATATGTGAGAATACATGATGGTTTGAGGTGGTATAAAGCTTTTATTGGCTTGAGCATAGGATTGCCACATTACTTACAAGTGGCATTTTTAGAGGTTTGTGTAGGTGTTATTTTATCTATCTATCTTGTAAAGCCAGGTTTCTTTAGGTACTACAAGTCTACAGAGAAAATATTACTGATTTTGAAAACCTATAACATCTAAAACATTTCTATAAATCAGGGTCACCAAATGAAATTAATAGTCAGCAGGTTTAAAACAAAATGAAGTGTTTTTTTTCACACAATGCACAGTCAGTCTGTGGAACTCTTTGCCAGAGGATGTTGTGAAGTCCAAGACTATAAAAGGGTTAAAAAAAGAACTAGATAAATTCATGGAGGATAGGTCCATCAATGGCTATTAGCCAGGATGGGCAGGGATGGTATCCCTAGCCTCTGTTTGCCAGAAGCTGGGAATGGGCATCATGGAATGGATCACTTGATGATTACCTGTTCTGTTCATTCCCTCTGGGGCACCTGGTATTGGCCGCTGTCGGAAGACAGGATACTGGGCTAGATGGACCTTTGGTCAGACCCCGGTATGGCCATTCTTATGTTCTTAGGGTATTGATGTTTTAAGGTCTACAGACTTGTAACCTGCCATGGTTAAAAATGGATGCCCAATGCATTTTGAATGGTTGACTTTCAGATTTCCAGTGGGAGCAAGGCAGATGGTTTCTAATCTATATGGTCCACATGATATTGGATCTCAAATATTTCCACAGGTCTCAAATTGAAATTGGTCAGTACTAGACTTTGAACCTGTGGTGGGATATTCCATGTTTGGGAGAAAACATTGTTTTTTTCATTAAAAAAAGGAAGGAGGTAGAAGATTTTTGCAAGCTCTGACAGAATCAAAATGTTAGAAGTTATCCCAGCTGAGACTGGTGATTACAATGCAGGTGAGGAGAGCAAAAGTGCAACATAAACTCATTTATCACATACATTATGGCAACTTCATTGTTATATACACATATTCCTCCCCGCAAGCAGGCATTTACCCTGCAATGTGGAAATATCAGTGTTCCAATGGATTCTTCAATATCATCCTTTTCCATTTCATCAGTTCAACAGAAAATTATAGGAAATTTATGGAAGAATTGTTCCTATTTTCAAAATTAATAAAAGTATCCATTTTTATTGTTATCATTACTCTTTTGTCAGCATGAATGAAGCCTATTATTAAATATAAACATGAATTTTAAAGAAAGTCCATAGATATACCACAGGACATTTTAATCAATCAAACCAATTCAATGTGTTCCTTTTCCATAGCATTAAAGAGTCTGCATATTTTATAACTGTAACTGGCTTCTCTAAAAGTGATATATAACCTTACAAAGGAATGAGTTTTATCTTTGACACTTCTGCGACTCTTAGCTGATGTCCTTGTCACTTTCTTTAAAGGTTAGTGTATATCCCTGCAACTTATTTCTTAGTTTCTTAGTGAAATCTTTATCCTTCTACCAGCTTCCCAATGCTCCCTCCCAGCCCCCAAAAATGTCTACTTTAAAACAGGTAACCCAAATTGCTAGAGAGACATATGACATTATGGCTAAAATAGCAGCACAGAAAGAGTGCAGCAAGTGTAACAACATTTGTAATGGAAGCTGCATCTTCTGCCCTTTCTCTAAACAACTGAGCCATTGTTAGGATTGGGTGAACCATTTGGGGCAAAATAAGAGCTGTTCTAAACATTTGCACATTCCCTGACCTGAATCCAAAATTGTTTACAGGTTTACATTGGTCTCAATATGCCCAAATGAAAGGGCCCTTGATCCTGACCCCTCCCCTTCCCTATGCAGGGGGCTGTTACTTTTTATAGGATGCTGTGGCAGGGCAAGTAACCTCCTTTCTTGGCCACCCTACTCTTCCTTTCAAATTTGTTTCCTCTTGGGCCGCACCCCTTGAGCCAAAATACCTTTTCCTCCTTACACAATTAATGGGTTTTGTGGGGAGGGACAGTTCTCATGCTCTGGAGCACAATTCAAGGGGAAGCCCTAAAGACCTGTCATTTAAAATGGAGCAGAAGCTCACTTGGGGCGAGACTGTTTTACTTTGCAGCCTACTTCTTTCCTTAAATATGCTTACCAAGATCAGGAAAGTGTCTCTCAACCCCATCCTGTGGACAGTGCTGCCCACAGCCCAAACAAATTCGAGAGGCGGGAGTGGGGGAGATGATGTCTCCTTGGGAAGATTTTAGTTGCAGTTAAGAGAAGCCAATGTGCTTCCTGACCATCCTGCTGCTAATAGAGGGTCTGAGTAACCGAATGTAGAGTGAGCCAGGGTCTTCTGGTATGCCTGGGAAGCACAAATCGGAATGAGGGGAGTCCTGGTGGTCCAAATAAACATCTAACACTTATCTTGAATTGATCTTTTGATGTTTGACGTTTACCCATTATTATTCATAAATAAGATACTTCATCTGGTGATAGTGGATATTTTATGTTCATAATTGCTATTATCTGTGCATTGTAAGCGGGTTTATCTAAGGGCCTCCACATCTGCTGAAGGGTGCCCTCATCTCCCATCAATTTCAGTGGGACCTGAGGATATCTAGCACCTTTGAGAATAGGGCTTGAAGTCCAATGACAGTTTTGTGTGCATTAGTAGCACTGGGTCATTCTATATTGGTAGCTTCTAGATCTTCCAACAGCCCTCTTGTCAGCCAGATCTTGCTAGATGGGATTTTCTGATTATCCCTCATCATGGTCCATTCAATCTTTTTAGATTTATAACACTATAAAAATACTGTAATGATTATAATACTCTTCCATAGATAAGTGTTTAGGAACCAGCTAATAGTGTATGGGCCACATTTTCAAAGGTATTTAGATGCCTAATTATATTTTCAAAAGCGCTGAAGCAGGTTTGGTGCTAACCTGCTTATGCAATTTTGAAAATCCCACTAGGCACTTATCTGCATCTTTAGGCACCTAAATACCTTTAAAAATCTGGCCCTGTGTACTTAAAAAACTTCACTGCCACACAGGAGGCCAAATTCTGCTCTCACTTATATCCTGATGTCAATAGTCATTCCCAATTTATATCCATGCAAGTGAGACCAGATTTTGGTCCTGTGTTGGGTATGTTTTCATACAAAACAAAATGAGGATTAATTTTCTTGTATTCCACACGAAGAGGACTTTTGCACTATAAGTCCACATTAACTGGCATTATGGAAACCGTGCTAAGTGGGTCTGATAGTTGTGGGAGTTTTGTGGGGGTTGGTTGTTTTTTGTTTTGTTTTTTTGTTGTTTTTGTTTTTTTACACCAAATGCACAAGTGCATCATGTTTGGAAGTGTACAAGCAAGCGTCTGTTCTGACTTCTGTCAGCTGGCTTCAACATTTTGCTAAGAGGATCTTTGTACAGGGAACATCTTTTATGGCCATTTAGGCACTGTGTTGGCTCTAGAATAGAGTATATGATGTTTAGGGTAGACACTAGCCATTATAATAGTTGTTCCATCACCATTTATATATTCACATGAGATCATACTTTGCTGGTCTAATAAAAATTCCATGCCCCAGAGAGGGAGCATAGTGTAAAAGTTAAAATGGAAGATTGGTAGTCAAGGGTTCTAGATTTTTATATTTGGCTCCACCACTGACTCTGTGTGAGCTAGAGTGGTAAGTCACTAAATTTTTAGTGCTTTGGTTTGCCAGTATGCCAAGTAAGAGTAAAACTCATCTCTCAGAATGCTGTGATGCATAATCTCTGCAGTTCTTGGATTCAGCCTTGCTGTGCCTTACTTCAGGACCTAAAGGGGTTGGGGAAAACATGGCTTTGCCACCTTTTGTAGTTCCCCAATTATGAGGCCAGCCCGGCGCTGGCTTGGCCAGTACGGTAAATTAGAGCAGTCTCAAGGATGCTGTAATCTATGCCTTGCTGCTTATAGCTGCAAGGTGCCATTCCAGGAGCCACGAATAGCTAGAATACTGGGTGCTCTGACTATACCCCTCTTTCCATAGCCACTCCTACATTCAGACTGTGATATGATTGGCATGGATTCATTATGCCGGCTCTATCCCACCCAGCATTTTCCCCTTTGCTGTTCAGGTAGCTGGTTAAGACAGGTAGCTTCCGCCTTGTTGTGTCACTGATGTGGTGCAAAGGAGATATTTTGTAACAGAAAATCCTCCCTAATGTTCATAATGATCTTTGATCTGTAATCTATTACAAATTCAAATAAATGGTTGTAATGTCTAATGTTTTTTAAAACGTCATGACTAAATAACTTGATGCAGCAGCAAGCTTTTTGCAAAGCATATTGGAAAGATGAAAAAATGCCTTTAAATTCACCCCCCACCCCACCTCCTTTAAAAAAAAAAATTACAACTCACATTCTTTACTACAGTTAAAGCATGGATACATTACTTTGGGAGCAAAGATAGAACTGTGTGTGAGATGTGTTTTTAATTCTAGTTGTAGAAGGTCTTTGTAAACATGTATTTTAATTAGTGATCACAGCTAGTGCATCTCTTTGAGTTTAAAATTGGGCATATTATATCACTTGGAATATTAATGGAGAACCTAGCATTTTACCATTTAAGTGAAGCTCACATTCCATGACAAAGAAACAGCAGGATGCATTTATGATTAAGCACCCTACTCTTTACTGAAAATTTAAGATTTTATCTTTTTCAGGTGGGAAAGCTACTAAATTATGTACTCTTCCTAAAAACACTTATTCTTCAGTAATTAGGCTACTCTAAATGCAAAAACTTTGAATTAAAGGTACCTTGAATATTTAATGCTGCTCATTGTCCTGCTGATTTTCCTTTATTTTTTCACGAATAGTTCAGTGAAACATTACCGACTACTATTTTCAAGAACAGTGGGGGTGTTTTTAATTCCTGTCAAGACATTTGTTAACATGAATTAATAAACACCAAAATTAGGGTTAATTAACACCTAGCTCACTGTGAGTGCACAAGGGATGGGGAACTTGGTTCTGAGCAGTTATGCAGTTATGGGTTTACGGACTGTCTCCACCCCTAAAACAAGAATGTAGAGAGAACTCTATCAGTGGAAATTAGAGCTAGTGAGACTTTTTTGAATTTTGATTTTTTTCAAAAATTTGTATCAGTTCAATTTTTGATGAAAAACGGAATATATTCTTCGCATTTTTCAACCAACTAGAGAGAGGTTTGTAAAAAGCAACAGAGAGTCCTGTGGCACCTTTAAGACTAACAGATGTATTGGAGCATAAGCTTTCGTGGGTGAATGCCCACTTCGTCGGATGCCATGCCATGCATCTGACGAAGTGGGCATTCACCCACGAAAGCTTATGCTCCAATACATCTGTTAGTCTTAAAGGTGCCACAGGACTCTCTGTTGCTTTTTACAGATCCAGACTAACATGGCTACCCCTCTGATACAGAGAGAGGTTTGACATTTTTAAAATTTTAATTACAACATAATTGTAGAGGGTGGGGAAAAAATCTCATTTTTTGACCAGCTGTATTTGAAACTCTATTTCATCTGCCCTCTGCTGGCTATTTCTGTAGATGAACAGAATAGGGCCTAGTGTTTCCTTCATTCAATTCATTACTCTTTATTTTCATGTAATTTAGGTTGCTTCTAGCAACTTCCACAGAACTCTATTTGTTGAATCCCCATTAAGTGCCATGGTTGAATTTATTTCTAATTAGTATTTCTAAAAGAAAGAGGTGAATGTTAATTGTATTTAACATTTCAGGGCTATTTTGGCTACGCAAAAGATTTTAGATTTGAGCATTTACACAAATGTGTTGCAGTTGAGTGTTTAATCTTTCTGGGCCTTTGTATAACATCCCTTTCAACATTACTCTGGGCAGAATGTCACCAATGTGTTCCGTAAACTGCTCAAGAAGAAAAATGTCCTTGTTTTACCTAAAACATGTGTGTATTTGGGGGGGAAGGGGAGTGTTTCTGTTTTTACAAAAGCATGGAAAATGTATATTACTGAATGGAATTTAAACTTGCACACACCACAATGCAAAATAAACTCTTAAAGACATACTGCCCAATGTAAATATTCCCAGACAGACCTCAGATGGGTGGGAAACTCTTTGACTTGAAGACTACAGGTTTTCTACTGCATCATCCCCCCCCAGGTAGCCAGGATTTGACAATTCAGTGAGGATGAAATGCGTGTCTGTGCAAAGGGTGAGCTCAAAGCCTCTGCACCATTTAAGTCCCACACAGGCCCTAGCTCAAGGACTTAAGTGGGACTTAAGTCATGCACATGCCTCATGCTGCCCCTCTACAGCAGGTGAATTTCACCCCGAGGAAGCAGAGCATGGCCTGTCAACTGTGAAGGTGTCCTAAGGCATCAGTTTTAGCTTTTCTGGGGTGACAAAATAAATACTATGTTACATGTAAGTGAAGGCCATTGACCACAGGTCGTAGCCAGAAACTCTGCAGTACTACTCTGGTCTCCTATGTACATAGTAAAAATGTTGCACCTGGGTACCAGCTGCCATTGCTTCAATCCCTGTACCAGTGCTAGAACAAACCCTTCCCAGAGGGCAGGTGCATAGTAGGACTCTGTAGGATTTAATGTTGATATTAAGGTGGGGGGCATGATGCCACTTTGATGCACCACTCTTTTCTTCAATAGACTTCTTGTCAACGGGGCAATTTTTCTGCTTATTTCGTCTCTTTTCTGGCAAAAAATGGAAAGGTTGATCTGGCCCACTGTTTCCAGTTAGCAACTGTAATTTCATGAAAGCTTTTAGCTAACTTGACAGTAGCTGATAGCATTGTGCACAGTATTTATAGGACCTTTGTGGTCAGATGACATGAGAATGCACATTTCTTTTCATCTAAGTTACTAGAAAATTCTTTGAAAGACCAACTCAGCTAAATTTAGGTTTAATCGTTTTCAGTACATGCCTTCAGAGCTGCAATAAAAGATATTATTTCTAATAAATAGTTGTAGTGTCTAACATTTTTAAAATGCCATGACTAAATAATTTTATGCACCCCGCCAGTTATTAAAGTGGCAGGTGTTGCGTGGGCAGTTGGTTTACAGAGGGAGCAGCAGTAACTGTAACAGCATGATAAGAAGTGAAATTAAAAATAAGCCATTCTTATTACTGCAAATAGATGACTAACTTTTTGTTATAAATATATCTACCTATTCAATGTATTATCATTTAATCAGAAAACAAGAGTGGATCTTCTAGATCTGCTTTTAAAATTAATTAACAATAGAAGTTAAAAGAAAAAAAATTACATTTGGTAAACATTTTCTGCAATTACACAGAGATTGTTGTACAAACTGGGTTTATTTTTCACCTTGGAGTTGTGCTGTGTGGGGTCTATTTTAACTGGCATAATAAAAGCAATCAGTTTTGTTTGGTGCTACAGAAGCAGCACAAAATAAATACGGCCCAGAATCATATAAATGAAGCCTTTTCAATTAAACTTCTTCCACAGAGTCCCTTTTCCATCTCTGAGCAAGTGATTCCACAACTATACTAAAATATAGAACAAATCTTTGTTTTTAATATATGATATTATATAGAAGCAAAATAAGTGATATGCAACATGGTGTGGGTATGGTTTGAAAAGCACCTCTGGCCAAGGACTTTCAAAAGTCACCAGTTACCTTTGGGTACTGAACTTAAAACACTATAAAGGAGCTTAATTTTCAGAAAGCATTGAGCACCCACCCTCTGAAAATCAGGTCCATTTAAGATCTCTTAAGTTGGTTTCCGAATAATTGAGGCATATTCACTTTGGAAAGCTTTGCCTATGTAAAAATAGCATTGTGAAGCTCCATGCTTGTTGAATATAAATTACTTAACTTTTTTCTTGCTTACTTACAAAGAGAGCTTTTTTTCTTCTAACTGATAGCATGCTAACTCAGCCAGGGATTTGAGAGTCAAGCTGAGTTCTTTCAGCTCAGGTATACCAGTTTAAAAAAAAAAATCTGTGGACCTAATTCTGCTCTGAGTTATCTCTGTTCAATCCAATTTTCTTCAAATTATGCCTTCAGTTACCCTTGGGCATCCACATAAGTCTTCAATGGGTTGATCAGGTATAACTTCAGGCATTATTGGGCCTTCAGAATCTTTATTGATGATTATGATCTGTAAACTACAAGTAAATGAGATGACATGCTGGAGCTCCATATGGTCAGATCTTCATGGGAGTTTGGGAGTGGAACCACAAGAAGCCAGATTGTCTCATGCTGATCTTGTGAACAGAGCTAGTTGGAAAAAAGAGAGTGGGGTTCCTGAAGGATTTTTCATATTGAAATTTTTTTATCACATTTTTTTGAGTGTGGGGGATGCCGTAAATTCAGGAACACTTTTATTTCATTCATTTTTTTTAAATGTTTGTTTTGAAATTTGCTGTGGGGGAGGGGATTCAATCAAAAATCACTTATTGTGCGAAAAATTAAATTTGCAATAAAACTTCATTTTTCACCAGATAAATTATTTTGTCTGAATAAGTTTGAGTCCTACTTGGGAATATCCCTGCAAATTAGAGCCCTGCAACCCAACGGGACCCAACTACACATGGCAGGTCCAGGTGGGGTCAGGTGGGAAAACAACTGGACCTTCTTGGGATGAGATTGGGTTGGCTCTCCTCCGCTGCTTGTGGGGTTGATACTAGAGTGGCTGCGTGCCCTGCTCCTGCTGTCTGCCACCACCTCACTGCACTGTGTGTGCTGTGGAGTGTAGGCACCCAGGAGTCAGTGCCTCATGCTCTCTAGCACAGCAGGGAATGGCAGATGGCAGGAGCAGGGCACGTGGCTGCTGCTGCAGTGACCTCACAGGCAGGAGGGGGAGAGCCAACTACATGGACAGGAGGCAGTGATGGTGGTAATGCTGACTCAGGTTTGGGATAAAGGATGGGGTCAAGTCAAGGTTGGATTGGGTGGGCTTGGATCCAGTTTGGGAAGAGCATAAAAATTAGACAAGGGCAAACCTCTACTGCAAATATCACAGGTGAGAGTAATGCTGCCTGAGATGGCATTAATTCCTGCTATGTCCCCTCTGCCACTCTCAGTATGCACTCCTGGGACAAAGTGCTGTAATAAGGAGAGCCGACTCCTTTAAGAAAGGCTACAGACCATCCCAGTTCCCCAAGGACTTAGCTGGGAGATATGGCTCCCAGAGTGGAGGTGGACTGGATAGCAATGTATGCTGGGGAAGGGAAATAAGAGCTTCCTTTCCCTCAGTGAGTGAGATTTGGAAGGGGTCAGGATGTTCACTAGTTCTATCTTTGAGAGGCCTGGAAAAGGGCTTGGTTGTGCTAGAGAGCCCAGGAGAGAGCTTGAGAAGAGAAATGTGTTCCTCTCTACTGAAAAGAAAAGACTGAGAAAGGGCAGGAGCTCTGGGTTTCTGCATATATAGAAATGCCAGGGGGGAAGCCTAGGGTCTGGGTAGGAGCTTCAGAGAGCAGCATGGTAGTTCAGTGGGGGGAAAAACCTGATCCAGGAATGGGGTGGAGGCCTAAAGACATGTTGCAAAAATGCGTGAAGAAAGTGACTCATTGAAGTAGAGCTTGCAGAAAACCTAGGTCAGGCATCTGCTTCCTCTTAGGGGGGCGGAGTTGGATCTTTCAGAAGAAGAGGCAGGAAATTGCCACAGCATGTGAATGGGAGCTGATCATAATCCTGGCAGAGACCTGTGTCCAGAGCGGCTAAAGAGCTGGCTGGATCCAGTTTGGGCCCTGTCAGCTAAGGAAAGAAAAGCTTTGGAAACCCTGATTATAAGAGGTGAAAGTTGCAGATCTTAGGGTGGGGGCTGTGTCCAAGAGAGGTGAAGAATGGTTGGAAATTGAAGCACAGCTGTGGTGAGGAACAACTGGAGAGGTTGCATCACTCTAGGATGAGGTGAGAGATCTGAGATGGGAGGCTCAGCCAATGACTGCACAGATAACTAGAATCCCTGTTGCCTAAGAACATAAGAATGGCCATACTTGGTCAGACCAAAGGTCCATCTAGCCCAGTATCCTGTCTTCCGACAGTGGCCAATACCAGGTGCCCCAGAGGGAATGAACAGAACAGGTAATCATCCAGTGATTTATCCCCTGTTGCCCATTCCCAGCAAAGAAGTGGGGATAAGGCAACAAGGCAGTACTGGAGAAGTCATATGCTTGTACACTGGTTCTGAATCTACAGGTTTGGGGATTCCCTTCCTGGCAGCTCCCTTCTATAAGCAAAGGGCAAAAATATTCTTGGGAGGTGGGGATGGGGAGGGCTAAGCTCATCCCACAGTGGTGACTCCTGTCCTATGGGGCTGGGCCCAGCTCCCTCCTCTGGTTTGCTGGCTCTCGCTGATCACAGTTTCAGAGGAGCTCGCCACAGCATCACTTAATGTGTGTGTCCTTATGTAGACCGGGCCCTCCTCCTGCAACACCCCACTCGCCACCTTCCTGGTTCTAGCACTGCTGGCTGTAACGCCTCAGGATCTCCTCTTCCTCCATGATTCCTCCCTCCCACCCCAGGACTAATCTCTTCCCATCCCAGAGAATCTTCTCATGAACTGCTGCTCAGAAGTCAGCGCTCCCTGCTGGGACTGAGAAATGCTCCACCTGCTGGGAATCCAGTGCACAGGAAATGCCTGCACCCCCTACCCCACGCCATCCCCTTCCTGGTGTTAGCACTGCCAGATGTGGGGCTTGCCTGCTGAAATGGGCATGTGCGTGGGCAGTGGCTCAAAAATATATTGGGGGGGCACCCCTCTTTTGCCCCCCTCACCACTTATGATCCCCTGTATTGGTTGATGTGGGAGGTCAGGCCTCTGACCTCCTTGCAAATGTACAAAAGCAGGTGAGAATTCTGAGTTTCCTGGCTGCTGTGGTCCTTCTGTGAGTTTCTTGGTGGCAGGTGACTACTTTGCCTGTCGTAGTTCATGATAAATGCAAATAGCTCTTAAAACACAAGTTTTAAAATGTGATGCAATTTGGATAGCCTCATAAGATAGGTCACCTAGAAAAATGTGTACTGTACCAACTTGAAATCAGACAATGTAACTTAGGCATTCACCAAAAACAAGTGCACACCTTGTACTTGACTAAAATATGCATGGATGTCAGAGATCATATGCACAGCTATTCTTCTGAAATTTTGGTGAAGAACAAAGGAAACTCTTAAACTGTAGTTTATCATCTCATTGTGTATTATTTTTATAGCACTCCTAAAAAATCTATGGTATAATTTAAAAGCATAATGATAACAAGAGTAGAGGTTGAATATCAGAAGTTGTAATTTTGACCACTGGGTAAGAAGAGAGGATGGTCGAGGCTCATAATTGCTCCCTAGTTGGGGTTCAGTCATTGCCTCCTATATTAAACACATAGGAAGGAAAAATGTTGTAGGGAAACTCAGTTCACATTTATCACCCTCTAAGAAGAGAATAATTTGTGGGTTGGCATTAGGTCTCCTAAATGCGTGTAGTCTTAGGAACCAGAGGGAATTTTATCTGCCACTTTGTACAGTTCCCCCTGAGCAATGCAATCACCTTCCTTTCTACTTTTCCCCGGTCCACCTTTTTCCCCTCAGTAATATGGTTCATTCAGGAACTATATTGTCATTGACTCCCTACTTGCACCTTCTTCTCCTCATCAAAGTGGTGCGGAAGGGGCAGAGCAGAAGTTAATTATTCAAAAATCTTGCTAGAAATTCCAGGAGTGAATTCATCAGCAACAATGCTATGTATAGTGGTTGTTCATTGGCTCTGCCTACCTATGGCTATGTGATCCTTCAAAAATTACCCTGCAGAACCCCAAACATGCAACACTTGCTCATAGGGGCTACTACAGAATCAGAAAGTATGAGAGCATTGGCTCCTCTCTCCTAGAGTTTAGGGACCATGCAATCAATTTCTGCCCCATAAAGGAGAGAGAATAACATGGCCCTCAGATGCCAGAACACTAAAAGGATGGGCATGTCTCTCTGCCCCATATTTCATTTTACTGTAATCTCACATAGCCTGAGGTTTTTCAAAGGAAACTAGTAGTTAGACACCCAATTCCTATTGTATCTCAGTGAGGATGGGGCATCTAATCTCTTGTAGGTTTCTTTGGAAATGCCAGTTTTAAGCAATAATGGAGTAAGGAGGAAGTTACAATATTCCTAGCAAGTTACAGCATATGCCACTTTGAAAGTTCAGAAAAGGCGGTGCAGTGGTTAGGAACTAGCCAAGCACTTGCAAGACCTAGGTTCAGTTCCCTAGTGTGCCACAGGCTTCCAGTGTGAACTTTGGGCAAATCACTTGGTCCCATCTATAAAATGGGGATAATCATACTTTCCTACCTCACAGGAGAATTGTGAGACTAAATACATTAAGGATTATGAGATGCTCACATGTTATGGTGATGGGGCCATAAATACCATAAATAGCTTCAAAAAGTTGCGGAGTGCTTTGTTTGTGACTTGGCCTATGCTTCAGTACTGCTTTTGCTCAGTGATCTGAATAAAGGAGGGGGGTTACTAATTCTAGTGTTAAAAACAAAACTAGAATAACATTTTTATTGTCTCTTCCATTTAAGATTTTATATCTTTCAATGTCTCAATTCACTGGCATTCTTTTTGTCTCTACTAAATAAAGGCAGTCTAGAAATGCTGCTGTAATACCACCTTTTCCTAAAGTAAAAAACAATTATGGTGAGGTAAGCCAGGCAGCAACAACAAAAATGTCAGCTATACAGAGAAAGGGGAAAGAAAATAGAGATGCAATTATTAATTTTTGGCAAGAAAAACAGAAAATTATTGGAAATATATTCCAAGAAGAACTGTAAACCCATTCAAAATATTAGGATTCAGAGTGCATGCTTGAAAAATTAGTGCTCGGAATTTCTAGACAGGACAGAAGGCTAATTTGGAAAACAAACAAACTAATCAAGAATCTAAACATGTGCCATAGAGTCTAAACCTATTAAGTTTGTGCCTTCCTCAATTTAAGACTTTATTGCAAAATAAAGAACTCATATCAGTAATGTGTGTGGAACAGATGTTGATCAAAGACTATTTACCTGGATAGCTGAATCAGAGTTGTTTTCCCTACTGAAATCCCAGATGATAGATCTCTGGAAGAACATACCTCCTATAAAATGTAGATTGATAGATTATAGGTTTTTAAACCCAGAAGAGAGGCCATTATGATTACAACTAGGCAAAATGTTTCATCTGAAACTTTGTTTTACTGAAAAATGCTGATTTAGGGGGACCAAAACACTTTTTGCAAATTCATGTCAAATTTGCTGAATTGTTTTGGATGAAAACCAAAACATTAATAAAATAAAATGTTTCAATTTTAAATGACTCTGTTTTGAAATTTACTTCAATTCTATAAAAAAAAATGGCTTTGGAGCAAATGACACAGATGTTTGTCTCAAAACAAGATTTTTTTTTTGGCGGGATGGGGTATGGCAAGTGAACTTAAATCAGTTCGTAACGCAGCTTTAATTATGATCAATCTGACTATTTACATAATACTGGCCTACAATTACTCCCAGTAATTCCTGCATCAAGACCATAAATTTTGGTTAAGCTTTTTAGAAAGACTTCTAGTCTTGATTTAAAGACATCCACTGAGGGAGATCCTCCACATCCAATGGTAAGTTGTTCCAATAGTTATTTACCTGCACTGTTAAAAATGTGCACCTTTACTTCTAGCCTGAATTTGTCTAGCTTCAGCTTCCAGCTATTGGGTCTCATTATGGCTTAGCTGCTAGACTGACGAGCCCTCCACCATCAGAAAACTTCTCCCCATGCAGGTATCTATAGACCATGGTCAAATTCTTAACTTTCTCTTGGATAAATTGAATATATCGAGCTTCTTAAATTTCTCACTGCAAGGTAGGTTTCCTAGACCTTGAATCATTCTCATGGCTCTTTTCTGAACCCTTTCCAATATTTCTACATCCTTTTAAAGTGCTATTTTATCAGACCGTGTCTTGTAAAATATTGACAGATAGGAGAAGTCTTGGCTCTTCCTGTCTATATCCCACTCCCTTAACCCACTCAATATTCAGTGTTAGAAAAGCTAATTTCTCCTTTCACTGATGAATAAAATAGTTCTTGCTTCTCTCTATGGCCAATTGGAGATATGCATGTACTGCAATAAGGTTTCTAATGCATGTTGGCAACTTACATTTTTCTTATCCAGATGTGTATATTATGTCTTGTGTGTTTAATTATTTTAAATTTTAATACATATTTATAAAATTGGCATACATTTGATTAAAAACCCCAATCCCATGTATAAGATCTCTGGTTTACTAGGAAATACATGGGACAGATTCATCCCCACTATTAACTTCATTGAAGTCAATAGAGTTTTTGCCTGGATGAATTTGGCCCAGTAGGTCTGGTCTCAAAGGCAACTATAACTCAGCAGGTCAATAATAATGTAGTGAGTAACTGTTACTCTAGTGCGCCATCATCCATCTAATAACATGATTAAATTTATATCACTCATCTGGTATAACAGTAATTTCATTGTCAGAATTTCCATAAATGCGTCTGTGTTTATATAGCAGCAGGAGATAATTATCCTGTGTCAATGTTTTTATACTACTAACAAGCCCCTCAATTATATTTGATGAGTGATGTTAGTACCGGCCCAGATCACACTTATTCACATGAGTTCCTGCCAGAAGAACTAAGGTCCTTCAGAGGAGGAAATTCTATAGTGTTCCCCTTATGGTGTTTCCTCCAGCTTCATTCCTTCTAGGGCTGGGTTCCCTCCTCCACTGTTCCCATGGAAGAATCATGTCTGGTCCCCTGGATTCACAGATCCCTCAAGATCTTCATGGATCTTAGGTTTTCATTCGAGACACAAGATCATCCACATCTTTATGCTGCCAAGCAAACCTATTCAGCTGACAGCCATGGGAATCCCATGAAGGTGGATTCCGCAGAATACAAAGGTTTCCTCTTGGCTGTGGTGCCATTTGTCCATGTTTCGCATGGTGTTTTGAGGCAAGAACTATTCCTTTCTGCCCAGGAACTCTCACTTCCCATGTGTCGATTCCTGAATTTAGGGAAAGCCCTCTCCTATGATATAACAAGATGAAAAATTGCCCTGCTAAGTCTAGCCAGACTCTATTCAACCTGGAATTTGGTTACAGCTATGGAACTGAACAGGATCCCAAATGAACAAGTGTTTTGGATGCTACGAAAGACAAATTTTCAGCTTTATAAAATATGTGAAATATACTGTTTAGAATGTTAAATACGAAGCCTGACATCTTGAACAGAGTTTGCATATAGGGAGTAAACAGAATAAATGCGCACACATTCAGAAAAATATTGAGGACACATTTGGCTATTCAGTAGTGGCACATGTTGTCTTCTTTGACACCACAATTTGATATCCAATTTTTATGACATATTTTGTTGGTTCATTGTAACTGAGGTTCCTTGTTTTACCTAGATGATGTCATTTCCACTTGCTATTTCTAGCTCGTCAACAGGAAAAATCTATCATGTGATCTTTATTCTATATCATGGAAAATAACTAGGGCTGTCAAGTGATTAAAAAAATAGCGATTAATTGCACTATTAATGGAATATCATTTAAATATTTTTGGATGTTTTCTACATTTTCAAATATATTGATTTCAATTTCAACACAGAATACCAAGTGTACAGTGCTCACTTTATATTTATTTTTGATTACAAGTATTTGCACTGTAAAAAACCAAAAGAAATATTATTTTTCAGTTCACCTAATACAAGTACTGTAGTACAATCTCTTTATCATGAAAGTTGAACTTACAAATGTAGAATTATGTACCAAAAAATCCTGCATTCAAAAATAAAACAATGTAAAATTTTAGAGCCTGCAAGTCCACTCAGTCCTACTTCTTGTTCAGCCAATTGCTCAGACAAACAAGTTTGTTTACATTTGCAGGAGATAATGCATCCTGATTGTTGTTTACAATGTCACCTGAAGGTGAGAACAGGGGTTCTCGTGGCACTGCTGTAGCCGGCGTTGCAAGATATTTTACGTGCCAGATGTGCTAAAGATTCATATGTCCCTTCATGCTTCAATCACCATTCCAGGCAACGTGTCCATGCTTATGACGGGTTCTGCTCAATAACAATCCAAAGCAGTGTGGACCAACACATGTTCATTTTCATTATCTGAGTCATGCCACCAGCAGAAGGTTGATTTTCTTTTTTGGTGGTTCAGGTTCTGTAGTTTCCGCATTGGAGTGGTGCTTTTTTAAGACTTCTGAAAGCATGCTCTGCACCTCATCCCTCTCAGATTTTGGAAGGCATTTCAGATTCTTAAACCTGGGGTCGAGTGCTGTAGCTATCTTTAGAAATCGCACATTGGTACCTTCTTTGCATTTTGTCAGATCTGCAGTGAAAGTGTTCTTAAAATGAACAACATGTGCTGGGTCATCATCCGAGACTGCTATAACATGAAATATATGGCAGCATGCAGGTAAAACACAGAGCAGGAGACATACAATTCTCCCCCAAGGAGTTCAGTCACAAATGTAATTAATGCATTATTTTTTTAACGAGTGTCGTCAGCATGGAAGCATGTCCTCTGGAATGGTGGCCGAACATGAAGGGCATACGAATGTTTAGCATATCTGGCACATAAATACCTTGCAATGCCAGCTACAAAAGTGCCATGCAAATGCCTGTTCTCACTTTCTGGTGACATTGTAAATAAGAGGGCAGCATTATCTCTTGTAAATGTAAACAAACATTTTGTCTTAGCGATTGGCTGAACAAGAAATAGGACTGAGTGGACTTGTAGTTATGTAACAAAAAAAATCTATATTTGTAAGTTGTTCACGACAAAGAGATTGCACTACAGTACTTATATGAAGTGAACTGAAAAATACTATTTCTTTTGTTTTTCATTTTTATAGTGCAAATATTTGTAATAAAAATAATATACACTTTAATTTCAATTACACACAGAATACAATATATATGAAAATGTAGAAAAACATCCAAAATATTTAATAAATTTCAGTTGGTATTCTATTGTTTAACAATGTGATTAAAACTGTGATTAATCACGATTAATTTTTTGAGTTAATCACGTGAGTTAACTTCGATTAATCGGCAAAATAACATGTTGCCATCAGTCTTTCCACTCCTGAAGAATAACATGCAGTTTCAAAGCAGTTGGAGATTTTAAAATGTATACACTTTTGCTGGAATTATGTTTACTTTTTTAGTACGCAAATATCCTGTAACGCATATCTTCAAGGATATTGTCAGTATAGTTCTGTAAATTGCCCTAATTCTCCTATGAAGTGAGGAGACTGGCTCTTCAAAGTATCTACTGCAGTATCCATCTTAGTCTGTGCCTATGCTAGAGATCTCTGATTCAATTTGCTGCTCTGCACAGACTTCCTGTGTGACCTTGGGTAAGTGACTTAATTCTCTGTGCCTCCATTTCTGATCTGTAAAATAGGAATAACAATTCTTCCTTACCTCATAGTAGTGTTGTGAGGATAAAAACATTAAAGACTGTGGATCTACTTATAAGTGTAAGAGAGAGGAGGAGGAGGAGGAGGTGGTGGTGGTGATGATATTATTACACTGGATCTGGAAGGGTCTTTCAGGTCAAATACACCTACCTGCTCTAGCTCTGATTGAGTCAGTGTGCTTAAAAATAGAAGTGTAGCCACAGCAGCATGAGTGGGGGGTGGGGCTATCCACCCCAAGTATGATTCTGTCTGGTACACTAGGTATGTACTTGGGCAGCTAGCCCCTCCCACTGCTTGCACTGCCACAGCTACGTTTCTATATTTAGCATGCTATGTCTACTTGAATTGAAAATTACATCATCTTCAAGTATATGTCCTATGGGGGCTCCACTGTAGGATGTGTGCACGTCCGTGTGCTCTCGACCAGAGATTTGAATTAGCAGTGACCATGGGTCGATGCCTGCACACTACACTTCAGAATGAGGGCAAATAAGGAGGAGTGGACCTGGAGCTTGAGACAGAGCAACTGTGTGTCTGCTGCTTCCCAGGAGCTATTACCAGTCATTCCTTTTACTACTTCCTTGCTTTATTATTTAATTTCTTTAGTATTTAGTTTAAATGTTTTCCCTTTGTTTGCACAAATCTCTGCAGTTTAGGGGGAGGGTCCTGTGGGTGCTCAAACACCTATAACAACAAGGGTCTCAGGTAACAGCTTCTAAGGGACCAAAAGAGGTCATCCATCCATGGTCCTGGGAAAAACTAAGACCTTAGAAGTACTTTTTATGTAGTGAAACACCAGTAGTGGCAGAGAAACAATGGCCATAGCACCTACAGCATATGAGGGTAGCCCACCACGTTCAGTGTGCTAAGTCTGAAGTCTGTGTAAGATCCTAAATTACAAGACTGGATATGTATCATGTAATGTAAAATGGGTAAATTATTGTGATAAAAAATACTTTTGATAGTTGTTCATAACACAGCTTACTTCAATTAGCCACATTTTCTGGAAACTAATGAAACATTCAGGTGTCTTCACATAACATTTAATTATACTAATCCACAAAAGGCTGGATAAGTGTGAAATACACTGTATGTGGCATTTACAATATCCAATTTATAGCATCTTCTGAGTGCTCGGCAGCTCAGAAAAATCAAGCCTCTTGTCAATTTCCCATTAAGGTCCTCAATGAATGATCCAATTACAGGTTTGCTCTTGTAAAACGCTTTTAGTTTGTAAAGCACTTTACAAATATTAACTAATCCCCAAAATACTATTAAAATGGAAAATAATTACCGTTATATTCCCTTGTAACAGAAAAACTGAGGCACATCAAGATTAAGCTTAACATCTTCAAACTCTGAGGCCCAAGTTTGGATGTTAAGGCAATATCAAGACTCTATAAAAATAGACTCGTTTCAGAGCTGCTGAGCACCCACAACTAATATTGATATTAAGGCCACAGATTATGGGCCTGACCCTGCATCATTGAAGCCAAGGAGAGTTTTGCCATCCGTGTTGTTAGGTTCAAGATTGAGTCTTAAATTATTAAATATGAATTTAAGTGCCAATGTTAGGCACCCAAATCTGAAAATCTTGGTTCCAAGTTCCTTGCCTGATACTGTAGGGGATTCTGGCTCTGACACTATTAGAACTCTGGATTTCTGGGCCCCAGACAAAAAGTAGTGCTTCAGCACACGTTTGTCACACATGCAGTGGAAGAAATGAAATTTTCCTGGATTATTATTTTGTCTCTGTTTGTACAGTGCCTAACACAATGGGGTCCTGGTCTTCGGGCTCTCAGGAGCTCTGGTAATACAAATAATTAATAAGTAGACTATTCAGAATCTAAAAAAGCATGAAAGGTTTGAATGTCATAATGAGGCTGGAGCTGGTAAGACATTATCTCTGTCATTAAAAGTAAAAAGCATTTTATGAGAAATTATACGGTGTTCTTACTGGCTTCTTTACTGCTCCTTGAGGAACCATATTTTTGTTTTAATAGTGTTTGTTACTCTGAACCAGGGCTGGCTCCAGGCACCAGCGCAGGAAGCAGGTGCTTGGAGCGGCCAATGGAAAGGGGCAGCACGTCCGGGTCTTCGGCAATTTGGCGGCGGGTCCCTCAGTCCCTCTCGGAGGGAAGGACCAGCCGCCGAATTGCCGCCGAAGAATGAAGCGGCGCGGTAGAGCAGCCGCCAAAGTTCCGCCAATTGCGGCTCTTTTTTTTTTCTCTTCGCTGCTTGGGGCAGCAAAAAAGCTGGAGCCGGCCCTGCTCTGAACTCTCTTTTCATTTCTTAGGTCCTCCTCCCACAGGCTGTGGCGGAGTCACTGGGGCAGCTAGGATGAAAAGGGAGTAGGAAAGAGATACTTACGGTATCCTTGCCCATGCTATGTGGATAATAGTTCTAGATACTGAATAAAGGGCCAAATAATGAGTTCTTTACCCAGGTCTACATTTCCCCCTGTGCAAGAATAACCCATGGAGAGGATAGGAAACTTCATGAGTCTTAACTTGTAGAGCTCTTCCCCCATTGGGGTGGTGGTGGGGTAGTTCTACTCTCTCAAACTCATAGATTACCAGGGTGGTTGGTTGGAAGAAAGGGACTTTGATACAGATGCCTCCTTCCTCCATGTAGCAGCCCATGGACAGTGGGTGCCTTACCTCCTTGTTGCCCCTGGAACTCCCTCAGGGGGAAATGAGGGGGGAAGGAAGAGCATTTTAAATCAAAGGTGAATCCCTGTGTAGTTTCCCTGCACAACTCAGAGGGATTCTAAGATTTTGTGTTATTTCTACTCAGCAGAAGTGCTGGATATGCAGATTTCCCCCTTAAATCGGTAGAAATTTAAGGACTGAACAGACAATGAGATCATCTAGTCTGACCTCCCATATATCACAGGACATTGCATTTACCCCTGCACTGATCCCAATAATGTGTGTTTGGCAAGGATATCTCCCAGAAAGGTATCCAGTCTTGATTTGTAGTCATCAAGAGAGGGAGAATTCCCTTTTCCCTTGGAAATTTGCTCCAGTGGTTAATCACCCACACTGTTAAAATTTGGTTCTTATTTCCAGTTTGAATTTGTCCGGCTTCAGTTTTCAGCCATTGTTATGGAGGATAACATCAGTTTTATCCTTCAGTTCTTGTTTTGCCTTTCTCCATTAGATTAAAGAGCCCTTTAGTACCTGGTATTTTTCCTCATGAAGATACTTGTACACTATAATTAAGGCTGCGAGTCTTTCACAGAGGTCACGGAAGTCACAGATTCTGGGACCTCTGTGACTTCTGCAGCGGCTGGTGCAGCTGACCCCAGGGCCACCCGAGCAGCAGCGCCAGGACCCCGGGCTTTCCCTCTTCCCCCCACCCCGCAGCAGCAGTGCCCTGGGCCACCCCCCCCCCCCCCACCAGGAGCAGCAGCGTCCGCGGGAGCGCTGCTCACCCCACCCGCCCCAGCACCTAAGATTTAATTAGGGGTATTTTTAGTAAAAGTCATGGACAAGTCACGGGCTGTGACTTTTTGTTTATTGCCCATGACTTTTACTAAAAATAACCATGAGTAAATCGTAGCCTTAACTACAATCAAATCACCTTTCAATCTTCTATGTGATAAAGAGCTCAATCTGTTTAGCTTGTCTCTCACTGTAAGGCATTTTCTCCAGCTCTCTAATCATTTTTGTTGCTCTCTTCTGCACCCTCTCAATTCTTTTCACACCCTCTTTAAAATATAGACACCAAAATAGCACACAATATTCCAGTATCGGTCTCGCCAATGCCATATACACCTCCCTACTCCTCTCCTCCCCTGTGTATACCTCCAAGTGTTGCCTGATTCATTGAGTGATTGTTGGTTAATTATTGATTTTTTTTCAGAATTTCCAGTTAGTCACTAATTTAAAATTCTGAGGTTTAAAAGGTCCTAGTCCCAGAATCGGGCACTACAGAATTAAGTTCAATGTCTGGTTGGGACCCCCGGCATGCACAGCAATGACATTCACACTAAGGGCAAAGCAAAGCTTTAAATACTTTCATTAGTATAATTAATAAAAATACAAATGTTCCAAACCAAATCAGAATATAGCTGTAACGTAAAATTAACGCAGTATCCCGCACCACACTTTAGACATACTTCTCATGGAGATCTAGTGGTAAGAGACAGGCCGTGTTCCACAAGTCACTTTTTTTCCTAATCTGAAGTACATCTGAACACAGGTTAGCATTTGTAAAAATGAATAACCAAAGTGCTCAGTGTAACCTCCTAAATGTAATAATTTCAAACTAGATTCTTAGTTGTGAACTTTTAAGCAAATAGGTGACATGTAGTATGCCAAAATACTACTAAAATGGTTGCCAAGATGTGTAAGTATATATAGACAAGGCACACATATATTTTTTTCAATGACTGTTCTTGTGAAATTTACAAAAAGTATATTCTTTGTCTTTTATACCCACAAGATTAATTATTGCAAGCTTTGCTGGTCTTCAAAGATATTTTTTTTATCCTTCAGATCTTTTACTAGCAGTGTTGTTCTTTGATATACTGTGCATCCTGCAAATGTTTGTTTCCCTCCTCCACACCCATATTTAGGTAAAACTTCAGCAGGGACCTCCATAGTACTGCAGCAGTGAAGGGTGTAGTCTATCTTTTGCAAACCCATATTTTTCTAGAGTAACACCTTGACCATAGAAATACAATCTGGGCTGAGTGAGTTGGTATGCAAGATTTCAGTGTAGAAGCACTCTCTATTTTTAAATACAGCAAATAAATGTATTTGGATATTTTTGAATTATTGGCGTGCACTGTAAAATATTAAGGGACTGATCCTGCTCCTAATATGGCTTTTGCTATCTACGTCAATGAAAGGAGGATTGGGTTCTAAATCTAAGCACTCCAGTATGCTGATATAATTCAAACCCTCCTGTTTTTCTTAAACTAACATAATTGTTAACCTACTGTACTTCACATTATACGTTTTCCTCACCTCATGTACAAGTTGGACTTTCCCCTTCTCTGTTGTGTATCATTCCATTTATACAGTTACAAGGACGCTATCAAGTTTTACTCTCAATTATTTGCAGGCGCTGTTAGAATTTGTGAAATAACATTTCTTTCCCTGCAGCAAATATGGAATTCTTTCCGCTTGTGTTTCTAATAGAGCTTGAAATTAGAATAGAAAGGCTTTGGTTTCATATGTTATTTTCAAGGTATTTGAAAACACTTTACAAAGCTATTACATACCGTTAGTACTGCTCGTAAATTGGAACAGACAGAGAATGGAGGCAAAGGACTGATAAGGGCAGGAATGAGTTATGGTATCCTCTAGTGATGCCATGGATCTACCAGATTCAAAGTTTTTTTGAATATTTCAACAAATTCAATATTTGTCAAAAAACTAATTATTGCCAGCTTTGCTTCCTGGAAGCCTTTGGGATGGATAGAATTAAAATCTCCTCCCTTAATAGGCCTTCATCTATTAAATGGGTAAATGCCTTTTACTACTCCTAGTAATTTTTTATTATTTCTACTGTAATGCATAGACCCCTGCCCCCATAAGGGATCAGGGCACCATTGTACTAGGCAGTGTACAAACCAATAGCAAGCAGGGCACCAGGGAGTTCAGAATCTAAGTAAAAATAGTAGATCATAATATTAATAGGCACAGCAACCTGTAAATGGAGGAAAACAGTCAGTCATTTACCAGTTACTGTAACTACAAATTCTGCCTGTTTGTGTTTCTACTCATACTCTTGGCCATGCATAGAAATTTGTACATAAAATCATTGTCATACCCCAGTTCCTGGACACTTGGCACAACACAATCCAAACCTTCCTGATCAAAAATATGAGAGGAGCACACCTCACACCCTGCCATACTTGGAATTTGATTTTTTTCCCCGTCCTCTGGAGCCTCATTTGACATGTAACTTTCTTATAAAACACTAAAAGGCACAGTTTTCTCTTAACAGTGATCTGTATCTTATCAATATTCTAGGAGTGTCTGCCAATGAGGGCTCAGCTGTTGAAGGAGGTACAACAGAAATCCAAACTATGGTGAAAGGGTCAGAATGTTCCCCCACCAAAGGCAGAAATAGCTCCATTCCAAGCCAACACATTAATAGAGTGCAGCATTCATCCCTATTGCTGGTGGCAGTTCCACCCCCTAAATATTCCATGAAAGAAAGAAAAGCAAAGGGAAAAAACCCACACACGTGCCTGCATGCATGCACATGCACACCGATTGGTGGTTAAGGCTGTGGCCTGGGATGTGGGAGACTGATGTTCAAGTTCCTCTTCTGCCCAATTCCCAGTGATCTGGGGGTGAAAAACTCTGCTCTTAATCTGGCAGAGCAAGGATTTGAAACTGATTCTCCCATATCACAAGCTCGTGGCTTAACCACTAAATCTCTCTCTTTTCCTGAATTGAAAAACTCAAGTTTTGATCTGAAAATGAACATTTTAAAACAATTCTGTTTTTGCAAAACATTTGAAAGGTTTTGGTTTCATTCCAGTGCAGAAGAAAACCTTGAACATTGCCATGAAGCAGAAATGTTCTGCTAAGGTCAGCTTCATTAATAACAATAATAGAAAGCCATTCTCCCCAAAACACATGAAAGTAGACACTCACCTTGCTGAAACTACCCAAGTGAAATCCCTGACCATCCCATTAATCTACTAATGTATGTTGAATGTGGTGTGTCCATGATTAGAAATGAAATTTGCCATAATCCTCTACAAGAGAGAGATGCCTCTAAAACATTCTGCATCATGAAAAAGGATAACATAACATGACATAGGATAATTAAAAGCATACATCATGGGAGGGCTATCAACATTTATTTGATAATTTAAAAAGCTACACTAACACATTAGTCATAGCACCCATGTACATAGTGATCTTCTACAAAGTTAACATGAACCCCAGAATATGCTAGTTCAGAGAAAGTTCAGGATTCCAACCCCTAAGGTGTCTATGCCAAAACTTTAACAGTCACAAACTTCACGATCCAAAGAACTTCTGTATCCTTTAAATGCTGCCTTTTGACATGGTCTATTGTGGAACCTGTGCACAAATTCTTCCCATAAAATCAGCTGTCAGTGCTGAATCTGATATTCCTTAAAATCATGAAACAGAAGTAATTGCTTTATGCAAGGAAAATGCTAGTGAACCCTGTAATCAGAACAAAGAACATACATTTATATTAAATATAAATTCTTGTATCAAGTAGATTGAATTTCAGCCAACAGAATCCAATCCTAATTTATATCTTCAGATCATGGGTGTGACTCACAAAATAATCAGAATTCCTTTCCATTCTACCCAGGTACTAAAGCCCCCAGGTCAAAAACTGTTAAATGAAGAGGGAAAGCTCAAAGGGAAGAGGGAAGTATGAAGAAAGTTAGCAGTAACTGGACCTGTAATTACTCCCTTGAAATCAATCCTATATTCATTATGAATGGGAAACAAATCTTTGAGCTAGTTAAAATAAAAAAAATATGCTGGTTTGGGGTAGAAATATGCCCGTAATGGGGCAGAAATGCCAATCGGAGCTGTCTGTAGAGATGCCTGGGCACATGTAGACAAGCTATCCAGGTATATTGAATCTTCTATTGCAGGCATAGTGTTTCTGCCAACCCCTACTTGGATTCTTGAAAACTATAGTCAAATAAATAATGTCTGTTTGTTCTTCCTGGGGCTTCTGGAGCAGCCCAGTTTTTACTGTCAGTTTACAGAGTCCCAACTGACGATTTTGGGCTCTACCTGTTGAACTATCAGCTACAGAAGTGCCCAAAGCGAGGCTAGGGGCACGTAAACAGAAGACTCTTGTCTGAGTGTAATGATCACAACAGAGGATACGGTACCCCCGAATGAAAAAAAAAATTGTTTATATAAAGTCTGGAACAACTTTCTTGAAATGAACAAGAGAAATAACTTCAATAATAGCTTATTATAACTTTCCTCATAGTTGCAGGAATGTTTATCATATGCACATTTTACAGCTGAGGTAAACTGAGGTATATGGAGAGAAATGACTTGCCCAAGGTCACCCAGCAGACCAGTGGCAGATCTAGGAAATGAATCCAGGTTCTGAGTCACAGAACATCCCTCCACACACTTGTGTATAGTAATCATCATTTGAAAGTTACCTCGGTAAGCATAGATCAGTTACCTCAGATACAACTGTCTCCATGTCTTTCAGAATATGGATTAGCTGTAAGTCCACTGTGTTGACTTGTTGATGGTACCTTTTAATAACTGTATTACTGAGGGGCAGGCTACTATTTTCTGCATGCACCCTAAGTAGTTGATTTTTTTAAATTTAAACCTTTAAGTGATAATGAACTTTGTCGTAGGCAGAAATGAGGGGAAAGGGTAGATCTGAGTGGCTTCATGACTCACCAAAAACCCATTAGCAGCAATGCGTGGTTTTAGGACTTGGTAATACTAGAGCTATAATACTGTAATTGATTAAGCAGCAATGATAGGGGCACAAAGCATTTCCTTAAAGTTTAATGACCGGTTGGGAGGGATTGAGCCTTTGGAACTGCTCTGTGCCAAGATCATTACTGCTGTAATAGGAACATTATTTAGCACATAAGCCAAGATTTTCAGAAGTGACTCTAATGATTTAGGGTACCTCTGTTTTTTGGGTGCCCACTTTGAGACCATTTAAAGGGGCTCGATTTTCAGAAAGTGCTGAGCATCTATCTACCCTCTACAAATATCAAGCCCAGTTAAGGCATCTCAAGTTGGACATTCAAAATCACTAGTCAGTTTTGAAAATCTTGGCCATATAGCACTGTACAAATAGTTACTAATTTATTTCTCACATCTGTAACATAAGTTGTTATCCCCATTTTTACACAGGAGGGAAAAGGCAGAGAAGTTAATGTATTTGCACAAAGGTGTTTTACAATGTCAAAACCAGGATTACTGGACTCTCTGGCTCCCAGTCCTGTGTTCATATAACTAGTGCAAACTTATTGTAAGGAGAACATGTAAACATACCTGTTTACATCATATTATCTACTTACCTCCTCTTTCATTCTGGCTATTTCTTTCACTCTGTATTTTAAATTTTGTCAATTCTTTAACTTTTTTTAAGCTAACTTGGACAGTTTTCCTCTGCTCCATTTCTTCTTCCTTTTTACAGAGTTCCTTTCACATGAGTTGGTAAGAATTGCCGCAGGCCCGCAATTGGGTCCACCTGGATATCACCCTGAGGTATTGCAGCCTAGGGCCAATGAGAGCTAATATGCCCAAACAGATGATCTGAGGTTCGGAAGGCTACCAGCTATCACATTAGGAATGTATGACAGACTCAGTACAAAAGTCAAGGATTAGACAGGTACTGAGTCTGAGCTGCCTTCTCCATCCCTAACAGTGGTCATCCTAGCTCAGGGTTGGCCGGGCATGAGGGAATTAGAATTGCCACTGCCTGAATCTTTGCCTTCCAGTTGATAGTGAAAGCGACTTCCATTTCAAGAGTCGTCAACCTAAAACTTTTCAACAGCACACAGAAAAAATAAAAATTGAAAAAGGATTTGTAAAAGAATCATTTGCTATTTACACAGGAGTCAATCAACATCTTAGGGTTTTATTTGCAATGAGCAACAAAGAAGGAATTAGTGAGGAAATGCTATGCTTAAACTACTATTTACAGTATATATAGCAGTAGGTAGATCACAGAACAGATAAGGTCTGCATCTTCAATTGGGGGTTTAAAATTGAATGGTATTGCTCAAGTTAGAAACTTATTCGGAGAGAATTCTAGCACCCATTTTCATGAGGTAGAGGAGGAGGACTCTCAGGCCTCCAACTCACAGCTACCCTTATACAAAAGATCTATAGTAATAGTACCAAACTTTAAACAAGCCACTATTATTGTATTCTCTCTCTAAGAAGTTATCGCCTTAATTATGCAGCTCAACTTTCCTTACCATAATTCACTTTGCAATAAGGCATCATTTGGTTGCCTCTAGTGGTAGCTCACAAGAAACATGAGCAGGGAAATTCAGATTATTACTTTACTAAGAATGAGAATTAGATAATAAATCTGGGATATTGTAAAATATTTTTACCTGCACCTGTTTTATACCAGCACAAATGTCACTAGATAAAATAGAGCAATCCAATCTTACAAGATTCTGGCATCAACGGTATGGTTCTGTGTGTCCTTAACTCCTTACGATGGGTCCAGTCATGCTCCTGTCAAAGGCCTCGATTCAGGATAGCAGTTAAGCATGTTGCTGAAGTGCCATTCTCTTCAAAGAGACTTTAATGCATTCTTAAGTGCTGTCCTGACGGGGGATGGATGTATAAGTATTGTCCTGAACTGGGAACCAAAACTTCAATTGACTAATGATGCAGGATCAGGTTCTGAGTGAATGGAAGTTGTGGGTGCTCAGCATCTTTGAGGAAGTACTCCGCACCTCTGAGGATCAGCCTGTAACTTTCCCAGACTCACATCTACACCTAAAGTTTGATTTGGGGGTGAATGAATTCTGGGTGCCCACCTGAATGAAAAAGTCAGCTTCCACCAGAATTACCTAAGGGTCTTTGTTGCACAGCTTTGCTCCTACCTAGATTAAATATTAATGCTCAATTCATTTTCAGGAAGCTACCTAGAGATTAGTTGCAGTCCCACTGTTTGTATTTGTATTCAGTTTTAAATAGAAGAAAATGTGTTCACCTTAACCAGCTTATACTAGTCTGCAATATTTTAAGCAGATAAGAATACCACAAAAAATCATGACTGAAAAGAAATATAAAATCCTAGAGTACCACTTTACATTTTGTCATTTAAGTAAAGTGATACTTTAGATTTTATACTTATTATTCAGAGTTTTGCAAGATAATGATATATAGAAATGATAAAGCATCAGCTCCCTCCTCATGTACTCATTAGTTTTCAGTAAAGCTGTGAACACTATACAATACCACTCCTGGTAAGCAAAATCATTTCTACAACAATAAAAAAAAAATCAGAGCAATCTAAGACCACAAGCTTCTCATGTATATTATTGTAACAGGGTGCTGGCCTAAGAGGCACGGAACCAGCCCCTGTTAGCTCAGAACCTGCTAGCATAGCTCCCATAAAGGGGAACTGACTGGAGCTGGCAGGGTGTGGCTCATTAAACGAGCCTGAGAGCAATCACCTGTGAGCCTGCTGAGAGGAAGGCCTATAAAGCTAGCAGGAAGGAAGTAGGGGGACAGGAGGGCGGGCCGGCCTGCCGGCCTGTTCCTCCCAGCTAGCTGTAAGAGCAAGCTGTTCCCTAAGGGGCTACCTGACTGATATTGAACTGTATATAGCTGTATATACGTGTTGGTGGGAAAATACAGGGAAATAAAAGGGCACTGGTGTGTGAAAGAGTGATCTCCAGCGAATTTGCGCCGTGAACAATGAAGCGCTCATCTACAATTATTATTTTACTAACTGATAGCAAACGTTATCTCCTGCAGACTTACCAGTTGTGCATAGTGTCCCCTTACACAAAATTCTACTCTGTTATACTGGTGTAAATCCAGAATTACTCTAATGACCTTAGATCTAGAATGATAGTAGATTTGGGGAAGGGACTCTTTGGGGAATTTTCTATTTACAGTTTTCACCACCATACTCTTTGTTATTCTCTGGAATATTGTATTACTTTCCCTGATCAGTCATAAATCTTTCAATACTCTTAACTATTGTACCTTTAAATTTTCATTTGAAGTCTCTGCTTCCACTGGCCTGACAAATTACTACTGTTAGACCAACAACCCTTATAGGTGGTGGGATGGACAGGATGAGATTTTTCAGGGAGCCTATAGGTGCTTGTTCATCTCTAGGGTTTGACTCTCCAGCTGAAACAGTAGTTAATGACTAGGTAGGCATTCCACCCTGGACAGCAGATGTTTGAGACACAAGGTGGGTGAGGTAATAATTTTTATTTGGCCAACTTCTGTTGGTGAGAGAGACAAGCTTTTGAGCTTACACAGATCTCTTCTTCAGGTGATCTTGTCTCTCTCACCAACTAAAATTGTTCTAATAAAAGATATCACCTCACCCACCTTGTGTCTCAAATATTTACAATACAGGGTGGAATGATTACCTAGTCATTAATTACTGTTTCAGCTAGAGAATCAAACCCTGGACATCAACATCTCTCTAACATCTTGGGACAAACAGGGCTATAACAATACTGCATACAACTATAGATGTATGAACAGTTTTATAATCAAAACAGAAGTCAAGGAAAGTTACAGCACAACAGAGGGGCAATTGCTTCTTTTCTTCTCTCTTTTGCGGGAGAAAGAAATCTCTTTAACATAATCAATTAGCAAAGCTGCAGCTTTTTCTTGAGGAAAAATATGGGCTGCATAAAGTAATTTGTAATGTACTGGCTGGTATGCCCATGTATCTCATCCTTTTTCTAAATGGAATCAGACTTGCTCAAGCATCTGTATACAGGGATAAGTTATTCTCTCATTTACAGAGGGACAATTCATTGGAGCTGCACTGGTAACGCTAAAGGGAATATTTGACCTGTAAGCCCCAACATTACTAAGATTCTCTCTCATCAAATACTTGAGGTGGATTTTATGGAGCATAAGTTGTTCCACATGCAGTACTTGCACAGTTACTCTGTTTACATGTTGGCAACCACATACTGTGACAAACAGATCAAAATAGTGCATTAAATCTTGGTCAATAGCAAAAAAAAACCCTGACTTCAATAGGATCAGGAACTGGCTGAGTGTAGTTTAGTTAGCAGTCTGATTGCTAGAGACCTCAGACTACAGATTCTGTTATTAAAAAAAAAAAAAAAACTAGTAACCAGCCAAAGCAGAAAATATCTCTCCTAAGCCCTGGGACAAAACCCTAAATAACTGAGAGTACATATTCTACAGTTGCACTGGTGGGGGGGAAATTCCTCGTGTTCATCTAGGTTAGTTTTTACTACATGACATCACTTCTTAAAATTGTGAAGTTCAAGAATGTTGTTAGTCTTTATAACTACTTTATTAAAAATTTATACTCATTTTGCTTCCATGTAACTTTTCTTCTCCAAGGTTGCAGGAAAAGCTGCTTCTGTCCTGTTTATGACATCATAGTCAATTTTCTCTTACTTTATTCTAAAGCAAGTGCTCTGAGAGAAAGAGGGATAGATAGTGCACTACTTTTCAAAGGCCACTTTGACAGCTAGAATTTCTTTATCTAGAATTGCATAATTCTGTTTGGCTGGAGTGAGCTTCCATGAATAGTAGGTGCAAGGTGCTGGCCCCAAGTGCCACACTGAAGATGTCAATCTTGAAGATGAAGGGTTATGGCAGGTTGGGATGGATCAAGATTGGAGTATGGATAAAGGTCCTCTGGAGCCGGTCGAGTGCTTATTGGGCCTCCGGACACGAGTTGAGGGAAGTGTTTTTGCAAAGAAGCTCTGTCAATGGGATGATTTAGCTTGAAAACCCAGAGATGAAGTGTCCATAAAAGTTAGTGATCCCCAGCAAGTATTGCAGCTCCTTGATGTTTTGTGGGGGCACCCAGGGCATACCACCTCCACCTTCTTTGGGTCCATTCCAAGGCCATTGGGGGACAGGTTCTAACCCAGGAACTCCATGGAGCATTGGTCAAAGGTACACTTTTCCAGCTTGTATACAGGCTATGTTGGTACACCTGTCCCAGGACAGACTGGACATGCTGGGTGTGTTGTTCAGGGTCCTCAGAAGAGATAAGGATATATTTAGGTACATTATGATGTACTGGTCTAGGATGTTATGAAAGACATTTTTTATGGAAGTGCTGGAATGTTGCAAGGGCATTTTTGAGGCCAAGTAGCATAACCAGGTATTCGTAGTAGTCAGACCAGGTACTAAAAGCCATCTTCCACTCATCCCCAGCTCAGTGCTGAACCAGGTTGTAGGCCTCCACCTCCACAGTTTGAGTTTCATGAACACCTGGGCTGCTCATGCACAGTCCAGTAGCTTCGGGATGAGTGGAAGGGGGTATTGATTCCCTGATGGTAACCTGATTGAAGGGCTAGTAATCTGTGCAAAGGCATGGGGGTCCATCTTTCTTTTTAACAAACAGAACTGGGGCCTAGTGGGAGAGGTAAATGGCTGTATGAAACCTTGCCCAGATTTTCCAGGAATGCAGGGCAGCCTGCTCAGGTTCCAACATCCTGTAGATATGGCCAAATGGTGCCTTGGCCCCCCAGCTTCAGTTCAGTTGGCCAGTCATCATCCTGTTGTGGTGATAGGGTGTCAGCATTCTTCTCCTCAAAGATGTCACTGCAGTCACTGTACTTGGGGGGGGGGGGCAGGATCTCACCTAACCCACAGCCAGGGCCTGGGGGTGTGTGTCTTGGTTCTGGGGTTCATCAGACAGTGCATGTAGGCAGACTTGCTGGCAGAACTTGGAGTAGAATCTAACCTGCTGCTCATCCTAAAGGGCGTGTGGATCACAAGCCCACCAGCCATGAACTACTAAGGATTATTAGGAAGTGTATTGAGCGGATCATTCCAAACCAGAGGACCTGCTGATGGTCCCGAATGGCAAATTCCAGAGGCACAGTCTCCTGTGTCACTGGCTCCCATCACAGGAGTGAGCCATCTATGGTTTCCACAAGGTCAGAGACAGTCTTTGGTTGAACTGGAATACCCAGGGTTTGGGCCCTATCAGTATCTGTGAAGTTGTCTGCTGCCACTGAATCCAGCAGTGCCCACTGTGGTGGAATTCGGTAAGGCTCCCCTGGAGCACTGAGGAAGACCCAGACTTTAAGGTGTGGGGGCTGCTCACCATGCCTGGGGCATGTCTCAGTTAGGAGTCGCGGACGATATCTTGGGGCTCATCCAGGCCACAGGAGACAGGTACCAAGAGGCACTGGCTGGGTGGCAACACAGTCCCCTTCCTTTCCTCATGTTATTCCTTGAACCTATTGTCAATGCATATGATTAGGTCTATGAATGCAGTGGTGTTGTATCCATGTTGGTCCCAGGATGTTAGAGGGACAAGGTGTGTGAGGTAATATCTTTTATTGGACCAACTTCTGTTGCTGAGAGAGACCAGCTTTAGCGCTCCCCAGAGCTCCCCAGACCTGAGTAAGAGCACCACTGGGCAACCTCTGTTGAGCAGGCATGGTGGGGATTGTCAGATAGGGCAGAGAATGCCAGGAGGAAGGTATCCCAGTTTGATAGCTTCCAGCTTGCTCGTGCCAGTAGGGGCAAGCCCAATACAATGCATCTCCCATCCGGAGGCTGCTAATGAGTCCTACTTTTGTTTGGCTAGTGGTGTAGAACTGTGGGCGGAGCAGAAACAGCAGGTGCCATTGGTTAATAACCCTCCTGAATTTTTGGTGATCCTCATTAAAACATTCTGGGAGGGAGGCTGGGGAGCCTGGGGCTGGGTATGTATCTGCAGTGAATGCTGTAGGGCAGCATTCTCATCCTCCAGCCTGGCTGCCTGCTCTCATAGCATCTGGTTCTCTGTGGCATGCTGTGCCAGCTGGCCTGCAGTGCCACATTTTCATCATGGAGCTGGGTGGATGCCTACACAGAGCTTGTTTCTGTCATGCCAGCTTCGATACATGGGCTTGAAGCATGGGGAGCTCCTTCTGGAAGTGGTCAACCCATTCAGACATTTCCAGTACCCTCTTGGGCATGGTGGTCTGCTGCCTCCATGTTCCCCTAGGGTAGGCCTTCACCACTGGCTAGGGTGGTCCAGGCAAACAGTCAGGATCCCATCAAAGGCAGTCAGGACCAAGGGGGCAAACATGAGACTGGGAGTAGCAGAGGAGTTTGTAGTCAGGTTCCAGGTCAGGCTCAATACCAAAGTTCAGAGTCTGAGTCAGATTTCAGGATCCAGGTCAGGAGGTGAAGTCCAAATCAAGCTGAGGTCAAAGCCAAGAGTTCAGGAGCAGGAATGGTCATGGGAGCTACATAAGGTCCACACTGTTGCTTCCACTATTCATATTCTGATGAAGGGTTGATGTGGCTTGGTATCTTCATAAAGATTTAGGTTTAATTGTTTTCAGCCCGGGCAGTCAACTTTCAACCAGTCATTTCACTTATGAAATCTCTATAGATCAATGTCATACTTTACATTACATATATCTATATACCTAATTTCTTATAATTTAGTTAGAAGTAAAACTATAATAGATCCTGTCCACAAAGGAGTGTAGGTAGTGTCCAATGCAGTTTAGTAAATAGTCTGTAAAGTTCAGGCACGTCTCAATATCATTAATTCTCACAACCTGTAAGAAATTTAGGGCCAAGTCCTGCTCCCATTGTATTCAATGACCAAACTCTTATTGACTTTACTTGGAAAAGAATTGTGCCCATAGACTTCTACGCCATCTCCTAATAATATCTCAAACACAGTCACTCGTGCATGATGGAATACATTTAAAAGGTAGTTGATATTGACTGTGTCCTGTATCATTAGGACCATTCTGGCTCTTTTTTTTTTTTTTTTCATGTGTGAGTTTAGCCCAACATATAATCTAATTAAGGAGCACAATACTTTATCACCCAGAAAAGATCAAAGCATGCAGCTGCAAAGAAACCAATTAAACTTCAATAATGAAATTATCTGACTTCATCTGTTGTTTCATCTAAAAGTTGTGTTCTTACTTAAAATTGGGTCCCATATCTCACCTGGGCACTTGCTGTCCTAGAAGTATATGGTTGAATTGTCAAATCATTTTATAGTGTATCCTTCCCAGGCCTTTTTTTTTTTTTTTTTTAAAGGAATTAGGAGTATTTATAAGGGAATTTAAGTACTGCTAGTATAATCAACAATAAACTGATCTACAAACATGATTTGAAAAAAATCTAATAAATCTATAAATGTATACTGAAGAGGAGCTCCTGTTGGCAGCTGGTAACTTGCACGCTGCTGAGAATTTCTCTTAAAACTCAGTGATCCATTGTTTCTCTTCATTTTGCTCTTTGGCATTTTGACTACTTATCTTGACTGTTCTTCACTATGGTTGGTTACTGAATTTTCTTTCTGCCTTACCCCAATGCAGGACTCTTCTGACATGTATTTTGATTTACATTATGATGCTGTTCCTTCTCACCCTCTCTCACTCCTCTGCTCCTCCACCTATGTGTGTCTAATGGGTAGATGGAAAGATGTACAGCATAATAAATTGTTTGCAAAATCAATCATGAGAAACATGCTGAAACATCAGTGTGGAGAGGTAAAAGAAAGCTGGATTCATTCCAGAGCTAGTCATATAGTATAAAACCCTGTTTTCAAAGTTTGCTTCTCTGCAAGCAGCTTGTGTGTATGAACTGAAATATGAAATAGACTTAACTGAAAACAGGAAGGGGCAGCGTACACCAATTCCTATCCAGGGAGAAGCTTTGCCTCCTGCTGGCATTTAAATATTGCTCCCACGAAGGATCTGTTGGGGGGGGGGGAGATAAGGAAGGACACCCCAAAAGAGATGGAGAATTGGCCATCTCACAGGGAGAATTGACTGTGGGTTAGGAGGAGGGGAAGTGGGTGCTGGCTGAGACAGGAAAAGGGTTACCACTGCTCAAAAGTTTGATCACAGTCATGTAAAGGTGTAGATTTGGTCTCCTTTCCTTTAATTGTCACTTAGTGGCTCTTTACTCTTGTAATTATTGCTGCTGCTCAGTGCCAGAGTACAGCAAATCCCTAGAGTACCAGTAGCATGCCTAGTGCACCAAGACTCTGAGACAAGCTCTATAGGTGCTTAAGCATCTAGGCCTTGCAGGCACTAGCCCTGGTGGGTCACATGGCTAAGGGAAAAGTTATTTGCCTAGGGCTAGAAGGGAAGGGAAAGATTGCCTAGGTACAGAGGCTTAAACAGTTAGTTCAAGGTGAACAATAGTGGTAAATGTTTGGGTCCCTGGGGCAGTCCAATTGAGAATCAGGGCTCCTCAACCCTAATGCCTGCGGTGCTCTCTCCAGTCCAGTCTCTACCCAAGCAAATAGGTGAACTCAGGTTTTCAGGCCAGGCTCAGTTAATATCTTGCATTGGGGCCCCTCTGCCCTTGTTCTCTGCCAGCCACTGGTGCTTCCCCATAAATCCCATACACACCTGCATCCAGTTGTAATGTCTGGTTCAGGACCTTTTCCCTTACCTGTCCAGGAGAAAGAGAAGTGTGGTCAGGAGGGGACTGATGAGTTGTCAGAGCCATCCCTTGGGTATAGTGAATTGGGGTGACTTTGGGGGGGCCCATGGGCGGGGAGGTGAGGTGGGCAAGCAGGGTGAGGAGGTGAACGAGGGAGTTATGCAGCAGGTGGGTGGGGGGGGAAAAGGAGGAGCCCCCCTACCAGAACGTGCCCCCTCCCCCCAGTGCCTTCTGCTCACCGCTGGGCCCCGCCGATCAGCACCTCCCCCTCCCTCCAAGCACCTACCACCTGCCGCGGATCAGATGTTTTGCAGCATCACAAGGTGCTGAGGGGGAGGGGGGAGGAGTATGGGCACAGCACGCTCGGGGGAGGGGGTGGAACTGGGTGGGGAAGAGGCAGGGCGGGGGCAGGAAGAAGCAGGGCGGGGGTGGGGCCTTGGGGGAAGGAGTGGGAGTGGGGGCGGGGCCTGGGCGGAGCCGGAGGGGAGCACCCCCCAGCAGATAGTCACCAAGTTTCTAATGTCCCCGGCCCTGCACCCCCCCAAGGATGGCCCTGTGAGTTGTAGTCCCCTGCTTTGCAGATCCATCACATTCTTCTGCCTGTAGGTGCCTGACTTACTCAGTGTCCGCTCCTGCTGCTCCGCATCCAGGTCACCATATATTCTGAGGGTTGTGATAGCTTCTTCCCCAGGCCTCCAATATTTTCTTTTAGTGTGCACTGTAATTACCTGCAGGAAAAACAGATATTCATTTTCTAGCTGTCTAACTGTTTCAGAAATTCAAGCATCCATGTCCTCATTAAAACAGCAGAACTTCTAAGTTTTACCTTTAGTTATACCAGCACGCGAGCTGATTTTCAGTGTCACTCACACTGCCAGCATCCTGGCCACTGGTCTGGGGGGCTCTGCATTTTAATTTAATTTTAAATGAAGCTTCTTAAACATTTTAAAAACCTTATTTACTTTACATACAACAATAGTTTAGTTATATATTATAGACTTATAGAAAGAGACTGTCTAAAAACGTTAAAATGTATTACTGGCACGCGAAACCGAAAATTAGAGTGAATAAATGAAGACTTGGCACACCACTTCTGAAAGGTTGCTGACCCCTGAGTTATACCAAAGCAACTCCAGTGAAGCCACTGGCAACTGTATATCAGGAGATGTAACTGACTTCTGAAAAATCAGAGAAAGGCAAAGCAAGACCCTGCAAGTTATCTGTGTGTAACTCAAGGATTTTTAAAATGTGCCCTGCAACTGCCTTCATTGTTAGTTGAGAGTCATCGCACCGAGATTAGAACTTGTTTCTCCCTTGTTGCATTTTTCACCTCATTTAGAGCTGTGCAAAGTGACTTCACAAGGTGTCACCCTGCAGGTCCCCTCTTGAAATACTGGACTAGCTAGATCAAGATTGGATAATACATGCTGGAACCTGTGGTCTTCACAAGTTGTATGTCCATCTTGAAGATGAGGGGAGCTGCAATCCTTTGCATGTAAATTAGTTGGGTTATCTCCTGGTAAACTGCCAATACAATTTTCACATAGGTAATGTTCAGTCTCCTATGAGCCAGAAGGACATTTATAAACTAAAATCAGTTAAAAGATTTTAGCTCTGACCCTATAAATCCTTTCTCAAGGAAGGAGTCCTTACTCTTGTAAGTAATCTTCACCAAATCAAATCCAATAATAAAACTTTTCATTTTCAGCAACATAAAACAGAATTTTATAACTTGGTGGAAGAAGCAATTACAAGCTATTTGAGTAAGTGATTTTCAACTCTTTTTGTGACTTGTTGGTTCATTGTGTGTGAAAACTGTATGCATTTAAAATAATATTCTGAAGGCAGGCTTTCTCTAGCATCACTAATACAAACAAAATATATACATACTGGACTATTTCTGTTCTCATTTACACTGGTATAAAAACTCCACTGAAATTAATGGAATTACTCCAGATTTACGTAAGTGAGATCCGAATTTGGCATATTGTTCCTGTTTTGTTAATATGGCTTTAGAATATTTTATTAGGTCCATTGATTATGTGTGTTTGTTTTAGGAAACCATTTTAGAATGATGAACATTTGTTTCAGTATCTCTTCAGACTGTGTAAAACTTCTAAAAAATCAGATGTCACTAAATATAATGAATTAATAGTAATTTCCTGTGGTTCCTGATTTACTGTTATGAGTTCTTTCCTGTGGTAACTGGAAGCCTAATGGGGTTGTCATTTTTGATATGCTGTTCTGTTAATAGATTCTGCTGAGAGGACAGCTTCATACTGTGTGTCAATCTATCACTCTCTATTTGTGTGTATCACCTTTATTGTGGCAGTTTGTGCCATAATTTTAAGCTATTTAAACAGGTACAGGAAAAAGAACAAGAAAAAGACTGAAAAGGAAAGAAAATTAAAATAATTTTCTGGAAATTATATATCCTAAAGGCTCGCTTAGCTTTTTGAGATTTCTATTTCCATAACTTTTTTTAAAAGATGCAAATTATATATACATTGAATTCTTTGTTCTGTTATTTCAAAAGAGCTAGGAATTTTATTGTGTACAAAAATGATCTTTATAAAAATAGAATATTTAAAAATCACATAAACCAAAAATGACAATAACGTGGGAAAAGGCTCATGTAGCCACTGTAATTACAATAATATATTCTGCAAGTATAAGGGCTGCAACTTCTCTTGGGGAAATTTTAAGGCAAAACATTGAATGGAAATCACACAGTTTGTTGGAAATTATAGTTCTCTACAGTTGTTTCTTTGCAACTTATGAATAATTCATTGTGTGGAGTACTCTTTTTTCTATTTTTTTTAAATTACAAAATGTATTTTATTTCAGAGTAAAAAAAAAGGGGAGTTAGGGAAAGGGTACATAAGAGAGACTTTGTACATGCATATGTGTATGCAAACAAACCACACATGAAAACTATATCTATGAATATACACAAGCAAATTGCTATATCAAATGTGTGATATATAGATTATATTGTTGCCCCTTTTCAACCTGAGCGGCTAGTCAAATTTCTGGGTCCCGGGGATGTTCTAGCTGGGAGTAGAAATTGGTGATAGTCAGGTATTTCTCTGATATAGGTTGGTTTATTTACCAGGAATGTACGAAGTCCTGTTTCTCTGAATGCAGAAGGAACCAAGAACAAAAGGAGCAGTTAGCTGACAACTCCAAGCCTCTTTAGCCAGTGGACCGAAAAGCTCTCTCTCTACCATTTTGGGGGGTTACATTGTGCTCACCAGCTACTGCTTGGCTTCTTGATTTTTTTTGTCTCTGCCGCTCTCTGTGCTCTTGTCTGTTCTCAGTTTCTGTGTGTTCTCTCTTCCCTTCTAATACACTCTTACCCAAAACTATATTCAGTCAAAAGCTCCTGCATGGGTTTACCCACACCTTTTGTCTTAGGTGGGGCTTATTCTTACAGTTATGTTATTTGAAGGGCAACTTCACACCTATCAATCTCAATGGGGTTTTAACTCAACATGTAATGCAGTTTCACCCAGCTCATAACAACATTGTCACTGCAGTTCCAATGATAACATATCATTGTAAGATGTTGATGTTATACCATAATCTTCACCACACATTGATATTCCTTGCACACAGTCACCAAAAGACCAGTAAGAAAAATTCTTGCTGAGAATTCTGAGCATGAAATATCAAACTAACAAATAGGGCCTGCTCTAGACATCATTTAAGCCCCACTGAATCACTCATTGCAGGGTTTAGGAGGGACTTAAGTATTGCATAATACTATGTGCGGGTGTTTCTGCACTGAATCATGTCACTCTTCGTGCCCAAACTAGGCAAAATTAGTTGTGTTTCTGCGGACCCACAAAACCTCAGTGGGCTTTTTGGACTCTGTGAAAGCTGAGTCCACTCCTTACTCTCAGATGAAAATCTTGTTTCTTGGAGTCATCAGTATTCTGGAACTACTTTTGTTTTTTCCAGCCAAATCCTCAGCTGATATAAATCTGTTTAGCTGAGCATCTGCTCCTCCAGTCCAGTGTGTCTCTTGATGTCTCTATGAAATGTCAAGCTCTCAGTTTGGTTGACAAAAAGTCAGTCAGGGAAAAAGTTTGAGGCCTCAGGCACAAAACAAAACAATCTGGAGGAGTAGGAGATAGACTCATCACTAAACAGCCAACAGCAGAAGCCCTGCCCCTACTCCTATTCTGCCATTCCACTCCCCAGCATGGTCTGCAGCTGGGTGAAGTGTTCCTAGGGTGACCAGACAGTAAATGTGAAAAATCGGGATGGAGGTGGGGGGTAATAGGAGCCTACATAAGAAAAAGACCCAAAAATCGGGACTGTCCCTATAAAATCGGGACATCTGGTCACCCTAAGTGTTCCTCTTGTACATCAATAGAAGACATGATAAGATGGTACATAAAGTTCATCCCCACTTCAATAGTCTGTCAGGCAATTAGATGGAGTGAGTCCTTTCCTTCCCATAACCTGTGTAGAGGAGCTTGGTTTCTCTCAGCCTAGTACACTACATTTCTGAGCAGGATTTGCACAGAAATTGGTTGGTGACCTAGGACCATATCCTGCGGATCTCCATGTGTGTAACTCCCTTCAGCTCTAGTGGGAGTTGTGCACATAGAAAGCTTGCATTGTTTGGTTCGTGAGATGAAAGCCTCTAACAATCCATTCCCAAACACTGAGCCATCTAAGGTATGTTTCCTGGGAAGACAGACTCAAGCTAGTAAGCTAAATTGCAATGTGGATATTGTGGCTGTGGCTTGGGCTAGCTATCTGAGTCTAAGCCCTCCTGACCCCAGTGTCTGAGTTCAGGTAGCTAGCCCAAGCTGCTGCCCATGCTGCAACAGCCATATGCTATTTTTAGCACGGTAGCGCCAGCGCAGCTAGTACAAATCTGTTTACCCAGGCTGCGAGGCACATTCCCAGCTGCAGTGTAGATATACCTTTAATCTCCTCAAAGAATGTCTAGCCAAAGTAAAACAAAGAATAATCAAATTATTTGAGTGGCTGCTGCTACTCACATATAAAGAAGCCCTGGGTATTACTAAAATGAATTCTTTTTTTTTAAGTGCTTTGTCCTTTAGATCAGCAGCGGCCTGTGTAATTCTTGCAAACTGCTTCTCAACTGTGTCAAGACAGTGTCGGGCAATTGTTTTACTTATAGATCAGTGTCACATTGGTCTTCTGCTTTGTCAGCATTACAGGGAAAAATCTCTGAACACAGAGCAGCTTAGATTTTTTTTGTATTTACATTATAGCTCAGATCTTGAGAAGTGTTGAGAGACCACCCCGGGATCTGATGGTGGTGGTCTCGCAGCACATCCGAGGATCAGGCTCTAAGGATTTATGGTAGTGTCATTATTCAATATAGCTATGGGTATATAATTGGTACCACAGTGATCAGAGTAAGGAATTCTGTACATTCGGTTACCCTGTACATTCAGGCTCAGTGTCACCTTCAAAAGTAACAGAATTTAGAAATATTTGTAAGAGTTTATGAAAAAATAATGGCTCCAATTCTCTGTTCCTGAATCTCCGTGCTTGGTGCAGGAGTAGAGTGGGTGCAGGGAGGGGAGCAAGTGCTTTTTGTGTTCTTGAATGGTCTGTGGACTTACTAGGCCTCTGGTGTAAGTTACAAAGAGACTCAGGTCTGCTTTAATGTTTGGTCTTGTTACAAGTGCACCCATGGGCCATCCACCAGTTGAGAACAGCCAGAGAGTAGTGCACTCAAGCCACAGTCCCTTCCTTCCCTTGACGCTTCACCCTCTGCTGTAAACTGGAAGAGAGTGAGGCCTATATGTGCTGGCTGGAGAACTCTCTGACTCTGAGGGCATTCCGAAGGGCATGTTTCTGTCCAGCAGATGGCCCTTTTCTGCTGACAAGTGGTGTGATGGACTACAGGGAAATCGTGAATAGGATCCTTTATGTTCATGTGATGGGAGTACTGGCAGTGTGAAGAACAGCAGAGCAAACTCAACCCATAAAAAAAAATCAAGGTGATTATAATGATATATGAAGCCGTGCTCAAATTTAACTGTCAGATAATTATGGAATGATAATATGTACAGAGAGAGTTCTATTCATGGGACTGGCAAACCAGTGCTGGAGACAGTCAGACACTGATGATGGCAGCTTTCTGGCTTATGACACAGTGATTGAATAAAGATAGGCCTTCTTAATGATTAAGAAAGGAAATTCAGAACACCTTCCAAAAAGTCAAAAACAAAAAATGAAGAGAATGAAAATGTGTATTCTAGCCCTTATATTTAAATGCATTATGGGTAAAATTTTCAAAAGCACCTAAGTGCCATTGGTAATAACCATTGGGAGTTAGGTGTTTTTAAAATGTTTACCCTTATTTAGGGGCTGTTAAACACCATAAGGACACCCAGTAGGTTGGGACAGTATAGGTTCACTAGCCATGATGAAAAAGACACATAAGAAAAACAAGATTGTGACAGTGGCTGTTTTTAACCGCAGTGAATCCTCCTAGATGTGAACTGATGGAGACAGAAGTAAATAATATCTACCATATGATTTAATAAAACTTGGAACTGAAAACCAAATGCTGTCAAAACTGAGGCTTATAACTCACATCAAATTGAATTTAAAGAAAATAGAGAAGAGGGATCACTGGCTTGAAATTCATATTTTATTTGTTTGTTTACTTTTTTCAAACTGTTGATGAAAAATGGAAATAAATATCTCTAAATGTCTCTGTAGCCTACATAGAATCAAATCTTACTATCTGTATCTAACACAGGCAATCCTATGGAAATCAGTGGGGCTCCTCTCATACACAAGGTATGCAGGATATGCCGTGCCCATTGCATAAATTTAATGTAAAGTTCTACAAGAAAACTATATACATAAAATACATTAAATCAGTGGTATAATTCACTTGAATATGGACCACTTGCATGAGTAAGAGTTTACCTTAGATGTAAATGTACTTTCATTGTCCTCTGCCTATAATGAAACTGACTAGACAGGTAAATCCACATCCCTTTGTCTAGGGCAGACTTGATTTGTTCATTGCCTCCAAAACACATTTTAAGAATGTATTTCCAGAACACACATACAATTCTGTACATACATCACTCAATGATATTCCTGACCAGCACATCACCAGTTTACATAAGATACCTTATACGATACCTTTTGGATACCTATTATGACATTAGTGTGTTATGAGTTATAAGTATAGAGGGCCCTCTGACAGTGGGCATGGAGGGGCTCCTAGAGTCACAGAGAGTGCATGTTATGTCTCCTGTAGCCGCATGGATGTTACAGAGAACAAAATACAGCCCCAAGTTGCATCGTCAGTCCTGCAGAAGCCCCTGTGCTGTTGAGGAACCCTGACCTACTGACAGAAGGATGTGGTAGCATCTTTTCCAGAGATTTGCTTCCCCAAAAATCTTCTCATGCCGGTGTTATTGTGGGAGGAGGAGATCTGTGCTGCCATTATTAGGATCTGAGAAAGCTATGGAAATATTTCTGGATCATTTGTGTAAATTTCCTAATGAGTCCAATTATGCAGACCTAAATCAGATAAAATTCCCATTAAAGCCAATGATAGTTGTGCCTGAGTAAAGACTGCAGGGTTGGACTCCTGTGGGAGACCAAAGGTATTGCAAGTTTTGCCATTGATTTCAGTGGGAGCAGTATCAGGCACTGGGATAACTGATGCCTCTTGTTAACTGAAACTCCCAGAGTACCAAAACTTGGTTACTGCTCCAGAGTTTTCATTGCTAAGTCAATTGGACAGCAAGGGATCGTCTTTGCTGTATTCAAGGTCCTAGAACCTCATTGGCAGAGATAGCTGACCTTGGGGGAGGTGGCCTATGAAGGGTCAAGGGTCATCTTCACTGGTGATCCAGAGTGCAACCTGAATAGAGCCTCTAAAATTAGGGTTGCTGGTGGGCAGGCTTTAAAATCTGTGTTTCCATATTCTGAGTTTCAGGGAACACCAGAAACCTTTAACTTACACTGTAGTGGTGACTATTTGATTAATTGTTCTCCTGAAATTAATGGGGTAACTATTAAGTCTGGTAGCACTGGAGATGCATCCTGCTGGACAGGTTTGGCACACTTAGCAGCAGCAGCAGCAAAGCAGTTTTAAAAAAAGTGTTTGGAGACTAGCTCAAAGTCATAAAAACTCTCTCATAAGCTGTATTTGACATTACATCCCACTGATGCTTCCACAGATTTATGTATAAAGATAACATTTTTTGTGGCTTCTAGGACTGAACCATTTGACTTTTGAGAGGAAAGTCAGGGAGCTTATAATTTATATTAAAAATAAAAGATAAAACTGTCAGGAAAAATAAATACTTTATGTGGTAAGAACTGTCCTCATGTATATTATACTAATTGTGTATAACTATATTTTCTACTGTAAAGAAATACATTATTTTAAAGTAGACCAATATATTTGTTACCAGTACTTAGATTTTTGTAAAGAAAGAAAAAAATATCTTTTATATGTTTTAAAGTATGACATAATATATTCAGGTCACTAACAGTGAATGTCCATTTTTATTTTAGTACACTTGTGCATGGAACAATTAACAGCAAGGAACCACTATTTCAAAGCCATTTAGCTACCTGAAGATGCCTACTGAGATTTTCAAAACTGCCTATGAGGTGTTAGGCATCTAGGCACTTTTGAAAATCATACTAGATGCCCATCTACATTTTCATATGCCTGAAGACCTTTTAAAAAATCTGGTCCCACATGCTATCCTATTTGATTCTGTATTTCATTAGCACTTCATTTGCTTTGGCTACTTGTCATTGATTGTGCAGTTATTGGTAAACCTGACTAAAAGAACAAGTCCAGTTCATCCCACCCGTTCAATTCACTTGGGTAATACTAGTTTGGCATTTCTGTTTTTTGTTTTAATTCTACTTAAATGGAAGATAATCGCTAGGAAGCAGCAATTACTTTCACTGATTCATAGAGTTTAAGGCCAAAAGAGACCATTAGGTCATCTAGTCTGACCACCTATGTATCACAGGCTGTTAAATTTCACCCAGTCAGCCCTGCATTGAGCTCAATGACTTGTGCTTAACTAAAGCATAACTTGTGTTTGGCTGAAGTATATCTTCCAGAAAGGTATCCAGTCTTGATTTGAAGACATCAAGTGATGGATAATCTACCACTTCACTGGGTAGTCTGTTCGAGCGGTTAATTACCCACACTGTTAAAAAATTGTGCCTCACTTCTGATTTGAATTGGTCTGGTTTCAGCCTCCAGCCAGTGGTTCTTGTTATGCGTTTCTCTGCTATATTAAAGAATCTTTAGTACCTGGCATATTTTTTCCCTGTGAAGGTACTTATACAGTGTAATCAATCTTCTTTTTGATAAGCTGAACAGATGGAACCAAGTGTCTCAGTGTAAGGCATTTATTCCTGCCTTCAAATCATTTTTGTGGCTCTTTTCTCCACCTTCTCCAATTTTTCAACCTCCTCTTTAAAAATGAACACCAGAACTGTACACACTATTCCCTGCCCCTGCTCACTACTCTTCTGTTTACATATACAAGGATTACACTAGCCCTTTTTGCAACAGCGTTGCACTGGTACCTCATGTTGAGTTGCTTGTCCACTTATGACCCCAACATCCTTTCCAGAGTCTCTGCCTTCCAAGACCAATCCCCCGTTCCATGGATATGGCCTGCATTCCTTCTTCCTTGATGTATAACTTTGCATTTGGCTCTATTGAAACACATTTCGTTTGAACAGTGGACCAAGGTTCCCATGTGATACAGATCACTCTGTGTGACTGCCCTATCCTCAACATCATGTGCAAATTTGATCTGCAGTGATTTTATATTTACTTCCAGATTATTATTAGGTGGTGATTCCCAGTAGACAACTACTTTTTGAGATCTGTCATCTATACTTCTTACTCCCATTAACATGCCCTCTATTGATGTTGGATAGTGCTATTGTTTTAATCAGAATGTTGTGTTGTACTAAGTCAAACACTTTATAAAAATCTAAGTATATTACATCTGTGCAGTTACTTTTATCAACCAAATTTGTAATTTCATCAAAGAATGAAATAACATTTGTTGAAAAGACCTATTTTCCACAAAACCATGGTGACTGACATTAATTATATTCCTATCCTTTAATTCTTTATCCATTGACTCCTGTAGCAGCTTTCTATTATTTCGTCAAGCTAGTTGATCTTTAGTTACCAATATCATCTCACTTAACCTTTATTAATATTGGCATAACATTAGCACTCTCCCAGTCTTCTAGAAAAACCAAGATTTATTAAAATTAACCATCAGTGGGCCAGAGATCTCCTCAGCCAATGCTTTTAGGATTCTTGTGTCCTAAATTGATTAATCCTAATTATTTTAGTGCTGTAATTTAATATGCTATGCCTCTGGATATAAACAACTGTACCATTTGTTTTACATAGCTCATATAATCCACAGTTCTTACTGATGTATATGGGCCAAATTCTGCAGTCCCTACTCAGGCAAAATTCTTATCAAAGCTGTAAATTTTGCCTGACTGGGGACTTAGGGATTTGTATGAACATCATATTCCATCTCTAATCTTTACGCAGATTTCTTTAAAGCAAAGATACTCTCTAGCTAGAATAGATGATGTTTTCTTTCTGTAGAAATAAAGTGGGCTCTTTGGGAAATATCAAATTTTAAAAAGATGTCTGTGAAATACCGAGTACTGTAAGGTTGGAAGGCAAAATATGTATTTATCGGATGCTAGTAACTCTGATTATCATATGGTTCCACTGTCTTTACTGTGACTTACAAAAAACTCTTAGTAGTCATCAACCTACATAAAAGTAGGTAAATTGCAGGTAATGCATTGACAATACTACTACATTTTAATGAAAGTTAAAGGTAGAATTGGATTGATGAAGTAGGATATGCTTATGGCTTCTAAATGAGCCATCATATATTAAGATGTCAATGGCCATCAAAGTAACTAGACAAATAGAGAAATTATTGATGCTGATAGTTTCTAATTTGGACAATGAAATACATAATTTTATAGTTGAATTTTGCATGTTGCCTTTATTTTTATATGAAAGCCATTTTCTCAAATTTATATTAGAAAATCCCAACAATCTTTTAATTTGTGGGGTTTCAAATGCTCACTACTCTATCTACAACAGCAAACCATGCAAGCCTTTCTCAGCTTAGTACTTCCGCTACAGGAGTAAAATAAGAAGGATTTGGCCCAAAGGAAAGGAATACCAGGAATATTGTTAGAGTTTTTATTCTTTGCTCCAGCAAGCACTTTCTGAAGCAAAAGAAAAACATACAAACAGAAAACTCCACAAAAGAATGGTCCCTTTAAACTCCCATTGAAGCCAGTGACTAAAGTCTAACTAACTTCAGTGGGAGTAGGTAACCCTATTGCTAAGAATGGGTGGTTGTTATTCTGTGAACCATGGTTCAAAGTTACTATTTCATATTGTTCTTTCGGTCAGTGGAACTAAAAGTGGGATCCTGCACCCTCACCATGGCTGAAAAGAGCCAAAACACAATGGACCCAATATGTTTCCATTTTTCAGCTTGATGAGGAGATTGCCGATCGTACAAGTCCAATAAACTGGGGGTCCACAATTGACAAATCTATAAGCCGACAAAGCCATGTATGTGAAGAGTCAGAGCTCCTGTCTGTGCTCTGCAATAGAGACCCTAGGGTGACACTGTTCCCGTTACTGCAGGATATGGCTGAGGATTCCCTTCCTCAGCCTTGCCTGCACAGTCCATTTACTCAGGATGTCCTGCTATTTCCAGTGCGTTCTCTGAAGAATAGTACTGGATGTAAAATTCAGGTCACATGTTATCTGAATTGCTCTGATAAAATGAGTTAAATTACCCTAATTTAACTAGGAGAGATCAGGTACAGGAGTCACCTACCTGCAGGCAGGAAATATTCTGCTTCTTGTAGCACTTTCTAAGCTCATGGGGAAAATTGCATTCCTGTGAATTAGCTGTGTGAAATGTACATCAGAAATAAAGAGAAACTGCTGTTTCCTCCTGTGAGTAGGAAAGGAGCAAATAACTTCTATAGCAGTTGTTGTTCAACTGTTAACTGTGTGGGCACAATTCTTTGACATATAAAGTGTCTTCACCTCCCATTGACTTCAGTGGGAGTTGAGGGCATTCAGCACCTCAGGGTTCAGGGACCCTGGTACAGCAGATTGAAATAATGGTGTTCTAACCCCTCCCTCCCCCCCGCCCCATGCCTTTTATTTTCCATGACCTGAGTAGCTTGTTTTTCAATTTAAAACTATGGGCCAAATTCATTCAAGGGACACCCTGCAGGAGAGTCTCTCCCAGGGAGAGATTCATGCAACCTCCTCTCCATGGAAGGTGCCTGCCCATCCTCTGGTGAATCTCCCAGGGGCAATGGGTTAAACTGGTAGGGGGGGAGATGCTGCAACACAGATCTTCTTTCCCCAGCTAAAGTGAACCTGGCCAAGTGACTAAAATCTCAAAAATATATCTGATGTGAAATAATGTACAGAAAGGACAATAGAAAACAATTTTCTCCTTCTATTGGGGATGTCATACTTTATGTAGAATATAATCTTGTATACAGCCCATTTTGATCCAAAAGGTTACCTGCAAATACTGCATGGTATTGTGCCCTTCAGTAGAATATTATAGATTGAATGAACCAGATAAAAGTTTATTTAAAATACCACAATGCTGCTTCTGTCCAAATTGATTGGTTTAATGGCTATTTAGTAGGAATAAATTCTATCTGGCACTATTGTAACAGCAGCAGGAGAATCCAAATATAGCAGCAGCAGCAGCAGGCTTTGGTGTATAAATTTTCTTCCAAATGCCATATTGTTTTTTAACACTGTCAGGGAGCTAGAAAGTGATGCTGTAATGATTCAAAGAAGCTGTACCCACGAAAGCTTATGCTCCCAATACTTCTGTTAGCCTTAAAGGTGCCACAGGACCCTCTCTTGCTTTTTAAAGAAGCTGTGTTACTTTTTTATTCTTAGAGATTCTTTAATAGCACAACAGCTACATGACTTTGTTTTCAGTGAATTCAACCCCCATTCCCAGACCTGCCATTATTTTATCCATGTTTTAAATGAGACCTAATTATTATTATTTATTATTTGTATTGCGAAGCACCTAGGACTATGACCCTGTTGTGCGAGGCACTGTACACAAACAGAAAAAAAAAAGATGATTTCTGCTCCAGCCATTTTTGCCCACAGCTTGATGAAAAATGATTCATATGGTTATGCTAGTGCTCTGTATTTTAACACTTGCTGCAAGTTATGATACCCCATAGGCTGTTTAAAAATGAGGATTTCTGCAAGGTGCTAAGGATCTCTAGCTCCATTGCCTTTAGTAGATTTTTGGTGCCCAGGACTTCTGAAAATCAGGCTACATTTAGGCATTGAAGGTTACAAATAGAGCCGGTGGAAACGGGTAATTTCTGTTTTGTGGGAAATTTTGACATTTCAAAGTTTTTTCATTCCTAGCTAATAAATAAGCAAGTATTTTTTGAAAATTCCCATGAAATGGAGACAGTTTGATCCAGAAAATAAGATATGATGTTTCAGCCAGTACTAAACAGCAGTTGCCCTTTTTCATTTTAAAAATAAATTAAAATAGAATGTTTTGACTATCATATCATACGATGATGTCAGTAGTAGAGGATAGTGATATGTCAGACTATCCACTACTACTGCTGACATGCCATGAAATAAAGTAAAATTTAAGTAATATAAAAATGAAAAATAAAAAATTTTTAAAATAAAAAATTTCATTTTGAAACAAAATTTTGAACATTTTTCCAAAATGAAGTTTTTTTTTAAATTATTTTTTCTTTTGAAATATATTATGTGGGAATTTTTATGGAAATCGATAGTTTCATGACAAATTTAGGTTTTGTCAAAATGGCATTTTCTAATGGAAAACAGTTTTGACAAACCAACCAACTTTAGTTGCATTTCTGCAATCAGATCTATGCAGGCATACCTTTTGCCTATGTGGAATCCCGTTAAGTCATGCATGGGATGCAAAGATCCACCTGCCTGGATCTGTTTGTAGGAGTGGGGAATAAATATGGTGCTGAATGCCTAATCTGAAGCATTCAAGTTTAAAAATTTGACCTAATAGCTTAGAACCGTTTGGAATGTTTTCAACTCTGGAACAAATATATTTACTACTTATGTTTCATTTTTCTCAATAATTAACTTAGTGCAGATATTTTAAAATAGTGCACAACATTCATAAATTGAAATTGGTTATTCTGAAAGCGCTGAGCATGATGACAAATAATGATTACAATAAAAAGACAATTTAATCTGAATTGGTACAGTCATGTAAATGTCTGTTAGGAATATGAAGGGAGTACAAAAAGGAATCTACTTATTTGGCTTAATAAAGATCTTTCTAAAATGATCTCTCCTGAAGATTTTAAGTAATCTACTATATAAAATAATCTTGTAAGACATCTTCTCTGCTGATTCCCTAACACTAAAAGTTTGTAAGTAGTTTAATGATAATGAATAATTACTCTTCAAGTAGTCCTTTCCATGGAAGGATCTCAAAGCAATTTACAAACATCTTGAAGTACAGTAGACACTTGTTATATCCAGTTTACAGGAGGGTAAATTGTGGCACAGAGAGTTGCCATGACTTGTCCATAATCAAACAGTGAACCAGATTGGGGACAGTTGACTTTGGTTAGAAAACACTGCCACACTTCCTGGCAGAGTTAAGCAGACATGTTCATCAAAAGCTGTTCTTTCCAGACAGTAGGCCAAACTCCCCCAGGGTCTATGATAGCAGAAGCTGATACAGACTCCCACTGAGAACCCTGGTGATAAAAAGCCAACTAGTGAGAAAGATGCCACAGGAGAAAGGAGACACTACACCTTTCCGTTCACCACTGGGCCTCCACATTAAATAGCTAAGTAATTAACACAGCCATGACATGCACTAGCACTGGTTAATTTTATCCAGTATGTGTAGTATCCTTAAATGGCTGGAAGTACTACGCCATTACACAAAATCTGTATTGTCAGTTTTTATGTTCTCATTTGGTTAAAGACTTTTCTCCCCTCTTTGGGAAGGACAGATTTTACTCCTGCCAAAATATTTCTGCTCAGTGAACAGAATTAGTCTATAGTTTGTTTGTTAATGTATCCTCGGGCTCTCCGAAAGTAGGGGGAAAACACTTATTAGACTTAATCAGGTGGCAAGCTTTCATTATATCTGCTCTAATACACAAGGAAGCCGTACTCCTGGAATTGAATCTTTAAACACACTCTGTATAGGAGGGTTAAAAAGAAGGTTAGTTCACTGCCCTGAGGTCTAACCTTCAGGAGCCTCCAATCTTGTTGAAAACAATTTCGTATAAAGGAGCCGCCATACTCCTGCGCACGCACCATACCAATTCTTTAATGGTTCTTCTCTTTTACCAAGCAGTAGAAGATTTTCAGGGCCTTACAAGTCAGTTTCACAAGTGGGGCAGAAATTGTGATGTGGGGTCAGGTATTTTCTTAATGTAATTTGTATATTTCCAAATTGTACACAAGTCATCTTTTCTTGAATAGGGTGGTAATAAGGGTGTAGAAGCAACTGCCTCCTTGCAGAAAGCTTGAGTCAGGCTCCTCCCCTATGCCTAGAAGGAGTTGCCTTGGGCCTCGGTCTTTTTCCAGTGTGTCTCTGCTTCATGAACTATCCCTTCTTCTCCCTCAGACCCTTACTTTTTTCTGGGAACCCCCTAGTCCAAGACTGCTCACTGGCACTGCAGGGTCTGGTTAGATGGGCCTACATGCTTACCCTTCTATTGTGGAGCTGCTCTTCAATACAAAGGAACCTCAGAGCTGTAACTGCCAGACAAAGCATAGAGCTTTAACTCAGACAATACCCTTAATGCAGTTGCTGCAAGATATCTTTACTTAGAGATTATTGATGTATAAGCACTCTAACAGGCAAGCCATGACGTTGAGGTCACCATTGAAAAGTCAGCTGCCTGACAGCATACAATGGGCCTGATCTAAAGCCCATTGAAACCCCCCGGGGCACCTTTCCATTGACTTCAATGGGTTTGGATCAGGCACAGTATCTGAGATACCATAGTTACTTCCCTGTCTAATTATAGTTTTGGGCATGGACTGGAAGGGACTCTGCATGGACAGCTCGCTACTTCCTGCAAGAATGGGGGAAGCGAAACCCAATGATCTCTGCAGCACTATCCCCTTTTTCTCCAGAACTCATTTAGTGTGCTTCACAGGTCCGGAACCCACAAGGAAGGGAGGGTTGGAGACTAGGCAGACTCTGAGTAGGGAGTGAGTGGTCTGGGGTGGGGTTGGCTATATTATATTTGCTATGGAGCCTCCACCCCAAATAGTCCTGGGCAGTTACAGTGGATTAGAGCATCTAGTAATTGCACTGCCAGATATCTGCTGGGAGCTGGCTGGTGTGAAGGAACAGGGCTTCTATGCAGATGACCCTGAGGATCCACCAGGTTTGAAGAACATTCCTTTGAGTTATTCTGTGCGGGGCAACACTCCTGTGACTGAACAGACGGGAAGGGATTCTGAGGATATCTTCGGTCAGAGAGTGGGGGCAATTTGGCTCACTATGAGGAAAACACAGGTGTTTTAATGGTGAACCATCTCTGTCATGTCTAATTAAATAGGGGCTATTAAACATCAAACATCCTATGTTTTTAATTGTTCTTACGGCAAATGGCAACTTGTAGACGATTTGCAACTTATCTTCTCCATCACACTCTTGCTAAGTATTGGTTACCTTCCAATTTTTTAAGCTATTCAGGAAAAAGAGGAGTTCATTTATGTCAGGGAAAGTCACGTGCATTTCTGTGTCCTCTACCGAGGTATTCAAGGAGCTGCTGAGTCTGAGTTCTGTTTATAATTCTTAATACAAGTCTAGAGTGAACCTCTGTATCAATTCAGCATCCTGCAGCTTTTATCCTCATGGTGTGTTCAAAATGTCGGTATTTTTCCTTTCTGTTACTATTTCCAGCACAGAAAAACATTTGCATTGGTACATTCATCTCATGTCATTTCTAAAACTGAAATCTCAGGAGTGCAGACTGTGCTTTGCTAGATGAGTTGTAGCCATAACTTATTTATGTATTTTAGGTTCTTGGATAGCCTTATAGGATAGAGATTATAGGGCTTTCATTGACATTCTGTAGTTATCTGCTCTGTCTCCAGTGTTGTACTTTTACATCTATATTTTTACACCTATATTTATATATTTACCTGCTGGGCATATTGCTGTCAAATGTTTTGATCTGGATTTTTCCGGTTCATTGATACTCCCACAGAGATTTAAAAGCACTTCCACTTCCTTCAGAAAAATCAAAACATTTTATAAAAGTGCCATCATGCACAAGACAATTATTTAAATTCCAAAAATCCCTCTGAAAATATTTATTATAATGTTTTATTAATGTGATTTAATAAAAAAATTATCAAATCCATCTTTGGATTTTTAATGAGTCAATCAGAGTGGTATCTGCTGAGCCTGTAACATCTGTTATAGTTTTAAAAAAAAAAAGTTATGACCAGACATGATCAAGACAATCACAAGTTAACAAAGTCATTTTATTTGCTGAGATCTGAAAAGATTGGGACTCTGGGGGCCAAATCTAGCAATCCTTTCTCAGGCAATACATCCTTATTTTCACAATACTGTTGTTCTTTCTCACTGCTTTCTTCCCAAGGTTTTACTGAATACCTGTGCTATAGTATCCTTATACATTTGTAATAGGCCTTTGCTTAGCTAAGCATCTGCAATTAAAGCTTGTTTGGAATTCCATGCAATGATATTAAAAGCTTAGTGAGATGTGCCCACAAGTAAGAGGTGCTGTATTCATGGATTGGGAGAAGGACAGGTTATTCATTTTTTCTTTTTCTTTCCATTTCTTTCTTACAGACCCAGAAATATCTCTTACTAATTTCAATCAGAGATTTCTAAAGCTGGGTGGGAAAATGGAAAAGAAAAGAATATGGAAATTTTATTTTTTTTCTGATTTTCATCAAAATTATGAAAATTTTCAAGTAGTTCTAGAGATTTATTTGTGGCATTGTCCCAAAACCTAGGACTTCAGATCTATTATTTTTGTGACCTAGAAAAAACAGCTATTGAATAGCCAGTAGAGTAAAACTAATACGCTGCATGTATCCGAACAGTGCCAGCAAATGTCTTTTTATGGATCATTTATTCACGGGATAAATAGCCTTTTAATAATACTTTCAGAACATGCTTCTCAACAAATAATTAAAAGAGAAGTTCCTGGAATGAGAAACAACATCAGAGTGTGAGTGCATAAAAACAAATTATTTTGTGTCCCCCACCGACCACACACACTCTCTCTCTCTCTCTCTCTCTAGCACATGCGCGCACACACACACACAACATGGGTGTTCTTATCCTATTCAGGTTGAGAAGTTTATCCATGTGTCAGGTGAGTCACTGAATTGGTGTTTCATTTTAGTTTTTGTGTATCTTGCTGACAGCACATAAAATGCTATAATGAAATTATATTTGCGGAATATTGTTTTCTTTTGTATTCAGATCTGTGACACTAGCACTAGGACAATCTTTAATTTAAATGTTGTGCTAGAGGATCTGTTCCAGCCAGGACTTATTATATGGTTACCATTTAATAAAGAAAACAAAATAGGGACATATTCTTATCTAACCTAATGTATACATATAATATCCATTATAAGCATAGGTGCTGGAATTAGGGTGCTGGGGTGCTGCACCCCCTGACTTGAAGTGGTTTCCATCATATACAGGGTTTACAGTTTGGTTCAATGGCTCTCAGCCCCGCCCCCCCCCCCACACACACACTGTACAAATTGTTCCAGCACCCCTGATTATAGGGTGACTAGATAGCAAGGGTGAAAAATTGGGACAGAAGGTAGGGGAGTAATAAGATAAAGCCCCAAATAATGGGACTGTCCCTATAAAATTGGGATATCTGGTTAACCTACCTGATTAAAAGGTAGTAATCTGAGACAATTCTGAGATCAGATACACACAGTTCTTTCTGTAATTAATGCTTTTATTAGCCAACCAACCAAACAAACATTTTACAATATATCAGAGAAGAGAGAGAGAATGCCAAATGGCCAGCACTTGCATTGCTCACATGATCCTTTGTGGGGATAGCCGAGAGTCAGTAGGTGGACGTTGTCCTGGTGTCTCATAGAGCACTCAGGCCAGGAAACATCTTTTATAATATGTTACTCTAAAACCCCAACGACCTTACAATCTAAATTTTAAGTAATGACTTGCAAGTAAGGGTGGAGCTGGGGCAAAGGACAAGGAAGCGTATGTGTGTGTGTCCACTTACAGTGGGGTACTTAAAAATTGCATTCTGATTCTAGGTGTTACTGGTTATAGTGGAATTCTTCAGTTTAAGAATAGGATATAGCACTAGAACTGATTACCTCTAACTTTTTAAGTTTGCCCTTTGTATGCACATATATAAAAAGTGTGTGTGTGTGTGTGTGTGTATAAGTGAAAATAGTTAACTCCCTAAATGAAGGAATCACAGAGAGAATGAGTTTTCATGGGAAGTTTTAAATGAAAGAGTGTTAGTTGGGTGGTCCAATTTAGGAGATTATTGCATGCATAGGGTTTTGCATGAAAATTAGTACAGAGATGATTTTTTGAGAAACAATTACACTGATTGTAATGGAGTTGTGCTCATTTTCGTCACCTGTGAATTTGGCCATTAGACTTTGCAATCTTTCATAGCTTCAGCCACAGAAAAAAATTCACCAGACCAAAATCTTCAGGAAATCTTCTGTTTTTGATGTGGAAATTTCATGATGCTGTTTCACTCAGTTATATACTATACAGTGAGCTCACATTTACAGTGTAATCACTTTTTCCTGCTGGAGCATTCTTGGCAACAGTTGAGTCTCTCAAATTTGTGTGCTGGCCATGACATGTCTAATTTATTTAAAAAAAATAAGACTGCCTATTACTATTCAATAACAGTGTATTGCAATCCCCTCCAATTATGAGTATATGTAAAAAAGATATAGCACAATTTCTCACTATTAACCCTTGTAGTTAAGAATTACAATGAGTTGCATTGTATTTTATTACAAGCCTGCTCAGCAATGGGAGGCAATTTGGCAAATTGTTGAGGCAACAGCTGCTATGATGAGCCCACTAGGAGAGACATAACAAATATAGATTGGCTCCATAGGCCACAAGTTGGTTCTTAGCCAGGATATCTGGGGCATCACAGAGTCATATTAAATTAATGCATCTTCCATTGCACTCTACATCAATATCACTCTTGTATATTGCTCCTTGTCATTAAGTGCATCACTGTGGGTTTTCAGTAGCTGGGCTTAGGTTCTTAACAATTTAGCACCCAAATAAATAGCACACCTCCAATCTTCTATACCTTGTTTGTTGTTTCATCATTTTGCCCTTAATAAAAAACAGAGGAAAAGGGAATGAGCCATGAGCTTTTCAGAAATAATTTACTGGGGGACTTTAGATGGCTCCTGGTGGCATAAATAGCTTCCTCACACAGAGAAATAAAAATGGTTTTAATAAAGTGAAAGTGCAAAGATTATTGTTGGATATTTCTGTTATTTCCCAAAAACTTTGTGTTTCCTCAAGATAGTGCTCTGAAAGTTACTGTGCATTTCTAGAACTTATTAACAAAATGATTTTTATGATCTGTTATGCCCCAGTAGCCAAAACACATTGCGCTGGGGGGAGGGAAAGGTGAGAAATCAACCTTGCAGAACTTTAAATACAAAATTTAAATGAAGGTCATGCAACAAATGTAACAGCAATTGGGAGACACTAATTTGAAATCCTTTATAAGGTTGTAGATATACAGAGGAAAAACTAGGCATACCTGAGGAAATAAGCAAGCTTAAAGATATTCTGAAAGGGGAATAAAATGTGTTTATCCCTTTTTTTGCTTCTTTATAATGTGTATCTTTTTTCAAAAACACTAGTATAAATTCTACTTGTTTTCTACCTGAGACTGTCTTGCCTACCCTGTTCTGCTGAAGACTCTATGGACTATTGGAGAATTGGTAGGATCAAGCAATCACAACAGAAAGAACTGAGGGAAGAAGTGATTTTTAGTCAGATTGTTTAAAACTCTCTGCAGCAAACTCTCCATTCCACCCAAGCTCCAAATGCCAGGGGAGGCTAGAGAGACCCATTTGTTCCTCCCTGATCTTCAGTGCTCTGGTGTCTGTATATGTTAGAACTGTGCAGGAGCAGGTCTTTCTTACGCCAGTGAAGGATTAGGTGTAGCAGAGCTGAATTCCCCCCCCCCCCCGCCCCCGCCTTCATCTCCTTATACAAGTGATAGAGTGGCTGAGCTGTCTCCTTCAGCTTTACATCAGTGAAGAGTTTCTCAGAGGCTACTACCAGACAATTTAAGGCCACTTTGCTCTGAATAACCTGTTTTTATTAGTTTGTTTTACTTATGTTAGCCTCTATTTTAAAATAAATACTTGAGAAAGGATGTCTTTTAGATTCAGCACCTCTCACCTGAGAGCTGAGAAGGATCTTGCTCCAGTTCTCTGATCCTCCAAGTAGTTCTCTAGCAAACTCTGGGAGACAAGATGAGATATTGATAACTGACTTTAATGGGGTTTGGATGAGGTCCTTATTGGGTAATCTTTTAGTCTCAGGAACTTAGTTTGTTACTGTGTTACTGGAATTTCTTTCTTTTTCTGTTTCTTTTTAACATTATAAAAAGAGATATTTAGCATGTGTTAGTGTTACACTGACCGACCTCAGTCGTCGGGATTGAACCTAGAACCTCTGGAGCTTAGTGCATGAGCCTCTACTGCATGAGCTAAAAGCCATAGGACCTTTAGCTAAGGCTGTAGAGCAGATCTCTCTCCCCCCAGTGCCACTAGATGGGACAGAACACCACACCCTGGAGTAGTGTGGGTTACATAAGCATGTGCACACGTGGAGTCAGCACATAAAGGATGCAGCCTCTAATTAAAATATACGAAGAAGTATATTAATATATCTAACATAGATTGCAAGCTCTTTGGGGCAGAGACCTAGTACAATAGGGCGGGGCCCCTCTAGGTGATACCTTAGTACAAATAATAAAGTCATTTGGTTATGGGAGCATACAGATCTTGCTCCTCTCTGCTATGTATGTGTGATTAGATGTGGTATCTGTCAGCCTGATTTTCAAACCAGTGACATCAGTTTTGCAATAGTGCACCTTCATTTGCCTTATTAGTGTTTCTCCTGACTTATGCCATTGCAATCAAGCTCCAAATTAGACTGTGTGGATATAGGATTAAGGCCTGGAATGGATATCGATTATGTATGACATGTGTGATGGATTTTGTTTTGTACCGTTCATAGACTGGATTGTGCAATTACAATCTGTCCTGTGTAAGGCTGGTGAGTGTGTGTGCCACCCCAGGAGCACTCAGAAAAGAAATCATGCCTCAGAGAGGCAAGATTCCTTCGTTACTCTACAGGGAGAACATGTTGGTCCTGTTCAGTAGCACATTCTTATCTGTTCTCCTACCTACCACTCGCTGGATCAGCTGTGTTCGCTGGCATGTTGGGGTTGGAACCAGAGCCCCACACATGCTCTGTCCCACCTTATCCACTGCCTTCCCAGCAGCTTATGTGCAGCGAGGGTTCTTAATCCCTTTTACACCCTGATATGGTCGTGAAGTGCAGACCGCTGTCTAGGTCTTTGACAGTATAGACAGTATAGACAGGACTAAAGCACTATAAGCCCTCTACATGTGGTTCAAAACTGGTAACCAAATATTGTGTATCAGAACCAGCTTGCATAGGTCCTAAAGTTCAGAAAGGATCAGGCGTCAATGAAACTTGTCTTCTCATTTTGAATCTTATAATAGGGTTGCCAACTTTCTAAGGGCACAAAACTGAACACCCCTGCCCTGAGGCCCCACCCCCGCTCACTCCATGCCCCCTCCCTTCATCGCTCGCTCTTCCCCACCCTCACTCACTTTCACTGGTTGGGGTTGGGGGGGGGGCTGACGGCTCCGGCTGGGGGTGTGGACTCTGGGGTGGGGCCGGGGATGAGGGGTTTGGGGTGCGGGAGAGGGCTCCGGGCTTGGACAGGGGGTTGAGGTGTGGGGGGGTATGAGCTCTGGGCTGGGGGTGCAGGCTCCCAGTGGGGCCAGAAATGAGGGGTTCAAGGTGCGGGAGAGGTCTCTGGGCTGGGGCAGGGGATAGAGGTGCAGGGGGGTTAGGACTCCAGCTGGAGGTGCAGGCTCTGGGGTGGGGCCAGAGATGACGGTTTGGGGTGCAGGAGGGGGCTCTGGGCTGGAGCCAAGGGGTTTCGAGTGTGGGAGAGGGCTCTGGGCTGGGGCAGGGTTTGGGGTGCGGCAGGGGAGTGAGGGCTCTGTCTGGGGATGTGGGCTCTGGGGTGGGGCTAGGGTTGGGGTGCAAGAGGGGGCTCAAGGCTGGGGCAGGATGTTGGGGTGTTGGGGGGGGTGCGGCTCCAGGAGGGAATTTGGGTGTGGGAGGGGACTCTGGGCTGGGGTGCGGGAGGGTGTGTGGGGTCCCGACGGTGCTTACCATGGTCTCTGCAGCCCCTAGGTGCATGGGTGGCCAGAGTGGCTCCGTGCGCTTCCCTTGTGCCTGCAGGCACCACCCCTGCAGCTCCTATTGGTCGCGGTTCCCAGGCAGGGAGCCTGCCTCTAGCCCCAAACCCCTGCTACGCTGCCCACCAGACTTTTAATGGCCCAGTCGGCAGTGCTGCCAGGAGCCGCTAGCGTCCCTTTTCGACTAGGTGTTCCGGTCAAAAACTGGACACCTGGCAGCCCTATCTTATAATGGAACATAAGAACGGCCATACTGGGTCAGACCAAAAGGTCCATCCAGCCCAATATTCTGTCTACCGACAGTGGCCAATGCCAGATGCCCCAGAGGGAGTGAACCTAACAGGTAATTAGCAAGTGATCTCTCTCCTGCCATCCATCTCCACCCTCTGACAAACAGAGGCTAGGGACACCATTCCTTACCCATCCTGGCTAATAGCCCTTAATGGACTTAACCTCCATGAATTTATTTAGTTCTCTTTTAAACCCTGTTATAGTCCTAGCCTTCACAACCTCCTCAGGCAAGGAGTTCCATAGGTTGACTGTGCGCTGTGTGAAGAAGAACTTCCTCTTATTTGTTTTAAACCTGCTGCCCATTCATTTTAACCTTGCTGTCTCACCTTGGTCAAGGTATAAGATCACACAGGTGTACTGGTTCGCAGGACTCATAACTAGGACCATATTGAAAATTATCAATGTACGTTTTTGTTAGAATATAAGGGAGAGGAGAGAGATAACTTAGGAAACAAATAACTTTCACACATAGATTTAATAATAAATATGGAGGAGAGAAGGATGAGAAGTGGGGGAGAGATACGGTCCAAGTCCTATTCCTGTAAAGTGTGACCTGAGTTCTAGAATCATTTTACTGTAGGATTTACCAGGAAGTGAATCCTTTGCAATCACTATCACAAGAGATGAGCTGTGGTGTAAGATAGTGTGGGAGATGTTGGAGGGGTAGGATGGGCATGGTGGTGGTGCGGCAGAGCCAAAGCAATACTGCTCTCATGAAGACTTTAATGTAAATGCACCTATTGCTGCTATGTATCATCAGCAGAAGCCAGGTCTGAAGGGATCTTAAACCTTAGCAAAAGCTAGCTTTGTTTAACATCTAATCAGAAGGGCAGAATACCTGGTGAGAGAGCATTCCCAAGTCTTGCACTGCAGGTTCATTGTTCGAGGGCAGTAATGCAGTGCCTACCATGGCATTTCTTAGACAGTTCAGTGTGAGTATTGAGTGTGCCAGGAATATCAGATCAGGCCCAGAAGGCATAGTTACATTCAATGAGACATATTCTTGATATATTATCTTTGCTAGCTCATGTTCAACATGTGACTAAGAAACATAAAGAAAAAACAGAAAAGTTGAATTAAGAATTTTTCATTTTTTTCAGAGATAGGCTTTTACAATGCAAATAGTATGTTGGAAATATTCTCAAATAACCCAGCACCAAGAATGATTTGCTCTCCAAAAACATTTAATCAAATAAAGAAATTTGTGCAGAAAATGGTGATATTCTGCTTCTCAGGGAAAGGCTTTTATATGGAGAAATATCATTGCATAGCTTTCTTTTTCCTAGAATAATATAAATACATATTTTACAATGTATGTTTAAAACTTGTAATCTTTCATTTCAGCTTCTCTGTAAAATAAATAAATAAATAAATAAATCCCTTCTGTGTAATTACGTTCTTAATGGTGGGACACAATGTTTACAGTTACTTCCCCCAGAATAGAACTTGAAAGACTGCATCTACAACAGATAGTGTAATGGTTCTAGTTAAGAAGTTTCCTTGATATTTTTTATCCACTTAGTTACTTCATGCAATTCTTTAGTGTATTTCCATTCCCAGTGTTGAAATATTTACAAATTCGAAGAGTAAATCACTTACAATTATTATTGGCAATAGGAACTATATCCTCTTAACTTTATTGCAGTAACATCACAGATAGACCAAACCCATTCTAAACAGTGACTTTTTCTAAAATAAAGAAGAGTTTCAAAATACTGTAGCGATATTTGAACCTTAAAGGAGTCAGAAGTTCAGTTTGTCAAAGCTTCCCCAAGTTGGGGTGCTTATCTGAATTTCATGCATTTTTCAGAAATGTGCTCATAAATTTCTCATGACATTTGTTACTTCCTATTTTTGATTTACCCATAAAACCCATGATTTATTAAATGCCAGAGTTTGTGTGTGTGTTGGTATAAACTATTTTTAAAGAGAAACTGATTCTATTCTTATACAAATGGAGCTATTCTTATTTTTTTTTAAATCCATCCCAATTTAAAACAAAGACATAAGATGGATAAGCAAAGCTCCACTCAGCCCTGAAAAGCTTTACATAAATATTTTCTTTCTTTCTCCTTAAAAAGTTCATATAAAGCTGTAGGTGCTTAAACAATTATGTAAAATACAACAAAATGGGGATGAGTTTCAAAACAATAAACCTCCAACCGCATCCTGAATATTATCAAATCAAGGCCATGTCATATCAAATGGACAGTGAGCCCCTAGTTAAAAGATACTCTCTGAAGAACCCCTTAAAAAGGACAGATTCAGCCACTTTGCCAGGTATTTGTCACTTTTACCCTCATCGTTTATCCATTTGGGAACTTGATTCAGCAAAGTCAATGGGACTACTTGTGTTTAATGTGCTGTGCTGGATTGAGACATCTGTGACTGCTTTCTATTTTATTTTATATAAAAATAATTTTGTGGCTATTGTGTTTATAAAATTCCTGAGATTTATATAGGCAGAAGTTTGCTCCTGATCAGATTATGGCAACTGTCTTAAAGCAAACAAAATTATTTTTTGGAAGGAAGACTATTAATTTAAAATTTAAACCAGGAGCTCAGTCCTGATGCTGTAATGCAATATCATGGCCCAACCACATACAAAAATCCATCATTGGATGTTTTTAAGAATAGGATGGTCAAAATCTGGGTGATCTAGGTTTACTTAGTCCTGTCTCAGTGCAAGGGGCTGGACTTGATGACCCTTCCAACCCTACAGTTCTATGATTCTGTATTTACTTGCACAAGTAATCTTATTGACTTCACTGCATGGTTTGTGGGAGGGATGTGCAAGATCAAGTCCTTAGAGGTAATACTTTTCAGTGTTCCATCTATTTTAACTCTTATACTGAGATTCCATCTGCTTATTTTTGGAACGGTGAATGTTCAGATTACTAACAGTCTTCTGCCCTACTCAGTGTAGCATTCAAAGATAGTCACCCCAGTGTCTTGGCTAACACTTTGTTTTTCAAAGCACCATTACAGATTAATTGGCAGTAATACAAATACTCGCTGCTGGAGACAATATGTTACTGAGCACATTAGTGGGCCTTGACTACATATTATCACTTCACTACTAATAAATGCAGATAATTATCTCCTTAGCCGTTGGTTTCAACATGATGAAATATTATATGAACAACTTAGTCTTACAGTCTGTCTGAAGTTCCCTTGTTTCATTCCCTTGCTTAGTCTTTTCCCCCATCTTTTTACTATGGCCTTAATTATATGAGAATCCTGGATCTGATCTCCCTCCACCTGAGGGGGAAATTCAGATGTGAATTTCTCAGCTTAAGTCCATCTTTAAATATAAAGCAGATAGTCTTTGTATATTTTAGTCTCTTTTACTAATTTTCATCTGAATTAGTTTGGATATTTTTTTACTTTAAGTTTCTGCGTATTCTCTCTCTTGTCAATGGAATAAATAACACTATTTATGTTAAAAAGAAAAAGAGAGAGATACAGAGAAATAAAAGAAAAGTGGTAATCAACAAATGGGGACGTAGTTTGAGTCCACAGGAGGCTTTTTGCCTCAGGATTCTGATCCAGCAAAGCACTTGTGCAGATGTGTAACTTTAAGCACATGAGTAGTCTCATTGACGTTAATGGGACTACTCATGTGCTTAAAGTTATGCATGTATTTTGTTGGTCAGGGCTGAGAAGCACAAGCATCATAGGAGTGGGAAACTCTGGGGAGTCAATCAAAAAGTAAATAATCAGGTGGTGAATGTTACATATTCTTCATGTCCCAAGAAGTGTTACAATACAATATATTTGTACAAACAAATTTAAGAATCTATTCCTCCTTTTCCATCCTGCCATGACTTTTTTTTCTGTACAAATCTGAAGACCTGAAGAAGAGCTCTATGTAAGCTTGAAAGCTAGTCTCTCTCACCAACAGAATTTGGTCCGACAAAAGATATTACCTCACCCACCTTATTGCTCTAAGATGCATTGAAGAAGCACTTTGATTTGACTAAGGCTATGTCTACACTACAGCTTATATCGGCATAACTTATGTCGCTCAGGGGGGTGAATAAATCACTTCTGTATTTACACTTACCGGTAGATCGGCACTGCTGCGATCGATGCAGCGAGTATCGATTTAGCCGGTCTGGTGAAGACACGCTAAAACGATGGGAGAGCACTCTCCCGTCGATTTGTGTACTCCACCTCCCTGAGAAGCATAAGGGAAGTCGACAGCAGACTCTCTCCTATCGACACAGCGCAGTGTAGCCACCGCAGTAAGTGGATCTAACTACATCAACTTCAGTTACTGCTTCAGAGGGATTTCTAGCCTGTGAAAGGAATACTTGAGGTTTTTAAGCTGCAAGCAAGTGCAGCTGGCTCCTCAAGAATCTCTGCAGCCAGCTTAAATCATCATTTAGGGTGAGAATTTGCTATTCATGTCCAATCTCTTCAGTATATTAAGCTTAGATTGTGTTTTTGTTTATTTGCTAGGTAATCTGCTTTGATGTGTTTGTTATCCCTTATAATCACTTGAAATCTATCTTTTGTAGTTAATACATTTGTTTTTGCTTTGTCACAAACCAGTGTGTGGGAGGTATAACTTGGGGTAAAAAGCTGTTTCATATTTCCTCTCCACATTGAGAGAGGGGGCAAATTTCATGAACTTGCGCTGTACAGATCTCTGTGCAGCGCAGGATGGTATAATTTTGGGTTTACCCTCCAGATGGGGGTGTGCACTTGAGTATATGGGCAGTTCCTTAGCTGAAGCCTTCCCATGCAGAGCTGATCTCAGTGTCTGTATGTAGCTGCAACTGGGAGTGTCCCTACCTGTTTGTGTGCTGGAGGGGGCTTGAGGGCCTGTCACAGCAGTACAGTGTAAAGGGAGCCTAGGCTGGTGGGTCAGGTGGGCTCAGTGGTACCCCCAGTTCCAGGTGGCACCCCGAGAGGAACCCATCACACTGTTTTGTTCTAATTTTATTATAAACAAGGTTTATAAGAATTCACCAAGGGTGCCATATTGAAGACATTGTGAGTTTTGCCATTGCTTTCAATGGGAAAAGTATTGGACTTCAACTGACTTCACCTCAGTGCCAATTTTTTCTTGGTTTTGTTTCTTGCAAACATGTCCAACAGAATACAGCATTAAGCTCTATCAAGTGCATAAGGAGTATTTCTCTTTATCTTCTTTTCAACTGATAAATAAACTAAGGAAGTTTAAGTTTATTTTAGGGTGAATGTTCCTTTTCTGTCTTGCTGGTCAGTCTGAATGGACAAATACTGGATACAATAGATGGAACCCTTTGATATATTCTGTGTCATGACTATGGGCCTCAAACCTAGGTCAGCAGGGTTCACAGGAGCAGCCATGCTCCAACTCTCCACCTGGCAGCCTGCTGACAACAGCATACCTAGGACCCACAAAGCCCAGTCCCAGTTTGAGGGTCCACCCCTGAGGTCCTATTGGCAGAGTCCCAGAGCAGCTGATTGGCCCACTGGTCCTGCTTAAGCCAGCAGCAGGAACAGGAAGCTATCTGAACAATGAGAATCCATCCTTCTCCTGCTCCCCTGGCTTGACTCCTGCTATCGGACTTGTGGTTCCCAACTTCCAGTTTGTCTCCTGCCTCTAACCCCTTGGTATCCTGATCCAGTGACTCTTGACTCCTGTCTTATGACTTTGGATTCTGGCTCTGACCACTAGGTCTGGCTGCCTACAACCTGTCTATGACAGCCTTCCCTTGTGCTTTCTGCTGGTGCCACACACTATTATGTGTTCACAAATACCATCTATTCCACTATTTCTCAGAGCCACAATTGGTACAACATAAAGTCAGTCAAAGGTATAAAAACTTACGTTAACATTATTACTTCTTTTGGTCTTCCTGCACTATTCTATAGAGACTAGGAGCACAAGCTTCTACCTATCTTTGTTTATACCAGGAAGCTTGCCACCATTCACACTGTTTTCCCCTGCAAACTGAGCTCCTGCTTCTGTCACTGAGAGGCATCATTCACCAAGGAAACTAACTGAATGCAATGAGGTGTGGTTAGAGAGAGAATCTCATAAGAGTTTTCAATCCAGCACTTACATTTTCAGAATCAGAAAAAGAATACAAATACATAAAAAGAGAGTTAAAACCAGCCCTCTGAAGAAAAAGGAAGACAAAAAAACTGCAAGAGCCCAAAATGAAAAGTGAAAACACGAATTCATCTTGCTTTCCATTGCTTTTAGCTTGCCTGAATCTAAACTTGCCTGTTATGACTTAACACCTGTATGATTCTTGTCTGTGTAGAGTCAGTTTATGTGTTTACCTCAATGATAAAGAAAGCAACAGTAGCATTTTAAGAGATCCCAGATGGGAACAGTTTTCTAATGAGACCCTTGCTGTATGCTCATGACATTAATCTTACCGCAAGTGATATTGAGGCTGTCAGAATCCTCCTATCTGTACAAAACCTGTGTTTCTGGTTTATTTTTATTGACTCCCCTTCCTTCTACGTTTTCCAGTATTTTCACCACAACTACAAAATAACACTCAACTTATAGAAAAACAAAGCAATATTATAGCTCTCCAAATAACTATGAATTACTTGGGGGTGTGGAGGGGAGGGGAGGGAAGGTTTGCCAGGAAACTACTGGGAGAATTAATAGCTAAATTGATAATTCCATTTGTGTTCCTTTTATTTGGCATGTTTTCCCTAGAATGTGTGAAAGTTTGCTTCTGAAACAAATAAAAGGAATGTGTTACTTCACCACTGACCTATGGATGAGTGTGGCAAACCAAGTTTGTCTTAATAGTCTTATTTTCCATTGAGCAATCAGTATTGACCTGTTATGTGACCTTATATTGGAGTCAATATTTTCAAAAGTGATTAGTGCCCAGTTTAAAACACTTTAGGATCTGATTTTGAGGATCTGCTGAACACCTCTTGAAAATCAAGCTTTTAAAAAGTGTTTCAAGTTGGTCGCCCAAAACTTGAGACTATCAAAAATCACTGGTCACTTTAAAAAAAATCCTGATCCCCATATACTAGTTGTATCATAGAAGCAGTCTGAATGTTATTTATTGGTTACTCATCTATGCTATACAAAACACAGAGGGAGACATGATCTCTTCCCCAAGGAGCTTGAAAAGTAAATCTATATCTGTAGTCTTCCAATTATAAATAAGCATTTAACAGAAGGGTGCACACTAGGGCTAATATTTTGTACTTCATACAACAGATTAATAGTAATTTTGGTAGTGCTAATAAATAGCATCTAAGTGCTCAGTCTTTGATGAAGATTATGCTCTTCATTGTAGTCTTAAATGTGGACAGAAAAAGGCATTGGAATGTCTTATAATCAAGAAATCTTCACAATTTTGCCTATGGAGTAATGAACTCAGTGAAGGATGACTCATAGATTTTAAGGTCAGAAAGGACCATTAGATCGTCTAGTCTGACCCTCCTGTATAAAACAGGCCATAGAATTCCATCCAGTTACTACTGTATTGATCCTGATAACTTGTGCTTGACTAAAGCATATCTCCCTGAAAGGCATCCAGTCTTTCTTTGAAGACTTCAAGAGATGGAGAATCCATCACTTATCTTGGTAGTTTGTTCCATTTGTTAATTATCCTCACTGTTAATGTGTGTCTTATTTCTAACTTGAAATTGTCTGGCTTCAGCTTCCAGCCATTGGTTCTTGTTAGGCTAGAAATTATTCCAACCCAAAGTAAGCAGGAGATGAATGCTTTTTAATGAACTTTTCCCTTTGTGTTGAACTTCCCAGTGAAATTCTTGGTTGCAGATAGTCTATTGAGTAATGAGTGCCTTTGAGATTGACAGGGAAATATACATTTGTTCACTGGTTTGTAGAGGCTGATATAAATTTTCAGATGGAAATATAGGATCTGTCTGTCGTATGTAAACCAAGTTGCTGTCAGTCAGTATTCAACAGCATCTGTCACCAACTGCCAATTAATTGTCATCATTAGTGCTTAGAGTTCACAACCCTTAAAGATGAACAGGGAGAGTTCAAAGATCCTAGTGATACTATCTCAGGATATTTATCTGCAGAGTTCATGAGACAGAATTGCTGGCAGGGCTGGATTAAGGCAGGGGCTTTAGGGGCTGTAGCCCAGGGCCCCTGCTCAAGGGGGGGCCTGGCAAAAATAAATAAATGTTGTCGTTTTTTTTTTAATCTGAGAGGCAGTGCAGCCTAGTGGATGGGGCACTGGACTGGGAGCTGGTAGACCTAGATTCTATTTGCAACCCTGCCACTGACTTTCTGTATGACCTTAGCCAAGTAACATCACTTCTCTGTGCCTCTGTTCCTCCTACCCTGTGTTAGGTTTGTCTGTCTAGACGGTAAGCTCTTTGGGGCAAAGACTTTCTCTTCCTATGTGTTTGTAAAGTACCAAGCCCAAAAGAGCCTGAAGAAGGATTCTTCCTGATGGGAATACCTCAGTGAGGTTCTCCAGCATGACTGTAAAACTAGAAATGATTAATTATAAATGAGAACGAACTTGTCCTATATTGGATTGGAATGCTAAGCAAATTTGTAAAGCCAAGACAACTGTGACTAGCATTAAATTCTGCCAGCAGGACAATAGATGATTCTGATCACATAGCATATATAATTATTTTCTTCATGATAAATTCAAGTCCTCAATCTGGTGTCAAAGGACAAATAAAGCTTAAAATGTGAGCTATGCAAAAATGGTGATTTTTCACTCAGTATCTAGAATTATGAAATAATTCAATTTTTTATTTATCTATATATATCTATAGAGAGAAAGAGAGATCACACATAACAAATAAAGAATGACATGGATTCTCTTACAGTTTTGTACAGGTTTCTACATGGAAAAGTTTTTTTTTAAGGGTTTTACATTTTCTTGTAACACTTTTATATTATTGAGACTTCATGTTAGTAGGAGATCGGAACATTTTATAACACTGTAAAGATTTCCATCAATGAATTCCCTTCAGTAACTTAGCCATTCTGCTCTCTGGGTGAAATGTTAGTCTGTATAAATTACATGTTTGATGTGCCCGTGTACTGTATTTGCTTACTTATATTGGATTATAATTCCATTAGATATTTTCTCTCTGGAACCAATTTTATTTGTATGATAGGAATTATTTCCTTCACTACTATTGAAAAGTGCAGCTTTTAAGGCCCTCAGTTTAGTGGGCATTGAACTGTTAGTTGAGCAGATTCTAAAATTGGTTTTAAACTAGCTCAAGCAAACATTGTTTAAACAGGATTAGTTTGGCCACAGTAGACCATTCTAAAATCAGGTCAGTCTAACAGTGTAAATCCCAGAGCGGGCTAATCAATAGCAGATTTAAAAATAATTATGTTATACTGGTCTACAAAGCCCTAACAAACACTGCCTGCATCAAATGTAAACTGTGATTTTCAAAAGAATCTGGACAGCTTTGAAAATCTCAGCGTTCAATTCCAGGGTAGACAGAGGCCTTAGGAAAAAAAATTATTCAATGTTCATTTAACTAAGTAGGGTGATTCATTAGGCAGCACCTTCCCTTTTTGAGTCAGTACTGATCTAATGCTCCAGAAAATTGCTGGAGGCGCAGTCTCTTGAATGAGATCCAAAACCAAAGTATTTCCTACTTGGGTTCATTAAGAATTCCATGGCTCTTTTCAAGGAGAAGAGAGGTGTCTTTGTCAAATCCCAAAAGAGGTTGTTACAATCTACCTGGATTTCTTATACAGTTTCAATTAGTTATCATCCTCTGCTTCACTTATTTGTCCTGTCCACTGCTGTTTGTTAGTAAAAACCTTTTAAAGTTTCACAAAGAGGTGGCATCATTTAGATGGTGCATGAGGTGTTCTATATAGTACTTATCTACAGTTTAGTTCATGAAGCACTTTCAGATCCTCAGATGATCAGCTTTGTGAAATGCAGCATTTGCTAGTAAGAAATTGCAAAAATGCTGTTATTGTAGTTAAAACAGTTAAATTTTTTAAATATCCATACAGATCAGAAGTTCATAAAGTGCTTAATTGTTCCAAAACCTACAGCTCAGATTTCAGAAAAGATGTGATATTCATAATATTTCTTGTATCATGTAACTTGTATTCAACATATCTAACATAAGTGTGTTTAATATTTGTTGGGAAGACTGCATTATTTAGTAGCAGTGGATGAGCTTTCAAAATAAGGCTTAAATCTGGCATAGGCTTTGTGCTGGCCTTCTGCACAGGGGTGGCTTTCACCCCAGGTGACCTGAGGCAGAATGCATGATTCAGAAATTTTCCATAGCAAAAAGACGACAACTTAAACAATTCCTCAGAATGAACCAAAAGTATTGCTGACAACAATATGAGTGAGTGGCTAGAGATAAGGAAAAGTTCAATAACATGGTGAAGAGGATAGTGTGATATTCAGATCAGAAGAGAGGAAAATATAATAAGACTAAACATTCAGAACAAGATACTGTTGTATTAAAAAAGAAAATGCTGCAATAACAGAGGAAAGAAGTACAGTGACCAGGCAGAATTACCAGAGGAAAATAGCACAGTGATATCAGGAAGGGAAAAGAGAAAGAAACACCATATTGATGTTGGGAACTCAGACAACGAGGTGCATGAAAAAGAGGAGGCAGAATGGCATGCTTTGATGAACATTTTACTTGGTACAATATTGACAGAGAGTGAGACAGAGTCTGTTCATAGGTGAGGTAAATAGATAGTCGTTAGATAGACAATGGGAAAGGAATCTGCAACCTTAAAGTAGTTTTGGATTGTCTGTGGTTGCAGATCTGGCTACAAAGACCACAGACAGATCTGAGGGGAAAGTAAGGGGATGGGGAATATTAGTTGCAGGTAAGAAAGGGTAAATATGGTTGAAGTTTAGGGAAAATTTTCGGATCCCTGGCCCATTGGAGACTAAAACTTCAAATGTGGTTCTTCCAGTTTCCAGGTTGTGGACTCCTTCCTTTCATAAATTTAAAAGAAATCTCCTTTTTGCTGTTATTGCCTGGAAACATTTCTGTGCACTCTACTTGTGCTACTTTGTGTTCTTGTGCCAAGATTTCTCATTTTATGCTGTTGTTTTTTCTGTGTCTGACTCTTTTTGTTTTAGGTTTGTCCTCACTTTAATATAAATGAAAGTGCTACTGCCATTGGTGTAAGGCAGAACTGAGATTGTGTAATAACTTATTTGAAGTTCAAGAGTTTTAATACAAATATTCTTGTCTCTGATCATACAGAAGAAGACTAGGTTAGTCCCCCATTAGTGCTGGCTGCTATTGCTGTTGAGTACTCACTGTGTGACTATGTCCACAAATATGTTGTTCTTGGTCCCTTTTCAAGCCAACAGAGATTAGCCAGATGGGGCTGGAAAGGACCAACACTTGGGCTATTTACTCATCAAGTCCTGCATATGCATGAATGTGTTTAGATTATGTTCACTGAGGAAAACTCAACTTCTACCTCTACAATTGTAGAGGATCCAATTCTGTGAGGCACTAAATGCTTCTTTAACAAACTTGCCACTCCAGCATACTGCCTCATGTGCAGCTGTAGTGCTGCAGCAAGTTTGCCTCAGTTTTCCCTGCTATTCTTTGGCCTACTCAGGCCAGGGGTGTGACCAGTCACAGAGTCCAGCACCTTCTGGGCCTCAGTGTCTTTTAGCAAAATCCAACCAAAAATATCAACCAACCAACCAAACCTTCCATCCAGCTGGGCTCAGTGGGGTGCTTCTTTCTCACAGGTTCACTCATTGTCTTTCCCCAGGCCTCGTTGCCAGCTCCTGTTCCTCAAACAGCCCCATTGCCCAGGACTGGCACACTCCTCCCCTTTCTCAGGGGTTCAGGCAGGCTGCCACTGGTCAGAATTCCTGCCTTCAGTCAGTTGTCCAGCACACCCTGGGAGTAGTCCTCTTCTATTTGCTTCTCAGCCTTCTTACAGGCTGCTTCCCAGAAAGAAGAAATTCCCCACCTCAACTCTTCTCTGGGATTCCCTTGTCCAACGGAGCTCACCCAACTCGTTATGGAAATCCCCAGCTCTATCCCAGCTGGTTCTGATAACTGAAGGAATGATCTACACAGCAGCTGGGGGAGAGTGGGTGATTCCCAGCTTGGGTAAACATGCACACACTAGCTCTGCTTGAACAAGGTGTTAAAAATACACAGTGTTGGTTGTGGCAGCATGAGTGGTAGCTCAAGCTAAGTGCCCGAGTGCATGCCCTGTGGGGTCAGGCAGGATTGTGCTCAGGCAGCTAGCCTGAGCCACTGCTCATGTCACCACAGCCACACGGCTGTTTTTAGTGTGCTTGCTCGAGCAGAGCTAGTGTGTGTATGTGTACTTGAGCTGAGAAATACACTTCCCAGCTGTTGTAGACATACCCTATGTCAAGTCACCTGATCTCCAACTGATCAGGATCAGCTGTTGGGGAGGGGGTAGCTGATGCATCACAGGCTAAGCCCTTAAAGGGCTTGCTTTGACAACTTTCTATCAGGCACTGGAACAGCCTTGTATCAGGCACTCAGCACTACTGTCTTCAGTAGGACCAGAGAATGCTCCACTATCTCAGGAGGCATTCAGCACTTCATATGGTCAGATCCTAATATAGCAACCGAGAGTTGTAGACTAAAACAATAAAAGGGCAAAACCATTTTTCTGGGATTTTTTTAAATCATGTTTTTGTCTTTTGCTTATGTGTTGTCTTCAGTGTGTCTTTCTTCCTGACTTTGAATGGATTACTGCAGTTATTCACTGTACTACACTACAAATTTGTTGCTAGCCACCCTATGCCTGGCTTTCAATAGGTTTTTATTCTGGAGTTTTTCTCTCATGCACGTGGTGAACTTCCTTGGCATTCCCAGATTCTCACTTATCCAGCATGCCTTGAAATTTACCATCAATATTTCAGCAGTTCATGGCAATCAAAGCTTATGTTAAATCTAAAAGCCTATTATGGTTACTACAGGGTAAAAATGTCTGATCCTGAAGTATCAACATTGCGACAAACGTTCATTTGATCCATCATAGTATCTTGTTTCAACATGTTCTGCAAAGAGGTAAAATGTCTCACATCTGTGGTCCAAAACAGTTCTATTAAATGAATATAGCACTGTATTTTAATTAATGGTAACTTGTAAAAGAATAATTGATTTGTCCAAATAGCCCTTTTTGGGATTTACAGTCCAGCTGATTCTATAAATATAGTAAAGGAGTCTGACTACTCAATTATCATTTAAGGTCCCCATCCAGCAAAACACATAGGCACTTTCTTAATTTTAACCATATTCCATAGTCTTTAATTAGACTACTTATGTGTTTAAAGCTAAGCATGTGTTTAAGTGCTTTGCAGAATAGAGTTGTAGGCCAATATTTTTAAAGACACCTAACTGCCATTGATTTCAAGCCTAAGTACTTTTAAAAAATATGGGCTTTAGTGCTTTGATAACTATTAAATATCCAGGATTCAAAACTGGGTGGGGCTTGTAAGGTGGACATGAAACAAGGTATGAAATGAACAGAAAGTATGGCATGTATTTCCAGTTTGAATTATAAGAAAGACAGCAACATAAGGTGAATATTTGTAAAGTATCCATGTAATTCAGTATCTACTACAAATTCAAGTACAGAAATGAAAAATGGTAAGCATGACTTAGTGGAATATTAACAGTGTTAAGTGCAATTTATATAATAAAGTTGGAAAGATAGAAAAGTAAGGAAAGATGGAAGAGTGTCAAAGGTCTTTATTGAGAGCCAGAGAGGTGAAAAATGAATAATAAAGAGATAGTGGTAAAAGAGGTGGGTTAAAAATATGAGAAATTACAAAGAAAACTACAGTAAGCAGATACCATAAGGATGAGAACGGAAAATGTGTGGCCCAACTATTAATTAATTTCAAATGACTGAATGCTCTACTCATGGGGAACCTAACTACTAAGGCTTTTGTTTGGGACAACTGATTAATGTATCGAGCTGAGGGGAAGTATTAGATTGAGTGCTTCAGGAAGTGATTTCTGTGTCTTGTTCTTTATTGGTGATCTGGAAGAAAGGTCAAATACCAATAGTTCTAAAGAAAATGTAGATCTAAAAGACTTTGCAAACATCAGAAGGACAAAGAAATAATATAAAGGGACTGAGAGGTTAGGAATATGCACAAGAAAAGAACAGATGGTGGCTGATCTTGGAAAAGCTAATACATTAGAGGAAAGGAAATCTGTAACACAAATGGGAGGGAGAAACTATCAACACAAATCTGACTTGTGTATTTATTTTTCAAGTTTTAAATGATCACTTGGTCAACACAGTAAATACAATGTTTGTAGCTGTTTTGTACATCACACTCCCAGATCATGATAAATAGCTGCAAAATCTATAGAGCTGAGGAGTAAAAGCTCGTGAACTGTTAAATGGTAATTTAATCATGGGCCACATTCTTTCCCTGCTCCTTGCTGCATAAGGCCCATTTGACACCACTGTATTTAGAGCAGAGGACACTGTCTTTCAAGTGGTCACATAACACCTCCTGGCTCTTGAACACCAGACCTCTAGTCAGGGGCAGAATCTGTGGCTCTGTCTATTTGCAGGCTGATTAGAATGGTATTGGGGAGATGGTGAACCCTGTGGGATGGAAAAGGGTGTTGAAGGTTCCCGAACAAGCAGTTTTTATCTTCCAAATTGCTAAAACTTTACAGCCTAGAGAAACAAGGAATGGCAGCCAAATCTTGACAATTCTCACTAGTAATGACAATCCAGGGATGTAACTCCCCTTGTTTTAGTCACAAGGAGTTCTTTACCATGCCTTAGGGGACACCCCAATAAAAGAAAAGCAACATAATCACAATTGAGCTTGAATATGATGATGATGATGATGATTACCAACAGGAAAATAAGTAAAAACAAAAGAACAATGATTACTTCAGTTATAATATCTTCTGTATGTCTCTTTGTGACAGAAATATATTCCCCCAAATTTGTAGAGTCCTAGTTCAGTATATCCCAGATAATGAAACCATTTTATAGATGGCCAAAGAAACTTCACTTAAGTGAATGCTATTTGGTGCATCATGGATAACCTAAACAGTTTATAAATGAACATAGCGGAGCTTAACTAAGTCTATGAAACAAGGAAGTATTTAAGTCGCTTACTAAAAAGAAGCCATTCAAGAAGCTGTCTTGAGACCAGAGAATTAATAAATATTAAGACTCTTAAATCCTATTGGAGTACCACTATTTCTCACTGTTTACCAAAGGTTAGCTTATGTTTCCTTTCTAGGAATACATGGTTTAACATTTTGGTGTTTAACAGGAGGAGCTGTTAGTACTTAAATACCATAGCATTTCAATAAGTAATTACAAGAACATTTAAATCTAATTCCTTGGCAGTGCTTTTAAAACTTTATCTCACCAACACATGCTGAGGTCCTGGTGATATTCTCATCTGACCTGGAAGGTTGCTTCTGCTTGATGCAGCTCTGTAGCTGTTTCCTTCTTGCTGTTTTGGTTGTAAAGACAGGCTGAGCAGAGCTGTGGGGCTGCGATGAATGCTGCCAAATGGAGGATGGGAGCAGAATGTACTACTTTTTGCTCAATTCAGAAAGTTGTTATACCTTCTCTTTCCTATAATTTCATAGAAGGAGGAAAGCACACCTCTTTCAGGTTTGGCTAGATTTAAAATTAGCTGTTGTCAACCGTTCATTGTCTCAGCATCTTCCTAGGCTGTCTTGTTAGCAGTTTCAGCTCACGAGTGATCTGCTACTTCATATGCAGCAGAGTTGTAATTTTTCCTTAACTTGACGGTTATACAGCCTTTGTCTTCATAGAAAGGAATTCTCATCTTTAAAGTTAGAGTTTTAACTTTTTTCTTCTATTCAGTCTGTTTTCTGATATCTCTCTTTAGTTTCATCTGGGCTTGGCAACAGTTGAAATTCTATTTCAAATAACTCAAAACACTCTTCCTTTCTACATAAAAGTTATTCAGCTCACAAAAATGGTCTTTTTAAACATAGCTAATTCTTAAAGAGAGTTTTTAAACTTGAATTGTTATTTAATAAGTCACTGTCCTTTTTCTTAGCAATCTTTGGAGAGATGATTTTTCTTTAAGAGTTTGGTAAAGAAGTTGTGAAAGCATTACCAGATAACTAATTCCCCAATTAATATGAATATTCTATATTGAATGGCTTCTTACATTAATCAACAGTTACAACATAAAATAACCTTGTTATATTTCTACCTGAAACATCTCCGGTTCACATAACAATGACATTAGGAAGTTATTACATACAAAATATTTGGAAATACACATCTTAAAAGGAACTAATTTTAAGCATTTAAGAGTCACTTATAATGGCAAAGAAATTCATTTATGTTGGCAAAGAAATTCATTTATTCATTCATCTCTATTCCAGCCCCAGAGATACGACTCCCTCATCTTTCTGTCTTGCTCAGAAAAGGTCAAGCTAACTTAGCACCAGAATAGACGGTTTATGCACTGTTATGATGACACCATGGCCCATGATTTGGCCCAAAATGAACAATGTGTTGCAAATGCTTTAACTAACCAACCAGCACCAATATTCTGGAAGAATTAATTGCATCTGAAAAAAACAAGGATTTTACAAGAAAATACACAATATAACATTCATTAGGGTTATGGCAAGAACTGAGCACTCAAGGTATGGCTTATTCAGAAAAAACTAGGCCAGAAAAACAGAGAGAAGCTGTGTGGAAACTAGCCAGGAGCAGGGCCACCCAGAGGATTCCGGGGGCCTGGGGACTTTGGCGGCAGGGGGGCCCCGCCGCCGAATTGACGCCGAAGATCCGGCACTTCGCCGGCGGATCCCGGGGCGGAAGGACCCCCTGCCGCGGGTCTTCAGGGCACTTCGGCGGTGGGTCCAGGAGTGGAAGGACCCCCCGCCGCCGAACTGCTGCCGAAGACCCGGAACGGAAGAAGCTCCGGGGGCCCGGCCCCCGCAAGAGTTTTCCGGGGCCCCCGGAGCGAGTGAAGGATCCCGCTCCAGGGGCCCCGAAAAACTCTCATGGGGGCCCCTGCGGCAAATTGCCCCACTTGCTCCCCCCCCCTCCCCCCCCGGCGCCCCTGGCCAGGAGTGAAATGCAGAAGAAAGCGGTGGGGCCTTAGGGCCCAGATACTCAAAGTTGTTTAGAAGCCTAGCTCCTATTTGATATGAGTCTCTAGGTGCCACAGTAATGCCTGCACCCATACACACATTATGTACCATTGGCAGGGGCACTACATCATCAATATTAGTACTGGAGCAGGAGTAATTTAGTGGTTAGGGCATTTATCTGGGATATAGAACACCTGGGTTCAAGTCCCTGCTCCAATTAAGGTAGAGTGGGGATTTAAATGTGGGTTTCCTATGTCCAAGGTGAGCACAGGCGCCGACTTTCCAATGTGCCGGGGGGTGCTTGATCCCCGGCAATGTCCTAGGCCTAGCCCCCCACTCCACCACTTACCCCCAAGACCCCACCCCTGCTCCGCCTCCTCTCACCTCACCTCTTCCCATCCAGTTCCGCCCCCCCCCCCCGAGTGCGCTGCATCCTCATGCCTTCCCCTTCCCTCCCAGCCTCCTGCATGCTGCGAAACTGCTGATCGTAGGGGATGGGAGGCACGGGGAGGGAGGGGGAGGTGCTGATCCGCAGGGTCTGTGGGCAGGAGGCAGTGGGGGGGAATTGAGAGGTGGGCTGTCGGTGGGTGCTGAGCACCCACCATATTTTCCCCGTGGGTGCTCCAGCCCCGGAGCACCCACGGAGTTGGTGCCTATGCAGGTGAGTGTCCTAACCACTGGACTTTTGGGTACTATGGGAGACACTCTGAATGAGAATCCCACCAGAGTTTAGACATGGCTGACACTTCTAAGCAGCTCATTAACTGTGGGGGGGTGTCAAGACTTAGGCAGCTTTGCGCATGCCCACTGGCAAAAATGTAGGTGCCTATGGGAATTTAGATAGCAGCTGAGTGAGTGGTTTTGTGAATGTCATTGGCACCTAAATGTTGGATTTAGGCACCTAAAGGTGCAGGCAGGTGCCAAAGTCCCTTTGTAAATCTGTCCCTGAGCCCTTAAGAAAGTAGCACAGAGTTGTATCTGACTGATATAGTCTTCTAAACCTGATTTCTCTTGATTCAGACAAGAATGATGCATGGGTTTTTTCTGTCTCTCCCCCCCTCGCTTAGTCACTGTATAGCTGTTATTTCAGATTGTTATGCTAAATGCTATTATATCTGTTGACCTTAACTAGTACAGTTTTCCCTCTTAAGTCACTGGGTTTAATTGGAGTTCTGCTTACTGAGCTGTAAATAAAGTCTGCTGTTCAGAGAATTCTTTCTGTGTAAAATAGATGAACGTTTCAGGCTGCAACGTCTGTTGATTATTATGATATAGGCATGGATTACTATCAGGGCACAAAGAGTACTGGGTCAGGGTCATCGCTGGTGTTCAGTTCCACTGAAGGCAATAGAGTTAGATTAAGGATGAATCTAACCCCATGTATTTTTCATGCATTAAATTAAAGGATATTAACCTGTTTATTTCAGTAAAAGGAGGACAAAGGAACAATAGAGGCATACAATAGACATATATAATTCTAAGACTAAATGGAAATCCCTTTAAAAAAGCATAAAGATTGCTACCTTTTACAGCCAGGTTTAATAATTACATACATACAGCAGACAGTGCTGGGAGCTTTTTAGGGTGGTAAAATTGGAGATAGCAATTCCTGTGAGATTTTATGAGGAAAAGTTATGTCTGAAAAACATTTTTTTTATAAATTCTAGAAAATGATTGATTTATTTAAGAGCTATCTGGTTATACAATGTTTTTGTAATAAAATAGTCATTGATTTCAAATACACAAAGTCCAAAGTGATGACAAAAAAGGACCATCTCAGAAGAAATGTTGTAACTGGTAACTGTACTCAGCTGCCTTCCCCAAAACAATTCCCCCCTCTTGTATCTTTAATTGCTGTGATATTGGGGTACACTTTTCCAGGTCTGATAGTAACCAGTGCTGAGTTAACCAGAATTACTCATAATTAATCAGAGTGAAACTTTAACATGTCAATTCTAAGAAAAACAAAAACCAAAGATTTAGGCTATTTTAGATTACAAGGTCCCAATTGACTACTGTGTTACCATTCTTAGGCCAATGTAGCTACATTGAAATCAATGGAACATGTAAAATTGGAGGAACACAGTGAAGATTCACCTCCAAGTTATACTATGGACCCCACCTTGTCCTCCCTGAACTCATTGGTGAAACTTCTATAGATAGAGCTGGTCAATATTTAGAATTAAAAAACAAACAAACTAGGGCTGTCAATTAATGACAGTTAACTCACTCAATTTTAATCGCACTGTTAAACAATAGAATACCAATTGAAATTTATTAAATATTTTTAGCTGTTTTTCTATGTTTTCAAATATATTGATTTTAATTACAACACAGAATACAAAGTGCACAGTGCTCACTTTATATTATTATTTTGATTACAAATATTTGCATCATAAAAATGAAAAACAATAGTATTTTTCAATTCACCTCATACAAGTACTGTAGTGCAATCTCTTTATCGTGAACGTGCAGCTTATAAATATAGATATTTTTTGTTACGTTGCATTCAAAAATAAAGCAATGTAAAACTTTAGAGCCTACAAGTACACTCAGTCCTACTTCTTGTTTAGCCAACCGCTCAGACAAACAAGTTGGTTTACATTTGCAGGAGATAATGCTGCCCGCTTCTTATTTACAATGTCATCTGAAAGTGAGAACAGGAGTTTGCATGGGACTTTTGTAGCCAGCATTGCAAGGTATTTATGTGCCAGAAATGCTAAACATTTTTATGCCCCTTTATGCTTTGGCCACCATTCCAGGGGACATACTTCCATGCTGATGACGCTCGTTTAAAAAAAAAAATCCAATAACTAAATTTGTGACTGAACTCTTTGGGTGAGAATTGTATGTCTCCTGATCTGTTTTACCCTCATTCTGCCATATATTTCATGTTATAGCAGTCTCGGATGATGACCCAGCACATGTTGTTTGTTTTAAGAACACTTCCATTGCAGAGTTGATGAAACGCAAAGAAGGTACCAATGTGAGATTTTTAAAGATAGCTGAAGTGTCTTCCAAAATCTGAGAGGGACGAGGTGTGGAGCATGCTTTCAGAAGTCTTAAAAGAGCAAGACTCCGATGCCACCAAACTGAACCACCAAAAAAGAAAATCAACCTTCTGCTGGTGGCATCTGACTCAGATGATGAAAATGAATGTGCATCAGTCCACACTGCTATGGATCGTTATCAAGCAGAACCCGTCATCAGCATGGACGCATGGAATGGTGGTTGAAGCATGAAGAGATATATGAATCTTTAGGGCATCTGGCACATAAATATCTTGTGACACCAACTACAACTGCCATACGACCGCCTGTTCTCACTTTCAGGTGACGTAAACAAGAAGAGGACAGCATTATCTCCTGCAAATGTAAGCCAACTTGTTTGTCTGAGCGATTGGCTGAACAAGAAGTAGGACTGAGTGGACTTGTAGGCTCTAAAGTTTCATATTGTTTTATTATTGAATGCAGTTATTTATTGTACATAATTCTACATTTGTAAGTTCAACTTTCATGATAAAGAGATTGCACTACAGTACTTGTATTAGGTGAATTGAAAAATACTACTTTTTTACAGTGCAAATATTTGTAATAAAGATAAATATAAAGTGAGCACTGTACACTTTGTATTCTGTGTTGTAATTGAAATCAATATTTTGAAAATGTATAAAACATCCAAAATATTTAAATAAATGGTATTCTATTATTGTTTAACAGAGTGATTAATTGCAATTCATTTTTTTAATCGTTTAACAGCCCTAAAAAAACCCCTTTAAAATATCGTTGGTAGGTTGTTGGGTTTTTTGTTTTATTCTTGTTTTTTTCACTTGTTACTCTCACTATTTTTCAATCAGCTATAGAACTGGACAGATTTTTTAAAATTTTGAATTTCAAAATTTCTGTTAAGAAAAAAACAATGTTTTTCAATTCTAATTTACCCTAGCCCCCTCTTTTTTTTAACCAATTTAACCCAGAAGCTTCCTAGTTTGCAGAACAATGGTGTTAATACAATGTTCCTGATACCATGATTAATTTCTATTCTCCTTTCACTAAAAGTGAGACATAAAAATGAGACATGAAGTTCAAGTGAAGCAGCAGGGCAGACTGTTATTTCATTTGGGGTATTAAACATCCTTCTTTTCTAGATTGACCCCTTAACAATTCTGACTTCAGAGACAGGCTTCCAGAACAGCATTTACTATAAAGGAAAAATAGTTATTTCCTGGCAATCTGCACTTATAATGTCAATTCCAGCAGAAGTGCATAGGTCATTTATCTAACTGACTTTATTAAATTATTTTCAGTCTGTAAGGATGTGAAATTATCCTGTGCAGTTGAGGGCAGAAGTTCAGTAAATCTTATGTGTTTATGATCAGTGCTGCTTCCACATAGCAAAATCTTTGATCTATAGTTGATTCACAATTAACAGTGAATGTTTCATAACTTCCTATTGTCTGCTGAATGAAAAATAGTTTGTGTCTGCAAGTGTAGCAATCAAATCTAAACATAATGGGTAATGCATGCAAAGAATGCTACCGATCACATTTTTAGTGTAATATTTTGATTAGTTTATGAAGCATAGCGAAGCAAAACAGCAGTTTAATTTATATTCTTACTGTTCATCTTTTAATTATAGTATTATCATCTGCCATATCTTTGCCTAACGCTAATTCTGATTAACGGACATCATTCTGGTTTTTTAAAAAAACTGCAGAAGAGAAAATAAAATATGAAATGTTATTTTGCTAAGATTCTGGAATTCATACATTCATTATATAAATTGTGCACACCAGAACTATTCACTCTGAGTACAGCACTGCATAGCTTAGTAGTCATTTATTGCAAAGTTCTTTTCCATTGCATCTGAGGAAAAGGACAAAAAGCTTTCCAACATGTTCCCTTGAAATTTAAATGAAGAAAAAATGACTTTTAAGGAACAGACTTAAGATTCGTTCTGTAGCAGAAATCTGTTAACCCATACTCTTCTGTTTCTACTGCTTTTATAAGGGATACATTAAACTAATTAAAATGTAAGAGTAAATGTGAATTTAATTTATTGAACAAGCGGAGATATAAGCAATTCATTTTTAAAAAACAAGCTTCATTACTATGTTTTCACTTTGCCAATGTTTTTTCAAGGTTCTCTCTATTTCAAAGAAATATATACGGTTTGTTCTGTCAAGGTTTTTTTTTTCTTTGTAAATGGACTAGAAAGTAATGTGATGAACTATGTCAAAGCAAAATTAGTTTAGAAAATCCATGATATTTGGAGGTATCTGCATTGTATTTCTTTTTTAAAAAAAATCATTTACCCATTATTCAATCAAAATTAATGTTGTTTTCATGAAAGTGTCACAATCAAACACCTAAAACCTATACTTCCCAAATTGTACAGCATGCATTTGATGATACAAAGGGGTGTCCACCCTGCACAAGGTCTGAGCAGGTTAAAAAGGGTCAATTAACCTTATAGGCTGCACCTGAAGGAGAGTCAGGGACAGATACAGTCTAACTGATGATGAACCCCAGGTGGGCAAGGGCTAGGCTTAGCTTGTATAAAGCCAGCAAGGTGAGCACAAGAGGGGGCTGCAAGTAGGAGCTCTGTAGTCACCACCTAGAGAGAGAGGGAGTGGGCTACGGATGAGGAGGAGTTCCAGGGGGAGAATAATCCCTTAAATCCTGGCCTCGCAAGAAGCTGAGAGAGGTGATGGAGCCACTGGAGCAAAGGACTGATAAACCTAGAGACTGGCCAAGAAATAGAGAAGTGAGGTAGGATGGAGCCTAGGGAAACAGTAACAGGGTCTGAGATTGAGTAGACTGTGGTTGCTAGGCATAGGGTCCCTGGGCAGACTAGTGGGTGGGCGGGCTGGGATTCCCCTACCAGCCACTGGGAAAGTGGCACTGGACCTGGACTGGGACAGGAAGAATGCCTGACCTGGCATATGGACAGCTTTTCTAGTAGGATTTTGATACCCCGAAAGGGAAGGATTAAATAGTGACCTGGCCCAAGGACTGAGTCACAAAGAGAGAGTGAGAGAGAGGCCACAATGCAAGCAACTGCTGGAAATGGGTGCCAGACCGGGTAAGAGCTAATCCACAGACCTAGCCACAAGGAGGTCTCCAGGCAGTGAGCGTACCCTGTTAAAGATTATAAGATTCTCACAAATCCTATGTTCGGACTGTCTTTTGTGAAAAGCCTGGTACAGAATTGCTGCTTACTTAAGAAGGTCTTCAGAAAAGAGAGTCTTGGAACTCCACCAGTGGAGTGTTATACACAATGGTAAAATTAGATTAATCATCATTAAATCAAGGGCCAGTTTTTTGAAAGCATCTGTTTTCTGAAAAAGGCTGCATTGAGTCACTATTAATTCTTGGTACTGCGATGGAACAGGCATTACTGGCTTGGTTCGTATTTCCTTCCCCCAACAGCCCCAGTGTTAAGTAGGTTTGTTAGCTCTCATTTTCTGATAGAGATTTTACTTAATCCCATCCATTCTAGTACTGTTTTATTTGGCTTCTACGTTAAGATGTTTGTAATCCCTAGCTGACCACAAGGCTGTGGATACGTAAAAGGACAAAATTGAATCAGATACACATAGCAGATCTCGACTGTCTCTCTACTCTCCATGTGGGATAAATCCTGTCCCAACCAGCCCTGACTGTGGAATCTGTGCAGTTCTACTGTGCATGGGGGCCTGAATTCAAAGGGGCCAGCTGAGTGTCAGTGTGCAGGAGGGGGTGGTGCAGGACCAGAGGAACTGCTGCTGCACAGGTTCTCTCAGCTCTACGTAAAGTTACATCCATTAAAATAAATGGACATGTTTTGATTAGTCAGCATGGTCAGTAACATACTTCTTACAGTTAAACAACACAGCCTATTGGCCAGAACTCCTAGAAAGTCCATGGTCTGGTTTTTAAGGAGGGAGATCTAGGCATCAGGTATCTGCCCCAGCATCTGCCTCCAAATTATACGTTGACTTGAAAACAAAAGAATCCTAATCTCAAAGCCCTTGATGGTGGCTACAGCAAAGATGAGACCCAGGAGCAAGACTGGTCACAGTCACCGTCCTTGAGCTTTGTGACAATAAGGACTTCTCCTATTTAGCACCACCACCAGCAGCAAGAGGACAGAAAGATGGAATAAAAGTGGGGCCATGGCGATGAATACCTGCATTGACTAGCAGACGTGGGCAAATATTAGAAAAGCACATGCTGCACCTTTTCAACGAGTGGTGGAGCAGCTGCTGCAGCATGCACTCCTCCTCTAGAATTCTAGTTAAGTTAGACAGAATTCCTGTGGGTTCTCTGCTGTGTCACAGTTCTTCCTTCTCTTCCCCATCAACCACTAATGGGAGCTGTGGTTTAAAGTGACAGTCTGACCGGAGGATTTCAGCAGTGGCTATGATATTATCTAACTGCTTTGGAGATATTTTCCCTCATGCCTCCCATGCTACTTAAGATACACTTGCTAGGGCTGTCATTCAATAGAACACAAAGTAGTAAAGTGCACATCCACAGGAATAGCTACTACTTCTGTGACTGTGCACCAGGTCACAAGCTGTAAGTAAGCATTTTGCACTATCCTGAAATAAAAGAAGGCATGCAGTTGGCTTTCTAGGGGAACTATTAGGTTAACAAACGCCAAACAGAAAAAAATAGAAGGAAATGTAACAATTTCACTCTTATATTAGTCCTGGTTTAAAGAACTGATCATATAAATCTACACCTCAAAAATCTTCACATACATGGCGGCATCCATGTATGAAAAGCTATAAACTCAGCTGAGATGAAAGTATTCTTCCCTTGCTATGAAGTACTTCTCCATCACATTACTGTCACTGCAGTCTGGGAATTGTGGCTGCTCCTTCTCAGAGCTTTTTACGTGGCTAAAATCAAAATGGGGGGAAAAATCCCTCCAGTTCCAAATTGGTGACAAGCAAAATAATTTTAAATGCGAGCTTCTCAGCAAGTCCATGGATAAAAGGATTGAGGTGGGCCTTTTTTTCATTGAATGTTCCAGATAATCTAGTCAATACTAGGCTCTTTGCTAAGGACCACTGTGGAAGTGTAGCCTCATCTAGCTTTCTTAAGCTAGCTGTTGCAGTGAAAATAGAAATAGGACAATTTATTTACTAGAACCACATAGGACAGTATTTCTATTATTACTGACCTTAATACTCATGTGTTAAGCTATTTATTGTAACTAGTTATTTAATTATTGTTGATGTAGAACAAAATGATGTAGACTATAAGAGGGTTTAAAAGAGAACTAGATAAATTCATGGAGGTTAAGTTCATTAATGGCTATTAGCCAGGATGGGTAAGGAATGGTGTCCCTAGCCTCTGTTTGTCAGAGGGTGGAGATGGATGGCAGGAGAGAGATCACTTGATCATTACCTGTTAGGTTCATTCCCTCTGGGGCACCTGGCATTGGCCACTGTCGGTAGACAGGATACTGGACTAGATGGACCTTTGGTCTGACCCAGTACGGCCGTTCTTATGTTAGAACCAACAGGGTAATTACTGTAACCTCACATTGCACAGGGGTCAATACAAAAATGTAAGTACCCTTGTGTAGATCAGCTAACCTCAGACTATAAAAGTTCTGGCATATAACACAGAGCCTTTTGTCTACTGCTTCTGACTGAAAAATAATAAACAGCCATGTGGAGTTGCACTGTCCCAAAGGTAGCACCAGCAGGTGCTCTGCCTCAGTTGCAATAGCATTTGCTTCAGGGTATAAGTCAATCTCTGTTAGGGAATAGGAGATTTTCTACACCTTCCTCTGAGGCATCTGGTACTGGCTACTGTTGAAGATAGGATACTGGATCTGGGGTGTGATCCAGTCTGTCAATTCCTATATTCCTACTTAAAGACCTGATTCTGCCACCCTAATGCCACGAGTAATTGCACTGATTTTGATGCAGAATAAAGTACTATTCAGCATGAACAAGGTCTCCGAATTGAACACTTTATTATTGTTGTTGTTATTTTATTCTATTTTTATTTTTTTTAGCTAACATTTGTTCAACCCATTAGCATGTCAGGCATTTTACAAAGTTATTGATGAGGTCTTGCTCTGAAGAACTTGTGGCCTAACGGTAGACAAGTGTTGACAAATGCTAGGGTAGTAAGGTATAAGGGTACGTCTACACTACCCGCCGGATCGGCGGGTAGCGATCGATCTATCGGGGATCGATTTATCGCGTGTAGTGTAGATGCGATAAATTGATCCCCGATCGCTCTCCCGTCGACTGCTGAACTCCAGCTCGGCGAGAGGCGGAAGCAAAGTCGACAGGGGAGCCGCGGCAATTGACCCCGCGCCGTGAGGACGCGAGGTAAGTCGAACTAAGATATGTCGACTTCAGCTACGCTATTCTCATAGCTGAAGTTGCGTATCTTAGGTCGATCCCCCGCCCCCCCAGTGTAGACCAGGCAAGGTTACATCAATAAACAGACGTGTTGGTAGAGATGAAGAAAATGTAAGGTATAAAAGAAGGTAAGTGAAATGGTGGAAGGAATGAGTTTAACAGCAGCAACAAGAGGGGTACATAAATCGGGGAAGAAGAAGAAGAGATGAGAACAGAGACAAGAAAGGAAAGAAGGAGGTGAGGAAAAAGGGGGACAGAGTGTTAGAATTGGGGCTTGTGCATAGTAATATATGCTAGAGTCCAAGACAATCAGTGGATGGAATGGTACAAGAGACTACAGAGGTAGGCCCCCGTTTCTGCTCTTGCTGCCAGTGGCTGTGTATCAGGGACTTACTGGGGCAAGGCAGCATTATAGGGCACCACAGAAGCTCCTAAATTCCTCTCTTCACAGACCATGGGAACAGTATGGGAATGGGAAGCTGGAGCTTGGTGCCATTGAAACTGGTTTCTGCTGTGTGGGAAGCAGCAGAGGGGCTTGCAGACCCAGCATTCACTCAGGGCTCCCTGGTGCTGTTGCTGGAAATGTCTGAAATTGGATTTCTGAAGACAAATGATGCATCAGTCACATCAAATGCACTGCTCTTTCAAGAACCCTCTCCTCGGAATGTCATGCTGCCTTCTGTTAAAGAATAAAACAACATGGAAAAAATGCCAGGTTCCACTTCAAGGCGATGTAGCTCACTAATGAGATCACCTTTCAGTAGAAATTAATACCTTTAAGGAAATAAATATTAAGACATATCTAACAGTAGTAGAAATTTGTCGTTCACTTCTTGGGCAGATACCTCCAGTCTGTCTTTTAAGTAATAGATGAATCATTTTCTTCTTCTGAGTGTCTAACTGCCAGACAATCTTTTCATTTAAACGAGAAACATTACCAGACTTGATCAAGTTTTTTAAAAACCTGCAGAAAGTTTTAGAGAGATTCCTGTGGCTTGTAGAATTCCTTTATACAGAACAGCAGTATTATGGAAAGGGGTTTGTTAATTACATGTGTATTGCAATCTGAGATCTGATTGTCCATGAGTTAGATAAAGTAAAGTCACATCCACTGTGACTTGCAGTTGTTTCTTTTAATGCAAATTTGAAAGAATATTTAACTTTGGATATTGACTATGAATATCCTCAGTGTTTGTTTGCTTTATAGCCCCAAATTCTTGAAAAAATGTTTACAAAAAGGACTTTTATTTTACCATCATATAACACTAATTTACATAAGCATAAACTGACTTGTTCTGTAGCTTTCAAATGTGGATGAAATAACTGCAAAAACCCAAACCAAAACACAAGTCTACATTTTTCAAAACAAAAGAAAGATATTTCACCTGCCAGGTAGAATCGTAATTTTTAACAATAATGGCACAGACTAAAGCACTTAATTACAGCACTGTAAAACAGGAGAAACTCGACTGAAATAATTTTAAAAAATGAGATCAATGGAGTTCCTCTGCACTGACACCAGTGTGACTAAGGGCCTTCTGGGTAGACTACTATACCCTCACAAATTTCCACTGAAGTCAGTGGGTCTTCCTGCGTAGATCCCATTGCAAGATAGGGTCCTATAATCAAAATCTGGCCCAGTTAGATTTCTGATTAAATGTGTAGCACCTAGGATCATGCACAATGTTGCTACAGTACAACAAACTTTACAGCTATCAAAAACTTTTGTTGAAAGAGAATTTGAAAAAAAACCTCTCAACTCAGTTAAATAGCCTGAATTGTCTGAATATGCATAAATAGTTCCTCTGAAACAACATCGTAAACCACCATACAACAAAGCAATTTTTATTATCGCTGTTCTTAGAAACCTGGGAGACATGACTCTTCCTGGCTATATTGCGGGGGGTGGGGAAGGAGTCTCTCTTTTTGCTGTTGCTTCAACACTGAATAATTAATTTCAAAATGCAAATTCCAGAACACAGGGGAGAAAAGGAAAGTTGTTACCATGGTACCCAAATGCCAGCCTCACTCTAGCACTGCTTATACTTGCCTGCAATATTAAGAATAGTCATGATATGGAAGATGATTATTGCATGAAGATTTTGGGGGCAAGTTCTGCAGTCAATTTACACCAGTTGATGATCTGGATCTTTTGTTGCACTTCAGGTATAGAATCATAAAGTCATAGGACTGGAAGGGATCTAGTTCTAGTTCGCTGCACTCATGGCAGAACTAAGTATTGTCTAGACCAGGGGTGGGCAAACTTTTTGGCCTGAGGGCCTCATCGGGTTTCGGAAATTGTATGGAGGGCCGGTTAGGGGAGGCTGTGCACACACACCCCGCTCCCTGTCCCCTGACTGCCCCCAGAACCCCCACCCAACCCCTCCTCTCATTCCTGAATGCCCCCCCCGGAACCCCTGCCCCATCCAACCACCCCATTCTCCCTGACCACCCCCGGAACCCCTGCCCCAGACTGTTCCCCACTGCCCCATCCAACCCCCCCTCCTTCCTGACTGCCCCCCGGAACCCCTGCACTCATTCAACCCCCCCCCATTCCCTGCCCTCTGACTGCCCCGACCCCTATCCACACCCCTGCCTCCTGACCACCACCCCGAACTCCCCTGCCCTCTTACCGCACTGCCTGGCGCACCGGTGGCTGGTGGCGCAGCTGTGGCTGGAGCCAGCCACGCCACCGCGCAGCACAGAGCACCGGGTCAGGCCGCGGCTCTGCAGCTGCGCTGCCCAGCCGCCCAGAGCATTGTGCCGGCAGTGGTGTGCGCTGAGGCTGCAGAGGAGGGGGAACAGCAGGGGAGGGCCCAGGGGTTAGCCTCCCGGGCCAGGAGCTCAGGGGCCGGGCAGGAGGGTCCCGTGGGCCGTAGTTTGCCCACCTCTGATCTTGACCATCCCTGATGGGTGTTTGTCTAACATGCTCTTAAAAGTCTCCAACGATGGACATTCCACAACACCCCTAGGCAATTTATTCCAGTGCTTAAACACCCTGACTGAAAGTTTTTCCTAATGTCCAACCTAAACCGTCCTTGCTGCAATTTAAGCCCATGCTTCTTGTCCTATTTCTAGATCAACTGGTTCTCCTTAGTGCAAGAAGTTTATTTTATAAAAGAGCAGTTGGATCACTGCTTATCATAAATGTATTATTGTTACCTTGTGCTCCTTCTGTTTCTTGCACCCGCCTGTTGTCTTATGCGTAGATGCTATGCTATTCAGGGCAGGGACCAACTTTTTGTTCACGCAGTGCCTGGCATAGTGGGTCCTGATACTTGATTGGGACCCCGTTGGCACCACTGAAATACAAATAATAAAATTTCTATTAGTATAATTTATTTTTCGTAGGTTCCTCATTGGTTATTTAGATCACTGCTCACAGCAAAAAAACCATTTTATCTTTCTCCTTTATTGGATCTTGAGATACTACAATATTCCCAGACCAAAAAATGGCATTAAAGTTCAGAGTATGTATCAGTAACATACTGGTTAAAAACATAATGGGGATTTTGTTTTTATTGCAAAACTAAGCATTGCAAAGCCAAGAAATTCAGAATGAAGGTTATGCTTACAGGAAATCCAAACATGTTAAACTAAGAAATGCACAACTAAGAAACTCACACTTAAATCAGACCGGTAATGATGCTGTACAATAACCATAAAATTGTGATTGAAGTATTTTAGTATTTGATGTCCCAAATTAGATAAAACTGATTTTTAAAGACATAGGATTTTTTCATATTTTCCCCCTCACTACCAGGCAGAGTTAGTTATTTGTTTTGGGTGTTTTACCTGCACTGTGTTGTAGAGATTGGATGAGGTTGAGATTGAGAAATTAAGAGATGGGAGTCCATGGGAAGATTCTATTTTTGAAGTGCCCACAATGTGAAAATGCCTGAGAAACACTGATTTTGCATGTCTGTTCCTTTAAATTATTCATTTAAAACTTACTCTGATGAAGACAAGACCTATTGTAAGGCCCATCCAGACCTCTATTAGCTCCTGCATGTGGGAACTGCATGCTGGACTGACCGATTCTAAAAATGTACAGGTTGTTGTAATAAAAACAGTAAAGTAGCTGTTCAGCAAGAATGCAGCCAGGACCCTACCCCTTCCACTGTGCCTTGTTAGTAAATATTAACCCTTTTAGTCCCCTTCTCCTTTTTGTATATTAAATTTAATCACATATTAACTGTTCTCCCAAAATCTGTATGGTAGTAGCAAAGAGTGTGTTTCTAAGGCCAGGGAGCTGGTTTTTAATCTGTGAGTGAGCTGAATTCAGGAATTTAATGTGACCAAATATTTGAGCTGTACTTTATTGTGGCTGGTACCTCCAAATCTGTGAGGAAAATAGATGTCTATTGAAAAGACCTCTCAAAATACAGAAATATGATATAAACAAGTCTGGGTGATTTGTTAAGGAGTGCCTAAGATTTTGTTATGTTTTTTTTTTTTTGATTGATAAGAGGTACTTGTTGCTGATGTTTTCTGTAATGGATAAAATAAGGATCCATTGAAAGATGTTTGTTGACTAAGTAAGAACTCCTGGTTGTCACAGCTGTCAGTAATAATGACTGGATTAGAATTCCCTTTAGCTTATCAATCATGTAACCTAAAGATATCATAAAGGAAATTCCATAAGTAATCAGGTAAAATGAAAAATGTCAGAACAAATGGTAAAATTCATCGTGGAAAAGTATTTTCCCTCCAAAAAGAAGTTTCTTTGTCTCTCACCCTATAAAAGGACCACGGTTTTGGGAGTTAGACTGGAAATGAACACTGTCAGTGTTCCTCCAGGTACAGAGGAAGGAACCAAACTACCTTCTCTTCACCATCTACAGGGGGTAGGAAAGTATGTCTTCTTTCTGTATTCTATATAGTTGTGTACTAGTCTCCGATTGTTACTCTTTGATTAAATAACTCCATTTGAGCCTATTATTTGACAATCTTGAATTATTAAATACAAACATGCAACAGCCTAAATGGAATGTCTCCTCCTCCCTCCCTGCAACACATACAAAATTTGCGGATTATACCAAGATGCATGTTGAAGGACAGGATTAGAATTCAAAAGGAACTGAATAAATTGGAGAATCGGTTTATCATCAAGAAGATGAAATTCAGTAAAGAACAGTGCAAATAGTATACTTCAAGGGGGAAAAATCAAGTGCACATATACAAAATGGGGAATAAGTGGCTGGGCAGTAGCACTCCAGAAAAGGATCTGGAAGTTATAGTAGATCACAAATTGAATATGAGCCAACAATGTGATGCAGTTGCAAACAAGGCTAATATCATTCTGCGGTGTATTAACATGAGTGTCATATGTAAGATACGGGAGATTTTGCTCTACTTGGCACTGGTGAGGCCTCAGCTGCAGTACTGTGTACAGTTCTGGGGGCCACACTTTAAGAAAGATGTGGACAAATTGGAGAGAGAACTTTTCCTCGTAGGTCATGTTAAAAATAAACTAGGGATGTTTAGTCTTGAGAAAAGAAGACGGGGGTGGGAGGGCTTGATAAGTCTTCAAATGTTAAGAGGACAGCAATCAATTGTTCTCCATGTCCACTGAAAGTAGCACAAGAAATAATCCATTTCATCGATTGTGAGGGAGATTTAGGTTAGATATTAGGAAAAACTTTCTAATATAAGAATAGTTAAGCACTAGAATAGGTTGCCAAGGGAGGCTGTGGAATCCCCATCACTGGAGGTTTTTAAGAATAGGTTGGACAAACATCTGTCAGGGATGGTCTAAGATGACATCTCAAGGTCCCATTCCAGTCCTACATTTCTATGATTCTGTATGCAGCCAGTATTAGTCTGTATTAATATAATTAATATAAAGACTAATGAATACAGATTCATAGACTTTAAAACCAGAAAGGGAATATTATGATCATATAATCTGATCTCTTGTAGAACATAGGCCAAAGAACCACACTGAATTATTTCAAGCTTATAACTTCTGTTTGAGTTATAGCATATATATTTAAAACTATGTAGTTAGTCTTGGTATTAAAGACTTCAAGTGATGGAAAATCCACCACATCCCTAGGTAAAATTCTTCCAGTGATTAATTATCCTCAATGTTCAGATTAATAATCAGGTGTAAGGTTTTAATTGTCTAAATTCAGCTTCAGACAACTGAACCTAGGTATTTCAGTTTCAGGGTTAACTGCACTTTTGATTCCCCCTCTTGGTCTTCTCTGAGGGCACCTACTTATGGTTTTCAGCTCCCCAGCCATCAACTCTCTTGGGGTGGAGACTCGTCTCTCTCTCTCCCTTCAGACTAGGAGTTTAGGCTTGCTGTCCCGTCTTCACCTCACTGCGAATTTCCAGGAGATCTGACCAAGGTCCAGGACCTGTGGTTAACTCTTTCTCCAGGTGCTGTAACAGTGTATACCAATTGCCAAACACCCTTCACAAACAAACTGCATTTATTCTTAGACCAAAAGTATTACAAAAATAACACATAAAATAACTTGTATGCATGCCAAAAGCTTACCAGAGGTCATCCCTAGCTCCAGCTTAAGGCTCTGGTAACTGTCAGTTTTCAAACTCCACTACCGGGTTTGCCACCTTGGTTACAAATTCATGTCAGTTTTTAAATCAGGAACTAGACCCCGACTGGACAGTTCAGCTGTTTCTTTATACAATTTGAGACTTTGATCTCCCGTCTCTGGAAACTGGTAATCTCCAGTCAATGGCCCTCTCGTCAGGACATAGCTTCAGAAGGCTGGGTTTTTGCCTAACTGGGGTTGTGTACATTGCATTAATCACTCCTCTAGGATTCCTCAGGAAGCCCACTTAACACTTACTGCCCCCAAAATCCATGCCTTTCTGGTCACATTTCTATATAATCCTTTGAACTCCTTACATTTCCCAAGACTCAGGTCTGTCACACTAGCTATGCTTTTTTTCTTCTAGATTAAGGAGCCCTCTGCTCTCAGAAATCTCTTCCCCATGTCTTGTAGACTGTGAGCAAGTCACCTGTTAGTCTTCTCTTGGATAAACAAATTAAGTTTCTTTAGTCTCTCACTATAAGACGTGAGTGACCATCTGGGGAGTTCATTTTTGTACAATTTATTTATTCTGTGTGAGAATATGAATTTAGTAGGTATCTTTATCAACCTGCAAACTCAGTTTTGAATGTGCTGTTTCTTTGCCCTATCTGTTTTTTTACCTCTGTGTTCGACTGAAATTCCAAGAGGTGGTAGCATAAAGCTAACAATAAAGGGTCATTAACTTAAGTGCTCTACCACTGAAATGAAACCAACATGGACAATAGGCTGGCTCCTACCCAGAGGAACCAGGATGCCCAGATCGGTTAACTGAGCAACAGATCACTCAGTAGGGAATTCTGATCATTTGATAAGGTTGATCAGGGAGTATCCTGACAAAAGGGGGCTGGAGGTTATAAGAGTCAGAGTCATTGGAAGAGAACAGATCCTGGATTCCTTAGAGGACTCTGCCCTAAGTCTGAAGAACTCTTCAGAGTAATGAGGAAACTAAGCCAGGGAAAGTGGGTATAGGTGTGTTTATTATTTTGATTTTGTCTGTGTATTTCTTGTGATAAGTGAGGAATGAATTGTGGTTAGGATCCTATGTGAAGTTCTTATGTGTGTTGGGTTTCACTACTGCGTGCCCCTGAAGAGAGAAGCTGTAAACCAGAAGGCTTGGATTTTGGTATGATTCTGGAGAATGTGTAAGAGTTGCTGGGATACTTGTGGAAGATGGCACTAGTTTCTGCAGCTAGGCAAATGAGCTGTGCGGTCCCCACTGCCAAGAAGGGTGTCAGATATGAGGACTACACCTGGAGTGCACTCCTAAAGTCTCAAAGCCAGGAACAGTGCCTAAACTCTGCCCAGCCCAGCAAGGATTCAGCTTTTGGATTCCTGCTCAGCAGTCTGGTGAGTGTCCAGCAAGCGAAGCTCCACCAGATTTGTAACAACATGCTTTCCAGATTTCAAAGGAGCAAGTCCCATTCTTATTTTACAATTATGTTTAAAGGCATCAGTTGGTTCGAATGGGGTGTAAAATTATTTTTAAAAATGGGCCCAAATACATGCAGATTTATCTTCTCATCTATCATCTGCATGGCAGAACAGAAGGCTTTGCTGCATATTATGCCACACACTGATTTGAGCTGACTTTTGTAGATTCTGTGTTTGGATCTGAATATGACAATGGCTGTATTGGAGTGTAGAGCAAGTCCTAACTAGGAGTGTACTCTCTTACAGAAAATTCCTCTGTAAAGAGGTAGGCCAGGTGAGTGGCTAATGCACAGGAACAGTTTGAATTACCAGAAAATCAGTGATAAAACTATTTGATTTCAAGTCTGAGCATGCTGCTCTTCCTAAAGGTTCCCCTTAAAAGTCTCTAGTTCTGCAAGCCTTGCTGCAGGTGGTAATGCACACAAGGTCTCTCTATAGATACACCCTTAACACATGATTATAAGACTGAATAGTATACAGTAAATTAAAAAAAATAGTTACCAGACCAGGCCCAAAATACTATATTGTATATAATTTAATATAGTAAAGAGCACTTATCACCATAGTAGCTAGATGCCTATTTACAGATACATGCAGAGTATTTGATCCCAGCAGCCAATGGCAAGAATCCTAGTATGCTAGGATTTAGGGTGAAAGGCTGCCCCTTTCTGTATCTTACTATGTAGTATCTTAAAGATGAGTATTAGCATCTTGAATTGAACCCAAAAATAACCAGGGAAAGCTAGTTCCAAATACAGGGGGGTTCCATTAAGCTGTAGTGATTAAGGCCAATCTTAGTTGGTATTCATATAACTCGTTAACTGTTTCAGATTTGAAACCCAATCTAACATTCTTACACAGGTTTTATTTTACACCGTACATGCTTAGTGAAATTCATTTCTCTCTCTCTCCCTTTTTTCCCCTGTAGATGGTAAAAATACAGATTTTTGACAAGAAGGCCAGACTTCCTCTTTTTGAGTGCTCCGGTGTTAAACGTGAGGTCAGTTTAACTATTTGTCTCTCATATTCACTAGCATTAAAATCTACTAACCGGACAGTCAAACCTGTTGCCCGCCCTAAAGGGCTCGAGGGGACAACAATGGTCCATCGCCCGGTGTGCTTGGCACCAATAAAGACACCGAGGGGAGAAAGCAAGCCAAGTTTATTTCAGAGCTCTGAAATGGCACTAGGAGACAGGCATGTCTCAAATCCAGTGCAGCACATACAAACAACTTTTACCTTTTATACTCCAAGCAGTTTCTGTGTAAGCCTTTGTTCTGTTACTCCCTCTTACCCCTCCCACCCCTCCCTTCTCTAGCAGTTACAATTAGAAAAATTCCCATTCGTCTGCTTATCTTTTGGCCTTGCAAGGCCTATTTACAGCAGTCTGAGCAAAACAGCAGCTGTATGCTAGAGAAAAGCTGACCCTTACATTTCTGCTTCAGCATGTAAGCAGTTAGCATAGAAGTAGGTGAGAGTTCACAAGATGGAGTTTTGTGGTTCAGGTAGGCCCAGAGCAAAAGAGTTTCATCGGCACTTTTGGCCTTCCGCTCTCCCGAGTTACCTGGTAGCTATGCCTAGTGGACCCCAACAAACCCATTCAGTGAGAGGGACTGGATTCCATTTCTGATTTGGTCTGTAAGCCGGTATCCAAATTTAGGATTACACACAGTAGGTGCTATTAAAAAGTTAATTCCAATTTTAGAGGTATTACTGGTTCCAGCTGTATTTCCAATGTCAAGTATGGAATCATCACTGGACTTGCTAATACCTTTAAAACTAGAATGCACTTTTTGTGATGCTCTCTGTATTACCCTCAAGCCACAGCAATGTGGCTTGAGGGTAATACAGAGAGCACCACAAAAAAAATGTGTTTCCTGATCTATTGGTTAGGTATTATGTACAGTTTCCTATTAACATTCCACGGTTTGGCAGGGTTCAGTTGCCTCTAGATCAGCCACAGATTTATTTTGGGAGTGTGGATCCCAGTAGATGCAGGAGAGACACTCTCAATATGACCTTCTGAATTTGTAATACTTTTATTATTAGCAAAATTAGTAATATCACAAGCAATACAACATAGCAAAGTAGGGAGAAATGATATAGTGTATCAAGCAATCTCATACTCACATCATCTCTTGCTGGAGAGCCTGTAAGCGGTAAGATGACCCACAAACAGTCCTTGGCATGGCAGATTCCAGGAAATCTCTTTGAAACGTAAGAGGCCATGTACCTTTTATCATAGGTTAGCTAACGCCTAGATTCCGTAGGGGTTTCAGTCCCTTTTCATTATGTTATACTAATGTTGGGGTCTCCTCCTTCTTTAGATCACTAAATCTTGTACCTCAAACTTATTAGTATACACATCTTATACTATAAGGTCATTTATGGGTTGGTTACCTATGCTAAGGCTTTAGTCCTTCAACTTCAGTTACTGTGGCTATGCTATAGTCTTACAGGTTTCAGATCTGTAGGCTTTTGTGTTACTGCCTTAATTCAGACCTATTTCTTACCTATATGCCTATATCACTGGCTATACATAAGGGTTAGCAATTTTATTCTTGAAAGAAAGCAGAATATCTCACTTGGGCCATATAAATCCATTAAGTGGTCCTGTGTGTCTTGCATTCTGGCACCAAGACTGCAAATTGGTTTTTACTGTATGTCACAAATGAAATACATTTGCTGTTTTCATATTAGCCACAAATGGATGGTTTTATACATCACAGAATTACCCCACATCTTACACAGGCTCTGGCATAAAAGCAGTTCTGTAGCTTAGAAGAACATTTTGGTTGGAGGGCAATACTCAGGATGCTTGCTGCAGTTTGGGCAGTTTAATTGTTTCTTAAGATTTTATGAATGGATAAGCATAGTTATTGCTTTTGATCTTGGAACATCCTTTCTCTGCACAGGGGAAAGCAGTCTAAAGAATGTCAAAAGTATATGCTTTTCTAATGTTTGTCCAACCATGGAAAAATTGAAATAGAAAGCTGAACCTGCAATTGCAAATATATTAGCCACAAAATAGAAAAGCCAGACAAACAATATGAATGATGTGCATATATGAAATTGTAAAAGAGAAATTCATACCAGTAAACATGTTGTACATCACCATCAAATATCCTAAACATGTCAGTATGTTTTTGGGCTTTGCTTTCACTCTGAAGGCTATGCCCAGTGTAGTGCCCTCAGTTATAAGTTACCACACAGCTCCTTCTAAGCTAGCACATTTATTCTTAAGGTAAAACATTACAGAGAAAATAATAAAAGAACCTACATCCGTGCTTAAAAGCTTACCAGAAGTCACCCCCAAGTCCAGTGTAGGACTCGGGTAGGTTTCAGTACTTCAATACCCACAACCGGGTCTTCCCCATGCTTACAAGTACATCTCAGTATTAAATCCAGAACCCGGGTGGTCAGATCTGCAGTTTCTTTATAGAACTTCAGCCTTTGATCTTGTCCTTCCTTAATCAACAGAAAATCACCCTCTTCTCAGGTCATAGCTTTAAAAGGATGGGTTTTTGCATAACCTGAGTTGGGTAATTTGCATTGTGATTCTCCATGAAATCCATCTAACCATTCTTGTCCGAAAAGTCCATACTTGTCTGGCACATTTTCTTTTGAACTCCCAGGTATTACATCTGTCACATTTGTTCTCTAGGGAGGTTACATTCAATCCTGGCCCACAATAATACGTACACTTAATACAATAAGGTCTTTCAAAGCTATTGCAGGAAATTGTCCTATCTGTCACAAAGAGATTTAAAAATATGATTGGGCCTATTTTTTGTATCATTCCATCTATAACACTATGTTTTGATTCTCCTCTCTCTGACACTTTTTTATTATACTTATATAACTCCATTTGGAGTCATAGTCATAGAACCATAGATATGTACGGCTGGAAGGACCTTGAGAGATCATCAAGTCCAGCCCCTGGGTCTGAAGCAGGTGACCATCCCTGCCAGGTGTTTGTCCAAGCTGTTCTTACAAACCTCCAATGATGGGGATTCCACAGCCTCCCGTGATAAGCTATTCCAGCACTTCACTATTCTTATATTAGAAAGATGTTCCTAAGATCTAACCTAAATCTCCCTTGCTATAGATTAAATGGATTACTTCTTGTCCTACCTTTGATGGACATGGAGAAAAATCGATTGCCGTTCCCTATATAACAGCTCTTACCATATTTAAAGACTGTTACCAGCCCCCCCACTCCCATACTAAATATGGCCATTTTAAAACCTTTCCTTATAGGTCAGGTTTTCTAAACCTTTTATTATTTTTGTTGCTCTTCTCTGGACTCGCTCCACTCTGTCCACATCTTTCTTAAAGTGTAGCACCCAGAACTGGACACAGTACTCCATCTGAGACCTCACCAGTGCCAAGTAGAGCAGAACAGTTACCTCCCACATCTTATGTATGACTGTTAATACACCTCAGAATTATATTAGCCTTTTTTGCCACTGCATGATATTGTTTGCTCATATTAAATTTGTGATCCACTGTAACATCCAGATTCTGTTTTGCAGTTCTACTGCCCAACCAGGTATTCCCCATTTTATTTTTGTGAATTTGATTTTTCACCCTTCAAAGTGTGGTATTTGCACTTGTCTTTACTGAATTTCTTCATGTTGGTTTCAGATCAGTTCTCCAGTTTATCCAGTTCCTTTTGAATTCTAAGCCTGCACTTCATAGTGCAGCTTGGTCTCAGCAAAAAAATGTATAAGCTTACTCTCCTCTCCGTTTTCCAACTCATTAATGAAAATACTGAATAGTGCAGGACCCAGTTAGATTGGGCCATCTGGGTTAGACAGCTAATCATTGATAACTGCTCTGAGTATGGTCTTTCAACCAATTGTGCACCCAACTTATAATAATTTCCATGTTTCCAGTTTTTGTAAGATTCCTTTTTTATTTGTAGGTTATTATTGTTACTATTGTTACCTCTTACTATTGTTCCTTTGCATCATAATAATTAGCAATAGTGTGTTTAATATTGTCTCCTTGAGAAACTGTCCGCTCTCCTGAACTCCTTTATCTCTTAGGTAGGATCCCATGGGAAGAAAATCTGTCAATTCTCTGAGTTTTAGTCTCCTTTTCTGAAGTCCATTGTCCTTATTCTGCTGCTCTCACACGTTCCTTTCCTTAGAAACCAGCAAATCTATCATTTCATGATCACTTTTACCTATATTGCCTTCCACCTTCACACCAATTCTTCCATGTTGGTCAGAATCAAGTCTAAAATGGCTGTCCCCCTGGTTACTTCCTCCACTTTTTAAAACTTTTTTATTATTTGTATATAAAATATAAGTATACAATGAAACAAAACATATATAAATGGATAAAGTGGAAATAGCATATAAATAATGAAGTTCAATGTTCATTATTTGCAAAACCTGAGGGGGGGAACCCCTGAATCTCTAACGGTCATGCAAGGTATTAATTATTAAAGTGACTAAATAGACAAACAAGTGAGAACATCATCTACAAGTATCAGGGACTAATATATACTAAACTAAAAAGATATGCAGTAGTTTCATGTGTGACCAGATATTCTCGTATTGTTTCCCACACATTTCTATTAGACAGTCACTTTTGCCATTAATGCAGAAGTAGAGCTCTCACTCAGCAAGTCTGTATATTAGGGAGATTGTCCACTGGTTACTTCCTTCACTTTCTGACACAAAATGTTGTCCCTTATACATTCAAAGAATTTATTGGATGTTGTGTTTTGCTGTATTACTTTTCCAACAGATGTTTGGGTAGTTAAAGTCCCCCAATATTATCAGGCTTGTGTCTTGGATATTTGCTCTAGAAATGTCTCATCCACCTCCTCTTCCTGATTTGGTGGTCAATAATAGATTCCAACCATGTCCATGACATCACCTCCTTTCATCTTTACCTAGAGACTTTCAACTGGTCTGCCTCTCACTTTCTTCTGGACCTCAGAATAAGTGTGTATATATTTGATCTATAATGTAACACCTCCTCCCTTTTTTTCTCTGCCTGTACTTCCTGAATTAGCTATGTGCTTTCATACCAATATTCCAGTCATGAGATTTTTCCCACTAAGTCTTTGTGATGCCATTAAGACATAATTTAGCTTACGCACTAATACTTCCAGTTCTTCCTGTTTATACACAAATGCAAGGAGTATGGGGAATAGAGATCTAAGATGTTGAGTAGATTCCCTCCCTAATTTCACTCTTATTTCTCAAATGTCCCTATTCTAATTTTCCATGTCTCTCCCAACATGTAGCTTTCTGTTCAAGTCCCTTTTTTATGCTTACATGTGCGCTTTTGAGACGTTTCTCCTTCGAATTTAGTTTAAAGCTCATCTCACTAAGTTAGCAAGTCAGTGCATGAAAAATGCTCTTCCCCTTCTTAGTCAGGCATGGGAGGGTCCCAGAGCAAAGATGCCAGCTCAAGCCTGGAAGTCTACACAGCAATGAAACAGCCCACAGCCTGAGCCTTGTGAGCCTGAGTCAGCTGGCATAAGCCAGCAGTGGGTTTTTTCTTTGCTGTGTAGACATATCCATGGAGTCACTCTTGATTCAGACTTGTGTAACAGAGCATAATCAAGCCCCCCACACAAACCCTGAAGGAATTTTGCATTCTGATCATCCCGTTTTTTATATATGTTTTTAATCAGAAAGAAAACTTTGTTTTGCTCCTCTAGTTTCTTTCTTCAAGTAAATACATTCCAATGCACCTTAATAGTTTTTTCATGAATTAGTCCCCTCCTCAAGTCTAAAATGGATTGACGGCATATGTGTGAGTGAATACTCATTTAGGTACTTATAGCATTATTCATTATACAAAAATATTTTTATATAAAGGCATTGCACTGTTTTTTCCAGATGCCACAATATGGTTTGCATCATTTAAAGTCACTAAATAAACGACTGTTCTGAACAAAGCAGACAAAGGAAGTGGTTTCCCTAGCAACAGGCATCACAGAACAGATCCTATACTCCTACTCAGGTTTTGAGGTTCATACACAAACTCTTGCAGCTAAAGCTGAATATAAGTCCCAAAAAATACATGCACCTTCAACTAGAAGCTGAGTGAACCTGGTGTTAAATGGAACACCAATTTAAGGAATTGCTTCCTAATCTCTTTAAAGCTCGAGAATCACTACATGGGATGTGCTATTTTTGCTCTTAGTGCAAGTATACCCTGACACTAGTCATACAGTACTGTAGTTTGGGAGCTGTATAGCTGTGCCTTCAAGAGTCATCTCTGGCATCTACTTAGCCACTATGGGTTAAGCAAGCTGTGAAAATGTCTGTCTTCAAAACCAAAACAGAGAAAGAAGCATAATTCTATATAACAAGGTTTTCAGAAAAATCTTGACAACTAAGGAAAAACACTGACTCTGTCACCACAGTATCTCTTCCCATTCTTCAGCTCCATTTGCCTATTTCAGCCTAGCTTCATCATCTCCCTTGTAGTATCTCCTTTCTTTTTAACATGCACTCTGATTTTTTTTTCTTCCTCATGTTTCAGCAGAAATTTTCCTATAATTGTCTTTGTGTTTTGGCTTTGTTTGGGTGACAGCATGTTATCTATAGTTGCCCACCTTCTAATTTCCTCCCTTTCAGATTGTTTCACTCTTGCATAGCCCCAAAGGCAAAGATGACATTTACTTACATCTGGATGGAGGTTGGGGGGGAAGAAATGTCATTTCACTTACTAGGCATGTTCCATTGGTGTTTGTTTTAACCATCTCTCAGTCCCTCTGTGCAGAATATTATTGGCTTAGTAGGGTTACAAACATTAATATTTGTATTCAATTGTGGCTTAATGTTATAGTGCTTGACAGGGAGCAAGGTAGAACTGGAGTCCTTAAGGGTAGATAGGCACAATGCTGCCCAGAGCTTGGGCTCCTATAAGACCCCCCCCCCAAACACATAGGGCCAGCTATGCCCTGGAGGAGAAGATAGGTTCTATGGCCCTACCCACTCATTTCTCTCGCAATCAGAGTGATACCCATTATACCGCATCCTTCTCATGTTAATATGCCTAAGCGTCATTACTTATTATGCCCTAGTCTTAATACCTATTTTCACTGGGCCAGCTTGAGGTCCAGTTTACACAGCAGCTTCAAGTTGTAAGGGGGTTAAGATGCTCCCTTATTCTCTTGTGCTGGCTACTCATACTATGACTTGCAGCATGGGGAGGAGAACAGGCTCATGGACTCACTATACTCTTCCCACATGCACAGCCTTGGCTCCACCCCCGTCCCCCAAAAGCACTGGCTAGAACAAGCATGCCAGTGTACCAGGGGAAGAATACTGTGCCTATTATAGGCCTGGTACTGGTCATTTCTCCCTAAAATCAGGTCTGAACAGGAAGCAGGTTGTGATTCTCCTAGACACAAATTGCTTCCTTGTCTGCTCCAGAGGCAAGGCAACAATCTGCTGCCCCTTCCTTGAGATTTGTGGCAAAGTCACAATTCAGTCTTTAATAAAGTCAGTCATTTCTTAAACTAATATGTATAATTTGATTTACATATGTTATCTGACAGATTATCCATTACCTTTGTAGGAAATACTTCAACCTGATTTCCCTCTTTGCTGTTAATTAACCGCTCTACAGACTGAACTCTGATACTTGTATGAGATCATGGTTCATCATTATCAAACCTCCATTGTAACAAAAACAACCTCTGAAAACCTGAAATAATTTGCATTTTCCAGTATTGTAAAATCCTCTAACATTACACCCTCCCTAGGAAAAGATAATCCATACATTTTTTTAGAGTCACTACCCTTCATTTGTATACTATTCTTTGTTGCAACACCCCACTTAACTATTTGCTAATGTTTCCCACCTTAGACAGTAACTGTTTTTCCAGGTCAGATCTATCATTCTGCCTGTGTTTGAGAAGTTTCTGTGCAAAAAGTGTTTCCTCCCCTCTAGCCAATAATCTGTGACATGGAACCTTGCCTTCTAATTAACTTTCCAGTTATTTTCTTAGACGAGTTCTCTTACATTTACTGATAATAGGGCCTTGAAGGCCTGATTTCTATCTACTATTGTCACAGGACTGAGTTTGAAATGTACTTCATAATGTCTATAAATCCTATTTCACCTACAGACATAACTATTACATTTTTATTTTTTCCACAGGAACAAATGAAAGATTCCCTTTCTGCCCTGATACCATAGCACATGTAAAGCAATTTACTCCACACAACCACATTCTCTAATGGCACAGAACATGGATGTATACAACAGCCCAAAATACCAGACAGGTATGGATAGCAGATTGTGAATGGTAGCAACAGCTTGGTATTCTTACCTTTTGGCTTCCTGCACACAGAGTATTTGTATCTCTCAAGGTAAGAATGATGTCCTCATTTTCAGATGGGGCAGGATTTATGCAGCAGGGCACAACTTTGGTCTACACTGGGGGGGGGAGGGGATCGATCCAAGATACGCAACTTCAGCTACACGAATAGCGTAGCTGAAGTCGAAGTATCTTGGATCGAATTACCTGGGGTCCACACGGCGCGGGATCGATGGCCGCGGCTCCCCTGTCGACTGCGCTACCGCTGCTCGCTCTGGTGGAGTTCCGGAGTCGACGGTGAGCGCGTTCGGGAATTGATATATCGCGTCTTAATAAGACGCGATATATCGATCCCGGATAAATCGATTGCTACCCGCCGATACGGCGGGTAGTGAAGACGTACCCTTTATTAACTTACACTAGGGTGGGGTGTTAGACATCTGTCACAGCTCCAATTGAGTGCCCTCTTTTGGCCACTCACTAGACTGCACAGGGACCCAGCTTCTGTTTCCCCAGGTTTTTTTAAGCTTCTGTAAGTCTGAGCAGACTGACGCACTGTTTGCTCCCTTGGCCTCTCTGGCCCATTTCCTGGGCACACACTTTGTTTGTTATCCCTTCATGGAAATAGAGCCCCTCAGTCCACTTGCCTAGGCCCCCAGATCTACCATTGAAACCCCAGATATCCCAGCAGCTTTAACGCACCCTTTTCCAGAATACCACCAACGGTGTGAATCACCTAGGCTACAGTTTAACTCTCTCAGGAGGCATGTGAAAGTTGTAGCATATAACACACACAGACACTGCCCAGAGTTCTACAATGTGGTTGCTCTTTACTGAATCACATGAAAAATACAGAACTATACAAAAATAATAAACCCTACAGGCATTTGCCTTCACTCCCTTGGGAGTCTTTGGGGGAACATTTGTGTTCAGGTTGGTAGCATCTTCCCAGTTCATCTGACTCCTGCAACAGCTTCCGTCCTCTTATGCTGGTGAAAAATGTCCCAGGAGAGAGCAAATAAATCAGCTTCTGACTGTCCTATATAACCTTCCTTCTGTCAAGTGACTCCTGGGTCATCCTGTCCCAGTGATCCCAGACCCTCCCCAAATGAATTTGTTGCTAGTTGACCTCTCCCCAGATAAACTAGTTCTCCTGGTTGGTTGTTGTCCCTTTTCTTTTTCTACCTCCATGTCAGACTGCAATTCCAAAGGCAAAGTGCTGCACATTGAAAATGGGATTTGCAGCTTGGTAAAAATACATAAAGAGTGTTCATAATCTCACACTGAATTAACAAATTGCACAGACAGCTTCCCCAAATCATCACAACACCCACCACCTCTCACATACCAGGCACCGAGCTGGGTCCAGTGTGAGGTTGCAGTACTCCATTCTGTAACCTTTGATTTATGTGTTCCTGATTAGTAGTTTAAAGACAAGGGATAAAACCAATATGAATTCTTTAAGGTTCGAACCTCCAGGGCAGTTACAGACAATTTAATTTAGTGGAGGATTGGAAATGCCATCATGAGTGATAAAACTAAAGACTTTATATAAAATAGCTAGTTAAGCAAACAGGCATTACAATAAGACCATACACTGCAGCAATGCTCACGTTCTAAGATGAAATGCAGCCAGGATGATGAGTCCCTGGATGAGAAGAATGAGTTGTCCCACTGTCTGGAGTGGTTCACAACCATGAGTGCCAACCTCAGGGCAGAGACCCCAATCTAGTAACAAGTGTGAACATCTAAAGCACTATAACAGTTTTACCATAGAGTCACAGAGGGTCCCCTTGGGCATTCCAGTCTGTCTTGCCACCTAAGCAAGCTGGACTTAGTGATAGATGGTTACTATATGCCAAAGATCACGAAGTATTGTAAGCTATCTAAGGTTTATTAACCAATGCGAGCAGCGGCACAGGAGCCGGCAAACAGGGCTGCTAACAGGGGAGTTTGAGTGGGAGTTTACAGGGGGAGGTGGAAGGGGAGGCAGGAGGGCGCGGTGCCCCGTGTGCTGTGTTCCCCCAGGTGCGGAGGGCACAGGTGAGCAGGCGGGCTCAGACAACAGCAGTCATGAGCCAAGCAGCAGGGGACACAATGTAGATGATTGCATGTGGCAGCTGCGGTATGTACATGGTCCTAGCGGGGGTGCCTGAACAGAGGTATGTCTGCATGAAGTGCCGCCTAATAGAGCTGCTAGAAGAAAAGATCCGAGGTTTGAAGATGCAGGTAGATACCCTGGTAGAGTTTAGAAGGGGGTTCGAGCAGCTGATGGAGCAAAGGCAAGGAGTGGCTGAAGGGGAATGCTCAGGGGTACAGGTGGAAGCAGGGGCAAAGGCCTGTGAGGGGGGAATGCTGGGGGGAGAACAAGGGCAGTGGAAGCATGTGACCGTGAGAAGCAGGCCAAGGAAAAGGAGGGCCAGTGAAGGGGAAATAGAGCTCAGGAACAGGTTTGGGTGTTTGGAAAACGAGGAAGGGGTGCAGCAGGTGGTAACTGAAGGGGGGAGGGTGAGGAAGAAGAGAAGAGTGTCTAGTCCCATAGAAAGAGGGGAGGAGTTGATGGAGACAGCACCATATCTGGGCCCCGGGAGGATACAGGATGGCATAAGGGGGATTATAAGGGAAAATAGGAATGGACAGGGGTTGCAACTAGAGGGAACAGGGGATAGATTAGTAGATCGCACTGTCACCAGGCAAAGGCAGGTTTACGTGATTGGGGACTCCTTACTGAGGAGGTTAGACAGGCCTGTGACCAGGGTGGACCCAGAGAACAGAAGGGTGTGCTGTCTACCGGGCGCTAAGATACGGGATGTGGACCTGCGGTTGAAAAGGATCCTAAAAGGAGCAGGTAAGAACCCCTTGATCATCCTTCACGTAGGAATGAATGACATGGCTAGGTTCTCGCTGGAGAGAATCAAGGGAGATTATGACAGGCTGGGGAAGACGCTTAAGGAAATCGAGGCTCAGATCATCTTCAGTGGGATTCTGCCTGTTCCTAGAGAAGGGCAGCAAAGGGGTGACAGGATTGTGATGATAAATAGTTGGCTAAGGGAATGGTGCTATAAAGAGGGCTTTGGGATGTATGGCCACTGGGAGGCTTTCGGGGACAGAAAACTGTTCTCACGGGACGGACTTCACCTAAGTAGGGAAGGAAATAGACTTCTGGGAGGGAGGCTGGCTCATCTCATCAAAAGAGCTTTAAACTAGGAATTTGGGGGAGACGGTTGGGAGATGTCCAGTTAATCTCCACACCAGATTATAACATTGAGAGGGAGGTCGATGAGATAAGAACGGTTACAGCTGGGGAGAAGAGATTGGACATAAGGAGAAGGGGGGGGATGGATACTAGACTAATAGGTCATACTGGCGGTACGGTGTCCGTACCAAATTGGATAACGAATGTGAGAGAGGCCAAACGGCATAAATTAAGATGTGTATACACCAATGCGAGAAGCCTAGGTAACAAAATGGAGGAATTGGAGCTCCTGGTCCGAGAAATGAAACCGGATATCGTAGGAATAACCGAAACGTGGTGGAACGGTAGTCATGACTGGAGTACAGGTATGGAGGGGTATGTGCTGTTTAGGAAAGACCGGAACAAAGATAAAGGTGGGGGAGTAGCATTGTATGTCAACAATGAGATAAACTGTAAAGAAATAATAAGTGATGGAATGGATAAGACGGAGTCTGTCTGGGCAATACTCACACTGGGTAAAAGAACTACTAGAGCCTCCCCTGGGATAGTGCTTGGGGTGTGCTATAGACCGCCGGGATCTAGCCTGGATATGGACAGAGAACTCTTTAATGTTTTTAGGGAAGTAAATACTAATAGGAACTGTGTAATCATGGGAGACTTTAACTTCCCGGATATAGATTGGGGAACAAATGCTAGTAACAATAATAGGGCTCAGATTTTCCTAGACGTGATAGCTGATGAATTCCTTCATCAAGTAGTTGCTGAACCGACGAGGGGGGATGCCATTTTAGATTTGGTTTTGGTGAGTAGTGAGAACCTCGTTGAGGAAATGGTTGTAGGGGACAACCTTGGCTCGAGTGATCATGAGCTAATTCGGTTTAAACTAAATGGAAGGATTAACAAAATTAAATCGGAGACTAAGGTTTACGATTTCAAAAGGGCTAACTTTAATAAATTAAGGCGACTAGTTAGGGAAGTAGATTGGACTAACATATTTATGGATCTAAAGGCGGAAGGCGCCTGGGATTATTTCAAGTTGAAGTTGCAGGAGCTGTCAGAGACCTGTATCCCGAGAAAGGGAAAACGGTTCATAGGCAGGAGATTTAGACCGAGCTGGATGAGCGAGCGTCTCAGACGGGTGATTAAGAAAAAACAGAAAGCGTACAAGGAGTGGAAGATGGGAGGGATCAGCAAAGAAACCTACCTTATTGAGGTCAGAGCATGTAGAGATGGAGTGAGAAAGGCCAAAAGCCGTGTAGAGTTGGACCTTGTGAGGGGAATTAAAACCACTAGTAAGAGGTTTTATAGCCATATAAATAGGAAGAAAACAAAGAAAGAAGAAGTGGGACCGCTTAAGACTGTAGATGGAGTGGAGATTAAGGATAATCTAGGCATGGCACAATATCTAAACGAATATTTTGCATCGGTCTTTAATGAGGCTAACGAAGGACTCAGGAATAGTGGCAGCGTGATGGATGGGAATAAAGGAGGGGGGGGGTTGACATTACCGTATCCGAGGTAGAAGCCAAACTCGAACAGCTTAACGGGACTAAATCGGGCGGACCGGATGATCTTCATCCGAGAATATTAAAGGAACTGGCGCGAGAAATTGCAAGCCCGTTAGCGATAATTTTTAATGAATCTGTAAACTCGGGGGTGGTACCGTTGGACTGGAGAATAGCTAATGTGGTTCCTATTTTCAAGAAGGGGAAAAAAAGTGACCCGGGTAACTAAAGGCCTGTTAGTTTAACATCTGTAATATGCAAGGTCTTGGAAAAAATTTTGAAGGAGAAAGTAGTTAAGGACCTTGAGGTCAATGGCAATTGGGACAAATTACAACACGGTTTTACGAAAGGTAGATCGTGCCAAACCAACCTGATCTCCTTCTTTGAGAAAGTAACAGATTTTTTAGATAAAGGAAATGCGGTGGATCTAATATACCTCGATTTCAGTAAAGCGTTTGATACGGTACTGCATGAGGAATTATTGGTAAAATTGGAAAAGATGGGGATCGATATGAAAATCCAGAGGTGGATAAAGAACTGGTTAAAGGGGAGACTGCAGCGGGTCGTACTGAAAGGTGAACTGTCAGGTTGGAGGGAGGTTACCAGTGGAGTTCCTCAAGGTTCGGTTTTGGGTCCGATTTTATTTAATCTATTTATTACTGACCTCGGAACCGAATGTAGGAGTGGGATGATAAAGTTTGCAGATGATACCAAGTTGGGAGGTATTGCCAATTCGGAGAAGGATCGGGATATCCTGCAGGGAGATTTGGATGACCTTGTAAACTGGAGTAATAGTAATAGGATGAAATTTAATAGTGAGAAGTGTAAGGTGATGCATTTAGGGATGACTAACAAGAATTTTAGTTATAAGCTGGGGACGCATCGGTTGGAAGTAACAGAAGAGGAGAAGGACCTCGGAGTCCTGGTTGATCGCAGGATGACTATGAGTCGGCAATGTGACGTGGCCATGAAAAAAGCTAATGCGGTCCTGGGATGCATTAGGCGAGGTATTTCTAGTAGGGATAAGGAGGTGCTGGTTCCGTTAGCACCTCATTTGGAGTACTGTGTGCAGTTCTGGTCTCCCCTGTTTAAAAAGGATGAATACAAACTGGAACGGGTACAGAGAAGGGCCACTAGGATGATCCGAGGAATGGAAAACCTGTCGTATGAAAGGAGACTCGAGGAGCTCGGTTTGTTTACCTTAACCAAAAGAAGGCTGAGGGGGGATATGATTGCTCTCTTTAAATATATCAGAGGGATAAATACCAGGGAGGGAGAGGAATTATTTCAGCTCAGTACTAATGTGGACACGAGAACAAATGGATATAAACTGGCCGTCGGGAAGTTTAGGCTTGAAATTAGACGAAGGTTTCTAACCATCAGAGGGGTGAAGTGCTGGAACAGCCTTCCGAGGGAAACAGTGGGGGCGAAAGACCTCTCTGGCTTTAAGATTAAGCTTGATAAGTTTATGGAGGGGATGGTTTGATGGGATAACGTGATTTTAGTCAATAGGTCAATAACGTGCCATCGCTGGTAATTAGTAACAATGGTCAATGATGGGATATTAAAAGTTACTACAGAGAACTTTTTTCCGGAGGGTCTGGCTGGAGAATCTTGCTCGCATGCTCGGGGTTCAGCTGATCGCCATATTTGGGGTCGGGAAGGAATTTTCCTCCAGGGTAGATTGGCAGAGGCCCTGGAGGCTTTTCGCCTTCCTCTGCAGCATGGGGCAGGGGTCGCTTGCTGGAGGATTCCCTGCGACTTGAAGTCTTTAAATCATGATTTGGGGACTTCAACAGCTGAGTCAAGGGAGAGAATTATTCCAGGAGTGGGTGGGTCAGCTTTTGTGGCCTGCATCATGCGGGAGGTCAGACTAGATGATCATAATGGTCCCTTCTGACCTTAAAGTCTATGAGTCTGAGGCCTGGTCTACACTAGGAGTTTATATCAAATTTAGCGCCGTTACATCGAATTAACCCTGCACCCGTCCACACCACGAAGCTATTTAGTTCGACATAGAGCTCTTTTAAATTCGACTTCTGTACTCCTCGAAAACGAGAGGAGTAGCGCTAAATTCGAAATGGCAATATCGAATTAGGCTAGGTGTGGATGGAAATCGACGGTAATAGCTCCGGGAGCTATCCCACAGTGCACCACTCTGTTGACGCTCTGGACAGCACTTCGAGCTCGGCTGCTCTGACCAGCCACACAGGAAAAGCCCCGGGAAAATTTGAATTCCTTTTCCTGTCTGGGCAGTTTGAATCTCATTTTCTGTTTGGACAGCGTGGAGAGCTCAGCAGCACTGGCAACGATGCAGAGCTCTCCAGCAGAGATGGCCGTGCAATCTAATAGAAAGAGGGCCCCAGCATGGACTGATCGGGAAGTCTTGGATCTCATCGCTGTGTGGGGCGATGAGTCCGTGCTTTCAGAGCTGCGCTCCAAAAGAAGGAATGCAAAGATCTACGAGAAGATCTCTAAAGCCATGGCAGAGAGAGGATACAGCCGGGATGCAACGCAGTGCCGCGTGAAAATCAAGGAGCTGAGACAAGGCTACCAAAAAACCAAAGAGGGAAACCGACGCTCTGGATCCCAGCCCCACACATCACGTTTCTACGAGGCACTGCATTCCATCCTAGGTGCGGCCGCCACCACTACCCCACCAGTGACCGTGGACTCTGAGGATGGGATATTGTCCACGGCCGGTTCCTCCTCGGAAATGTTAGCTGACGGGGAAGATGAGGAAGGAGATGAGGAGGACGAGGCAGTCGACAGCGCTTGCACCGCTGATTTCCCCGACAGCCAGGAGCTCTTCATCACCCTTACCGAGATCCCCTACCAACCGTCCACAGCCCTTACTCCGGACACCGAATCAGGGGAAGGATCAAGCAGTGAGTGCTTTAAACATCTAAACATTTAATTTTAACATAACTGGAATATTTATATTGTTAAGAATGGGCTTTTCATTCACTCATTTAAACATAGAAACTTTTATTTATAACAAAACAGGAATATTAACTATATTAGCAATTTGGTGTTCATGATTTATTTGGCTTAGTCAACTATTTAGTCCTAACTATGTATAGAAAATCAAATAATGTCCGGATATTCATGATTAAGCCACCACAGGACGCTCCACTCTGTAGTCCCTTATGCTGCACTTAAAGGAAAAGACGGTCAATGTGCCCGGGAATGGACAGAGAGTCCTCCTGGGATAGCTCGGCATAGCTCTCCTGGAGGTACCGCTCAAGCATGCGCATCAGGTTCCGTGGCAGGGCGATCTTGTTCGGTCCACCATGGTAACACACGTTCCCACGCCATGAGTCCATTAGGTAGTCCGGGATCATGGCACGGCACAGCATGGCAGCATACGGCCCTGGCCTCTGCATGGTCTCCCGAAGCATCCTTCCCCTCTCGGTCTCCGAGATCCTCATGAGAGTAATATCACACATGACGCCCTGCTTTAAATTAGGGAGGGGACTTTGCAGCCACGCGGTGGAGGCGGCAGAGGGGCAGCATACAGGGAGCTTTCCCGGGGACAGCCGCGAGGTGGTGGGACAGGGGCAGAGCTCATGCTTCCCTGATTGCTGCCAGCAGAGAGTGGCCTTGCATTCAGTGCGAAAGGAGCCCAGTGCTACTATTACATTTTCAAGCTGCCACAAGTCTACGGCTTACCATGCTTTCCTGCAACAGAAGTAGAGGTGTCCTGCAATGCTTCTCTGATCGCAACTGCAAGACCCCAGGCACTGAAGGCGAGGGCCGAAAATTCGACCTTGTCCTGAGTGCGCATGTGAAAGGTCCAGTGCATGGTGTTGTTCACAGAGAAAGACTATGTTCTTTGTTAGCAACTTCATTTATCTGTCTCAGGAATTCACTCCCTTTCTCCCATTCCCACAGACACATCTGCGACTGTCTCCCAACCCAGCCTGGCATCACACTCCCAGAGGCTAGCGCAGATTAGGAGAAGGAAGAGGAGGACGCGTGAAGACATGTTTTATGAACTTATGGACTGCTCACGAGAGCAGGCAGCCCAGACGACACAGTGGAGGGAGAACTTGTCACAAATGCACAGAGCAGTCATGGAACGGGAGGAGAGGTGGCGCCAGGAGGACCAGCAGGCTACTCAAACCCTGCTTGGACTAATGAGGGAGCAAACGGACACGCTCCGGCGCCTAGTGGATGTTCTGCAAGACCGGAGGCAGGAGGACAGAGCCCTGCTGCTGTCTATCTCTAACCGCCCTCCCCCGCCACCAAGTCCCACACCCCCCTCACCAAAAGTCCAAAGAAGGAGGGGCGGCAAGGGCCGTTAAAACTTTCAGTCGGCCCCTGCACACTGCTGCAGCACTGGAAGGCTCTCGTTCCACAAAGTTTGAAAAGTCCTTTCCTACCCATCTCACACTAGCCCACGTCCAAGTTTCCTCCCCCCCCTTTTCATGTGCGGTTCATAATAAAACATCTGTTTCTGTTAAGTACTGTTTCCGAGAGTGACTTTTAGAGGGGATTCTGTCTGAAGGGGGGGAAGGGGTTTGTTACTTGGACAGGACAGTCACCTGTAGCAGGCTACAGAGGCGGGGGCAGGTCCAGCATCAGGACACATACACAGTGCAGTCACCAGTTACCCTGGTCAGTCTGGGAGGCGGTTTTCATGTTCTGGGGTGCGAGGGGGTTGATCTGTGACTTTGTGGCGGGGGAGGGCAGTTAGAGATCTTCTGCCGCGGTCCTTATCCTGGATCACAGAGCCACGCAGCAGGGGGTCTGTTACCCTCCGCCCCCTGCCAGAAAGTCACTTGTCCGACACATACACGCAGTCCCGCCCAGGACTGCTGGCAGGCTGCGTTGAAACAACCAATCCAGCACTGCGGAGCCTGTCATTCCCGGAGTTTAGAAGCATCATTTGCATCAGAACACTAAACCCGCCCCCCGCCACAGTCTGCGTCCCCGGTTTAAAACATTCCCGCGAAAACAGTAAGAAAGAGAACCTTGTTCATTAACAAAACGGAACAGATTTTATTTGTTGGGAAGGTGGGGAAGGGGGTATGTAACTTGGAAGGATAGTCAACAGTAACTGGGTAAAGAAACGGGGGCAGGTCCAGCATCTGTGTCCACAAAGTAAACAGTCACTGGAGACCCTGCTCAGTCAGGAACCTGGCTTTCAAAGCCTCCCTGATGCACAGCGCGTCCCGCTGGGATCTTCTAATCGCCCGGCTGTCTGGCTGGGCGTAATCAGAAGCCAGGCTATTTGCCTCAACCTCCCACCCCGCCATAAAGGTCTCCCCCTTGCTCTCACACAAATTGTGGAGCACACAGCAAGCAGCTATCACAATCGGGATATTGGTCTCGCTGAGATCACAGCGAGTGAGTAGGCTTCTCCATCTCCCCTTGAGACGGCCAAAAGCACACTCCACCACCATTCTGCACTTGCTGAGCCGGTAGTTGAATAGTTCTTTCCCTGAGTCCAGTGCGCCAGTGTAGGGCTTCATGAGCCAGGGCATTAGCGGGTATGCAGGGTCCCCGAGGATGACTGTAGGCATCTCCACATCCCCAACAGTTACTTTGTGGTCCGGGAAGTAAAGACCTTCCTGCAGCCGTCTAAACAGACCAGAGTTCCTGAAAACCCGAGCGTCATGAACCTTGCCAGGCCATCCAACGTTGATATTAGTAAAACGTCCCCGATGGTCCACCAGTGCTTGCAGCACCATGGAAAAGTATCCCTTTCGGTTGATGTACTGGCTGGCATGGTGGTCCGGTCCCAGGATAGGGATGTGAGTCCCATCTATAGCCCCACCGCAGTTTGGGAATCCCATCTCGGCAAAGCCATCTATGATGAGCTCCACGTTTCCCAGGGTCACTATCTTAGATAGCAGTAGCTTGACGATTGCCTTGGCTACTTGCATGACAGCAACCCCCACGGTAGACTTGCCCACACCAAAGTGGTTAGCGACGGACCGGTAGCTGTCTGGCGTTGCGAGCTTCCAGAGGGCTATGGCAACTCGCTTCTGGACAGTCAGGGCTGCCCGCATCCGGGTGTCCTTTCGCTTCAGGGCAGGGGACAGCAACTCACACAGTTCGAGGAAAGTCCCCTTCCGCATGCGAAAGTTGCGCAGCCACTGGGATTCATCCCAGACCTGCAGCACTATGCGGTCCCACCATTCCGTGCTTGTTTCACGGGCCCAGAATCGCCGGTCAACAGTATCCACAAGACCCAGTGACAGCGAGATGTCCTGGGCACTGGGTCTCATGTTCTCTGAGAGGTCGGAGCTAGTGTCCGACTTCATGCCGTCACGGTGGTGCCGTAGCCTCCTCTCATGATTTATCTGCAGTTGCCTCTGGTACAGGTGGATGAGAAGCTGCGAGGCGTTGAGAACTGCCACAACTGCAGCGATGGTCGCAGCGGGATCCATGCTCGCACTGCTGTGGCGTCCGCGCTGTCAGTAATCAGAAAAGCGCGCGAACTGATTTCCCGCCGGCGCTTTCAGGGAGGGAGGGAGGGAGGGCGGGAGTGACGGACGGATGACGACAGGCGCCCAAAAGCACCCTCGACACATTTTTTTACCCAGAAGGCATTTGGGGCTCGACCCAGAATTCCAATGGGCAGCGGGGACTGCGGGAACTGTGGGATAGCTGCCCACAGTGCACCGCTTCCAATATCGACGCTTGCCCCGTTAGTGTGGACTCACCAAGTCTCACAAAGTCGAATTACTGTCCTTAGTGTGGACACACACGTTCGACTTTGTAATATCGATTCCACATAGTCGAATTAACTAAAATCGAAGTACTCTCGTAGTGTAGACAAGGCCTGAGTCTATGAACTAAGAACAGAAATGAGAGTTATTACAAGTTTAAAGTAGGCAAATAAGTATATACAAATGAGTTACAGTCAATGGTTTCAAAAGGTGACAGAGTTTTCAGCTCTGCAAGTCTTTTAGGGCAAAACCAAGTTGACCATGGGGATCTCTGCTTCTGTTTCGTAGCTCCAGCACTGTGAGCAGTGGTGCCGGAACAGGGAGGCCAGGGAGCCCTGCCCCCTTCCACTTTTTACTGGCTGTAAAAGTGAACAACGAGGAGAGGGCAGAGAGGAGCAAGTGGGGGGTGGGGCCTTAGGTGGAAGAGGTGGCGTGGGGGCAGGGTCTCGAGGGATCGGGGGAATGGGTGGCATAGGGGCGGGGCCTGGGGAAGAAAGTGGGAGGAACAGTTCAGGCCCCTCTGTTCCCCCCAATTTTAGGGCGTTTCCACCACTCCTGCCTGTGAGAGTCCAAACAGCAAAAGATTAAATATTTTCTTGTCAGCTATTTTTATTTCCTTCTTCCATAATTCAACCCTAAGAGATGAGCCCTTTTGTATCTCGCCTCTTCATGGATTTGAGGGGGCAATTAACAAAGTCTTTGTATTGTAATTTCCCACAATGGCCCATTGAGTTTTGATAGGCCTTCTTAAGGGGCAGGAGATGATCCCTCTGACTGGGTTCACAGTATCAGAGCAAACATATTTTACAGTTACAAAGCAAAAACTGAAATATTATTTTATAGCAAATGATAAAGATATTATAAGTGAAATTAATGCAAGCAGCAACTTACAAGCATTTCATAAAGTCTAAACACTAAACGCATTGTTATAAGTCCAGTACCCATCTTAACCATACACAGGTGAAACAGACTGGTTTCCAGCAATGAATTTGTCAGTGCTCGGCTGAGGCCTAAATCTTTGGCAAGACATGGCACCTGGTCTGCCAGCCTCACACAGGTATAATCCTGTCCCTACTCGTACCTTGATGGTGGATGGTGGCACTTATCTAAAATCGGCAAACTGCCCTTTTTATAATCAATGATAATAACATCCCTTAATTAATTAAGGGATGTTAACATTAAAATTAACATTAAATCTACCTTTTACTATATCTATATTCTGCTATCATAATTAAATATTCCCTATTTTCTCATTGGCTATTTAATATTAAGCATAATTTTAATTAACATCTGCATAAACACCATACTGATAACTATCAATATATATAGCATTTTCCAACGCATTCACATTTTATCTAAAACACTTGTAAAAACCAGTTAGGACCAAACCATGTTTACAACATGACCTGGAGTTATGCCCTAACTGGTCTCTGAATTGTCTCACTTCATTTTACTCATATTTTACCAGGCCTCACTTGACTTTTGCCAAACCTATTTTTAGAGAATAGATTTTTGGGCCTACTTACATTTGAACACATTTCTATATAACATAAGCAAGCATCATCTCTATAGGCTACACACTGTATTACCACCAATAATTCACTGGAGACCCTCTCAGCCTAGCTGTAGATCTCAGCTTTCTTCGGAATCCCCTCTCCCTCTCATTCATGAAGGAGGCAAAGGGTACCAAGGTGGAGTTAATTTGTGAAGACTGCAGTTTTCCCCTTCTTCTTACTTTACAAAAACAAGGTCCACTAGGGGGACACATCGGGGAGCTGGCCCCTTTTTATTGCCTTTATGACCCTGGACACCAGCTGCAAATTGCAATGAATACAATTTTCTATATTATCTCCCAATAATACATCCCCCTGCCCCTGGAACATAATTGATCCTCCACAATTTTGCAAGGGAGGCAAAAAAACCTGCCATTTTTTTTGTCAATTTGGCCTAACCGGGAAAAATTCCTTCCTGAGCCCCAAAAGAGAGGATGAGCCAGGCCAACAGCATCCTGAAAGCACAAAACAACTATAGGAAGGCAGGGAGGGCAAGGCAACCATAAAAGCAAGATGGCTTCTGCAAGGCTGGGCAGGTTTTAAATTTGAGGGAATGGGGGAATAATAGACAATTAATTCCTTTTCCCCCACCTGCCCCACTTCCTGGCTGGCCAATGGGAGACCAAAAAAACCCACCCCTTCCCTCATGCATGTTCCTCACCGATATAGGAGGAGGGGCCCCTTTGTTCCTTTCCCCCTCCCCCATTCGGGAGTTTAAGCATCATTCCTTTTAGTCCAATCAAACATTCTTCCCCTCCCACTTGCCAATGCTGGGGTGGGACATTCTTTCTTCTCCTATGATGTTCAGATACTTTGAACCTTTATTTTCCTGCTAAAGAGCACACCTAAATCCTAATCCTGGAACAATTTATGCACATGCTTAATTTTGCACACGAATAGTCCCACTGAGTTAAGCACATACATAAACCTTTGTAGGGTTAGAGACTTAGAGTTAACCTTTTAAAGGTGATCAGATTATTTTAAGATCTAATACCATGATATAAAGCTTATGTGTACAGAGTAGCTTTATTGGCACCCTTGTGCAGGATGTACTACTGTATACTCAAAGACCCCACAGGATAAACTGTGCTTGAAATTACTGATGGTTTCTAAACTTTTTCAATTTGGGGGGGATTTATTTCTAGGGCATTAAATTCTCTTGCTCAGTAAAAATATAGCTTTCCAAACATTCCCAGACTCTGGTACTGTGGAGACTGAACAATCACTTTGTTTATTTTGAAAACACAAGTGAGACAGGTGGTAATTTATACCATTCAAAATTTTTGCAGATTCAAATGTTCAAATTATACCCTGATGCAAAGGGGAATTTTGCTGAGAAATCTGAGTGCTATGTTGAGATTTTCCACATTAGGAAAGAGGTGTGAATTCTAATATGTTAAATAATAATGGTTTATACTGGGCACTATGTCTGCACTTAGGTTACATAAATGAGTAAAAAAAAATCATATGCCCAATCTTGAAGTTTTTAGTCAAGTATAGTGTTTACAATTGGCTTCTGTGATAAAAATATTTCATTTGAAATCCAGGAACAGCACATACAATTTATATATATGTGAACACACACAACTCCTATGGACATCACTGGGAGCCATGTATGTATGTGGAGGCAAAATTTTTAGATACTGAGTCTTTCAGAGGTGGATTAAGAATATGAGTGGACTGACCTTTATTTCCCCATGAAAAAGAAAAGCATACATAGAACAGCACTATCCTCCTGATAAGATGTTCCTTCAAGTGCTCTCTCCTCCTCCCCAAGAAAATGGTTTTATATATTTGCATAAGCACAGCTCCTAGCCTTACCCTCCCTCTGCTCTTTCAGCTCACAGTGACATCTATCTATAAGGCATTGATCACTGAAATATCTGAGTGAATCCCAAGTATTTAAAAATAGAAATAACAATCTTTTTTTTTCTCCTTCCCTCCCTCAACTCCACCCGCCAACTCCCCTCCCGCCCCAGGCATTCCCCCTTCCCAGCTTGTAGCAGAACTAGCTGCATTACAGGGCTTTTGTTTGTGTGTTGTGGGTCTGCATATGTTCCAGGAAAGTTTCGTCTGTGTCTCTATTACAAGTTGCCCTGGTTTAACCCAAAACTGATTTAAAACTGATTTAGTTCACACCGAAGTTTGTGATACGTTGACACTCTTAAATCAATTTATCCAGTCTTGCACAGTCAGAAATCAACTACTTCACACAGGCCTAAAGCAGGCAAGCCTGAACCACCACCATCAGTGCAAAATCTGTGGTCAGTAAACTACTTACCAGCTGTGATTCCAAATCTTCCATTTTGGTCTGAAACACAGAAATCTAACTTTTGGCTCAGCATTGGCTTACCTCATCCCATACCTCCTTCCCAAATATCTTGTTTGTCACAGATCCAAAATCAGGGAGAACAAATCTAGAGGCAAAGTAGCCATTATGTTTCCTTCCAAGGTCATAGGTAGAAAAAGTTCACTCACATCAAAATCTTTTTAGTGCTTCTACCCAATTTGTGAGTCCAGAGACAAGACTAACTTGAGTGTCCTGCTAAATCTATAAACCCACAGACGTTTTAAGAAACTTAGTACAACAGCCAATTCTCACTGTCAATGGGGAAAATCCCCTTGATGTTGACGAGAGCAGGATTAAGTCCTTATTGCATAGAGTGTAATGTAACTCATGCCTGCTTGGTGTGGCACTCTGTCCCTCTCTAGTGGCAACTAGACCAACAAGCGATTGATGAGCCTGCCACAGCCTGGGCTAAGAGACATGTTTCTTTTAGCTCATCCAGTAGCGGCTCATGCATTAAACTGCAGAGATCCCAGGTTTGAGCCCACGTGACAATGACTGGGGTCTGTCGACATTACAACAACACATGTAACAGGGCATTAAAATGAGCTGATCTGTAGCAGAGAAAACTTAGACAATTCTTGAAAATTCACACATTTCTAATGAAAAAAACAAACAACTTCCCTGCATGCGTGCACACATTTTTCAATTCACAGGTTTGTTAGTGATCATGAGATGTTCCTGTCCCCTAGTCCTGACTATTTATCCTATGTGATTCACAAGGGCCCAGCATGAATAGAAATTCATGTTCTATTTATTTCCTAAATTCCTAAGAGCAAGGCTGTAATTGCTGTTAGCTCTAATGAAACAGGGTATTACTCCCATCTGCAGTTCTGTTACTGTGAGTCTTCACATGCTAAGGCTTGTTGTGATCTCATTAGTTACTCTCAATTTATGATACTTGGGAAATAATGTGCTGTATTTTCAGTGATGATAATGAATACCTTGTTGAAAACAAAGTAGACGACAGCCAAGGCTGCGTCCAGTTTGTTCTTATCTGTCACTATAGAAACGGATAAGATTCCACAAATGGTGCAATTTTATAAAACTAGTTTAAAAAATGATTCAGCTATTGGACAATTTTTATTTTAGAGCCCTTTCCACTTATGTCTTGTAAGAGGACTGAAGTTGGCTTAAACTAGACTGTAGCACAATGAAACCCACAGATGCCACGTCCATGCAAGCAACTGCGGTGGAGACCAGGCAAAAATATGTCTAGCCAGTAAAGATTTATCCTCCTGACTTTCATTTAAAATTGGTAGATGTTGGTCATGCAGCTCCCAGTGGATTATTTCATTCTCTGTTGGAAATACAATTGGAGACAAGTAAAGCATCCAGCAGATAGTTTTAAACTATTTTTTTCGTGAATATTTAGACAATGTGGTGCTCCCACTTCACCTGTAGCTAAAGATTGTAGTACAGCTGGCCCCTGCACTGATAACATTACAGCCCATGAAATGTATTTCTGCTATAAAACACACACACAGAGGAAACAAGAAGTACAGGAATCAATTTGATTTCAAATTTAAAACCTCAGACAAGGGCAATAAAGGAACAGATACTATGACTTGCAAAAAAGCTTTCCCCATCAGCTTGAATTCCAGCTTGGAGGTATGATGTGGGCTACAACAAACTCTATTTAAAATAGTGTTTCATGACTACATACCCCATGTGGTTAATAAATAGGTCCTAGCCAAATGCAGGAAGAGAAGAAGCAGGGACTTTATATCATGTGCTGCTGCATACACACTAATAAAATTATTTTGGAAAATTATAGCCACACATTTCTAATTATGACAGATGCCCTTAGGAGCTGAAGATTGCATGCTGGGTGTATAATCTGCTACTACACTAGTGTGACAAACAGCAAGAACGTTATAGATGATAAGCGTCTGTTGATGACTGTAGCCACATTATGACAGGCAGCTGCTAAAACATCTACATGTGATTGTCTAAGCAGCCCATAGTGTGATGAACTGAGGACTGTGTTGGAGTTGCAAGCTACTGCTCTGAGAGTGTGGATGTGTGTGGTGGGGGGGTTCTGGTCCTGCTGGCAGGCTAGGTGGCTATAGGGAAGCTGGCAGTTGGAGCTAGTCTGCAAGAAGCCCGCCTAAAGCAAGATAGAATGAGTTGTGCTTCTCTGTCTTAGGGAGTAGCCCATGCGCGCACTCTCTGTTTTTAGTAGTTGTGGGTTAATGTTCTGGATTTTCAGAAATAAAGTAGTCCTACATTGCAACCTTCTAGCAACAGCATTTCATGTTTTTATCTCATTTGTCTGTTTGCATGCCAGGAACATCAACTGTTATGGCAATGCATAATACTTGTTAGCTGCCAATGATAAGTACATGGACAATTTAGAAATCTAGATTCCTTTCTAATGTTATGTCTTAAAATGGATTCTAGCAGGAATTATGCCCAAATCCCTGAAAAAGTTTGCTCTGTGTGGCTGAAATAGTTAGTATTGGATGTCAAGCAATATTTTATTTTGTGTGGTTATTTTTTCCATACAATCTCTCTGTGTTTTCTACGGCAGTGGGTCCCAAACTTTTCACTAATTTGAACCACCAAACTCAACCCACCCAAGGTCCAAATTCATGGTGGGGGGAGGAGGCAAAATCATAGGCCTGCATCCTTCTCCTCTGCCTCCTTACCCTGCCGATGGAGCACCAATCACCCACAGCAGCACCTTCCACCCTGACACCCCAACCCTGATCCTGGCCTGGTACAGAGGGGAGCCCTGCGGCGGGAAGGGGGTTTGAGAGTGAGCACACCCTATGCTCACCCTGTGGTTGTGGCTCCTGTCGTGTGGGACTGGGCCCAGCTCCTCATGTTGAAACCTGGCGTGTGGCCTCACAGTGCCACTCAGGTCTGGCCCAGCCCTCTTCCATCATGACAGAAAGATGGGTGGGCCAAATTTAGTGGCACTGAGACCCTGTACACCAGGTTGCAATGCCACTCACTCAGATTTAGTGTGGCCGCCTTTCTGTCATGATGGAAGGGCAGCCAGTCCATAGCTGAGTGGTGCGGCAGCCTCATGCACCAGGTCACAATGCCCGAATTGGGGAGCTTGACTCAGTCCTATGGGACAAGAGCTGCCACTGTGGAGTGAGTGCAGGGCAGGCTCGCCCTCCAGCCCCACTCTTTCCCCTGGCCTTCCCACCACAGCAGTCTGTGACCCATCTAGAGGCTTCCCATAACCCACTGGTGGTTTGCGACCCAGTTTAGGAAACACTGTTCTATGGTAAAAAGAACAGGAGTACTTGTGCCACAAGTACTCCTGTTCTTTTTACGGATACAGACTAACACAGCTGCTACTCTGAAAACTGTTCTATGGTGTCCATCACTGTGGTATTTAGCCTCTGCACATGTACATTAGGTCTGCAGTGCTAGTCCACTTGAAAGTGTGTTCTGTTTGTCTTCCCCAGGACCTAGGGCACTTCTTTGGGATTCTTTATATAAGAGTTTGCCTGAACAAGAACTGAGGGCCACATTGCCTCCGCCAATGGAAAAATACATTGGGACTGGGACGGGGACAGGAGAGGAAGATGCTGCAAAATGCAGTGGGGTTTGACTCCTTATGCAGTGGGTAATGAGTTCCACCTCCAATACTTTCAGACCCCCCATAAGAAGTGCATGATTTTCTTATTGGGATTTAAAATATGCAAAGAAAGGAGGAGGGGACAAATATCTAAGGTATATTAACCATTACAGGCCAGATTCACAGCCCAGTTCCACTCCACTTCATGCCAATCAGCTGGCACAAAGAATGGAAACTGCCTGAATGTTCCAGCTAAGGACCCCCCAGCAGACCTACAGTACATAATGCCAGAATTGTTGGCTTGTATACCCCACCCTCTGTACCCCCAGCATAGAAGGGGCATGGCTGGAGTGTGCTCACCAGCTCGTGGACAGTCCCAGACAGGCAGCTCTAACTTGCAACAGGGCTGGGATAGAATCAGGTAGAGCCACCTCTCTGCTGTGTAAGCAGATTTCTGGAGAATCCGTCCTAAAAGCTAAAAAGGGAGGGGGAATAATATGGCCGGTTTAGACAGAACTAGGGCACCATAGATGTATTCACGCATTCATCTATGCGGAACCAGTATGTGCCAGTCCAGCAAGAGAGCCAAGGGACGGTTCATCCACATTTGTATGTGTTCCAAATAACATTCTTCGACTTTATTGTATGCCGTCACATGACAAATGAACAATGCAGCTCAATCTCAGCTATGGATTTCCATGACAAGTTCAATTAAGTGGTTGCGTCATTAAGGAATAGACTCTTCAAACTGAGATGTGCAGAAAAACAATGATGGAGAAATGTATTAAGCAGAATAAAGTTGAACTACCTGAAAATAATTCTGGTAATCAGTGAATAGAGCAAAGCAGTTTCCTTACCTATTTGTTTGCATCTCTGCTTAAGATTTAGTCCAGGTCAATTGTCCATTTCCAATAGCTTTTGAAAGAGTGTATAATAGCTTCTTCACAACAGAGTTAAATGATAAAAGTTTATTCTCCCCTCCATATATGCAGATCATTCCCAGTGCCATCTGAATGCAAGATGTGTGCATTGAGGAGATAATAAATCTTCATGCCTAGAGATGGACTAAACCCCTGATTCAAAAACCTTCAGAAGCCTTCAGAAATGGGGTTGTTTGGAAAGCTGCAGGGAGTCTGAATAATTGCAGGGCTGCGCACAACCTGCCAATATGAACTGACCACAGAGGATTCGGCCCAAGACAAGATTTTCTACTGGGGTAAAAGACTCCCATTACTTCTAGGCGATTTAAGTTCTCAGTGGCTTACCAGAACCCTTATCTCTGGCAGTGAGGCAAAAAAAAGCAGCAATGGAACTTAAGGCTAAGAGGTTTTTTAAAAAAAAAGACAATTCTTGTAAATGATTATTTCTTTGTTAAAGTGCTTTTAATATTTTGTGGTGAATGTTGAAGGAAGAGCTGTCTCTAAATGTTCAAGGTAGAGCTTGAGGGAGTAAGTAGTGTAGGGTAAACGAGGTTGGTGACTGGAGAACAAAAGCGGAAAGCACGGAAATCTAACATACACACACACTCTCTCTCTCTCTTCTGCTTTGTTGGGTGAACTATAGTGGTCAAATTCCAATCTTGTTGTATTTCCATTGGACTCAGTGGAGGAATTTGTCCCTAAATGTTTAATCGCTGTAGTACAAAATAAAACATATAGGGCTAGTCAACCAATTAGATTACATGTTTGACTGACCATAAAACATCTATTATGAATTAGATGGTGCCTTGCATAGTGGAGCAGATTCAGTAACAAATGACCTGTTTTTCTGCCCGGTTGGTCTCCAGAACTGTAAGTGGGGTGAGATTACAAGATTTTTTTCTTTAACTTGTAATTTGTATCTTGCATGCATGTTATACGGTGTATACTGTTAAGGTTGCTTTATTAAGAGGACTCTCTGATCCCATGTTATACCCTCTATGAAGTTCTGCAGCAGGAGCATTGCATACCATGTTCTCCTTTAGAAAAGTAGATCTCTTAGGCCTGGTCTACACTAACCCCCAAATTTGAACTAAGGTACGCAACTTCAGCTACGTGAATAACGTAGCTGAAGTCGACATACCTTAGTTCGAACTTACCGCGGTTCAGACGCGGTCCACACGCGGCAGGCAGGCTCCCCGTCGACTCCGCGGTACTCCTCTCGCCGAGCTGGAGTACCGCAGTCGACGGCGAGCACTTCCGGGATCGATTTATCGCGTCCAGACCAGACGCGATAAATCGAACCCGGAAGTTCGATTGCCAGCTGTCGAACTACCGCGGTAGTGTAGACCTGGCCTTAGAAAGGTTAACTGAGACTGCTTTTTTTCAGCAAGCTTTCTAAGGTCACATTCTGAGGCCCCTTGGATCTAGGAGGAATAGTGGACCAGGAATGTGGGAGGTGCTGACTGATTTTCTGTTTCATTTACAAACCATTATCTTTTCAGTAATAAACTTTTCCCTCTAGTGCATTGCATTAGGCACTCGTTGTAAAATTGCTGGAAGATTTATTAAACTATTAGAATTATCATGCTGGAGCCATAACATTTGTAAATAATAGTCCAAAGGGTGGAAACCTTCACCCTGCTTTTTAAGAGCTGAATATTTCACCTAGATCTGGTATTATAAAATGAGGAATTCAGAAACCCTAGAAAATGCAGGGTACCCATAAGAGGCTATGGAGCCTTTTACCTCTGCATTGTGGGTTCAAATGCAGGCCAGATTAGTGATAACTCATTATTATTCGATGGCTGTACACGAGTCAGTGCTCTCCAGTCCATTTTTAACAGATAGATGTTCTGTTATACAACCCCCCCCTCACCCTTCCTACTGACACCATGTGTGGTAGTTTCAGCAGGAAGACCTGGGCTGATGGAATGAGAAGACAGCTTTAGACCCCTACCTGCAATTCATCTAGGTTAAGGGTGAGGCAGTGTACAGTAGGTGGTGGTATCCCCTTTGCAAGCGTAATGGCTTTGGGCCTTTGCAAGGGCTCAGCTTCCTGCTGGCAGAAAGATTGGTGTCAGGCAGATGCTACTTTCCAGTGTCACTTAGTTATTTACAAAATGTATGCACAGGGCTCTTTACTTTCAACAGTGGTGGCCAAAACTGCACACAGACAATTCTGTTTGCAGACCGCTGAGCTGAGACACTAGTGAGTGAAGCCCTGTTGCCAAGAAACAGCATCTTTTGTTTGCAGCCTTGGCCTGCCTCTCTCTGGCTAAGCATACTGTTCCTCTCTCCCTGGAAGCATTTTAGCCCAGCTGCACTAGCCTTTTACTGCAGTGTAGTCCAGGCTGGCCTGTCCATTATCCCACCTTTTCTCCAGCTGCTCTGCAACATAAAGGACAGATCTGACTATGCACAGTGTCCAGCAGAGCAGACTTTTACTAATCCGCATCCAGTGGTTGTCTTAGCCAGTCCTCATGTGGATCCTATAGGCCAGACTGACGGGTTAACTATGACTTGATTTAATACTATTAATACTCAGGCAACTGTAGAGGCCTGAGAGAAGTAAACAATTCTTACAACAGGAAAATTTGTAAACAATCACTTGCAACCCTATGTATTGTAGATAGAGGGGGAAAATATACCCCTTTAAGAGTGACCATTCAGTTCATGCTGTTCAGAGAGGCACTGTAGGTAGCAGGAAAACAGTTTAGTGTAGACAGGGCCTATGGCAACAGCGAGCTTACAGCGGAACAGCTGTACCAATGAAGCAGCGCTGCTGTAAGATCTCTTGTATAGCTGCTCTATGCTGACAGGAGAGAGCTCTCCCATCAACATAATTACTCCACCCCCACAATGAGCAGCGGTAGCTATGGTGGTGGGAGAAGCTCTCCTGCTAACCTAGCATTGTCCACACTGGCACATGTGTCAGTAACTTATGTCACTCGGGTGTGTGTTTTTCACACCCCTGAGCGGCATAAGTTATACCGATATAAGTGGTAGTGTAGCCATAGCCTAAATCTCCAAGTCTCCACATTTTTTCATGGTATCTAACATTTAGAAATGTTAGCTAGGTTTGCACAAGACATTTTACTTGTCCTACAAAACCCAGGAGCTGAGCTACAGGTTCCTGGGCACCAGCTATAGACACTTCATCTATCAATCAACTGTTTACATATACAGAGCACTCTTGTAACGGGCATCCTTAACCATAGGAAGGAGTAGCCTCATGTTAGTATAGGAAGACATTGAATTTTTAAAAATGAAAAGCTAGATGATGGTCATTAGTCTGTAGCCTATAAAGGAGATAAGCGAATGGTGTCAAATTGCCTGCTTCTGGATATGTGAAGGATTCAGAGTTTGAATTCTGAGTTTCTGCCTGATGGGTGTTAGAGGCAAATAAGAGCTCTGTGGAAGAGGGTTCAGCCTGTGAAATCTGCAGATCACCTATGTGAAGGCATTGTGTCTCTATTCTGTCTGCCAGACTCTGCTGTCTGTGGTATCGTGGCGCTTTCCAATACCTGGATGCTGCTATCTCCCTGCTGGGTTCTTGCTCCAACTCCCTCAGGGCTAAGAGGGTTGGTTGTGCACTGGGCAGAACCTCTGTAAGTTAGAGCCTAATTGCACTCCCACAAAAGACTATGGAAAAACGCCCTTGCATTCAAATGGGATCTGTCCCTTACTGCGGCCAGTAATCATTAACTTACACTGGGGCTAGCCATAGTGACTGGGGATGAATGGGTCCCCTCATCCCCACAGAACACGTGGAGAGGCATAGCCATAGCACTGGGAGGAATCAGCGCCGTATTATTGCCTAGGCTGACAAATTTGCAGGGGTGGAAGCTCCCCTCTGCGCCCCGCCCCCCTGCTCCAGCTCACCTCCGCCTCCTCTGCAAGCGCCGCCGTGTCCTGTTTCTCTCCCCTCCCAGCGCTTGTGCTGCGAAACGGGGGGGAGGAGGGGGGATTGCCACGCGCTGGGGGAAGAGGTGGGGGCGGGGATTTGGGGAAGGGATCCAATAGGGGAAGGGAGGGGGTGGAGTTGGGGCGGAGACTTTGGGGAGGGGGTTGGAATGGGGCAGGAAAAGGGCGGGGTCGGGGCGGGGCCAGGGCAGCGATTATTTCCCGGCCTAGGGGGCGGCAAAATTATTAATCTGCCTGTGGGAGGAATGGGGTACTGGAGACGCCATGGAGCTGGCACTTTTACCCCCCACCCCAATTCCATAAGCGCCTGGCCTGCTGCCAGAATCAGAGATAGTTATGAACTGGGAAAAACTCAGTTGTGGGTTTCAAGGACTGACACCTACTAGAGCCAGAGGTTGGAATTGTGGTGACCTCTGGTAAGCTTTTTGGCAAGTGTGTAGATTTTTATTGTTTTTAATATGTTTTGTCTGTAATGGTTTCACCTTCATAATAAATTAGCTTACTTAGAAAGTGCTTTGTGGTAACTTTTATGGGCATGAGGCATTATGCTGTTCATAACCTTTGAAGAGAAAGCATAGCACAAACGTTGGGCTGTTTAAGCAGTCTGGCTTGCCTAGGAATATCACAATGCAGACAGGGAACTGTGCAGCCTGGAAAAACACTGATCAGGAGGGAGAGAGATGCAGGTCTTTACCCCACAGAGGAGACATCCAAGGAGCCGGGAGCCCAGAGTGTCCTCGGTGGACGACAGAGGGGGTAATACTGGTGCAATTGCCCTGAACTATGACTGTACTGTGTGATATTCTAGAAAACTACTGACTCTTTAAGGGAGATGAGTCTAAACAATTTCAGAGGGGTAGCCATGTTAGTCTGTATCAGTAAAAACAACGAGTCGTCGTCTCTAAGGTACCACAAGGATTCTAAAAGAGTAATTGTATTGTACGCAGTGGGCTTTACTATTGCTTAGGCCCTGACACAAATAGAAATATTAAAGGAACAAAACTGCAACTGTCCTAAAAGAGTCAGATCCTGCAAATATTTTAAAATATGCTTACCTTTAAGCATGTCAGTATTCTTACTTATGTCAATTGGCTTATTCATAAAGTTCAGCATGGGCAAAAATCTTGGCAGGATAGGGGCCACAGTTTACAAAGGGTGTAAGGGTCATTTTCAGGTCAGTTTATGGTAGATACATTTTTTGTGCACTCTTTTTATTGTCTCCCCCAATACCTGCCCCAAATAAATTTACCAAATACAGTTAGGGAGAGGACACCATCAACAATTCGTGAAAGAAAAAACATTCTTTTCAAGTTTCAATAATGTTTAGCGAACATATTTCTGATTAGCCTGCTGCTATTACTAAAAAGCGAGAGTCATAAGAATTCTTTGACAGCTGTTTTTCAGAATGAATGAGCAGCTCTTCATTTCTAAATATTTCAGCTAAGTGTTAGTATGCACAAGAAGTAGAGACATTGTATTTGGTCTTCTTAATATTTCATTTCTACTGACATTCATACTGGATACAATCCTAAGGAACATCAGGTGAGATATTTCAGAATATAAAAGTAACTCTGGGTTTGTAAGTAAAATATGCATTACATTTATCTCTGAATGGAAAAGTCATGATGACTTTGTTTAAATAAAATATTCATAGTAAGATGACTATTGAGGAAAGTGACTGCATAGTATTAATACTGGTTATATAAATCATTTAAAGTCTTCCAAACTTTGCAAAGGGCAGGAAAGTAGTAGTCAACAAACTGTCAAGAAAAGTTGACAGATTTTTGCACGACACAAGGCAATTTGAGATTGTATCCATGTCTCTACATGCATTTTGGTTTTTTAATTTGAGCCATTGTTTTCTAGTATTAGAGCATGGGAATTCTGTTGCTGGCTAGTCAGGTGTGTATGTAAGAGTGGGAAAAGCCTTGAGCTTAATATCCCCGTGCCTCAGTTTACACATTTGTAAAATGGGCATAAATACTACTCTTGGACTGACAAAGGAAGAGAACTTCAGACTCAAAGACCCCTGATGCACCCTGCCAGCTGCTCTCTCTGTTACACTGAGTGTGCTTCAATTTAAGCACTTCCATTGATCACAGTCATGGCAGTATGGGCCAAGAAGTGTCCCAAATCAGGACTTCATAGATTAAAACCCACCTCCAACTCCCCTCAGAAATGTATCAGGAGCCATTGAAACTCTCTAAGTATGGATGTTACACGTTCCCTGCATGCTGCTTTCTGCACTACCTTAAACTTCCAAGTGGTGGCCAATCATCATCCTGTTCAGAGAACTCTACAGGAATCTCGTCTAGCACTGGCAAAGCCATGGACAATAGCAAGATCCACACAGGAAAGAAACATTAAATGAGATGCGGATGAAAAAAATTGCTTATCTGGCTGCATCTGCTATTTGAATTTCCACCAGCAGCTGAGAGTCTCACAGAATTCCAGGATCATGAAACTGAGTCACACAGGGTAGTATCACCCCTTCAGACAGGGCGGCAGGTATCATTCTTGCCAGTTCTCCCCTTAACCAGTAGCACTCAGAAATGGAGACATGACATTTCTAAATACAGTAACACCTACCCACTGACTCACAGCGGAGTAAAGTATTCAAGATTTGGCCCAATGGGATTTGCTTGTTCTCAGCAGATTTTAGTATTTGTCCCAATTTAATCTTGCATTCAGTCAATACTAAGGGCCTTAGCATTTGGCCTGTTTATGAAGGAGCACTAGCTCCAGTATAGTTAAAGAAGAGATGGGCTTACTCATCAAACAGCGATTTTTTTTCTACATTATAAATAAACATTCTTTGCAGCCTGAAATTTTCGATTTTCTGTTTCTAAATATTAGCTAATTTTAAGGTGTTAAAGCTAAATAAACAATTTAAAGTTTAAAAGGAAATTAGCAAGCTCATTAAGTGCAAGTATGATATGCTAATGTAGAATTAGCTTTTTTTCTGCGTAGCATAGCTAGCATCAGAAAAGTTACATCTGCAAATACATGTAAACTACAGAAATTACAATACAAAATAGAGGAAGACTCTATAGGTTGATAGAGTGGGGAAAGAGATACCAAGACCAATTGTCATAGAGAATACTTTCAAGCATGGAAAAACTGAGAGGCTTGTGTAAAGAAGATTGAAATTGCTAATGACATCTGTTGGTGGAATTGAAAAACTACCATCAGTTCTTATTAAAGCTGACACAGGGTTTGCTATTTCTACTTTTTTATGAATGTGTATTACAAATCATTCTTTCTATTTACAAAACACCAAAGAAAAATATAATATAACTAATGTGTGTGTTAATCATTTCAAGTTAAGATGTTTGTAAATGTATGATTTTGTTGGACTTTGCATAAATGTGTTGTTTGAGCTTCATACTAAACTATGGCCAGGTCTACACTAACCCCCTAATTCGAACTAAGGTACGCAACTTCAGCTACGTGAATAACGTAGCTGAAGTTCGAAGTACCTTAGTTCGAACTTACCTCGGTCCACACGCAGCAGGCAGGCTCCCCCGTCGACTCCGCGGTACTCCTCTCGTCTAGCTGGAGTACCGCAGTCGACGGCGAGCACTTCCTGGTTTGACTTATCGCGTCCAGACAAGACGCGATAAGTCGAACCCAGAAGTTCGATCGCTCGCCGCCGAACTACCGGGTAAGTGTAGACCTATGAAATGCATGGTGACAGAGGAGATTTAACTGTAAAAGAAGTTTAACTAAGCCTTAATTGGAGATTTTTATTTCTTTGCATTATTCTTAGTTCTCTTGATGGACATTAACATTGGGGCTAGCTAGATTAGTTTATGCACTTGACAGTGTCCAGCACTAAAAACTTTTGCCCGAGAATAGTTCTAGTTCAACGAACAGGAGATGTGACAAAAACTTCCGATACTTGAGGAGAAGAGGAAATGGGCTGGAGATTGGATGAGGGAGGAAGGGGGGAAATCCATCAGGGGTTTTAAAGAACAGAGGGGAAATGGAGAGAGAACTAGTGAAGAATCTTGAGGATGGATGGATGGTGTTTGCACTTCCAGGTACAAGTAAGGAGAGGTCACCACATTTACACTTGTAGAGTAGAGATTTAGAGCTAAAAAACAATATTCCTCCCTAAAACTTTGTGTAACAACAGTAACACTCATGAAATTACACGGAGTGTAGGGCAGGGCAGAATATAGCACAAAGGTGTCCGTTAACTATAATTATCCATATGAAAGAAGATAATAAGAATAAAGTTTCAAGCAGAGGAGTTGAAGACAGGTGATGTTTCAAAGCTGACTAGGCTAAGCAGAGAATGGTTTAGATTAAAGATGAATAGTTGATACTGGGAGAAAATGTGAGATTTGAATTAAGGAGTGTGATAAAGTTTGTGGAGTTTTAAATGGAGTATTTTGCCACCTGAGACTGGTTAACTCTTTCTTGGGCCAAATCTGATTTTCAGTGACTGGTAAGTAGCTAATCCACCTGAGTAGAGCTACATCTTCTAACGTCAAGACAGTGAAGAAATGAAGTAAAATTATCTTGTAATCAAGCTCATAAATGGAAGCCAAATTGTACAAGGCTTGCCTCACTCATTCAAATAGTCCCAGTTAGAGTTGTGTAGAAAACAGTTTTCTATTCCTTCAAATATTATGCGGGCTCAAATCAGGACAAAAAAATCAAATTCTCAAAAATATTCACAAACCAAATTTTTCCCCCCCGGTTCTGGTCAATTTCAATCTTTCATATCATTTCAAAATGTTTAGTTTGGAGTTTAAAAGCTTAAAAAAAGAGACAGGTTGAAGTCTAATTAGCTTAAATTTTTAAACAAAATGTTTTAACCATTTTGAAATAGTTTCAACATTATTTTTCAGGCAGGAGAGTAATTGAATCTGAACCGGTATCACAACAGTTTCACTTTCAAGACATCAGCATTTTTCAGGGAAAAAAACTATTTGCTGAAAAATTCCCAACCAGCTCCAGTCTCAATGACTTAAACTGATTTTTCACTCACTCCATTGAGATTTCTTGCTTGAGTAAAGAGATCAGAATGTATCCCACTAATTCTGAAACGTGTGCAGCAGTGAAATGCATATATGATTGTGCTCAAGTGCAAACTTATGGCTCTTTCTAGTTCTGAAATACTAGTCTCTGAATGTAAGCTGTTAACAGGGCTGGCTCCAGGTTTTTTGCCACCCCAAGCAAAAAAACAACAAAAAAGCTGGAGTGGCTGTTAATATCCCTGTGAAAGTCTGATGGTCCCTGTGGAGGAGGAGGAAGTTACCAATTAATGATTTTGTATCAGTCTGAGTTCCTGATACACACAGTTTGGAACAGAACAAATATGATTTTGCTCTTGATTTGATAGCATTGGAGAAAACTAGGTATTTATACAGAGTATCTTCTCAAGGAATAGTTAAAGGATAGATTTTTTGCAACAGTCTGCACTAAAAACTAGATGAATTCAATATTATTTTGAGCCACATTTTAGAAAATGTGTTTACAGTTGGGTAGCATAAATGGCATGTGTATCAAGTTTTTACAGCTGAATACTAGAATAGAATTCGCAGCTCACTCTTAACTACAGAGTTGCAACTAACCAGAGCAATAATTTGCACTTAGAACGCTCTTCTGCTACCCAGTTTCTCTCATTTTAGACTGCACAGAGTTTAAGCTCCATTATCATCAATCTGTTTGAGTTCCATTGAAGGAGACTGAGTATAAACACAAAAAGAATATATACATATGGGGTGAAATCCTGGCCCCACTGAAGATACGGAAAGATTTACCCAATCAGTCTTCACCCAATCAGTCTTCACCCCAGGTCTGTTGGTGTTTCCTCTTTAAAATACACTGTCATATTTAAATTCACTCTACTGCTTTTCTCACTGTGGAGTCAGTGTTTTAAGACACGTCAGCTAGGATGTTCAAAAGTGGTCTCGACGGCTACTGAAGTCAAAGCCAAAGTGACTCAGTAGAAGCAAAGTTGAGCCAGTAACCCCTCCCGTTACTTATCAAATGTAGGTAGAACTGTGTTCTCTTGAAATGGAAATATTTATGGTTAGCAATAACCACCTCACCTAGGAGACACTTGCAAACAGAGAGCTTATAAAACCAAGATCAGAGCGTTTGACAGACAGACAAAAACAAATAAGCCAAACCAACCAACCAAAAAAAGACACAGAGCTGCAAGATCACCATCAACTGAACTCATTAAGAACTGCCTGGTGTTAAATACGTCATCATTTAAAAATATTTACCAAGGGAGTGTTGCATGGAGCAATAACTACACTTCTAGTTATAGTTCAGACAAGCAGAAGGAAGCCCTCTGGTTACAAAAACCCATGTAGAATAACTGCAACATTATGAGGATTTGATAACTTGTCATGTAGTCAAACAGGAAATGTCTGATAATCTTGTTCAGGATTCTCTCTCTCACACACACTCGTACTTTTGCACAGTTCTTATAAACAGCCTGCTCCTACTGATGTTAATGAGAGGATTAAAATGGGCCAAAGCTTTGCTCTTATTTTGGTCTCCTATAGCAGTCTGCTCTGAGACTTCACCAATCTCTCAGCCTCCTTTTTTTAATTTATAATTTTACTTTTTCCTAAGGCCCATAGTCGCTTTGCAATCTTCTTTGCCTTGGCTAAGGATACTAGATCTTGAAACGTTTTTTTCCTAGCCTCCAAGAAAAGGATTTTCTCATTTAAAAAGAAATGATTTTCAGTCCATGTCTTATTTAAGTTTAGGTCTATTTTCCAAACTTAGGTGAGCTGTGAATTTGATTAATACTTTTTTCTAGAAGAGGTAAGGTGTCAGTGTTCCACACATGGAGCCGTCCTCTCATTTATATTCCTCCTAAAGGTCCATTTTTTCCACAATGTCTACATGAAGATGGCCAAGCCTGTTTCATCAATTTATCTTGAGAGTGACCAGTTCATTTTTGTTGAGGGAAAGGATCAAGTATTGGGAGAGAAATGGATGAATATGAAGCTGAGAATGAGCGTGGGGGAAAAAACAAGGGGCTTGAATTGTGGAGGAAGGATGAGAAAAGGTAAAGTTAATGTTTACTTTAGAAAAAAACCTAAAATTAAAGCCCTGCTACTAATAGGATACGTGCGTATCAGCACCCTGATCACAATGCTTGTGTGGAGTATTCATTTCCCCTACCCTTTGTCTCTCAAGTTATACACTCTTCAGAGAAGGGCTTGGGTCTTCTGTTGTTTGTGGGAATTGCCTACTGCATAGCATACACTAATGTAATCTAAATGATAATCATAAAGTAAAATTCAGGCTTCATTGAAGTCAATGGCAAAACTCCCCTTGATTTCATTGGAGCCAGTATCTCAACCAACGTGATTATATTCCACCAAAGAAAGTTAGTGCCTTAGCTGAATTTGAAGCTAAACTTAGGCCTGGTCTACACTACAATGGTGTTCCTGCTGATATAAGTCGCCTACTACATTGACTTCATAATTCCACCTCTGCGAGAGGCATAGCGCTTAGGTTGATGTTATTAAGACGACAGTGTCTGTGTAGATACTGCATTACTTACATCCCCTGTTGGCTGTCAGCCTAGTGTGGGGCTCACAACTGGAGATCTCCCTCCACCCCCTGGGGCTGACAGCTGGAGCCCGCCACACCCTGGGGAGATGGGCTCCAGCTCTCAGTGCCCCACTTCAGTCAGTGGATGTGCTCCTGGTGAGGATGCACACCGCTGACAGAAGGAGCATAGTGTGCACGTGAACCACCACTTTAATTACTATACTATACTATACTATACTATACTGCAGTGGCTGTATGTCGACTTAACTTCAGTCGACTTCACTTTGTAGTGTAGACCAGGCCGTAGTTTCAATAGTGTTAAACAAAGCTAGACCTGTTTTAGGGCTGCATGGTACACTTGCTGGCATAGAGTTTTGGAGAGAAGTTTCCCTGCCCAGCTCAGTCGAATATTATAGATTCTCAGCCCTTTAATGATGATCTTCATCTCTTAATGAAGAAAGTGCAAAAAGTTGGAGAGAGAATTTTTTATGCCATGATAATGCTAAAGCATTTATTAAAAAGATTTTTTCCTATGGGCTGTTCAGTAGACAAGGACTATTCAAAACACTTGAACAAAATTTATCCCTGATATAACGCCAATGAGTTTTGTGTACCAAGAATAAAATTTCAGTGATTAGTATTGTGGGAGCAGTGCCTCAAATTCTGCAAAGTTGGATCTTACTTAGGTGAATTTATTTCAGAGACTTACTAACTTGACTCCAAGTGGCTTTATGATATTATATATATTAGACCTGACTTCCAGGTATATTACAGCTATAGTAAACTATTCACAACAATCGGCAACAACTCTGGTGAACCAACCTCTCACATTCTTTGTGCTCTCTGCTGCTTATTGAGCATTTTCATCATAAATCCAAGTGTGTCCATTAGGCTATTGAGAAATAATAAGCTTAACAAATGCAGATGAATGTCACCCTTCTCTGCCATCAAACACTGTAGTTACAGGCTTCACTGGTGCTGGTGAAGTAGAAGTTAATCTGCAGAACAAAATCACTGCCTCAGAATCTTATTCTCATTCTGTGTTTTTTTTTTTTTTTTTAAAAAGCCCAAGGGCAGAATGATGTGCATCACATGGAGGGGGAGAGAAGAGAGAGCACTTCAAAATCAGTTGCTATTAGAAAGAGCAAAGCAACAAAGAGAGAGAGAGACAGGGACAGCCAGCCAGCTAAAGCAGTATTATTTTGTGTACATATAAGGAACAAAGTGCTAGATTGGGGTGTTACCTTAATGTGGCAACAAATGGCATAATTGTCAGACAACCTAAACCCATAAAGACCCTTTTAAAATATTTCTTCTAATTTTGACTTGTTCTGGCTTCTGAGTTATCAGACCACTTTTAACTTTCTGTTCTATTAATTTCAATCTTAAGCATTATAAGCAGCTTACATTTTTATAGTGTCATTTCTTTCACATTGGCATTCTAAAGGTTTTAGAAACTAACGATACATGAGTATTTAATATATCAGTGTGGCATAATATAAAATTTTATTGGCATCAATTTGGGGTGAGGTCAGGAATGAGTTATGCAGGTAATACCAAATAAGAGTTGATAAAAGCTTAAAACCACACCAAACTCTCACTTAACATATCCATGACCCATGTTACATTATGCTTCCAAGTGTTTTAAAATAGGGCTGGTCAAAGAACATTTTCTTTTTTCTTTGCTGAAATGTAAAATTCATATAAAATAATACGACTAGTTCTATTTTGAAGTACTTTCTTGGATCCCTCCAGCTATAATGTGATGTTCTTTAGTTACTATGATCTATCTGAGTGAGGCTCAGAGACAGAGTAAAAGTGAAAAAAGACCTATAACTAGTCTTTCTATACATTAAAATGTTCCAAGGCTAGTGGTAAGTAATCGGTCCCATAAGAAAGAGGGGAATCTGCCATTTCCTGTAGCATATGTAGCGCTCATTTGTAGCCTGCAGGGTCATGAACAATTGGACGATAAAGCAATGACGGTTGCAAAGGAAGCTCCTGTTGGGCCAGGACTGAAAATTGCCCAACTTGTGTATTCATCAGGGGTAATTTGGAGGTGAGGAAAGTACATGTTTTGTGGTCATCATCATCCTGTTCCTATTACGCCTCTGGCATTTAGGGCAGTGATGAAGCTCCTCCACTCCTGTCTGTTTCTGGCAAGTCTTTCAATGGTTCCCCAGCTGTGCCCCAGGTTTTTCAGCTCGGCTTCCACAGCTCTTCGCCATGTTGTTTTTGGGCGGCCTCGTTTTCACTTGCCTTCAGGTGTCCATCTTATTGCTACTCTGCTGATGTAATCAGTTTCCATCTGAAGCACATGGCCGATTCATCTCCAACGCCTCCTGGCAATGATGGTGCTCAGATCCTCTTGTCTGCACTGTGTCAATAGATCTTGGATTGAGATTGTTCTGGGACAAAAGATACAGAGGATTTTTCTGAGGCAGTTTGGACATGTCATACTTTCTCATTCCCCAGCACTCTGCATTATAAAGTAGTGTTGAAAGTACACAGCTCTGATAAATCTTGAGTGGTTTTGGTGTTGTACTTTGATGATTTCCAGACTGTATTTAAGCTCTTACAGGTGTTCCTGGCTTTATTGATTTTGTTCTGGATGTCCTGGCTTGTTCCACCATCCTGGCTGATGGTGCTGCCCAAATATGTGAATGTTTCTACATTGGTGAGAACACAATCCTCTATCCGTACCGGTGATGGTGAGGCAATATTAAAGGTCGTGATATCTGTCTTACTGCGATTGATTTTTAGTTCAATTTGCTGGCTGAATGAAAAGTGTGATACCACACCAGTTATTACCATCACTGAGAGTTCCTTTCTTTGGTATCTTCACTATAACCCCATCTGGCACTTTTTCCCTTTCCCAGACTGATGTAAGTAGAGGGGCCAGGATAGATACTGCTAATTTAGGATTTACATTGAACAATTCTGCATTCAAGTTATCCTTGCCAGGAGCTTTCCCATTTTTAAGGATTTGATGGCGTGAATGATCTCTTCCTTAGTTGGGGTGTCTGTGTTGATATCAAGATCTTCTTCTGCCGCCTGGACGTTTGCTTCCTCTTTAGGTGGCTCCCTGTTCAGCAATTCTTTGAAATGCTATGTCCAGAGCATTTCTTGTTCTTTTTCGGTTGTTATATTGTTTGTTCCTGATGAGAGTGTTTGTTGGTGTCTGTCATTTACCGCTGATAAGCCGTGTCATTTTGTAGACGGTTCCTTGTTCACCACGAGCAGCTGCATCCTCTGCTTGTGTTGCCACATTATCAATATAATGCCATTTGTCGCCCTCACAAGGCGTTTGACCTCCCGGTGTGCCTTGCTATACTGCTCGTGGTATTTGTCCTTTAGCTTCTGGGATTTTGTGTCTAAAACTTTTTTCTTCAGGGCTCGTCTGGTTTCTATGGCGTTCCATGTGCTGGGTGGAATCCACTCCTTCCTTCTCGTCTACCTGTAGACTAGACAGGCTTCACTGCTCTGTTCATAAATTGCTGTTACTTTGTCCCACTTCTTGTTGATCTCATCTGCATTCCCCTGCTCTTCATCAAGTTCTGCAAGTGCCTGAAACCTGTTCTTTAACTACAGAACAAAGACTTTCTGTATTTCAACGGACTTTAGCTTGTCAATGTCATAACGTCTATGTCCCTTGTTTGGTAGACCCACACTTCTCAGTTTTAGCTTGATGGAGGCTGTCACAAGGTGGTGGTCACTGCCAACTTCTGCACCCCTTCTCACTTTCACATGTTTGGTGGTAGGAGGAGGAAATGTTTTCCTAGCAGGTTGGTTTATTTTAAATGGCTTTTTTAAAAAATGCTAGTAGTGGTTTGGGAACGTTAGACTATGTCTTTCAGAGATCAATTAATGGACAATTGAGTTACCTTTATTTATCATATGTGCCTGTGCAATTTATCACATGGATATCATCTGTATAACGTGTATGGTTTATATACATATGCACAGAACAGTATCCCTTGGCTTCATTGTTGGGTCAAATTCCAGGGAAGGTTTCAATCACCTGAACAATAAATACTACTCCCTACAACCTGATGGGATGTATATGGAAGTCTCTTACCCACTTACTAATGAGGCCTGGCTGCATAGCAAGATCACAGACCCTTTGCCTCAATCCTGCAAAGGGTGCCACACAGACATAAGGGTCTGCCCAAGCCAATCTCTTTGCACTATTGAAGACTAAAGTGTCCTGGCTGCAGACCACAATAAGTCACTCAAGGCTCATAAACTTGGTAAACTTAGAACATTTATCTTCAATGTGAGCTTTGTTCAGCAAGCAGATTTCCCCAAGCTTACATCACAGCTAATCCTAGATACATTAGATGTAACTTTCCAAATATGTTTTCAACTCTTTGAGAATACTGTCACTTTTTAGTTCTGCAGGTACAGTAGCTTGTAAATTGTTTAGCTATAGCATACAACATTAAGATCATGACATGGCCTTTAGCTTGCGTGCAAACTCTGAAAATCTGCTGCTAATTTTTTGACATTTGCTAGAAAAAAATATGACTTTTTTTTTAATTGTAAGTTTCAATAAGATAGCATGATAGTAGCAGGACAAGACAGCAACTAGTTGTTTCTGGTTAATTCCTAGAAAAATTAAACAAATTCTCCTCTACCCTGCACCACTTGTAGTCAGTTACAAAATGAATCTTAAATGCTACCAAATTAGAATTTTCCACTCATTTACACCAGTTTTAGAACTCTTTGCCCAGGTGTAAATGAATTCAGAAGATGAACAGCAATGGAGAATCAGGCTTGGTGCTTTTTTGGAGGTGTGTTTATATCTTAGAAATTTATTCCAGATGTGTCTGATCTCTCTTACTGTTGAGATTAAGATTTGTGAGGGGGGCAGAAGTCTTCTATTTTTAGAAATTGTGTTTTCTGAAACAGATCCTTATTCTTCTTTTCACATATGTACTTACAGGTTTTTGTCTTATGTAGCGTTGCTTTACTTTTTACTCCCAAATATGTCTGCAAGTGGCATGAGCACCATATTTAAATATCCTCAGGCTGGTGCCGTTCAGTCAGAGACTCCTGGCAGGAGTTCAGATGATTGCTACATCTGTCTTACAATTCAGGAAACAAAACACTGCACTTTTATAAAGTGCTGTTCATCCAAGATAGCTCACCTGTTCTGACAATGAAATTAAACTGTAATGACAGTTGTTAATTTGAGTATTGTTTTTCTATCCTAGCACTCCACATTTAGGCCCAACCAACATGCCTCAATTTACAAGTCCTAGGCATTTTTCTTATCACCAGTACTGAACCGAGAGAGGAAACAGAGGTTAATTGCACACCTTCTTCTCCCACTCAGGGGTTTAGAGCGGAGAGGAGAATTTGCCTCAAATAATTTATTAGATTAATTTATCTCTTTGTTGAAAAAATGTTGAAGCATTTGCCCACTTCATAGGAGATTGAAACACTATCACTGTACAATTTGAAAAGCAGAAAATGCTTATTTTACTAGCTAAATATAATGAGCCTTTCCTTTTACATGTTAATTTACATTACAATGAAGTTAGCTTTTAAATACAAGTGGATTTTTTGTACATTGTACACGTTGATTCAAAGTTTCTAGATGTGGCTCCTTCCCGGAGTGGGATAGGAAGGCCTGCTAATTGACAGGTGACGTTCATCTTGAGGATCAGAGATGACAACTGCAGGTTCCAGTTGCTCAGGTTTAATGCTGGGCTTTTAGTTTTAGAGCCTTTAGGGAGAACTTGGGTCAGGTTTTCAAGTTCTTCTCTGCAACCACAAAGGAGGCTAGAAACTTTTGTTTTAAATATGAAAGTTGGGAGTCTCACACAATCATGTCTCTCCGAGCTAGTGCTTTAAGTAAAACACTGAATATCATGAGACATGATAAAATCGCAAGAGTTGGCAACATTGCTTTCTGTCCGCACCACTCTGTTGTGATGGGGCGCTTGCCCCACACTGGGCTTTAAGGGGTTAATAGAGCCCTAAGAAGGCTGCACAGGAGGCAGCCAATCAGAGAAGGGCTGAAGGGAGCAGCCAATCAAGGCCAAGCAGGCCCATATAAAAAGGGAGCTGCAGGGCAGAGGAAGGGAGTTCTCTGTTGGGAGCCCAGGGAGGAAGGATTGTGTCTCCAGAGGACTGAGAACTGCCAGCACCCTGGACAGAGCAGTGCTGTTAGCAGGGCGTGGGAGAGCGAGATACAGCTGGCTGGCTGCTGGGGTTTGCAGGCTGAGGCCCTGTGGTGAGGGCGAAGAGGATGCTGGGGCCACGAGGAAGTGGCCAGAGAATTTGCTGCAGTAGCCACTAAGGGAAGTGGCTGAACAGTGACTTCAGGTCCTCTGGAAGGCAGGAGCACAGTGTGTGGCACGGCCGGAGGGCTGTGTCGCTGAAGAGGATGCTGCGGTCCTTGGAGAGACGCAAGTCCTGGAGCAAAAGTGATGGTGGCAAGGCACCACCTGAAGAGGGTGCATTAAAACGCAGAGCTAATTCCCAGGACAGCCAGCAGGAGGTGTTGCAGTGGTGAGTCACACCCTGTTACATCGGTTTATGCTTTGATTATGTCTCACCTTGACTACTGCAGCCTCCTCCTTTTCTTGTCTCAGACTAGAGAGTGGAGATGTGGGAAACTAACCAAAATGCTGAAGCTTCTCTAGTCTATTCAAAATGCAGCTGCTTCATATATATACGCCTCTCCTCCAACACTCTGACCCTCCTCAACTTCCTTTACTAGTGTTCACCTCTAGCAACAGATGACATTTAACCAGACACATGGTCCTCGACCTTATCTCCAAGGCTCTACTGAGCTCCACTCCCATCTACATCTTCCCCCAAACCTTCAATGGCTTTTTTGTTGGCCAATGTCCATTGCTTAATGCTCCTTTTGCCTCCTCCAAGTCATGTGCCTCTTTTGTGCTAGATAGTACACCTGGAAAATCCTCTTACTTCCTATGCACTAAGCAATGTAACTCACTCTCCTCATCCAAACTCACTTTTTTTGTTCATGTAGGGCAGAGGGGGGCAAACTACGGCATGCGGGCCACATCCGGCCCACGGGACCGTCCTGCCTGGCCCTTGAGCTCCCGGCTGAGGAGGCTAGCCCCTGGCCCCTCCCCTGCTGCCCCCCTCCCCCACAGCCACACCGCTGCACAGGCAGAGCTCTGGCTGGCGGGGCCGGGGGGTTGGATAAGGGGCACAGAGTCCTGGGGGACGGGGAGCAGGGGTGGTTGGATGGAGTGGAGGTTATGGGGGGGGGCGGTCAGGGGACGGGGGGGGGGGGGTTGGATAAGCGTGGGAGTCCTGGGGAGCCTTTCAGGGGGTGGGGGTATCGATAGGGAGTGGGGCAGTCTGGACAGGGAGCAGGGGGGGTTGATGGGGGCGGGATCCCAGGTGGCAGTTAGGGGACAAGGAGGAGGGGGGGTTGAATAGGTCGGGGGTTCTGAGGGGGGCAGTCAGGGGGTGGGATGTGGGAGGGGTCGGATGGGGGGGGAGGCCAGGCTCTTTGGGGAGGCACAGCCTTCCCTACCCGGCCCTCCATACAGTTTTGCAACCCCAATGTGGCCCTCGGGCCAAAAAGTTTGCCCACCCCTGATTTAGGGACATTGTCATCATCTTGTATGTGTGTAAAGTGCTATACACACTGATAGCACAGTATAAATAATTCAATAACAGGTTGAAATGTGTAATTATTCTATGCTGGTAAAGCACAGCATATATTTATAGTACTTTATAAATGATTTAACAACAATGTTCAATAGTACTTCAGGAGCATTCCAGAGGTTCAAGCTTATATATTTGTGTGTGTATTCCTCAACAAGTTGAGACTGAAACATCATATCAGATTGAATCCAGTCCTCTTGAGTCTGGTCATGAAAATAAGTTTGAAAATCCAGACAATGAGTTTGAGACTCTGCCCGAGAATGTTGCTAATTGCATGGGTTCAGGATCTTGTCTAGAACCTCAGACAGTTGGTTTATTCTCCCCCATAGAAATTTAACAGAGAGCAAAAAGAACATGTTGCAGAAATGCCGTTGTTGTTTCAAATGAATATTCCAGATATCACAATAATGGACAAAAGATCCCCTCCACTGCAGTTCCACGGCATGGCAAGAGGCCTTCCTATTGCCACACTCTGGTGTAAACAAAGCAGCAAACTAAGTTTGGGATTATTTATCATTTCACTGCCAAGGTGACCTCTCTCCCCCACTAAGTACAAACTTGAAAAACTGGTTTGCCCTGAGCAGCAGTTGCCATCTCTTTGAGGATTGACCATCCAAATGACAAAGTTTCACAGTCTATTGTTAGCCCTGTGCTAGCACCCCTCTGGAATTCTAATTCAAGATGGAGGTCAACAGACAGTAGGAAAGTAAAAATCAGCCTTCCAATCAAAATGGAGTTTTCAGTCTGAAACCGATGCATACACAGGGTTCATAATCAAATGTAATAAAAGTAATGGAATAATTTCAATACAGAAAATTCTAGAGGTGATTGTTTTAGAAAACAATAGATTCATCCCAAGATGAGGTCTCAAGACCCCATTAGTTGAGATTTTACTTTCTCTGCCCTATTGCACCTTGGGTTTAAACAATTGTGGGGCACGCAGATCTGTTCTAGGGATAAATGAAGCAGATGAGAGGTAAGTGATTGATAACTGATCAGTAAAACAAATTAAATAAAACAGAGGGAGAAACAAGTACCCGTAAATAACTAGGTCCAGAGTAAAATTCTTATGAGTTGGTTTCAGAAATAACCATATAGAAATTTATGGATACTAGACTATAAATCCAAAAAGGATCAAGTACTGATGAATACTAAAATTGCCCAGTCCAGAGCAGATATTAAGCACCATACAGCTTTAAAATGCTATATATCTAACATATAATAATAAAAGTTGAGGGGAAATGTCCTTTGTAAAAGGAATGTGTGTAATTCAGGATGATCAATATTATCTAGGGCAAATTAAAAGGCTATAGCACACATAGTATGAATTTATACATAATTTAAGTACAAAATTTATTTTCCAGTAGAATACAATGAAATCTGTTAAACAGATGACTCCACATTTTTATGCCATTGTAATAACTTAATACACTATAACAAGAGACCATCCAGAAAACTTTCACTTTTGCATGCTACAGGTTTTACAATGCTCTTCCACATAGGCAGAAATTAAAATATTCTTAACTAGAATTCTTCACATTTAAAAAAATCCTTTCCAACTTTCCTACCCGGTTGCTTGCAGTGCACTTTACACAGCTGATCAGGTCTGTGTGTAGCTGAAAAAAAAAGTTAGGTTATTTCTGTCTAAATGTGAGTTAAAATGAAGATGATGAAGCTCTTAGGAACAGAGAGATTGTCAAGCCATTAGCACAGATGACTGTTGGGAGCAGGCAGCCATGAGTATAGGTCTCTTTCACTGGAGACAGTCAGATATAAAATACAGTTTTTATAAGTCTTAAATTCTGCTCAAATAAAACATACAGGAACTCGTTAGCTTTGTTCTTTTATTAGCATATTTCTGTGATATTTAAAAAATATCAAGTGATAAAACAGGTTACCTGAAGTATGATATTAAGAAAAGGTCATTCTGCTTATATGAGGGGAACAATGACACATCGTTTTCTACAAATGTGTACAAATATGACTGGTGAGGGTCAAAGGATGCCTGGCACCAAAAGTTTTAACTCACCTCTAGCAATCGATTTATAACAGGAACATTTATAAAATCAAGACCAGGACTCCTGTAAAACACAACAAGCCTGAGTCAGAAAAACAGCATGCAGGAAGGTGTAAATGACAGAGCTCCTGGTTCCCTGCACAAAGCCCATGTGAATGGGCAGAAAGTTAATAGAGAAGAAACAGGTGTTGGGAATAGTTTGGATGTTAGGGGAGGGGTAAAAACGTGACACCAAAATTGAAAGTTTGAGTGTTTGGAAAGTTAATGGAATTAACAATTTTGACAGGGAAAGTGAGGTGATCTGACAGGGCATTGGGCTTTATGGTGCCTGCATGCATCCCACTCTGCCTATTACTGATCTGAGGCCATTTCAGACTGGGAGCTATAGTTGCAGGTCATTTGCTTACTCCTAGTCATGTGCCCTACAAGAAATTGCATATAGGACTTCCTGCATCTTAGGATGGGGAACCGAGAAGGCTCTCTACACCAGTCAGGTGGAAAACCTTGAGAGGGAAACACCTCCAGGAGAACGGCTGGGGGAAGCGTCAGCCCTGGAAGAAGGGCTGTAAGGATGGTGAAGCCCTGGAAACACAAGCTAAGAGCTGAGGGGCAGTGATACTGTTCCATATTGTGGTGTTCTGCATATTTTCAGTACAGCATGCCCAGGGAAGAGAACTGAAGCTGTGTCATTGTTTGGAGTGTGATTTCACCTTCCCCAGCTGGTGAAAGGAAGAGGAAAGTGGTTTGAGTATTGACTTCAGTGGGCTTTGGGTCAACCCCCTGCCCCTCCCTGAGCATCTAGTACAGTGGTTCCGAAACTTGTTCCGCTGCTTGTGCAGGGAAAGCCCCTGGTGGGCCGGGCTGGTTTGTTTACCTGCCACGTCTGCAGGTTCGGCCAATCGTGGCTCCCAGTGTCCGCAGTTCGCTGCTCCAGGCCAATGGGAGCCGCGATTGGCCGAACCTGCAGACGTGGCAGGTAAACAAACCGGCCCGGCCCACCAGGGGCTTTCCCTGCACAAGCAGCGGAACAAGTTTGGGAACCACTGATCTAGTACAATAATGTATAAAACATCTTTACAATTGGGAAGCTTACAGCCTTAAGGAATATATAAAAATTGTTATCTTGCATCCTGGTTTTATGGTTCCAGGGCTAGGTGTACCTTTGACTTCCCTCCTGGCATCCTTTCCAAGTGCCAGGCCTTCACCTGCACTTCTCTCACAGTGGAATCCTGAGATTCACCCCACTTTTAGAATGAATCCCCAGGCCTCAATCCCTTGCTTACCAACTGTATCACCTCAGCATTTCCAACTGCCTTTGGACCCAGCCATATTCTTCACTCCAGGAGCTATGACCAGATTGAAAATGCAGTGACAGGGAACAGTTTGCTCAAAACAAAATATTATTTATCAATAGGAACTTAAACAGAGAGAAAAGGCTTAAAACAAGACGACAATATTAATAATATGTATGTAAGGATTATCTAAACTTAAATTTACCTAATGCAGTTAGATAGCTTTGGTGCCCCCCACCCTGTTCTCCTTGCTATCAAGCTGCAAACCTTGTCTCCTCATAAGATCTGCTTTTTAACTGCTTTCAAACTCCACACACCTTGACTGGACCAACCACGTGCTGATTTCACATCAGTGGAGGTAAACCTCAAAGGAATTATAACATCCACGTTTGAGTACTAGCCATTAGGACAGTCTACGGCCATTGATATTTGGTTCCTGCAAACTTAACTAAGCCTGATTTAATTCTCATTTATTCTTTTGCCAGAAATATAACCACCAGCAAACCCACAGAGATAATTTTATGAATGTTATAAATCTAAGACAGATAGCTCCCATGTTCATCACAGCTGGGCACAATAGATTATCTTGCTAAGTCTAAAATATATGCCTCAAAGTCTATTGCTCTATGATCTCTATGAAGAATTGATGGTGTTTAGATACATCTTTTGTTTTGTCTGCATGTGACTAGTTATTGTACACCATTTTCTTTGTATTTCAGGTGTTTTTTTAAATGTAACTTCCGATTTACTGCTGTATGATTATGGAGTTTAATACTTGTGTATATATTATTTGTAGGTGATAGGAAAAGAGACATTTAACAGAAAAATGTCTGAATATAAACCTTTGATTAAAAAAATTACCTTAATTAGAAGCACAACTTAAAAGTTAACTGCTCACTCCATCATCGGAATCCCAGGAAAGCCTTCTTGTTAATAAAATTAAAGAGCATTAGATTTATTTATATGGAGTCATCCTGTTGGTTATAAAGCCATACCATACTAGAGCAGGCTGGGCCTTTTCACCTCTTGATAGGAGATGATGCACAGATGTTTATCTTTGGAATAATAATTCAAGTTCATTTTCATAGCAATCATAGAGTACTTGGAAGTATTGTAAACAGATTAACAAAACCAGTATTGCACTTGTGTTAAATAGTACTTATAATCATACAAAAATTAGGCTGTCATAAAAGGATCAGTTTTCTCTCTCTTTTCTCTTCTTGAAGTGGAAATGTGAAATGCATAAACATAAGTTACCTTGAATCTATGAAAATGGTAATTTTGTTTAGCATAAATAAATAGTGAATGTTTTTAAAAGCATATGACTCTACTCGTCTTTCCCTGAATAATTGGTCTATGAACACAGGCAGTGCTTGGGGAAAAATCGGTACTGTCAATGCTACATTGATATGCCACTGGCCTCGTGTGGAGCTCAATAGTGTCCCAGAAAGCTAAATCACCCCTTCACAGCCTAGAGGCAATCCTAATGCACCTCCCTGTTCTCCTACACAGAATCAAACTCAGAGCCCTTATTTAAAAGTTGTTGGATTTTTTCCTTCTCTTTCTACTCTACTGTCTGCATCATTCCATCCTCATACCAAATATGAGTGATTGTACACATTTATTTAAAAAAAGATTGGATCCTAGAAATATTTTAAATATATTTTAACATCCGCATCCATAAGATGATCTCTTATTCAGAGTGCTCATTGAAACAAATATTAGATCTAAGGTCAAACATCTTTTCTAGGATAATTAAACAATTTTGAAAATTAGGGGCCCAGTTCTGTTCCAACTGAAGCTAATGGAGCAGGATTGGGCCTATAACCTATGTTTTGGCTTACTATTTTACCAGGTTTTGTGGTTCACCTTCACTCCAATTTCCTTCACATTCACCTCCCAGGCTGTATTCTTCTGAAATAAATATTTTTAATCCGTCAGCATTTTCTGGTTTTTTTAAAAATCTGAATAAATGTCGCCAGTTCACTTGGCAATGTACATGGCGGAGGAAATAGATTCCAACATGTCTTATGTTTTATGACACAAAATGACTGATACCATTCTGTAGCATCATGATATCTTTTTGTCAGACATCTGCCCATTTCAACAACAGATTTTGCTAAACAAATAATCTTGATAGTATCATGCAATGTGTTTTTTCACTTCATTCATAATGTTACTTCAAAGACTGTTTTCCAGTTCCACATATGTTTGCATTAGAAGCCTCAGCTCTAAAAAATTTTCCTGAGGTATAGCTGGGCAGATACCTCTGAGACATTACAAAGAAGCTCCACAACACACTGATCATCAGATCTTATCATGGTGATACAAATGAGCTTTAATTGATTTTGTATTGGGAAATAACACCAGTAAACAAAATAATGAAATGGGTACATTCCATTCTTGGTATGCCCTGCTTTATAAAGTTGATGATCTACCTCAGGAAGGCATAGATTGTAGTATACATGTTGTTCACATGGGCCAAGATTTCACCCTAAAATAATGTAAATTTTGACATTAGCTGTAACAGGGCCACGATTTTACCCATAGTAACTAAAAATTGGGATTCTTAAATTTGTTGTACCCATCATTAGTGCACTGTTATGGCTCAATGATTGCCGAGGAATTGACAAAATGGGAACTTTGAGTTTCTTATCCTTTAAAAAAAATACAAAAAAAAAAAAAATCAGACTCCAATGCATGCGTTGTGCACATACCTCATCTATGTAACTACATCTGCCTACCTCTGTTACCATGATGTTTGGTTTGTTTGTCACACCCTCTTCTTGTCTCTTGTTCTACGGTGAGATCTTCAGGACTAGAACTGTTTCTTCCAACATGTTGGTAAAGAGTCCAGCACACTAGAACCCCAATCCTGATTGGGGCAGATGGACTCTAAATTAACACAAATAATAAGAAACTGAATCTAGGAAGACAATTCTTCAGTTTAATCAGAAGGGCAAAAAATAACAAAGAAAATGTTTTCCCATTGAAACCTGGCACATCATCACTAAGTTGGACATGTCTTCATGAACCCAATCATTTACATTGTGAATCAAGCAAATCCTTCAGATCAGCTTCCCAACATACACTTCTTGCTATCCAATTCCCATTTTATATAGATGGTTAAATATTATTTATAAAGAGGTTTGGATGAAAGCTTTACTAATGACAATAATTTAATTGACCAGTGACTCAGAGCAGGGATTCATCTTCATTTATAAAGCACTATTTGTGTCCAGGGCAATTCACCGGCAGGATCTATTCCTGCTCCTACTAAACCCACTCAACGTTTTGTCACTTACTTCTGTGGGAGCAGATTGTAGTCACTGAAGCTACAGCAGAGATGTCTAGGGCCTGGTTTTCAAAAACGGGCAAGTGCAATTGCCACTTTCAGGGACTTGTGTGTGCAACTATGTATCTAACTGACTAAATGAACAATTTTGTTTATATCCACAAATTATGAACATGTTCTCTCTATTTTGTTCAGGTTCCTATGGTGTATCTATCACCACAATATTTGTTTATTTTTGACAATCAGGCGGGCCTCAAATATTTGCAATTGCCCAATGGTGTTGGCTGTCTTAGAACGTAGTAGGGTCAAATTCTACTTTCAGTACGCCAGTGTGAATCCACAGGAACTCTACTGAATCTAGCCCAACTATTATTCTAGGGCAAGACGTGTCTTTTTATTTGTTCTGTAGTGCACAGTGCATGTTTCCAGTATTATGTAATTACTAATGGGTAAGTCATAACAGGAGTAGAAATAGCAATTTAAAGAAAAATATTTCTGCCTTTTCAAGATGAAATTTAAATGTAAGAATCTCTAAAATAGCACATTGTGTGAAAACATGGGTTTCTCCTGGAGTCAGTTCAATCTCAAAACACCACAAGCACACTTGCAGCACATCAGACTCAGCGGTAAGAGATAGTTGAGGAAGTAAGTATTGCTGGTATGCTAAAAGAAGCTATGGATTATAGGATTCCATTTTCAGTTCAAAATGGACTGACAATGGGGGGAAAATAATGTAAAGGAAGATTGTATATAAAATCAGTTTTATATACATAGCACTATGTATAAAAATCAAAGTATTGTACTAATTTATAAATGGAGAAAGGAATTTAATCTTTCATTTATAGAAAATGTTTATCTTCAGATACCTGGATTTCTCAGGTCATTGAGCACTTGGCCCTTAATGAAGTGTTATGGATTGCATTCAAAGTGTGAAGGTAAATCATGACAGTCAATCGATTTACACCAGGTGATTAATAAGGTGTTGTCTGTAATAACACCAAACTGCTATACATTCTCAATTTCCCTTACAGTGAAACTTTTCACTTGCATCTTGCAGAACAAAAAACATCCAGATTTTTGAGCTCCAAACTTGCCTGTTATATTTTGCTGTTAGGATTTTATCTTTAATTAAAAGATGTAAACAGAACTTAAATGTTAAGACAAAATTTCTATCTAAAGTGTTTATTGCAAGTGTAATTTGAATCAGGGTAACATTTGCAAAAGCTCCTAAGTGGCTTAGGAGCCTAGGTTCCACTTTCAAAAAGTGACTATGGGCCAGTTTTTTAAAGATATTACGGTACCGAATGACACATACAAGTGCTTGCAGCAGGATTTTCACTTTCCAGTTGCAAAACTCCCATTGACTGCAATGAAATTGGAATGTTACCCTCAGATTATACACTCAGACAGAAGTTAAGTTTCCTTCCAACGAGTTCATGTTCATGGACATCCAGTGAAAAATTACCATTCCCTTCATGGTGTACATAAATGTGTCATGCAAAATTTCTCACCCACTCTCTCTTTCGGTTACAAAATTATGTTTGTCCATAATTTCCACGCCCCTACTCTCCAGACAAGGTTATACAAACATTACCTTTACTCTAGGACAAAGCCTCATTCAGACCCAAGGCCTATATGTCCCAGAAATAATTTTCCCCTTTAAATAATCCTGATCTGAAAGTGCTGTTTCCAATTTCTCGCTTGATCATGCATTTTCTAGCATCAAGGGGATGAAAACACAAATGAAGTTAACATCAATGTTTGTTTGTTTTTTCCAAAGCATTGTGACTATAAATCCTTGATGCAAATTGGATTTTTCCCATAATAATGTGAAGATGAAACAGCCTCTGCCTTAAATATAGAAGTTTAAGTCTTCCCACAATGTACCTCAGTACAATTGTCCTTATATATCCATGGTCCACAAATATTGCCCTCACCTGTAAAGGGAGAAAATTCACAGAGAAATTCTTCACAAAATATTCAGGCAGCCAAGATCTGACATGGAAAAAGTGGATAGGGCTAGAGGAGGCAGGAGAACTGCAAAAAGTGGCATGTTTTCCCCCAAAACTGCTGACTACAGGAAAACTTGGAGTTAATCCCACCTGATTCCATTTATTTGCATGTGCCAATGGCTGTAATGCCAGAGGACCCCACAACTTCCTCCGTGAGGCAGGAAAGTGTTATTAGTCCCATTGTACTATTGGGGAACTCAGGCTCAGAATGCTTAAATTTTCAAAAGTGGCCACTGATGTTTGGAGGCATCTTGTGCCTGATTTTTTTAATCAAACCAATTACAATAGTGGTAAGAGGTGTTTTGGTTCATTAGTGTAGAATATTTTTATTATAATGAAACAAGAATTCTAGAAACTAGTAGGTATATAAATCCATCTCAGAAGAGAAAATGAACTATGGAAATGTCTGACATTCAAAGACTTTGTTTGAAATGGACCTGTATTAATCAACAATATTTAAGTTAACTGAAACCACATCCTGTATCTTCCTAAGTAAACAGCTTTATTAAGAAGGGCTGCATATTAAAGAAAAGTCAATACAAATATATATCAGGAGTCCACTTTCAAAACTTCCAAAGAGTATCTGGCTATTACTAACACAGGCTTGGGGAAAAGGAGTTTTCCTCCCAGAAAAACCTTAAAAATTACATCGCATGTGGGGGATAAGAAGTAGCTTTTAATAATGCTCTTAAAGAGACATGATACACCTATCTGTGCCAAAGACAAGAAAAAGCAAGGTGACAGCCTGTAGCTGGTTATGTTTAGAACTTAATTTTGATCTTGACTCGTATGAGGTACCATAGAGGGACGCATGTGGGTACAGAAGGTCCAATTACCTGGAGGCAATATACAATTGCCTGGAATTAATACTGTTATGAGCCATCAGTTCTTCGCAGCTGGTTAACATGATCATGATCCAATATCCACTGAAGTTAGTGGAAGTCTTTCCACTAACTTCAATAGGAGATGGATCAGGCCCAAAGTCCCCCAGAAATGTCCTTTGCTGTGATCACTGTTGCTTAAAAACTGAATCACCTGAAGTCCCGTTCTTGTTTCCTGATTTGAAGTGGACCTGTCATTTTTGTACAGTATATGCCAAATCATAAGGCTACCACCTCATCATTTAAATAATTGTACAAAAATCAAAACCCTGAATATTTATTCATTTGTTAAAAAATATACGTAGGGTACATTTGATAAATGACAAGTACACTATGATGTTTAAACCCAACAATTTTTGAAAGTTTAATATAGCTTTAGATAAAACTGAGCTTGCAGTATTAACGAATACAAGAGTTTGTAATTTTGTATAATCCAAATAAACTTGTACATTTATACAATTATAGATTGCATGCCAGAAAATGCAATTAGTTGATTCTAATTTGAATATATACAATTTACAATATAATTCAAGCATAAATTCAGCAGTAGAGAACACAGACCTGCTGTGCACTCAGACAGAAATACTTTTTTAGCTTAAGCACTAGGGCTGGGCAAAACCAAAAATGATGAAATGAGAGAAGTGGCTATGCTAACAGAAATTAAATATTAACCCAGAATAACTTCAATTTCTTAAAAGAAAAAAATTAAACTAATTTATTATTCATGTTTGTTTGTACTTATCAATATTTTAGTCTTAACATACATTATATTCCAGTACATGCCACAGGACTCAGCAGCCTTATTCCCAGCAGGGAAGGGTGAATGTTTTGTATAAAAAATTAGGTATTTTGAATTAATCATGACTGAATATTTATCAAAATATTTTGCAGCATCAAACATAACATAATAAGGACAGTACTTTCCAATTTCAAAGCATGATTTCTTCAGATTACTAAGGCCTGGTCTACACTACAAAGTTAGGTCAACTTAAGTCCACTTGTGTTGACCCTAGTTGTGCACGTGTCTAAACCAAAGTCTATCTCCTACCAACATAAGTGCCCATCAAACAACACCACCTCCCTGAGTGTCAGAGAGCCACGATCGGCCTACTTAGGTTGATGCAGTGCAAGTGTAAATACTGAATTACCTCTGTTGATCCTAGCAATCCTCCAGCAACTGTCTCACAATATGCATGTCCCCGTAACAATTTTGAACTCCACTGCCAACGGTCACAGAGACTGGAATCCCACCTCCCCATTAGCACCTCCCATGGGATTCTGAAATGACTCTTCCTGATTGCCTACCTTGGCAAGCACACCTACCAGCTCACCTTTGTTGTGCAGAGCCAGCATGGCCAGATGCACACACAGATGCTACTAGACATGCTCCTACCTGGAGTAAACAAGAAGTCTTGGATCTCCTTGGCCTGTGGGGAGAAGAGACTGTAAAAGCTATGGAAATATAGACATCTATGTGCAAATTGCACAGGGGATACTGAAACTGCAGCACAACAGAGATGACCAGCAGTGCTGTGTGAAAATGAAGTAACTTTGCCAGGGATACCAGAAGGGGAGGGAGGCAACAAGAAATCTGATGCTGCCTTGTAGACCTGCCATTTTTAGAATGACCTGCAGGCCATACTTGGCAGTGACCCTGCCAGCACCCTGCATTCTACTGTGGATGTTTTGCAGGAGCCTGAATAGCAGACCTGTTGTAAGGAGAAGGGGAAAAACCATGCCACAAGCCAGAAGCAGTTTGAATTTCCACCAGACTCAAACCAGTCCCACCATGTGAACGCAGATGAGCTGACTGATGGGAAGGGAGTGTGGGTAAGTGTGTACAGGCATTATTCTTTATAATCATTTCCCCCTTTTCATTGTCAGTAATCTCATCTCCCTCCCATCTAGCTCTTCTTCCCCATTTAAAAAAGGGTGCCCATCTCATCAGAAAATGTAGAGAACAAAAACTGGTATAATGTTAGAAAAAAATGGTAGACAATAAATTCAGAAAGAGTAATATGGCAGTCTGATTACACAATTCACATCAGATTATTGCCCTGTGCTCAGGCAGAGGTAGAACAAACAGAGGTAGAATCGGCATCTGCTTTTCTATTCTTTGGTTTGTTTGGCTTGGCAGGGGGTCATGCAGAGAACTTTGTTACTCTGAACAGGGATGTCCATGGAGAAACTCTGCGATCCTCTCCCAAACCTTTCTAGGGATGACAGCCTTTTTTCTTCACCCCCCGATATGAGATTTTCCCATGACACTGTGTTGCATTTGGCTGGCACCATTGCAGTAAATAGGCTATCTGCGCAGCATACGGGCCCAGGCAGTTTTGGGATGCCATTTTCAGTAGGGTTGTCTGTGCTGAGATATTAGCCAAAGTTATCACTGCCTGTGAAAATACTGCCAATATTCACTGCACTTTGCCTATACCCACACCCAGGGGCACCTAGCATTTAAACCTTCCATGCAAAAGAACAACCCCACACCCCTACACACCATGGCTTGAGCTGCAGAGCGGTGCTGTAGCGAGACGCTCCAAAACTGAAGTGACAACTAGCATTTCTTATTACAGGAAACAACGTATGAGAGATTTTAGACTTATCGTTCTCTTTCCATTGTGGTTATAAATCTAATGCAATATCGGTCTGTTTTAATCAGCAACCTCTGACCTGGTAGTCTTGAGAGGTGCCCCCTCCAGATCTGCTGAATATTTGATCCTGATCAGGAAGAATATGTTCTGCGAGATCTTCCAATCCTCTACAAACTCAGACTGTAAACACAGGGCTTGGAGAAGCCATATGACCGTGACAATGGAGAAAGACCAAGAATGGAGAAAGCGGTTGCTGCAGGAGAACGAAAAGGACCAAAAGGCATACTGGGAAATGCATCAGGACATGATGGGTTTGCTCTGACAACAAACTTAGATGTTACAGAGCATTATTGACCTATATGCCCAGAGACCTCAGACTCAGTAGCTTTTCCAGTCCTTGGAAAACACCATGGTCTGATACCCACCCACCCCTACATAACAAGTGGCAATATGGTATACATCTTTACTGCTACCACTCCACACTGGGGGGAAACCAGGAGAACCATAGCTACACATACACTGACCTGTGAAAACCACAGGATCAGCCACACTTAAAAGTATACCTTTCTGTTGATGTATTCACTGGCAAGATATACTCTCTGTCACCCCACCACTGTTTGGAAACCCCATTGCTGAAAGTCCAGCCACTATTTCCTGCACATTGCCAAGTCACAGTCCTGTGCAGCAGGACACACTTAATGGCCTTACACATTTGAATGACAGTGGCTCCCCCTGTGGATTTTCCAACTGCAACATGATTGGCCAGTGATCGATAACAATCTGGTATTGCAAGTTTCCAGAATGCAATTGCTACTTGCTTCTTCACTGTCAATTCAGCTCTTATTTTGGTGTGTCTGCACTGGAGGGCTGGAGTGAGCTTGCCACAAAGATCCAGGAACATGGCCTTTTGCATCCAAAAGTTCTGCAGCCACTGCTCGTCATCCTAAACCTGCATTACGATGCAATCTCACTGATCAGTGCTAGTTTCTCAGGCCCAGACACAGAGATTCACCATGTGGAGCTCCTCTGGATCTCTTCCTCCCCCCCCCCCCCAGCTATGTCTATCTGTATCCAGTTATTGTGCTTAAACATCTCTGCATCTTCCTCACTGCATGACCAATTGTAGTAGTACTCATTCAAGTTCTGCAAATACAGGAGAATTGTTCGTCTTGTATTAGCAACGCTCATGAGAATTGTGCTGAGCTGTGCAGGGTCCAGGCTTTTGCCAGAGATGGCAGAGACAGGAAAACAGTTTGCAGGACTGAGGAAGTTTTTAAAAATGGTGCAAAAATTATGGGATTGGGGCAAGCACTACAGGACGAAGAAAGTGGCATGGTGGAAAATTGACCCCTAGTTCCCAGAAATCCCTGGTATTTCACAAAGCCCAGTAAAAATATCCCACAAGGCATTGCACCAGATGGTGCCATGGGGCATACTGGGATACCTACCTCTGGTGCACCCCATTTTACACTTGCGGTGAGTATGCACAGCGCCAACACAAGCACCCAAGTGTGCGTGTGCCCAAGTGTATTCAAAAGTCTGCAGCTGCATGCCAAACAAACTTTGTCATGTAGACATGACCTAAGTAATTTGTGGTTCACTTGCATTTTATCAACAGTTCTAATTCTCATACCATTTGTATTCAGGTTCCACTAGCATAATTTATTTACTTTTAAAAAATATACTTGATATTCTGGCACAAACTTTCTCCAAAGTTTCCCAAAAGCAAATGCTAAAGTTAATATCTTAAGGGTAAGATTTTTTTTTTTTTTAAAAGCCCAACTTCCACACTGCAGAAACTTACACAACGGAATAAGAGGTGCCAAAAATTGCTTTGACAGGATATTTTCAGACTTGTATGGCACAGATGTCAAATGTATTTTGTAAGAAAGCCTGTCATAAAGTATCAACAACAAGGGGACAACTAAGCTGTCAGAATTAATCTTTTAACGCATCACAATTTTGCTCACCAGGCATTTACAGCATGGTACTACTACACACCCCAAATAATGTGCAAAGGGCTGATAGTTTAGCCAAAGGTCTAACAAGCATGCAATGTAGATCACAGATCATTATAAACTCTGAAAAACTCGGTAAGTAAATGTGAAATCCTTAAGTACACAATTGGCAGATGGTGAACAGTGCTGAGTACCTAGCAGTGTAGGTTCCCTATTTTTCATTCCTTGCAACCAATTACAAAATAAAATAAAAAAATAATTTTTCCAGATATTGGTAGATCTGCTATTATTATTACTTCTTTATACCGTACTACAAATGTGCACTCTCTCACTTCAGATGGTCCAAAGCCCTTTGTCAGAACTGCCAATACATGATTGAAATCAGTTAACACCACACAGTTAACATCATAACAGTGTATGTTCTGAAAGTAAAAACTACTGTACTTTTGGATAATTACATAAAAATTACATCCCAAACTTTGAGATCAGGATTAGTAGTAATTATTACTACACCTCTACCCCAATATAACGCGACCCGCTATAACACGAATTCAGATATAACGCGGTAAAGCAGTGCTCCGGGGGGGCGGGGCTGCACCCTCCGGTGGATCAAAGCCAGTTCAATATAACGTGGTTTCACCTATAACGCGGTAAGATTTTTTGGCTCCCGAGGACAGCGTTATATCGGGGTAGAGGTGTATTATTTTTGCTATTGTCTTATTTAATTACCCTGTTTCCAAAAGTGCACCAGCTACACATTTATGGTCAAATTAATCACACTGACCCTTTTATGAATAGAATAGAGATGAGCCAAGATAGAAATATTCGCTGCCTGAAGATACCCAGAAAGCCAGACCTATTCCTGAAACTCCAAACCAGATGCAGGAACCGTGCCAAAGCACCACTTCTAGTAATGATATAGCATCAACGAATGAGTGTTTTCAGATGCTGTGATGTACACTATATAGAAGTTCAACTTTTAGTGGAAGAACTGGGTCAACTCCAAGCAGAGGATAGGTACCAAAATGCTACCTACCCATGGTTGGCTGGAGGTACCAATATTATGCCCACCAGGCTGGCTCATCTCTGCCAAGAGAATTTAGAACGAAGTGAAATGAAAAATAAAACAAGTTCAAAAATACATTTATGAAGAATTGACCTTTTGCACTTCAAAACACATCTAAATGTATTTTTATCAGTTTAAAATATTATCACCATATAGAAAGCAAGAGGGAAAAATTCCCCTAAAAGAGAGGGAAAAGTTGCCTAGATGGACTTAGTGGACAATAAGAGAGCATTAACATTTTTTGGTGTTTCAGTAAATGATTTAGCAATTTTTGAAAATTCAGAAAAATAATTCTGATTATGAGATTCCAATTTGGTTGGAAAACTAAAGCAAAAGATCCTGCAGACTCTTACTCAAGTGAGTAGTCCCTAATCAGACAAGTCGTCCCATTGATGCACAAGTAACAGTTTGCATGACTGGGTCCTAAATGTGGAGGGTGAAAACCCAGCCCCATTGAAGCTAATCAGTATTTCGCCTTTGATGTAATTGGGACAAAATTTCACCCAGAAAGTCTAAGTAGTTGATTTTACATTTTCCTATCAGACTGATACTACTTACATCAGAAAATCAAGCAAATGTGCCCATTTTGAATGTTTTGTTACACTAATATTATTAGTCATGAAACAAAATGATCTCATGATTTTATTTTAAATTTTGTACTTAAAACGCAAACTCTGTTTGAGATATTTTGCCCAGCCCTAAATAGTACAATTTTTTGCTAACACCTCTTATGAAGTACACTTTAAATTCTCCCAGCATTGTAATGGCAGGGGGAAAAAAACAAATAAATTATTAAAGCAAATTATAAAATGGCAAATAATTTAAGGCTAAGAAATTTGGTGTTTGGAATTGACTAATGCTTATAGCCTTATTTTAAGAAAGAAAACATGCACCATAACTACTTTGTTTGAACAAAACATCACAATCCACATCAGAAAAAATAAATATACTTTAAATTAAATTATAACTTGCCCTGAAAGTTTCCTACTCATGTTTTACCTACTACTTACCCTTAAGAAATATAGGAGAGAATAACACCCCCCTTTACATATTTTCAGAATATACAATATAAATATAGTAAGAATCATGCCAGAAAACTATATGCAAAAATTGCACACTATTATTGCATGCTTGTTGTGATACTACATGCCAATTAATATTTGCTCTCCTATGACCTCAGTCAGGACTTCAGGTCTTTTAATCATAACATTATACTTACAGTACATCATTATCTGGGAAGAACACTGCTGTCCCAGTTTGCATGTAGTGCTTAGGAAACTTTCACCTTTTAGCTATTATACTCTTTTCAGAGAGTTTGCTTTCCTGCCCAAATTGGATTGACTAATAATTCAAACTTTAAATAATATCTAAATGTCTATTCTTGTTATGTAAAGCGATCAGAATTCATTTTCCTCAATTTGGGTGGAAGTTTTCCCTCCATTCTAGCTCCTCCTCCTGACAATTTTTGAAGCTTTGGTGGCAAATCAGCCACAGACTGACTCATAGGATCTGACATCATCTTTGTAGTTTTAGATACCAGTTTCTCTTCTGAGTTGCCAGGAACTGAGCTTATTCGCTGAAGTTTCATAGGTAAATCCCCGATGCTGTAGGCCTTTTCAGAGGTTGTAGAACTCATTCTTAGTAGTTTTTTGGGAAAGTCTTCCCTTCCAGTCATTTTCTGCAGTTTTGAGGGTATCTTTGTACTAATGTCATCTAGACCATCTAGACATTCTACAGAATTATTCCTTTCTTTACTGTTACTTACAGCTGGTCCTATTAAAGGGGAAGATATAAGAAGCATTTCTTCCTGTTCTTTCACACTGTAGGGCGTAGTAGGGACTTCAAATGTTGCATGGAACTGGGAATAGTCTACTTTAAAAAATCCTTCCTCTAAGGAAATCACAGGGAAAAAACGGTGACCCCAGAGAACTTCATCTTCGGTATACGAAGTTCGGGCTTGACATGTCATCCCTGCAACAAAAAAGGAAACAAAAGCCTTGATAAATTAAAAAATAAAATTACATAAATCAAATCTAACTTGATTTTGAATGTATAGAAACTTGATTTGTAATATGTCATAAAAACATATGTTATGCTTTTTTCATGCATTTAACACACCAGTGCTAATTAAACTCTGAAATCATTGACTAGCTATTTTGGAGATATGTTCCTGTATCAGAAAGATTGCTACATAGGCCTTTTTTGACACTTACCTGCACATTTTGCATATCCCCAATCAAATAATTCTCTTGAATCAAAATTACGGTCGTCTCCAATATAGAGCTGGTCAGAAAATGGGCGGGGGGGGGGGGGGGGGAGGGGTCACAAAATATCGGAACAACCTCAGTTCTGTTTTTCATTGAATTTTTACTTTTGTCATTTAATAAATTTAAATCTATAGCTCATCAGAGAACAGAAAAATTTCACAAGCATTTTTGAATAAAAACAATCAATCAAATTTTGCAGCCTGCTCTTCTCCAATGGGAGTCATGTGCAAACAAGATTGCAGATCAGAACCTAACTTGGTACCAGCAAATAGATTTACCACTGTGACTGGTACACCAAAATGACAGATAGATTAGGCAGAGCTCAAATCTAGAAATTGATTTCTGAGAGCTCATAGAATAACTATTTATTTTTCTCCATATTAACCTGATAGTTGAAATACGTAATTTTTTATTTTTGATTGCATGCTTCTTATGCAGACTCCTGTCCCTTGAAATAGTGTTGGCAGGGCATCCCAGCACAGTGACCTCTGGAATTAACATCCCATTGAGATGCCAGTTCATACCGGTCAGAGCTATTGTTTCTAGCTGTCTTCAGATTCTTGGTTCACATTTTAAAAGTTTTCTTTGCAACCATGAGGGCTATCAAAAATTAAACCATAAATTCTGATATTATCACATGACTCCTCAATGTTGGGCCCTAAGCCTATAGTGCCTAATCCATAACCCAGCCCTGTATAGACCCCAAATGTCTGGGCTTTATATCAGTAAAGTAAATGTGGTCATTCATCAGGAGTTAAGTACAGCTGTAATAGGGCTACACATACACAGGCATGCAGCTCCTTTGGGAACAGTGTGGAATAAGCAGATAGCTCCTGCTCTCTCTTCCAATTACGTTATGTATTTAAATTTGGCAACCCATCTAGCAGGCAATTTAGGCACAATACAAGACCCATTTATTTTGTTTAGCACTTGACTGAGTTTTGTTCTTAGTTGTTTTTGCTCATTTCTGTTTTGATCTCTGTAACTGAAGTATGTAGCTGTCGCAGAAGTGGACACTAAACAAAAGAACAAACTGCACTAAACATTGTCGTTGTCCCACAAATACCAGCTACCAGAGGGGCAGATAGCACTCGGAGTTTGGGTCATGACTGTTAATGGATACATGGATTTTAAAGGTCCAGAAAAATACTGTGAGGAAAAAAAAAATCACTCATGCTGCCAATCATTCTTATATTATTGCTTTATATTGACCTCAAAGCAGTGTACTTCAGTTACAATGATTGTTTATGTGGTGACTGTTCTGTTTCCAAATTTGTAGATAAAATAGTAATGTAGTTTAATGACCAATTATTTAGATTCGAAATTAGAAAGTGACAAACATTAATGTAACAATATTAAGCTGCCTCTTCAGGGTTTAAATGAATGGTACCAAATCTTGAGGGTTTAAAAGTTCTTGTTTACTCCCATCTCAGCATAAAAGAGACTTTGTTTATATTTTCAGGGAGCAGACCATCTGCAATGCAGAACTAGACACAGATTAGTCATCTTGCTATCCAAGGAACACAACCTTCTTTGGGAGCCAAGAACTCCCAGGTTTTGCACTGACACAGAATGTGGCAGGTCATTTAACCGCCCTTTGTCTTAAATCCTCCACAGGTAAAATGAAGATAATACATTGCCTAAAAATGCTTACATTAACTACTAGATGCGAGGATTAATCAATTCATATTTGTAAGCACCTTGAAGATATAATATGCTAAATAAATGCTAAGTATTGTTATTACTATTTCTATGTAGCATTTTACAGGCCATATTTTTAACGTTCCCCTTTGTGTGTCACTTGCGAGAGTATATCGGCATGATCATATGCCCACACAGGTAATGGGTTTTGCATATGTAAATTCTACCAACTGCACACAAATGATAAAAACCATATTTTTCTTAAAGTTTTATATCTATAATGTTTTTATAACATATTTTGATGTATTGGCATATCCAGCATGATATATAATGTTGTTAGATTTTGAAATGCATTAAAAAGAAAGTTAAACAACCCCCCCTCCCCCCAAAACTGGCAAATTCTTAGTCTTTTCCCACAGAATTTATATATATATACACACACACACACACACAGGAACTTAAATAAATACCTGCACACTTCTGAAATGCATGTTTGGCCAGATTATTCATAAAAATAATCCCAGTTTTGCAGAATTTCCTCTAATATTCACTTAATTTCAAACATTGCTATCACTGAATACTTGATGCACCTGCCCTGCTCATCCAACTACAAAATCCACACAACCCTTATTAATAGATTATTGTGTTTCAACTCTCCTACTTTACTTTGAGAGCATAACTCTCCACTATGTATTCTTCATTTCCTTCTGTGAGGCCACAGACAGAAGTGTGAAATAGTGAGCAACTAGCAGCATGGGCTGTGTAGGGCAACAACAAAGGGGGAATCACTCCTGGAACTGGTTCTCCAGTCCCTTTTCTGGGTTACCACTGTCCATTCGGTATCTCAACTGGAGCCCTGTACCTGGAGCATGAGAATGCTCAGAGCCACAGTATTCTAGTATGAATTTGTTCCAATCCATCTGCTTTTGCACAGAAGTAAAGAATTATTAGCAGCCGCATGTTTTATAACAAAGACCACATATGAGCCAAAAGAGATTCCAGGCATGGAAAACCAATTAGAGGAAGTCTAAAAAGAGAAGCACAAGTCATGGCAAAAACTAAAAGATGCAAAATTGAATCGAGGCTGCTAGAGAGCATGGTCACTTATATGTTCATGGAAGAAAACTAGCCACAATTCAGTCAGCCCATACATATTAAATGTTTATTTGTAAGCATGACATATGGTACCTCAAAATATGCCCTGTAACCCCAATACTAGTGTATGGTTATATTTTATACAAAGAATGCCTTGTAAGGTATCATATAAAAGGTCATGATCTTCTAAAACTCATTGTTCTGTGAAAAAATGCAGATCATCATTATATATGGAGTTATGAGATTTTGCTATATGGTTATTATTGAAATATGTGGTAAATTTAGGAGACGCCCACAGCTAGCTCACCAGTGGCAACAAAGGAGGTGACCCATACCCAGGTTGGTGTTAAACAACCATCACCAGCCATTGACCAGCAGGGGAACTATAAACAAGAGATTTACAATTCAATAAGAGACAATTATGCAAGCCCCAGACAATGTGGATTTGTGACTCAGCAAAGCTCACCAGGACATGCCTGGGCCAGTATTTTTCCAGGCCCACGAATTGAGAGTACAAAAAGGGGCCAGTGGCATCATGAGATCACTTCCCCCATCTACTCTGAAGGCAGCAAGAACACTGGGAAGACAGAGATTTTGAACTGATGAGATTGGTCCCAGGCTGAGAAGGGAATTCAGCCTGTGTATTAAGAACAGTAACCTGCCTGCAACATGCAGTGGGGCAAGAAAAGGATTTAGAATGTGTGTTTACTTTTTATTTCTTAGGTAACTATCTCTGACCTTTATGCCTACCACTTATAATCCATCTTTCTGTAGTCGGGAAACTTATTTTAATGTTTTATCTTTACCAGTGAGTGTGTCTAAAATGTTTGGGGAATTTGCTCAGATTACAAGGCTGGTGCATGTCCACTATGAAGCAGCAAACTAATTAATGAGCTTTGTCTTGAACAGTGTAAGAGGGTACATTTCTGGGGTGCAAGGCTGGGAACTGGGGGGAATTTGCTGGCATTTCCCTCTGTACAGTTGATGAGTGGCTTAGAGAGCATTCATGCAACTTCACTGGCTGCGTCTCTGTATGCCGGTGGCCGTGTGATAACAGCACCTGGAGGAGTTTGCTGCTTTTCACTGGCAAAGCATTGAGAGAGACAGCCCAGGCTGGAGAGTTAAGGGGCTCAGTGGCCCCACAGTTCCAGGTTGTATGCCAGGGGTCTGGACACAGTAAGGCAAAGAATTTTCTGGGACCCAGAACGGTGGGGAAAATAGTTATCTGTTCAACAATGGCTAAATTTTGTTTTGTAATATTCGCTTTTATGCACTGTACAGTACTATATGGTAATTCACTTTTATGTACGGAGCTTTTGCTAATCTCAAAACATTTGTATTTGCTCCTGTTATAAGTTATAATCAAGTGTTTAAAAATGGGGTTCCTCCTCTAATGTTTTGCTGCTAATGTCAACCCAACCCCTGATGTCATGCCAATTCATATACCTGAAAATTTGAAATAAAATCAGTTTTCAACCATAATACACTTTTTAATCAGGAGATTTAGGAGAAATAAGTAGAATTGAGTGTAAGGAACAGGCTATATTTTCAACAGCTACATTTTCATATCAGTCATTGTAATTGATTCCCATGGTGGTTTGATTTGACTTTTTTTTTATTTGCGGTAATCTGTGAACATAATTACATTCTAAATCTACCAACATGTTTTGCAACTCTTAATTGCAATTTTACACTATTTATTATTACAAACAGTAGGAATGGCTAATTTGTTTTGGGGAAGATACACATACATGAGCATAAGTCCTTGTGATGAACAGTCTTTCCTGGAAACACATCTTTCATTTCAAATTAATGAATTATAATAATGCAAACAGATATGTTTTAGTGCATCATACTAGTATTATTTTGCCAGTTTTGTTTAATTCTTTTCATGGTCATTTCCGCTTTTTATGAAAATAATGTGAAAGAAAGCATGATATTGAAAAGTCCTGCTGTACAACAAATCTTCAACCATAAACATCTTCCACTCAGGTAAGCTATTATTTATACGCAGTGAATTTCTTTCTAACTATGTCTCATGTATATAAATTAGATTGATGACCTGTTTTCTTTTTATCCCAGGGCGTTTCAATTTTGTTATGAAGTTATTGTGGAAAAGAATCACATCACACAACAGATCATCACGAAATAAATTTTAGCAGAGTGTTAATTATGTTGAGTATGTGGCCCATCTGTGTCCTTTATTATGCAGTTGTTCATTATCTATAGAGGCACAGCCAAAGAACAATCCCAATGACAACCTTCAACTTCAGCTTCTTTTTATCTCATGTTAGCTAGGGAACTCATTAGTAGATGGGTGTTTGTAAGCAATATATGGAAAATGAATACAGCAGCATTGGAAATTAGATCTATGATCACTGTAAACAACATGCTTGCTTAGCTCTATTGACCTTTGTTTAGTGTAGTTAACAAATTACATAAAACGAAAAGATCTCTTTACAAAAAAGAGATAATTGACAACACACCCAAACTGTGGGCTTTGATGACGCGGTTCAAATTAGATCTAATTCACTATGAAAGAGGCACCTTAGTGAGATGCAAAGTAGGAACAGCTCAAGGGTTACTGTCTAGTGTACACTGATGACTAGAAAATAGCACAAATATTACAGCATTAATTATTTTTGTAAGATGACCTGCATAGAGCTTTTGTGAGTCACTAACTCGTAAATTACAAATACAAGTTTGTGTGTCATCAAAAATGACAGTGTCATCTATCCAAGTCTAACTCAGCCTTGGCCTACACTAGCAGTTATGTCAATACACCTCTACCTCGATATAACGCTGTCCCCAGAAACCAAAAAATCTTACCACGTTATAGGTGAAACCACGTTATATCAAACTTGCTTTGATCCACCGGAGTGCGCAGCCCCCTCCCCCGGAGCACTGCTTTACCGCGTTATATCCGAACTCATGTTATATCGGGTGGCGTTATATCGGGGTAGAGGTGTATTACTAAATCCACACTCCAAATGACATAGTTATACCCCTAACTACCCAGTGTAGGCAGCACTATGTTGATGGGAGGGCGTCTCCTGTAGACATAGCTACTGCCTCTCAGCAAGATGGAGTGCCTATGCCAGCAACAGAAGCCCTCCTATCAGTGTAGGTACTAAAGCCGCACAGCTGCATTGGTGCAGCTGCACCTCTGCAGCCTTCTAAATGTAGATAACTCCTAAGTCACATGCTGCAATTATTTATTTATTTTATTAAGCGTGTGCATAGTCATCTAGCCAAGCGATGGCATCTTCAGTGGCGTGGTGCAGTTCTCCTAGGCCACCGTTACACCTAGTCAGCAGGCATTCATCAACAATGTGCGTCATCGTCTATGCTGTGCTGCAGCTGCACAAAGGGCTGTCACGAAGGCCCCAGAGAACCTGTTCAACAGGGACCATTAGCGACGGGGAAGGTCAAAACCAGGCGGGAAGATTGTGGGGTCGGCGACGAGGGCCTGGTTGGGGATTATAACAGATATCCATTCCTCTCACCAGAATGGGCGACGTGACGGCAAACGTGCAAGCTGGTGGTTTAAAAAGGTGATTGTGCAGGGGCAGGCTTGTGTTGGCACGTACTTTCTCCAGTAACTTGCCAGTGGCAACCTATCGTCTGATACTAGGAGGATCAATGTTGCTCAGAACTGGAAGCCATGCTAAGAAGATTGTTACACGTCTTGACTTTAGTTGCTGTCTTCTTCAGGTGGGCATGGTAACTTAGTGTGCGCTCTAAGGTCACACCTAGATAGGCTAGTTCTACTTCATGCTTCACCTTCTGACCATTCAGATAAACATTCAGTTCTTGGGTTGCGCTGGCGTGATGAAGATGGAACAAACTGGAGATGCTTGGCTGGAGGTGCCAAGTCCTATAGTAGTCAGCTAACTTTATCATGTCCCGGTTTAAGGTGGCATCAAGCTTGTGAAATGTCCGGGCCTGGGTACCGCAACAGATGTCATCTGTGTAAATGAACTTTCATGACTCCGTTATGGGCAAGTCATTGATGTAAAGGTTGAACAGGGTTGGAGAAAGCACAGAGCCCTGGGGTAACCCATTGCTTTGTCATCTCCAAGCACTCATCTTCTCCCACATATGGGCTCTGAACTGCCTATCGCAGAGGAACAGTTCAATGATGCCTATGACCAGGGCCGGCTTTAAGCCGATTCGGCCGATTCCCCAGAATGGGGCCCCGCGCCTAAGAGGGCCCCGCAACGTCCGGGGCTGCCGGCAGAGCGGGGGGAAAAAAAAAAAAGCCGCGTCCTGCTTCTCCCCCCTCCCTCCAGCGCTTGCGCCGCCATACAGCTGATCAGCGCAAGCCTGGGAGGGAGGGGTGAGGAGGAGGAATGCGGCGTGCTTGGGGAAGAGGCAGGGCCAGGGCGGGGATTTGGGGAGGGATCCAATGGGGCAGAGAGGGGGCGGAGTCAGGGCAGGGCTGGGGCGGAGTTGGGGCGGGGGGAGACAATTCGCGTCCCGGTGTGGGGCCCCACACCTGCTAAAGTCAGCCCTGCCTATGACCCAAGGTAGCAGGACCCGTGGTACCTTCACGAGCAGGTCAGTGTGCCATACTGTATCATACACTGCTGTTAGGTCGATGAAAACAGCACCTATTTTCAAGTTTTTCTGGAAGCCATTTTCAACAAACTTGGTCAGCACAAGTACTTAGTCACATGTGCTACGGCCTCAGTGAAAGCCAGCTTGGTCAGGGCTAAAAATTCTCTCAATGTTGGGTAATATGCGCTGTAGGACCAAGCGGGGGCCAAAGGTTTTTCAGGAATTCTGGTAATATGTTGTCATAGCATGCAGCTGTTACACACTTGATGCTACCCAGTGTCTGTTACAGTGAATGGTTCTGGGCAGCTTCTGATATGGTGTACATGTTTAAATATACGCCATTCGTTCCTCACTTGTCTTCGTACCTGTTTCTCCAAAAGTGCTCTGGCCACTTTAAGTAGGTGTCCAGCTACCTGGTTGGGTGTCCCTGCTGGAGTAATGGAAATCAGAATCACATCTGTCTCTAGAAACTACTAAAAAGACAGATGCTGTCACTGGCCACAAATGGGCCTCTCTGACGTAATGCACTAAACAAGAAGAAGGGAAGGTGAACATCGGGAGATTAGGAGGGATGTTTGGTTGGGTGTATGGTAGAACCTCAGTTACGAACGCCAGAGTTACCAACTGACCAGTCAACCACACACCTCATTTGGAAACGAAAGTACACAATTAGGCAGCAGCACAGAGAGGGGGGGGAAAAGCAAATACAGTATAGTACTGTGTCAAAGAAACTACTAAAAAAAATAAAGGGAAAGCAGCATTTTTCTTCTCCATGGTAAAGTTTCAAAGTTGTATTAAGTCAATGTTCAGCTGTAAACTTTTGAAAGGCAAACCATAATGTTTTGTTAAGAGTTATGAACAAGCTCCATTCCCAAGGTGTTCATAACTCTGAGGTTCTACTATGCTATAATGCAGTCCTTCCTGGGAGCTGAGAGCTCTAAATGGGGCATTTTGGGGTTCAGATAGTGTATTTATTACCCATTGCTCCCTGAGAGGTGAGAGTTACTCGGGGGCTAGATGCAGGAGGGCTGGGGTGAGTTATCACTCAGTCCTACTCAGGAGGTAGGACAATGCAGGGGATTGCATAGTAATTTTTCAATGAGACACATATTTCCCTCAAGCGAGCTATACCAACAGTGGCCCCTTGAAAGTTCTGAACAAGTTAAAACAAGGAGTTTTAATTGGAGTGGGGTTTTTTTGCTTAACTATAGCTATAGCATTTATTATCGAGCAAATGCGATAAGTCTTTGCACTGTCTTAGCATCGTTCATTCAAACATCCCAGAGAGCTTTAAAAAAAACTCACTTAATCCTTAGTGTCTGGTTCTTCTTTAAAAATGACTTTGCAAACATGGTACTACAGATTACAGGTTTGGTTGCTATCACAGATAGTTATAACAAGTGTGTTTAGCTTACAAGTACAGTTCCCCCTCCCCCAGCTGTCATCCCTGCAAACTCAAGCTGAGCTCTATGAGTTAAGCAGAATCTTTTCCATCTAGCAGATCATCACCAGTAATGATGATTCTGCAGGCTCTCAGTTACACCTGTGTCACTCCACTGCCATCAATAGCACTACACAAGGATAAATGAATGGAACCTAGGGTCAGACTGTGAGGCGGAATGGTACAAAGAGCCACACACTCATTTGTGCAGCCCACATAAGGACCATCCACAATTGTAGTCCTCAACAGATCATGCTCTTCGTACGCTCAAAGGGTGCACCATGCCAAAGAGGGTGAGAAAAAGGTAGGACAATGGTTCTGTCCCCTTTTGGAATCCACCTGCCAGAGGTGTGAAGAATATGTTGAACACTATTACCCTGGTTTAGGCGTACGTAGGCAGTTTCTCTCCTGTTGAAAGTAACTTCATAAACGCCAACAGAAGAGCAGAAAAATCCTTACTTTTTTTTTTAAACGTGAAACACTGAAAACAAATTAGGGATTTGCATGTGAGAGAAACTGAACCAAGCTTTAACATACAGAATGGTTCTGTGCAGACAGTACCCTAAATCTTAAGGAACAGAGAGAAATCAACTGATGCTTGTGGTTCTGAATTTGTTGTTTGTTGGCTAGTTTAATTTTTATTTGTTTTTAATAAAAATCTGAAATAAAAGTTCCTGCATGAAAGTAATCCACATAACTATGAGGGAGTTCTATCTTCTCACAGGAGACAGTTCACAGGTAGCAAACTGAGCTGCAGATAAGCAGAGAGCTAAAAGACTACATGCAGTATTCACTGATTTGTACTGGCAGAAAGACGATGATAAAAAAATGTGTAAGACTGTCATCTGATGGATATCTTGGCAAGCATGCATTTAATCTAATCACTTAACGTAATCTGTTTTGCAACACTTGAAAAAATTATATTTATTTCATTGCTTTAGGCTACAATTAACAAATGTTTATTGCCTATGACTAAGGAAAAAGTTTTCCCAACTTGATTGGACTATAGCTACTGAAGATACTGGATGCTGAAGAATTATGGGCTAAAAATTCATTAATGAATTTCCCCCTTAAGTATCTACAGCTGCAATCACTCAGGACTGTAACTGAGTAACTAAAAAGAACATTCTAACTGAAATATTTAAGTGACCCAATTATAACCAAATGCATTGTTTTTCAGAATTTCCTGGAGCTACATTTTTCCTTTGCAGTCAGATGGCATTAAAGAAAGCTGTGGTGAGATGGCACAGAGGTTCTTCTCAATGGTTTCTTTTCTGCCATTATATTATGTAATTGTGCTATTGCACACTCTGTTCAGTTGCTTACTTGGTGTGACAAAGTCTTATACCAGTACATAAAGTGGCCAGATGTAACTTAGGTAAATACAGTATAATTCCAGTTATCCCAATTCCTTTTATCTGAAAAACCTAGTTATCTGAATCCATCAGTGCGTCCCCCATGTAGCCCTACCTTAATTAATCAGTGCTGTTCATCGGAATGCCAGGATATCAGAAACTTGTTGATGTCCCCCAGGCCATTTGGATAAATGGGAGTTTATTGTAGTGATTTTGTTAGACACTATTCTACAGGACAAGGAAAGCAATTATCATATGTAATAGAGAATCAAAAGCAACTGGTATTCAAATGTGAAAAAATGGTCAAATAATACTTTTTGTAATCTAGCTTTAATAGCCATCTTGTTCGATAGTACAAAATGTTTGAATCTGTTCCCTCATGCAAAGTGTTAACAGTGTCACCAATGTGCAGAAATCTTGGCCAAAGAAATCATGTCATTGGGTTCCTGTAAATGTGTTAGCATTCTTTGTGTGATAGCAGATCTCTAGACCTGAAGTCGTTTTATACTGAGATGGGGAATATCATCTCTGTGCTGAGAGCTGGCACATGCCCTGCGTATCATTTACTTCTCTTTTACATGGGACTAATGTATGTGCAGTAGGCCTTGTGCTGGTCTACTGCACAGAGGTGAACTTCACTCATAATGAGAAAAGGCTCTAATAGTTTATGGACAACATGATGCAACCGGAATACAATATCCTGGGAGGTTCTGTGGCTCACAGCTTTAAAGAGTACAGATACCTTGAACATAAAACATATTTCTCTTGCATTTGTACCCAAAAGGGAACACTGCAAAATGCCATTACTTTGAGTTTTAAACAACAGTTTTACATTGTTAATATTTGATTATCTGATCATACTGTTTGAATATTTATTGACATTGATTCTCCATCATATACAGCTCTATCTTTACATGTAGGGTAATGAAAAAGCCTAGCTAAATCATTTATCTCAATTCAGTTTTGCTGCTCTCTAAACTATGATAAAACTTGGTTTATACCTATTGTAAGGAAAAGTGTGTTAACAACAACAATGTGCAATCAGGTTACCATGAGGACAGACATATACTGTAACATCACAAGGAAATATCTGTTTATGAACATCTAGCCTCTAATAAAACAGAACAGTTTTAAATGGTCTTGGTTTAATCATGTTTGAGGTCATTTTTTATAGTTATAGACTAGTAAACATTTGTAATTGTTGCCTAAGGGAATAGTATAAATGCAATATTTTTTCCAGTGTAACAAAATTAGTTCAATTTACTTTATTAAATTATAAGACTGCTAAAATACCCATCAAAGTCCAGTATCACAAATTCATTCTTGATAATCTTCTCCCCCCCCCCCCCCACTCCCCCTTCCAGGTGGACAAACCAATGAATGCTTCCTGAAGGCCCCAACTGTCAGCATGTTACCACCATTTAAGATGCACCCAGATACGATACAGGTGCTCAGACACCATGGTGATGAGCACCAAATGCATATCCTCAATCATCTCTTATTTTTCCGTGTTCCATTGTCATATATACATAGCTTTATGTTAATTACACACCGAGGCATAGTCCTGTTCCCACTGAAATCAACGAGACACGAATCAGTCACTAAGGATGTGGAGACACATAGAAGTGCTACCTCTCATTTCAGGAGGGTTAACTGTTCTCTGAACCATACATACAAATCCCTTTGAATTCCATGGAAGTAGCATGCACACTCAAGAATTTATAAGGAGAATCTGACATACAAAGTTCTATGTCCATTGTTAATATGCTTTAGATTTTCTTCAAGTTATATATGTTAAGAAATGTAGCCTGAATATTGCAATTAGTAGTCAATCTTGCATAAATTACTCTAGAATGTATAGCTTAAATTTATCAGTATATAACAAATAGATTACTGAAAATTTGCATATGTCTGTGTTATCTTTATTGTCTCCCAAAATAATAATCAAAACAAATGGCTCAGTAAAGTAGTCTGCATGCTGGACAAACTATTCAGTGTGAAACGGCCACATCATATTATTTACAGTCTTTTAAAACTTTCTTGCATCACAACCAACAGAAGAACTGTGAGGATTGTATGGCCTAATTCTATCACTGGCCCAGTGTATTCGGTCATTGACAGATGTGATTTTTATTAAAAATGATGTTTTGTTTCAAAATATAGACAGTTTTTTTGCATTTTTAAAATGGTAAAAAAAAAAAAAAACGTCCAAAATCATGACAAAATGGAGACCTGAAAATTAATTTCAGGTCAAATTAATTTTTTTTCAATGTTTCTGTTTGGTTCAATTATTTGCTCAGCTCTAGGACCAGGACCCGATTGTACTAGGCACTGTACAAACACAGAACGAAGATGTTCCTACCCCAAAGAGCTTACAGTCTAAGCCAAGACAACAGATGGCGAGACAGATAGACTCATGAGCATAAGGGAACAATGAGACTCTAGTGGTCAGCACAACAGGCAGTGGTCTCGGTACACCAGCAGCCTAACCACTGTTGTTATTTTTGGAGACATCACAGCAAAGGAGAGTTCTGTGGAGGGTTGTGAAGGTGGATAATGAGGTAGCTTTGTGGATGTTTATGGGGAGCTCCTCCCAAGCATGAGGGACAGCATGGGAGAGAGCAGGAAGATGCTTGTTTGAAAATTTAACAAGTAGATGATTGAGGCTGCTATCATGGGCTGATTGGTGGCCAGAGTCAACATCTCTATAGCAAATGAGAGATGTAGGGATTGACTGTTAAGGGCCTTGCAAGTAATAATCGCAGTCTGAGTAGCATGACAACAGGTGTTAGTATTGAAGACCTACAAACAGTTTCAATTTTACTCTCAGAGCGGTCAGTTCCTTGTATATGTTTGCAAATAAGACAAATTACAAATAAAGGCCCTGATCCCGCAATATTTTTATATAAAGTACTTTTCCTCTTACTTTTTTCAGTTTCTCAGGTGCTGAGGTACTGTATATTCATTAGACAATTCCAGTATTGCCAAACTTCAAAGATCAAAAATAATGAGATTGGCCCAGAAATCGTAAGACTTTTTGGGGGGCTTTGGTCTTTTGTATGTTTAAACTCCCCTGCCCATCCTCAGTATGTCAGGGTGTGACAATTAGTGTTGCCCATTCTCCCAAATTTACTGAGTAAGCTGATTGTGAGCCAGGCTGAAGGAGCTCTCACCCCCACATCTGCCTATTCCCTGCCCAGTAATTCATTCAGTCCCATCAGTTCAGCCCCCACCTCTCAGTCCTTCCCCTCAGTTCAGTCCACCTCCACCCTTAGCCTCACCTCCGCTCCTTCAAGAGGTTCTTCACCTCCCTCTCAAACACTTGGGCAGAAGTTGCAGCAGGATCCTCTTTCCCCCCTTCCAGACTGGTGGGGGGGCAGCTCAGAGTACTTCACCTCCTTCCCAGGCCATGTGCTGCTGCAGGGAGGGGAAAGGAAGCAGTGGTGCTGTCCTGCCCCCATTGCTCACAGGAGGGGAGCTACCCTGAGCTGTTGGACTCTTTAGCTGCCTCTTGCCCCCGCCTCTCATCACTCCAGTCCCAGTCAAAAAATCACATCACTGGAGAAGAAATCATAAGAGTTGGCAACACTACTTTGTTTACAACTTGTCATTACATTTAAATATATTGGAATTACTATTTTTCATTACCGTCAAAGCTTTCTTCTAGCCTCCTCCACTAACAGAAATTCAGATATTCTTTTTATACGTCTACAGACTCAAGAGAAATTAAATAACACTTGTAACTCAGCAGTTGTTTAGAACAGACCTTTTCCTTTCTAAAGTCACAGGGAGTAAGCATACTATTTCACGGTTGTGTTATTTATATACATTTAAACTGCAAATAAACCATATCAGAAAATTTTCTACACTGCTTCAGAATTTCTCTTTGCTATGCACAGAAAACAACAAAATATCATGCAGAGAATATTCGGTGTTTTAATATTTTTATTTACTTAAAATATCCCTGTTATGCTGAAACAAAGACTATACAGACCATGTTAAAGCCCATGGGTGTGCCAGCTACTCTCAAACTCAATTGAATGAGCAATGAAACCCCTTTAGTTAAACGGCTTCAGACAGTGAAGGCTATTACCCGAGGGACTAAATTGCATAGTTTAAATGGGGCTAACCCAGGCTGATTAGATTAACCGGGGCTAGAATAATAATTGTAGGCAAAATGCCAAGAGACGTAGTTGTGAGCATGACCCCTCGAGGAAGCAGAGAGACAGAGCTTCTTGGGCACAGAGGTCAGTGGAGTGGCAGATTTAGGGATGTTTGAGCAAAGAAAATGCCTGCTGTTTATATGTTTCTGTGGGGTTCAGGGAAACAGGACTTCGTGTGCATTTTTTGTAAACAATGAAGATTACATCAAAAATTTACCTGATTCCTTTTCCCCAATATCTCATCCTGACAGAAATAACTCTACAAAGCCACCAATACTGATTAACCACTCAGGCCAAATACATAACATTGCCTATCTGCGCACATGTACAGAGTTAAATAAAATTCATATGAATTATAAACTGTCTATATCCAAAACTGTCCCAAACTGACACAATCTAAAAGTCTTCCACAAACTCACCCCTCCTTTGGTTTAATATTGCAAGAACAGCAACCAGTATTTCGGTGCTATCAAATCTGACCCTGGATCCAACCTCTAGCCATGACTGGCCTGCGACCTAAACCCAAAATCCTAGACTAAGCCTTGGTCCAAATGAAAACTGCCCTGCCCATCTCTGGTAAAAAACTAACCATCTTTCTTAGAATAGAACACTTCATTGAGAATATAACCATCTGCTGCCTCCTGAGCTCCCCCTACTGTCTGGGCAAAATCATAAGAGATAATTGCAGTGTCACTGCCCCAGGATTGGCTGTCTGTCTCAGGGAGTCCCATGGCTCAGCCCTCTAGCTGGTTCTTTCTCTGAATTCAATACCCTTTCAGGGCACTGAAGTGCAGTTGTAACTGCTCAGGCCCTAAACTGCCTTCTCCCAGATGGCCTCTTCAGATTCCCCTCACCCAGTTCTACCTGAGCCAACAGCAAAGTCTTTCCAGGTTAAACACTCTCAAAACAGAAGTCCTCTTTGGCCTTGCCTTTCTCCTCCCTGTCTCTTCTTTAATCACACTCTTCTTTGCAGAGTAGCTGGTCCCAGGGCTTCTCCATGGAGTCCCTCAGTAGAACTCAAAACTGCAAACAAATCAGACACTTCTGAAATCTCTGCTAACTACTGAAATCTCTGCCCACTCTGAGGTTGAGCCTTCCATCTCTCTTGGGATCCACTTCAGTTCCCCATTCCTCTTCAGGAACACTGGTCCAGGGATGGTTCTCTGGGCCTGGCCCTTGTTCTAGGATCCTCTACAGGTGCTAATTCCACTGCTATAGCTGTTTCCCCCAATGCTTCTCCGACCTCTCCTCTTATTTACAGCCAGAGATCTCATTTTAGCCACATGACATCACTCATTACTAAGACTAAGATTTTTGTCATGGTTAGTTTTAGTAAAAGTCATGGACAGCTCATGGGCAATAAACAAAAATTCACAGAAGCCGTGACCTGTCTGTGACTTTTGCTGCTGCAGCTCCATGGATTCCTCCTCCTGTGGTTGGGAGCTGTGGGGTTTCCCCTCTGCCCGTGACAGCTGGGAGCTGCAGGGTGACCATATTTCCCGAAGAGAAAATGGGACCTCCCCAGCCACTCTCCCGAGGCATCCCTCTTCCCCCCATGCAAGGTTGTCGCCCATCGCTGGAACCCTGAGGAGGGCCCTCTCAGGAGTCTGTCACCTGTCGCTAGAACCTTGCAGGGAGCTCCGTCGCCTGCCAGGGCCCCTCTGGCTGCCAGCTCCAGAGTCCCACAGCCCCTGGGGCTGAAGCAGAGAATGTCACAGAGGTCTCTGGAAGCCACGGATTCCGTGACTTCCATGACCTCCGTGACATATATGTAGTCTTACTCATTACTACTCATTCTCCCCACTTGGGGCGATGAGGGAAGTTTCTCAGAGGTCGATTGAGGCCCATCTCCCCTTAAAGGGATCACCCACCCTGTGACAGAGACAATGCCCTCCCCCAAAACAATAGTCTAAGCCTGATTCTTAAGATCAGTCAGTTGTAAGGGTCTGTATCAAGGAACTGAGATTAACAGAAATATATCTATAGTATTCAGGTTCAACCCGTTTAAGCATCCCCTTAGTCAAAGTTTCAATTCACTTACAATTCCAAGGAATATATCAAACTCCCTTTTTCATGCTGGGTAGGAAGGAGCTAGAATACTCTAACAACACAGGCCTACCACAGCTACCAGTTTGCCTTTCTCCACAGTGGCAACCCACATTTATAGGATTGCTAATTCCATTCCATTGGATGGAGTGAAAGCAAAGTACCTTGTGACAAAACCACAGACACAAAAGGACAACTGATCATACTGTGATGCAAAGTCCAAGTTAGGAAGCTGACTCAGAGAGACCATCTTTCTTTGAAACTGAAGCCACAAGCAATCTGATAACTGTAATGATCTCAGGGTTCCTTAAATAACAAATGAGAAAGGAATAAAACTTTTTGGTGAAGAAACCAGTTTAAATGTCAATTTATATTTTAAGTAGGGCTGTCAATTAATCACAGTTAACTCATGCAATTAACAAAAAATGTTTATCGCGATTAATCGCACTGTTAAATTTCAATTGGTATTCTATTGTTTATTAAATATTTTTGGATGTTTTTCTATATTTTCAAATATAGTTATTTCTATTACAACACAGAATACAAAGTGTGCAGTGCTCACTTATATTATTTTTATTACAAATATTTGCACTGTAAAAATGATAAACAAATGAAATATTTTTCAATTCACCTCTTACAAGTACTGTTGTGTAATCTCTTTATCGTGAGAGTGTAACTTACAAATGTAGATTTTTTGTTGTTGCATAACTGCACTCAAAAACAAAACAATGTAAAATTTTAGAGCCCACAAGTCCACTCAGTCTTACTTCTTGTTCAACCAATCACTAAGACAAATAAGTTTGTTTACATTCATGGAAAATACTGCTGCCTGCTTCTTATTTACATCACCTGAAAGTGAGAACAGGTGTTCACATGGCACTTTTGTAGCCAGCACTGCAAGGTATTTACATGCCAGATATGCTAAACATTCGTATGCCCCTTCATGCTTTGGCCACCATTCCAGATGACATGCTTCCATGCTGATGATGCCCTTTAAAAAAATAATGCATTAATTAAATTTGTGACTGAACTCCTTGGGGGAGAATTGTATGTCTCTTGTTCTGTTTTACTTGCATTCTCCCTTATATTTCATGTTATAGCAGTCTCGGATGGTGACTCAGCACGTTTGTTTTAAGAACACTTTCACAGCAGATTTGACAAAATGCAAAGAAGGTACCAATGTGAGATTTCTAATAATAATTACAACACTTGACCCAAGGTTTAAGATTCTGAAGTGTCGTCCAAAATCTGAGAGGGACGAGGTGTGGAGCATGCTTTCAGAAGTCTTAAAAGAGCAACTCTCCAATGCAGAAACTACAGAATCTGAACCACCAAAAAAGGCTGGCTATTCCCTATCACCTTACCACCTTCCAAGTGTTTAAATAAATAAATTTAAAATTTTAAATTAATGGAGATATCCTATCTCCTAGAACTGGAAGGGACCTTGAAAGGTCATTGAGTCCAGCCCCCTGCCTTCACTAGCAGGACCAAGTACTGATTTTGCCCCAGATTCCTAAGTGCCCCCCTCAAGGATTGAACTCACAACCCTGGGTTTAGCAGGCCAATGCTCAAACCACTGAACTATCCCTCCCACCTTTGCAGATGATTTCCTTAATTACTTGCTCCATTATCTTCCCTGGCACAGAAGTTAAACTAACTGGTCTGTAGTTTCCTGGGTTGTTTTTATTTCCCTTTTTATAGATGGGCACTATATTTGCCCTTTTCCTGTCTCCCATGATTTTCCAAAGATAATAGCTAGTGGCTCAGATACCTCCTCTATTAGCTCCTTGAGTATTCTAGGATGCATTTAATCAGGCCCTGGTGACTTGCAGGCATCTAACTTTTCTAAGTGATTTTTAACTTGTTCTTTTTTTATTTTATCTTCTAAACCTACCCCCTTCCCATTAGCATTCACTATGTTAGGCATTCCTCCAGACTTCTCGGAGAAGACCAAAACAAAGAAGCCATTAAGCATCTCTGTCATTTCCAAGTTTCCTATTACTGTTTCTCCCTCCTCACTGAACAATGGGCCTACCCTGTCCTTGGTCTTCCTCTTGCTTCTAATGTATTGATAAAAAGTCTTCTTGTTTCCCTTTATTCCTGTAGCTAGTTTGTGCTCATTTTGTGCCTTTGCCTTTCTAATCTTGCCCCTGCATTCCTGTATTGATTGCCTATATTCATCCTTTGTAATTTGTCCTAGTTTCCATGTTTTATGAGACTCCTTTTTATTTTTTAGATCATGCAAGATCTCGTGGTTAAGCCAAGGTGGTCTTTTGCCACATTTTATAGCTTTTCTACCCAGAATAGCTTGCTTTTGGGCCCTTAATACTGCCCCTTTGAAAAACTGCCAACTCTCCTCAGTTGTGTTTCCCCTCAGTCTTGATTCCCATGGGACCTTACCTATCAGCTCTCTGAACTTACCAAAATCCGCCTTCCTGAAATCCATTGTCTCTATTTTGCTGTACTCCCTTCCTTAGAATTGTGAACTCTATGATTTCATGATCACTTTCACCCAAGCTGCCTTCCACTTTCAAATTCTCAATGAGTTCCTCCCTATTTGTTAAAATCAAATCTAGAACAGCTTCCCCCCAGTAGCTTTTTCAACCTTCTGAAATAAAAAGTTGTCTGCAATGCAGTCAAAGAACTTATTGGATAGTCTGTGCCCCGCTGTGTTATTTTCCCAACATATATCTGGATAGTTGAAGTCCCCCATCACCACCAAATCTTGGGCTTTGGATAATTTTGTTAGTTGTTTAAAAAAAGCCTCATCCACCTCTTCCACCTGGTTAGACCTGTAGTAGACTCCTAGCATGACATCGTCCTTGTTTTTTACCCATTTTAGCCTAACCCTGAGACTCTCAACACTTCCACTCCACCTCAGTACAAGAGTGTACATTTTTAATATATAAGGCAACACCTCCTCCCTTTTCCCCCTGTCTATCCTTCCTGAGCAAGATGTACCCATCCATACCAACATTCCAATCGTGTATTATCCCACCAAGTTTCGGTGATGCCAACAATGTCATAGTTGTATTTATTTATTAGCACTTCCAGTTCTTCCTGCTTATTACCCATACTTCTTGCATTTGTATATAGGCATCTAAGATACTGATTTGATCTTGCCTCCCAGTTTTGCCCTGACCCTCCTTTCTCTCTGCCATTATAGCCCACACTCCCTCTTATTTCCGACCCATCTCCCAGGTCTCCATGTTCTCCACTTACCTGTGATGGAGAATCTTCAACTGAATTCAGTAGCCAGTTCTTTATATTCACTCTTCTTACTACTAAGAACAACAACATTCCTGAAACCAAGAAGTCAATAGACAGAAGGTGCTCATCACCTCTCGAGATCAGGGCTGCAATATCTAAGTTTTCCTTCATGCTATTTCAAACCGTAATTATCCCTACTGGCACTACTTTGAACAGTTTCTTTCACCTTTGATGTTGACACCTTTCAGATATTTACAGACAGTTATGTCATTTTAATCTGTTTATTTCCAATCTATACATATTCACTTCCCTTAATCTTTCCTAACACGTCGACTCCTAGAAATCCTTTATCATGTACTAAATAATATAAGAGGAGCAGTCATGTTCACTTAGAAGTAAATCCAAGCTACCAGAACTAGGCCCCCCCTCAGTCTTCTCTTCTCCAGACTAAACAAATCCAGTTCCCCCCCCCCCCAATCTTCTCTAGACCTTTGAGATCAAGTACATAAAAGGTTGTTCGCTTGTGATCCACTATGACCCACAGATCCCTTTCTGCAACACTTCTTCCTAGGCAGTCATTTCCCATTTTGTATGTGTGTAACTGATTGTTCCTTTCTAAGTGGAGTACTCTGTATTTGCCCTTATTGAATTTCATCCCATTTACTTCAGACCATTTATCCAGATCATTTTGAATTTTAATTCTATCTTCCAAAGCACTTGTAACCCCTCCCAAGGCAGTCAGTTGAAGCCTAATCACTGCGGAGGAGAGTGGAAGATCATAGAAGATCTCCTGGTGAAGCCAGCGTGGTCTCTTGCCATACTTCCTATATTTCCTACGCAGTGGGATAATTTGCTCTTGTGCTCTTAATAATGTCTCTTTGAAAAACTGCCAACTCTCTTGAACTATTTTCCCCCTTAGATTTGCTTCCCCTGATTTTGCTCAAATCTGCCATCTTGAAATCCATTATTTTTATTGTGCTGTTTTCCCTCCTACCATTTCTTAGAATCATGAACTCTACCATTTCATGATCACTTTCATCCAAGCTGCCTTCCACTTTCAAATTCTCAACCAGTTCCTCACTATTTATCAAAAATCAAATCTAGAACAGCCTCTTCCTTAGCGGCTTTCTCTACCTCCTGAAATAAAAAATTGTCTCCAATATATTCCAAGAACTTGTTGGATTACCTGTGCCCTGCTGTGTTATTTTCCCAACAGATGTCTGGGTATTTGAAGTCCCCCATCACCACCAAGTTCTGTGCTTTGGATGATTTTGTTAGTTGTTTATACAAAGCCTCATCCACCTCTTCTTCCTGGTTAAGTGGTCTATAGTAAACCCCTACCATGACATCACCCATTGCTTGAGCCCTGGCACCTACCTAATTGCTTGAGCTCCGGCATCTCTTTCAGAACAAATTAAGCACTGCAACTATGTCAGTTGTTTATTAACTAGCATTTCGAATTCTTCCTTTTTATTCCTCATATTTCTCACATTATTATACAGACATATAAGATACTGATTGATTCCCCCCTCTATTCTCTCGTCTCTCCCTTATCCCTGATATAACGGTCCATGCTCCCCTCAGATTCCGACCCTTTGTCTCCTGCCCCCATCAAACCTAGTTTAAAGCCATCACTAAGTTAACCAGTCTGTCTTCAAATATGCTTTTCTTCCTTGACAGGTGGACCCCATCTATGCTTAGCAGTCCTCCTTCCCAGAACAACATCCTGTGGTCAAAGAAGCCCTCCTGGTGACACCATCCTTGCAGCCAGGCATTCACCTCCAGGATGCATCTGTCTCTGCGTGGGTCTTGACCAGAAGGATGAAAGAGAACACTGCCTGCACCCCAGCTCCTTCCACCCTTACTCCCAGAACCCTGTAGTGACTTCTGATTTACTCAGGGTCATACCTTGCAGTATCATTAGTGTCCACATGGATGAGTAGCATGGAGTAGTAGCCAGAGGGCTGGATAATCCTCAACAATACCTCCGTAACATCTCAGATACAGGCTCCTGGCAGGTAGCATACCTCCCGGGATGCCATGTCAGGCCAAAAGATGTGTGCCTCCGTCCCACTCAGAAGAGAGTCACCAACCACCACTATCCTACATTTCCTCCTGGGAGTGGTGGCTGTAATCCTCCCAGCCTTGGCGATAAATGGCTTCTCTTCCTCTACCTTTGGGGGCAATTCCTCATTGCCATGTCTGCATAATGGTTCTTCATTACTATGGTGGTGGGTTGGGAGTAGGGATGGAGCACAGCCTGCTGCCAGAAATAACCAGCAGCCAGTGTACTCCTGTGACAGAGCTATATCATCCTCCCCAGGTGGTGTAACAGCAGTCCTCTCTAGCTGAATAGCTTCCTCAGCCTTGGACATCTCCATATGAATTCTTCATGTGCATGGATGCTTCTCAACCTAGCTACCTTCTCCTTTAGCTCTCGCACTTGCATCCTGAGATTCCACCAGCAGACACCTTTCACACTGGACAGTCCCCCCAACCTGGCTTTCTGAGGGTGGGAAATGAAGGCCACACTCTCTGCAAATCCACACCAGGATCTGGGTAGAGGCATTCATGGTTAGGCTCTCTGTCTGGATCAGGGGTCCTCAAACTGGGGGTCGGGAGCCCTCAGGGGGTCACGAGGTTATTACAGGGGGGGGCGCGAGCGGTCAGCCTCCACCACAAATCCCGCTTTGCCTCCAGCATTTATAATGGTGTAAAATATATAAAAAAGTGTTTTCAATTTATTAGGGGGGGGTCACACTCAAGAGGCTTGCTATGTGAAAGGGGTCACCAGTACAAAAGTTTGAGAACCACTGGTCTGGATACAGGTGCAGGCAGAGGAGACAGGAGCAGCGTTGGCACTGGCGATGCGACCTTTCCTAATCATAGCGATTATGTGTGTACAACCCCTTCCTATGTCTGTTATCCTTACTTTGACAGAAGAGAGCCAGGATCTGCTTTTGAAAACCTTGACTCAAATTTATCACTGGTGTAACTCTATTTAATTAAAAGTAAATTCACTACAGATTAATTTAGTCCCTTGTGTCCAATCATATTGATCTTTTGTCCCTTTGTTCAGACTGGCACATAACACAGTAGTTAGTAACAGGGAGGGCATGCAGGAAAAAATATCATTCATATTGAACAGAATTTCCATTCACCGTTTTAATTTAAGAAAATAAAAAGAATTCTGGAAGACTAGTGTGGGGTTTTGACTAGCTTTTTTGCTTCATAGATGATTATGTTATTTACCTTCCCGGTAACATTTATGTATTTTTCTGTTATGTGCTTTATTTGTAAGAAACAATTTCATTACTGAATAGTGCCTCTATTTGCCAAATTATAAATGATTAATTACAAATTATTACATCTAATGAGGTAGAACTTTTTGGCTTCAGAACAGAAGATCTATGAGTCTAGTCATGACTGAAAAACTGGATGTAATTACTTCAACCTCAGCCAGTCAGTAGACTGTCTAAGCCTTTATCTTCTTATGTGGCTAGTTAAGATTTCATGGCATTTTGGCACCACTGAGATGCAGTATCTTATTTCCCAGGGGCACCAATGAGCAGAAAACAAGTTGGATTATGCAAATATTCCAGCACAGCATATTAGAATTAGATTTCACATGACACTTTATACAAATAATTAAATAAAAATAGAAGAGGTAACTTTGACCAAAGTCTTTACAGTGTATCTATCCTAACTGCTTCTAAGTAAAATATGAGCTAAGTGCCTAATAGAAAAACAAGAGCTTCAAAATTATTTGGAAATTTAATAATCATTAGATTTTAAAATGACTGTAATAAAAGTGACTGCTAAGAAAATAACCTAAGAATCATTAAGATTATATGAGTTACCATGACCATGAATCATCATTTTTATGAGCAAATCTAAAAAGTTTTAAACTGTCTGTAAGTGGATCTAACTTTAGTGACTCTAATGGAGTGGCACCCACTTACCTGAGGTCTGATTTTTGGCTCAGCAACTTGTGCTAACTCTAGTTAGTACAAGTATATTAAATAGTGTACTAGGTGGGGTCACTACAGTGATGAGTACTTCACATGAACTGATCAGATATGATCCCAGATTAAAATGTCCAGGGACAAGTACTAAAAACCTAACCATGGAATCCTAAAGGTGGTTTGAAAAAAATCTTAATGCTTTCCCCTGGAAAGTATTTCTTAGAGAGAACATTTCTGCGAATGATATCACCATTCACTGTGCTGTCATTCAGCAAATACCCATTTTCAGATGCAGTACTTTCTTACAGTTGCAAAAGAATAAAAAAAGCAACATCCCAAAAGCTTGAATGGAGTCTCTTGGAATTTTGTCATTGACTTCGAAGGGGGGTAGGATTACGCCAAAATTTGTAGGTAAGTTAAGTCAAAATGCATGTCTTACTATGAGCCTCAAAACATTCCTGAATTCTGAAGTATCCACGTAGAGCTGAATCTATTCAATCAATCTCTAAAACTCATAATACATTATTATATGGATGGTATATGTATATCCCATTATTACTGAATTTAGCCAATATCCTATCATTCATTAACTGCCATTTCTGTTTTACTAATATGTACTACCTTTTGTCAGAGTATCTCAAAAGACTTTACTAAGTTTTCTTTACCGAGATTACTTAGGCAGAAGAATACTCCTAATGAGGTAGGTATGCCCATTTCACAAAGGAGTTTACCAATGTTCAGAGATATTAAGGGACCTGAGCAAGGCAAAACAGTGTGTTAGTAGTGAAATCTGGAATGAAAACTAGGAGTTCCAACTCCAACGCTTTGTACCACACTTTGCCCCCATGTCCCCTCCCCTCCTTCAACTACCACTTTCAAGTATGCCTGTTTTGCTTCTCACCCCCACCCCCACTCCAGAGTGGTGCCACCAACATTTCAATTTCTATTTTTGGTGTTTCATTTATTAACCACAGCCTCTGTTTCTCAGTGTACCTTCAGACTCAGCAATTACTTTGCTTCAGCCAAGTAATAGGATTGAAATGCATCTAGTTACAAATGCTTGCCAGGTCCTCTTCTTGCACACTAAAGCCAACAGCCAGAATTATCTGATCACATTCACATTCTCATACATTTTGAATTAATTAAAGCAGACCGAGTTTAGGCACTGAAGACTGAATTGTGAGATAAGCCAGGAAAAGGCATGCACTTGATTTTTTCTTTTTAAATTTCAGGTGTGAATCCTCACTGCTTGCTATGTCCTAAGATGACATATAATATACTCCCAAGAAAATAAAACCCTACGATGGCCTATCATAACTACACACATGTACACAGGGAAATAATTGATTTAGAAAACAAAATTATGGAACTAGATAATAAGCATATTATGACAGGAAAAAGTAGAAGGGCAGGTGACTTATTTGGCCTAGATGGTAACTTTACCATCTGCGCTAAGTAAGCATAGCTGCACACAGGAACAGAGTGGTGAATAAATTATTACAAGTCCTCTTGAATTCCCCCCTTGATGTGTAGCGGAGAGTGAGTTGCTTCTAGAGCTCTTTATTTCCCTCTGAGCATCCAGCCAGCTCCTCTGGCTGGGGAGTGAGCATGACATTGGGAAGGAGAGAGACCAGAATCCCCTCCCTACTCACTCACTTGCATGGGAGTATTAGGTGAGCACAAGACATAAGCTGGACTGGGCTGAGCAGGGCAGTTAGGGTTAAAGTCCTGCATTGCCGGGTAATAGCCCTAACAATCTAGTCCTTTATTTGTAAGCCAAATACTATACTGAAATTAACAGACTGGATTCTGTGTTAAAGTATTTGAAATTCAAACAATCTTGACCCAAAATCAGAACTCTCTCCTCTACACTCAAATACCAGAATATCATCGACAGCAACTAATATTCTCATAGAGATCGATGTCCTTGCTGGACTCTATGGTGAGCTATGCCCTTTGCTTCCACCAGCTATGGCAGTATTCACTTGTATATATTTTGTTTTGTGTTATGTGGTGTTGGCCACAGAAAATAGAGACATTGTAAATAGAGGTAGAGAAATGTAAATTCAAAGTCCCTGATTACTCAGGTGAATATGAAAATTTTCCATAACCAAGAGAAGAGAAAATTTTAGTAGGTCAAAAACTTTTTACAGAGCTTGGTCTTCTAAATTTAGAATGGCAACCCATAGAAGGGGTTATTATGAAGAATATGCAATCTGTCTATCTAGCCAAGGAATTCTAAGGTGCTAGACAGTATCTAAACTGTAAAAGTTTTCCATTTATTTTGATGAAGTTTTGCTATTTCTAGCATTAATATTTTATCATAATATGTTATCAGAACATGCTGCGTATTAGATTGAGAGTAATCAGAGCCAGCACGGTGAAGTACTTTGGGTTAAATTGTGGCTGCCCACCCTAGGTGTGCTATACTCTGTTAAATGTATCATCTTGCTGTGCTTTCATTTTCGTAACTTGATTATTTTCAGTAGAACGGAGATAGATAATCCACCCTCACATTGATGGCTACCTACCGTATGCACTGATGGATAGTGTATGAATGTACTGATTACTACTGGAATAATTTTTCAACATATTTACAACACAGACTTTTATATATGGGGAAGATTTAAGAAGTTTACTGAAATGTAAGGGACAAAAATCATTTTAAAGATAACAGAAGCTATCCGATAACTGTAACTAGTTATGGTATAGTGTCTTCTGTTATGTTCCTCTTACTAGGAGGAGATGGAGAACAAACATCCAATGCAGTGCTTATACATATGAAACTCACCAAATCATATTATAATTATCTGCAATTCACTAATGAAACTTGCCTAAGGAAACAGCTGCACTCACTTATGCACTAGATTGTCATTTGAGATCTTTTTATACCAGATTTTTTCACTACAGCTGAACAGGTGGATTCAACCCTTTTCTGTTTATTGTAAAATAAAACAGTAGGTAAACGATTTGTGAATTCTATTTAATTGGAGGCTACACCTATCTTTGAGCTTCATAAACCAGCAATCATGTTTTGCTTTTACTAGATTAACTAGCCTTCATTAAGGCAGAGTATTCATTTCTCTGTTATATGACAGAGAGCATTAGCTGTATTCACTACTATACTGCAGCTCTTTGCTGGTACTAAATATAATTTAAATTATATCACATGATATACAAAGTTGTTCTAATTCCCATATAATGCCAGATCTCTAAATGCTGTGAGAGCAAGATGAAAACACTGCACTAGCTCCTTTTTCGTTTGCCTTGTTTCCATCTACTGATATTTTTGTTAAAATCGTAGTTGGGAATTTGCGATGTATAGCAAAGGGTAACAAAGCCTTTTTATGTTGTCTTACTCCAAAGGGGTATGCATTTTATAAAATTAATAAATTGTTTTTTATGCAAGAAGATTTATATGTAAGCTACATGGAGACTCAGTCCCTGTACCACTGTCAGGAGAGATGCAAAATAAAAATTACTATGATGAATAGGACATCAGGAATAATTAATAAAAACTGTGATTTAAGTGAAAGCTATGAGAACCTGAAAAGACCACCTTAGAACAGCTGGTGTTTTATATGCAGTGAAAGGGGTGGTGGTAATGGAAAGACTCACATAGTGTGCAAGACTACTGACAGATTAAACATAAAATAGATCTGTCTACACCACAGAATTGCACCAATTAAACACTAAATATTCTATTGTTCTATGTACAGTTCAAACACACAGTCAGGTTCCTTGCCCTGAAGACCTTACTGAAGAAAGACACAACATGCAAGTGTAACAAACAGTAAGAGGGGAAGCAGTGAGGGAAAGCAGTATAATGGTAACAAGATGCTATTTCACAACTTGATGGTTATTTGAATACCCTCCTCCCCCACTTTAATAAGTAAATAAGTCAGCTACCCCCATTGTCACTCAACCTAGACATCATTGGTTGGCTAATTTCTTATAAAGGCAGAAATAGATCTTGAGAAGAGGAGATCTGAAGGACAGAAGTAGTGGCCCATGGCAGCAAAAGTAAAAACATCAAGTCATTTTATGAGATGCTGACAAACAAGTGAACAAGTCTGGCATCATTGGTGGACTGGTGGCATAAAGGCAAGGCACTATGAGACAAGACCAGGTAAGAGAGGTAGATGCAGAGTTGAGAACTGAGGACATGAAGCTTTATAAAAAGGCAATCATGAAAAACAAAGACTCAAGGATTCAGAGGCAGTGTTGATATATTTAGGGTGATAGATGTTCTTGACAGCGTATTTGCATGGAGTGGAGAGCAGCAGTTTGGGAATCAGAATGACCAGGGAGTACAGGAATTAAGATATAAGGGGCAGGTCTGGATAAGAATATTTGTAATCTAAGTTTTTGCACTGTGCCCAATTTATTACCATATTTGAGTTCTTTACAAAGATCATTGCCACAGTTGGCTAGTGGACAAATTTCCTCCCTATTTCATCCCTTTCCCTTCTGTCCATCGTCCTCTTTCTCTCCTTACCGCTATTCATCCACCTTCTATGTTCTTCATTGCTTCTTTTATTGTTCCGTGCAATACTTGTAAGTGAATTGCAGCTCACCAGTGGCCCACAGACCAAAACTTGAGAACTAGAGGATTAAGAAAATGGGATGGACTTAAAGGATATTTTGGATGAATATCAGATCTATTAGGCTGTCAAATAATTTTCAAAGTGGCAGAAACACAACTGCTTGAGTCACTTAAAACTTTAATGGCCAACACACTATATAATATTGAGAATTATCCTAGATAGTACACAGATGACCAAACACATAGCTCATTTTGCTCTCTAATTGTTTGGGGAAATCCTCTTCACAGGACTTAGATTAAGTAAATGTGCTATGTGCTGGGGGGGGGGCCGCAGAAGAAGGGATAAGAAATCCTCTCACAGATCACCAAGCCTCCATCATGGGGGTACACACATGGAGCCACAAGAAGGAGATCCATTGGCCCTGACCATATCCCAAACTTCTCTCTAGTAGGGTGCACAGAGCTACTGTAAAGCTTTGTTCTGCTGCGCACAGAGGGTCCATATACTGTATACTCACCACACTGCTTGCAGCAGAACCATACTGATTCTATTGCATTACAAATTGTCTGTAACCCTTAGCTGGGCTACAAGATTTAGGCCTCATCATTAGGAATCCCTCAAAGTCCAGGATGATTGTCTTTTATGGATTGTCAATTTTAAATTATCTGTGGGTCTCCTGATGGCTAATAAGGCCTTGTCTAGAGCCAGAGACTCTGCCACATTGCAGACACGCATTTCTGATCAGGGTGGGTGAACCTGGGGTATTGGTTCGAGCCACAGAATGTTCTGTCACTTTGTACTGGGGCGGCTGCCCCACTCCCTGAGAATTTAGGCTGCAGCAGGCCAGTGGGCCTGCGCAGACGCACAGTCAATAAGAGAAGGGCTTATTGGGAGCCAATCAGAGCCCAGATTGGAGGCAGCCAATCAGGGCCAGGCTCAGCCCTATAAAAAGGCTGCTCAGTGAGGGAGACAGGCAGTCTGTCCCAGGCCTTTGAGAGGGGAAGGTCTGTCTCCAGAGGTGGGAGATTGCACCTGGGACAGTGCAGTGCTGGGCAGGCCCGGGGGAGCAGAAGGGAACTCCAGCCCGGTGTCTGCCAGGCTGAAGGCCCTGAGGGGAAGGGCCTAGCCGGTGCGAGAGGCTGAAGGGGAAGCGGCCCAGGGACGTGGACAGATGGAGGGAGAGAAGGAGGGCAGGATGGCCGCCACTAGAGGGTCCCTGGGTTGGGACCCAGAGTAGTGGGCGGGCCTGGGTCCCCCCCTTGCCTTACACCCAGCTGACGGGAGTGGCCGTCTTGGGCTGCACCAACCCCCTGAGAAGAGGGGTGTGACTTTGGAGGTGCAGTTGCCCACATTGGCCGGGGCGTAGAGAGACAGCTGATTGACCTGCCCCTGGAAGGGGACGAGGATGGACTAAGGGGCACTGCCAGAGGGCAGTGGCTCGAAGAGGACGCTGCGAGCTGGTGAGCGACACGGGCTCAAATGCCAACCAAGGGCGAGACAACGGGCGGGACACCACCGGGAGAGGGCGCTCCACTGGACTGAGCTAATTCCCAGAGACAACCAGCAGGAGGCGCCAGGTGGTGAGTCCCAACACCGTTACACACTTAGATTTCTCCATTACATGCAGTAGCATCTGATTCTCAAAATGCTGAGTTCCCTGCCTCAAGTAGTTCCTCCACTGTTGTCGGTTCTGTGTTGTACGTTCCCAGGAGTTGATATCAATGTTCCATTTTCTCATAGTGGCCTTGAGGATGTCCCTGTAGTGTTTTTTCTGCCCTCCTGTAGCACGTTTATCTTGGCTGAGTTGAGAATAGGAGACTTGTTTTGACAGTCTGGTATCAGGCACCTGGACAACATAGCCTGCTCAGCATAGTTGATGATAAATAATCATCACCTTGATGCTCGTAATACTGGCTTGCAAGAGGACACTGATGTTAGTGCATCTATCATCCCATTTGATTCAGAGAATCTTAAAGTATATAGAGTTGATGATACTTCTCCAGTGCTTTAAGATGTCTCCTGTATGTTGTCCACATTTCAGCCCCATACAGTAGGGTAGGGATCACAACAACTGTATGGACCATGAGTTTGGTTTTGATGTCGTAATCTTCAAACCCCTCTCTCAGACTTGCATGTTTGAGCCAGTACTGGATTTCTTTATCAATACCAGCTGACTGTGAGAGGAGGCTTCTAAGATATGGAACTTTCTCTACAGGGTTATCATGGATCTATATTGCTGGTGCTGGGAATTGTGCACCAGGAGCTTGCTGATAGAGGACCTTTGTCTTCTGTATGTTAAGTGTCAGTCCCATTTTCTGATATGCTTCAGCAAAGACGCTGATAATCACCTGAAGTTCTCTTGCCGAGTGAGCACACACTACAGTGTCGTCAGAATATTGAAGCTTGACAACTGAAGTCAGCAATGTTTTGATTCTGAATCAGAAGCAGCCTCCATTTGGTAGATTAGCTGCACTCCTACCAGGATCTTATCAGTGATCAAAATAGAGCATCGCAGCAAAGAGTATCGGGGCAATGACAGAGCCCTGCTTGATGCCTGTCAACCTTAAAAGGAGCTGTAGTAGGTCCATTACAAAGGATCACCACTTGCATGTCATCATGAATGAGATGAAGAATTGTGACAAATTTCAGTGGCTTACTTCAGAAGGATTTTCCCCAACACTTCCCTGTTAATGGAGTCAAAGGCTTTTGTGAGGTCAATTAACCCCAGGTATAGTGGTGTGTGTTGTTCTCTACATTTTTCCTGAAGCTGACAAGCAGTGAAGATCATGTCATTAGTGCCTCTAGATGTTCTAAACCCACACCGAGATTCAGGAAAAATGTCTTCGGCAAGATGAAGACGACGGTTCCGGAGAAGTCTTGCGAGGACCTTTCCTGCAGTTGCTCTATAACTTCCACAAGATTTGGGCCTACAACGTAGTTGTAAGATTCTATGAAATTCTGTAACTGCTTGGTAGCTCAGTTGAAAGATTTTAAATTCATTATTCATTGTGAGCTAATAAGGAATAGCACTGAGCTTTCAAGCTTGCTCTTCAGAATTCAGTGTCGATGAGAATCTCATTGACAGAGATCTTATCACTCTAGTGAAACCCCCTAAAAAACCCAATTACTATAATATTCGTTACATAGAATTCATACTAGACCCATATAGTCACTGCTGATCACAGAATCATAAAATCATAGAATATTAGGATTGGAAGAGACCTCAGGAGGTCATCTAGTCCAATCCCCTGCTCAAAGCAGGACCAACACCAACTAAATCATCCCAGATATAGATATACTGTATTGAAATTTGAATCTAAATTCAGCATTACAGTGGGATACATTGATTTGTGATTAATTACGATATTAGGGCTACTGAATGCCCTATGAATCTTTAGGATGAAAAAGGAACAATAGTTAAACCTAAAAACATGGGAAACTATGGCAGTTTCCAGATTATCAGAAAAAATGTTGATTTTTAACTGCAGTGAGTGGATCATGTTTTAATTCTGCCTCTTCCCATGAATCAGTTTATCATGTTTCAGGCATGGCGCTGATGTGGCACAATGCCTCGGATAAAATGGCTTACTGTTTGAGAAAGAAAACCTTATTAGTTCTCTTTAGAATTTAAATCTTCAGCATGCTGCTCATAGAAAGCCCTGCCTAGCCTAATCACTTTTTATTAATGAAATCTATAAGATGCTCTAATAATTTAATTTCCTACCACTTTTTAAGTGAATAAAGTGTAAAAAAAGACACTGTTCATCAGGAAATAAAATACATACATTCGAATTCCTAACATTTAAATATCACAATATGCTGCTACACTTTATTTCCCATCATGCTGCATAACAAATTGAACCTTTTATTTTGCAGCTTAATTTAGATGCTTTGTTTATGCTCCAGTACTATGAATACATTCCTAGCTTGTTCAAATTGCAGTGTTCTCCCAGGAGTTCTCAGTTCTTAAAAAAACCTAGCAGTGACAGCCAAGATATTTTTGATCAAATATATTATCCTCTTTTTAAGACCATTTTTAATCACTCACTAAATATAGCCATCATTTTGTGGGGCCTTGAAGATAGCTGGTCTTGATCCTTATTAGGGAAGTAACTATTAGTGTTTATTATAATACATTAACACCACGTGACCCGTGGTGCCTAGGGCAGCCCTCACTGCCAAGGTCAGGGCAGGCTGCAAAAGGGAGAGCAGATACCCACCAGACTTGGGAGTAACACTGAAGTTAAATGCCCCAACCAGTCACAAACTGTTTCTGATCCCCCACCTGATCAAGAAGCAAAAAAGAAATCACACAGCCCCCTTTATTGCATTCCAGTTTTCTGACTCCCAATCAGCACCTCAGTCCAGTACAGTGAGAAGTTATTTTAAAACTCTACTCACATATACAAAGTGTTCTTCTGACCCCAAAGGGTCAGCCATGTTACCAGGTCAGTATCGGTTTGGATCTTACCCAAAATGCCACACTACCAGCCAATCCTTTAGTATCTAAAACTAAAGGTTCTTTATAAAGAGAAAAGAAAAAACAAGAAGAGATGTTAAATAGTAATACAGTCACATATATAAAAAAATTTCAAAGTCCATATATCAGGTTCTTAGCAGTATTGCTGAGTTTGCTGGCTTGAAAGTCCCTCTGGAATACATCCACAGCTTAGATGGGTCATTCAGTGCTTTGTTCAGAGCTTCAGTTTGTAGCAAAGTTCCTCCAGAGGTAAGAAGCAGAATTGAAGACAAAATGGAGAAGATGCAGCTGCCTTTTATAGTCTTTTGCCATGTGGCCTGTGCTTCCTTTGTTTCGAACAAAAAGCTGCCCAGCACATGGTTTGGAGGCCTTAGAGTTCTGTCCGTAGGCATGCCCCTGCATGCCTTGCTGAGTCATAAGGTGTATCTGCCTTCTCTCAACGGGTCAATTGTATAGCTGATGGTCCTTAATGGGCCATCAAGCAGGCTAGGCAGAGCTGACACCTTTCTGGGGATGACACTCAGAAGTACAGCACAAGTTTGAAATACAGACACACATATCTATAACTTATAATACAAAGGTGATACAAACACATAAATGAGATTATCATATCTGGCAAGTTATACAGTTTTTGCAGATACCTTACATGGCATATCTGGCATAACTCATTACAATTTTACAATATTAATATTCATAATATCCTCAAGTGTTCCCAGATTCCATACAGCATCACACACTGAATATTAGTAATAGTCAGAAAGCTCCAGTGCAGATTTAAGTACTGTTCCTACAAAAGAAAAACCCAGGATTGGTTATTACTAAGGCTACGTTATGTCACCGAAGTCATGGAATCCAGAGACCTTCGTGACATTCTCTGCTTCAGCCCCAAGGGCTGCGGGACTCTGGAGCTGGCAGCCAGTAGGGCCCTGTCAGGATTCCAATGACAGGCAACAGCAGCGACAGGTGACAGACTCCTGAGGGGGCTCTCCTCGGGGTTCCAGCAATGAGCGAGAGCTTCACGCGCAGGGAGAGGGGGCGGAGAAGCCTCCCGTGAGCAGCTGGGAGTGTCCCATTTTCTCTTTGGGAAATATAGTCACCCTGCAGCTCCCAGCCGCTGTGGGTGGAGGGGGGCCCCTCTGCAGCTTCCAGCTGACACAGGTAGAGGGGGAATGCCACAGCTCCTAGCCACCACAGTGGTGGAGGAAACCATGGAGCCGCAGAAGCGAAAGTCACAGACAAGTCATGGCTTCTGTGAATTTTTGTTTATTGCTGTGACCTGTCCGTGACTTTTATTTAAAATAACCATGACAAATCTTAGCCTTAGTTATTACGATCAGAGTTACCCTCACTTACCACATAATGATCAACTGTAAAAGAACACTCTATTTTCAGGACTGGCACTTTTCAGTAGCAGTTTCCTCACTTCTAAGAACATAGGACCATACTCTCTCAACTGGTGTAAACTGGCATAACAACATTGGCTTCAATGAAGCTACACCAATTTATACCAGCTGAGGACCTGTCCCATCATTCCTCTTATGTAGAATGTATTAAGAAACACAAATGTTGTTTTGTGGGCCATTTTATCGACTTCTCTGGTTTACCCCTCACCTTCTGTTTATAGGGTTAAGTGTAGGTTGAGGTTCAAGGCTCCTTCAATCGCATACTCGAGCAGATATGTCTAAAGGCCCATTTGTCCCACTCCAATTTTTGCAGTTTCCCTATTGGTATGTTACTCAAATGAGTGGCAGCACCAGAGTGAAAAGTAGTTAATATCCTGATCCATAAAGATCTTCCTGCTAGTACCAACAGTAGACTCGCATTGTAAAAAGACAGCAGGCAACTAACGCCGAGGCCAGTGGAGGGGAAGGGAGAAAAAAAAAGGAACATGGAGAAGATGTAGCCATATGCCCGAGATCAGAAAAGAGGCACTATCAGATATATCCATATGCCAGATAACAGGCAGGAGTTACAACCCATGCTGTCTTACATGACTTTTATTTTAACCGATGACTTCTTGGTTATACTCTGAAAGTGCTGTTCTCTGATACAGAATGCAGTCAACTATGGAGTGAGATGAAAAACATTTAATTTTGTATCTTGAATCACTCTCACCCAAATGATGATATCCAGAAGCATTAAGAGTGGATGTTTCTTTTTCATATACCACTCTAATAAAAATCTCTGAAAATATCTATTCTCATATTTTCAATACATTTTAAGATCATGATATTTTAAATGATAATGACATATTCCTGGCACTGTCCAAATAATAGTCTGACACATCCATGGCACCAGCACGATGTAATTTGTGAGATATGCACGTCATAGTCCTTACTTTGACTGACAAACACATGCTATTTAAAAAGCTAACAAATCTGCACATTTTAATATGCAACATATTGATACTTTGGAGAGCTTAGACATTAAAAATAAATTCAGCTTCTTGACAGATTACCAGCAGCATTCATCCCTTTGTTATTTTCCAGTCATTTAATGGCACTATCATTAGGAATCATTGTATGTAGAGTAATAGGAGTTATAAATTATTGATCTCTACAATGCAGTTATATTACATAGCATAATATTTTCTCTCAAGGAAGGTCCACTCAGCTATGCACCAAAGGAGTGTGTTATTTCAAAAGGACAGAATCCCTCAAAAAGGAGACTTTCATTGATCTAAAAGATTAAAACATACTGAATACAGTATGCTCCATTTAAAAAAAAAATATCAGAAAGATGACTAAGTTATTGAAGCAGTGAAAAATAAATTATTATAAACCATCAAGATATGGATGGCTTATAATTAGATGAATGGAAGGTCCAAGTACTCACCAGAATTCTTATTTTTGTTTCGTGATATTTCTGTCCATAGCTCTTTTCTAGTATTAACTGCAAATGGACACAATAGCCAAAAGATGGCATGAACAAAGGCATCGTTTAGCATAAATTATAATGGATTTCCTCCCTCCTACTTCCCAGACAACCAATTACTATTTTTATTTATAATAGAACTAGAACTGCCAAAGTGTCATCATATATACAGAACAGAATTAATGATACAGTAACTTCTGAGCAGTGTTACATACATATAACATAAGGTTTCTTCTCTTTAAGCTGTTGTATGTTCGATCACATAAGAAATCCAGAAGTAAAAGAAAAAGGGGTAAAAAAAATACATCTTTCAAACGTGGGCATGCTGTGTTCACTTACGTCACTTAGGAAAATAGTAATCGTGAGAGCTCAATAGCAAACAGCAAGGCATAAGGTTATATTATGTGTTGCATTGTTTTTGTTGTAGTAAGGATTCATTCATTATTTATATAATTTTTTAATGCATTGCACCTATGATCTAAGGGATTGCACCGACACTTATGCCAAAATAAATCCAAGCATAATTATTTAAGACAAATAATGGAAAATAAAGCTGGAAAAGATTAGATTATCTGCCATATTCCCCTGTGAATTGCAATGACTCTATGACTGTACAGTTATTTATAGTGCACACTGTGGCCACAGTGTAATCACTAGGGATACATGAACACAACTTTCTCCTTCCACTCAAAAAGCCCTCAGGCCTTTAACTGCTGAAAAAAAGAAGACTTTCCATTAACTGCAGTGGTCATAGGTCTTATAGCTATATAGAATCAGAGAAGATTAGGGGTAAGAGGAAAACCTCAGGAGGTCATCTACTCCAACCCCCTGCTCAAAGCGACCAACCCCAACTAAATCATCCCAGCCATGGCTTTGTCAAGCCGGGCCTTCAAAACCTCTAAGGATGGAGAGTCCACCATCTCCCTAGGTAACCCATTCCAGTGCTTCACTACCCTCCTAGTGAAATAGTGTTTCCTAATATCCAACTTAGACATCCCACTCTGCAACTTGAGACCATTGCTCCTTGTTCAGTCATCAGCCACCACTGAGAACTGAACCACCTAGCTCCATCCTCTTTGGAACCCTCCTTCAGCTAGTTGAAGGCAAATCCCCCCTCACTCTTCTCTTCTGCAGACTAAATAAGACCAGTTCCCTTAGCCTCTCCACATAAGCCATGAGCCCCTGCCCCCTAATAATTTTTGTTGCCCTCCTTTGGACTCTCTCCAATTTGTCCAAATCCTTTCTGTAGTGGGGGGCCCAAAACTGGATGCAATACTCCAGATGTGGCCTCACCAAATAGAGAGGAATAATCACTTCCCTCAATCTGCTGACAATGCTCCTAGTAATGCAGCCCAATATGCTGTTAGCCTTCTTGGCAATAAGGGCAGACTGTTGACTCATATCCTGCTTCTCGTCCACTGTAATCCCCAGGTATCATTAGAGGAGGTGTTTTAACAAATTCATAAACTAAACAGTAATAAGTCACCAGGACCAGATGGTATTCACCCAAGAGTTCTGAAGGAACTAAAATGTGAAATTACAGAACTACTAACTGTAGTCTGTAACCTATCATTTAAATCAGCTTCTGTACCACATAATTGGAGGATAGCTAATGTGACGCCAATTTTTAAAAAGGGTTCCAGAGGTGATCCCGGCAATTACAGGCCAGTAAGCTTGACTTCAGTACCGGGCAAACTGGTTGAAACTATAGTAAAGAACAAATTGTCAGACACATAAATGAACATAATTTGTTGGGGAAGAGTCCTAGTTTTTGTAAAGGGAAATCATGCCTCACCAATCTACTAGAATTCTTTGAGAGGGTCAACAATTATGTGGACAAGGGGAATCCAGTGGTTGTAGTGTACTTAGATTTTCAGAAAGTCTTTGACAAGGTCCCTCACCAAAGGCTCTCAAGTAAAGTAAGCAGTCATGGGAGAAGAGGGAAGGTTCTCTCATGGATTGGCACCTGGTTAAAACAAAGGGTAGGAATAAATGGTCAGTTTTCAGAATGGAGAGAGGTAAATAGTGGAGTCCCCCAGAGGTCTGTACTGGGACCAGTCCTATTCAACATATACATAAAATGATCTGGAAAAAGGCGTAAATAGTGAGGTGGCAAAATTTGCAGATAATACAAAACTACTCGAGATAGTTCAGTCCCAGGCAGACTGAGAAGAGGTACAAAAGGATCTCTCAAAACTGGGTGACTGAGCAACAAAATGGCAGATGAAATTCAATGTTGATAAATGCAAAGTAATGAACATTGGAAAACATAATCCCAACTATACGAATAAAATGATGGGGTCTAAATTAGCTGTTACCACTCAAGAAAGAGATCTTAGAGTCACTGTGGATAGTTCTCTGAAAATATCCACTCAATGTGCAGCGGCAGTCAAAAAAGTGAACAATGTTGGGCATCATTTAAAAAAAAGAGAGATAAGAAGACAGGAAATATTATATTGCCTCTATACAAATCCATGGTACGCCCACATCTTGAATATTGCGTGCAGATGTGGTTGCCCCATCTCAAAAAAAGATATATTGGAATTGGAAAAGGTTCAGAAGAGGGCAACAAAAATGATTAGGGGGATGGAACAGCTTCCATATGAGGAGAGATGAAGAAGACTGGGACTTTTCAGCTTGGAAAAGAGATGACTAAGGGGGGGTGGGATATGACAGAGGTCTATAAAATCATGACTGGTGTGGAGAAAGTAAATAAGGAAGTGTTATTTACTCCTCATAACACAAGAACTAGGGGTCAGCAAATGAAATTAATAGGCAACAGGTTTAAAAACAAATAAAAGGAAGTACTTCTTCATCCAAAGCACAGTCAACCAGTGGAACTCTTTGCCAGAGGATGTTGTAAAGGCCAAGACTATAACAGGGTTCAAAAAAATAACTAGGTAAGTTCATGGAGGATAGGTCTATCAATGGCTATTAGCCAGAATGGGCAGAGATGGTGTTCCTAGCCTCTGTTTGCCACAAGCTGGGAATGGGCGACGGGGGATGGATCACTTGATGATTACCTGTTCTGTTAATTTCCTCTGTGGCACCTGGCATTGGCCACTGTCAGAGGACAGGATACTGGGCTAGATGGACCTTTGGTCTGACCCAGTATGGCTGTTCTTATGACTCAAACACACTAAAGGGAAGAAAGGATGGAGCAGTGTTTCAAAATTCTTCTTCCACAGACACTGAAGCAGAAACCCAGGCTCACTCAGCATAATCCTTCCTCCCTATGAGAAGAGATCAGGGAGGTATCAATATCAGTTCTGGATTTTCTCCTCTGTGGGAGATGTAGCTTCTTGCCATTAGGGTGTGTCTTGCTCTGAAATGAGCCCAAGTAATCCGAAACAAACTTGATGTGAATAAAGATAAAGAAAAATACCAATATATTTAAATATAACCTATATAGAGGAAGAACAGAATGTAGAAAGAAACATGAAGCATCCCAAGTATACCAATAGCACTAGCAACTCTGCTTCTGTATAGAAGAAGCAAAAACCTTTATGATGTGACAAATCATTTTTCTTCTCTTAAATTTTAGAGTTTTTTCCCCCCCTGACTAAAACATCCTGTATTTAGTCTTTTCAGAGAAGAGGAAACCGACATACTATTAAATTCCATGCTTGTTTTTCCTGAGAAAACCTAAAAGCTTTAGGCTTCAGGTTTTTCAAAGACAAGATTTCTCTGTAGATTGTACTGAGTCGCAATCTCAATGGAAACCCCTCCCTTTCAACCTGAGAAACTCTTGGGGAAATGAATGCAAATTTTCAAAGAAAAGTTACTGGGAAAAAATGATGTTACTGAGGGAAGAGGTTGTAAGAAAAAATATGAATTGGTTTGAAATAAGGACTGGACAAACTCTTTGCAATAAAGTTTGAACCCACATAACGTGATTTTAGGTTTGATTCTGAAACGTTGACAGCTTTGGCTGTAGTGCAAAATAATTATTTAAATATTTGACATTCAGAGGACCTCTGCACTGGGCCTCAAGTCATCATTAAGGCCTGCTCCATTGCCTCTCTAAACCCAGGTTTGTACTACATCTTTTTCCATTTAAAAGGACTCTCATGCATGGTTTACCTGCTTATGAAAACTCTATGTAGTAAAACATGCTGGATAAGGCTCTGTCTGATCAATGGGACTAATTACAATACCGAGCACAATGGTAGAAAATGCTTGCAGGATTCAATCTGCTGCCAGACTAATGAGAAGGTGTTATAATACAGGGACATACCTCCTTGTGATAGCAAAATACTGCAAATGTACTCCAACTTTTTTTTTTTTTTAATGTGCAGGTGCTCTTGAATTGTGTACAATCTACATTGGCTATGAAAGACCATCACTATACCAGTAGCAAGTTCTGATTTTAGCAGTGAGCAGTTTTAAATTACCCTTGATCAATATCAGAATATCTGGAGGGAATAGCCTAAATCATCATCTTAATTTAATATTGGAAGTGAACTCCCTTTAAACTTGAAGCCTCATAAATCATTTGTGTTCTTTGACTCCCCATAGGGAAGCTAAAGGAGTATGCAGTTCTTTGCTGCATGTCCTTTACTCTGCAACCAGTTTTTATTGGGACATTTAGTTGGCCAAATTGTGCTCTGCAGTTAATAGAGTTACTTTGGATTTACACCAGTGAAGCTGAGAACAGAATATGACCCATTACAGATTAGCAATGCAGCCAAAAATGCAGTACTTTTCTGTGCTTTTCCAGATTTTCCATCTGGCAGAGTTTTTGACCAGAAAATGCTGTTTCAGGTCAGTTAACTTATCAAGAACTTTGGACCAGATAAACACTTAGGGTGAACAGACGTCCCAATAAAATTTAGGTGTTTGTCCCGCATCCCGCCGGCAGCACTAGGCTTTTTTTTTTTTTTCCCCTCCGCTGGCAGCACTTTTTTTTTTTTTTTTTTTTGGCTCCACCAGCGGACCCCCTCCCATGTGTCCCGATATTTTCTTCCTCTCATCTGGTCACCCTATAAACACTTAACAGAAATTCATCAATCATACATTCAGAAGCGGAAATTAAAGAGAAGTTTTTTTAAAAAATCATGCAAGAAAAATGTTTTAATTCTGAGGCAAGAAAAACGAAAATGAAAAACAGCCCTTTATGTTTGAATAAATTGATTCTTCAGTCGTTCTATACACCTCTAACCACCCACTGGCCCGTATGTTGCTGGGACAATGAAATACATTGATTTTAATATACAGCTCTTTGTTGGATTTAAAACAATCGAATTTGAAGAAGTATTTCAAACAAGTGATCACCCTTCTGGGAATGACAGACTCTCTATTTACCTATATGTTGAAAATTGTGATTTGCTAGTACTGTGTAGCACTGCCACATACGTAATCCTTTTTTTCAGGTCAGAGAAAATTATAAATTTGCTTCTTAATTGCTTCATTTCAGAGAAAGTTTTAAGCACAGGAATAAGGACAATCTGACAATCTATTCCTGGCTCTGACACTAACTCCTTGTGAGCTTGAACAAGCTAAGGAAATTGAGAAAGAAAAGCTACCTGCAAAAAGAGACATGATAGTACTTCCTCAATATACTGTTGTGGGGATTTAATTAGACAATGTTTTAAAAAAACTCTGAACATGGAAAACACTATGAAATTAGTATGTATTACTAGAAAATAATCTATCACTAGGTACAATAAACTGTGTCTGTAGAAGGTATTTTCCTTACCATGTACTTATGTCCTACAATAAGCTTCCCTTATTTAGCGTAGACGGAAGCATTATTTATATCTTTGTAAGCCAAATTTCTCCACAGTATTGCCAACCTTAAGTGTCCAAAACATGAGTTACACTCCCGCCTCCCCCCAAAGAAAATCATGAGATTTACTTTAAAAAACAGCAGGAGTATTGATGTAGCTTTAGATTTGTTAACTCCCACCCCTAATTTGTATGTGGTCATTACAGGTTGAAAATTCAACATAAACAAGAATGCAAGTCTCTATCCTGGCTGGTATAAGGGGGAATCCACTGACCCTCTCCTCTCTCCAGTGGTGGTGAACTGCAATTTATTATTATTTATAGCAACAGTGCCTCAAAAGTGTGTTAGTTGCCTCCCACTACAGAAAAGAGATGGTCCTTGTTTCAAGGTGTTTACAAATTAATTTAAGACATGGCAGATAACAAAACAGTAAGGAGAGGCAGAAGAGGAAGGACAATGAGCTTGCACTTGGCAAAGGCTAAAAAAATAGAACACCAATAATAAATGAGATATTTAAATTGGCACGTTTTGGGTAGGCATGTGGGAGGGAAAGTTAGGGGCTTTGAGGATCGGTTTAGGAAGGGCAATTCCTGGGGAAGGGGAGACTTAAGAATTGTAGAGATGGTTGTGGAAGAAGAGGACAAACAGGACACTGAGGTTAGCATTATTCTGATGGACTGAGTGATCAGGATTGGGAAGAGTAGTGAAATTCGTCCCTATGCAGAGGGCCAGCATGTATTTATACCTAGCAAATAATCCAAAAGATTGTTCTATTGTGAATTTACATTAAATGTCAGATACTGCATATATGAATTGGGTCATGTCCAACCTACAGAAGAAGGTATATTTTTACAGAAAGTTTATCAACCTGAGGTTGAAGCAGAGGACAAGGCTGACCTAGAATGAGGTTGGAAGATGAAATTTTGAGGGATTTAAGAAGCCTAAATCAGTGGTTTTCAATCTTTCCAGATTACTGGACCACTTTCAGGATTCTGATGCATCTTGCGTACTTCAAGTTTCACCTCACTTAAAAACTACTTGCTTACAAAATCAGCCATAAAAAACACAAAAGCCTCACAGCACACTATTACTGAAAAATATGTTTACTTTCTCATTTTTACCATATAATTATAAAATAAGTCAATTGGAAGATAAATATTGTACTTACATTTACGTGTATAGTATATAGAGAAGTATAAACAAATCATTGTATAAAATTTTAGTTTGTACTGACTTTGCTAGTGCTTTTTATGTAGGCTGTTGTGAAACTAGGCAAATATCTAGATGAGTTGATGTACCCCCTGGAAGACCCTGCGTACCCCCAAGGGTACACGAATCCTTGGTTGAGAACCACTGGCCTAAATCCTCCCATTCCAACTCTTGTTGAAGGAAGACTACTTGCAAGGCACCATTCAAGATGGAAATCCATTTTACGTGCCACTAAGACTACGTGTTAGTCACGGGTATTTTTAGTAAAAGTCATGGACAGGTCACGGGCAATAAACAAAAATTCATGCCCTGTGACCTGTACTACACCTCTATCCCGATATAACGCAACCCGATATAACACGAATTCAGATATAATGCGTCAAAGCAGTGCTCCGGGGGGGGCAGGGCTGCGCACTCTGGTGGATATAATGCGGTTTCACCTATGATGCGGTAAGATTTTTTGGCTCCCGAGGACAGCGTTATATCGAGGTAGAGGTGTATATACCCCTCACTAAATCTTGGGTGCTCTGGGGCAGGGGGCAGCCCAGGGGCACCGCGGGTGCTCTAGGGAGGGGGTGGCCCAGGACCCCGGTGATGCTGGGGGGGGGCGGCCCCCACTGCTGCTGGTGGGGGGTTGGCGGGGCTGGCAGGCTCCCTATCTGGCACTGTGCGTCTCCCCAGAACAGGCAACAAATTCCTCAGCTCCTAGGCGCAGGCGTGGTCATGGGGGCTCTGCACGCTGCCCCCACACCAAATGCTGGCTCCGCAGCTCCCATTGTCTGGGAACTCCTGAGCCCCCTCCCACATGCAAACTCCTGCTGCTGCTGGGGTAGGGGGGTGCGGTGGCCTGAAAAGTCGTTGCAGAAGTCACGGAGGTCCTGGAAAGTCACGGAATCCGTGACCTCAGTGACAGACCGGCAGCCCTAACCATAGCCATGTGAACCTGCTGCTGCTACTGCCACAAATATGTACAAGTAGTATGTATAACAAAGGATAGGCATAACTTTGTGTGGGAGGGTGGCACAATTGATCTATGAAGGAGGAGGAATAGTAATAAAATTTCTACAGTTTCTGCCGGTAAATAACAATTTCAAAAGATTTAATATACTTTGAGTCATTATCAGCCTGCACTCCAAAATAAAATGACAAGAATGCCTCTATTCTGATGATAGGTGCAATTCGCTATTTACCATTACCACAACAGACCTAAGAGAAATTTTACAAATCATACATTTACATGACTAGCAGACCAAAAGCCTTTGTATTCATGTCAGAATGAGTGCTTTTCCATTTTTTAAATAGCTTTAAAATAGGTGGAAAAAAGCCAGATGGATGCCACAGATACAAGACTAAGAAAGAATATTTATTGTACATACTGTTCATTGTTTGCGTGTTTTGGCAGCAAACTTTCTATAAAATAAAACCTCTGCCAACTTTGATTTATGTTTTATTCCCTCCCCCTTCACTATACTTTTTGTTTCCTTCTAAAGGTTGCAATATTCCCCCTCCCTGCACAGGGGGAAACTGGGGCATGGCTAAGACCCCAGCCAAAATTGGGGAAACTGAGGCACGGGGATGTGTGCAGCCCGTGGGAGTCTGCACTCTATAACAGAGGACTCTTTACAGAAGGTGGTCATGGATATCACGGGACACCTCAGTCAAGACACTTGCAGCACACACTGAGGCAGGGCACAGAGAGGAAGCTATCCCTGAGGAAGGAACATAGTGTTAACCAAAAAGAGGGGAAATGGTTTCCTCAGATACACACAGTCCATGGGCAGAGCCAAACCCCTAGGAAGGCATGCCAAAGAGTGGGGGGATAAATCCCTTCCCCATCTGAGACCGGGTAATTGAAAGCCGGGTGTAACAGTTTGCTTAAGACCAGCTTTGCATGTGGTAGAGGGCCACCTGGATACACGTTTGTTTGAAGCAAAGAAGGAGTTTAAAAAAAGGATACAAGCCTGTTTCCTTTATTGCACATTGGCTGGTAGGTGAAGAGTACTGCCAGCAAAACGAAATACAGAATGTTTCACCCCACCAGGCTCACTTGTCTGGAGAGAAGTTAGAGAAAGGCCAGTATCTCTGAACTGGCAGGATCACGGGCGTTAGCTAGGAGGACTGAAGCATCCAAGATTATTTTGCATGAACTAAATGCTTGGTCATTTGAATTTCACATCCTTGGAATGGGTGTTTTACACTTGGCAGTTGCCTGCCTCCTCAGTCCTGGCCAGACCCAATTTAGTGAGGAAAAATTAAGAGATGGAGATTTTACTGAGTGTTGGACAATCCTTCAGTGCAATAGGGTTTCCTCGTAGGTAGGATGGGGTGCCAGACTCAGACTGAAAATTGAGCCGTACTCATTGGATCCGTGAAGAGACAGGAACATAATCCTGTGGGAGCTATTTCCTGTCCGAGTGGTGGCGACTACCTACAAGAGTGAAGCTAGGGGCAAAGGATTCAAGTCAGGCAGGGATATACATTGGTAATGGCCAGGTCTTCAAGTCACTCAGACTATGAGGTGGGTGGAATTTGAGAGTTGGTACAGGGACTCAATAAGGAACCATTCAGGTACAGTAAGATCTCAGGAAGCCTGGGTCTTTAGCAATAGAGCCCTGCACGGATACAAAAAGGTGCATCTGTATCCGATCCACGACCCGCAAAAATTGTCCGCAGATATCCGCGGATACAAAGCATGGATTTGCAGGGCTCTTTTTAACAACCAATTTTGCCTTAATGAAAAAACCTAGAACATGGAACATTCACTGGTACACAGAGAGGGTGGGGGAATTTACTCCCCTTCACTCTCAGTAGGCTTGGAGAGGGGAACAAGCATGATGGATCATTAGTGGTGATCTGAAGAGCAAGCCCACCCCACATTCACCCAAAAGCAGAGGCTTCTGTCTCACTGCGGGCATTATGACCTAGCACATGGGATTGCAGAGCCATTCAGGGTTGATCCAGCGGCCTCTCCATTATGATGGCGGCAGATGGGCAACCAGGCCCCATTTGAGCATGTGGTATTGCAACATTGTGCATCGGGGCACGGTGCTAAGCAACCTGTGCACCATGTCACAATGCTCAGAGAGAGGAAACCAGGCACAGCTGCGCAGGACAGGAGCGCCTGCTGGGGGAAGGTGTCGCTCTCCAGGCCTCTGGGGAAGGCGCCACTCGTATACCGAAAGGCTGCTGGATGGGGGGTTGCCCCACCCCCCATTAGTTCCACCCCACTGGTACTCCTAGACATTTTAAGTGAATAAAGTTGCAACTTAATTAAACCACATCCATTGTTTCCTGTCTGTCTTTTGGTGTGGCCAGTCAATGTTTTCTCACATCATACTGCTATGACTCCAGTCAGTCCAAAGAGACTTTCCACCACATGCTAGAGCGAAAATTGCCCCTTCTCCCCCATCTACACAGAACATGAAGGCCACCGTACTACTAGATCCTCCCTCCCACACCCGTCCCCTGAGAATCCAACGCGTAGAAAGAAGGATCGCTCTTCTAGCTGAGAGCAGCTGAAAGATGGAAATGCATCAATTTATCTAATTTCTAGAATCTATGCACTGCAAAAACTAATTTTTTAGGATTCTATTAACTAAATGCATATTAAAGATCCATGACTATAGAACTTTTGAGTTTTCACCTTTGTCCCAGAGGGTCAAGGTGAAGGTCTGTGAAGTTGGTAGAAATTCTTGTAATCTTTAACAATTTCACTTACGTTAAAGATAAAAGGTAAAAGTACTTTTTGCTTCCCTGCCTTCCCAACCCCCACAATTCTGAATAAATCAAAGGTTGCAGAGCTGATACCCTACAAGAATGATCAAAACGGCAAGTTACTGCATCTAAAGTGGACAGTACCTTATACTGAAATGTGGACGCAACTAAACTCATTTTGGATAATACAAATTATTATTGAGTTATTTTACTAATTTCACCTATCTTTAGTCAAGTCACAACATCCAACACAGACATGGCAACACACAGATTTAGAGATTCTCTTTTGTTTTATGGAGCATGAGCATAAGTGTTTTTTTCCCCGAGTTGGTCATTATAGCTCTGATCCCACGGTACTGAATTCAACAGGAATATGTGAGTAAAATTAATTGCACATTTAATTGTTTGTAGCATCAAACCCTGAAAAGTTTGTGTTAAATGATGCCCTTCTCTGTTTAAAAAAAAAAATAGCAGACACATATAGAAAGAAAGAACAACAATGTACATTTTGCTACATCATGACCTCAGATACACACAAAAAGAAAATTATCAACCACTAGTGGGCCCTGTTTTAAATAAAGTGTAACTTGCAAGAAAATACTGAAAGCTGTCTAAAATGGTGTCGAATTTTTACCATCTCCTTTTCAAGTTTATCTAATGGCATACTGTAAAAGTTGCGCTACTGGTCTGTCTACCATAGATATTTTGTCTGGTTTTCTTATTTTAAACAGAGTCTGGTATAATGTGATGTAACTACACCTCTACCTCGATAGAACGCTGTCCTCGGGAGCCAAAAAATCTTACTGCATTATAGGTGAAACTGCATTATATTGAACTTGCTTTGATCCACCGGAGTGCACAGCCCCGCCCCCCCCCGAGCACTGCTTTACCGCATTATATCCGAATTTGTGTTATATCGGGCCACGTTATATCGAGGTAGCGGTGTATTATAGGACCCAATCCTCTAAGCCTGTACACAACAATTTTACTCACCTGAGGCTCTCTTTTGACTGCTACATGCCACAACTCCCCAGGTCACAAAAGTGTATAACAGAACTAAATATATTTCATATAAAATGCAGGAAGAAAAGACCAAAAACTGAATACCACAGAGATAGTTATGTGTACTAAAAATATGGAGTTTTTTTTTTAATATAGCATTTTCCATGCTAGTGCAATTTTGAGGTTCCTGGCATGAAAAAAAAAAAAAACCCACCTCTGGAAATATATGTTAAAGAAACACAAAATCCATCACAACATATTATTGATATTCAGGATTCAAAGATGTAACCAGGATTTAAATGTCTGAATTCCAGTTTACTTACAAGAAGAGAGTTCTGATTATTATTATGACTGCATTATCATAGTTATTTTAAACTGACATATCTTTAATGAAAAAACATTGAGTGAGTAATGATAGAGAGCCTGAATTCAGCAAAGGGAAATTACATGATAAACAATTTTCTGCATCAGTTATGCTAGTTTAGAGATCAAGAAAAAAATATTTTTTGTACCAAACTGAAGATTACTTTTTTAAATCTGCTCATTATTTGATCCTTGTCATGTAAAGTTGTGAAATCAGGGCCGGCTGCAGGCACCAGCCCAGCAAGGAGGTGCTTGAGGCACCAACGGAGAGGGGTGGCAAGTCCCTCACTCCCTCTAGGAGCAAAGGACCAGCCGCTGAATTGCCGCTGAAGAGTGAAGTGGCGGCAGTAGAGCTGATCGCGGCTTTTTTTTTTTGTTTTTTGTTTTTTTGCTGCTTGGGGCGGCAAAAACCCTGGAGCCGGCCCTGGTGAAAATGACTTACTTTTCTAGTTATAGTAGAAATATTTACTAAATTAATATTTTAGGGACATGCAATACACACTTTCCACACACAAGATCAGTTACAATCAATGAAACTGAAAAAGCTGAAATTTCAATAGTGATCTTGAATAGCAAGAGATTAGGATATCAAAAATTCATATAGTAGTACAGGTCTGTCTCATCTTACGCGGGGGTTCCGTTCCATGGTTAGTGCGTAAAGCGAAAACCCCATTGAGTTCAATGGCGGGCGAAATCGCCCGCACTACAGGTATAGTATTAAAACTGTTGTTTTTCTCTTTTTTTGTTTTTGTTTTTGCCGACCGCGTAAAGTTGAAATCGCGCATGTTAAATGCGCGTAAGATGCGACAGACCTGTACAGTGTTTTGATTATATATGCACACTATTATGTGTTCAAGGGGAAGGTAGCTTCTTGTATTATGTTTTGAAAATCTCTTCACTCTGATGCAGACCCTGTGGAAGCATATATCCTCAAGAGAGTGTATAACTGGTTGAATTCTTCTCACTGAGGTTAAAGTTCAACAATTATTGAAGTCAATGGACTTATACTAGGGATGAATTTGGCTAAAAATCATTAAAACAGTATGGAACAAAAAAGCAGTAGCATATGCACTTATGACGACTTTTTCCTTCATAACAGAAATCTACAGACTATATTTTTCCAGCAATATCCAAATGTAAGCAAGCTTATTTATAGTGGCTAAAATATTGTTTAATATGAGTTTAGCAGCTTTATCAGCCATTAATTAGTTCTGAAAATTCATCACTTATTCCTGTGCAAAATAATTCCTGCATAAAACAGACAGATCATAACTAATGTTTGATACTATTATTTTGACATTCTGCCATGTCATTAACTATTTATTATATTAATATGCACACTTTCTCTAGAATACAGCAGTATGAAGCAACTGTGCAAATCAATCTTCAAATTCATTGTTGAAAGTAAAACATGCTGCTTTTATCATTTTACAGTATATTTTCTTCCATGAAATTCTGAGGTGAATAAAGCTTTAAAACATTGATTATAATAAACGGTTAGAACCTTAGGAGGTTTGGAATTCTGGATGACATAAGTCACACTAATAATCTCCATAGGCTTCAATGCGAGGAAGAGAATAGCTGATCATAATGTACTGTGCTTGTGAATCTGACTCTAAAAATAAATATCAAAAATCTTAATCCGAAATGCATAATTGTCTTCACAAGTTTATTTTAAGGGATTAGATATTTTAAGGAAGTTCATGAACTCAATCACATACCAAGGGAAATTATAATAGCTCCTTTAATACATATTGCATTTAATTATTTAAACATAAGCCATAAGATTTTAATGTCTATTTTGTATATTTTTGCATTGCTTCAAATACTGGTATTGAACTACAAATATTTAGTACAAGGCAACCTTTTAGCTCTCCAAAACTGTAACATGGATTTCAACCCAAGAAACTAGCATTCAAAATCTGATATCCTGAACCAGAAATATAGAACCTGAAGTACTGTGCAACAAATCTCATTGTATTTAAGAACCATAGATCAGTTTTTCTAATCTAGTTCGATGGCTTGCAGGCTATATACCCATGTCCAATATCTCTGGCTTCATAGTAACTGAGGACTGAATTTGGACTTGCATGTTTTCCCTCCTTCCTTAAGATGATAAACATTACAGATACTTAGAAATATTAGTGTTCATGCAAAACTTTAAGATTCTCAAGTTCACCTTCACAATTTAACCTAAGGATCCCAAAATAGTAATTTACATCTTGAAGGGAATATTCTATTATCTCCTGCTACAAGAGACCGATAAATGTCTGATCTTGTGTTTCCACTAGCTTTTCATCTGCAACTATTTCATCTGCATCTACCATATGTTCGGATGCTCTTTTGCTACTTAAACGGGATTCTTAACTACCAGTTCTATCATAATGAGCATCTCCCAATAGAGTACAGCTTGGGTCATGTTTTTAGACTTCATTCGCAGTACTTCACAGGGGATCCTTTGAACTGAACACAGACTTTGCTGCATGGTATTCAGTAGTCTGATATTAATTGACAAAACTTCTTGAAAATACTATCAGGCACACAAGTTCTTCTAAGAAACTAATGCTCATAATGACTAAATTGGCTCAGGTTCTGTCAATTCTGGTCATGCTGGGTATTGGAAAATAAAGCACCATCACCAGATTGTAAGATGTTTGGGGAAGTAACAGTGCTCTCCTTTATATATGTACAGTGCCTTTATATATGTACATTATGGGCATTGCCAGAAACAAAGCTTCCAGACAAAATGGAAGTGTACCTCATCCAAAGGGACTAATTTGATTTGTCAAACTTTCATAAAACTAGAGGATATGAACGGTTAGATGTGAAGCAGTAAGATTACTAGTAATTCTTTAAAAAAAGCAGTCCAGCTAATTTATACTAAATTGTTATGCAGTGTTTCCCAAGTTCAAATGCCAGTGCCTGGGCTGGTGACTCAGACTTTTGTGACTGGTAATCCCCTTTACTACTTTAATGAAGAGTCCCTGTACTGGTTTTGGTGTCCTACTGCCCCCTGCTAGTCAAGTGTGGGTGCTTGTTGCAGAACTTACGATATACTTTCCACTTACCTTTGAGTAACTGATATATTGCACATTAGGATCCACTCTTTTTATTTTGAGTGGGATGTCATGGAAGAGAAGGGTGTTGTCATTAAAATGATAGGTTCAGTATCTTGCCCTATAAATCACATTTGTGAGCAGTAATTTATATGAGCAACTCCATTGCCTATTTGTGTTAGTAAATGCTCCCTGTCGGGAGTTGGGGGGGGGAGGGGAAGGGTGTCACATTCTGGCTCATAGATTGTTAAAGGGACACGTGTATTAAATGTAAATCCATTATATATTATTTGTTAATGATTACACATACACTAAAATTACACCAAATACATACTACCATTGTTATGGGTTCAGCTTTTCAAAAGTGATCAGCACCCTAGGGCTCTTCTTTAGACACCTACATTCGTGACCAGATTTTCAGAAGAGGCCAGCTCCCATTTTTGACACTTACGTGAATGTAATAGATTTTCAGAAGTCATCCATACCCATCAGTTCCCACTGAGAACAACAGTGGCTTGATCAGGAAATGTAGGAGAATGATAAATACATATGAATGGATTAAAAGCAGCAACAAGGCAACAATAGCATTGTTTCAGAGTAGCTGCCGTGTTAGTCTGTATCCGCAAAAAGAACAGGAGTACCTGTGGCACCTTAGAGACTAACGAATTTATTTGAGCATAAGGTTTCGTGGGCTACAGCCTACTTCATCGGATGCATAGTTATTAGTGAAAATAATTTTTAAACAGTTTTAGCCATAAAACAATAGGTCACACCTAATAATTTTAAAGTCAACACACTGTCCTCGTAGGTTTGTAGTTATTCATTCTGTATTTTATCCCTTTATTTACTGTGCCATTTTTAGATATGTACATGATTAGACCTCAACTTGAGTACTATATCCAGTTCTGGGTGCCACATTTCAGGAAAGATGTTGACAAATTGGAGAAAATCCAGAGAAGAGCAACAAAAATGATTAAAGGTCTAGAAAAGATGACCTATGAGGGGAGATGGAAAAAATGGTTTGGTTTTTGTCTGGAGAAGAGAAGACTGAGGGGGGACATGATAATGGTTTTCAAGTATATAAAAGGTTGTTACACAGAGGAAGGAGAAAAATTGTTCTCCCTAACCTCTGAGGATAGGACAAGAAGAAATGGGCTTAAATTGCAGCAAGAATGGTTTAGGATGGACATTAGGAAAAGCTTCCTGTCAGGATGGTTAAGCATTGGAATAAATTGCCTAGGCGGGTTCTGGAATCTCCATCGGATCCTGTACTGAATACAGTTTCTGCTGTGCCAGCACATCCTTTGGAAGACTACTCAAACAAGTCTTCAATTATAGGGAGCTGCAAGCAGCGGTAAACCAAGATCTTGGTTTACAAGGCAGTTATCATCCCCACCCTTCTCAATGGGTGAGAGGCCTGGGTAATCTACAGCATCTCAAGCGGTTGGAGTGGTTCCAGCAGCGCTGCCTCAGGAGGATTCTCAGGATCCGCTGAGAAGACTGACATACTAACATCAGCTTTCTCTCTGCAGCCAACATCAGCAGTATAGAAGTGCAGGTCACGAAACACCAACTTCGCTGGGCTGGCCACTCTGTACGTATGCCTGACACCCGCCTCACGAAGCAAGTAATCTTCTCTCAGTTAGGTCAGGGAAGAAGGGCTCATGGAGGGCAGCAGAAGCGCTTCAAAGACATACTGAACGTACCCCTTAAAAAGGGAGGAACCAACCCAACAAACTGGGAGGACTTGGTGCAGAACAGAATACAGTGGTGCCACACCATACACCAACCCACAGCTCACTTTGAGGAGAACAGACGTGCTCATGAGACAGAGAAGTGACAAAGGATGAAAGAAAGGGCATAACAGTTCAGCCAACAACTATGTCTCCTCCAAGATTTCACCTGTTACTTCTGTGGGAAAATCTGCAGGGCACAAATTGGGCTAATCAGCCACCTAAAAACCCACCAATGACCCTCCTTGGCAGACATCATCCTCGCATTGAGGGACAGCCAAAGAAGAAAGAAGAAAAGTAATCTCCAGCATTGGAGATTTTTATGAGCAAGTTAGACAAACACCTGTTAGGGATGGTCTAGATAATACCGGTACTTAGTCCTGCTATGAGTGCAGGGGCCTGGACTAGATGACCTCGAGGTCCCTTCCAGTCCTACAATTTCATGATTTGACAGGAGTCTGTATATCCTATTATAATGCATTAAATAAAGTACATTTAATTTCCAAAGTAAGAGAGATCTTTCCCACAAAATTGTATCTTTAATATTTCTAAAATGAAAAATAAAAATAAACACATTTGATTTTAACAGGAGATCTTGAACAGAATTTTCTTATCTTTAAATCAATAATTTTTACTGGTGTTTAATTTCCACAGCATGAATGACTGCACCAAGCTTATAAAAATCTGTTTACATTATTTTAATTCATGATGATTGTGAACATTTCCTCATGGAAGCCTGCCTTACATGCCACACCACATACTTAGTGTAACTTGAGATGAATCAGCTTTTCTTTTCTTTGATCATGGCATTAAATTTTCTTCTTTTACAAAATCAGCTAGATTACTTTAAAAGTCAACATGTGAGATGAGGTTTGGATCCGTGGGCATGCCTATTTGAAATGGTGCATGTGTAGCAATGACAATAAGAATGTTAAACCTGAAATATGGGCAAAACCCCCTAAAACACAAAAACAAAAAACCCACCAACCCTAGAAAAACACATCTCACTTTTAGGCAAACAGTTTGCAAAGCCTGCCACTTCGGGAAGCAAGTCAACCAGGGCTTTGCATCCACATTAGGGCCGAAGGCTATCAGGGCCAGATCCACCAAGGTATTTACACTCCTAACTGCCTCTTTAGGTGCCATTATTAAAATCACCGCCAAACTGACTAGATGCCTTAGTTTTCACCAGTAGGCAGCACAAAGCTGCTAAAGCCCTGGTGGCCTCAAAGTGGGGTTCTCAAATGAGGTATTCCCCTGCTTATCTTGCCAGCTTGCCCTGACCCTGTAGGTGTGCATTTCACTCTTGGATAGCTTAGGTGGCTCCCTGCTCAGCTTGCTAGTTTCTGAGGATCCCTTTCATAGACACTTAACTTTTCCCATACAATACACAGGGAGCCTTGCAATTAACTCAGTGCTGAGGATTTCTGTAGGTGGCAGGGCACCTAGGGGTTAGGTGTTGCAATGTCTAAGTACCTTTGTGGATCTGGCCCCTAGTCCTTAGGGCACAGAGAGCAATGACGAAGGGATGAGACTGCTGATACAATTTCGCAATTACACTTTCACATGGGGTTTTCTCCCTTTCCAAATTCTCTATTCTCCTTTTCCAGATTTCTCACTGATACATTAAAGCATAAATCAGTGAGAATATGACTCAAAGTTTTGTCATATTTTTATCAAATAAAATACAAATATAAAAGTTTCAACTCTGCTGTAATTTTTACAAGTCTATTAATAAAGGAGGCAAAACCTGTACATTCTCATCCTCCTTTTTGAGCCAACAGCACCACATATATTTGAGTCCAAAAACAACAAGGCATGCTATTTGAATTGAATTATCAATTTTGCAAGGCAGACTTAGGAGAAACTTAACTATATGAACATGGCTCAAACAGAAGATGAAGTTAAGATTCTTAAGGATACCTTTTAATATTAATATAAGTTGAACTGCCGTAACTTTTCTAAGAGCCACAGCTGAAACCTAGCAACCCAGTGGGACATAATTAGTAGTAGCTCTTGGTAGCTATGGCTATAAAAAGTAACATAATAAATTGCCCCATTATTTTGTGTTAGAACATGGAGTTCATGTCTCAGGATAAAATACTAGTTCCTACCCTAAGAAGAGACGGAAACAGGCATATTTTCCAAGAAAAAAATAAACTAGAATGTTTTCTGTTGATTCTTCAAGAAAATTAATAGTTTTGGTTACAAGGTCTAATACACACACACTTCCTTGAAGAATAAACAGAAAGCTAATTGAAGATAATATAATAATTTAAAAACAATATTCAACTAGTACTGAGTTTTAGAGAAGATAAAAAGAGTTGCATGAATTGGGTAATATGTAGATAGACTGAATCTGTGTTAGAATTTCTGCTGTGTAATGGGGAAGAGGGATAAGACGACAAACACAACATTGCTAAGTAATTTTCTATTGTATAATACTCCATTTCAACCACACCTTCAACCCACACCCCCTGCAATACTCAGCATTTACTTTTAGGGTGAAACTGCATTTCACTTAATACCTTAAGGAGGACTTAAGGTATGCGTAGGTCCTTTGCTAGAACTTTGAAAAGGGTGAACTTCATCTGTAATGGGGCTGTGAGCTTGCCAGACCTCATAACTAAGCAAGGTAAATGTTGATCCATATTAGGAGGGAGGACCTTAAGGTCGGTTGCACAGGATATGGTGGTGCTGTTTCAGTAGGTGCCTTCTTTTCTTTGAATCCATAATTAAACCACCTGCATGATTCTAAGTACTGTGCTACATTTTCAAAAGAGATGTACAATTAAAGACTTGACCACTTGTGGTCATTTAAGATGCTTTGGATTTAACATCTAATCTTGAAAAAAATACCACACAGTCTTAACCAATTCTGTTCTGGGCCTTTATATTCTCCCCTCAAATTTAACCCCCAACTCCAGAATGAGATACAAAACATGAACCCACAAAGAGGGTAAATACAAATCTCACTCTCCTCTCCCTTTCCAGTGAGCTGGGTTTCTGCTTGGAAAGTTGTCCCGGTACATTCTCACTCTTCTCAATTATATTCTCAGGGCCAAACATTCAAACAGATCTCTATATTTGCTTTCATACATTTACCTTAAGCAAGCAAGGTATAGGTATGCTTAGCTTAGCTACCCGATTTCTACAGACAAATATGGCACGTATGCATATACACCGCTGCACTGTCAAAATTTGTGGACTCCTGGATAGAGGTCCATTTAAAAAAGACTACCAGTTTACAGTTAACCCCCAAATTCTACTGCGCCATATAGTTACTTTTAATTTCTCCAATACTCTGTCACCAAATATTTTTCATATTATGAAATCAGGGTTTTCCTGGTGCAAACCCTGACAGGGAAGAGCTGAGTCATGGGTTCTTTAACAATATTCTTTTCTTTATGCGACCTCCTTCCCCTTTATCATTAATTCATGCAAAGGGAGAACACAAAGTAACTTATTACAGTGCATGTAGGTGCAAAACTATTATAAGAGCCTGCATTTAAAAGACCCAGGGCATATGTATTTGTAATATTAATCATAGCCATAATGTTGCAATGTATTGGAACTCCCTGAAACAAAGTGGCTAAAAGGTGATGGCCTGTATATTCATTATCTGCATTTGTATATGAATGTATGCAGAACAAATATGTGCAATTCAGATCTGTGGTCCATAAAAGGAACGTGAAATTTGTGTGAGACCTAATGCATTCCACTTCCTATGGTGATAAGGACTAGACACGCCATGCACAGTTGATGTACTTATTGTTATTGTTTTATAGTGCCCAAAGGTATACTAGACAAAGAATGACACAGGACATTGCACCAAAGAGCTGCCAATAGAAATTCAGACATGCAATGAACGATGAATAGGAGGGAGGAAATGGTGCAAGACAGGATGAGGATTACAGCAATCTCATTACATATGCACATATGTTGGATATGGTACATTTTTCTCTTATATAACACACATAATAAAGCAATAAGTTAGTGAAGTTCTTGACCCACAGTAGGCATCATTGAACAGGTCTCTGTTCAGAAGGGATTTAAAATGAGGAGAGAGTGATGGATTTTCAGTCCAGAGTCAGTAAGGGTCTTTAAAAGTACTTAGAATGGGGTATGTGTCATAGTCATACCAGAATAAGAAATCCCCTTTGAAATGGAGCACAGAGCCTCCATACGTTATGAGGAAAGAAGCAACTTTTGTTAAATATATTCTCCGGGCATACATGGAACAACTGCCACCTTTGTTAGGCAACTCAGTTTGTTGAGAAAGTGTCAGTGAGATAAATGGGTAGATGAGAGTATGCTAATTATGTACTTCTTTTTGTAAGAAAGTCAATAAACAAATGACTGCTGTTGATTGCTGGCGAATGGAAGTAGCAAACAAGGGAGTTTTGTGAGGGAGTTTTCCAGGTGAAGGAGGAAAGACTACATAACGACTGGGGCGAGTTTGTCTGTTTGTTTATTGTGTGTCTGCTTGCTCGCTGTGTGCTTGCTTGATTAAAGATTATAGTGGTCTGTTGTGGGGGCTGTGTGCTGAGCCAAGCAGCCTGCCAGGCTAGGCTGAGAGCTCACTAATGAGGACCTAGCCCGCCATCCTTTGATCCCTAACCCCTTTAGTGTCCCTTGACAAGGGGTTGGGGCTAAATCAGGGAGAACACAGGATTAAAGAGACAACTCCTAAGCAACCACAGGAGGTAGCGAACCCTGGAGTTTTGCAAGGGAGTGCGAGAGGCAGATACACCTAACAACCATACTCTAAACTTAGGCCAATAAAAAAACCAAAAAAACCTCACCACCACCCCACAAGCCAGCAAGAATTAAAATAATGTAGGCAGGGTAAGGGTAAGGGCTATCCAGTCTATCGCACTGAATGCAGCATGTACAATTACCTGCCTTGTGGGCAAATGGCATATGTGTACATCCAGTGCAAGCAGCTCATGGCTCTCAAAGACACAGCACCAGCTCGAGGCCAGAGTGGCTGAACTGGAGGAGTTAAGGGAGGCAGAGAGGTAGATAAGGAAGACTTTCAGGGACAAAACAGAATGGTCCCACTCCCAGTGTGACAGCCTCTGTGTTATTAAGGAGGGTTAAAGTCCCAGCAAAGGAGAACATTAAGCTGGAGTGGAGGGAAAACAATCCCATATCTGGGAGCCTCCTTCTAGAGGATGTCATGGTATCCTCTTGCACTAAGGATATCCCTCCTGGGGAGGTAGCCCCAGTTACTAGGAAGAGCCAGGTAAAAGTAATTAGAAATATCAATAGTTGGATTTGTGATGACTGGGAGAACCATGTGGTAAATTGCCTGCCAGGTGCAAAGGTTGTGGATCTCACGAGACATCTAAACAAACCTATGTGCAGCACCAGGGAGGAGCCACCGGTCGTGGTACATGTAGATATCAGTGATGTAAGAAACTATAGGAGAGAGGTTCTGGAGGCCTAATTTAGGCTGCTAGGTAAGAGACCTCCATGGTAGGATTCTCCAGTTCTGCGTGCAGGGCCAGTTAGACAGGCAGAACTGCAGGGTCTCAATGCGTGGATGAGCCTATGGTGTAAGGAGTAGAGAGTTTCGATTTTTTAGGAACTGAGGAACCTTTTGGGAATGGAAAAGCCCATACAGGAAGAATGGACTCCACCTAAACTAAAACAGAACCAGATTGCTGGCATTATAAAATTTAAAGAAAAGGTTCTAGAAAACTTCCTAAACTAAGAGCTGTGGAAGAGCTGGTAGGTGCAGAGAAGCACATGGTTAAGGCCAAGACACCCTTTAAGGATAAATTTAATTAAGGAGGAACTCTATATCCTAGTAAAGAGGTTAAGAAAAAAGTTGGTAAAGTACAAGGTAGGCGCTAGTGAGGAACAGTCAAACATAAAAGAGTCCCATTTAAATATAACACATTAAGATAAGCACCTGAATATTGACAAAGTATTCATGTACTTATATATAAACGCTAGAAGTCAAACACTGAAACAGGTGAACTAGAGTGCATGGCATTAAATGAGGATATTGATATAATAGTCATCATGGAAACTTGGAGGAATGAGGATAAAAAAATGGGACACAGCAATATCAGGGTACAAAATATATAGCGATGACAGAGTGGGTGACACTGATGAGGGACTGGCAGTATGTGTGAAAGAAAGCATAGAGTCAAATAAAGTAAACATTTTAAATGACTCAAACTGTACTAGAGAATTTCTATGGATAGAAATTCCATGCTTGAACAATAAGAGTATAGCAGTAGGAATATACTACTAATCACCTCACCAGGACAGTGATGGTGATTGTGAAATGTTAGAGGGGCTACAAAGACAGAAAAAAACTCAATAATAATGGGGAATTTCATTTCCTGGGTACATATCACCTCAGGAAAGGATGCAGAGATAAAATTTCTAGACCCCATAAATAACTGCATCTGGGAGCACCAACAAGGGGAAATCCAATTCTTGATTTAGTCCTAAGTGTAACACAGGATTTGGTCCAAGAGATAAATATAGCTAAACTGCTCAGTAATAGTGACTATAATGTAATTAAATTTAACTTCCTTGTAGGGGGAAAAATGCCGAAGAAACCCATCACATTATCATTTAACTTCAAAAAAGGAGAGCTACACAAAAATTAGGAAGCTAGTTCAACAGAAATTAAAAGGAACAGTCATCAGGATGAAGTGCCTTCAAACTGTATGTAGACTACTTAAAAATACCATAATAGAGGCTCAATTTAAATGTATACTGTAAATAAAAAAATAGTAAGAGAATAAAAAAATGACACTGTTAAACAGCAGAGTAAAAGAGATAGTTAGAGGCAAAAAAGCATTCTTTAACAAGTGGAAGTCAAATCCTAGTGAGGAAAATAGAGAGCAGCATAAACTCTGGCAAGTCAAGGGTAAAAGTATAATACAGTAGGCCAAGAAAGTTAGTTGCTCTTGAGATTCTAAGGACATAAAATTGCTGCTATTTTGAAGTACATCCAAAGTAGGAAGCCTGTCAATCCGTCATTAGGGCCACTGGACAATTAAGGTGCTAAAGGAGCACCCAAGGAAGACAAGACCATTATAGAGAAGCTAAATAAATTATTCACATTGGTCTTCTCTGCAGAGGATATGGCAGAGATCCCAACACCTGAGCCATTCTTTTTAGGTAACGAATCTGAGGAACTGTCCCAGACCGCGGTGTCAATGGAGGCGGTTTTGGAACAAATTGATAAATTAAACTGTAATAAGTCACCAGGACCAGATGGTATTCACTCAAAGCTCTGAAGGAACTCAACTATGAAATTGCAGAACTGTGGTATGTAACCTATTGCGTAAATCAGCCACTGTACCAGATGACTAGAGGGTAGCTAATGCAATACCTATTTAAAAAAAAAAAAAAAAAAAAAAAAAAATCTCCAGAGGCGATCCAGGCAATTACAGGCCAGTACACCTAACTTCAGTATCAGGCAAACTGGTTCAAACTATAGCAAAGAACAAAATTATCAGACACAGATAAACACAATATGTTGGGGGAAGAGTCAATACAGCTTTTGAAAGGGAAATCTTGCCTCACCAATTTATCCAGCATGATCCAGTGGATATAGTGTACTTGGAATTTCAGAAAGCCTTTGACAAAGTCCCTCACCAAAGGCTCTTAAGCAAAGTAAGTAGTCATGGGATAAGAGGGAAGGTCTTCTCGTGAATCAGTAACTGGCTGAAAGGCAGGAAACAAAGGGTAGGAATAAATGGTCAGTTTTCACAATGAAGAGAGGTAAATAGCAGGATTCCCCAAGGATCTGTACTGGGACCAGTGCTGTTCAACATATTCATACATGATCTGGAAAAGGGGGTGAACAGTGAGGTGACAAAATTTGAAGACAATATAAAACTACTCAAAATAATGATAAGTCCAAAGCTGACTGTGAAGAGTTACAAAGGGATGTCACAAAATTAGATGACTGGGCAACAAAATGGCAGATGAAATTCAATGTTGATAAGTGCATAGTAATGCACACTGTAAGAAGTAACCCTAGCTATAAATACAAAAATGGAGTCTAAATTAGCTGTTACCACTCAAGAAAGTGTTATTGGAGTCATCATGGATAGCTCCCTGAAAACATGTGCTCAATGTGCAGCGGCAGTCAAAAAAGCTAACAATGTTTGGAACCATTAGGAAAAGGGTAGATAAAACAGAAAGTAGCATAATACCACAATATACATCCATGGTATGCCCATACCTTGAATACTGCATGCAGTTCTGGTAACCTCATTTCAAAAAGCGATATACGAGAATATGAAAGGGTGTGGAGAAAGGCAATGAAAATTATTAGGGATATGGAACAGATTCCATACGGAGACTGGGACTGCAGATTAGAAAAGAGATGACTAAGGGGGATATGATAGAGGTGTATAAAATCATGAATGGTGCGGAGAAAGTGAATGAGGGAGTGTTATTTACCAGTTCTCATAACACAAGAACTAGGGGACACCTGATGAAATTAACAAGCAGCAGATTTAAAACATAAGGAAGTACTTCTTCACACAATGCACAGTCAGCCTGTATAACTCATTGCCATGGAATATTGTGAAGGGCAGAAGTATATCTGGATTCAAAATAGAATTAGATACATTCAAGGAGGATAGGTCCACTGATGGGCTATCAAGCAAGATGGTCAGGGATGCAACCCCGTGCTCTGGGTTTCCCTAGACCTCCAACTGCCAGAAACTGGGACTGGATGACAGGAGTCGGATCACTAGAAATTGCAGTATTCTGTTCAGTCCCTCTGAAGCAGATTAGTGGGCTAGATGGACTAGTGGTCTGACCCGGTATTGTCGATCTTATTGGTTCATGTTTTCAATGAAATAAGTCACTAATACTAACTCTACTAGTAAAAATAACAGGAGTACTTGTGGCACCTTAGAGACTAACAAATTTATTAGAGCATAAGCTTTCGTGGGCTACAACCCCTTATGCTCTAATAAATTTGTTAGTCTCTAAGGTGCCACAAGTACTCCTGTTATTTTTGCGGATACAGACTAACACGGCTGCTACTCTGAAACTCTACTAGTATATCCCATGCCACTACTCAGAATGCATCCACATTTGTGTATGTTGTATAATAAATGTTATGACATTACATTTTATGTTGTCACTGTTTTGCCTCTTACTAGAATTCAAACTGTAGTCTAAATGTATTTGCAAATATATTGTACTTTACAATCCTTAAAGTTACTTGAATCAAGAAACATTGTTCGAATACAAAATCTGCCTCCCTTTATAAGGTTCTCAACAAATCATTTATGTAGGTACTTGTTTACAGCCAACAGGAAAAACACATCATCAATAAATATATATTAGCAGCAACTCAAGTTACACATTATTGTACATTCTGAACAGAACATAGGATTTTTCAGTCTATATTCTATATACTGATCAAGGTCTGTTATAGCCATTAAGACAACATTACAATAAGATTTACTTAATTTTAAACATGTTTTAGTAGAAAATCTGCGATATTTCCATCACACTATTTTCAGAAAAATATCTGTACATTTATATACTGTATAACCCAAGTTGCATTAAAGAAATGCAATGCATAAAAGGTTTTGCAGTAAATCTACCCTTTTGGACAGATTGAGGCCGTCCTGAGATCATTTAAACTATGACAGTAATTTTAGTTATTTGTTCTAAAAGAAATGTGGCTTGATGATTTCAAGTCAGCCACAATTTGTACTGCTGCTGTGTGTTTTCATCACCAGACTAGCATTTTTTTTTTAAAGTGCATTACAATGGGCTCTGTTTGGTAAAGAAATAATTGCTAGAAGCAGACTGATTTTGTACCTTTCAAATTAGGACAAATGCTGGTTTAGTTTAAAACCAAGTCCATGACTCACTCCCACTCTAAAGTAACATTGAGTTATTTCTTATTAGAGAATACCATGCAAAGATGAGTACGCTCACCATGGAACTGATGCTGCTTCTAGTGAAATCAATGGGATGATTTCAGTGGGAGTTGGATCAGGCCCTATGACAAGAGTCCCTTTTCCCCCTTCCTGCATATAGCTCACTGCTCTAAAGAAGACCTGCTTTTTGGCACAAATCTGAAGTGCTGATTTCTGCTTCACAAAGACTTCCTATTGAACGGAGCACTTGGCTAATATTTTCTTTCTAATTCTGCAATTTTTTCAATGTGACATAACTGATACCACCTGAGACGAAGGGCAAGTCTACAATACAGCGCTATATCAGCGTAGCTGCACCGATGCAGCTGTGTCACTGTAGCATATATGGTGAAGATGCGCTACGCCAATGGGAGCGCGCTCTCCTGTCCGCATAATTCTCCACCTCAGCGAGAAGTGGGAGCAATGTCAGCAGGAGAGAGTCTCTCGCTGACATAGCGCCAGTGTGGACAGTGCAAAACTTGCATCACTTGGGGGGGTGGAGGAGGCTTTTTCACACCACCGAGTGACACAAGTTAGATCGACTTAAGTGGTAGTGTAGACCTTCCCTAAGAAATTCTGGTAAACAAACATACCAAGAAAATGATAAGGCTAAAGACAGTTAAGGTACCTGAGCAAGCAGACTATCAGAACCTCAGTGACTACTCACTACATACATTTTTCATTGCTGTGTATCCACTTAAACACTAGTGAGATAAATTTCACATTGGGCCTGAAGCCAAACCACCTTTGGTTATGGTTCCATCAGATCTCACAAGTTAAACAGGGTAAGGCCAGGTCAATACTTGGTTTACTGAACTCCAAGAAAAACCTGCACATTTTTTCGATGAAATCACAAAACCAAGGTCCAGTCAATTGGTAACAGAAGACCACATTTTCCAAGCGGCTTCTAATTCTACATTGCACCAGTCCTTGTTCTTGGAAAAACCTGCATTTGTATACCCAAATCACAGAAGCTAACTAATTTACATACCCAAAATTAAGGTGCATATATAAGGCCAAGTTAAAGCCTCTTTAGAAATTTTGGCCTACAGATCGTATGGCAGTTTTTGCAATGGTTAGTATTATGGCCAAATTCAAAATCAAGTGTTTTCTACTTACCTACATTTTTCTCTTACTCTTCATTGCTAATCCTAAAACGTTACGTGCTGTTATTCTGTGTTGTTAAACACCAACATTATTACCCTGCCGGGTGAAGTAATGCTAAGTAGCCTATATTTTTCTCACAGATGTTATGAGGCTTAATTAATGTTTGTGAAGTGTTTTTAGATGCTTAGGTGAAAAGCACTACAGAAATGCAAAATATTTGTTACTCATCAACTCATGTTCAAAAGTAAGTTACACTCTGCAAGGTTCCGTATGAAGAATTCCATGCTACACTCAACACGCTGTAGAATTTGCATGGTATGACTTCTAGTGTCTCGGTCCTTGATCTCTCTCTCCTGCCTATGCTTTATTGAGCCTGCCTGTGAACTCATTTACACTATTTCATACACTCCTTTGGCTTCTGATTTACACAAGTTGTACGATTAGAATCAGGTTTCTTGGTTCTAATGATCAGGCAAATGTGACTTATGACATCAGTGATAGGCGCTCTGTTCATTTAGGTTCTAATTCAGTCTCACTTACTAATGCTGACAAATATCTTTCTCCATAAGTAGTTAATGGGATGACCTGTAAGGGAGGCAGAATCTGGCTGCTACTATAGAATTCCAGGTTAATTTGATAACCTACATTAACACAAAAATTCAGAAGCTGTAAGTACAGAGAGCATGTCCACGTGTCAACTACAGTGAGCATGCCTGCTCTTTACCATTAGAGACTGTGGAAGGCTGATTGGCACATTGTATGGAGAATTATGGAAAGGTTTCAAACGATCCTGAGACTTTGAGGCACTTAAATGAGCAAGGCTGATGGCCTCAATCATATCCTATCTCCCATTTAATCTATAAAGAAAAACTAATATAGAGCCAATGTATTGTAAACCAACTGGTGACATCTTTATTATAAATTTGCAATCTCAATATACAACTCTCTCCTAGGTTGCTACAGTGTATATTAAGTAACAGCATATCACATAAGGTGGAAGAATCTAAGGACATTAACAGATCAGCAGCTATGTGTTTAGGTCTGTCAATGAAAGACAATATGCCCATTTTTCTCCCCATCGAGCAGACAGATTAAAAATACACAAGTTTTCCTTCATAGGCACAACAAGGTGAGCCATTACAAGTGAAAGACATACAACTCACCTGATCTGAGGCTCAGCAGAGCAACAACAAATGCAGTTAGCCATGGCAAGCTTGGGGCTATATAAAGCTTGTATTAACTTAAAATATATATATATTTTCAAGATGGAAGATGTAACTAAAATCTAATGCAATTCTCAAATCTAAATACCTCTCCTGATCCTAGTGATTTGCTAAAAATACCAGATATGTTTGCATATCTCAGTTTGAAAGCATATCCTGTTTACTTCCCTTTCAGCAGAATGATCTCTTTCACAAGAGAAGAAGAGGACCTCCAACTCCTATCAAAGCACTGCAATGGGTGCAGAGTGGGAAAAGGAGATATGGTTCCAAAGTGGTTGTTAAATTTCCCTTCTTTTCCTTCTCAAATGATGACATAACAAAGAAATTTGTTCTTTCTGAACATCTCACTCTTGCTGTTGAATGATGTGGCTGCCTTCCATCTTCTTTACTCTTGCCCTGTGCAGGGCCAGCTCCAGGCACCAGCCGAGCAAGCTCGTGCTTGGGGCGGCAGATTCTAAGGGGCGGCTTCCCTCCAATCCTTTTTTTTTTTTTTTCCCCCTCACTTCGCCGCTCTGCAGGTTTTTCTTCTTTTTGGTTCGCTGCTCCAGCCACCCTGTAGGGGGCGGCAGCGCAGAGGAGGGGAGCGCCCTGCTGGGAGCGGACTGCGCGCTCCGTCTGCCCCAGCCGGTGGCTGGTCTGCAGCAAGCCCGGCAGGGCAGTCCGCGTCCTTCCCTCCCCGCCGACCGGAGCGGCACGGAGCCCTCCCAGCAGGCAGCGCGGCGGGAGGGGCCGCGTGGTGAGCGCTCCGGCTGAAGGAAGCCCTGGCCGCCCCCCTTCTCTCTCTCCCCCCCGCTCCCTTCCCCTCCCCCCCGCTAGCCGGGGCGCGCACTCCGCTGCCCAGGGCACATCTGCAGCGCAGGGAATCCCCCTGCACCCTGGCTCTGGCCGCCCCGCATGGTTTTTTTGTTTTTGTTTTGTTTGGTTGGTTTTTTTTTGCTTGGGGCCGCAAAAAAGCCAGAGCCGGCCCTGGCCTTGTGCCACTTAATGTGCAATGATACCACAAGCATAATCTCAAGCTATTTATGCCAAGAAAAGGAAGCTAAATTGTACTCCTTTGAAGTCTGAAATTCTAGTATAAAAGAACACCAAACACTTTTTGTAAGTAGGCCAGATCCATCAGAGATAGTTACAGAGTTCTGAAGCCTGTGAGTGCCATGAGATATTATAGAAGGTCTCAACGTATGCAAATCTCAGAACTTTATAAATTCACCCTGTCCTGGAGACAGGGAAAGTTGGTATTTTTAAAATGGGGACTTAGTGTTAAATCAATGAAATTCACCCTGTATGCCAAGAAGCCATATACAGAAAAAGTGAAGTGTTAGGCTCCAAGACCGTATGAAAAGATATTCATGAAGCAGTGATGAAGAGAATTACATAGAAGACTGCTTTAATGAATAACGTGAGTAAAATTTAATAATGGTGGCAAGTACAAAAGAAGATACCAAGAAAGGATGTTGACCTACAGTAGCAAATGTTATAAACATTTGGAGAAGGGGTGTTTACTAATGTTAATAAGACACTCACAATAGCAAAGGTATGACTTCACTCACTTTAGATGACATTTTTAAACTTACATAATAAATGCAGGGAAGCCCAACTGAAGTCCTGCCTAGAGTTCAATAGATGTCCAAAAATATATTTCTCTCTGTTTGTAATGAGCGAAATTTTGCCCCTGGATATACCTACATGGCCCTTCATTGCAAATATGATAGGAAAGACATTTCTCTTTGGTTAGTCCTGACTGTATGCCCTGTCTCCTGCATATCAGTGAAGTACTCACTGAATTTCTTGAGAGCCAGTGTATTTTCTTCCCTTCTCAATTAAATACTAGAGCTGGTTTAATAAAATTATAATAATCAAATAATAATGTTTAGCCAAACACACAAAATTAATCAAACAATGAATCTGAAGAAGAATATTCAACCAGTTCTAACTACGAATTTATAATTATGTCTAAACACAATCAAATGCATTTTACCTTTTTCTGCTCTTCTGATCTGTTGAGTGAATCCATACATATACCTATTTCTGCATAATATATTGTGTACCCAATAGACTGTAACAGCTTCAATTTCAGATTTAAGTAAAACCAGTAAAATATAAACTATAGGAAGGACTGCCTTTGTAACAGATATGCGGATACAATCTTAAGCAAAAGTTGGAAGCAATGATAATAATGTATGATGATAAATTAGAAGAGTTAACAATAAGTAATAAATTTATATGTGAATAGAATTTTTTTACAACAACACCAGAATCCCAATTTTTCAATTGTGACACTTGCGTTAAGATGGTTAATTCTACCTTTTGGTTCTTAAATTAGCACGCAGAAGAAATTCTCTGCTCTCCATTACACAGATGTAAATTTGATTTCAGCTTCCAAGATTTCAATAGTTATTCTGGATTTATACCAATGTAACAGCAGTACTTGACCGTATGTCTAATAGGATTGTTTGAGCACACAGGTCCCAATGTCAGCATCCAATGTGAACAGGTGCCCTAAGTTAGGCATCCAAGTTAGAAAATAGTGCCAATAATATTTACTGGTCATTTATGAAAATGTGCATTTCAAGGATTATCACAAGTGCCCCTCAAAATACAGGTATAATTCCCCTATATAGGCTATGGTCCCCTAAAAAACCTATGTATGCTAAATTCATGTTTTCTAAATCATGCTGCTCATCACTTAAACCCAAGAAAAATCTTTTGTGCGAGTGCCATGAATGCTGTTCAGTTGGCCTGTGTGCAGAGAGAGTCATGAACTGCTCAGCAAAGATCCAACTACCCCAAGAGCTCATTAAAAAGCAGCCCTGACTGACTGCAAAGAAAGACTTGTTGCTGTTCAGTCCCCCATGCCAGAAGAAGAGTGCTACAATTCAAGGCAGAGGGTAGGCTTATTGAGAAAACTGGAATTTTTAGAGGTCTTGGCAGGGAGATTGAGACCCGCCCCCCTCCATCCTGCAGGGAAAAAATGATATATTTCACATCATGCATAAATAGAATCAATTTACAGCAGCAACCAAAGACCCTAAATTCTTGGGTTGCCTGAGGGCATTCACTCTGAGAACATGTGTTTTGAGAAAAATTGGTGCAGCGAGGCACACAGATGAAAGAGCAAATAGGTTCCCTCCCCCCCAAAATGATAACTTTAATGATAGCACTGAATTCTGAAATTAAGCACAGCAGGTAGAAAATCTTTGCATGGTTTCCATGAGACACTGCACTTCTCTCTGCCAAAGCATAATTTTAAAGCCAGAGGATTTCCCCTCTGAAAAATACAAAAAAAGCTCACCAGTAGATATACACCCTGTGCTATGTAGCTGGACTAATTATTAATGCACCGATTTAAACTTTATTTTGAAAATGGGAGTCTGAACTCCAGGACCTCCGGTCATCTTCAAAGAAATACAGAATCACATTACAAAAAGTATTCCCAAATGCTTCTAGATACAATAAACTTGCATTACAGCCAATTTAATCAATATGGTTTTGAAGGGCACATATTACCCCCAAGTTAAATCCTTCACAGCAGCAATAGGAATTACTATACTGATGTGAATTATGTTTCAACAGAAATATTACATTAAAGAGAAGATTTCAGCATTCTGGATGCATGTGAGAAAAGAAACAAGGTTACAAGAAAATTAAGGACTCTGGTATAGTTTTGAGAGCTTGAGATGGGGAGCTGGTGTAGCACATGAGTGGGGGCCCTACGAGGCATTAACCTTGCAGAGACATGGAGCCTCAAAGGACCTACAACTGAGACACTTCCTGTTAATCCTGGTCATACATGTATATTAGATGATGCCTACACTCCTTCACTTAGTGAAGCCTCACAGATGGCCAGTGCTTGTCCCTAATTCTTTTCTCCAGCTCAGCTGGAAACAGAGTTTAAATATTTTTAGGATAAAATAAAGGGGGGGAAAATCAGTGTAAGGAAACAAAAGCATTAAAGAGAAATTAATAATTGTAGATACTCTGTCAGAGTAATCCAAGTCTAACTGAATCATGAGAAGAGTTGCTGCTTTGCTGGCCCAACATTATGAGTTTAGTATAGTAACTGCATTTTTGGCTTAATGCCACAACAAAATACAAGCCTCAGACAGGTAGAGCTGGTTGCAGGTTCCCAGACTGAATCTAAAGAGGTTAAGGACATCAGAGATAAGTTTAAAATCTATTAGGAAAGAAAGCCCAATGCCTAAACTGGTATCAACCCATACCAGGTTGGCTAAAGGGAAGAAGATCTTCTCTGCAGGTCAGCAATGAAGCTTTTACTTCAGAAAAAGGAAATTTGTCCATTTACAAGGATTTGTGTGTGGTACCTAGAGTGGAGCAGGCTAAGCATTGTAAATACTACATGACATAATTTAGCCCAATATGCAATTATCCGTTTCTTCACGGGGATAGTTAAGTGGAGAGTTATCTACTGTTGAGCAGGAAATTATTGGCGAATTTTTATACTAGTTCAAATACTGTATCTATGTTATTTTTGAAATTCTTATTCTTAGGGAAGTATGACTTTTTATAAGTAAACACTCTGTATTATTTTTATTAATTACTAATGCATCCTAAGAACCTATACAATTAAACAAACGTTCAAAACATAGACAGTACTTGGAGATCTCGTTTCCTATTTTTTCACACCTTTGCTAATTATTCACTTTATTTTTTGCAAATTACCATAAATGACTAATTTTCTAAAGAAAGTAAAAGACAAAAAACAAAAACAAAAAAATAGAGACATTACATCCAATGACAAAATCATGTATGTAGATCAATTTAGACAAAATAATTAATGATTAGACTCTAGATTATACAAAATATACATTTTAAAACTGAGCAGAGAAAACATACAGAAACCCATGAACAGTAGGCCAAAGTCACGGGGGCCTGAATTTGGTACCTATCTATAGAAATGCATTGCAAAAAATAAATTAAAAAAAACCAACACAACAACACAACACACTGGACACAAAAGTAGAATTTAAACGGTTACTTTGTTCCCAGCTGGGTTTGATTCACATTCAGCTGTCTACTTCCAGAGCCAGATAGTGGAGTGATACAACTCCTACCTGCCTAGAAAGTGCAACATCCCTACCGACTCTGATCCTTTATCAGTCAGAGGCCACTTCTTTGAAAAATGGTCAGGACACAAAGATTCTTTTTCAAACAAACATTCAGTCTTGCCATTAGTATGTTTAATTCTTCCAGTGAATGTTTGATTTTAATCACTCACTTTACTGGATCCACGTAATCTGTTCTCTGAGGCTCCTGAATGAAATAATTTCTCCCTAGATACTTAGGAGCAATGGGAAATGATACTGACTGTACCCAACAGTGTTGTTCTGAATGGGGGGGGGTAAATTTCAGAAGTACCTTAGGGCCTGTCAAGGCTAATTCCCCACTCTGGCACTTCGAGTGCAGAAAGTGGGGGGTGGCAAGGATTCTAAAAATTAATACTGGCCACTCCAGGCCATACAATACTGGTCACTTACAGCTTTTCTCTGACCTTGGATTGGTAGATGCTACCACCACCCAAGTGCAAAACCCCTTTGAGAGCCCAGGAAGGCACACTTGGGAATTCCTTCCTGTGGGGTACCCTCAAGCCTTTTCACACACACACCCTCTGGGGAAGAGCTGAGAAAGAAAAAATGAAAAGTAAATCAGTTGTTGCCACCAGCTAATTAAACAACATGTGCATAAACCTCTTAAGACACAAAAATCCAATTCTGTTCTTAAAAAGGTAAATTTTATTAATAAAAAACAAGAAAATAAATACATCTGGGAACTCAGGCTATTGCTAGATTTTAAAAGAGCAACTACAAGGATTAAGCACCAAGAATAGCTTTCTTGAGGTCCAGCTTAAAGTTACAAGCAAAACAAAAGCACCTGGGGTTAGCACAGAGGAATCCTCAAGCCGTAACGAAATAAAAGGGACAAACCTAATCGCGTCTTCCTAGACATTTCCTGATCTACTTACATATCTGGGATTTTAAATGAGTAGTTTCTAGGTATGATACTGATGATTTTTTTATACCTGGCCCAAGCTTCTTACAACATAGCTGCTGCCCTGTCCCCTCTCCCCGGGAGAACAACAGATAGACAAAAGGGGAGTCTTTTCAATTTTAAAAAGTTCTAGCCTTCCCATTGGCTCTTTTGGCCAGGTGTGCACTCACTTCCTTTTACCTATGCATAGCAGTGAGACTTAACCCTTTACAGGTAGAGCACTTAGAGAACAGCTACTAAGAGGGATTTTATAGCTACTGGCTGGCCAGCTGTTCATAAAAGGGAGCTTACCCTCCCCCCCTTCATTTATTACAGGGCCAGATTTTCTACAATATTTAGATGCTTAAGATACAGACAGGTGCTTTTGAAAATCCCACTAGTCACCTGTGCAGGTTAGCCCTTAACTCCAATAGGTGAAATCAATCTGCACCTTTAGGTGCCTAAAGACCTCTGAAAAAAATATCGGGCCATAAGTAACTTAGGAACCTAAATCCCTTTTTTCGGAAGTAATTTGGATGCTCAAAAATGCAGATAGGGACTTAATAGAATTTTCAAGGCACCTGAATAAGTTAGGTGCTTACCTCCCATTGAACTCATTTGTGCACTTTTGAAAATTTTATTCTGTGTGATTGGTTCCCTGACTCCCTACAGCTTTACACATTTCCTACAAATATGTACACAAATGCATCCATAAATGTATGCAAAATCTGCATATGCTACTATGCTATATTTTACAATGATTTTGAATAAAACCTGGGATTTGTCAGTGCTAAAAGAGACCTCTATCTTTTCATCCATGTACTCAACTGCGAAAGTTATCTGAGCACATTAGACAATATTTTTTGCCTATGCATTTGCACATCTCAGATTGTTGAAAAAACAGGTTAGCATTAGTATCTATATACATCATGGAATTATTATAGAATTACTATTTGCATTGCATGTCCTTATTATATTATCTTTTGTTTTACAAATTCAAATTTTCTTCTTGAATGGATTTAATCAGGAGACCCAATTCTATCATAGAGTACAAACATTGGATGTCACAGTGCATCATGATACTTTGCTGGATATAGATTAAAACATCTTTATGAATGGGATAAATGGTTTCTAGAATCTGATCTAAATTGATTGGTCCAGACACAGCAATCTACTACCATGAGTGTGGTCCTAACAGTGTAAAATTTCATTTTGGACAACCAGAACCTCCTTTAAAATTACTACATAAAACAAAATCATACAGCTCCACAGCCCTCCACTCATCTTTGCCGTCCTGACACTTCTTCATAATGTGCTGTCAGGTTGAGCTAGGACCCTCAACAGACTTCGTATATGTAGTTACTACTCTGGTCCTCTCTATGTTCTCTGAGAACTGCTCCTTTCAATAAGCTTCTCTGCACGTCTCTGAAGCTGTGTGTTCATGAGACAGAAAAAATAAAGTCTGTCGTAAATAGTAAACATACTTAAACATTTACACAACATCTTAGATATGCACCAAGGTCTAATGATAACAGTGGGCATGGAGTGTGATAGCCCTGGGTAAAGACCAGAACGTAATTACTAATTAGCAGCTATAATGTTACTCACTAGAGGAAAAAATAGGAAGTAGGTCAAGGAAGAGGTACAGCCATCCATCTCCAAATTGATGATATTAAATTTACAAAGTGCTGGGAACCATTTGCGGCACTGACTCTTGTCTGGTTCATGCAAGTAAGGATCAGTCTGTGTTACATAACAAATATCACAAAGAAACTACAAAAAAAACTGTTGTATTATACAGTGTATGATTCAACAGAGAAGAATAATTTCTCATAAACCAAACTACTTACAACTGGAAAGTAAGTTAAGACACAGAGTTTTGGCAACTTCTGATATGTACAGTCTTGCATAAATTTGCCATTAAAAAGGCTATAGTCATTGATGACTTAAAAACAAAAAATATTAAACAACATGCCTGAGAATAAAACTGAAATCCTTCACTGCCAACAGAAAAACAGAATTTGAGAGCACATGCAGGAAATTCTTGCCTTTCACATACTGAAAGGTTTCAACAAAATGTGGCAGTGTTCCTAAGTTTCCACAGTGTCTTAATATAATCGTCACATTACCAATGATGTACTCTTTTTAAGAACAAAAACTTAAGGCTGATGTTAATGTGTGGAGGAACAGCTTTAAATAAGTATTGAACCAAAATAAACTACAACTTTAAGCATTCTTTTTAAAATCTTTAAATATTTCTCATCTGAAGTTTGTCCTGAGTCTTATTCACTGACCTATATTTACTGTATCTGCTTGTGGTGGTGTATTCTTTTTTTAAGAAGCCTCGGTAGACACTCAATGACAAGCAGAAAGTGAAGATACTATATAGCCTGCAGTTGTGCTAATTTGTCTGCTCTTTCTTTTGCAGTTGGCATCTAGTGCTTGAGGGAACTGTAGAGTGTATGTCCTCCATTGATTATGTTGCATTTCAAGGCAGTATGACATTTTAAGAGTCACCGGCTAGGTCTTTGCATAGCAAAAACAGGTGAGAAAAAGCCCATTTTCATTGCACAAGAAAGAAATGCTAGTATAAAGGTCACAACACACTGTCAATACTGTTCTGACATGGAGTTTTGAAGGGATAAATCCTTTCTGCAAAGCGCAAAATGTGGAATCAGACCTTAAACTAGATCAAGCTCCATACGAGTACAAGTGAGAACTTAAGACTTAAGTGGCTGGCAAACCTCGTGTTCGGGCACCTAGACACATCTTTGCAGGAAAGGCAGTTAAAAAAAAATGACCATCAAGCTTTTAGTTGGTGATAAAACAGATACCCAGTTGCTACAAACCTACCTCAATTCAGCAGGGTGTCTAACAGCAAGAACAGCATGCATTAAAGCTTCAGAGTCAACTGTAAGTAGCCAAAACAACACAAAGCCATCCTAATCAACCTAACATAGCAATTTACATGCAATTATGGTGAGCCAGATTTCCTGCTTAACAGGAAGTTTTTGACTCCTCTTTATGTGCCACTAGGACCCTCACTTTCTCCTTCCATTATTGCATGTGAATATAAATGTGTTCTTATCTTAGTTATTTAACATCTACAATTATCTCCCCATTATGCCTTCCTAATCCCTCTCACTCATTAAGTGAATTTGGGCAGAGTGATGAAACTTTTTGAACACTCTTCCTAGAGACAGAATATCGCATTAATTATAAAACTGGTCTTAATTTTATCTGACATTCCTGGTGCTGTGTGAGAAGTGATAGGATGGGAGAGGCCAGGAAGTCTGCTAGAGTCTATTATATTTAGGGTGACCACATGAGGGAAAGAAAAAATCACGACACACAGGGGGGGGGGGGGGGGGGGGAGAAGGCGAGTCAGTCCCTGCCGCCGGAGCAAAAAAAAAAAAAGGCGCTGCCGACGGATATCGGGACACACCCCGAAATATCGGGACGTCTGGTCACCCTAATTATATTGCTTGAGTTAGCAGTTCGGTTCTAAAAGATCCCCTCTCCACCATCACAGTAAGCATCTCTGCACCTCACTTTCATAGATTTCGTATAATTGCTGCCATTACTGCTGGGTATAGTAGTTTATTTTACACATATTCATAAATACATATACCTACTGCTTAGATCCATTTATCTATGTTAATTTAAATAATAAAAGTGACTATACAAAGGAGTAGGTGCCCTAACATACTTAATACTACAAAATCCCAGCATGATTGAAAAGTTATTCAAAAAGGAACATTGCCAGCCTGTCACCACCACCACCACCACAAGGCAGCAGCTTTTTCCCAGCTTTTCATAATTCTGGGAAGCATACCTCCAGCCCTCTCCAAAAATCCCACCGAACAAATCTTTAGCAGCATTCTCAGAAAGTCACCAAAATCAGGTTATTTTGGACTAAGCCTATCTTAGCCTAAATTATTCTAACTGTTGAATATGCTTTTGTGAATAGCAAGCTGCATTATCTGAATGTCATTATTATTTATTATTATTTACTTTTTGGTGTTCTCAGGTTGATCTATTCAATACTAATGAAGCATTTAATCTGAACTAGAAAACTTTCAGAATATAGCTTTAATTCCAGAAAGTTTTGCAAATGAATTAATTACAGTATCAACATTCAACCATTTTTGCTGGAATCTGTTGCTGTTTTTTCCTTTGAGCAATGAAGTCATATTAATTGGATCTTGTCTTGTTTTACTTGTATTTTTTTTATTTACATAGGACATGTGTAAAGGCATTGGACTCACCCCTGCGGCACCTCCTGCTGGTCATCTCAGGGAATTAGCTCTTTTCCAGCCTGGGTGCCCTCTGCAGGCCGGTGTCCCTCCCGGACCCCGGTGCCTCTTTACCCTGGGGCTGCCCCCTGGCAATACCCCCACCAGTCTCTGTGGGTCTCCCCTCTCTGGGAAGCCCCCAACCCTCTAATCCCCACCTTGCCTCAGTCTGGGCTACTGCCAGTCATCACCAAGCCCCTGTCCCCTGGGGCAGACTGCAGTGTAAAAGCCACTCAAGGGGCAAGGGCATTCGGACCTGCTGCCTTCCTCTGCTTCCCAGTACCTCTATGGGCCTTGGACCAGGCCCTGCAGCCTGGGGAGTTGCCAGCCTGGAGCTCCCCTGCTCCTCCCCAGCCTTGCTTCACTCCCAGTACCCTTTCTGCAGGCAGCCAGGCCCTGCTCTCCCCCAGCCTGGAAAGAGACTTCTCTTGGGCCTCTGGCTCACAGCCTTTTTATACAGGCCAGCTATGTGATGTGCAGCCATAAAAGCACAATATAAAAAATGTGTTTCTACAGATGCACGTGATGCTTTACCATAGTAAATATGTACTGCTAGCAGACCAGGTGCCAGCTCATGCCAAGGCCCCAAGCCTAACTGAATACTGGCAAATGCATAGTTGGAAACCTGCCTGGCTCACCTGTGTTTTAGTATTGTTAAAATAGATATTAGAGTTATAAGAATGTGTTTAGACTTTATGAAATGATTATAGCATGGGGCATGTATTAATCTTACTTATAACACCTGTACACCATGTTATAAGGTGATATTAAATGTTTCTTCTAATCATACAGTAGAACCTCAGAATTACAAACACCAGACTTATGAACTGACCAGTCAACCACACACCTCATTTGGAATCAGAAGTATGCAATCAGGCAGCAGCAGAAACCAAAAAAGCAAATAGAGTACAGTACTGTGTTAAAAGTAAATTATTAAAAAAAATAAAGGGAAAGCAGCATTTTTCATCTGCATAGTAAAGTTTCAAAGCTGTATAAAGTCAATGTTCAGTTGTAAACTTTTCAAAGAACCACCATAATGTTTTGTTCAGAGTTATGAACATTTCAGAATTATAAACAACCTCCAGTCCCAAGGCGTCCATAACTCTGAGGTTCCACTGTAAAGGGATTTGCTCTAAAACCGTGAATTCCCACTGTCAGGAGAGAAGAATTACCAAGTGTGAAATGCTAGTTTACCACAAGAGGTGTCATCTTCTCGCCAACAAAAGGTGGCCAATAGACATCAGACAAGCCATTGTGGAACATCAGTGGACAAGAGACTCTGTTGATTGCTTCCCACACACCCATGAAGAGGAGACGTGCAGAGACACTCATCCCATCAACTTAAGTTCTGAGGAAAGGGAATAATAATCACTGTCAGGAAGAAATTGCTATCCCTAGGCTGCTTCGACTTCAGGGAGAGGGCAAGATTTTAACCATAAGCAAGGGATCCCCAAGAGGTTTAGCTTGGGTTAGCCCTAAAGGACATATAGCGCTTGGACCTTATAGCAACTTTATTACCTTTTGGAACCTAAGACTAACTCATTTGTGTGTTTATGTTTACCTGCTTTAACCTTGTAAATAACATTTTTCTTAGTTAATAAATCTTTAGTTGGTTTATTATGGGATTGGCTACAAGTGTCTTTGGTTTGAGATCTGAGGTGCAGTTGACCTGGGGTTAAGTGACTGGTCCTTGGGACTGGGAGTAACCTGAATATTATGATGATTTTTTGTATAAGGGGCCATCTATAATAAACGCAAATCTGCACAGGTGGCAAGATAGACCAGAATATCCAAGGGGACTCCATGTTAAGGCAGTTATAGTGCCTGAAGAATTCACACTTGATACTAGGTTGGTGAAATCCAATTACAGACCCCACAACCAGTTTGGGGTTTGTGCCCTGGTTTATAACAGGCTGCCGTAAGGTTGGTACTCACATTCATGGTACTCATTACTCTAGACAGCTGGACAATATACACATCATTATTTTTGTCACTCGAAGCTAGAGAACTTCACAGAATTCTAGGAAGACCTAACAAGACTAGGTAAATCAGCAGCACCAGTTAATTTGTCCCAGACCTAGCCAAAGTAGGCAGCCCAGATCTGCAAGCTTTCTTTACCTCCTCAGCCCCAAAAAAATCTCTTGGGGGCCCCATGCAGTACACTGCATCTACTCAAGGAGCACCTCTCACTCTCCTTCTGGTCCCAGTGATCAGCTGGGCACTGGGAGAAGGAAGGATAGACACACTGCTCAGCCAGGGTAGACTACACAAATCCCTTCCAGCTCCAGACAAACTGGCAAATGGGAGGTGAATATAAAGAATGGAACTAAATGAATAATAACCCAAGAAGAGAGTAGTAGCTTTGTGAAACAAACTAGGGGCAGGTCCACACTGGGGCGGGGGATCGATCTAGGAAACGCAACTTCAGCTACGAGAATAGCGTAGCTGAAGTCGACGTTTCCTAGATCGAACTAAATTTACTTACTTCGGGTCCACGCGGCGCAGGCAGGCTCCCCCGTCGACAGCGCTTCCTCCTCTCGGCGAGCAGGAGTTCCGCAGTTGACGGGGGGAGCGCTTCTGGGATCGATCTATCGCGTCCAGATAAGACGCGATAAATCGATCCCAGAAGATCGATCTCTACCCGCCGAATCAGGCGGGTAGTGTGGACCAGCCCTAGGAAGAAATACACTTAATGTTTTAATCACACTAGGATTAGGACCAGTTGACACTTATGCCATTCAGTGTTTTATGACTTTTATGACAACACTGAAAGTTTTTACTGTAAGAGGACTATTTCTTAAAAACAAAAAGGTCTGATTTTGGGGTCTACATCATCAAGTGAAAAAACATGTAGAAAAAGCAAAGCTACACAGGAAAGTATTTCTCATTCCAGCGTGCTTGTGGAGGAGCAGGTGCCTTTGCACTTGTTCCTGGGCCTCCTTCCCCCAGCAGCATAGCGGTCACAGCCATACTGCCACTCCTTTCCTCTCTGCTCCTACTCCCAAACAGGGGGATGTCATAAAACAGGAGCAAAATATGTAGAAATTATTGATAAGGTCAACATTAATTCCTATAGGAATTCAATTTTAGATTTGCTGGGAGAACGCTGTGGCCAAGTAGCTGTCTCAGGCCATTCTCTTCAGACATGGTTCCTTTAAAACGCATAGACCCCACTGAGACATAGGTGCCTCTGTTCATTCAGATGGAAACAACAATGTGTTGTTGTCGATGGCATTAGAGATGCTAGATCAAAATTACAGCTTTCATTCTCTTTGTGTCACGAAGCTTAAGGGAATTATATGACCCCTTTCCTTTAATGTTAGTGAGGAGATCCATTTCTGTATCTCTTTCTTCTGTTTAACCTCTCAATGCTGTGGCACATGTAGGAGAGCAGGGAAAACCTGAGTAACTTAAAAAAATTGTCACATGATCATTCATTAGTCTTTGTACCCTTCTTCTAACCTTTAACAGGAGCCATAAAAAGGGCTAGTGGAGTAGGTGTTGTGGCAAAGTACCTCCTTCTCCTCGGCAGGCTCAGTCCTTTTTAGCCTTGGAGACCCAGGCTTGGGCAAAGCAAAACCCTGTAGGTAGCACAGGGGCTGGCTATTCCTTCCCTCAGTCAGCTCCCTGTGTTTGTTTGTCTTCCCCTCTGGGGACAGAGTGCGGCCTTCCTTGCTGGAAGGGTTCAGAGCCTTGCTGCTCCTAACGTACTGGCAGCTTCCCTGGTTCTCTCACTCTCTCTCCCCCCCCTTCCACGCCGGGGAGGGTTTAAAAAGGTCCCAAGCAGTTGGAGCCGGCTGAACCTAATTAGTTCCCTAGTAACCCCTTGCCCAGCTGAACCTTATTTCCCCATGGTTCTCTCTCTTCAGTGGCTTGGGAGAGGCCTTTTTAACCCCCTGGGACTGATTACTACCCCCCTTTGTAGCTGTTTGTCCTGGGTTTGCCACATATCCCCTCCCCCCCCCCCTGCTCAACACTACGGGGTTGGGCTACTTGGGTCGGAAAGCAGTGCACTCTCGACAGGCCATCCGCATTGCCATGTTGGGTTCCAGACCTATGTCGTACTGTGAAGTGGAAGGGTTGAAGCGACAGGAACCATCTTGTTACTCTCGCGTTTTTGTCCTTGTTTTGGTGCATCCACTGTAAAGGGGCATGGTCCGTGACAAGGGTAAATCTCCGTCCAAGTAGATAGTAGCGGAGGCTTTCTATGGCCCATTTCACAGCCAGGCATTCCTTTTCCACCACGGCATATTTCCATTCCCTAGGTAGGAGCTTTCTACTGAGGAAGAGGACGGGGTGTTCATCATCTCCGACCATTTGGGAAAGCACCGCTCCCAGCCCTACTTCAGAGGCGTCTGTTTGTAGGATAAACTCCTTCCCCCAGTCTGGGGCTACTAGTACGGGGTCTGTGCAGAGGGCCGTCCTCAGATCCACAAAAGCGCCTTCGGCTGCAGCAGACCATTTTACTATGTCAGGGCCCCGAGCTTTTGTTAGGTCGGTTAATGGGCATGCCCTGGTGGCGAAGTGGGGAATGAACCGCCTATAGTACCCCACTAGCCCTAGGAATGCTCTGACCTGTTTCTTCCGGAGTGGTCAGGGCCACTTCTGTATAGCTTCTAACTTGTTGAGCTGGGGCTTCACCACGCCCCTCCCCACTATATACCCAAGGTACTTGGCCTCAGCTAACCCGATCGAACATTTGGAGGGATTGGCCGTCAGCCCTGCCTTCCTCAGGGTGTCCAGGACCGCTTCCACCTTCTCCACGTGCGTCTCCCAGTCGGGGCTATATATGATGACGTTATCGAGATAGGCTGCCGCATACTTTCCATGGGGTCGCAATAGTTTGTCCATTAGCCGTTGGAAAGTAGTGGGGGCCCCATGCAACCCAAAGGGGAGAACAGTGTACTGATATAGTCCTTCTGGAGTTGCAAAGGCGGTCTTCTCCTTGTCGGCCTTGGCCAGGGGGATCTGCCAATAGCCCTTGGTAAGGTCAAGGGTAGACATAAACCGTGCCTTTCCCAATCTGTCAATCAGCTCATCTATCCTGGGTATAGGGTAGGCATCAAATTGGGACACCTCATTGAGTTTGCAGAAGTCATTGCAGAACCTCATACTGCCATCGGGCTTAGGCACTAAAACCACGGGACTGGACCATTGGCTATGAGATTCTTCAATGACTCCCAAGGCCAGCATTTTCCTGACCTCTGTCCTAATCTCTTCTCTCTTGGCCTCTGGGATCCGGTATGGCTTAACGTTCACCTTCACTCCAGGCTCCATGAGGATGTGATGGTGAACCTCCGTAGTCCTGCCCGGCTTTTCGAAGAACACATCCTGGTTGCGTTCGATCAGGCTGATCACTTCTGATTGTTGTTCCTGAGTCAACTCCGGAGATATCCGCACCAGGTCGGGCTGGTTGCTTTTAGGGGATGGCGCCCCCAGCGCAACCACCGGAGCTTCTCTATCCTGCCAAGGTTTCAGCAGATTTATATGGTAGAGCTGCTCCAGCTTCCGGCGGCCCGGCTGTCGGACCTTATAGTCGACTTCTCCTACCGCTTCTATTACCTCGTACGGCCCCTGCCACCTGGCCAGGAGCTTGCTCTCGGCCGTGGGTATGAGCACCATCACCCGGTCCCCCACCTGGAACTTCCGGGTCGTTGCTTGGCGATTGTTGTTTGCCCATTGTGCCCCTTGGGCCTTCTCCATGTGTTCGCGCACAAGGGGGGGCGACTTGGGCTATTCTGTCTTTCATCTGCAGCACATGTTCAACCACATTTCTCCCAGGGTTCGGCTGTTCTTCCCAGTCTTCTTTAGCCAGGTCCAGTATGCCCCTGGGGTGGCGACCATATAACAGCTCGAAGGGGGAGAATCCAGTGGAAGCCTGAGGAACCTCCCGTATGGCAAACAGCAAGTAAGGCAGCAGGGCGTCCCAGTCTTTCCCGTCCCGACTAATCACTTTCCGTAACAGGTTCTTCAATGTCCTATTAAAGCGTTCGACCAGGCCATCGGTCTGGGGATGGTAGACCGATGTTCTAAGGGTCCGTATGTGGAGCATTGTACATAGGTCCTTCATCAGCTTAGACACAAAGGGGGTCCCTTGGTCCGTCAGGATCTCCTTAGGTATTCCTACTCTGGAAAAAATCTGGACTAATTCTTTGGCTATGGTCTTGGACGTGGTATTCCGTAGGGGTACGGCCTCGGAGTATCGGGTGGCATAATCTAGTACTACCAGAATGTATTGATGGCCCCGGGCTGACTTTTCCAATGGCCCCACTATGTCCATAGCTATACGCTCAAATGGGACCTCGATAATTGGCAGAGGTACCAGAGGGGCCCTTAAGTGTGGTCGGGGCCCATGTATCTGGCATTCTGGACATGATGTGCAATATCGCCGGACCGCTGCAAAAATGCCAGGCCAAAAAAACCTCTGTAGAATTCGATCCAGGGTCTTATCTACCCCTAGATGGCCCCCGAACAGATGGCTGTGGGCCAGATCCATTACGGCTCTTTGATGCTTCCGTGGGACCAAGAGTTGTTGTATGACTTGCTCTTGGACCAGGACTACTCTGTATAGCAGGTCATTCTTAATCATATAATATGGCCCCGGGCCCTTAACTCTCCCCTCCACAGGTACCCCATTTACCTCGACTACTTCTTTGAGAATATTGTGGTATATCGGATCATTGGCCTGATCCTGACCAAAATTCCCACGTGCAGTCCCCATTTGTCCAAACTCGGGGGGGTCTACCTCCGTCTCCCCCTCGGGGAAAGCCCCTGGGGAACCAGGTCCGGCGATAGGGTTGTTGATCGCCGACCCCGTCCCACTGTCGGTCGGGCCCCTTCTTTCCCCTACAAGCGTAGACTTCTGGCACTGGGTCAGGACCCTCGTCCCCCTCCTTTTATCCGCCCTCCGTTCCCTCCTAGTTTTCCTGGACTTCCCCGGCGGGGAGAACAAATCCTGGCTAAATTCATGGAAGGCCGGGGGAGGGTTAACGATCCGGGCCACACCCTGAGTCCCAGGGTCATTATTTTCTTCTACCTCCTCCCCAGGGAGTAGGCTATCAAACCCCGGGAAGTCTCGTCCGATAAGGACAGGGTAGGGGAGTTTTGGAACTACTCCCACCGTCAACCTAGTGGGGTTTCCGAGAACTTCTATTTTTACGGGGATGGTTGGATAATAGTTGACATCCCCATGTACACAGGATATTCCCGAGCATTTAGCCTGGGATAGTTGGTCCTGCCCGACCAGCTTCCCCAAAACTAACGTGATTGCACTTCCCGAGTCTACTAAGGCTGTGGTCTTTATACCATTCATCTTAACTGGCCTAGTGTATCTATGAGGGACCATCACAACCCCGACTAGACTTATTAGATCACATGGTCCCCCTATATCCCCCAGTTCGCATTGCATAGGCTCTCCCAGGTTCAGGCATTGGGCAGCAATATGCCCCAATTCGCCACAGGCATAACATCGGTACCCCGCTCGGGGCAGCCCCCTATTTTTTGGGCTGCTGGGCTTTATCTCTCTAGTCTTTCTCCCCCAGTCCTCAAGTCTCTCCGGGACCGATGGCTGCTCTTCCGCCTCCTTCCTCCCCTCCATTGTCCGGCCTGGCGCTAGGGCAAACCGGGGCCTCGGTGCAGAGACTGGTCTCCGATTCTGGCGCCTCCCTTCCCCGGTGGTCCGAGAAAGTTCTTGGGCTGCTAAGTGTCTCTCTACGAGGGCAACTAGTTCATCATACGAGGAGGGATCATTTTGGCGGACCCACCCTCGTACGCCCGGCGGCAACCCCCTCATGTACCTGTCCAACACCAGGATTGCCACTACCTTCTCCGGCCCATGGGTCTCAGGGCGGAGCCACTTCCGGGCGAGGTGGATCAAGTCAAATAGCTGGGACCTCGGCGCTTTGTCGTCCCGGTACTTCCACTCGTGGAAGCGCTGGGCCCTTATGGCCGGCGTCACCCCTGACCTCGCCAAGATTTCCGCCTTCAGCTGGGGGTAATCCATAGCGGCTTCTGTGGTCATATCGAAATAGGCCTTCTGAGCCTCCCCACACAGGAATGGAGCCAGGATGCCTGCCCACTGGTCTTGGGGCCAGGCCTCCCGCAGTGCCGTCCTCTCGAATGCAAGGAGATACGCCTCTATATCGTCATCCGTTGTCATCTTCTGTAAATAGTTGCTTGCGCGTAACGGCCGGGTCCCCTGGGGCCCGTGCGTTAGCGTGGTCAGGGCTTTCAACTGGTTCACTACTTCATTCAGGGTGGCTCGATCTTGAGCTGCCTGGCTCATCAGCAATTGGTTTGTCTCCTGTTGGACCCGTACTGACTCTTGCTGGGCCGTCATCTGTACTCTGGTAGCCTCTTGTTGGGCCGCAGTGGCCTGAATCAACGCCTTCACTACGTCCTCCATTTTTTTTTTTTTTTTTTTTTTTTTTTTTTGGTGATTTACCTTGTCCTAAGATGGCTTGCCACAGCGCCTCACTGCATCCCACTCCTGACACCACGTGTGGCAAAGTACCTCCTTCTCCTCGGCAGGCTCAGTCCTTTTTAGCCTTGGAGACCCAGGCTTGGGCAAAGCAAAACCCTGTAGGTAGCACAGGGGCTGGCTATTCCTTCCCTCAGTTAGCTCCCTGTGTTTGTTTGTCTTCCCCTCTGGGGACAGAGTGCGGCCTTCCTTGCTGGAAGGGTTCAGAGCCTTGCTGCTCCTAACGTACTGGCAGCTTCCCTGGTTCTCTCACTCTCTCTCCCCTCCATTCCACACCGGGGAGGGTTTAAAAAGGTCCCAAGCAGTTGGAGCCGGCTGAACCTAATTAGTTCCCTAGTAACCCCTTGCCCAGCTGAACCTTATTTCCCCATGGTTCTCTCTCTTCAGTGGCTTGGGAGAGGCCTTTTTAACCCCCTGGGACTGATTACTACCCCCCTTTGTAGCTGTTTGTCCTGGGTTTGCCACAGTGTATAAATGGTAGACATGCTTTGTGTGTTTTAAAAATGCAAAAGCTCTTTACTGTGATGGTGATTCAGTCATAGAAAATGGCTGACTGAAGGCATTATCAACCTTTTATCTTGAAATTACTTTTAGTGAAAATTTTATATTGTGTATTAAATATATACTGTATTAAAATAACTTGCCCCAGCCATATATGAAAAGTGGATAGATTATGTCTTTCAAGGAGAAAGTAGTCTTTGGATTAATCAAATGCCCTGGGAAACATATATTAGTAGATTTTTAATCTAACTATTTTTTTCTAGCAAGGAGTTTAAATATAGCTCTAATGCTATTTCATCATGCAACATTCAATTAACATTGAAACCAAAGGAGCTAAGTCAATTTACACCATGTGAGAATCTAGCAAAATAAGAGAAATAAGAGCTATAGACAAGATTCCTGAGAGTTTCTCTCTAAATATAAATATATACAAATTATGCTTTGGGATGTTATTCTTTTACCAGACACTTGAGAAGTATTTGATTAGATTAAGTCACTGCATAGGGCATACGCTGTTGTGCTATCCTTGACTGTTTATTTCATTGTGGGATAATTCATCTTTCTTGTTACATTTGCAGTTTGAGTTAGAAGCCTAAAATTCAAATTTGTATGCAGCAATGAGGATTACATTTCCCACAGTGAAACAACACTGATTTCGTCTTGCATGTTGAAATAGCATAGCTTTATATTTAATATTTCTTTTCAAGCAGGGAGACCCTAGGTACACATATGAAGTGGCTAGCCCATCCCACCAACCATGCAGATAGATATTTACCTAAAGTAGATAGGTATATCTACCCAAGCTGGAAATTACATCTCCAGCCCCAGTGTAGGCATATCTCAAAAGGTATGTCTGCACTGCATACTCTTCAGCAAAGTGTAGAGTACATACACTACATGCCCCCTTCCCCCCAGAACGGGTATAAATAGCCGTGTATATAGTGAGGCACTGCTTAGGCGAGTAAAGACATGCTTGAACTCTATGGGTATGTATCCTACATGCACAAGCAGTTCCTCCCCTATCCACATTGCTGTTTTTAGCAGTGTAGTGACGGTTACCTCCCCACTGCCAGAGCCTTCCCCCGCTGCAGGGAAAGGCTCCAGCAAATCCCTCAGGTGTGGAAAGGCTCTGGCATGAAGGAGACAGCAGGGAACGGCTTGTGTAGCTATACACCACACATGGAAGTGGCCTGCTTTTCACTGCAACATGTAGCTACTCTTGCCCTACATGACACCACTAGAGGTGTGCAGTGTAGACATACCATAAGAGGAAATACTTTTTTTGTTTATAGTCTGGTAAAAGCCCTATTACCTGAGCACTGGAAAACAGACTGGACAAATCGTCAGATAATTTTATATGATGAACAAGCTGGCATTGGCACGGAAATGGACTAGATGATCTAACAGTTGACAATTATGCTTAACTTATCCATAACTTATCCATAATTCCAGTCAGACTGTTTTCATGTTGTATATCTAGGGTGAAGTCCTAGCCCCACTGAAATCAAGGCAAAATTCCTGTGACTGCAATAAGGCCAGCATTTCACCCATATAGCATATCCTAAGTTATCTTTGTCTTTAAAGAATCAATAGCCACATATATACCCTACCACTTAATCAGCATAATATTTTACTTGATGTAAAATTATTTAATTAAAATCTGAATATAAAATATTGTGAAGAATAAAAAATTGCTTTTCAAAAAAATGCCTATGCAGAATCTTGCAACTTATTTAAATTCTAGTTAACAGATGCTCCAGAGTCTTTCAAACAGTGAAACTCACTTTAATCACGTCAAATGAAGAAAAAAAAAAAAAGTGTTAAGGTAGGTAATTAAACATCAGTTTGCTTGACACTTCTCCAACCATTTAAGATAAACACAAAGGAAGCCAATACTGATTACACATCTTTAAGTAATTCTTGATGCCTAGAAATGAAATATCTGAACAGTTTCTTTATGAGGAAAATTCCTGAAGGCAAAGGAGACACCACTTTAATAGTTGTCATAAAATATGGTTTGCAAACGATGTACTGAAAACAAAGGAAATAGTTGTTAGGAAGAAATAGGAGTTCATGTCATTACATGATCAATATTTCTATAAAAATATGATACATCTCCAGTGCATGATGTTTGAAATAGGAATAGCTTTATGGACAGCTCTACAGTAGTTATACTTAAAATGTTTATACTATTTTTATTTTAGGGGGATAGGTTCTCATAACTTAGGCAACTCCCAATCTGTAGAAAGGTCCTTAACAAATCCCAAATCTTAACAACCAAAACTTTGGCACAGGAGGTTTTAAAAATCTGAAACTGCATCTGGACTCAAATTTCACAGCTGGCCTATATTTTTATGATGAGCAAAAGCAAACTGTTGGATCTAAACACCTACAAACTATGTTGTGTTGAGTACTGAGGCTTTAGCAGACTCCATGCTGAGGCTCAGTCCTAAAGTGAAATCCTGCCCCCAGTAAAGTCAACAGCAAAACTCTCATTGGCTTCAAAGGGACAGCATTTCACACGTAGAATTCTATAAACAGCACTCCCATTTCATTCCCTCTTCATGACTGCATCCAGCTAGATATCCTCAATGTGCTAGGTTTATATTACAACTATTTTTGGCAAAATGTGCGGTCTTGAAAAGCTAATTTTACTACAAAACAGACTTCTTTGCTTCTCTTGAGTGAAATCATTCTTGCATGCTATTGCCCCATAATGCAGATGCAATCAAGATTATAACATTCATAGTCTTCTTTACTAGTATGTTAAGTTTCCAGGAGTGAAAAACACTTACTGTAACTACTATAAATCATAAGAAAATGGGGATAGTCACATGTTTACAACAGTAATTAACTTTTAAAATATAAATTTCCCATTTGGGGGGGTAATAAAAATTGAACTGCAAGGTCTTGACCAGGGAGTAGGCCCCTTTATAAATAAAGCAATTGATATACTCTCATTTTCAAAATTTCAGATCAAGGTTGCTCTTTGCTCTCAGTTACAAAACTAGAAAGTATTTGCTAACGGATTTTTCTATTTCCTTTCAGTTGCATGTTCTGATTTTTTTTTAAATAATTTTAATCTTATTTTCTGCCTTCCTATGCTCTTTTCTTCCATGTCAACAAAATTGGCAGGTACAAGATGAGATCTGTCAGCAAAATTTCCAGAGAAATCCATCCAATGTTATCAATTAGAGGAGTGCATCAAATTCACACTCCAGGAACTGTCTAAAATCCTGCTTTTCCCCTAGAGGCATAAGAGAAAATGTACAAGGTAGAGTCAATGACACAATCCGCCATCCCAAGCATCTGAATTATTTAGAATCAATATGGATGAATTGAAATTGAATAATTATTTTGGGTTTGAGCCATTTCATTGGCTAAGGATTAAAAAAAAAAAAATCAATCCAGTCTGTTTTATGTACCTTACAAAAATCCATTTAGAATTAAAAAATTTAAATTATGATATTTAAATGAAATAAATTTTCTTTTTAAAAATAAACATAGGTTGTCATAACTTTAAACTATGTTAAGGCCTATTACTAAAACCAAAATCATTTAAATAAAATATGCTGCATCAATGAGCATTCTTCAAATTTTAATAAGCTAAAAAGAGTGCTACTTTTTAAATTTTATATAAAATCAGGGGAAAACAACATCTTTAACTCTTGAGGTCAACTCGAGCTTTAATGATGTCCACAATATCACTTGCACTAAGTAAATATCTATTATTTGCAGGCTTTACAATGGACAGAATACCAGTGTTTACCTTTCTCCAAAGGCAAGCAGTTTCAGTTTGTCGAGCTTTAATTTGTTTCACTTTAATTACTTTTTGTTTCAGTGTAGCTATCAGATACTGAGAGAATATATTCTTTATTTGGACTAATTCATTCAAAGTTGGGAATTGAAAAAGCAGGAAAGCTTGTTTTCCTTTTCCAATCTATGAGAAAAATCTAGGAGGGAGAGGATGAGAGAGAACTGTAAAGTCTTGAGGGACATAGGGCTGTCTGATTTCAATGGGAGTTAGACACCTAACCTGCTTAGGCACTTAATGACACAGATAAGAAATCAAAGGGACACAGGCCCCTAAGCTGCTTGAAGAACAGGAGTACTTGTGGCACCTTAGAGACTAACAAATTTATTAGAGCATAAGCTTTCGTGGGCTACAACCCACTTCTTCGGATGCATATAGAGTGAAACATATATTGAGGAGATATACACACACACACACACACCATGAACAGGTGGGAGTTGTCTTACCAACTCTGAGAGGCCAATTAAGTAAGAGAAAAAAAAACTTTTGAAGTGATAATCAAGATGGCTCAGTACAGACAGTTTGATAAGAAGCAAGTGTGAAAATACTTACAAGGGGAGATAGATTCAATGTTTGTAATGGCTCAGCCATTCCCAGTCTTTATTTAATCCTGTGTTGATTGTGTCTAGTTTGCATATCAATTCCAGCTCAGCAGTCTCTCGTTGGAGTCTGTTTTTGAAGTTTTTCTGTTTTAAGATAGCCACCCGCAGGTCTGTCATAGAATGGCCAGACAGGTTAAAGTGTTCTCCCACTGGTTTTTGAGCTATCTTGATTATCACTTCAAAAGTTTTTTTTCCTCTTACTTAATTGGCCTCTCAGAGTTGGTAAGACAACTCCCACCTGTTCATGCTCTCTGTATGTGTGTATATATATCTCCTCAATATATGTTTCACTCTATATGCATCCGAAGAAGTGGGTTGTAGCCCACGAAAGCTTATGCTCTAATAAATTTGTTAGTCTCTAAGGTGCCACAAGTACTCCTGTTCTTTTTGCGGATACAGACTAACACGGCTGCTACTCTGAAACCTATTAAACAATAGAATACCAATTGAAATTTATTAAATATTTTAGTTGTTTTTCTACATTTTCATATATATTGTGTTGTAATTGAAATCAAAGTGTATATTACTTTTAATTATAAATATTTGCACTGTAAAAATGATAATAGTATTTTTCAATTTACCTCATACAAGTACTGTAGTACAATCTCTGTCGTGAATGTGCAGTTTACAAATGTAGATTTTTTTTGTGTTACATAACTGCACTCAAAACCATGTAAAACTTCAGAGCCTACAAGTCCACACAGTCCTACTTCTTTTTCAGGCAATCGCTCAGACAAACAGCTTTGTTTACATTTACAGGAGATGCTGCTGCTCTCTTCTTACAATGTCACCAGAAAGTGAGAACAGGCATTTACATGGCACTTTTGTAGGTATTTACATGCCAAATATGCTAAATATTCATATGCCCCTTCATGCTTCAGCCACCATTCCAGAGGCAATGCTTCCATGCTGATGACGCTCGTTAAAAAAATAATGTATTAATTACATTTGTGACTGAACTCCTTGGGGGAGAATTGTACATCCCCTGCTCCGTTTTACCCTCATTCAGCCATATATTTCATGTTACAGCAATCTCAAATGATGACCCAGCACATGTTGTTCATTTTAAGAACACTTTCACTTCAGATTTGACAAAATGCAAAAAAGGTACCAATGTGAGATTTCTGAAGATAGTTACAGCAATCGACCCAAGGTTTAAGAATCGGAAATGCCTTCCAAAATCTGAGAGGGACGATGTGTGTGGAGCATGCTTTCAGAAGTCTTTAAAGAGGAAACTACAGAACCCGAACCACCAAAAAGGAAAATCAACCATCTGCTGGTGGCATCTGATTCAGATAATGAAAATGAACATGCGTCGGTCCATACTTCTTTGGATTGTTATCCAACAGAACCTGTCATCAGCATGGACGCATGTCCCCTGGAATGGTGGTTGAAGCATGAATCTTTAGCACATCTGGCACGTAAATATCTTGCGATGTTTGCTGCAACATTGCCATGAGAACGCCTGTTCTCACTTTCAGGTGACATTGTAAACAAGAAGTGGGCAGCATGATCTCCTGCAAACGTAAACAAACTTGTTTGAGTGAGTGGCTGAATAAGAAGTAGGACTGAGTGGACTTGCAGGCTGTAAAATTTTACATTGTTTTATTTTTGAATAGGTTTTTGGACATAATTCTACATTTGTAAGTTCAACTTTCATGATAAAGAGATTGCACTACTGTACTTGTATTACATGAATTGAAAAATACTATTTCTTTTGTTTTTTTACAGTGCAAATGTAATCAAAATAAATATAAACTAAGCACTGTACATGTCGTATTCTATGCTGTAATTGAAATCAATATATTTGAAAATGTAGAAAACATCCAAAAATATTTAATTAAATTATATTCTATTATTGTTTAACAGTGCAATTAATCACACAATTAATTTTTTAATCGCTTGACAGCCCTAGTTCAAAACAGAAACATCTTTCATTTTTTCCTAAAGGTTTTACAATTTCCCCCAAAATATTAAGAGTGTTCTAGAAAGGGTTACTGATTTTTGTTTGTTTGTTTACTAAAAACCTAACTAAAAAGTTATCTATATCAGTCAGTATCCATAGGTGCTGGAACTAGGGAGGTTAGGGGGTGCTGCCGAACCTCCTGACTTGAAGTGGGTTTAGTGTTTGGTTCAATGGCTCTCAAGACCCCCACTATACAATTTTTTTCCAATTCCAATATGTCAGTATCCTGTATATATCAATGCAGCATCCCACTGAGTAAGTAAGTGCCTGTCTGTTGGGTCAATGGATGATCTTTCTGTTTCCAGTAGCAGCCATCACTATAGTAACTATGAAGAATTGTGTCTAGTTGTATTTGTTATTAACAAGATACGGCATGTGTCTTTGTGATCTAGGATATATTTACAATATTAAAAACAGGTGCACAATCTAACATTTCAATTTATATTCAATCCGGAGCTCCAGCTCAGCTGGTATCACAGCATATCTGCTCATTTTGACTTTAATTCTCCAAAAAATAATAGGAATAAATCCACTTAAAGTATTGGGTGTACCCATACGGCATGGCTAATGAGAAGAGGATAATGGGGGGGCAGTTGTACCTGGGCCCTGAGCCTAGGCTATTCCCCCCCAAAATATGTAAAAATAAAGTGAAATGGAAGAGGATGGGGCCCAGGGAACATGATGTTCCAAGGTACAATTTTATCTTGTCAGTCCTAACGGTTGTAACAATGTCTTAGCTTTGTGAAAATGCCTTAATTACTAGAGAATACTTCACTCTGTGAGGACTGAGCACTTCACTACGAATGAAAACAATACGTGTGAATATCTTGGTATACAAAAGAAAAATAAACTTAACAAGGGAAAATAATGTTGATGTTTATTTGTTGCCTGTATCCTCATCTTCATATCCTCAAAATATGTACTGTAGAAAGCAAGCACTGAGCGAGAGGAATGTCCTTGGAACAGGCAGAGCAAAGTTCACTAACTTATGGAGTTACATAGGTTAACAGCAGTGGGAGAACAGGTTTTCTAAGCATCTCAGATATTTTATGGACCAAGCATCATATGAAGCTTATATTTCAGTTCTGCCCAGGCTCTACTTTATGCCTCCTTCAAACTTCTCTGTATTCTGGGATCAGCTGCTCATATTCATTGTAAAAGCCTTAGGGCTGCTCTAATTTACAGTGAACTGCCCTGGCCCCAAGAGCCACTCAGACAGCTGAAACTAATTGGAAAGGAGCCACACCTGCTAGGAGTCCCATATACCAATGGTAAAAAAGGGCTTGGGGAGCCCATGTAGCCATTTTGCCTGCTGTATACCAATCAGGGAAAAATCAGTCTACATCTGGGCTATTTTATGGTCAGATCTGCTGGCTTAACAGCTCGTTTATGCTACTTTGGCTGTAGGTCAAAGCACAGTCAGGCCCAATATATTTACAGGCTTCTGAGTGTAAAATTTGCTAGGCAATGGATGTTGGCTCCATAGCTTATCAGGAGAAAGGTTATGCATCAGAATTACCAGAACACCACACAATAAAATCTAGGTTGCTTGCAAATTCAAGTATATTCTCCCCAGAGAAGCCACTCCAGGCGTTGCACCTCATGCTGCAGAAACCCTAGAACTGCTAAAAGCAGTTGATGCAAAAAAGACTTACAAGCTTCAACACAAACACATACCAATTCCACATGGAGATATAGATGAGCCCTAGTCACAAGCACAGCCTGACCAATTTTGCTTGTGTTTAATTACCCAAGAGTGAGAAACTTATCTTCTCCTGAATCACCCAGTTGCAGCTGAAGGATTCCTTTCTTCTGAAATAAGAGTATAAAAGGGTCTACTTTCCTACAATATTGACAAAGAGTACAGGGAAACTCCCTCAAGCAACAACAACAAAATATATCACTGACCAAGAGACTTTACCTCATTCTTACAGGCTCTCCTTCCACTGCTAAGACTCTGTGTCGTATACTCCTGGCAACCTCCCCCTGACTAACCTCAAAAATTGACATGTCAGACAGTTTGGGCATTGTGTTAGGACAGGGGTTCTCAAACTTCATTGCACCATGACCCCCTTCTGACAACAAAAATTACTACATGACCCCAGGAGGGGGGGACCAAAGCCTGAGCAATCCCAAGCCCCGCCACCCCAGGCAGGGGAGGGCCAAAGCCAAAGCACAAGCCCCGCCACCCCAGGTGGGCGGAGAGGGGGCAAAGCTGAAGTCTAAGGGCTTCAGCTTCAGGCAGGGGGCCTGTAACCTGAGCCCCACCACCCAGGGCTTAAACCCTTGGGCTTTGGCCGCAGGCGGTGGGGCTCAGGCTTCAGCTTTGGCCCCCAGCAAGTCTAACGCCAGTCCTGGCAACCCCATTAAAACAGGGTCGCGGCTCACTCTGGGGTCCTGACCCACAGTTTGAGAACCGCTGTGTTAGGACATTAGGGGCAACGGACTCCCAAAACATGCTCAAAAAGGTCCCTCTAGAAAGCATTCTGAACTACCCATTTTCCATATATGGGAAAGATGCAATCACTGCATTCCACAGCTGCTGTAAAAAAAATCACTTTAAGTTTTAAAACAGGGGCCACCATTTTTGACAGCCATACAGACTATAGTTACTGCGCCCTCTGCTAGCTGTACAGCTGCTATTCTCCATTCCCAGAGTTGTGTTCAGATCAATTGATGACACTGGTTCAAAAAACAAAAATGTTTTGGCAGGCGAATGTGTTATGTAACTTGATGGTTCTGTTTATTAAAAAAAGACAGCAGTGTCAATTTCAGCTGTATGTGACACAGGAAAAATCTTGAGGGTTATCAAGTGGGAAAATGACAGGATTATTAATGGAATGTGGTATTTCTGAGCACTACAGACAGCAAGTAACTGATGAAAACAATAAAATAAAATCTATATACAATTACTTGACACTGTCCCTTTTTGCAGGACTCATAAGAAACAACTGTTCAGCTCTTTTTGCTGGCTCTTAAACAATGATTATCAAATCAGTACCATTCCTAGAACTGTGCTGGTCTCAAAGATGCTGATTTACACCACAGGAAAGTACCAGGTTAATTTACTCCTGAGGGAATTCTGCGCCAAAAAAATAAAATTCTGTGCCAAAAATTAAAAAGTATGCGCACATTTTAGAATTCTGCAAAATTTATGTCAATAAATAAATGTGGCTCCAGCATGGCAGTGGGAAGCACAGATCACTGGCTGCATTGAGGTGGGAGACCACCCTGAAGCCCTCACCTCCCCCGGTACAGAGACTCGGCAGTGAGGCTGCACCTGACCCTGACACAGTGCAAGAGCTGCACCAGAAACACTCCGGGCCCCTGTCCCTCTGCACCAGGTGCACCAGGTGTGGGTAGGGAGGCTCAGCCCAGCAGGATCCAAGCGTGGAGGGGATTAGTGTGGGGGGATCCAGGTGTGGGGCAATCTGAGTGCAGGTGGCTCAGTGGGAGATCTGGATGCACAGAGGCTCGTTGGGGTGGTCTGGGTGAAGGGGCAATGGGACTCTGTAGAGGTTCCAGGTGAAGAGGGGTGGAGCTCAGGAGGAGGGTCTGGATGTGGGGAGATGGGGCTCATTGGGGGGGTGTCTGGGTGTGGGGGGCTCAGGTGCTGGGGGAGTGGGACTCGATGGGGTGGGGGTCCAGGTGCAGCTGCTTGGAGATTAGTGGGATGGGGGTCTGGGTGTGGGGAACTCATCTGAGGGGTCCAGGTGTAGCGGGGTAGGGCTTGCCATCATGAGGGTTCGATAGGCCTGCTTAACAGGGGAGCCCCAGCTGCTGCTGAGGGGAAGCCGCATGCCGGGCTCCCACTTCCCCCCGCGATTCCCCTATCCCCCCTTTCTTCTCCATTCCCCTCCCCTCACTCCCACATGCCCCTGCCCTATTCCACCCACTTCCTTCCCCACTGCCTTTTCCCCCACCCCCCTTACCCAGCCCCACTGAGGGCACTCACTGTTTCACAGAATAGAAAACAGGACAGCTCCCACACACAGAATGGGAACACGACTGGCATGAGGAACCAGGAGGCAGCGTTCAGCTGCAGAGTCAACCTCCTTCAGGTGGGCAGCTCTGTGCTTGCAGAATGCGGGGGGGGAGGGGCAGTGGTATATAACCCCATGTGCCCCCCCATGCCTCGCCTCTGTTTGGAGGGGGGCAATCCCCTCCCCAAAACTGCGCCCATGGTCGTCCCCCGCCCTCCCCCCAGGCGCAGTTTCCCTTTGCTTCCCTACCATTTTCTGCAGGGAAACAGGAAATCTGCGGGGGTTCCCTGCCTTTCTTTTCTGAAAACATATCTCTTAGAAGAATTGGTCAGTTTCTGATAATAAAACTACTAAGAAGCTGGTCTTTGCCTCAAAGTCATCTGAGATTTGAACTGTTTCCTCCTGTGTGATGGGCAGAGAGCCCTAAACAATGGTGGGTTGATTGTGTATCCTTCAGTGAGTAACACCTCATTAGTTTTTGAGCTAAACAAATCACAAGTCCTCTATTGTTGCCTGGACTTCTTTTGGAATCTCAGAAGCAACCAACCAAGAGGCTCTCTGCATTATGACACTGATCTTGCAGTTAGGTCAGTAGCATCTAGCGCTGCCTGCAAAGTTGTCTTAGCAATTAATTATCACCACCAGCCATCCTGGGGCAGGATGAGCATGTGTATGTACTTTGTTTTACATTTTTATACTCACACTTTTGTGAGTATAAAAATGCTCATATCCTTTCAGTGGCACTTGATATCTATGGTCTGCTTGTTTCATCACAGCAGACCTCAAAGCCAGGGTCTGCCACAATCCTGCCTCATATCCCAGTCTCCACTTCTCTCCTCCAAATCCTCCCTGTAAGGCTCCCTTATTTTTGTTACGAGTCCAGGCTACAGACAGACACTCTTCTTACATGGTCAATTGAACTACTGCCTACGAGATTCCTTTGTTTGTAGCACTAGGCATCCTAGGGGCCCTGATTTTCCTGTGAACCAGGCTGGTCCAGAGTTCTGATTTGCCCCACAGTCAGTAGGGTTGTGCTCACTGATGCCCATAACATTACCTGAATTTATTGGATGCTGAGTTAAAAAATTACAGATTAATCAATACTGTAGATAAGCAAACCTACGGGAACTGTTAACCTCATATATGGTGGGGCCTACGTCCCAGCCTCTTGCTTCCTGGAAATTAAAGACTTGGAGTGCTGCATAGGCAATGAGCTGAGCCCTTATGTGTGGCATGTCATTCACACAGTTCACTTGTGACCCTCTGGCCAATTATGGAGTAGTATTGAAAGACTATGAAGCCCGATTTTCCTTAACCAGGAGGTTCAGATACCGGCCCTGAAGGGCTAAAGGGCAAGGGGGAAGCCTCAGTGTTCCCACAGAAGGCAAATAAAGGGAAACCCAATTGACAATTGACAGCCTCATTTTAGAACGCCTCCCCAGGCTTCACTTGAAGTGTTTCTGGACTTCAGCCGGGATCAAATTTAACTGCCATACTTGGGAAACTCAAAACCATTCAACCGTGACTACCGTGTTTTCAGCTGTGCAAACACTGGTAGTTATCGTGGTTATTGCAGGGGTTGTGTTTGAAATGAAAGCATCTGTGAATTCTGGACTAGCATCTGTATCAACCTTGTCATAGACATAATGCTTAAGGAAGTTCACATCCATCAGCACGGTCTGGGTGCAGTAGGCTCTGCCAATAGATGCTGCTTTTATGACAGTGGCAGGGTGCCAATATCCATCTTCTTTTTGGATGAGCACTAAATCATCTGACTAACAGAACAAGAGATGTGGTGGTACATTGTAACTATAAATCAATTCATAATTTTATCTCTGATGGTTTTGTTTGCAGAAGAATAGGTGCTGAGGTGTGGTGCTATAGGTGGTAACAAGGCTCAGATTCAAGTGTTCATTAATAAAATTGGCCTGAAGATCAGAAGCAATAAGTAGGTGAATTGCAGTGTCCAGAGACGGGCTTTTGTTTTTTAGTTTTTTGTGGGGGCTACTTGTAATATAGCCAGTTTTTCTTATACAGAAAACTCAATGAAAACTTACTCCCTTGCTATACCCACCATTGCTCTGAACACAGCAGCTGCTGTGGTACTCTAGTCTCTGTTCCTCAGAAAATCTGCTGAAGCATGTACTCTATGTATTCCTGGTTATTCAAACCCAATTGATCAAGTGGGTATCATGTACCATGAAGGACACTGAATACATAGCAAAATCACTGGTTCTTTGATACATGCTTCATGTTTTGAGGCAAATAGAGAGAGATTCAACTAGTGGCTGCAGCTTGTTTTGGTAAAGTGACCTTCCAGTGTAACACTGTTGAAAAAAAAGAAAAAGAAAAAAAAAAAAGCCAACATCATTCTGGGATGCATTAGCACAGTGGCTCTCAAACTTTTTTTTACTGGTGACCCCTTTCACATAGCAAGCCTGAGTGCGACACCCTGCTTATAAATTAAAAACCCTTTTTTATATATTTAAAACCATTATAAATGCTGGCGGCAAAGCAGGGTTTGGGGTAGAGGTTGACAGTGCGCAAACCCCCCATGTAATCACCTCACAACCCTCTGAGGGGTCCTGACCCCCAGTTTGAGAACCTCTGTATTAGCAGGAGTGTTGTAAGCAAGACATGAGAAGTAATTCTTCCACTCTACTCCGCACTGATTAGGCCTCAACTGGAGTATTGTATCCAGTTCTGGGAGCCACATTTCAGGAAAGATGTGGACAAATTGGAGAAAGTCCAAAGAAGAGCAACAAAAATGATTAAAGGTCTAGAAACATGACCTATGAGGGAAGACTGAAAAAGTTGGGTTTGTTTAGTCTGTAAAAGAGAAGCCTGAGAGGGGACATAACAGTTTTCAAGTAGATAAAAGGTTGTTACAAGGAGGTGGGAGAAAAATTCTTCTTCTTAACCTCTGAGGATAGGACAAGAAGCAATGGGCTTAAATTGCAGCAGGGGATGTTTAGGTTGGACATTAGGAAAAACTTCCTAACTGTCAGGGTGGTTAAGCACTGGAATAAATTGCCTAGGGACGTTGTGGAATCTCCATCACTGTGGATTTAAGAGCAGGTTAGACAAACACCTGTCAGGGATGGTCTAGATAATACTTAGTCCTGCCATGAGTGCAGGGGACTGGACTAGATGACCTCTCAAGGTGTCTTCCAGACCCATGATTCTTTTAGGCATGTATGTATGCATGCATGTAAGTAAGTAATCTCTCTGAAGCTACATAATTATCTGCTAGATAATGGGTAATCTGTGGGAGGTGAGACTCCATGGAGGTTTATTAGTGCCCCAAATGGTGCATACTTACCTAACTGAAGGGGTTTAATCAAAAACAACAAAAGAATATATTTTTGAGAGTCCCTCATTAACATTTTGGCAGCACATCACTGGCTAATCGCAATATGCTCAGTCTCTTGAGTTGAGCAGAATGTTGATGCTATCACTAGTACAGTGTTTCAACAGAGCGCTAAAGACTAAGGATTGAGAGTTTATCCAATTAATTTTTATGTACAAAAGTTCTGCATTGTCACATGAGTAAAGTTACTTATGTGCCTAAAACCTTGTAGGATCAGGACCCGAATATTTATCAGTGGAATAGTATAGAAAAGAATGCAGTACCTTTCCATTTCAATATACTGGAAATTATGTCTACTCATGCAATAATGCTCAGTATTGTGTGATGCTCAGGTAATTGAGAGACCACTGTGTTGAGAGGTAGAATTAACATTGCTAAGAGAAACATAACTGAATTTTCCTTACTTTATGAAAGTAAATTTAAACCTTTGTGCAACTTTGCCTTTTTTGTATTTACTTTCCCTGGCTGTTAAGAAGTATAGAAAAATAATCTTAATAATGACTAACTAGGTTAAGATTTTGTCATGGTTATTTTTAGTAATAATCATGGACAGGTTGCAGGCAATAAACAAAAGGGCAGGGGAGCTGTGACCTGTCCACTTAAAATTTACTAAAAACCAGGGGGAGGGAGGAAGGGAGAGGACAGCTGGAGCCCCATAGAGGGGGGACTGACAGCCCCAGTCCCACCATCCGTGGGAGGATGAGTGGAGGGCACGCAGCCCCAGCTGTGTGTGTGTGTGGGGGGGCGCAGCTATGGAGCAAGGGTGCACAGCCCCAGCTCCAACCCAGGCAAAGTTGCAGCGGGTGCGTGCGTGTACATGCACAATCCTGACTCCGGCCCTGGCCGCAGCCATTGACAGCTGTAGCACTCACAGAGGTCCGGTAAAGTTATGGACTCCATGACATCCATGACTAAGTCGTATCCTCAGTCATAATGTGCCTGTTTATGTGATCTTTATAAACAGCTAAGTGAATTTTCTACCAACTTTAAAAAAAAAAATTTCTGGGTTGAGAACAAGCATGAGAAATTTCAGACTAAAAGTAGTTGTATTGGAAAGTATAAATCACTGAAAGTAGGGGATTAGAATTAAAGTACAATTTCAGCCACATATACTATAAAGGAAAAGCAGGGAATGAGTAAACATTCTAGGAAGAAGAGTACAAGCCGCAAAGCCTGATGTGTTCAGCACTTTTCTACAAGGGTGATCAAGGACATAATCAAAAGCAGTTAGTGACCTGAGCTAAAGAAGAATTTACTTTTCCTCTTAGTATCAATTCTATTTTGAGGCCTGGAACCCAGAGTCTGGAGCACCAAAGGATAGAAGTGCACCCAGATGCCTTTCCATATGGAGGACTCCAAACAAAGCATTATCTGGGACTGAGCATCAGGCTGTTTCTCCCTCTGTATCCCTAGGCTCGGGGGCAGGGAGTGGGTGTCTGGGGAAGGGTGGGGCCCTGCAGCTGGGCTCTGAGGAGGTGGTGTTAGATATCTGGGCTGGGGGGGGGCACGGCTGGCTCTGGGAGAGAATGTGGTGCAGGTATCTAGGCTGGGGGGACCCCGCATGTGGGCTCTGGGGGAGAGGGGTTGTGGGTGTCTGGCCCCCTGGCTGAGCTTTGGAGGGGGAGGAGAGAAGGGGGCAGAGAAACAGGAACTGGGTTATCTTAGGGGTTTCTTTAACTCTCTATTCCTGGAGAAATTTTTGTTAGGGTTGTTTTCGACTGGAATGCCCAGTCAAAAAGAGATCCTGGTGGCTCCGGTCAGCCTGCTGACCGGGTTGTTAAAAGTCTGGTCGGTGGCACAGTGGGGCTAAGGCAGGCTCCCTGCCTACCGTAGCTCCGCGTGACTCCTGGAAGCAGCGGCATGTCCCCACTCCAGCCCCTAGATGTAGGGGCAGCCAGGAGGCCCCGTGCACTGCCCCTGCCCCAAGCACCAGTTCCGCAGCTCCCCTTAGCCGAGAACCGCAGCCAATGGAACTGCGGGGGTGACGCCAGCAGATGGGGCAGTGTGTAGAGCCGCCTGGCCAGGCCTCCGTGTAGGAGCTGGAGGGGGGACATGCCGCTGCTTCCGGCAGCTACTTGAGGTAAGCACCGCCTGGAGCCTGCACCCCTCAACCCCTCCCGCATTCCAACCCCCTGCCCCAATCTCCCTCCTGCCCTCCAAACCCCTCAGTCCCAGCCCAGAGCACCCTCCTACACCCCAAACCCTGCACCCATTCCCACACCCCAACCCCCTAAAGCAGCCTGGTGAAAATGAGTGAGCGAGGGTGGGGAGAGCCAGTGAGCGACAAAGGGAGAGGGGATGGAGTGAGCGGGGGTGGGGCCTCAGAGAGTGGGCGGGGCTTCGGGGGAGCGTTGGGGCTGGTATGTTTGGTTTTCTGCAAGTAGAAAGTTAGCAACCCTAATTTTGGTGTGTGTCTGGATTGTTACAAACATACTTGCTGATAGGTATTTTGAAATAAATTACCAAAATTATTGAAACTGGCATGATTATGCAGTGTTATTTTGACAAATACAATTTGCAGAATTTTTAGGCACTGAATGCCCCCAGGAGCAATATTCAGAACAGCACAGCAACACTCTTAACCTCTCAACTATTATCTCTTCAACGGTAACTCTATGAATCCCATAATTATTCATCTCCAGACACACTTGGGCACCTGATATACTACTGAATTTGTTATTCCATGAGCTTTACAATTTATTGAACTACCTCACAAACAACATGAAGGCCTATGGAGAGTTAACAACTTAGGAAAAAGGTGAGGAGTAACGCCCTCCAAGAACAAGAACCAGGGGCCAGTTGAAATCAGGACTCAGTCCCCTCTATGGGGGGAGGGGGGGGGGAAAATCACATAATTCCATATGATCAAGCAAATCACAATATAAAGAAAATTCTTAACACAATCAGGGTGGGGTAACTCCCCAAATTCTTAACCATTTAGTCCCGGTATAAAGTGGCATGTCAGAAACAGGTCAGATCAAAAGCTTTCAGTCCTACCATAATGCAAACCTTTCTTTACACAGAGCCAGCTCTGCAGTTCCTCCCAATACATAACCTCTCTTCTCCCTCTCCCCCCGCCCCTCATGTTTTACCTCTTTATCTTGCCACCACCTCAGCCATTTTGCATAACTGATATGTAACTGCATCTCCTCCCCTAGGATGATCTGTACAGATATAGCAATCAAATATGGAAATATCAGTCAATCACTTTTCAGGATATCCTTTATCACCCAGCGCCTGCAGCTTCCCACTAACCTGCCTGCCTTGCCACCCTACACTGACACTCAATCCTTATGGCCCTGATATCCTAACTGTGTCCGTAAAACAGAACAGTTCTATCCAAACTGGGCAGAACACACCCTACAGCCAAAAATGAGTATTAGAATACTGATATAATTTAGCATAGACATTGCTTTCTTATGCGGATAGCATCACGTAACATCTGGGCAATCCCCAACAAGTAATGAAGTAACAATTAATATTACGATGCAGCTCTCGCAAGAGTATTTAGAAACTACTCTAAACAATGGATGTACTGTTAACTGGATTATTCTTCTGGTATACTCTACACCTTTATGAAAGCAATAACCCATATTACACACATTTATAATAAAATTTCGCATAATAATATTATAGACACAAGCAGCGGCCTATTGCACCTATCTACTATGCATACCTTCATAATAAAAATCACAGATTGGCTCATTTGAACATTTTTGTTCAGTCAGATTTTTGGTTATAACTTCATATTGCCCATAAAATAAGATAAAAGGTTAAAACAGGTTTTGAAATTTGTACATTTAAAAAAAAAATGCAAGTGTCCCTGATAGTTTAACATATGTAGTTAAGAATTTAAAGCTTAGACCTTAAGCAAGTACCCTTAAAATTTCAGCACAAATGGTGGACCATAATAAAAAACATCTGACTAACCCTTCAACCAGGTCAGTTCTGGATTGGAGATAATAAGATTTATCATTATCTCCTTATGGCACATTTCTAACGCCTCATTTCCAGTAATATTAATGTTTGAGCATAGCAGTGTTTAGACTCAAATTATTTTCCTTACTTTGCTTAACTACACACAATTCAGTAGAACAACTAATATTAAAACTTGTTTTTTTGCTTCTAGAGATGTTTTCAAATAAACAAACCATTTTTAAACTCAACTAGCTCATAGTGTGTTCATTATAAAGGCACAGAATATTTAAAGCATGCAGCAAACCAGCAGCTTTATTCCAAAAACGTTTTAGCTGAAAATTACAGACATGCAACTGAGAAGCCCAGTCAGGACCATCATGTTAAAAATGCTATTGGAGGGAGCGGGTGTTCAGTCACATTAAACCAATATATGCGGGATCCATGTTGTTGTTAGAGTACACGAGCAGCATTTTTCATCATTTATTTTTATTGCTTACGTTTCAAGAATGTAACATAAGCATGAATAATATATGCAACTACAATAAGTGAAAGTTATAAAGCTTGTAATTGATTCTCTTGCACTCTGCGGACCTGTCTAAGGGCAATGCCACTACAATTAAGAAGTTTTCTGCATTCCGATTGCATAAAACATTTTTAATTCACTTTGGCTGGAACTTGTTGGGAAGGCTCTCAGCACAAATACATATCACCCCCCCCCAAAAAAAAATTATATTTAAATTGATTTAGCCTCCAATAACTCCTCCCAAAAATGTCATAACAATTTTGCAAAATTAAGATTTTTTTCATCTTTCTCTTGCCAAACTATTTAATTATGCAATTAGTTGCCTTGTTTAGGCTCTGATCCTACAGTGCCTTCAAAAGTTTTTAAGGCTAGATGCTGCAAATTCCTGAGTATCCTCAATGCATACTGATTTCAAACAAGTAGTAAGAGTGCTCAACACCTTGTAAAAGGTGCTCAGCGCTTTGCAGATCAAACCCTTAATAGAGTTTTTCATTCAGGGCTTGATTCACTTCCCAGTGAGATGAATGGGAGTTTCCCCAGTGCTTTGAAATCAGATAAAGATCAGGCCCTCCAAGCTTCTTCTCTATAAAGATAGTATAGTCCTGCTTAGGCTTTGGGTAATGTTTACATTATTAGAAGTCTTTACAAACATTTTTCTTCAATAATTAGTGGACTTGAATTTTCATTATTTATTTTGTTCTTTTTGTTAAAGTGAAGCCAGATGAGAAAAGGAAATATTTTCCAGTTTAAGATGTACTCACTTGAAATCCTGCCTCCTTCCCCTCACATAGCCAAGCAAAGGTCAAAATGCAGAGGAAACATCTTCACCTACACACTTTTGTACAGTGCCACAAAAATACCCATGGGCAGTTCTGTGCCACTCAGCATAAAGGAATGGTGGTGGACAAAAAAAAAAAAAAAAAAGTATTCAGGCTATAATAGTGGTGCATGAGTCTACAGACAGTGCTGATACACCAGCTCAAAACCCCATCTGCAGAGTGAGGGTGCAGGAGGGGGACAGTCAGTGGGCTCCAGCCATTTCTTCTCTTCATACCAGTAGTAGTAGATGACAGGTTTGAGAGGAAAACATAAGTGACTTGAGGCTGGAAATGGGAATTAAGGGCACTGAGCAAGTCACATTTCCCATATGGAAGGCCATTTGGCCTGTATCTCACCAGACAGTACTCTATGGGCAGCAAAATGCGTCTATTCCTGCTGTAGTACAACTGAGTATACAGCTATAAAGAAATCTACATTCTTTCAATGCAGTCACGAAAACACAAGTAACCCTAGTGGTACATGAAGCAATGATTCCATAAACTAGAGTATTGCAATGACTGAGCAAGTGAGGGTGGAATATGAAATCGCAACTCCTCTCCACAACAATCCTTCCCCATGGAAGAACTCATAAAATGATCTAGATTTTTTTTTTTTGAATATTCAGGAAGTTAGGGTGTAATCCAAGGCAATCCACGACCGGGTGAGGCTTCTTACCTCAAACTGAAGACACTGGCCCAGTAATATGGAAGTGGTGCTAACTTTAGAACTACGATATTTGAACCAAACTGCCAAGACTGTTACATGTATGGCAACATCTCAGCTGATCTCCTGAACCAACAAAATCAGAAGGAACATGAGGAGGAACTCCTGATTCTAGTCCAAGAAAAGGGAGTTTGCCGATGACACTGGGTTTTGTTTGACCCCGAAGCAGAGCTGAAGACAATAGGTGTTGTGCTTAATATTAAAGAAGCCTAGTCCAGGCTTGCTTGATTTACAATACATAATGCCAGGCTGAGACCCAAGACAGACGTTTGTATGATTCCAACTTACTGGTCCTTCAATGGTTAAAGAACTAGAGGGCAGTTGGAACCACTCTCCCTTTCGTACCCTTGGAATCCTTCATGAGGGACGTGGAGGGGCAACTGGCACCAACAGATACCGCTCACTAGAAAAGTTCCACAGATTGATGTCAGAGGCACCAGATCCCAGACACTGAAATATACAGATACCACTTGAAGAAGCCTGTTTAACTCCACCAACCAGCTCTTCCCACTACAGCTGGAAACTGAACTGTCTCCTTTCTCTTTTTCAACCCCTGAAGAACATGTGGGGGGAAGACGACCATGTGCATTCCCATCATCATCCCTTTGATAAATTGCCAAAGGTAACGTGAAAGGGGGAGGGATTATATCTCATCTTTCCCACACCTGAAGAGAAGTCTGTATCATTTTTACTCATTCCTAATTTAAACTTTGTAAACTACAGTGCCACACACAGGAAAAACCAACCAACCAACTAGTACAGTACATCCTTAATGCCTTGCCATCCAACCTAAACAAAAACCTTGTATGCTCTATCAAATATTTGGAATCCAAAAAAAGCATTTCACTACAAAGTAACAGTGTGGTAATCTGTATTTGAAATGTATTAAAACTCCAATTTGGTATACATCTTGGATAAGGAGGGATTTCCCCCCCCCATCAATTATTTCCAAATAATTGTATTAATAAGTTATTACAGGCCTGCACAACTTGTAAAGCGGCGAGGGCCATATTACTCCAAAGAAAATAGCTGAGGGCCGAACCCCACCGGCCGTGCTGAAACACGCCCCCCCCCCCCGCGCCATCCAGCCCCACCGAACCCCCCCCCCCAGCGCCGCCCAGCCCCCGTGTAAGCAAGCAGGACTCACCCCGGCGGCGCCTCCTGCTGGTCTTCTCGGGAATTAGCTCATCCAGCCGTTGGAGAGACCTCTGGGCCTCTGGCTCACAGCCTTTTTATACAGGCCAGCTGGGGCCTGATTGTAGCATGGCCCAGCTGCAGCGGCTTCCCCAATCACTCAGCTTTTCCCCTGCCACAGCCCTCCCCCAAGGCTGTTTTAAGCCCTTCAGGGCAGGAGCGGGGTAACCACCCTGCTACACCCCCCGAAACACATCCCCCACCCCAGCACTGCCCGCACCGCGGAAACAAACCCTCCTTCTCCAGCGCCGCCCCGCCGAAACAGCTGTGGGCCGAAAAGGAAGGGGTTTTGGGGGGTGGGGGGGGGGAAGAGGGTGTGATACTTTATTAAGAATTTTTCAATTAAAGCAAACAATTTTTTAAATTATTTTAATTTTTTTTATGAATCATGGAAAAATGAAAAAACACCTGTTCCGTTGAAAGAAAACATTTGTACTTTTCATAATTATCTTGCAAATTTAATGAGAGATATTACATCTCTTATCGGCAACAAGCTTGTCGTATTCGGGGGTCATATTTGAAGTGGATATTTTCATAATGTCTTCCAAATGGTCGTCAGTCAGAGAAGAACGTTGCTTGTTTTTATTCATGTTCATGATGGAAAATGTTTGTTCACATATGTAAGTGCTTCCAAAAATGCTGAACGTTTTCAGTGCAACTTCAATAAGATTCTTGTATTTTTCATCGTCCAGACTTTTGTAGAAGTCCCACAGGCTGCTTTCTCTGTGCTTATTTCAGTAAACTGCCGAACATTGAAGTTCAATAACCTCCAACTGCAAATCCTGTGTCACTTCCTCTGGATCCACAGAAAAGGGATCTTCAATCAGCTTCAACTGGATGTCATCATCTTTAGACAAAGTAAGTCTTCTGTCAAATTCTTCAATCAAAAGATTGATGTGCTTTGCGTATTTTTCTCCTAACTCGGCGTGTTTGTTCTGAGGGATACGCTGTGCACAAGTGGGAAAGTGACACATTTCACCTTTTGACAGCTGATTTCTGAAAAGTTTCAATTTCATTTTGAAAACTTTCACTGCTGCACACATTTGAAATATAAGTTGATTTTTTCCCTGAAGTTGAATGTTGAGATCATTCAGGTGTGCTGTAATGTCACAAAAGAAAAAGAGATCTTGATTCCAGGACTCATTTTCAAGCTCCAGGAATTTTATTGGCCCATTTTCTAGGAATTTTACTATCTCCTCTTTCAAAGCAACGAAACGCTGGAGCACTCTTCCTCGACTCAACCACCTCACTTCCGTATGGTAGATTAAGTTGCTGCACTCGGCGTCTTCCCCTTCAAGAAAGGCTCGAAATGTCCTATGTTTTAGTCCTCTAGAACGGATGAGGTTTACAATGGAAACTACCACTGACATTACATGCTCAAATTTTAAGACTTTGCTACACAAAACCTGCTGATGTATAATGCAGTGATGTTTGGTTATTTGTCTCCTGATAAATTCTTCAAGAAGAGTAACTGCTCCAACATTTTTTCCACACATAGCTGGAGCACCATCAGTACAAATGGCCACCAAATTTGTGAAATCTACTCCCAACTTATCATTCATGCACTTTATCACTTCACTGGAGATTTCTTTTCCAGTTGTGCGACCCATCATGGAGCACATGCCAACAAGTTCTTCAGTAATTTCAAAGTTTTTATCAATACCTCTAATAAAAATAAGAAGTTGGGCGGTGTCTTTTAAATCGGTGCTTTCATCCATAGCTAGGGAGTAAAAGCAGAATTCACTGACTCTCTGCTTTAACTGATCACTTAGATTAGTAGAAATGTCAGCTATTCTTCTCTGTACAGTCATGCGTGATAGACTGACAGTCTCAAATATTCCCCTCTTTTCTGGACATAACTCAGATACAGCAATCAACATACACTTTTTTAAAAACTCGCCTTCTGTGAAGCATTTCCCAGCAGCAGCAATTTCCTTAGAAATTTGAAAGCTTACTTTAGTAACTGTATCGTTCTCAGTGCTCACTTTCTTGAAAATTTGCTGTTCTCCACTAAGGTTTTTCACTAAACTGGCTGCTTTAATTATTTTTTCATTTGGGTTCAATTTGGTGAGATTGGGATGTTTAGTTTCAAAGTGCCGCCGAAGGTTGTATTCTTTCGGAACGGCTAACGTTTCGCGACACACAAGGCACAGTATTTTGTCTTTGGAAACAGTACATAAGTATTTATTTGTCCATTCAGTGTTGAAAACTCTGTGCTCTGATTCTATTTTTCTCTTTTTCTTTTCACTCATGGTAGCCATTATGAAGCTCAAGATTTTGTTGAATAAATTCACACACAAGGGAAACACTCAGTCACACACAAAGAGAAGAGATATCTCACGGCGCGTGGCACACTAGCAAGGCACTGACAGTGTGTGGAAGCCTGTAGAGGGGGAAAGAAACGGCGCGCATAGGGTAACCAGATCACAGCAGTAAAATAGGACCCGCCCCCTCCCTGCTCGGCCCCACCATTACACCCCTCTTTAACCCCCAGGGGTCACTATATTACTGCACACAGCAGTACCAAAAATTAAAATACTGAAAATGGATGCCTCCTTCCAGCCACCGACTCGCCGCTCGCCTCCTCACCTCCCCCCAAGTATAAAGCCTCGCCGCCACTACCTGCCCACCCGCCCGCTCGGTTCGTCATCCCCCCATGAAATAAGGGGAGGGGAACAGTTTGAAGGGATTTTCTGGGGGGTATGAACTAAGCCGGGGAGGGGGAAGGGGAGCAGTGTGAAGGGATTGGATGTGACTGTCCCACACACAAACACAGGGGCCGCAGGGAGCCCTGGGGGTGGGGGCAGTGTGATAGGGGCTGGGGAGGGATAAGGTCCCTGGACCAGGGAAGGGGGCAGCAGTCAGGGCAGGGCAGGTGCAAAACACACACACACACACACACACACACACACACAGGGCCGGCTTTAGGAAGTGCGGGGCCCAATTTGAACATTTTTGGCGGGGCCCCAGCAGGGATGACTAGAAGAAAAAAAAACATGTAAAAAAAAGCCTTTCATTTCTTCCATGTATTATTTACTTTCCATAACTATATAAATAATAAAATTATATATTATGTACATGGTGTTATATATGCTGTTGATTGGTTATTAATGAGCTCCATTTCACATGTGTGGGTCCCCGCCACTCCCTGGGGGTGTCCTAGGGTGACCAGCTGTCCCGATTTTATAGGGACAGTCCCAATTTTGGGGTCTTTTTCTTATATAGGCTCCTATTACCCCCCACACACACACCCCTGTTCTGGTTTTTCACACTTGCTGTCTGGTCACCCTAGTGGTGTGCACATGTGTGGGTCACAGCTGCTCCCTGCCCCCCTCATTGAAGCAGGTGTGCAGGGTTCCTGCCCTGGGAACTGCAGGGCACCAGTGGACATGGGGCTGGCTGCAGGCAGGGCAAGGGGTGCGGGGCTGGCTGGAGACAGGGGGGTATGGGGCGGGCTGGCTGGCTTCAGGCAGGGCCGCAGGGGGGTGCGGCAGGGGTTGGCTGGGCTGGAGACAGAGGAGTGCGGGACTGGCTGGCTTCATGCAGGGGGGTGCGGCAGGGGTTGGCTGGAGACAGGGCAGGGGGTGCGGCAGGGGCTGGCTGCAGGCAGGGCAGGGCAGGGGTGCGGGGCTGGAGGCAGGGCAGGGGGTGGAGCAGGGGCTAGCTGCAGGCAGGGGGTGTGGGGCTGGGGCATGTGTGGGGCTGGCTGTCTGGCTGCGGGCAGGGGGTGCGGGGTGGTGTGGGCAGGGGGTGCAGTAGAGGCAGCTGGAGCCCCGGCCCTTTAAATAGCCCCTGAGCCCCCCGCTATCCCAGGGCTCTGGGGGCTATTTAAAGGGCCTGGGGCTCCAAAGCCCCAGGCCCTTTAAATTGCCCACTGGGGAAGCCGGGCCACCCCGGTATGCCGTACTGGGGCTTGGGGCCTGATTCAGGGGACTCAGTTGAATCGGCCTAAAGCCGACCACACACACACACACACACACACACACACACACACACACACACTGTCTCCCTCCTCCCCCCCGGGTTTTCCCGGCTGCCCACAGACAGTTCAACCCCCCCCCACACACACACACACCTCCCCCATCACTACGGAGGCCGCCCTGGGAGCAACCAGCGCAGTAGCCACCCCACCCCCAACCGAAGAGGGGGTTTGGGGGGTCTCGGCCCAGTCCCCCCCAGCTGCGGCTCGAGCCCAGGCCGGGCGCCCCTCCCCTTGCTCGCACTTACCGGCTCTGCCTCGTGCCCAGTGCTTCCCGCCTCAGCAGGCCCCGGAAGTGACGCACCCGCTGTACGCCAGGCGGGGGGAGCGGGAGATGGAGACACGTGCGCGCGTGTGCGCGCTTCTGGCCGTTCGGGCGGTTGGAGCGCGGCACGCGCATGCGGGGCTGTGAGGTTGCCCCCCCCCCAGGCAGGGGACGAAGCCGGCAGCCGCACTTCTCACCGGCAGGGCCGGCTCTAGGATTTTTGCTGCCCAAAGCAAAAACAATTTTGGCCGCCCCATTTTTTAATTACCCCACCCCCGGCCCCGCCTCAACTCCGCCCCTTCCCTGCCTCCTCCCCCAGGCTCTCAAGCCTGGGAGGGAGGGGGAGCAGCGGCGTGCGAAACGGCTGTTTTGCGCGCCGCAGCCGCTCGGGATCTCCCCCTCCCTCCCAGGCTTGAGAGCCTGGGAGGGAGGGGAAGAAGCGGCGCGCGAGCGGCAGCAGCAGCGGAGGTGAGCTAGGGCGGCCGGGGCATATTTTTTACGCGCGGGCGGGGCTGTGAGGTCGGCTCTGCCCCGGGGCAGGGGGTGAAGCCGGCAGCTCCCCCCTGCCACTTGCCCGCGGGCCGCACAGTGAGCCCCCGCGGGCCGCATGTTGTGCAGGACTGTTGGAGGCTCTAAAGTTTTATATTGTTTTGTTTTTGAGTTCAGTGATATAACCAAAAACAATCTACGTTTTTAAGTTGCACTTTCACAATAAAGAGATTGCACTACGGTACTTGTAGGAGGTGAATTGAAAAATAATATTTCTTTTGTTTATCAATTACAGTGCAAATATTTGTAATAAAAATAATATAAAGTGAGTACTGTGCACTTTGTATTCTGTTGTAATTGAAATCAACATATTTGAAAATGTACAAAAATATCCAAAATATTTAATAAATTTCAATTGGTATTCTATTGTTGAACAGAGCAATTAAAACTGCAATTAATCGAGATTAATTTTTTTCATCATGACTAATTTTTTGAGTTAATCATGTGAGTTAACTGAGATTAATCAACAATAATTAGTACAAGTTAAAGTCTTTTTTTCATATCAGAGTCTGTATACTAGAAGAAATGTTCAGTCCTCCTGAAAGTATTGCAGATTAAACTGACACCTGGACTATGCAAGAAGAATCATGGGAATTAGGAAAATAAAAAGCAATTGTTATAATTGGTTCAAACATGTATTTGGTAATTTCTCTTTATTCTAGGATAAAGTGTTAATGTTACATGGAAAAAGGGGCTACGTTCCTATAGTGTCATTACATTAAAAATACAGTTTCAAGGACTTTTCCTAATAAGCAGCAATTAGAATTATTACACTTCACAGCTTCTATTTACTTCATTCTGAGAGGTCTCTCTTGGTTTGTATTTATACCTACGGAAAAATACAAATGTGGTACCCCTCAGTGAAAAACCACGAGATCCTCAACTGAGCCAAGGTTTCACTTGGCACAGCTCAGGGGGGTACAAGGGGAGGAAGAAAGTGGCTCTAAGATACCTTTTTATTCCCCCCAAATCGGAGGCCACTGATCACTCTAAATTATGCCAGTTGGAGCTGTCCTATATATGGTCTGCTGGCCATGGATCAGTCTGAACAATGTGCACCCCAATCCTGCTCTCTCCCACCATTTCTCCCCTTTGCCGATAGGTGCAAGGGTAGTGTAAAGCTGGCTATGCCATGTTTGCACCACCAAAAATTTCTGTTTCCAGCATTCTGTTTCCAGCATATATCTGTGTGTGCATGCACATGCAGCCATGTTGTATGCTCCATATAGATATATGGATTTAAAACACTGCTCCCCAGCCTCTAAACACTGTCACATTTTTCTTTTTTTAGTTTTTAAGACCTATACATATTACCAGCTCTTACATTTGATGCATAACTCCCATTAGTGTAAACTGGGGGGTAAATTGCTAAAGCTCAATGTGTTTAACTAAGAATATACCTTCCAACAATGTGGCAGTCAATCATTAACACCTCAGAAACTTTTTAATTGCTTCATCAACAGAAATAGTTACAATTTATTATGTGAGATTAAATGAGGGAACTGTTCTATTCTACCAAAGAGTCTAGTTCTATCAAAGTCACTGCCCCTCACATGTATGTGTGTGTGCCTGTACTTTGGTTTTAAATTGCCATTTTCCCGTGGCACAACTGCTGCATCAACAGGACATCATGCAAGGGTTTCCTCAAATGCTCAAGCTTGTAGAATACTGTTCTATGAATAGAAAATTCATTTTAATGCATCATTTAAGTTTTTTTTTTTTTTGGCCACATAATCTACAACAACTGCCCAATCTCAGATGTAGGGATGAATTCTGTGAGCCTTCCACAGAATAAGCATCTAAGGACTCAAAAAATCAGTAGAACCACCAAATATCAGCCATGCAGAGAGCCATGCAAATAATACAGATTACAAAATTTGGTGCCAAGTGTTTACATTCTTAATCAAGTAACAGGTTCAGAGAAGTAACACATGGAGCACCCTGCTGAACACTGCTCTGCAGGGGCTTGGTCCATGGAAGCACAGAGGAGTGTTGAGAGGAAACCACAAGAGAGACCGTGTTGGGATATCATTAAAAGCAACTAAGGCCTTGTCTACACTACGAGAGTACTTCGATTTTAGTTAATTCGACTATGTGGAATCGATATTACTAAGTCGAACGTGTGTGTCCACACTAAGGACAGTAATTCGACTTTGTGAGACTTTGTGAGTCCACACTAACGGGGCAAGCTCGACATTGGAAGCGGTGCACTGTGGGCAGCTATCCCACAGTTCCCGCAGTCCCCCCTGCCCATTGGAATTCTGGGTCGAGCCCCAAATGCCTTCTGGGTAAAAAAATGTGTCGAGGGTGCTTTTGGGCGCCTGTCGTCATCCGTCCGTCACTCCCGCCCTCGCTCCCTCCCTCCCTGAAAGCGCCGGCGGGAAATCAGTTCGCGCGCTTTTCTGATTACTGACAGCGCGGACGCCACAGCATTGCGAGCATGGATCCCGCTGCGACCATCGCTGCAGTTGTGGCAGTTCTCAACGCCTCGCAGCTTCTCCTCCACCTGTACCAGAGGCAGCTGCAGATCAATCATGAGAGGAGGCTACGGCACTACCGTGACGGCATGAAGTCGGACACTAGCTCCGACCTCTCTGAGAACATGAGACCCAGCACCCAGGACATCTCGCTGTCACTGGGTCTTGTTGATACTGTTGAACGGCGATTCTGGGCCCGTGAAACCAGCACGGAATGGTGGGACCGCATAGTGCTGCAGGTCTGGGATGAATCCCAGTGGCTGCGCAACTTTCGCATGCGGAAGGGGACTTTCCTCGAACTGTGTGAGTTGCTGTCCCCTGCCCTGAAGCGAAAGGACACCCGGATGCGGGCAGCCCTGACTGTCCAGAAGCAAGTGGCCATAGCCCTCTGGAAGCTCGCAACGCCAGACAGCTACCGGTCCGTCGCTAACCAGTTTGGCGTGGGCAAGTCTACCGTGGGGGTTGCTGTTATGCAAGTAGCCAGGGCAATCGTCAAGCTACTGCTATCTAAGGTAGTGACCCTGGGAAACGTGGAGCTCATCAGAGATGGCTTTGCCGAGATGGGATTCCCAAACTGCGGTGGGGCTATAGATGGGACTCACATCCCTATCCTGGCACTGGACCACCAGGCTAGCCAGTACATCAACCGGAAGGGCTACTTTTCCATGGTGCTGCAAGCACTGGTGGACCATCGGGGACGTTTTACCAATATCTACGTTGGATGGCCTGGCAAGGTTCATGACGCTAGGGTGTTCAGGAACTCTGGTCTGTGTAGATGGCTGCAGGAAGGTCTTTACTTCCCGGACCACAAAGTAACTGTTGGGGATGTGGAGATGCCAACAGTCATCCTCGGGGACCCTGCATACCCGCTAATGCCCTGGCTCATGAAGCCCTACACTGGCGCACTGGACTCAGGGAAAGAACTATTCAACTACCGGCTCAGCAAGTGCAGAATGGTGGTGGAGTGTGCTTTTGGCCGTCTCAAGGGGAGATGGAGAAGCCTACTCACTCGCTGTGATCTCAGCGAGACCAATATCCCGATTGTGATAGCTGCTTGCTGTGTGCTCCACAATTTGTGTGAGAGCAAGGGGGAGACCTATATGTCGGGGTGGGAGGTTGAGGCAAATAGCCTGGCTTCTGATTACGTCCAGCCAGACAGCAGGGCGATTAGAAGATCACAGCGGGACGCGCTGTGCATCAGGGAGGCTTTGAAAGCCAGGTTCCTGACTGAACAGGGTCTCCAGTGACTTTTTACTTTGTGGACACAGATGCTGAACCTGCCCCCGTTTCTTTACCCAGTTACTGTTGACTATCCTTCCAAGTTACATACCCCCTTCCCCACCTTCCCAACAAATAAAATCTGTTCTGTTCTGTTAATGAACAAGGTTCTCTTTTTTACTGTTTTCGCGGGAATGTTTTAAACCGGTGACGCAGACTGTGGCGGGGGTGGGCTTAGTGTTTTGATGCAAATGATGCTTCTAAAGTCCGGGAATGACAGGCTCCGCAGTGCTGGATTGGTTGTTTCAACGCAGCCTGCCAGCAGTCCTGGGCGGGACTGGATGTATGTGTCGGCCAAGTGACTTTCTGGCAGGGGGCGGAGGGTAACAGATCCCCTGCTGCGTGGCTCTGTGATCCAGGATAAGGACCGCGGCATAGGATCTCTAACTGCCCTCCCCCGACACAAAGTCACAGATCAACCCCCTCGCACCCCAGAACAAGAAAACCGCCTCCCAGACTGACCAGGGTAACTGGTGACTGTGCTGTGTATGTGTCCTGATGCTGGACCTGCCCCCGCCTCTGTAGCCTGCTACAGGTGACTGTCCTGTCCAAGTAGCAAACCCCTTCCCCCCCTTCAGACAGAATCCCCTCCAAAAGACACTCTCGGAAACAGTACTTAACAGAAACAGATGTTTTATTATGAACCGCACATGAAAAGGGGGGGGGGGGGGAGGAAACTTGGACATGGGCTAGTGTGAGATGGGTAGGAAAGGACTTTTCAAACTTAGGAACGAGAGCCTTCCATTGCTGCAGCAGTGTGCAGTGGCCGACTGACAGTTTTAACGGCCCTTGCCGCCCCTCCTTCTTTGTACTTTTGGTGAGGGGGGTGTGGGACTTGGTGGCGGGGGAGGGCGGTTAGAGATAGACAGCAGCAGTGCTCTGTCCTCCTGCCTCCGGTCTTGCAGAACATCCACTAGGCGCCGGAGCGTCTCCGTTTGCTCCCTCATTAGTCCAAGCAGGGTTTGAGTAGTCCTCCTGGCGCCACCTCTCCTCCCGTTCCATGACTGCTCTGTGCATTTGTGACAAGTTCTCCCTCCACTGTGTCGTCTGGGCTGCCTGCTCTCGTGAGCACTCCATAAGTTCATAAAACATGTCTTCCCGCATTTTTCTCTTCCTTCTTCTAATCTGTGCTAGCCTCTGGGAGGGTGATGCCAGGCTGGGTTGGGAGACAGTCGCAGATGTGTCTGTGGGAATGGGAAAAAGGGAGTAAATTCCTGAGACAGATAAATGAAGTTGCTAACAAAGAGCATAGTCTTTCTCTGTGAACAACACCATGCACTGCACCTTTCACATGCGCACTCAGGACAAGGTCGAATTTTCGGCCCTCGCCTTATGTGTCTGGGGTCCTGCAGTTGCCATCAGAGAAGCGTTGCAGGACACCTCTACTTCTGCTGCAGGAAAACATGGTAAGCCGTAGACTTGTGGCAGCTTAAACATGTAATAGTAGCACTGGGCTCCTTTCGCACTGAATGCAAGGCCACTCTCTGCTGGCAGCAATCAGGGAAGCATGAGCTCTGCCCCTGTCCCACCACCTCGCGGCTGTCCCCGGGAAAGATCCCTGTATGCTGCCCCTCTGCCGCCTCCACCGCGTGGCTGTAAAGCAGTCCCAATACTAACATTCCCCTCCCTAATTTAAAGCAGGGCGTCATGTGTGACATTACACTCATGAGGATCTCAGAGACCGAGAGGGGAAGGATGCTGCGTGAGAGCATGCAGAGGCCTGGGCCGTATGCCGCCATGCTGTGCCGCGCACTGATCCCCGACTACCTGATGGACTCATGGCGTGGGAACGTGTCTTACCACTGGGGACCGAACAAGATCGCCCTGCCGTGGAACCTCATGCGCATGCTGGAGCGGTACCTCCAGGAGAGCTATGCCGAGCTATCCCAGGAGGACTGTCTGTCCATTCCCGGGCACATTGACCACCTTTTCATTTAAGTTCAGCATAACGGACTACAGAGTGGAGCGTCCTGTGGTGGACTAATCATGAATATCCGGACAGTACTTGATTTTCTATACATAGTTAGGATTAAATAGTTCAGTAAGCCAACTAAATCATGAACAACAAATTACTAATATAGTTAATATTCCTGTTTTGTTATAAATAAAAGTTTCTATGTTTAAATGAGTGACTGAAAAGCCCATTCTTAACAATATAAATATTCCACTTATGTTAAAATGAAATGTTTAGATGTTTAAAGCACTCACTGCTTGATCCTTCCCCTGATTCGGTGTCCGGGGTAAGGGCTGTGGACGGTTGGTAGGGGATCTCGGTAAGGGTGATGAAGAGCTCCTGGCTGTCGGGGAAATCAGCGGTGCAAGCGCTGTCGACTGCCTCGTCCTCCTCATCTCCTTCCTCATCTTCCCCGTCACCTAACATTTCCGAGGAGGAACCGGCCGTGGACAATATCCCATCCTCGGAGTCCACGGTCAGTGGTGGGGTAGTGGTGGCGGCCGCACCTAGGATGGAATGCAGTGCCTCGTAGAAACGTGATGTGTGGGGCTGGGATCCGGAGCGTCGGTTTGCCTCTTTGGTTTTTTGGTAGCTTTGTCTCAGCTCCTTGATTTTCACGCGGCACTGCGTTGCATCCCGGCTGTATCCTCTCTCTGCCATGGCTTTAGAGATCTTCTCGTAGATCTTTGCATTCCTTCTTTTGGAGCGCAGCTCTGAAAGCACGGACTCATCGCCCCACACAGCGATGAGATCCAAGACTTCCCGATCAGTCCATGCTGGGGCCCTCTTTCTATTAGATTGCAAGGCCAACTCTGCTGGAGAGCTCTGCATCGTTGCCAGTGCTGCTGAGCTCTCCACGCTGTCCAAACAGAAAATGAGATTCAAACTGGCCAGACAGGAAAAGGAATTCAAATTTTCCCGGGGCTTTTCCTGTGTGGCTGGTCAGAGCATCCGAGCTCGAAGTGCTGTCCAGAGCGTCAACAGAGTGGTGCACTGTGGGATAGCTCCCGGAGCTATTACCGTCGATTTCCATCCACACCTAGCCTAATTCGATATTGCCATTTCGAATTTAGCGCTACTCCTCTCGTTTTCGAGGATTACAGAAGTCGAATTTAAAAGAGCTCTATTTCGAACTAAGTAGCTTCCTGGTGTGGACGGGTGTAGGGTTAATTTGATGTAACGGCGCTAAATTCGATATAAGCTCCTAGTGTAGACCAGGCCTAAATATCAAAGCCCTAAAATTGAGACATGCATCAAAATGCATTCACAAAATAATTTCTAATGAGGTTTTTGTCATGATGCACGAACAAAACTGAACTTTGAATGAAAACCCTATGTTTAAAGAAGAATCATAGCATGTTCTCCAAACTCCCCTCCCCAAATAGGTTAAGGGGATATATATACTGACTTATAACACTGAAATATAAAAATGAAGGATTGCTAAATGGTAAAATTAAAAGCTTTGTCAGTTATATTTTAATGATTTTTAATTACAGGTAGTGAATGAGTACAGATCAGGTAACACTTAGGCCAAGGCCTTGCTGGCATAAATGCTGTTTTGCCTATTTACATAGAATTGCTGCGTTGCTTAAAATAAATGTTATTACTGACAGAACAAAAGTAACATTGTGCTGGAGGTTTTGAGGTTAAAAAAAAAAAAAAAGCCATGCAAACATGTAACAACAAAAATACCTTTTTCAGGATCAACCCAGGGCAGGATGACATGACCCAGAAACTGCAAAACCAGCAGGAAAAATGCAGAAGTTGGGTAATTGAAGCTCGCATACGTATAATGTACAGGTTGCCTAAAACCCAAAGGGTTACTGTGTTAAAAGCCAATTGGATAAAGATTAAGTAGTCTAATGTAGATAAAAGGCCTATGTGAACATTGGCCCAAACAGAGAAACACCAGACTAGACCAGGCATTGGCCCAAACTGGAGAAACACCAGACTAGAAACTGAAGGGTGGGACTAAAGGACCAGAGCAAGGGATCAGAGAAGGCAATAACTAGCATGGAAGGTGGAAGGACTTCCAGGTGCCTTGGAATGTAGTGACCTGGGCCGGTTTACCAATTCCATCTCATTGGTTATTTGTCTGCAATAAACATGTCTAGACACTGTAAGTGACAAAAAAATCTGTCTAAAATTGTATAAATAAAGGCAAAGAATGATTAAGCCTACATTAGGTGGACTTGTGACTCAGTTTCCCACTGTTACTCCCCAACAGCCAGAAGGTCAATACACTACACAGATCTAGGGACAAAAATACCCATGTGGTGGGAATTGGGGCAGGGAGGGGGGGCAGAATAGCTTGCTGATTCCACTACTTCAGCCTGAAGACTGCAGTATGAGCCACAGGAATGCACAGCTGCTCCATGCCCTGGACTTGGTTGGGGGCAGAACATGTATAGATGCAGGGGTTCTCAAACTTCACTGCACTGCGATCCCTTTCTGACAACAAAAATTATTACAGGACCCCAGGCGGGGGACCGAAGCCTGAACCCGCCCGAGACCCGCCGGGCGCGGGGGGAGGGGGGGGTAGGCAAATCCAAAGCCCGAGGACTTCAGCCCTAGACAGGGGAGCCTGTAACCTGAGCCCTGCCACCCAGGGCTGAAGCCCTTGGGCTCGGGCTTTGGCCCCGGGCATTGGGATGGGGTTCAGCCCCGGGCCCCAGCAAGTCTAACTCCAGCCCTGGCAACCCCATTAAAACAGAGTCGTGACCCACTTTGGGGTCCCAACCCACAGTTTGAGAACCGCTGGTATAGAGGATTCCCACAGGCCACATAGAGCCCCTTTAACTTCATCTTTACATGCAGAATGAGCATTCCGCCCTTAAAGTATTAAAATCCTTACTCTTATAATTGTCTTATTTAATAACCACCATTCTTGATAAATAAATAAAACCACCATCAGAGGTTACAGAAACAGTGGAAAACCCTCTCTTATTTGTTCACATACTAGGATCCAAAACCTGCAATTTTCAGTTCAAAGACTGAATAAGAATTAGGAAGTTTGGTACCATTAATTCATCTAGCGCAGAACTGGATACTACATGTATTGCTTAATTAAAACAGTTGTTTGGACTTGTTAATCTGTGCCCAGTCTATTTTTTCCCCCCACTGATATTGTTAACTGTGAGGTAAAGAAACGATTAGTCTATGAACAACACACAAAACATTTTGCTATTAAAAGACAGAGATTTTTTTAATCTTATATAAAATATAAGAGAAGGTGGATGAGGTAATATCTTTTTTTGGATCAACTTCTATTGGTGGAAGAGAAGCTTTCAAGCTACACAGAGCTCCTCAAGTTTTCCACATATATCACACACACACACACACTTGCAGTGTTGTTGTATTGCACTGTTCATTCACATGTATATAAAAATATGAAACACTGAAAACATTTTTATACACATACTATTTATAGTGAATCAGATAGCCACAAAACAGGAACATATTGGAACCACTCAAAACACAGTAGCACTAAAAATGAACAAAGGGCTGATCATCTCAGAAAAGACACTCACCACATTTCAAACACTTCAAGTTTGTTCACACTAAAAGAACAGTGCTTCAGGCTGGAGAAACATTTAAGCATGTATGTGCCTGAATTGGAGCCTGTAGCAAAGTTACCATTCAAGCACACTCCTTTCTAGCCACACAATGATGTAGCAACACTACCTCAGTTTTTCCCACTGACTTTGGTCTTCTCTGGCCATAGGAACAACCTGGATCACCAGCCAGACCCCTTTTACAGAGACCAGCCCTTTCCAGGGCAACAGATTTTTTTTTTTTTTTAAATAAAGGGCAATAGAAACATACAAACAATCAAACCTTCATCCTGGCTGGGCTCAAATCGCTGCCACCCCATTACAGCATGCCACTGCTGCTAAAAGCTGTCCTCCTGTCTAACCACAGGCACCTGTGTCTCGATCAACCCCATGGACCAGAAGCTGGCACAATCTCCCCCTTACTCAGAGGTTCAGACAGGCTACAGCTCACCAGGGCCCCACACAGGCAGGCTTCCAGCTTGCCCCAGGCTGCAAAAGCTTGTCCATTCTTCTCCCCCTTCTCCTCCCAGCTTCCCGCTCTTTTAAGTCCTTCACCCAGACCTAATAGTTAATACAGGTGCACTTGGGAAAGGGTTAATTGAGCCTCTGCCAGCAAGATAACCCCCTCCAGACCAGGAGGGGATTTATATACCCCATTACAGGGCCTTAATGATTTCTGTGTATCATAATTTATGTAATAGCTTATGTATAAGAATCCAATCCTGCAAACACTCGCCCGTGAGGAATTCTGTGCAGGTGACAAACACATAATAATAACTCTATACACATGAGCAGCTTTCAGGACCAGGGCCAATATACTGTAACTTCATGGAAACCATCATCATTAACTTTATTAGTCTTATATCAGATTATGTCCCTCAATGCATCGTCTTAATTATATAAAAACGTAACAAGCAGATCCTCAGCTGGTGTAAGTTGTCATCACTCCACTCAAGTCTATGTATAACAATTTACACCAGCTGAGGATCTCCTGTCCCACTTTTGCCTCACATTTTTTTAAACACAAGTGTTTGGCTTTGCATTAAGTATAGAAAGGCTGACATATCTTCAGCAAGACTGTGCTTGACTATGTTGAATGGATTACATAAATATTTATCATAATAAATAAAACATTAAGAACAGCAGCCAAATTTTTATTTCATTCATCTAAGAAAATTAATTTACTAAAAATAATTGTGTTCAAAAAGGATCAGAGAAGTGAATAATGCTTGCTCTGTAAGTTCTTAGTCATTACAGCATAGTAATTTCTAAATTATTGCATCAGGTAAGCTACAGGTCAAATATTTTCCAGAACATACATTTAGCTTTTAAACAGTTTGGATGAGGTGGCAGTTTAGACATTTACTGAAGAATGTGGTTATGAAAAAAAAACCCAGTCAATAATAAAAATGAGTTTTAGGAGCTCTGGTTTCACACTAAACAGTTGCATTTAAAAGGCCATTAGAGGGATAGCCTTTGCATCAGAAAATTATAGCGTAGTGTTCACAAATGAGCTAGTAGTTAAATGTGGTTTTAACCTTTAACAGATACTACTTTTCTTCAAAAGCAAAACATCAAAAGGACAGATGTAATCAATGCATGAGCTCTCAACACTGCATGTTCACTGTGCTCGAAGCCCAGCTTCTCAGCAGCAACATTTTAAAAACAAACAATTGCTAATGCAGTTGTTACATTGCTATATCCCCTGTTCAGGAAGAGTTTACTTTACCCCCAAAGCAAATCACTGTAGGCTTTAATGACTATAAATATTGATTGCAATTTCCTTCTTATGTTGATGATTAAAAATATACACATGAAAATAAGAAAAAACAGAGACAAGAAACAAAGATGCTCAAAAGTGAAAAGTTTGCACTATTTGTGACTCAAGCCTTTTTCAAAATGGTACATGAGGTGTTGGCACTGAGACACGCATTTATTAGCAACTGCATATTTAAACTCCCATCAAACATTCTGAAAACACAATATAATGTTGGAATTCAACAACCTTTCCACATCCGGAAACTCACACAGCAGATTTATTCTACCTACCTCTTTTCAAGAAATTCAGCAAAGGCATGTAAGCTTGTTTTAACTTATTCCATGAAGGAAAAACAGGGAGACTTTTTAATAATAAATAATAAATAAAAATAAATAATAATAATAATAAAGCTTTACACCACCATTTTGAAAATCAGGACCCCTTCAAGTTTATGTGCTGTACAAAGCAAGAAACTATAGTAAGAGAGAGTCCATGCTCCAAACAACTTACAATTCTAAATTTAAGACCAAAAGCAACAAGTGATGCTAACAAACAAACAGGACTGGAGTGTGGTGATGAGGTAACTTTAATCTGAACACATTTTCTGCACAATCTCTAGTCGGCAAGGTATTGTCGGTTTTTACTGAAAAGCAAATACGGCAGTAACATTAGTCCCAGCTTACTTCTTTCCTACTCATTAAGGACTTCATCCTCCTCCCATTCAAGTTAATAGGAAAACCAGTATGCTGCCTTATTTCAGATGGCTAAAACTTGATCCTTAGTATCTTTATTTTTAACAGATAAGGCATTTTGGTTTTAGATTAGCAGTTGCACACTACAACACATTTCCTTAGCCATAGAACCGTAAAGATCAGAATGGACCCTCTTTTCCTTTGAAAACCTTGGCTAGATGCCACCCACCCTCATCACCAGGTGGAGGAAATTGAGGGGAACAGCGGTGGAAGAGGGACAGTCCCAGTAGCAAGACAGGGAGACACTCGCCAAGGGACAATAGGTAGTTCCTCCCCCTGGGAGTAGGGTGACTATGTGTCCCAAATTGGGCGGGACAGTCCCGAAATGTCTTGGTCCCGGGCTGAATGACTCCTGGACAGCATTTGTCCCAGATATCCTGCAGCGCCAATCCGCGTCTCCACAAGACTCAGGGGCAGCACCAGCCCAGCCCCCTGCCCAGGACAGGTGGAAGGTCCTGGGCTTCCTGGGCGGTTCTTACCACAGCCTGGCTCTGGCTTCTGGCCTGGCCAGAGGACAGGGCCTCACGGAGAAGGGGGAAGGGGCCACAGAGAATGGTAGGGCTACTGTATGTATCCCACTTTTGCCTTTTGAAAAGGTGATCACCCTACCTGGGGGGTCTCTGGTACCCATTGGCCAGTCGGAGGAGATGGATGCTGATGGGAGCTTGGGAATGCTGGCCTCTTTTGCCTCCATTCCAGCAGCCCACCCTACCCATTCTGAACTAGGAATCACGTACAGTACGTATATTACTGCTAATAGGTTAGGCAGCGTGGTGTACGGACACAAATGAATCATCAGACACTGGAGCAGGACAGGTTTTAGCCAGACATCCTTCACCATACCTAATATAACATATCTTTATACATTCTCTCTTGCAGTTAGCTGAATGCAGCACAATTGGAACAGTCAAAAGATCAGATCAATGGCCCAGCCTCACTTGACCTAAGAAATTGTCTTGCCCAGATTAATTCATGGTGATTAAGCTGGCTTCTTTTCCTCAGAGAACTCTGTTGCTAAGACAACTCCCACCTGTTCATGCTCTCTGTATGTGTGTATATATATATATATATATATATCCTCAATATATGTTCCACTCTATATGCATCCGAAGAAGTGGGCTGTAGCCCACGAAAGCTTATGCTCTAATAAATTTGTTAGTCTCTAAGGTGCCACAAGTACGCCTGTTCTTTCATTAGTACATAGATTTCTTCCACTTTGTGAATTAAAAATGTAGAGCGGTTTGTGGAAAAGATAAATAAATGCAATTTCAGCAGTGTAAGAGTGACATATTTCACATACTATGACAGTTTAACGTCAGGTGGAAAAAGAAAGGCCACCTGTTCTTTTTAAACATTTTTTTTAAAGTTAATACTAATGATGGATTCTAGTCTCAGTCAAGCACAATTCTACATTTAGATTAGGCTGTGAACATGTCTCTTCCATGGAAAGAGAAAGTTTGCATTGCCCATCTGTATTCATCTGTATGTCTGAAGGTGCAAATGTGTTTAATAAGTCCTAGATGTAAAATTAAAAGAACTCAGATACTGCAACATAAAAATATTTAAAAGTTACAATGATATTTCATTAGATTGGAAATGACTAGTATGGAATCAGGCTCTTTATGTAAAGTATTTAACTCTTTCCAGTTGGAACAAAAGTTTGGTTCTTTTTTAGTTAAGTTTTAAACTGAGTTTTAAAAAGTTAAATTGAGAATGAATAAAGATAAAAATGAACAATAAAGCACTAAAGTAAACAAAACTTCAAAATAATAGACTTATCAGAGTGAAACCATTGCAGGGATTACACACACTTCTTCAAAGAAGGCTGGAAATTCAGAGAAAAAGCTACTAGTCACCCTAGCAGTGATTTTTAAAAAGACCTGCCTAATAACTTACACTAGAAACAAACACTAAGCAGCAGCAGTACTCTACCTCACTTATATCATCACTTCTCTTTCCAAATAAGAAAAGCCGAGAGCCATTTTCTAGAGGAATATAATAAAATAAAAAGTGGAGAAGGTATTTGGCAAAGCTGGGTTTATCTGAAATCCTCTGTTACCCAAAACAGGGTCATAATGGGTTTTAAGGTAAAGTAGGTTCAGATATTTATAAAAAGACTGACATACACTTTCCAAGGTTGGTGGTTAAGGGCATAGTTTGGATTGGGGCACTATCATGTGCCTTACTGTTACTGTGCCCTTGAGGTTGTCAAATTACAGCCTTCAGAAGTTAAAGCCATTAAGTGTCTAAGGGCCTCAGCACAAAGTTTTCTTTCGGGGGAAGTTGCCCAGTAGTCTACAGTAGAAATTGTCAGCTATGCAAAATAAGCCTAAATTCAATTTGCAGAGCTGGCAACCTGGCTATCTGAAGGTTTTGGATGTCCCCTGAAACTGCTAGCTAATTGAAGGCATACTGTCAATAAAATAAAATTTCAATAAAAACTATATCAAGTCTTCTTTATCTTTACTTTATTCCTCTCTCACTCCCTCATTTATTCTCCCCCTCCATGTGCACCTTCTTTCTTTCCTTTAACAGCTACTGATTGGTTTCTTTTAAAGATTTATTGATGTTCCTATTTTATATTATTTTTCATCTTCTTTATTTCTTTCACCTTCATTTTAAGTTGTCTCCTTCTCTGGCTTGTTCTAACTCCATATTTGAAAACCAAAAGAGAGAGAGAGAGAGAAGCTGTGTTATGAATTCCACTGGACAAGTGCTTTTCAAAAATATGTGCTCTGCTTGAGAAGTACCTGCCCTGAAAACACAAATAGGAATGTCAAAGCCCTTGCAATATATGCTGCCTATACAAAATTCTACCCATTTCCTAGTGCTCGTAATTCTCACTGTTCTTTCAGACAACACCATTTGATTACACCATAAAAGTAGACATTTTAGTTTGCTGAGACTCTATATATAGACCAAAGTTGTTTGCACGAGTTTATATGCATAAGATTCTTCAAAAATAAATCAAATACTGTCTGCATTTCCCATATGTTCAGTATCTACTTGGATTGGCTTTTGCTGATAGTAACAACTTTTCATCTTGTGGTTGTGGAACGGGAATTAAACTTGCTTTTTAAAAAAAATCAAACAAACAGCTGCTTATCTTTCCCTACAGCACTTTTAGCACTGCTAGGTGAGGTAAACCTATATTTTTATTCACGTTAGCTGGAAAAGCCTAGCTATATCACTCTATACTGTTTGACCTGAATCTCTCTGCCCAGCTCCAGGAAAGTTTTAAGGCTACTTTGAGGCACATTTTTTTCTCCAAAAGTCTTATTGACAAAGATGACATTTACTGCTGTCAGCAATAGAATTAAATTACAGAACAGAACAGAATTTGGTTTTATACAGTGCATTGGCACTCACAATATCTCTAAGTTCTATATAAAGTAATGACTAATAAATTCTTGAGGTGCAGTTTATGTGTAGACAAACAGAGCAGCCAGGAGCTCAGCAATAGCTCATACACAGTTTGACAGACTGATTTAATAAGAGAGAGATTGTTAGCCAAAATACCAGTGTTCCTGGACACACTTCAAAAGACAGGAGCAATACCAATTTGAGGTTTGGGGAGCTCATCACATAACCTCAGCAAGGAGAGGTTTTGTGATAGTGGCGGAGAGAGGCATGGGCTAAAGAGCTTTGCTCATTATCTTCCTTTTCCGTCAGTGAAAACCCCCAGTCCAAAGCTCAGAGGTCCTTGCTGGGAATGCTCTTCCGTAGCTGCCAGGTGGCCATCTGACACTCATGCAACACATCTGCTGCTTCCCAGCTCCTTTGTTCCTTTACTCTGTAAGATCTGCTGAATCTGGGAGCAGAAAGGCCTGGTTTTACTAATTGCAGCAAGAAGATAACCACAAGGAGAAGGATACAGCCTATTCAAACAACTGGGCGCTTTCTGCTTGTTCAGCTCAGAACAGTGTGATGACATTAATGCCAAATCAATGGTGCATGTTTTAAATGCATAGGATTTGTGGTCTGTGTATCTTTTGGTACTGAAGACATCTGTATGTTTGATATTATTTTTTTTTTGCTTACATAGTATTTGCAAACTGTCCTCTCATAAACTTAAAGATTTTTAGTCTTAGCAGCTTTATGACATTGTGGTGTCTTTATTCCAAACTGAAGCAACTCAGGGTATGTACATCCATGACAGTCCAAATTTGCATATTTATCTTGTGTGTTATTACTCTTAAACAGTAGTTCTGCTGTCAAAACAGACTGAACCCGCTCACTATTCCTGCTGTAAAATGGAATTATAGTGATTATACAAGTACCCAAAGTTTAGTGGGTTACACAAGCTCAAAGAGCGCTGATGGCTGATGCAAACAACAATTGCAAAAGTCAAGTCTCCATGTTAAGCTACTGACTAGGATGAATTAAGAGAAAATGAGTAGCTTAAGGACCCCTGCTACTTGTCTTCCTCTTCTTGACAGCAACAAGAGAGAAGCTGCTGCTAACACTATACCTAGTTTGTTGTACAGCAAAAGAATGATGTTGGCCTCTCCTGCCTGGGGATAAAAAGTGTTCCACTAGTGAGTCATCCCTAGAAGATCTGTTGCTGGCAAACTCCCCAACAAAGACAGGGTGTACCACAGGGAAGCTGGATTTGATAGGGGCCCAGGAAACCTAGCTCGGGATAATAATTAGTTGGTGGAGCGGGGTTTAAGGAGTAAGTTCAGTTCCTGCCCTGCAATCAGCTCATCATCTTTTATTTGGACAGCACATGAGACAGATAGAAGGAACCGCAATTTAATATTTTGCCAGATGTAGGGTCATCTCTTTCACCCTTCAACTTTGTGGTATGAGCCTTGGCAAGTAGCTCAAATCCTGGGGTGAGACATGACAGGACAACTGTTCCTCTTCCAGACCAAAAACTAGTGTTATCAACTGAGCCTTACAGGAAGTGAAGGCAATTTTAAACATTCCCCTAAAAGCTACAGTATGCTGCATACAAAACACTTCAAAAAATCAGGAATCCCCCTTTAAACAGAACATCCATTTTCTACTGAATTAAAAAGAAACTCTTCTCCCCCCAAATCAGAACAGAAATAAAGATTGCTGGTATTACCATTATAACTTTTGATTACACTCTTTGCTCATGAAGTTTGGCTCAGTAAAATAGCAACATTCTAAATATTTATTTTTTCCAAAGCAGCAACCTACAAAGATTGCTCAGGTACCTACTGACTGATAATTTGTGAATAAAGATAGAAATTATAAAACGTTACCATTCCTCAGAATGTTTACAAATATGCTTGCTTGCTTAAAATAACAAATTTACTAGTGCTTAGATTAATATTTAGAAATGTAAACCTTGGACCCTTAGACTAGAGTGCAATTTTGGAGTCAAACTGGTACTTGTGACGATCTATGCAGGAACATCAAAATATCAGTAGAGCTGCTACCAGACTCTGGTATTTAATATTACAATTATTACTGTGTGTATATTTTGATGATAGAGGGCAGATTCCAGATCCATAATTCTGCCAGATATGATAAGTATTTTAATATAATTAAAGGGTCTATTTGAATCTGTACTTACACACTTTGTCCATTAACTACATCAGTGGTTCTCAACCAGGGATCTGGGGCCTCCTGTCCAGGTTTCAGGGAGGCCACCAAGCTGGACTAGTATTAGACTCACTATGGCAGAAAGCCAAAGCCCCGCTACATGGGGCTGAAGCCCAGGGCCCTGAGCTCTGCCATCTGGGGCTGAAGCTGAAGCCTGATCAATATAGGGCAATTCTCCAGATTGCTGCCACCTAATACTGGCCCTGGCTTTTATATGCAGAAAAAGAGTTGCTGTGGCACAGGTGGGCCATGGAGTTTTTATAGCATGTTGGCAGGGAGGCCTCAGACAGAAGGCCGAGAACCCCTGAACTATATTGATCATGACATGCAGGCAAATGAAGACAGATACAAGGATGGATTTAAGCGCCAGGCCATTTATTAACTTCATACTAGAAGGAGGTGCTACATGCCCAACCCTCCCATCTCTCGCATACTAGGCATTTAACCAATAGCTCGGGGTAGACCAGAGATGGGCAAACTACAGCCCGCGGGCCACATCTGGCCCACAGGAACCTCCTGCCCAGCCCGAGCCCTCGGCCCGTCCCCTGCTGTTCCCCCTCCCCTGCAGTCTCAGCTCACTGCTCCTGACCCGGTGCTCTGTGCTGCGCAGTGGTGAGGCTGGCTCCAGACGGACGGCGCAGATGCCTGTCCTGGTGCTCTGGGCAGCGCGGCTGTAGCACTGCCAGCCACCAGTGCTCCAGGCAGCGCCGTAAGGGGGCAGGGAAGTTCGGGGTGGTGGTCAGGGGGCAGGGGTGTGGATAGGGGTCGGGGCGGTCAAAGGGCAGGCAGTCAGGAAAGAGAGGGGGTTGGATGGGACGACGGGGGGCAATCAGGGGCAGGGGTTCCGGGGGCAGTCAGGGAAAAGGGGTGGTTGGAGGGGGCAGAGGTCACGGGGGAGCAGTCAGGAAGGAGGGGGGCTTGGATGGGACAGCAGGGGGCAGTCAGGGGCAGGGGGTCCGGGGGTGGTCAGGGACAGGGAGCGGGGGGTGTGTGTGTGGATGGCGCAGAAGTCCCGGGGGGGCCATCAGGGGACAGGGAACAAGGGAGGTTGGATGGGGCAGGGGTCCCGGGGGGGGACGACTGTCAGGGGGCGAGAAGCAGGGGGGGGGGGTCGGATAGGGGGCGTTGGCCGGGCCACTCCTGGCCGTTTGGGGAGGCACAGCGTCCCCTAACCGGCCCTCCGTACAATTTTGGAAACCCGATGTGGCCCTCAGGACAAAAAGTTTGCCCGCCCCTGGGGTAGACCATACTCTGCCAGCCCATAGGACTGAGCTCACTTTTGAACCCAAAGAAGTACCTCAATCTGCAAAGACTTCAGGTCTCACTTTCGTTCATTCCCTCCCTATTCATTTGTCCACTGATCATAATGAACCACCACATAAAAGGTACATTGTCAGGTAAAAAAAAAAAAATCATATTGTTCAAAAAATCCTCTTATATTATGGATAAGTTCAGTCCTGGAAGAGTTAGTGTTCCATCTGCTCTACAGAAAGGGCGTGTCTTTTACAGCAGGGGTTCTCAACCTTTTTTCTTTCTGAGGCCCCCCCAACATGCTATAAAAACTCCATGGCCCACCTGTGCCAAAAGAACTGGTTTTCTGCATATAAAAGCCAGGGCCGGCGGTAGGGGGTAGCAAGCACAGCAATTGCCTGGGGCCCCATGTAACCCACACACCTCGTAGGTGTGGTGTTCTGTTCCTCTAGTGGCACCAAGACCACTTAGAGAGAGAGATTAATTAGTCTGCTCTACAGCCTTAGCAAATGGCCATATGGCTTTTAGCTCATGCAGTAGAGTTATACACTAAGCTCCAGAGGTCCCAGGGTATATATTTGACTCAGTCTCTGCTTTTCTTCCCACACACGCACAGACACACACACACACACTCTGCTTCACCCTTTCCTTCTCCCATGTGAACATCTCTGCCCTATCAATGTGTGGCCCAAAGGATAAATCTGACTCTCACTTTCTTTTTTTTTTTTTAAAAGCTAAATTAAGAGCCTACATTTTATTTTTTTCTGGGGAAAAAGATGTCACCTTCACGGAGGTTGCTAGGCTGAAAGAGAAGCCAAATTAATGGAGAAGAGGAAGAAGAAACAATTTCAAACTGCCACTCTTTTCCTCCTCTGCTTCCCCCTTTCCTTCTGTATTTTTATATTAATTAACTGAGCTTCCTACGGTAAACTTTTATTTGAAGATAGTTCTCAGTAGTATCAGGATCCCAACATGAGCAGTCGGGGCCAAGGGTCAGAGCAGGGGCAAACTCTTGGCTAGGAATAGCTGAGGAGTTCATAATCAGGTCCTGGCAACGGTCGATACCAAGGGTCAGAGTCCGCATCAGGTTTCAGGGTCTGAGTCAGGAGGCAAAGTCCAAATCGAGCCGAGGTCAAGCCAAGAATTCAAGAGCAAGGAGCAGGCATGATCATGGCAGCTACAGAAAATCCATGCTGTTGCCTGAACACTTCCTGTAGTGCCCCTTGGGTTTATGTGGGGCAGGGAGCTAATCAGCTGCCATGGGGCTGCTATCTGTCAAACCCTTGAGGCAGATCTTCCCAGGGTCTGTGTCCACAGAGTGTCATGGGAAGTGGAGCACCAGACTGAATTTAAATGAACATTTACTGTAGAATCATGAACTGGTTCAATGCTCCAAATTCAGTTTAAGATAGAACATTTGTTAAAGATGGGAAGAAGCTGGGAGGAGGAGAGAAGTGCAGTGGAAAAGGAGTTGGCATGCAAATTGTGGGATTATAGCCTTTGGCTGCTGACCCAGATAAAACATGTACAGTTTTAAACAAAATGCCTACACCCAGAATGTTCAGGGGTAGGACAAGGTTTCAGGAAATAGAGGTAAACTAGAGTAATGTGTATCTTTATTTCTCCTTTCTTTTCACCAATTTAAAATAATCGGTGTAGGCATTTCTCCCTCCTTTATCCTCCCACTGATGACGTCATTAGGAAATGCATGAACTGCATCACTGGGAAATGGTCCATGCCTATGACATAACCATAAGGCCCCAAACCCCTATGAGAATGTAGTTTAAAGCTATCGAGATCCAAAGCCATGCACCAAAACACTCCGACACCTCTAGCGGGGAAACCTCAGACTTCTCCCCCAAACTCCATCAAAGAAACAGATCTGGGTTAAGTTTCATAATGAAATCTTCAAATTAGCTGGGCAGAGGTGGCAGGTCTGAATCTAGCTTACCTACAGCAAAGGAATATTGAATAGCTGAAAAGGAAGGAGAGCAGCTGCTTATTTAAACTTTTTCAAAACTAAACATGTTTTGGGATATGGCTGTGGTTTTAATATTTTGCAAAATGATTTGTCTATCTCTCCCTACAGCAGTATTTAATATAAATAATGTACCACTTAGTATATTCTATGTAAAGCATATTATCAACATATTTAGGGATGTATCTAATTAACAGGTAATTACTATATATATATATAGATATATAGATATGTATATATCTATATATAGATATAGATATAGATATCTATAATATATATATCCTGCATAGTTTCTGTCAAATAGACTAGTGCTACCTAAAAGCTCCAGCACATCAGAAGCCACTTTTCTGGAAGAATTTGTTTTCTTTATTGTTTAAAATGACTGAAGTGTACAGAATATTTTAGAACCACTTATCTTCCAGATTTGTCACCCAATTTCCAATGCATTCAGAGAAACAGACATTTATAAAACTACACTAGGCAACAATGTCAAGAAGGATATTAAAAAGTGCATATTATGTGCAGAGTTCACAGCACCGCATACCCTGAAGAAAATGCATGAGGATCATACATAACAAAGGACACCATTTTGTTGTTCCACATTTTCAAGTGCAGTATCCTCTGTTTACATAATTGAGCAATGTAGTACGGGGGGGGAAAAAGCCAGTCTGAAGCTTAGCCCACAACTGAAACCAAACTGAACCTATCATATATCGGTAACACCCTTGCCCCTAAATTGATTCCCAACCAGGTACCTATGCTAAAATCCATCTCGGGGTCTTAACCAAGGACTGGCTGTTTCTACTGAGCTAACTTGTGATTGTAAATCAATTTCACTTGGATGAGAGAAGAAACACAGGAGTCTGGAGTGGCTCTGACTTTGAAGAAGCACAAAAGCATGCAAAACTAAGTATTGGACAAGGCACAGTAGAGAGGTGCCAGACCCTGTGTCCTCGCCAATTCTTATTCCTACCACCATCACTGAGACATGGGTCAGGACTTGTGGGATCTGCGGAAAAGAAATATGGGATATGGAAAGGAAGGACAAGGGCAACTTCAAAAGGTTCAGGTAAGCTCACTTCTCTAAGCTTATCTAAGCCAAAGCAAACCTGTAATTGTTGAGGGGTTTCCCCATCACTAGGGGCACTGTGGACGCATGGGGCCACAATTTTTTGCCCTATTTAAATCAATGGCAAAACTCCCATTGACTTCAGTGTGGCAGAATATTACTGAAGATTCTGCATTTTGCTGCGGATTTGGGGTTGCTTCACAAATTTTATTTTCTGCACAAAATAAGCTGTTTAAAAAACAAACAAACCAACCTTCAGCCCTTCTGTTGATGAAGCTATCCCTGGGAATGTCAGTCAATGCAGTATACAAGGTACTGGAGGAAAGGCATTCTAAGAGAAGTGTCCTCTCCCCTGGAACTTACTTTCCCTGCTCAATTTGCTGAAGCATGAATTTGTTGATCTTGAACTCATGCAGCAAAGCTCATTTTCCCCCAGGCTTTTTCCTGGGGAAGTGGGTTGCCATGGATGCCAGGAAGTCCCTCAATTTGGGTAGGCTTTGCAGGATTTTATATTTTGGACAAGGTCACGAATGTGTGTTGTTTAATGTTTGTCCCATCATATACAAACATTAGACCACTAAGTTCTGGATGGGAACTGTAGTAGAGAGACTTCAATATTTAAGCAATAATAATAATTTTATTTAATAACTTATTCTTATAATATTAGGTTATCAAACTTGCCTGTGACTTTACTAAATTTCAGGAGATATTTACTGTCACATATGATGCTTGGAAAATATAATTTACATGCCTATTGCTTTGGTGATTAGTTTATTAAACAGTAAGACTTTCAGGTTGCAGGCGATTTCTGCTTTCTGTCACCCAGTGACAAGTCAAATGTCAGGAAGATAGTGCACCTTAGCCATAAAACTATGTTTATTACACCCAAGTATGTTTATACAAATCTAAAATGCAGTTTTGAATTTTACTTTGCTTTAATTTTTATACTATTTTCTTTTGTTCCATGTTTTAAAAGATGTATTGGTTATTAAAATTTGTGCTTTGTACAATATTTTACAGAAATTTAATTGCTGCAACAAACAGGAGATTGGGTCATAAGACAACATTAACCCACCAAAAGAATTTCTTATTGAGAGCAGGATATCTCCCTCTTATATAAGATACCAGATTGGTATAGGTACAAGCTTTATCTCAAGAAAACAAACGTTGCAAAGATGATGATTTAGGACAGTGGTTCTCAAGCAGGGATCCGGGGCCCTTTGGGGGGTCACCAGCAAGTTTCAAGGGGTCCACCAAGCAGGGGCAGCATTAGACTCGCTGGGGCCCAGGTCAGAAAGCTGAAGCCCCACTGCATGGGGCTGAAGCCCGAGGCCCTGAGCCCCAACACCCAGGGCTGAAGCCAAACCCCAAGCAGCTTAGCTTCACGGGGGCGGGAGGGGTCTGTGGCATGGGGTCCCAGGCAATTGCCCTGTTTGCTACCCCCTAACGCAGGCCCTGGCTTTTATATGCAGAAAACCAGTTGTTGTGCCACAGTTGGGCCGTGGAGTTTTTATAGCATGTTGTGGGGGGGCCACAGAAAGAAAAAGGTTGAGAAGTCCTGATTTAGGAAATACCTGGTCATTAATAAGAATGTGAGGATGCTCCTTATTCTGCATATACTAAAGAGGAATGGAGGGATGTGTTATCTGCTAAGCCATAAAGTGAGCCCTTCCCTCTCCCTCTTTGTGAAGAAAAGCCACTAAGAAAAACATGATTATTTGAAAATGTTTACAGCCTTTATTATTATTTCTTAGATGTTGAAATAGTGAACACCTTTGTGAAATGCATACTTGCAAATGTATTAGCTATATTAAAAACTTCCTGTGTAATTTCCTAATAGCATTGCTATGTAAATAGTAAAACAGTTTATGTACCAACCTGAAATCTAATGACCTTGCTAAACTGACTATTAATATAAGAAGTCATTTAAATATAGAATATTGATATGAATGGGGAATTGATTAGTTAGTTATCTGGCAAGCAAGCAACTACTTCACCCACTTCAGGTAAATAGCAAGCATAATTTCCCCCAAAATTGTTAAAGAATCAACAACTTCTTTAATAACTATTTAAGCTAAAAGACTCTCTAATAGTTATTTAATTTTAAAACCTGTTTTGAAAACTAAAAGCTTTTATATAAAGAACAGGTGTGTTTGGACTTTCTGAAAATATTTCCTTTCCTATTAAAGCCTAAGGAAACTGAAGAAATCGCTTAGAAAATTGATTGAATAAGAGAGTTAAAAGGTCTATATTTAAAGATGTTCCGAGACACTCCCACCAGAGAGACAAAGGAAATATAGAACTGTCAAGGAAGAATTACAACCCTAATGCACACATAGCGTTAACAAAACTATATTCATAAGATGAAGACACTCCTAAGGCCAACCCATGAAAGTACTGAGTCAATGAAAGGATGACAGCAACCAACAATAAAACTAAACAAGCCTGGAAGAAGTTTGTTTTCCTATAATTGCATGAAAGTCGGAAGGAGAAGAGTACAAAGCTTTGAAGTGAGCCCCCCTCACACACACTCTGCTACCCTACTCAGACACACAGCACTCAACACAACTCACTATGTCCATCTCCATAGCAAGCTGCCACAGATAGCTAAGAAAAATAGAGAAAACTCAAGAAACCAACCCAAGGAAAGCCTCTTCAAAGCTTCCTTTTACCAGTTTATGTTGAAGTTAACTAAGACACTGCCAATGAACTACATTTAATAACTCTTGTAATGATTTTATTGGAATATTGAGATGCTATTGTAATTTAAGATACTAACAATTTCTGTTGTTAATCACGACACCGTTAGACCATATATTCCTGGTGAGGGGGCAGGGGCTACTAATCACTGGTTAACACAGAAATAGTGGTATTTAATTGGACTTAAGACTCTTAATATTTGTTAATTGGTCTGTCATAAGACAGCTCCTTGAATGGTTTCTCCTAAGTAACTGATTAAAATAGTTTTTGATTTCATAGGATTTAGTTAAGATTGCTTACTTTGCTCATCTATCAACTGTCTGGTGACTAACAATAAGCAGACAAGCTCACCTGCCCTTAAACTAATTCTTTTGTTAATTAATAAACAGCCTTTGCTTTTCTGTGGTACTCTAAGCTTGGATTCAATCATTTTGGGCAATCAGACCTTGGTTTCAGCGTACCAATAGGGTTGCCAATTCTGGTTGCATGTATTCCTGGAGATTTCATCACATGACAATGTTTAATTAAATATTAATCTTTAATTCCTGGAGACTCCAGGCCAATCCAGGAGGGTTGGCAACAATATGTACCAAAAGAAAAGTGCTTCGCTAAGGGCAGGCCCATTCTCAAAGATGTAATCTCTGGCTACAGCTCTCCACAGAGACAAACAAAAGAGATTTCAATATAAGTAGCAGTAAGGATCCTGGAGTTCACTAAATAACAAATCAGCGAAAAAGAAAGGAATAAAACTTTAATAAAACAAACTGGAGAGGGTCTCTGGCAAACTGCTGCACATGCACACAGCCATGTGATGCTCCCAATCCCCACCTTCAGGACATATCTCCAAATTCCTATGTTCATAATACTGTCCCTTATGAGGGAGTCTCTAAATTATAATCTTCTACAAAAATATCACTACAGTAACCACTTTATCATATGTTTTGTTTAATATTTTCTTTTTCCTTAATAATAGCTATAGTTAATAATTGTGATTATTTTGCTTGGTTTTAGTCAGTGTTCCCGAAGGTATGTAAAAGAACCCCCGTGACTAAAATAGTGGGAGTCACATCCCTTAGCTGGCAGTAAGAGACACAATTAGGGCTGGCCTACTATTTCTTGTTTCTCTAGCCCTTTTACAATAAAATTATTTCGTGTTCAACAATTAAAAATGTACCTTTGTCCACCCACAGCACATTTTAAGGACATAGCTTTTGTAAGTGCCACTGAAGTGAAAGTAGACAAATATTTAATTTCTTTATCAATGAGCTTGACGTTTTTATTTTACTACAGCTGAAACAATAAATACTAAGCAAAGAAAGTTAATCTGTATCTACAGCAAGACCTTTTAAAATACATCAGTACAGACCCATTGTCTCTCACCAACTGTTATTTGTGAATTAGCCTAGTCTGAATTGTGGTTATAATTATTATTTACAGAATGCTGGATTTGCTTGGAAGCATACAGATGTGTAAGAAAAGCCAGCTCCTCTCTCAAAAAGCTTAGATTAAATATTATACAGATAGTTCAGACCTTGTAGATACATGTCTGACATACACAGAATATGGATGAGAAATAGGTGGAGGATTACATCATGATGTAGGTTTTCTGTCTCTTATCCCTACCAAATTCATGGTCCATTTTGGTCAATTTCACAGTCATAGGATTTTAAAAATAGTAAATTTCATGATTTCAGATATTTAAATCTGAAATTTCATGGTGTTGTAATTGTAGGGGTCCTGACTCAAAAGGAGTTGTGGGGGAGTTACAAGGTTCTTGCGGGGGGGGAGGGGGGGGAGAGGTTTGCAGTACTGCCTCCCTTACTTTTGTGCTGCTGCTGGCAGAAGCACTGCCTTCAGAGCTGAGCGGCCAGAGAGCGGCAGCTGCTGGCCAGGAGCCCAGCTCTGAAGGGTGAACCGCCAACAGCAGCGCAGAAGTAAGGGTGGCATGGTTTGGTATGGCCTCCCTTACTTCTGCGCTGCTGCTGGCGGCGGCTCTGCCTTCAAAGCTAGGCGCCCGGCCAACAGCCGCCGCTCTCCAGGTGCCCAGAACTGAAGGCACTGCAGAAGGGTGGCAATACCGCAATCCCCCTAAAATAACCTTGCAGCCCCCCTGCAACTCCCTTTTGGTTCAGAACCCCCACTTTGAGAAACACTGGTCTCCCCTGTGAAATCTGATTGTATAGGGTAAAAGCACACACAAGACCAGATTTCACAAGGGGAGATCAGATTTCACGGTCCATGATGCGTTTTTCATGACCATGAATTTGGTAGGGCCCTACTTATATTGTACTAGTTTACCAATATGTCTTCCATACAGAGTTCTCACCAGGAAAGTGTCTAACAGATTGAGTTGTGGGATTTGATTGTGATTATGGAATTTAAGATGGTAAAGACATTTTTGCATTTGTCAAAAGGTATGCCTATATAATCTTCTACTGCAGTAGTGGATTGGAGGATCTTCAGAAATGTAAAACAAGGACTTTCTCTACATGTCCAATGCAGATTTTGGAAGTCTGGGTTTTATCCCAAATTCCCAGATGTAAACAAACAAGCATCAGCACTGGGGGGTACTACAAGGACACACCACAGCTAAACAGCTGTGATGAACTAGCAAAAGTAATAACAAATTGTCCAGCTGCACCGGAAAAAAGACAGGAGGCAATGGATGTGGTTTAAGTAGGATACACCTTTATTCACTTAAAATATCTGGGAGAGCCTAGCTGTGACACTGGTAAACCAGGTACCAGCTCTTGCCAAGTCTGTAGGCATCAGGTAAACAATTATATTCATAACTGGAAACCAGACCAGCTCACCTATATGTTACTAATGTTCAAGATAGGTGCTAGACTCTATAACATAGGATGTGTTTAGACTATAAAATGCTTGTGAGTTGCTGCATGCATTGCATACTTGTAATGTCTGTATTCCATGCTAGAAAGTAAAATATAAGTTTGTTTTATAATTGTAAAAATGCCTGCTCTGAACTTGTAAGCTCATATAGGAAGAATAGCTCCCCCTGCCAATCCAGAAGGACTATCAAAATTAAGTGGGCCACTGAAAGACAAAAGCTTTCTTGATTGCCCCATCCACCCATGGATAATTACATTCAGAAGCCCTAGACGCATCAGTTTGAATGCTGGAAGAAGGAAATCAAGATAGTTGGCAAGATTTGTCATCTCTTTGCTGTTTGGACTCTTACATGTACAGAAGCCAAGAAACAAAAAGCAGAGATCTCTGAGTCAACCTGAGTTAAGCCCTAAAAAGACATTCAATGCTGACAGATTACTACATCTGTCACCTTTTGGAACCATAGACTGAACTCATGTGTGCATATATGTTGCCTGCTTTAATCTGTAAATAACTCTCTCTTTTTCCTAGTTAATAAATCCTTAATTAGTTTATTATAGGAGTGGCTACCAGTGTTGTCTTTGGTGTGAGATCTAAAGGTACAAACTGACCTGGGGTAAGTGACTGGTCTCTCGGGACTGGGAGCAACCTGAATATTTTGTGATTTTTGGTGTAAGTGACCATTTATCACTAAGTCCAGCTTGCCTGGGTTGCAAGATAGACTGGAGAGCCTAAGGGGGCAGTCTGTGATTCCATAATAAGACTGCTACAGTGCTCCAGTAGTCCACATTTGTTACCGGTTTAGTGAAATCTAATTATAGAACATGCCACCAGTTTGGGGTGTCTGGCCTGCTTTTGACAGTCTGCCCTGAAGTTGGCACTCTCAGTCATGAGCCACTCCAGACATCATAACACCAGCAACAAATTGCACAGTGAAGGTCACCCTCCTTTCCTTAAACATTTCCGAATAATCCCCAGCCAGGTCCCAACTACAAAGGTGCATAAACTAGGGGTGCCGCCACACCCCCGGCTTGAAGTGGTTTCCAGCATATACAGGTCTAATGGCTGTCAGCACTCCCACTACACAAATTGATCCAGCACCCCTACCCAGCTATCCTGCTGCTGGGTGCCTGCTGTCCTTCCCTTGCATAAGGTGAACGGGCACTGTAAGAGGAAGGGGTTGGCAACCCGCAGTTCCAGGCATAGGAACCCTAACCCCCCTTATTTAGCTGCCTTAAGGGATGCTTTCCTTGAAATCCTTTTCTAATCCATTTTATCCAATATCCATATCTCTTCCATACAGACTACCTGCACTGGATATCTGCCACAAGGTTTTACATACTAAATTGCAACATCATAACCCAATCCCTCTACTTCTACCCACTGGGTCCCAGACCTGCTATGGGGAAAGTGAACTCCCCCCCCTCCCCAATCTGGCAGTGTGGGAAAAATTCCTTTCCAGCCGTACAAGGAAAAGGGCAACTAATATAATGTCTGCAGTGGATCAAAGAGGAACCAGATCCTCCTGCCAAATTTGAGAGTGGGTTGCTGCTGCCAACCCGATCCCAGTAAAAAAGGGCCTTGCCAGGACTTCATGGGATATCATTAACCCCCCCACTCTTCTGGTCAGCAGGAAGCATAATTCAGTACCTTCTCCTTACCTGGCCCCAACTGCTTCCTGCCCTTCCTGTCCATCCCTGTAAACTTTCCCCCTTCTCCCACCTAATGTAAGGGAACCTCTAAAGAGGCAATACCCCTTTTCTTCTGGCTAGCTAGACAAAAACCCCTTTGCTTGAGGGACATACTCTAAAGGCTGTAAATAGTTCTAGAAGTCCGACATTAATCTAAAACAAATCACTCAAATTATGCTACTATGGTAAATTGTAGCAAAAAGTGCTTGTTGCCATTCTGCCCTCTTCTATCTAATATACCTTGATGACTAAAAGGCATCAAAATGGCTTAATACTGCTTTAATAATAATCATCTATTTGGTGAGGAGGGGAGAGTCATGCAGGTTCTTCTCCTCCAATTTCATCCCCTCAATGCTCCCATGACAGATACACACACCTCCCCCACAGCTGCCTAAAACCCTGCATCAGGATGTGACCTTGTCTACACCCTGTCAATACCACCCATAAAATCAGCCAGAGGGTAAATTGGGTGTGACGTAAATCAGTATCAGTATGTTGAGTGCGACAACTCTCTCCCCCACCAGGACTGATTTCATTATATTACACAACCCAAGGTTTGCAGTGCAAAGAAACTTAGATAAAAATGCACTTAAAGGCCCTTGCCCAGGAATTGGCCACAGTGGTCAGAACTCCTTCTTCCCAAGGCCATGGAGTACCAGCAGAGCCATTCTGCAGCTGCTACTGTTCAGAACCCTGGGTTTCTACTTTCCCCTCTCTAAGCAGAATGTTTTATCCAGTGGATCAAAATACATGATGATCCACTGGTTATACCCTGTGCACAGTAACATAAAAGAGAGCACGCATTCTGCTCTGCACTGTATAAGTTGCAGAGTATTTGTATTTCATCAACCACCAGTTTTAGTTTTGAGTGGAAGCAAAAAATGCTCATATCATCAGGCAAATTGTGGTCAAAGAAATAGAGCAATGAGAGTTTCTTCTTTTGAAATAGAAAACTAACTTTCCCCAACAGTCAATATAGTCTCTTCTGCATAGCAGAAGATGTAGTATCTATCTTAGACACCAGATAAAAACCTAACATAAGCCTGAAGAAAAATCTCAGCATGTAAACTCCATACAGCATCACAAGCCTAAAGAAAATTAGAAATCCTGTCATGTTCTGTTACCTTACACCCTTCTCCTCCCTGACCTACCTTGCTCCTCTTATAGGTCCCACACAATAGCACAAATAATTGCTGGAGACAAAGTTCTGTAGGGTAATGTCCCCCAATGGATGGTTTCATTTTTTGCTTTCTTTTAGCCTCACTCCATAAGGCTTACAAAACTAGGTTTCACATGCATTTCTCATGAGCAAGGATTACTTGGGTGAAATTCCACAAAAACTACACCTCTACCCCTATATAACGCTGTCCCCGGGAGCCAAAAAATCTTACCGCATTATAGGTGAAACCACGTTATATCGAACTTGCTTTGATCCGCTGGAGTGCGCAGCCCACCCCCCACCCCGGAGCGCTGCTTTACTGTGTTATATCAGAATTCATGTTATATCGGTTCGCATTATATCGGGGTAGAGGTATATTTTATTCCTAAAAGTTAGAGCTTCACCCATCTCTGGACCAAGAACAAGCCTTTCAGAGCAATATTTCAATGTTTGGTATATGGGCGATACCAGCACGGCTCTGAAATGGGCTCCCCAACAACCTCAGTACACTCATGTCTCCAAGCACCTTGCGAGCGATCACAGATTCATGGCACCAATGTGTAAAACATTGTCTGAATTTGGTCATTTCAATACAGATATTAAAATATTTTCTGAAAAATTCTCTCTCAAAAAAACCCAACAAAAATATTCTAAAGCATGTTAATCTGAAAATGGTAAACAGTAACTAAATATCTACATTAATACTGAGAGCATATGGAAAAAAATCTTATTTTCTTTTCAGCAACACATAAAAAGCCGTAACAATTCTAAAAGCACGCAATCACCTGAAAGATTTTAACATGGGCTTCCCTCTTCCTGTTCAAATGAAATTGCCGCTATCATTCTAGTCAATAACAATTCAGGTAAATCCCCAGTATATGATTAATATCTCAGGCAAACATAGACCTCTTAGAAGTCTGGATGCTCTCTTCTAACTCAACTATCCTCCAGTGTTTCTCCCTTATAGTTGGATGGAAATCATCATTGCCAGCGACTGCTAATAACAATTCAGGTAAACACCAGGGGAAGTCACAGCAATTCAGATAGACATGTCCCATCCATATAACGTGGCGTTCTTGGAACTTTCTGCAAATGATTCCCTATTATGGTTCACTAAGTACAATATTTAGAAGAATACTAACCTGTTGAAATACAACAGGTATAGCATTTTTTAAAATGGACAATTAAAAAAAGACAGACACCTTTACTACAACCCAGTACTATATTTTGTATACTTACGTATTCTACCCATAGCATTCTACCCATAGCAAGTTCAGTAAATAATGTTAAAATACACTATTTTTTCCCCTAAAATTATACACAACATATTCCTGATTCAGCCAAGCAGGCTCCAGCTCCTAGGCCTGGCTAGGCGGTGGGGAGGGGGTGAGCAGGACTTCATTCTCCCCTTCACGGGCCATTCTCAGGGCTAGGGCTAGGGCTAGGGGACGGGGACGGGGACGGGGACAGGTCAAACTCACTCCGGGAACTTCCCCCAGCTCCAGGAAACTTCACACCCCCTCCTCCACTTTCTGACACCATCGCTCCCCTGCCATGGTCACTGTATGAGGACCTGCCCCCCATCTACCCAACCCCCATGCTTCTGGACTCCCACACAAATCCAGACCACCCCCGCCAAGCCCCACCCTCTTCATCCAGACCCTCACCCCCACACCCTGACCATCTCCCCGCTAGTCCCCCCTGCACTGGAACCCCCACCCTGCCAAACTCCACCCCCCTGCAGGTGGACGACCCAACCAAGCCACCTGAACCCAGACCCCCACCCCACTAAGTCAAACTCCCCCAGCACCCAGACTGTAGAGTGATGGGCTGCAGCCCAGGCTCTACGACCCTGCAGGGTAGGAGGGTCCCAAGCTCCGGCTCTAGTCCGAGCCCAGAAGTCTGCACAACAATGAAACAGCCCCACAGCCTGAGCCCCAAGTTGTCTGGAATGGGCCAGCCACAGGTTTTTCTTTGCTGTGTAGACATACCCTTAATATCTTCTGTGCTTGACATAGATGGAAATATTAGTATTGCCATCTGCTCTATGAAGCCATATAGATGTGCTAAAATGCCTAGTAAGGAATCTATTTGTCAAAAAACATTCCCTGAATCTTCTGTGTTGTCTGTATTGCTACAGACATGCTTGCTGACAGGTATTTTGAAAAAAATTACCAGAATAATTGAAAATCAAATATTTTGCAGAATTTTAAATATTGTGCACAGAATTTTTATTTTTTTTGGCACAGAATTCCCTCAGGAGTAATATATATATTATATAAAATCCTAAAAATGTACATTCAGGTAATTTGGCATCTAAAGTCTATCTCTGAGCTCATACTTCTTTGCAGGGACAAATTTGGTAGTCAGGTTGAGGTTTCTTCAATGTGGTCCATCAGTTGCATACTGCAGAGTTTGAGCTTTTAGATCAAACGATCTTCCTTGGATACTGTACATTAATATGAAACAAACATCTCATGGCAGGGAGAAAAATATTTTTCACAAGTAATAACAGTATCTATCATACTTAATAGAACAGTTCAACAACAGCAGATAGAAAAACTCAAACTGTGTATATCCTATTTCAAATCTAAGCTGTAATTATATGCATAAATTAGAAGGCCAGAAGGAATCATTGTGATAATCTAGTCTGACCTGTATAATACAATGCTTCTGAAAACAATTCCTACAGCATATATTTCAGAAAGACATCTGATCAGCCACAATCCTTGGTAAATTGTTCCACTGGTTAATTACCCTCACTGTTAAAAAATGATGCTCTATTTCCAGTTTCAATTTGCTTAGCTTCAGCTTCCAGTGATTGGATTGTGTTATCCCTTTCTCTACTACATTAAAGAGCCCATTATCAAATATTTCTTCCCATGTAGGTGCCTTATGTACGTTTTTCTTTTGAAATACATGTTTCTATGCTATTTTATCCCAGTTAGTTTTCATCTGTTAATGAAGAAGAGCTACAGTTTTAATTAATGAGTACAGCAGACTCTCCCTGAGGTGTATATTTTGACTTTACACCCAGTGACAGGATTTGCATTCCTCCTGTTGTAATAATTGGACTTAAACATTTATTCTAATGGTGAGCTCAATTGTGAAAAGTGAAAGTTTATAAAATGTCACAATAATCTATGACAACAAACATTAATGAGAAAAGGTGTGAAAGAGAGACAGAAAAAATGAGTTAGTCCCATCAAAAAGGCCTACTGATATAATTAAAGGACTGTGTTAGGATCATTCCTGGTAAACAAGAGTCAAGGACTGAAAATTAATTGGCAGACAAAATGATGAGTGAATGGGCTATTCCACCCACCACTCCCTTTTGGAGTCCTTAAAGATAGAAATACAGACTAACACGGCTGCTACTCTGAAACCTTAAAGATAGAGATTGGCTACTGGAACGAGCTTCACCATCATGGCTACCACCCCAACCCATCCGGGGACTTTGGCCCCTCTTCATCTTATTTGTGAGAGATGTCCTGACAAGACTGGGCCAGACCGAGAGACTCATATGACGTTGCACCTCCATGGACTCCAACTAAATCCCTAACACCACCTGGGATGTGAGACTTTGTTTGCCCCTCTCACCACAGTGTCTCCTTTTCCTTCCTATCTCTCTTGTTCTTCCTTCTCTCTAATAAGAGTGGCTTAGCAAGCCAAAACTGCTGTGAGCATGTGGTCAGAAAGAGGCAGGTAAAAGCACAATGCTGACACAAGTTTGCCAGGTCTCAGAGTGGCTGATAAGACCATGTGCTGTGCCTGTGTTTTTCCAGCAGTGAGGTTACAAGTGACAGTCTACAACAGACATAAACGCTGCATTTTCTATCTTTGCTATACTTTCTTCTCTCTTCGTGTGTGTGTGTGTGTGTGTGTTGTTTTCTCTTCTAGGAAATGGGATCAAACTTTAACAGCAATGACTGTTCCAGTCCATCTCAACTAATTTCTTCTCTTTTTCCCCAAAAGGACAGTTATTATCATCTTTAAAATAATCTAAAAGGCTAACAAGGAGGTTTTTCCCCTTCTGAAACCTCTCTCCAGCTAAAAAGATGTTGTTAAAATTAAAGCCTTATTTAATACTTCACATTTCAAATGCTTTAAATTGTTCTTCCTTTTTTCTCCCCCGTACTTTTATTAAAAGGTTTAAAGGATTTTTAATGGTGTTTGCACCATGTACTAAGCAGGCTGAGATCTCTGTTACCAAGCCCCAAACCTTGTTTAAATGTTGGAAAGTGATGGGGTTATGTTAACACCTTTGACTGTTTGGGCCCATATATTTTCCATCTAAATTAATACAACATGCCATTAATACCTCACTGGCTTCCACTGGAATCTTTGGCTAGCACTAGTGTTTGTCCTGAAAATGCAGGAAAGAAAGACAAAATGCAAGAAATGTGTTTTAGTTAGGTTGCAGCCTTATTAACTAACATATCTGGGAACTATCCAACAATAACTTGTACAGGTCATGATTCCTTCCTTAATTGTTTCCACCAGCTGGAGGGCGGCTGTCAACTCCCCACCCCTCCACATGCCGCTCCTATGAGAGTTAAGAGTCTGGGGAGAGAGGGTTGTCTCCCCTAGCAACCCCAACCGCCACTGCATAGCTTTTTAGGGAATACCTTTCCCTAAGTCCACTTCTAGTTCTGGTTTATCAGGAAACCAGACAAGCACCTGCACTGGACACCTACCACCTGCTAAGTTGCAGCAACTTGAACCTTACCTTCTGACCTACCCCACTGGTCTCCGAGCTGCTGTGGGGAAGGCAAAAAACACCTTCCCCTCTCACCTCAGCCAACATGGCCTTGAGGGAAAATTTCTTCCCAGTCCCCAAAAAGGACACTAGTGCAATGCCCACAGCAGACCAACAAATGCTCCTACAATAGTTCCTCAGATAGGAGCTGATAATCGAGGTATGAGAGGGGGCTCCGGCTGGAGGGACATTGTTTATATACCCTCCTCCAGGTGCCCAGGTGCCCATTGGCCCAACCACTAGTTCAGGTGATGCCTTTCCCTGTCTCCCAATCCCAGCCACTTTGCCTGCTAACCTGCAAGGAAAGGGGTTAAAGGAGCCACACCCTCTTTTCCCTGCCAGTCTAGGCAAAGCACTCCAATCTTTGAGGCACTGGTGGTTGCAGTGTGATCAACAAAATGATGCTCTTTGCAACAGCATGTTGACCTGAAGGAAGAACCAAAGCAAAAGGGCATTTGTAATGATACGGGTGAGCTTTCAAACCTGAGTGGTGCTGCGAACCCCTGCACCACGTCGCAATGCCTGGAATGGGAAAGCCAGGCCCAGCCTGTGGGACAGAAACTGCTGCTGTTGGATGAGTGTGAGGCAGGCTCACTCTCAGTGATGGGTTAATCTGACCCTGGGCATAGTGACCAATCTAGAACCTTCCTAGAACTCACCATTAAGGAAACACTGTTACAAATGACTCCTGACCCTCCACACACTGTAGTCTATGTGGTGCATAACACATTGTATGCACCAGCATGTGCGAGATTCTGTAGGCTGTGTCACACCAGAACAAAGGACTCAGAAATATTTCCATAGGGAAAAAAGGCAAAGTATTAACTGACTCCCTGTTCACAGCAAAATGTTACGGTTCTGTCACCACAGATAATACTACCGTGTTACTGATCAACAATATACAAATAAATCTCTTTGGCCCTTTACCATGCACAGCTGGTGAAACCTGACTTTTGAAGTTTCCAGCAATAGCCCTTGGGATTTGGCTTCACCATCCCTGTTAAAAAGGGATTGAAGGTTGACAGTTCTTCAAACAGTTTTCACTTGGGCATAGCATTGTCAGTTTTCAAGCTATTGCTTCTGTTTGATAGATGACAGATACCAGAGACCTTAACTACTGAAAACACCAAATCCTTATGAGCACCTAATGCAAAGTTTTTGCCAGGACATACATCCACATACAATAAAAGATTTACTATTTCCTGCTGTTACATAACTCAAGTTTGTTAATGCTAAACCTGGCATGCTCTGCAACATATTGAATATGAGCATCTGTTCTAATCAAAGACTCGTCAATGGATACAACTAACTGTGCTACCATATAAAGAGATACATCACTTAAGAAATTCAATCTGGCTCGTCTATGCAAGAGGTCATAACACTGTCTCTACAGCTTCTCACACCTACCTTAGTCATGTGACTGATTTTTGTTTAGAGATGAACAACATTATTAAGCATTCTAATTTCAACAATGGAAACCACCACCACCCAGTAAAAAAGGAGTGGTGAAAGAAAGACTGGTTCTGTGCAGAAATGGAGAAGCTAATGTAATAGAAGCTCAAATTCCTGAATCACCTATCTAGTCAAGATGGTTTTCCCCATTTCTTTGCCAGGATGTGGGAGGCAAGGCACCAACAAAATTGCATCACTGTACTTACTACAGTTTTATTTTCTGTATTTCTCAACAAAAGTCTCATGAAAATTTACACATCAAAAGAATACTGATACACTGGCATTACCCCATTACAAAAAGGGAATAGGACATCTGATCCCTGCAATGCTCACTGCTTTTGTAAGATTGCTAGTGGTCAGTGTCCATCTCAATGGAAACCTTAGGGTATGTCTACACTGGAGTTGGAAGATATAATTTCCAGTTCAAGGAGACATACTGGAGTTCTCTGTGATTGAGCTAATATGCTAAAAATAGAAGTGTAGCCATGGCAGTGCGAGTGGTGGGAGGGGCTAACATTCCTGAGTATGTAGCTAGGGTTTTGGATGGGATCGTATTTGAGGACGCTAGCCCCTCCCATCACTCGCACTTCGTGCTAGCAGGGTATGTGCTTGCCAGCTCAAGGAGACACCTTCCACTCCAGTGTAGGAATACCCTTAGTATTGTTATGCCTTTTTCCCGTGCTCACATAATGAAATCTGTAACTCATTAAGTCATTGGGAAACCAAAGACTAATTAGGGGGAACTGGTCAAGCTTTTAAGTTGACCAGCTGGTATCCCACCTCAAAGATTCTACACCCACATTGCTTTATTGAAAGAAATGTTTTATTTTATCTGTTTTATTTTATTAAAATTTAAAACAGGAAAACAAACAAAGCTACTGTTAATAATATTAAACTAAACTAAAAGTATTACAGCTATCAGATCAATTCAACAAACCAATGAAGTTAGTCTCAATATAGGACTGGAGTTAAATCATTAAATACCAAAAAAATCAATATTTACAGATTCTAAAAAGATGGCTGGCCATTTGATTATAAATTCCAACTAAAGAATTTTACCAAAGTCAATCTAATCAAGAATCTGAATGGTTAAGTACATTAACATTGAAAACAAATTACTATATAATGGCTGGACACAATCTCATAGCCAATTATAAAAAACTTACTTGTTAGAGTCAATTCCTACATGGTGGCTAACCTATTCCACCCTGACCCCAACAGATGGCATAATAAAAGACTTTAAGAGAATACTTTTGATAAACAGAAGTTTAACAACTCTTATTTACCTGAAGTTACAGATGACAACTGCAACAGAAATGGAACTAAAACTGCCTTGACACTGATGAATGATTTCCTGCAGTCAACAGATAGAAGATATCCTCCTGGACGTCTCTGCAGCATTCAGCACTGCTGACCATAAGATTCTGCTATGTCACGTGAGAGAGGTGGCTCGGGTCCAGGGTCAGGCACTAAAATGGTTTAAGTCCCTCCTGGAGGGTTGCACCCAACAAGTAGTGAGGGAAATTTGCACCTTCACCACTAGACCCCGTCCAGCTGGTGAGTGAGCAAACAGGGCCAGTAACAGTGGGGTTCCAGGGGGCTCCCTACACACGTGAGGAACAGATACTATATCCCTGTAGGTGAAAGATGCAGAGGGCGGGCTGTGCTCCCTGATTATACTGATGCATTTTTGTTAATTTCTGCATGTCAGATAAAATTGACATTTTCTGACGACTAACCATTTAAATTGAATCTTTCCAAGCCTACATAGAAGCTATTCTCTTTATACACATATTAGGGTTTTCATTGGATTTGCAATAGGATGCCATTTTAGCCAAAAATACTCTTTCTATATTTTTTGCCCAGGAAATCTACAGTTCACACTTGTGAAAAGCAGCAAGAAACACAGTATACAAGAAGAGTGAGATAATGATTTCAGGTTGCTCCAATTTATACTCCCATCAAGGACAGGATGATAGAAGAGAAATTTCACAGGGATCTCCTTGTGGAGTTTTCCTTTCCCTTGAAGGGAGCAATTCAATACTTTATTTGCAAAGTAGAATCCACACCTTCAAGACTATTCTCAATGTTAATGTGATAAAAATGCATCCCACACAGAATGTGACATGAGCATTGCAGCACCGAAGAGATAACAATAGCCACTATAGCATTAAAATCACTTTGTGAGGAAATGGAAGTATTCTTCTCCTCTATACAAATGTCTAAACAATGTTCATGGATTTTGCAGGATGCAATAAATCAGTGCCTGCCATGACTGTTCTTTCATTTTACTACAATTACCTAAAGGTTAACTTGTACTCACTCCTTCTAAGCTACATTTAAGATACAATATTTTAAAAAGAAAATAAAAATGCTTCACTTGCACAGGGGATATAAATCACATGTGCTTAGGGATCTGGGAATTAATATTTTTCCTGTTAGATATGTTCTACTTGCTGCAAGCATTGCTCAGATTTATGATACAATCAGAGATCACAGTTTAGTGCGCCTAAGTTTTCTGGATCATTGCACAAGTCAGTCCCGCAGTGATTACTAACTCATGCTTATCACTTCAATACATGTTCATGAAAAAGCTGAAATACATGTATACATAGACCACATATGGTCAATGTTATGTATGCCTCTGAATCAGTAAATGAAGGCTAGTCCCAGAGGGTTAAATACCACTGGATTAAAGGATGCACAAAATGTTTTTAAACGACATGACTGGTTTCCAGGCATTCAGGTTATGTAAGGTAAAAGGAAAGCTCCAAAAGACTGTAACTCATAATATTAAAGCCTCTTTGCTATCATTTCTCTCCGCTGTCTCACCAGGATTGTTATGGCTATTCCCTACCCAGGAAAACAAGCCAAAACATCAGTCTGAGGGGGGGAAAGTGAAGGGAGTAACCTATACATGAACCTTGTATTAAGTGAAACACAAAACGTTATATAATTCACCTTGTTAGCATATTTATACTTCAAACATTAAAATGCAAACACTGTCCAAAATGAAAAGCTTGCAATTCTGTAAGTAAAACACAAGATAACAATAAAGTCCCACATCTGCCAACTAGATACTACTGTTTTTGCATCTGCCTCTAGATAACAATATACTTTCACCAAATTATTTGCTTTTTCAGCACCTATCCCATTATATATTTTGAGCAAAACAACTGAATGTGCAAAATACACACTTAATTGATGCTGAGCTGGCTTGACTGGCGTGAAAGTAATATAAAACCCCCAAAATTCTGAATTCAACTGTCCTGTCCTCCATGATTTTACTTTCCCATTTTCCACTATTTTTATTATTTTAATCCTTGTTTGTTATTGCTTAAACTAGTTTTCCACGGTGAATACAGCAAGTGTTTTCAGCCTCAAATCTGTCAAATCCTCCCAAAATCTCCTTCAATTGTTTTAGAAGTTTAGTACTACACTGGAGAGTCCTTACACTTGTGTACAATATTTTCTCTGTTTTGCATAGTGAAAGTTTTAAATCTACGTACAGTAGTTGGAGGCAAACAGAATCTTCCTGAGAGCTCCATCAGATAACTAGGAGGTTGATGGTAATTGTGATTTTTGAATTTGAACATGCTTTAGGACTGTGTTAGTGTTACTTCTTTCAAATGATCTTTAAACCTATGTTATTTGCCCATACATCAGAAGTTTATGATGACTGACTGACATAAGTTCTTTTGTGTTTATTATTTGTTGTCTGGCCTCAGTTACATTTTTTTCCTCTGTATTCTCGGATGGCATCTTCAGAAACTCAGACAATCTTATATGGTTTTCTTTTCAGATGTAGAAACAATAGCATTAATTAGGAATACATTTTTCCTTCTAAGATTGTTTGTAACCATTATTGAGTTGAGTTATTTCCCATTGCCCAACCATTTGCATTAAAATCACAATATTGATCGTTAGCATTCTTTCTTTAATTCTCCTGTACAACTTCACTGGCATCATCTAGTAGCATATTTGTAAGTATAACTCCTCCTGACACATTATATGCAGGCAAAGTGCACCAATCATTTCTTTAGAATGCTCATTCTTTGTCTTTAAAGTTTCAATTTCAATTTAGCAGTCTTATCAAGGTCAGGTCTTTGCCTTTTTATAGTTTTTAAGGAATAATCACTAATTGCCCTTGCCAGTTTTGGGGTGTTGAAAATGGAGAGATTACACATGAATGCCGCAGAGCTCGTCGAAGGCCCGGAACCGGGACTTAAATTATCATCAAGGCCACAGGTACCACTGTGATCATCTAGTCTGACCTCCTGTATAACACAGGCCATAGAACTTTCCCAAAATAATTCCTACAGCGTATCTTGCAGAAAAACATCCAATATTCATTTAAAAATTGTCAGTGATGGAGAATCCACCACAACCCTTGGTAATTGTTCCAATGGATAATTACTCTCATCATTAAAAATTTACACCTTATTTCCAGTCTGAATTGGTTTAGCTTTAAATTTCAGCCATTGGATCGTGTTATACTTTTCTCTACTAGATTTAAGAGACCATTCTTAAATACTTGTTCCCCGTGTAGATACTTATGGACTGTAATCAAGTCACCCCTTAACCTTCTCTTGGTTAAGATAAATTGATTGAGCTCTTTGAGTCCTTCAATATAAGGTATGTTTTCTAATCCTTTAAATCATTCTCATGGCTCTTCTCTGAGCCCTCTCCAATTTATTAACATCCTTCTTGAATTATGGGCACCAGAACTGGATACAATATTCCAGCAGCAGTCGCCCCAGAGACAAATATACATGTAAAATATATACAGGTATCTATTCCTACTTGAGATTCCCCTGTTTATGGATCCCAGGACCACGTTAGCTCTTTTAGCTACAGCATCACAATGGGAGCTAATGTTCAACTGTAAAAAGCAACAGAGAGTCCTGTGGCACCTTTAAGACTAACAGATGTATTGGAGCATAAGCTTTCGTGGGTGAATGCCCACTTCATTGGATGCATGTAATGGAAATTTCCAGGGGCAGGTATAAGTATGCTGGCAAGAATCAGTCTGGAGATAACGAGGTTAGTTCAATCAGGGAGGGTGAGGTCCTCTGCTAGCAGTTGAAGTGTGAACACCAAGGGAGGAGAAACTGCTTCTGTAGCTGGCTAGTCATTCACAGTCTTTGTTTAATCCTGATCTGATGGTGTCAAATTTGCAAATGAACTGAAGCTCAGCAGTTTCTCTTTGGAGTCTGGTCCTGAAGTTTTTTTTTGCTGTAAGATGGCTACCTTTACATCTGCTATTGTGTGGCCAGGGAGGTTGAAGTGTTCTCCTACAGGTTTTTGTATATTGCCATTCCTGATCTCTGACTTGTGTCCATTTATCCTTTTACGTAGTGACTGTCCAGTTTGGCCAATGTACATAGCAGAGGGGCATTGCTGGCACATGATGGCATATATAACATTGGTGGACGTGCAGGTGAATGAACCGGTGATGTTGTAGCTGATCTGGTTAGGTCCTGTGATGGTGGTGTTGGTGTAGATATGTGGACAGAGTTGGCATCAAGGTTTGTTGCATGGATTGGTTCCTGAGTTAGAGTTGTTATGGTGCGGTGTGTGGTTGCTGGTGAGAATATGCTTAAGGTTGGTGGGTTGTCTGTGGGCGAGGACTGGCCTGCCTCCCAAGGTCTGTGAAAGTGAGGGATCATTGTCCAGGATGGGTTGTAGATCACTGATGATGCGTTGGAGAGGTTTAAGCTGAGGACTGTAGGTGATGGCCAGTGGAGTTCTGTTGGTTTCTTTCTTGGGCTTGTCTTGTAGCAGGAGGCTTCTGGGTACAAGTCTGGCTCTGTTGATTTGTTTCCTTATTTCCTTGTGCGGGTATCGTCGCTTTGAGAATGCTTGGTGAAGATCTTGTAGATGTTGGTCTCTGTCTGAGGGGTTGGAGCAGATGCGGTTGTACCTCAGTGCTTGGCTGTAGACGATGGATCGTGTGGTGTGTCCGGGGTGGAAGCTGGAGGCATGAAGGTAGGCATAGCGGTCAGTGGGTTTTCGGTATAGGGTGATGTTAACGTGGCCATCACTTATTTGTACTGTGGTGTCTAGGAAGTGGACCTCCCGTGTAGATTGGTCCAGGCTGAGGTTGATGGTGGGGTGGAAGCTGTTGAAATCGTGGTGGAATTCTTCCAGAGTCTCCTTCCCATGGGTTCAGATGATGAAGATGTCGTCAATGTAGCGTAGGTAGAGGAGCGGCGTGAGTGGACGGGAGCTGAGGAAGCGTTGTTCCAGGTCAGCCATAAAAATGTTGGCATATTGTGGGGCCATGCGGGTGCCCATGGGGGTGCCACTGGTCTGGAGGTATATATTGTCACCAAATTTGAAATAGCTGTGCGTGAGGATAAAGTCCCAGAGCTCAGCAACAAGTTGTGCTGTGTCATCATCGGGGATACTGTTCCTGACAGCTTGTATTCCATCTGTGTGTGGGATGTTTGTGTAGAGAGCCTCCACATCCATGGTGGCGAGGCTGGTGTTTTCTGGGAGATCACCAATGCATTGTAGTTTTCTCAGGAAATCAGTGGTGTCACGGAGATAGCTGGGAGTGCTGGTGGCATAGGGTCTGAGCAGAGAGTCTACATATCTGGATAGTCCTTCAGTGAGAGTGCCAATTCCAGAGATGATGGGGCGTCCAGGATTTCCAGGTTTGTGGATCTTGGGTAGTAGATAGAATAACCCCGGTCGGGGCTCCAAGGGTATGTTGAATTGTTCCTGTGTTAGTGTAGGGAGTGTCCTGAGTAGATAGTGCAGTTTCTTAGTATATTCCTCAGTGGGACCTGAGGAAAGTGGCCTGTAGAATTTGGTATTGGAGAGTTGTCTGGCAGCCTCCGTCTGGTAGTCAGACCTGTTCATGATGACACCGCACCATAACAACTCTAACTCAGGAACCAATCCATGCAACAAACCTCGATGCCAACTCTGTCCACATATCTACACCAACAACACCATCACAGGACCTAACCAGATCAGCTACATCATCACCGGTTCATTCACCTGCACGTCCACCAATGTTATATATGCCATCATGTGCCAGCAATGCCCCTCTGCTATGTACATTGGCCAAACTGGACAGTCACTACGTAAAAGGATAAATGGACACAAGTCAGAGATCAGGAATGGCAATATACAAAAACCTGTAGGAGAACACTTCAACCTCCCTGGCCACACAATAGCAGATGTAAAGGTAGCCATCTTACAGCAAAAAAAACTTCAGTACCAGACTCCAAAGAGAAACTGCTGAGCTTCAGTTCATTTGCAAATTTGACATCATCAGATCAGGATTAAACAAAGGCTGTGAATGACTAGCCAACTACAGAAGCAGTTTCTCCTCCCTTGGTGTTCACACTTCAACTGCTAGCAGAGGACCTCACCCTCCCTGATTGAACTAACCTCGTTATCTCCAGACTGATTCTTGCCAGCATACTTATACCTGCCCCTGGAAATTTCCATTACATGCATCCGACGAAGTGGGCATTCACCCACGAAAGCTTATGCTGCAATACATCTGTTAGTCTTAAAGGTGCCACAGGACTCTCTGTTGCTTTTTACAGATCCGGACTAACACGGCTACCCCCCTGATACTCAATGTTCAACTGATTACCCAACATGATCGTCAAATGTTTTTGACTCACCGCTTCCCAGGATAGATTCCTCTCCTGTAAGTATGGCCTATATTCTTTGTTCCTAGATGTATACATTTACATTTAGCTGTATTAAAATGCATATTATTTGCTTGTGCCTAGTTTACCAAGCAACCCAGATTGCTCAGTATCAGTGACCTGTCCTCTTCATTATTTACCACTTTCCCAATTTTTGTGTCATTTGCAAACTTTATCAGTGATGATTTTATGTTTTCTTGCAGATCATGGATAAAAATGTTTAATAGCGCAGAGCCAAGAACCAACCCCTGTGGGACCAGACTGGAAACGCACTGGCTCAATGACAATTCTCCATTTACAATTACATTTGTTCATGATAATGGCCTCACAAATCAAAAAAATATATTTTTTCTGCATTTCAGACAAGCACAAATCTTTATTTGGCTCCACAGCATTACCTTCAAATATTTACATTTTATTTTAGAAGAATTATCTATTTTCACTACTTCCATCCATTTAACTGCTTGTTTCCTATCACTTTAACTATGTAAAAAGCAGTGATCAATAACAGCTGATTCTAACCACTAGGGACACCACTTGCTCCAACCACCACTGACTCCACCCATTCAACTTCCATTCTAGATCTTCGATAGTTCTAACTTTCTAATTTTCTCCTAGTATACGTTATTTCCCTTTTAGCTTTGTAAAATAAAGTTTTCATTTAGCATGAAATTAGAGATGTTTTTATATTCAAAATATTCAAATATGTGTTATGTTCATATAAATACTTTAGAATAATTCACAATAACACAGACGTCCAAGAAAAAAAACAGCACTGGGAAAACCTGATAAATAAAAAGCACACCGTGAGTTATATTTTTTTTCTGACTATAGGAAAGAAAGCATATTTTTTCAACAGACATATAATAATTAAATAATTAATGGAGATATCCCATCTCCTAGAACTGGAAGCGACCTTGAAAGGTCATCGAGTCCAGCCCCCTGCCTTCACTAGCAGGACCAAGTACTGATTTTGCCCCAGATCCCCAAGTGGCCCCCTCAAGGATTGAACTCACAACCCTGGGTTTAGCAGGCCAATGCTCAAACCACTGAGCTATGTCTCAATACCTCAGTAAGAGTTTTACCTGAATAAGAAATTGTTAGAATCAGCAAGATCTTAAAATCCTGTTAACTGGCTCCCATCATAGGTAGACAGAAGGTGGAAGAAAACTTGGGTTTGGTGGGTTTTTTCCCCAAACCAAAGGGCAAAGGAAACCTAATTAGAATGATAACTAATCCTAATTATAACTAACATTACTAAGTCACAAAGTGTAAGGCAGACAGACCCCGCAGGAGTTCCATAATGCAACCACTGGCAGGAAGAAGGAACTGAGTGGCAGCTGAGGCCACTCCAGCCTTTATGCCCACAGCTAAAAGGGGCAAGAAGGTACCTAGGGCATGGGCACAGCCACGAGGTAAACTACACCTCTACCCCGATATAACGCTACCCGATATAACATGAATTCGGATATAACGCGGTAAAGCAGCGCTCCGGGGGGGCGGGGCTGCACGCTCCAGCAGATCAAAGCAAGTTCGATATAACGCGGTTTCACCTATAACGCGGTATGATTTTTTGGCTCCCGAGGACAGCGTTATATCAGGGTAGAGGTGTATTTTAAAAAATCCAATCTCGTGCACACAGTGTGCATGCACACCAAAGGTAGAATCTATGCAGAAACATCACTCAAAGAACTGTGTTTATCTCACCCAACACACATTAAATCCTGTGTGTTATAAGTGCACAGGCCATCACAGTCAACCCCTCATACTTCGGTGGCTTAGGCAGCTTTCAAAATCTCTCCTGATTTGGTGACCAGATATTGGATTTACACATGTATTGAGCAGGGGAGATGGCATCCTTGTCTATGGTCTTTCTACTATACAAATAGAAACCACTTGAATTCAGGTATAATGATCCTCCCTATTAAAAGACAAGAGTTTAATATCTTTGGTTAAGTGTACATCAAGTTGGAAGGCACTAAGCTGCTGAGGTGGATGGGTCTGCAGTGGTGAGATGCTAGCTCATTCAAATGGAAGAGCGTTCGATTGATCTCAGATATGATTTCTAGTAATAAATGCAAGTTTCCTATCTTTGCTACAATAAGTAAGGGTTGTAAGTGCTGTCCCTACTCCACTGTATTGGGTAAGGAAAGTCTGATATCCCTCTCTGACTGTGTAAGTTTCTGGAGATTGCTGGGGGATGGTCTAGGCAGAGGGTGCACCAATTATAACCATGACCATACTGGGTCAGACCAATAGTCCATCTAGCCCAGGATCGTGTCTTCCAACAGTGGCCAGTGCCAGATGCTTCAGGGGGAATGAACAGAAACAGGGCAGTTTTCAAGTGATACATCCCATTGTTCAGTCCTAGCAACCGGTAGTCACAGGTTTAGGGACTCCCAGAGTATGGGGCTGTGTCCCTTACCATCCTAGCTAATAAATTCATGATGGATAGCTCCATCCCTGGCTATCTACATTCTTTTTTTTACCCCACTTATACTTGTGGCCTTCACAACATCCCCGGCAACAAGTTCCTTAGGTTGACTGTGCGTTGCATTAAGAAGCACTTCCTTATGTTTGTTTTAAATCTGCTGCCTATTTATTTAATTAGGTGACCCCTGATTCTTGTGTTATGTGAAGGGATAAATAACACTTCCTTATTCACTTTCTCTACACCATTAATGATTTTAGAGGCTTCTATCATATTCCTCCCTTCATCGTCTCTTTTTCCAAAGTGAACAGGCCCAGTCTTTTTAATCACTCCTCATATGGAAGCTATTCCATACCCTAGTCATTTCTGCTGACCTTCTCTGTACCTTTTCCATTTCTAATATATCTTTTTTGAGATAGGGTATTCAAGGTGTAGGCATACCATGGATTTCTATGGTGGCATTATGATATTTATGTCTTATTATCTATCCCTTTCCTAATGTTTCCTAACATCGTTAACTTTTTGACTGCCACTGTATATTGAGTGGATGTTTTAATGACTGAAAGTCCAAGTACAGCCCCACTAAGAAAAATTGTGCAAGCACTGCAATCTCTCTATTCAATGAAAAGATGTACAGCTGTGCATCTGCATGCTGATAGTATCACAGACCAAACCACTTCATCATCTCCCTAACAGCCTCACATAACATTAAATAAGACAGGTGACAGCGGGAACTCAGAAGAACCCATACAATAAATCCTACATAGCAAGAAACATCACTGATGTCAGCACTGTTTTTGAAAGGTAGGATGAAAATAATCAAAGGTGATCCTATCCACCCCATCATAGTCCTCATTCAAATCAGACTGATATCAGACTACTGACAGATATAAAATAATCAAAAAGGATATCCAGTCATTGCCTTTGTGAGATCATCAACCACAGAAAACATTGCAATCTCCGTCCCATATTCTAGGGCTGAAACATACTGACAAGAATCAGTGACATTCAAGACTTCCAAATTATGTGGTTCCTCACAACTTTCTCCATAACCTGGCCCCCCAAAAGGACAGGCTAGAGACAAGGCAGGTAGCAATACCACCATCCCCACCTCCTACTAGGGATCAGCCTGCAGAGAACAGCAGCTTTGAGTTCTTTCTAGGACTCAGGGAAAATGCTGAATCAGCACATCCCCTAGTGGGCATAGTTTCACCTCCTCCTAAGCCAGCTCTGCCAACTTTTGGGACTTAACTAGCCAGACCGGGTCAAGTGAAGTTGCAGGTGGCTTGGGCTGCCTACTATGTCCCAACTTCTTGCAACTTTCTGCCACCAGGACAATGCGCAAGTAACATCACTACATACAACAAAAACCCTAATGAGGAACAATTTGGTCTAGTGGATTGCATACTGGGCTGGGACTCAGGATGCCTGAGTTTTATCCTTGGCTCTACCAGTGGTCTGCTGTGTGACCTTAGGTAAATCACTTCACGGTGGTGCCTCAGTTTCCCCATCTGTAAAGTGAGGACAATGATAGTTACCTTCTTTATAAAGCTCTTTGAGATTTACTAATGTAAAAAATATTTGTGTATGTATATGTATGTATGTTAGTGCCCAATGTCTATTAAAAAGTAGAGGGACAAAGTAGAATTTATCTAGACTTTGAGACAGCTGGTGGCACAATTCTTACTATACTAGTTAGCTTCTCCATGGCCACCCTTCCTGATTTAGCTCCCAAACTAACAATATACTGGGTATTTCTCAAGAGAAACTCAGCACCTGGAAGGCTCAGAACCCTACTTAGGATTTATGAAGTTGCTTACAATGTATGTGTCTCTTTGTGCTGAAATCAATAATAAACATTTTGCATTTATTATATCTGCAAATCTCCAAGTGCTTTACAAACTTCCCCGTCCCTCTCCATCGTGCCTGAGTCTGTGCTGGATCATAAAATAGAAACAATGGGAAATACAATTTGTTTGTATTTGCTTGTCACCAGTTTATCTTTTTATTAAGTTCCTTTTAAGCAACAATATGAATAGAGTAACCTTGAGGACAATACTTAGTACCTCACACATTTTAAAACAAGACTAGTACTTACATAAATTATACGCAGCTTTCAAATTTGCACTGCACTTCATTGATCACTTAAGCATTTTTTTTTATTAGAAAGGAATTTATACTTGAGAAAGCTCTTTGAAGGGGATATCTAAATGTTCATCATTCAGAAAACACGTTTTATATATATATCAACAATGAAAAATATGCTTTCTGTTATATTCTAACTTTTTTGATTAATATGTGACAGGTAGTTTGATTTCTGTGCTCAGAAGATACTGTTTAAACATTTTCAAAATAACATTTAATAAGCTTTAAGAATGAATTCATGAACCAATTTCCTACTAGGTGCCTACAAGTTTCAGATTCTGATTAAATGCTCACTTTGTAACAGTTTCAGTAGCTTATCAGTAAGTTGCAGGATAATACTGCAATTTATAAAGGATATGGGCTCCTAAGTATACGTAGCAATTGAGGCCTCTGATGGAAATCCAATATAAGACTCAAACATTATTTCTCTCTAGCAACAATTTCTTGAAGTTTTGCTATTCCTATATTAACAGCAGATTTCTAAAAAAAATCTTTATTACAGCAATGTTTCACAAAAATGGGACAGTACTTCAGTCAATTTTGAAAAGAAATGCTTTGCGGGCACTTCAAAAACTTGTACATCATCATCTATAAGGGTATCTTAATACTTTGGAGACTATATACATATCAAATGATGATTTTCAGTCCTTAACTATTAGCAATTACCCTCACGAGTCATGGCCACTCCTGAGCACCTTAGCTGTTCCGTTTTTTTTTCAAATTTTGCACAATCTTTGAGAAGCAAGGTAATGCTAAGCTGATCTTCAAATACCAAAAAGAAGAAAAGAACAGAAAAAATGAAGGCAGTATTAATCATTCAGTTACATCAATGTAAACCTAGAATAACTCCATAACTTCAATGGCACTACTCTAGATTTACAGCACTAATAGCAAAATTTGGCCCCAAACACCTCAGAAGTAGGCATCTGAGATAGGGTTGATGAACCTGGCAGAGCCACATGGAATTGCTTTGCAGCTTTCTTTGAATAATCCAAAAATGTTGGCAACCTACTTTTTCATGTTCCCAAAGCATTTCCTAAGCATAAGCTTTTATCCACAATTTAAACATGTACTGTAACATGTGGGATAAGGAACAGAATTGGGAGATGAGTAAAAATTACACAAAAGCATTTCAAGGACAAAAAGGATTACATCCTCTGCAATATGAGTGTCACATCATGAGACCACCAAATATTATTGTGATGTGCCAGATATGATTACATACTCAGAGTCTATTAGTCCTTTCAATAAAGGCGATCACAGTTCAGCACTTTCCAAATGCATTAACATTAGACAGAAGGTAACAGAAATAGACCCTCTTAAAAAAGTGACAGACTAGGATTTAGCAGATGGGAATAAAGAAATGGAAGATTTGCCTAATTTATTTTGCTTCTGTCTCACAGATGAGTGGGTGGATGGAAAAGTACCTGACAAAGGGGTTATATTTCCCTGCATGACAGGAAGGAATTACAGTAAATTCATAATTCAGCTATTAGCTGAAGAGTGCAGTGGATTTACAGAGCTGCCACACAAAGACCACCAACTTGGATTTTCTCCTGATAATTCATAACTTAAAAATTGCAGATGGGAGAGACATAAATAAGGTCATCTAAATCCATTTCCCTGTGCATCTTCCAGTGTTCTATCCATTCTGGTTATAGCCTTTAGAACAGAAAAGGTATACTGATATGTACTGGTCTGCACAGAGGTTCAGAAGATACATATATTTGTACTTAGTACTTCCTATGCTCTTTTACCCCCCCCCCCCCCCACAGTCCCCCATAATTGGAGTCCTGCCTTCCTTCCCAAAGGAGAAAACTCTTCTAATTTTTCTAACCCTCCCTATTTAAGTGGGACAGCTTTCCCACCTATTCCCATCACCTCTTCTCAAACACTAGCCTAGCCTAGCCTTCTATAACAGCATTGTGCCGAGAGCAACTGTGAGAAGTCTTCTGTTTTGTTTGTATTCTCTATTTTTTGGATCATAAAGCTGTTCTCTGATGTGTGTGTTTGGCTACAGTTATTACTCAATATATGTTTAAGTAGGTAAAAATACCCCTTAAGTTAAAGCTGTTGCTCTTATAAGCAATATCTGGTCCTTTAAAGAATTATGGCTTTTAAGGTGAACTATACTGAGGAACTCCTAGACCACCCCCCCATACTTTTAAAGTGATAGTGTTTTAAATTGTTATGAAAAGTATGGAAATTTTAAAAATATGCTAAATGTTGCGGCCCATAGTTTGTTCAGATAATAACTAAATTGTAAGATGGTGGGAATAAAATCTTACTATGCATTTCCAGAGGTTTGCAAAGTTCAGGTAAGATACTTGAGAACTAAATAGTAGCTTAGTTTAATTCATTTTTGAAGCAACAATTCTCAAACACCATTTGATAAGGTTCCACATTAAAGTTTACTGACTAAAGCAAAAAGACACAGAGAATGAAACAGTTGTATGATAACTTGATAAACACCAGTGGCTATAAATGGCTTCATGGTCACTGGAAAGATGTTGTTTCTGGGTTTCGTTGGTAGTTGTAATTTATAATATATACAGGCCTGTGTTAGAGTAAGAAATGTAGGGTACATTCTGACACTTATTTGTAATGCGGTTACACCCAGGCCGCAGTCAGATCAAGGTGCCATTGTGCTAGGCATTGTGCAAACATATAGAAAGACACTGTCCCTGCTTCAAAGAGCAGATAACCTATTCTACTCTAAACATAGAGGGATAGGCCTGGAGAACATACTCTTGCAATGCTACAAAGGACAATTTTCTCTCTTACATTCCCGAGGTGGCAAGAGAGGGCTGAGGGGCCCAGGAATAACTGTCTGGTTGTCCCTTCTCCTGATCCTTCAAAGGACTGAGAACACACAGTTCCTACTCCCTCCCCTGTAACATTCATGCCTACAAGCAACATGTAGAAGATATTTCTCTACTCCTCTCAGAGACGTATAATCCTATGGAAGATTTAAGCTACTTTAGAAGAAGAAGAAGAAAAATAAACTATGTGCTATCCTGAAGACAACACACTAACATCTCACATATTACTACCCAGCCCAACAATTCAATAGCCTGCAGAGCATGGACACTACAGCAATACTTGGAGCTTGGTGCATACAATAACAAAAATAAAATATCTACAATTTTTATGACACAAATGCAGATCTACAAGCTTTCTCATCACCTCATATTAGGAAAGATGTTAATACTCTGGAGAAAGTGCCAGAGAGTAAAAAAAAGTGCAAGTGGCCAGTACTTGAGAACTTCAATAGCTACTGGGTGAGCAATAATAAATTAGTCATAAATCACATTTTGATAAAATGTCACCATCCACTTCTTGACCTGCAGCTCAAGCCATAGCAGTTTATAAAGGAAATAAAGAGCGGGTACTTGCCCTACTGTAACTGTGGTTCTTTGAGATGTGGTGTCCACGTATATTCGACTTCAAGGGTGTATGTACCTCATGTGAGTGAGACTGGAATCTTTTTGAGTGGCAGCGTCTGTAGAGGCTGCACCTGCACCCTGTATGCTCTCTAGCACTCTACCACCAAGGGCTAAAAAGGGTGGTATAGCTGCAACTGCTCGCCAATGCCTTAGCTAACACAGAACCCAAGCAGACAAGGACTCCACAGTAGCGGGGAAGGAAGATGGGTCAGGGAATACATGTGGACGATACATCTCAAAGAGCCACAGTTGCTGTAGATTAAGTAACCATTCTTTCTTTCTTTGAGTGATTGTCCACATAGATTTCACGTCCGGAGACTCACAAGCAGTAACCTGTGTCCTGCATGTGGTGCTCACAGTCTACTAGAATAATGACTGCAGGACAGCTCTACTGACACAAGCGTCTGATCTCGAGCCCTCCAACAGGAATAGTGCAGGGTGAAGGTGTGAATGGAACTCCAAGGAGCAATTTTGACAACATTTTTGAATTGGGATGCCTCAAGAGATGCAGCAGAGGCTGCCTGGACTCTGTTGGAATGAGCCCTAACTTGCACAGGTAGGTCTAACTGGGCCAGTTCATACCATGTCTTGACAGTCTGAAACCAGTTTGGTAGTAGGACAGGGGTTCTCAACCTTTTTCTTTATGAGCTGTCCCCCCCACACACACATGCTATAAAAACTCCACGGCCCAGCTGTGTCACAACAACTGTTTTTTCTGCATATAAAAGGCAGGACCAGCGTTAGGGGGTAGCAAACAGGAAAACTGCCCCAGGCCCCACACCACAGGGCGCCCCATGAAGCTAAGTTACTCAGGCTTCAGATTCAGCCCAGGGTGGCAGGGCTTGGGGCCCCGGGCTTCAGCTCCATGCTATGGTGCTTTGGTTTTCTGCCCTGTGCCTCAACAAGTCTCATGCCGGCCCTGCTTGGCAGACCCCCTGAAATCTCCTCAGAATCCCCCAGGGGGTCCCAGACCCCAGGATGAGAACCAGTGGTCTAGGAGATTTCCTGAAGAGCTTTGTTCAGTAAATAATGAGAGAGGCACCTGGCAATATCCAAGGTATAAAGCATGGCTTGTCACTACAGTGAAGCTTGGGGAAGAAGACAAATAGGTGAATCATCTGATTAAGATGAAAATCAGAAACCACTTTAGGTAAGAACCTTGGGTGAGGTCTCAGAGTCACTTTGTCCTTCTGGAAAACAGCGTGGGAAGATCCCAATATGAGGGAGCTAAATCTCCCCTATTCTTCTGCCCAATGTAATGGCAATTAAAAGGGCAATTTTAATAGACAGTTGGTAGAAAGGAAAGTATGCCAGCAGTTCAAAGGGAGAACCCATCAGATCTGTTAAAACAATACTGAAATTCCAGCAGGAGGGTGGGTATCTCTGATTGGTGGGAAGCCTTAAATAAGCTCCATAAGGAACCTAGTCATGGTTAGATGGAAGAAAGCAGGTTGGCCTTTCACATGAGGGTGTTGAGCACAGATAGTCACTCTCTGAGGGCACTAATGGAGACACCTGAGTGTTCTAAGGTGAGCAGGTAGTAGAGACTGATGACAAGCGGAGCCCCCACAGGGGACAGCCAATTCTGTACAGCTCAGATGGAGAATCTCCTCCATTTGGTAGCATATGTGGGTTTAGTGGACTCTTGCTGCTCTATGGTGCAATATTTGGAACTGTCAAGGAGGAGGATCTATCTGTAGATGTTAGCCAGCCAGCATCCAGGCAGAGGGAGGAAAGCAGAGTCCAGCTGAAAAACTCGTCCCTTCAATTGTATGATCATCTCTGGATATGCTGAAAGCTTGATTGGAGGCTGTACTTACAAGTTCATAAGGTCACAGTATCAGAACTACCTGGGCCATGCTGGGGCTATCAATAGCATCAGGGCTGCATCCTGTCTGATCTTCCCGAGCACTCTCAGTATCAGGGGAATAGAGGGTAGGCATACATGACCCTCAGTGATCACAGAATGAGAAAGGACAAAAAGCCATGACCAAGTTCCCCTATGGAGCAGAATCTGTGGTGTTTCTTGTTTAGGTCTGTTGTACAATACCCCCACCAGCACAAGATGTCTTGAAGGATAGAATCCTAGAAAGACCATTTATGGTTGTCCGAATATTGTCAGCAAGAACTTGTAGGTAGTCCACCATAGTGTTCTGTAGACCAGGAATGTGAAGGGTTGCTTACTTGTGTGACTTGGTGATTGATGCACTGGTCCCAAAGATTAATTGTTTCCTAATGCAGTGGCAATGGCCATGCCTCTCCCTGTTTGTTGACAGGGTATATTGTTGTAGTATTGTCACTGAGCATTTGTACTGTGTCACCCTGAAGTAACAGGAAGAAAGTCATGCATGCCAGTGGCATAGCACTCAATTCTAGATCATTTATGTGGACATTTGACTCCAGGGGAGACCAGAGGCTGACTCTGAAGGTGACCCAGATGAGCTCCCCATCCTACCCTTGATGCATCTGTCATGAGTATCATGCTCGGATGGAGTCATTCAAGGAGGGAGGGGGAGAGAAGGCAGATAAGGAGTTCATCTGCTATCCGGCCTTCTCCCCAAAACATGCTTCTGTATAGGGAGTTAATAGCTTTGCTCAAATTTTACTTCTAAGAGACACAAAAACAAGGGCAATCAGGAGTAAAATTTGCTATTTCACTGAAAGAGTAATAAGCTGTCAAATCAGCCCACCAAAGCAAATGGTAAAATCTATGTGAGCTTAACCTTATAACTGAAAAACCAAAGAGATGTTATCAATTAATTAGGGTCTCAATTATACCTATGCTTATTTAACATTAACATAAAATAGTGTGTTATGTCCTCCCACTTCTAAATACCATTTTTATATATTTTAACTTAACATGACACTATTTTGGTGTGACACGCAAAATGAGTGCACTCTTCTTGCAACTCTGAGTGTTCTAGCAAAGATTATTCCACAAGCAGAGCCATTCCCAATGATCTAATCATGATGTTACTAGTTCTGTTGCAGCAGAAACACTCAAAAGGCAACCAAATGTGCTTCTATTATTTAATTTCACATTTAAAACAGTATTATTTCCAACTATGCTTAAGCCCGTGTATTAAAGGAAAACTTTTCATTTTTAAAGATCTTTTCAAATAAATGTCTGTAGGAATTAAAAAAGGGAAAAGTCTCAAAATATAAAACACAATGTTAAAAGAAATTGAGTGCTACATTGTTTCCCTGATACTTTTCTCATGACTCCAACTCTCTCAAATTTTTTCTTAATATAAATGGAATTCCATATTTTCCTTCACACAGGTTTTTGTTTTGCCTTTTTTTTAAAAAAAAAGGAAATAAAGTTCTTCCTTTCAACCTCATATACTAGATTTTTATATGATGCAATATCTGGCATATCCGTATCAATGAGATTATAGAGAATGCTGAAAACATAGTTGAAATGAAGATTCTTCAAATGTTGACTAGAATTCTTGACTTTAAAAACAGCGCAGTAGCTTTAGTAATTTACTCTCTCTCTCTCTCTCTCTCTCTCCACTAAGGATTTTTTTTTACTTTATTCATTATAATTAGATTATTAAAATGGGATGTGTTTAAGAGGTAGAAGTATTCCATGGGCCTAATCCTATAAACCACCCATTTATAGAACTCAGTAAGCTTTCTTTGTGCTGGGAGACTACAGGATTGGCTCCTATGTTCACAGTACTTTTCAAGAGCGTACTGAGGCTAATTTACCATAAAAAAAGCAAAAACTGAGTTTAGGCAGATGGGTATTGAATTTCCATTTAAACTCAAGCTATAGAAACAATAAGCACTAAGCAAGGCCTTTTCTGTTCATTCTGTCATGTTAGTATTAACAAATGCACTGGACTAAGAGTCTAATATGAACCACAAAGGATTAGTTTGTGAGCTCTTCACAGCTGAAGGGGAAAACACAACTCCCCCATGTGATAATTTTATTATTTCTGAAGTGATCTCTTCTCCATGGTAATGACTGTCTGTAAGTCAATTTTATAAAAAAAGAAAGCAGCTTCAGAAAACTGTGTTACAGGGCTGCTTAATGTTTTGAAATTCAGATATATTATGTTATCATATATTCTGTGCTGACATGTAAAATGAGTTTGGAAAAAAAAAAGGTAGATGCAAAACAGAAGAAAGGCCGTATACTATTCTAAATATAAATTCATTGTGTTTGAAACTCACCCCTGTGTTGATCCTCTGCAGAGAGTGAGGTTCACCCCTACTGAACTAAGGCATCTGAACTAAAAATAAAATATTTTGATACTGAATTTGAAATTATGGTCAGATTTTAAGTTTTAAAAAAGCAGTTCTCTAGGCAAACAATAGTTTATTTAATGGCTACAGAGAAGATCTTTGTCTACAGAGAGAAACACCAGAATAATAAAAACGCATTATGTAACATGTGAACAGGTGCATACAGCACATTGTTGCATATGTCTTACATTTGACTTTTGGATATGCCGCCTTAGGAAAAAGGAACCAACCATATGCCAGGATAGATGGGGTAACAAATTCAACACATCGTCATTATAATATTGGAATGTACAGTAATTTGAACACTAAAAATTAAATTTCAAATCAGATTTAATAAAATAAGTTAAAACATTTTAATAAATGGTTTTCCCATTACAGCAAAAAGATAACGGCCCCTATCGTTCCATCAGCTATCAGACAGGATGTGGCTTGGACAGAGAAGGGTGGGAAGGTTTGGACTCTATGGTTAACACCATGCCCTGCTTTCTTCCTTCAATCCCACAGAAGAGCTTGCATGGGAATAGGTTTTGTGGGAGATCTGCTATCTGAAAGTGGGATGGGGGGCTTCTTTCCTAAGTGGCTGACACCCACACCTAGATTAAATGCAGCTTCAAAAAACACTATCCCAATCCCTTGCTTGCAACTCCTTCAGAAAAACCCTTGCTCACTTTTAAGGCAGCTGTTCTCCAAGAACACTTCCCACATTGTGGGAACTTAAAAGGGGGAAATAATGTTGGCCAGAGTAGCAACAGAGACAAATACTAGGGAATAAGAAATTTTACTCCCTTGCATATCCTCAATCATGAAATCACTGTGGTAATTAACATGTAGTAAAAAACAGTCCCTTCTACATGTGCATTTTGAGATATGGGGCATATTCCTGATTCCACTGCAGTCAATAAGACTTTTTGCTATTGAATTCAATGGGGCTGGGATTGGGACAATTGGGATTATCACTGAATCATTGCTTCTTATGTGTTCATTTGACATAGCAAAAATGTTTCATCCTTCATTACATTTAAAATGAAACATTAAACTACTAACCTTCACCTCATATTTATCATCACTGAAGATTAGTAATGGAATTCACAGACTTATCATATATATGAAACATGACCAACATCAAAAATAAAGGTCTTGAACTTACACTAAATGCAGACTTGGAATGAAACGTTGATGCTAACAAATTAAAATTACTGATCTATCAAACGTATATTTTTTAAAAGGTTAGGATTTCTGTATTCTTTTTAACAAGAAAACTTGGCATACTGCATATTTTCCACCTTTCTTTACTGCAGGAGTAAAGTTTACTGGATAATCAATAAATTGGATAATCAATAAACTCCTTCGTCAACCAAGTAAGGACTTCTATGAAAGCAGAGGTGAAAGTATTAAGCATGAAAAGCTACTCTTGGACGTCATGAAATTTCATTTTTATTGAAGGGTATTTGTTGAGAGGAGACATTTGTAACAGTTAGACAGTATTTGGTTTCAATCAGCAAAAACGTCACATTAAGAAGAAGCACACATTTTATAACAAAGATAGATAAGTAGTGAAAGTAAAAATTATCTAAACTGAGCCACAGCCTAAATAAAACAAAACAAAACTTTTCTGAACTAGAGCCCTGTGAGAGATTCAATTTAAACTCTCATCAAAGGGGAAAAAAAGAGAGGGGGAGGGGACACGCTTTGGTTCAAATTCTGCCACCAATGCCATTCACAAAAACTGCTGAAGTTCATCTGAACTTCATCAACACACATTGCAATTTTTTTCCCGTCTAAACATTCACAAGCATTGAGGTTGTTCTGTGCTATCTGTAGAATCTGACAAGGATTGATTAGGATAGGTCACATGAGGCATATCACAAGCTGTTTTCCAATATTGCCATTAGTTCCATCTAGTGTGACATGCAAACCAGGTTCATTCAAACACAAAACTTAATGACCTGATCACTGAATTTCACAAGATGTGAAAAAAACTGAAAAGAAGCTTTACTTTGCATATAATAGAAAATTAAGTTCTTGTTCTAGACAACAGGAACCATTCCAGCTGTTTGTTTAATATTCCATTGGCCTGATGCTCTTTTCAGTGTGTATATTCATAAAGAGCCAGCACATTTTAAAACTTTCATTGAGTATTCCTGCATCATTTAAGCAGTACATTGGAGGCAACTAACACTATTTTATTGATGATTCCAAATAGCCTGACAACATAGAAGACTGGGTTTTCTAAAAGCCTTTTGCCTGAAAAATCCTGCAGGGAGGATTGCAAAATTTATAAAATCCTACAGAAATCTCCACTTCCACTCTGAAAGACCTGCTAGCATTTAGAAGCAATTTCTAGCCCTAGTTGCCAACATTTACAATAATGTGTGTGTTTTCAAAAGCCAGTAAGGTGCCCTGATATGTATTTTACCACATTAAAGTAAAACAAGTTTTTATACTATACTCTTTCTACAAATATAAATAAAATGAATCTATTTCACATAATATTTACTACTAAACGAGAAAATGAGATTGAGTATATAATAATACAGTATTTCAAAGAAACCTGTGTGGTGTGGTTACTCTTACCCCTTGAATCTACTGTGCCTAACTTAAATGTTGTCTTGCCAAAACTGTCAAATTTAATTCCTTAGGAAACAATTTATATAACATTCTTTTTCTCTCATTCCTGAGGCAATCAACCCAGTCTGTATGAAATTACTGAGATTTTTCCCTAATAGTAAAGGTACATATTTAGAGGTGGAATAATACAAGAGCCAGGATAGCTAAAAGCCAACCTTGATACAGAGCTCCAATCCACTGTTTAGGCTTGTTAGTCAAGGATCATGTAAGGTAATAATAATGTACTCTCAAGAGAACACAGAAATCCATATGAAAGTGTGAGGGAGACCAAAGGGTGAAGAAATTATGTAAAAGCTAATTTTTCCACAAAAAAAGGATTCATTTGTTAACAAATTGAATTATTTCTAACATTACAAATCCTCCTGCAATAACAAGAATATTTCTGAATATTATGATTCAGCAAACATGCATGTAACAGTCGAGGATGTAGTCTTCTTTTCTATCAGAGATACTGGTATCACTTTATGATACCTACAGTTTATAGCGCTCATCCTAAAAGATGTGAATCATTAGGTTAGCAGGACAACCCACCAAGATACAGGTCAAGAAATCTGGTGAGCTTTAAATTGAGGGAGGGTTCTGAAAGTTTGAGAGGGTTTCCAGTGGAATCATGTTTTGGGAACCTGCAGGTCACTGAGAGATAATTTCATGGACGAAGGAGTGAAGTCCATGCCTGCCAATCCTACAGAAGGCACCAAGAACAGCAATGTTTAAACAGGGACCATAAAGGGAATTGTCTCAGACATTCCAATATACCCGCTTACACTAGCACTGTTTGTCTTCCTACACTCCCTTAGGGCCATCATTGTTCAGCAAGGCACAAAATGTCAGTTTGTTGTAAGTGAGTATATTGGGCTGAGGCTTAGGGACCAGTTCACCCAAGAGTGTTGTTTGCCAGAAGGCCACTTCTTGCTTAAAGGCACTGCTCCTACACTACATGAGGGAAGAAGCAATTAGAATAAGCCCCCAGATGATACACTGCTGACAAGGAAAGCTGCCCAAAACCCACAGCAGAAAAAGCTCTAGCCAGGCTGAGTCCTGTGAAGGAAAAGTGGCAGGTTGTTTCTTCACAACCCCCATCCACCTGCAGGTATGTCCTCTTGCGTTACTAGTGATATTATAGCCACTAATGTAGCTGGGAGTGGAGCTGCTGCCTTTCACCTATATCCTCCTTTCTGCTGTTACATTACATTCAGCAAAATTTAGCAGGCATGTGTGTTAGTGGGAATGGCATTTCTCCAAGGCCACCTCATACATTTACTGCTATATGTGTCAACGCCAACCTATACAGAAGTACATCCTCCTCTTCATACCATAAAACCATTACTAACAAAGTAAGCAGTGACACAGGAAACTGCTATTTTCCTTTGGTGTCCTACTTCCACTTTGGGGCTCCATGTGATCCAGGTACACCCAAAAGCTGGGTGAGTAACGTGAACGTTGACTTTAGATGTGGCCTCTGGGGATATGTATGTTAGTAACTGGGTAACATTTTGTTGCAACTGTTATTCAGAATATACAGAATACATCACAGATTATAATTTTACTATAGGAATGTTTGTAATATACAATGATGATGTTTGTGGTTTGCAGTTTTTCATGGTTCCAGGGGTTGTTTGGCAGGAAGATTTTAATCCTTCCAGATGGGAATTATTGTTCCTCAATTCTGTATGGACTGATCCTGGTAGATGCTATACAGCTGCAATCCACTTTGCTCAGCAACTCTCAAGATCAGAATCATCAAAAGGGTTGAGCTGAACAGCTAAGGGAAGCGCTTAAGCAACTGATAAAAATAACAAAGGAGCAAGCAGAAACCTAGCTGTAGCAGTAGGTTATGCCTGAGCTGAAATCCTGCCCTATTGAAGTCAATGGGAATTTCGTCATTGATTTCAGTGAGGCCAGGAGTCTTAATGCTTGTTTGAGCTGTAGATTAGCAGATCACTTTTAACATAGATAGAAGGAGTATTTTGTAGGGTTGAAACCGGGGGGCGGGGAAGGTTGGTTTGTTTTTGGCCCTTTTTTTTTTTCTACTGAACTTTAAAATTAAAGAGTAGGTTTTATACAACCCTTACCTGGTTCTTCAAGGAGATATCCCAACCTCTCACAATAATGGAAGGTGGGCAGCAGGGCACTTAGGAATCATAGTCATCATCATTTACATCATATTAGTTAGGAATACCACTGGAATAATGGAGATACTCTTCAATGTAAGATACACTCATTATAGTAAACATACATCAAGCTGCACCTGCTGTCCAAATGTGGAGGAAAAATTCCTGCTTCAAACCATATCTGCTGGGAAGCCTCATGAAAACACATATTGCTAGTGCAGACGGAGAAATCTGTCACTTTTGTCCTAACCCATATTGTTTCCCTAGAACTGCTTTTGTACATTTCTGTATTGAGGAAATACAGTCACTCTTCCAAAGGAGTTTGGATACTACAGTTTCCTGCGTCTTTGTTATGATTCAACTGTGACCATTAGATGACATTGCAGAAGAGACATCTATATGAATAGAAGTCATAGCAACATAATTATATTTTCAAAAGAGGATCCTCTCCCTTAAAGTTATGCTCTTAAGGCCAAATGCTCTTAAGAGCTGATGCTGTCCCCAAATCAAAGCAGAAAGGGAGTTCCTCATTAGCCTCAATTTACCATATGAAGGCTGTAGGGTGTGTTGCCAAGTGTACTCCCCTTACTGAAAACATTACATCAGTAACTTCCTCGGAGCGAGGAAGAGCTCACACTGGTGAAAGATGATCCAAGGATCTCAGTTAAACTTATAATGAACACACCATTGAAAAAGGCCAGTAAATGGATCCAATAAGTAAAAAAGTCAGCGTGCAGTATTTAAGGCTATGTGTTGTGGGGGGAACCCAAATGGTGTGGAGAAGCCCTCCAAAATGTGAAAGAGGCTGAGTAGTGTTTCCTGGTCTCAGAGATCACAGAAGCCTCTCTATGTGAAAACTTTGTGGTCAGAGTGTGACAACCTTTCCACAGCATCATCAGCCCAGAAACCCAGGCAAAATAATACTGAACCAGTTAGTGTTACCTTACACAGGTAGCACCTTCCACTGTAAGAACTGACCTCCTTCCCAAGGAAAGATTCAGGAGCAATCACAAGATAAGTGAGCCTAGAAACTAGTGCATAGGAAAGAATGTCCATGTACACAGCCCTGGCTTCTGCCAGGTATGCTGAGATCCATGGGGTTCCCAGAGATTTAGAGGGGTAAGCCCTTTTCAAGGTCTGTGTGTTGGCAAATCCTGCCTTCCATCCCCAAAAAAACCTCAGAAGACAGTCTGAGTGGGAACTCTCAGTTTTTCCCAGGTAGGTGACAATCTGGTCCTTAGAGAAGATCAGAACTGGAATGTTTAAAAACAGGGCAGTTTTTAAAATGAAAACTTGTTTAATTTTTATCTTGTAGTATATTTTTGGGAAGGGATAATAGGAAGGAAAGGAAGGAAAAAACTGGAGAAGGATTTTTTTTTAAATGTAAAAGACAAGAGAGAAACTTTCTAATTTTCACTTAATCTAGTGAAAACGCAGTTTATTGTTCAATCCAGGAACATGTGGTAAATCCCTATAAGTAATATGTTTGGCACGAGAAACTAGACTACACTGCCTTTTTATTTCAGTTCTTTATTTGTATCACTTGTATTTTTCTTCTCTATAGATTCACAGTAAAAACTGTCCACAGTGCAGATGCCAAATGTATTTTGTATGAAATCAGCCCTCCCTTTTTTCTTTCTTAGTCCTCTTACAGTACCATCCTTTTCCCATTTAATTTCTCACAGCCTGCTTTCCCTGCTGCATTCCACTGTTTCTTCTCCATTCTCAAACTCTAATAGTCTAATTCTGCTTCATCTCTCACCAGTTAATTCAAGAATTGGGTTGCTTTCTCTCTGAGCTTCTCCTCTTCTATCTTCTGTTCACATTCTCTCTATTGTACTCTAAGCTCTTTCATTTTTTCATGCTTTATCCATATATATTATTTTTCACTTCGTTTATCCCACTTTTGCCTACTTCTATAAATCTCGCTCCTGATCCTGCAAATTCATGTGAGTTAGGGTTTGCAGAATAAGATCCTACTCCCAGCAGCTTATTTTTGATAATATGAAGACCATTTTAAGACTAGAATATTTACAAACATTGAATTAAAAAGGGGGTGAAAACACAGCCAAAGCAAGTTTAAAAATTCCAATGATTATTTGCAGAATTCTTTTCCCAATATCACCAATCTCTAATAAATAGCATATGCATAGTAGTTCTGTTTATATAAACATTCTGAGTCTTAGTCCTTAAGATTTTACACAAGCAAAACACTCACTAACGTTAGCAGGAGTTTTAGTTAAATAAGGACAGAGGACCTACTTCTGCTCTCACTGACTTCAGTGGAAGCTGTACTGAATTTATTCAAGGACTGCGAGCTTAGGCCCTCTGGCTTCTATCCTGCCACAACCTCTGTGCATGTTGACTCTTGTTCACATGCTCATGGCCCTATATTATTCAATATTCCATTCTCAAAAAACTGGTATTTTTTGGAACCGAAGAAGGTGTATTCAAATTACATTAGTGCGGACAATGTTCAGAATTAGAACAGTATGTTTGGATTAAAAATACAGTTAATGGCATAAATTCTTCATAAAATATACTCCCTTGTTTATGTACACAGTGTACTTTTCTCCTTTAGAAGGAATCTAATATCAAAAGTTTCTCTTTATTTTAAACATTTTCCCCTATTACATTTGGGTAGTACAAAAATATTTAAAAACAAAAATATGAACTGAAAAAATAGTAAATAGAATATTTTCCTAAATGTATTATCTCTAAATATTCTCCCATTGAAGTCATGCTTATTAGCATGCACACAAGCCTACTGGTGAGTCTGTCCACTAGTAACTCCAACACAATCATGCATGTACCTTGCAGCAAACATAAAATACATTATTCTACAGTAAAGACTGCAATGAGAACAGACCTGCATGCATCTGTCATTTATTTTCTACATTCCAAAAGGCCTGATACAGGCACAACTGAGCAGCTGAATCAATTTCTACAGATATCTACTGTTATTTTATTAGCTCACCAACCCTCTTGAGCATGCAGATGCATATTTATAAAACATACGTTTTAGTTTTCAACACAATCGCCCAAATAATATGTAGTTCACTTGAAAATAGGTGTACAGTCACCTTGTATGCATTAATGACATTCTACTACAATTGAGTAAAAGCCATTGTAAAAATCTATTTCACCTTTGGAAAAAGCAACACAATTATAAACTATATACAAACATATGTTTTGCTGGGTTGTTGTTTTTTTTACTCACCAGTTGTTTCCACGATGCCCTCTAGGATGACGACAATCTCAAACTGTTCAGTTTGCATGCTTCGCTGAGAGAGGTCATAGAAGGGGCTTTTGGCATCAATCACATGGCAGATCGTAAGTGGGGAAACAAGAAAAAGTTGATCTGCCCCTGTGCTAAAACCTACATCCAGTTCAAGTTGATCGAGAGGGAGGAACTCGCCCTCAGGTGTCTGCCGAGACTAGACAAGCATGCAGAAAAAAAGAGAAAAAAATCACCGCTAGTACAGCAATTTTCGAGACAGCCTGACAGCAATTCACATCATTGCCAACACTTTGCACTATCAATCATCTGAGACAAAATCCAAACAAATCATTATGCAGCTATGTTATAGAAAACCAGGCAGAAACCCAATGTTGTTCATACAGAACATGCATGAATTATTTACGATACACATCTTACTATAATTACAGCTCACTAACTCATGAGCTTTGGAAAAATGCCTGGCCCCAAAATGTCTATTAACACAAATTACAGAAGTGGGTGTACATCAGTGGTGGTTCTGCCACCAGGACACCTGGGGCACTGCCACACTGAAAAGTTAGGAAATAAAATCAGAGTAAAATAAATGTGCCTTTAATCCAATTCTGCAGCTCATTCACAGCCTTAATTTTACAGAACAGCTCAGTCAAAAGAAGTATTCATGCAGGGGCAGCTCCTCCCAGGATAGCTCAGGCAACAGAGTGTAAATGTGCATGTTTGACTAGGGGGCCCCAGAGAAAAACAGCAAGAGTTCATTGAAAAGCCACAAAATCAGTTGAAAGGAAATTTTAAAAGTACCCTTAATTAGAGCTCTGCTACCATCAGGCAAGTGGTTGCAATCAAGTCCATGGGACTATTCACATGTAAGGGACTACTCTCTGAGAGTCAGGGTGGCAGATTCAGGCCATTAATGAGTATCTGTGCAGCCAGAGAGTTGCATTGCCCCTCCTACAAGTTTAACCTATTGCCACTGGTGTATATATGTTAAAATGTAATATAAAACCACTGCATGCTACAGAATGTATCCAGAAGACCAAAGAGTCACAAGGCCACATATAGGCCTTCTATTATAATAAACTTATTACATAAATCTACTGCATTTAAATGTATTAATGGGCTGCTCAATGAAATACAGGTGTATGGAAGCTGATTAACAATGCTTAATGGCAGTGTAAAAGTGGGTAAAAAACGTATTTTAAAGTATTCCCTTAAAAGATTTTACTCTATAATAACTACATAGTGTGCATAACTGCATAATCACAGAGTAGAGAGTGGTGTTTGTTGTTGTAGTTAATGGTTGTCAACTTCTTTCCTATAAGCTGTATTTGAAGAACCTCATAACAAATCTGTAAAAATATTCTGAGCTGAACGTTGAAGTTCAAAGTCTCAGCTCAAATAAACCTTGTTTAAAAAAATCAGCATATTTAAGTTAAACTTTGCAGGTCATTATTATTTCAGCACCTGAACTAGCATCTGTATAATCTCAAGCGCACTAGCTAGGCCTGCCACCAAAACACCACACCCACACTGCCCTTCACAACACAGTCCTGGAGCCTAATTCTATTGCATGCAAGGAGTATGGAGTCCTCTTTCCTTGTCTCATGCAGCATAACCATGGCAGTTCTGCAGTATTAGGAACTTCTGTGTCTCTTAAGAAGCTGGGTAAATGTCACCATATCTAAATGTACACTGGTAATTATAAGTTGCAAATAAAGCCTGTGGGGTTTATTATTATATGATGTATAGATTCTCAGGGCACTTCTACACTGCCCTGCAGTTCAGACTACGGTGGCCTGAATAGCAGTGTACACCGAAGTGCTACACTCAAACTCCCTCATGTGGATGTCGCAGGTGTGAGTGAAAAGGTTCCTCGTTCACATTAGTGTAATACAGTTTGAAGAGGATTACATTAATATGAACTAGGAACCTTTTAGTTTGCGCCAGCAGCATCCACACAGGGGAGTTACAGTGCAGCACTTTGGTGCGCATTGCTATTCATAGCCCCATAGTTCAAACTGCATGGCAATGCTGACAAGCCCTTCAATTTTTCTCTATGCTTTGTTTTATATTTAAAATATATCACAAGACTAACACAAACAGCTAAAACTGCCTTTTATCAAAAACAGGTCATATGTCCTCCTTCATGTTATTCTTTTGCATGACTCTGTTTGTTAGTGAACAAGGGAAACAGGATGCAAGCTTTCTAGGTTTAATGTCAAGTCATTATGAACGCTATTTGGTAGGTAGCAGAATTGGAATATCAAAGGCAATTCTGCAAATCAAGCTTCAAATGGAATCTATTTTAAAGCAGTTTGGAAAAATTCACAGATTTCAAAATGTTGATGACAACTGCCACTTTTTTTTCCCCATTTTTGATCATCTTAATCTACCTGTATAAGGCAGCAACATTACGGTTTTTTTAACCAAACCTTCCGAGTTTTACACTTCAAAAAAAAAGGTCATATTTTATGGCTGTAACTATAAAGATGAGAAATATCATTCCAGTGCTGTGAAAGACACTTTTTAATCTGATTTAATTGAAACTTTTGCTTTATAGGCTACATTGTGTGTCTATTATTCAAATGTACATATTTCAAAATTATGGGGAAATTGTTTTTCTTTCAGTTACAGTAAGCTTAGGTATTGTAGCAATTATTGGTTAAAATACTGCAGACCAGAATGTGATTTTCCACTTTGTTTATTTTGTCCATTTGACAGCATTTTGCGTACAGTCAGTTTTACTGTTTCACATGTGATCAGGCCCTTGTCCTACAATGGGCTCTGCATGGACACAGCACTCCTCTTGTGCAAAGGCAGGTTTGGAGCGTTAGCTTGTCAGTTTTCTTTCTGTTTGTGAAAATTATTTACTCTGCAACAGAGGATGGGAGGAAAAATGTTTTGTTTTTTGTTTTTTTAAATAGGAAAATGTGATGGTAAAAACCACAAAAATTAGCAGAGGGATTCAAGGGCAGGTATAGAATCAGAAACCACTTTTAGCACATTTATTAAAATTTGACTAGATTTCAAGTTTATGGTACTCATTTAAGGTTTGTTCTGGAAAACCTTTTTGATGAGTCCTTACTCACACAAGTAGACCCTTGGCCTTACTTTCATGAGTAAGAACTCATGTGGCTACTCACATGTATACAATTTAAATTTAAGCAAGACCAGAACACTTTCAGATTAGAAATGAGGTGCACAATTTTAAAAGAGAGGGTAATTAACCATTGGAACAGCTTATCAAGGGCTGTGTTAGATTTTTCGTCACTGGACATTTGACAATCAAGATGTTTTTCTACAAGATATGCTCTAGTTCAAACAGGAATAATTCAGGGAAGTCCTAACACCAGTGTCATACAAGAGGTCAGACTAGATGATCACAATGGTCCCTTCTGCCTTATAATATATGAAGGAATCTTCCATTTTATTTCCAATTAGTTTTAACCTCATAAATTACCAGGTTATAAAGAGAAAATTATCCTACCTTCAATAACTAAATACAACAACTTTATGTACTTAATTTCATCAAGTGGCTCGGGCAATAAACTGAGTGAAATGCAAATGATTTGTTAATATAGCCCTGATCTCGCACAAAAATTAAATCTTTATATAATTTTTGGATTACTAATTTACATATGATGTATAGTAACAAAGGACACTTTGCAATTCTGTTACCATATATCATCCTCCTTCTTCTCTTCCTATTGACTCAATACACCTTCTTTCCTGCTGCTCTGCCATATTTTTCCCTTCTTCTCTCCCACCTCCTGCTGTTGCTCTGATTCTTTATTTCCCTTTCTTAGTGCTCTGACTATGCTGGCTAGCACAGATCACTGTAGCCTTTGCTGGTAACCACAATTTATTGTTGACTTTACTTTATAAAACAGAGAAGTTATTTTCTCTAAGTAAAAGTGAACTACCGGTAAGTCAAAAACTGGCACATCTGCCAATACCAGCTTTTGATATAAGTGACCAAAATGAAGTTTCTGGTTTAAAGTAATATTGTAATACTTTTTTAAACTATTCATTGCTGATGTAGGCCAGATCTTGCATGCAACTTTACTAACATGGATAGTCTTATTTAAATCAAGGGGATTACACACACTGATAGAGTTACATTCTTAAATGTTGGCAAGATCCAGCTTGTATTATTTCCTCTAATTATGTCTTTTGTTATTATAATTCAGAAGGCATCTGTAATTAATTATACTGGGACTGTAAACATTTACAAAAATAAAACTGTATCTGCATATATTTAAAGTGTGTATGTGTATATACACCTCTACCCCGATAGAACACTGTCCTCGGGAGCCAAAAAATCTTACCGCGTTATAGGTGAAACCGCGTTATATCGAACTTGCTTTGATCCGCTGGAGTGCGCAGCCCCGCCCCCCCGGAGCACTGCTTTATCACGTTATATCCAAATTCGTGTTATATCAGGTCACGTTATATTGGGGTAGAGGTGTATATATATATATATATATATAGATATGTACACATGTGCCCTTGGATTGTAGTGTTGATGGTATTATAGTCAGCATAGCAGTGAATTACAAAATCCGACCAGTTATGGTACCAGAGGAAGTCATACTGGTTGCCTTGAGAGAAAGATCCAGCTTTTAAGCAGCAGAGGAATCTGCTCTGGCGGCTGTATATTAAAAGCCTCTGAAACCAAAAGACCCTTCCAGATAGAAAGCAGAACAGAGGGTCAGAAAGGGGAAATTGAGAGAGATAGAGAGGACACACAAATGAGGAATTCTCTATGAAATTTCAGGGTTAACCAAAATGGGAGCAGTGGAAGAGCAAGAACCATGAAAGCCACAGGTCCAGCACTCTGAAGCATCCGGTTTAATTTTTAAATGATAGTGCTATAATTCCATTTTGAGATTGGATACTCATGTTTTAACATAATAGTTTATATCATCATCAGAACCCCTCAGTAAAATGTTTGTTCTGTGATGTAATTGCCTGTTTATTTTTACGGTCCTCTCTCAGGATTTGGTCCTGTACATTTTAAAACTATACCAAAAATCCCAAAGCCAGTCTCTAAGAAAATCATTTTTCAGATTCACATGTAATCACAGGTTATATTTTATAGCCCTGAAGTTTTAGCTGTGAAATATGGGGGCGGGGTGAGAAAAGCCCAAGAGATTTTATTGCATTTTATTAAAACAGGATTCCAATACAACAATGAATTTAAATCCATCGTAGATAGGAGTGAGTGAGTTGCCTCTGCTATCACATCCTACCACAAAACAATGAGCTTTATGTAAATATATCAAATCAAATTAAACATCTAAAACACATCTGTACAAATAGCCTTATCTGTGCTTCTCAAAGGAACACTGTTTTTGCCAAAAACATACAGGTGTGCCACCAGACATTTTTGGAAGGGAATTGTTTTTGTTAGCAGTCTTGTGGTCACTTCAATAATGTAAAAAAACAATGCAACTGAAAACAGACTTGTACTTAACTTGGTGACATGGTTACAACACGATGGCATATAAATCAATAGCTGCCAAAATTGGTGCTGCTCCACTGTGTTTTGTATGCACTTTGAATAGCTGAAAATACTTTGCATACAACCATAAACTTCAGTTTATAAGCAACACAACCTGCCTTAAGCACTTAAGGTGGGGCACGGAGCTACACAAAACTCAAAAGTCGTGGATGAGGGTGTGTGTGGGGGGGGGGGGGAAGAGGGGGTGCATGCTGCAGAAAGTCTGGGGGATGTTAAGGTAGCTAAGATGGGTGCTGAAGGCTGTAGGGCAGTGGTTTTTAAACTTTTGTACTGGTGACCCCTTTCAAATAGCAAGCCTCTGAGTACGACCTCCCCTTATAAATTAAAAACACGTTTTTATATATTTTACACCATTAAAAATGCTGGAGGCAAAGCGGGGTTTGGGGTGGAGGCTGAGAGCTTGTGACCCCCCATATAATAACCTCATGACCCCACCCCCAGTTTGAGAACCCCTGCTGTAGGGGATAGTTGGTTGCTGCATGGAGCTGTCTGAGGTAAAGCTGGGCTTTTCCCCTCACCTTCTGCCACTGCCTAAACCCTCCCAGTGGCATCTCCCCCTGGATCCAGTAGGGGAAGCCAGGAAGAGAGTAGGTATGGAGGCCTCCTGGCTGCCTGCTTGGCAGGTTATACAGCAGCCCTTGGTGGCCAGCAGCAGCAACTCCTATAACCCTGATGGACAGGAGATCTCAGCTGAGCTACATCACAACAAGGGGCAGCTGAATGAGAGTGCAGTATTGCCACCTCTCTACATTGTATCATAACTAGCAATTCAGGGGTGTTCACTTACCTCTCTCATGAAAAAATAATGAAAGGTTGACATTGACAACATATTAATTTTCATAAATATTCTAAATGGCCACCATCTCCTATTACTGCCAGTGGGGCTGACGCCAGCTAGATGGCCACCATTTCCCTACAGTCCAGATGTATGTGGAAGTGAGGCTGTCCTTAATAAAGGCTATGCTCAGGGGGAACAGGGGGGGAGAAAAGGAGGCAAATTTAGGAGTGGCAGAGGGAATGGGGAGAGGAGGGAGGTTGAAGAGGGTGCAGAAAACAGCGATGGGGTGGGAGATGGAGGTATCAGATGGCAGCTCTCCCAGCCTGGTGGTAGCGGTGGAAAAGGGGAGTCCTCCCAAAGCAGCCAGGGGAACGCAGTGTTGCTTGGGATCCAGACAGAAATCCTGGGGGGCAGCAAGGCAATGAGGGGGAGAGCTGAAAAAGTGGTGCTGCTGGGTCCAGGGAAGAAGAGAAGCATCAAGGCAGAAGGGAGTCAAGACATTAAAAGGAAATGTCTGGAAGTTGCCACAGCTTAGGGGTGAGGAGATGGTAAGTGGAGTCTCCATCTGAGCAGCCAGGAAGAGGCATGCATTTTGTGTGCATTAAAGGTTGACTTTTCAACCTGAAACTATCTCACACACATACCCAGAAGAGTAGAGGGGAATTAAAAAGTCACAGACAGACTAAAAAAAACATGGTTTAATGATGTTTCTAAAAATCTCATGATTTGTGGGGCAAATCTCATGAGGTTTTGAGCTCTGCTTCATGATTTTTGATCTTGAGAGGGTTCAGCTCAGGATTTTTGATTTACTGAGATTTCCAGGATATTCTCAGTATTCTCCGATGCATGATACTTCATAGTCTTGCAAACCTCTTGATGCTTTACTGCATTATATGTACATCCCAAATAAGGAGTAGTATGTAATAGCACCAACCCATGAATAGAGTCAGGAGCATCCCGGTTGTACTGGAAGTGGGGAGCAATTTGTTGCACCCTTTCAATACATAGCATGCGCCCTCCTCCCAAGTGGTCGACCAACTCAGTAGGCTGAAGGAGCAAGAGCCATGGTTCTACCCATTCCCTGTCCCTCCTCAGCCACTTGTCCTAATGGATCAGCAGCTGGTCAATGGAGATAAAATCATGATTTTTAAAAAATAATGTAAAACGTGACCTTTAAAACATTTTAAATAATGATTTTTTTTTAAATTGATTATATTTAAATCAGATTTTTTTATTTCCATGTTTCTAGTTCTTTACCTTCTTACCACTTTAAACTGCTAATGTAGATGTTTTGTGGTTGTTTCTTTAATTAGTTTCCAAACTGGGTGTAGTGTTAGTAGAATTTTGTTAGTCGTGGTAGTAAATGTTAGTGGAATTTCAGATTTACATGGAGATTATTATTTTTTTTTTTTTACTAATAAGTGTCACACTTAAAATCCTCATCTGTAGTGAAAAGGAAAAGTCCAAGGGTTCAATGCTGCTCTTATTATGAGCAAAACAAATTCAGACACAAAACCAATAAGCGAAAAGTCCATGTTATATCTGCCACTTTCTGATACATTAAACTTCCACAAGTCAAGAAGGCTGAAATACTTAGACCAGGCTATATTTCTCTATCAAGATTTGCAGTTTGAAGTCAATGGGACTTGTGCTCCTAAGTCACTTAGGTGCTTTGGAAAATCACACCCTCAGCTCCCTAAATATGGGTTTAGGATCCTAATTTTAGGCTCCTATTTTTGAAAATGTTGGCCTATGTGCATAAAAAAAGTTCACCAATAACTGATAATATATTGAAAGTCTAAATAACTTTTCATTGTTAATGCTGAAGCTCTTTTATTCTGACATGACAATATTTTATGCTACGAAGACTGGTTTTAATAAAAATGCAATTTTAATGGCTACTGCTGCAAACATTTTTGCACATGCTTAAACTTTAAGCACATTATGAGTCCAACTGAAGTATTCATAGGAATAAAGTTACCTATCTACTCACATGTTTCCAGGATCAGAGCCTTAATTTGCATTTTTAAAAACCCAACATTTATAATCTAGTTCATCATACATTTTAATATGATGTTACAATGACATTTTCAAATTTGCCTGACGAAGCCTGAGGCTAATTTATTATTAATAATAAGGTCTTCTATAGTAGTGCCTTAAGAATGAACTAAGAATGGAGCCCCATTGGGCTAGACACTCTACAGAGTAGCAGACAATCCCCATTCCAAAGAGCGTACAGTGTAAATAGACAAGACAGATACAGAGTGAGGGAAAGAGTATAACACACAAACAGAGTGAACAATGTGACGGTGGCAAACATGTTAGCTCCACAATTTTTTTTCGGGCGGAGGGAGGGGAAAAAGGGGGTTAGGTTTAGGTAAGAGGAATAAACTGAAATGGAAAGAAGAGTGAAGGGAGAGGGAATATTCAAAGGAAGGAGAGAGACAGGGCAGGGGAGAAGATAAGAAGTGCAGGTGTGGATTGAAGCGGAGGTGAAGCAATTGTAAGGGAGGGGAAAGGAGAGGGTTAGAGCAAACAGCCACTCAGCACGTGGCAAAGAACATCTAGTCAAAGCTGTAGAATGTTCTGTGGGTGTCCAAATCATGATATGAAATGAAATCACTCTACCCTGCATATGATGTTCATCACTGTGCTCCCCTTGGTACCCTGAACTAGGGTCAAGATACCCCTAATGTTACACTACAGAATCTTTACATTTCACAGCTGTGATATAATCCATTATTCCACAAGAGGTCCTACCAAAGTCAAGGTGCTACTCAATCTGAACAAGAGTATAAGAGTCTGGCCCCTACATTATTTTAAACAATAGGATTGTAGTTTGCAAGTGATCTCAAATGAACTTTATGATGATGGGCAGAGTTAACCAGAGAAGACTCGGAAATATATATTTATATATTTGAGGCAGAGGATAGGGAGTGGGGAGATAAAGGAGTCAACAGAAATGACATGGTTTTCACTTTTGTCAAAATTCTTCAAAATTTTTGGAGTTTTGTCAAAAAACCTCAAAACCAAACATTTTCCAGAACTTTTAGTTTGAGTTTTTTGGGGTTTTTTTCAGCAAAAAAACAAAAATATTTCAACAACTTACATTTTTGTGAAAAATTCTAATTTGTTGAAAAAGCCATTTTCCAATCAAATGAGCGTCTTAATAGAAGGTTTTCTTCAAACCAGCTGTAGAGATAACTTTGAAAATCCAATCTTATTACTTTGTCTTGGGATAAAACAATGTTTCACTAACCTCTAAAATGAATGTCCTGTGTTCCTCAAACAAAGAAAATCCAACATAGGTCTCACAAATCAGTGAAAAATTTTCCAAGTACTATACTGGAATGGAAAACTTTTTTAAAAGACTATTTACACATTTCAGTACTCTTTGTTAACGTTTTCCTTTGCCTACAAGATCACTCTCACTGCAGAATTTTTTTGTCAAATAATTCTATCTAGGAGCCAAATTTTGTCCAGCATGCTCTGGGCTCAGCTCCCAGAACCTGCGCATGTTGGACGATCCATGGTGAAGAGAGATTCACAAACTTTTCAGAGAATACCCTGCAGAGCTAGTTGGGGTCAGTGTACATAGCTTCTAGCCATTTTCTGGCCCCTAACTTACCCTTCTCCTTTAGCTCACTCCACACACATATCCCCATCCTCGCAGAGAGCTCTCCACCAGGTCTGAAAAATTGAGGAAGGACACATTTCCACAAAGCCTAGGGAGACATGTGTGTGGGGAGAGCACCCTCTATGCATGTCAGCTCAGGGACACAATCCAGTTCAAAATTACCATAATGCACAAACTCTCATACTGTTACTGTTTGTGTGGCACAGTATGCATGAACATTCTAAAGTACAATTTTTAATATAATGCCTTTAATTGTAGCCTGGTTTTATGTGATTTTATTTCTACATATTACGATGCATTTGGTGTTTTATTTAAATTGATACTAACACAAGTTTCTTCACAGAAATATTTATATTCAACAAATTTGCACAATAAATCTCACTCATGGACTGGCTCACTCTTCCAAACCAAGCATAAAAAGTGATTATAGAGTCATGCACTCAGATGTGTAATATTTGCTAAGTTTTGTGAAATCATGGCAAGTTCTAAAAGCAGCTTCAGCTTTTATAACCCTTTGCAGGGGCATGCCAAAATTACACAAAGGGAGAACTTTTTAATTCACAGAGCAGCATTGTTATTGAAATGTACCACAGGGCTGAACGCCTTAAAATAATTAAATATAAGGTAGACTACTGATTTTAGCCCAGACCTCTAACTGGACAGTAGAGCCTAATAATGTAAAGCAGTTCCATGGTTTATTTTGCTGCCCTCTTAAGTTTAGATGAGCACCAACCTGGTTATTTCACACATAATTTATTTTAGTAATTTAAACTACTGATAATAGAAAACAATCCCCTTTAACCAGATATGGAAAATATATAACTAAGGTCTGATTTCGTTATCAAAAATATCTAAAATAGCTGCCAAGGGGGGAAAGTTAGAGTACCTCCCTTAAGTATTTCAATTTTGATCTATGGAAATTATCCTGGCAAGGTAATAAAGAAGCAACTTAATTTCTATAATTTCTTTAAATTTTTCTATCCTATGATGCGTATGAAAAATTCACTGAAGTTGAGGACAATGTGTGGGCTAACACCATATTTGGACGTTAGACTTTACTGTGAATTAGGACGCAACTATGGACCTGGTTCTCCAAATACTACTGAAAATAGAGAATAATCTCATTTGGAAGTGTTTGTTCAGGTCCAAATCCCACAATCCTGCCACTGAATCCGTGTAGTGAGACACTTGTACTGGTGCTCATCTGGATAGGCAGTGTGCACCGTTGATGGGTCCAGGAGCAACAGGGACACCCCCACAAGTGGGGGGAGAGGGAAAGATCTGAAGCAGGAGCAACTGGGGCACCGCTCCTGCACTTCCCCAGGTTCTCCCTCCCCATAGCATGTGTGTATGGGAGAGGGGGAAGGTGCTGCTTCTTTCTCATTTCCCACCCCCATTCCCTGTGCTGTGGGGCGGGGGGAGGGGCCTGTCCTGCCTACTACTGCTGCTGCCATTGGACATAGAGGGTAGGGATGGGCCAGCTGATTATCTCTCCCCTACGGGGCAGCAAGAAGGTGGACGCTGTGTCTGTTTGGTGCTTGGGAGCAGCCATGTTGGGCTCTTTTCCAGGCCCACCCTTCTCTAGTGAGCTAGATCTCTTATGATGCCAGGAAAAAGCTGATTGCCAAGTTTTCTTCGGGCTCTGGAAGGGATTTTTCCCCCTATGACAAAACTGTCAAATTTCTATGTGGGATTTTTCACTTTCCAGCCATCATCCTGGAGGTCCAGATTTAGGGTTTAAATAACATCTGTCATGACTTTAAAAGTTTCTAGTACAGTTGGTGGGCTCAAAAGGGTCCAAAGTGAGGTCCATGTAACCCAAGGGGCTGCTTGGGCAAGGACCCCAAGCATAGCATTGCACGATAAAGGGGTACGCTCCCATGTCTCACACACTGTGAGGTCTCCTCATCTCTTCTACCTCCTGCATGGAGGAGGGGGGAAGAGGTTGGGACCTTGGCTTCCAGTCAGGGTTCCTGGGCAGGCCGGAGTGGGCATTGCCCTCACTTCCACCCTCACGTCTGCCAAGCTGGAGCCATTGACGACCAGTTGAAACCTTCTCTAGAATAGCCCTGCCAGGTAATTTACAAAGTTTTAATAAAGTTGCAGCCTCCACATTTAACCATACTGTGGCATATATGCCTCATTGTTTGGAAATCAATGGGACTCTGCTAACACTTTTCAAATTGCAGGATTGGGGCCTTATTTAAAACTATGGAACTGCCATGATTTTAAAGGACTTCCACAGGGGTAATTGAGAGCAGAATTTGGCTTGGGAGAGGGGGAATACCTTAACCTTTGTTACCAATAACGCTCGAGAATATTTAAAAAAATGTTTTTAGTTTTCAATATTTTAGTGTAGTGAATATCCATTTTCTAGAGGATAAGTATTTATAATCAAATTCTAGTCAATTTCATTTGCAGACTACTATAATCTAGGGGCTTCATCCAAAGCCCACTGAAGTAAATGGGAGTCTCTCCGAATGGATTTTAGATCAAGCCCTATAAAAATACTGAAATGTCTGAGTTGCAAACTCTTCAGGTTGATATTTTAAAATATGTACTGTTTACCACAGAATTTTTCTTGTAGAGCACCATAGAAATATTTAAATTGTTTTTAGGTTTTGGACCAAATTTGACTTGAATCTAAGTTTATTCTAGATCATGTAAGGATGTTAAATTATATTTAAAATGTCAGTATAATGGTCAGTTTTCCTTACAAATCATCTATACAATTTTAAAACCCACTATCTTGAGATTAGGCCTCCCATGAAGTTAATGAACTATATGCACAAATCTCCGTGACTGGCCCTCAATATTATTCAAAAAAAGATACACCAGAAAATTAACAAAACAAAAACAAAAGTTAAAACAATAACCAGAGATTCTGAATGGAGATTGCTTTCTTTAAAAATAGACCCTGTTTACTTAACAGCTCAAAATGTAGGCTGTATAATGTTAAGGGCAGGAATCTACCTATTCTGTCTATAAAATGCACACATATTACGGTGCTGAATAGACATAATAACCAAACTGGAAATGTGTTGACAGCAAACTATAGTGTAAAGAGTGCAGAGACCAAAAGTTAAAGGCCAACTGTAGAAAATACTCTTGTGCTTGCAAGATACTCCAAAGATTGACACACAAAGAAGCAAACAAAGAAAAATGTTGATTTAAAAAACTGACTTGGATGGAGGAGAGTTTAAAAGTTAACTCTGACTTGGGAATCTAATGCTTTGAAAATGAAGATGATTGAATGAAGATGAATTCTGATAGAGTGGGAATGCAAGAACTCTGGAGAAAGAAGAGGAAAGTGGAAATTGGAGAGCTCAGAAGGAAGGTGATGGAGCTGAGAGTGCTGTAAAGAAAGAGGAGAAAGGAAGGAGAAGCAGAAAAAAGATAATGGAAAAGCTCTGGAGAGAAGAGGAGGAAGGTATTGAAGTCGGAAGTGGTAAGGTGGAGAAATCATCTTGAATGCTCTCTGGAAGAGGTGGGAAAGTAGAAGGGGAGCTGAGAGTGGTCTGGGGAGAAGGAGGTTGGTGAAAGTGGAAGAAAGTGTGAGTGCTTCAAGGGAACGGGGAAAGGTGCAGGAAAAGGTCAGAGAATTCTGGGGAGAGGGTGAAGGGTGAAATGTGAATGCTCTGTGGAGGAAGAGGCAGCATGAGGACTACAGGAAGCAGTGGAATGTGCAGGAGGTGTTAATGCAGAGGAGGAGGAAGAGATGGTGTGAAGGTTCTGGAGAGAAGAGGAAAGTGAAGGAGGAGTTGGATGGGCTCTGCGAAGGAGACAGCAGCACAAGAGCTGTACGGAGAGATGAATGGTTCATGAGGATGTTTGACCGCCAAGGAGAGGGCAAGAACAGGACCATGAACTTACTTTAAGTAGCTTGCAGCGGATCTGCGCGGAGACCATGTGGCTGTTGCGAAGGTTGCCTACCCTGAACATAAGGGTAAGTTTGCCGTCCCGCATGGAGATGACAGCATGCTCACTGAACATCAGTGTCTCTGCCCGCTTCTTAGGCTGGGACATCTTGATAAACATGCAGCCAATGAGGAAGGCATCCACGATAGAGCCCAGGATGGACTGGAAGAGGAAGAGGATGATACCCTCGGGGCATTTGTCAGTGATATAGCGGTAGCCGTAGCCAATGGTAGCCTCAGTTTCAATAAAGAACAGGAAGGCAGAGGGGAAATTGTAGACATTGGCCACACAGGGAGTGTAGTTATCATCATGGGCTTTGTTCAGATCACCCCGCATGTAGGCGATGAGCCACCACATGGAGGCCATGAAGAGCCAGGCCACAGTGTAAGTGAGAATGAAGATAAAAAGATTCCAGCGCCACTTGAGGTCCACCAGGGTAGTGAACAGGTCCGACAGGTAGCGGCTTGTCTCGCTGCCCAAGTTGCCATGCTGGACATTGCAACGACCATTCTTGTCCACAAACCGCTGCCTCTTTCTTCTAGGAGCAGCTGCTGCCGCTTGCTGCTGGTGGAAGCCTGAGCCACTGGAAGAGGTGGTCACTACCTGGTAATCGTCCCCGAATTTCCTTCGGAGTGCAGACATAATATGGAGGGGCTAGCCAGAGTCACCAGAAAGGAGGCACCACTAGGCTTGCACAGCACAAGGGGGCGAGGGTCTGCCTCTCCCCTTCACTCTCTACTTTTCTACTCTTCTCTCTCTCCCTGCCTCTTTCCTTCCCTGTTTCTCTGCCCTTCTGCACTTTTCTGTCTCCCTTCCTCTTTCTTATTCTCTCTCCTTACCTTACCTCCTCTTTTTTCCCTTCCTGCTTCTCTCCTCACTCCCCTTTTTTCAGATGCTTCCTCTTTTTCTTTTTGCAACCCCTTACTTTCCAATCGCTCCCTATTTAACAGGCAGAACCTTCCCTTCCCTCCCCGCCCCCCTTAAAACCAGGAGCCACACAAAGACATGCAGTCCCGTTTTACCTTTGTGCAGCTCGTTCGCTCGCTCTGTATCTCCCTGATTCCACTTCCCTCTGCTGCACCTGTATGTCAGAGGGGGAAAACCGATGTATTCCGAGCAAACTAGCTGCAAAGCCTGCAATGAGAAGGGCAGATGCTTGCCCCTCTCCTCCCTGTCTTCCTGCTCCTCCACGGCGCTATCCTTTGGCGAGGACCGGGCACAAAGGCATCTCTTCCCAGGCTCAGTGCACCCCTGGTAAGGCGGGGAACGGCAGCGGCAGCCCTCCCGACCCCCTGCTCTTCCCAATCCCCCCACCCAGCAAGTGAGTCTCTTTCCAGCCGGGCTCTCACTATCGGCTGTTCAGCTGGACACAAGTCAAGCACATGGGCGGAGAGGCGATCGGCGAGCACCAGGCACCCCAATCCCCGGGAGGAGGCAGCTTCCTAGCTGCGTCTCAGGAGCTGATCCTCTCTCTCCTCAGCCCCGGTTCTGCTGCTTACAGGACGGCTTGAAATACGGGTCCCTCATTATCCCCCGGCGGCGGCTGGTAGCAAGGAGAGACCCCAGGGAGCCCAGCGCGGGTAGCTCAGCAGGGAGGACCCCTGTTGGGCTGGCAGCTTCTCCCCTTCCTCTGCAAACCGTGGGGTGGGGGTTACAGCCTGGCGGTTGCTCCCGTTCAGGTTTTTAGCTGGAACAGAAATTATGCTCCACGGGTTTTTTCCTCCTCATGCTAGCGGGCGGCGCGATTCGCGGCGTGGCGAGGCAGCGGCAGCAGCCCCGGGGGTGTGCGCGCGGCGGCGCGTGCGAGGAGCGGCGGAGCTCCGCTAGCCCCGCCTGCCCCTGCCTGCTCTGCACCTCTACTGCTCCTCACTTGGCTCTGCAGTGCCGGGCAGCACCGCCACCCCAGCGCCCCCAAAGCAACGGGCTCCCCCCAGCGGCTTCCAAACCCGCCTCCCGCAGAGGAGGCAAAGGGGCTGCGGCTTATGGCTCGCGGATCACTGGCTCGGAAGCTGACAAATTGCTGCGATTGTGGCACATCATCAATAGCAGAGGCAGCGCTCCGTGCAAATGAGTTGTTCTCCACCTAATGCAGAACATATGAGAGAGTCGCCACGTGATTTTGCCCACACGTGAGGGGCGCAAAGACCCTCACAGTACCGCAGTGGTGCGCCAGGCTCCCCAGCAATATGTTCCCTCCCCGCTCTATACACCGCCCTCCTCCCCAAATATTCCCTAACTCTCCCTCCTCTCAAACCCTCCGTCTTCCGCGCCTCACACCCCTCCGCTTCCCACACCCCAGCACTGCTCCTTTCCCTCAGGTCTCTCACCTCTCCTCACACTCCTCCCTCCAGCCCAGCCCCTTTCCCCAAACACCCCTTGCTGTGCCCCAAGCCTCTCAGTTCTCCCCCCACTGCCTACCCCTTGTTCTTCTATCCCTGTCTCCCCACACTCCTCCCACTACCCTCCCCTTCATAACCCCCGCCTCCCATTCTCCCTTCTATCTAAATACCCCTGCCTCCCTAACGCCCCTCCTCCCAGTCCCCTCAGCCAAAGCAACCCCCCACCCTGCATAGGTCCCTCCAGTTCCCCTTTGTGCCTTGCCCTCTCCAAGGTCCTCCCACCTCTCCTCTCCCAGGTTTCAGCTTCCCTCTCCTACCGATCTTGTATCCCACCCTGGATGAACTAGGGGTCACCAAATGAAATTAAAAGGCAGCAGGTTTAGAAGAAACAAAAGGAAGTATTTTTTCACACAATGGACAGTCAACCTGTGGAACTCTTTGACAGAGGATGTTGTGAAGGTCAAAACTAGAACTAGATAAATTCATGGAGGATGGGTCCATCAATGGCTATTAGGGATGGTGTCCCTAACCTCTGTTTGCCAGAAGCTGGGAATGGACGGCAGGGGATGGATCACTTGATGATTACCTGTTCTATTCATTTCCTCTGGGGTACCTGGCATTGGCCACTGTCGGAAGACGGGATACTGGGCTAGATGGACCTTTGGTATGACCTCGTAGGGGCATTTTTATGTTCTTTTCACACGCATGGGGCTGTGCATGGGCCAGCTCCCCTTCTTTCCCTCCTGGCGGTGGCGGGGAGTACAGGAGTGCCTGGGGCTGGCTCAGTCTCCTCCCTGGATCTAGTCTAGCTCAGTCTCCTGGCTGGCTCCTCTGCTATGATCTAGCAGGATTGGCTTGGGGGGGGTTGGGCCGGGTGGAAGGCCTTTCAGCTGCCCAGCAAGGAGGCAAAACAACCCCTAGAGCAGGGATACTCAGACTGAGGTTCTGGAACTGCAAGTGGCTCTTTAATGTGTCTCCTGCAGCTCTTTAGGGCACATGATACTATAACACTGTGTGGTTGAATATATAGTACGGGAGTCGGCAACCTTTCAGAAGTGGTGCGCCTAGTCTTCATTTATTCACTCTAACTTAAGGTTTTGCGTGCCAGTAATACATTTTAACGTTTTTAGAAGGTCTCTTTCTATATGTCTATAATATATAACTAAACTATTGTTGTATGTAAAGTAAATAAGGTTTTTAAAATGTTTAAGAAGCTTCATTTAAAATTAAATTAAAATGCAGAGCTCCCCGGACCGGTGGCCAGGAACCAGGCAGTGTGAGTGCCACTGAAAATCAGCTCGCATGCCATAGGTTGTCTACCCCGATATACTACTATAATGAAGGAAACAATGAATTCACAAGACTGTGTCTCTTTCTGGTAATGCTGATTGCTAATTTGGTTCCTGAAGCACTAAGGTCTGTGTATCACTGCCTTAGAGGCAGGAGGGTGCATTCCACTGAGCCCAAGGATTAAACAGTTGATGGGCAACAAGCACCCCCATGCTGCAGTCCCCAACAGTGAATTTTCCCAGCCTCCCCGCCCCCCCATGAAAGGTAAGGGGAGGGAGAGCAATACACCCCCCTCCAACATTATGCTCATGCAGTCACCTGGTCAATATACCCACAGCACAGAGACAGGTCATCATTGAGCTTTTTTACTTTTCTAATAAAAAGCTGATGTTGAGCTCCAGAGATAACACTATGGTTTGGGATTGGACTGATCAGACACTTGCTATTCTAGGGACCCATCTAGTCCAGTTGAACCTTTTCAGCATGAGGGCCAACTACTGCCAGGGGGCGTGGGTAACCACTGCCTGGTTATGGTTGCATTGAAATAAACAGTTAAAGCAGCAGTTTGCTCTGACATTTATTTTTATTTTTTACAACTTAATAGCTGGTTGCTTAAAGTTTAAACGTGTGTGGAGGTGGCAATAAAATAATTTCCGGCGTTCATTCCTTTAAAAAAAATACCCTCTTTGTGTTAAAAAAAAAGCACTCAAAATTTCCTATTGATGAACTTTTACCAGTGTCACTATTTTTTGCCGTTCCATAACTTTTTGAGGGAATCCCATTAACCCCTCACATTTTACACAGCTGTCCCTTCTGGCACCTACTCGTCCCCACAGCCGTTCGTTTCCTTTCTTTGGCTTCCCCCCTTATTCTCCATAACACATTTCTTTAGGGAGGCTGAGGGAGAGCCTGGTATGCGCTGGCTGCTGCTGGTCTTCCAGGCTGTGCGCTGCTTTCCTGCCTGCAGCTGTGATCAGCACGCTGCCTGCGGACCCAGTGGGCAGGCTGAGCAGCAGGAGGCCGTGGGCAGCAGGGAGCAGAGCAGAAGGGGTGACTGCTTGGGGAGCTGCAGTAGGAGTGCAGCTACTAGCGGGGCTCCTGACACAGCTGAGGCTGTAGCTCACCCCTTCAGACACAAACGGGCCACTCAGGGATCTGCCCCGGGAGGGGGGCAGCCCTGTGCTACGCGACGCTGAAGCGTGGGAAGGCGGGGAATGGAGGAGAGAAGCACCTGGCAGAGGGAGAGCAGGGCGAGCTGTCACTAGATTGCGGGGGAGCACAGCTCCAATCCACTGGTGCCCCCACTGAAAAGTCCTTTAGGCTCCTGGGTCGGGACGGGTGGCTGTCAGCACCCAGCGACGCTTCGCTGCTGCAGCGCAGCCGCCGCTGCTCTTCCACGCCCCCTGCTGGCGGAGCTCCGCCCGCGTCCGGAACTCCAGTGGCCCGGGGAGCTCCCTATAGCGGGTGCCGCAGTTTGAGCGGCAGCGTGAACAGCATCCATAGCCGGAGACCCTGGCTTCCTCAGTCTGCATTAGCAGCAGCCCTCCCTGGAGCCTAGAGGGCACCAGGGTGCCAAGAGCAGTGCTCATCCCGTCCCCAGAGCTTTTCCTTCCCCTTGTGGCAGCCTGGCAGGCAACGGCAGCTTGTCCCCAGCCTGGCTCTGAGCCAGGTGTCCTGTGGAGACAGAGAAATCCCCCTCTCTGCCCCCTGGCATGGTGATGGGAGCCTTTACCCCCGGCTGTCACGGGTCATGCCTATTCCTACTGTGCAAAGGAGCGGCGAGGGGACAGGCACAGGCTCAGAAATGTCACAATCTGCTTCCCTGGCCCTGGAGCACAACACCCAGCTCAATTGTCAGCTCTTTGGCGCAGGGACCATCTTTTTGTTCTGAGTTTGTACAGCACCTAGCAGAATGGGGTCCTGGTCCATCATGACTGGGGCGTGTTGTTGCTACCAGTACAAATAAATAACATTAGCCGACTTCTGTAGAAGAGCCTACCTTCCCGTCTCCCAACCACCTGTGCAGAGACCTCCTGGGTAAATTCTCCTGAGCCTTCCCATGGAGCACGCAAAAGAGGAATATGGAGACCTTCTTTTGTTTAAATATTTTAACATGAGAAAATTTGAGTTTGATTTCTATGTACTCAGAATATTATTATACATTAATTACAGACATATTAAATAAAACAAACTAACTATCAAAACACAACAGGAAATTAACAAAAACTGCATTAAATTACAGATAAAGTTGCTCCAAAATGAAGACAGACAATTACTTAAAGTGAAGGAAAATAAAAATTAAGTCTTCATATCTACGGAATTACTAATTTGAAGAACATAGTAAGCACATTTATTTTCAATCAGGATTCCAAGGAGTTATGTGATATAATCACATGTATCTATTTCTTAAAAACATACTTTATTTCTCACCTCGGCTGTCATTTTCAGCGTCCTTATAAGCACAGGTTGAAAGAGAAAGATGATTTCCCATATATGTAGCGTTACATAGACTAAGGCTATTATGTGGGAACAAATAAAATACTATGAATTATTTTAATGTATATCGTTGCTGAGAAAATTGCATATATTCAATGTATTTATGTAGAGATTTAAAATATTTTTTCTAAAAAGGTGTACTATTTAATTTTGAGATTTTGTAAAATAGTTTTGTTAATGTTAAATGTATGTTTATATTGTTTACTACTAATAACAACAAATATAAGTGATTTCAAAGTATTTTGTTGTCTAGTTTATTGTCTATAGCTATGGCATACTGACTAAAATCACTTTGCCTTTTAATAAGTAAGTGTTCACAGTTAAGGCTGTGAAGAATTTTAGCATCCTAAGTGAGGAATGAAGTACTTGGGTAAGTATTGTAACAGCTAGTCAGTCTTTTTGGGCGAAGGTCTGTGAAGCACTTTACAATACAGTCATGACAGGATTCTGTGAAGACAGTGTACAGTCCTCATGAAAGTCCATCAAGCAGTGATCGATTAGGCCATCCAGCCCTTGCCACTCTAGATTGTCTCTATTATTTTTTCCCAATGTTTTGTGTAGTCTACTTTTAAATGTCCCAAGTGATGGGTTTCCCACTACCGTTGGGACACTGTTCCAAATGTAATTCAGTTCACTGTCAGGATATCTTTCCTAATATTCAGCCTGCATTCTCTCTTTAAGAAATACATTTTCACATTATTCCTAACAACTTTTGCCACCCTATATAATTCCCTTTTTGCCCCCCGGCACTGCACTTTTAAAATATTTGCACAATCATATCTCTCCCCCACTTCCTTTAATTACTTCTTAGATAAACTATAAATATTCAGCTGTTTTAATCTGGCCATTATGGGGTCACGAGATTGGCCAGTGCAGAGGGGGGCGGGGGTGGGGGTGCAGGGGTGGGAGGAGAGAGATGTCTGAATACTACTCCTGGGGGAATTCTGTGCCACTGCGCGTGTGCAGAATTCATGGCCCCTGCAGATTTCTTTGCTTCCCCACAGAAAAATGACTTCTGATGGGGAAGCAAAGGGAAGCCGGAAACGTGGTCATGCACCCCGTCCCCATCACTGCAGACAGGTTGGTTTGGGCACCCAGAGCAGCCAGGAGAGACATAAATCACCGCCGCGGGTGGGGGGAACTGGGCAGTTGTGCATGTAAAAGAGAGAGAGAGACACTTTGTCCCTCTCTCTCGCTATTGCGGCACACTCGGCGTGGAGGGGTAGGGCTTTGGGATGTTTCTGAAGAGGTAGGCATGGGGCAGGCTCTGTTCCCTCATGCAGAGCAGAATGTAGCAGCCTGCCTGCTTAGTGAATTGTTCCCATTGGTCTTAGTGAATTGCCTTAGGAGTATAAAACAGGTGTAAAAAATTTAAGGCTCCTTTACATTGCCAGAGTAGTGTAAAGGACAGTATGGCCTTACAAATGCTTATGGTGCTTTAGTGATTAGAACTGGTCTAAAATTTTAGACTGAAAACATTTCCTATCAAAATGTGCTCCATGAACTGTTTGCTACTGACCTTTTTGGAGATGGTCAGTAGCCAGTATAAATTGTGAGTTTGAGTCCTCAGACCTCAATTGCTCTTCAGTTACCTATGATGTAACACTGAGCATATGGCTGCATATATTTGTTGACTAATAATTAGAAATAAAGGCTCAGTACTAGCTACATTACTTTTAGACAGAGTGGGTTTGGTGATTTCCTCCAATGCTCCCCATCCATTGTATTGTAGTTTAAATAAATTACCAAAATAATTGAAACCAGCTTGATTATATTACGTTATTTTGACAAAAAATGAAGATTTTTTAAATATTGTGCACAGAATTTTTAGGTGCAGATTTTTAATTTTTTTGGCACAGAATTCCCCCAGGAGTAGAGTACCTATTGTAGGACTAGGGAAAAACAGTAGGCCTAAGCCCACCCATAGCTAAGGCCAGGGGTAGGGTGAGTAGATGAGGGCTACAGCTGATTCTGGAGGACAACAAATGAGAAACCAGGGATGGGAGTGAAGGTTATAGGGCAAAACACAATTGACCAGAAGAGGAAACTGAGCAGAGAGCCCCTGACAGCGCCCACTGCTCCTCAAAGCCATGTAAGGACATGACTCCTTACTGGCCAATCACATTAGCCCCTAATAGTTAAAAAAGAAAAAAAAATAAGTGTATACTTCTAACCATCCCCTGGATCAATTTCATTTGTTCCTTTTCTGTTCTCCCTCCCTGTTTTCATTAGATGTGAAAGAAATGTAAAGTTGAGTGTCGCCCGCATATTGCTGACATCAAAGCCTGTTGCTTCTCATAAACTCACTAATGGTATAAGACATGTACAATAAACCAGACGTGGGACAGGATTGAGCTGTATGGAAATCCACATGCAAGAAGAACTGCCCATTGCACTCCTTGGACATCTGTCTGAAAAGAATGAATGAATTCTATGCAATTCCACGCAATTCTGTCAGGTCTCCTAGCTGTGTCAGCAGCAGACCTCATCATTGGTTGTGTCAAAGGCTCCTCCAATATGTATAAAAATATCATCATGGATTTTTTTTTCAGTGGCTATGAAGAGTTTATCCAATGGTGCCATCTCTGCATTATATCCCTGTCTGAAGCCTGAATGTAAGGAGTTTGGTGTACTGGAAGATGTCAGCTGCACCTGGAGTCTGTTCAGAACCAACTTATTGATTACCTTTGTCCAAGAAAGAAATATTGCGGCCAGGGCAGCAGATGGCATCATCGTTTGCCTAGTTGCTTGAGGAAGACTGAATTAAATTTGCTCCTTTTTGGTCCCAAATCAGTGGGCCTATTTGTGGATGGAAGCCAGAATCATACCTTTGGATGCTTTGGCCTTTGGTCACTGTTCCTCTGTCCTGTCCAGTCTTCACTAGGTCCTGATAGTTCTTGTCTCTCTTTCCAGCACTTCCTCATTCCCTGTGCTGCTCTCTCCAGCCTCTCCTGGCATATGTCTTTGGGTATAACACATTTCATTGCCATTCTGCTTGGCACGGCAGAGACTTTTGCTTATTATATAAACAGCATTTATACTAAGGAGAGCCTACTTAGCAGGATTAAAAGTTCTGAACATCGTACCTAGTTACTATAACTGTTATAAGAGGAAGTACCAATTTTCTCACCTGTAAGAGTATTCCTACATTTGTTTGAGCTCCTTTCCACATCCATGATATCATTTCAGGTGGTAATAGATGGGTTGATGAATGTGTATATCTGTCTTACTACATGCAGAAAGGTAAGCATGTCATGGGAGTGGAAGCCAAGACAAACTCATAAATGTATAAGAATTTCCATTAGCATTCAGATGAGCTCAATGAAAGAAATACTTTGCTATTAGCAATGCCCTGGAAAGAATTCTCTTTTTCCAACCTCTTTTTCTTTTTCTGCAGTTAATGGAAGTGCTTGGGAAGTCTATCATGCTATAAATTGAGATACAGACCACCACCACCCTGGAGTTCACTTGCTTTGGATCTTAGGCCTGGTCTATACCAAAATTTAGGCTGACCTCGCTACGTCATTCAGGGCTGTAAAAAATTTCACATCCTGTGCAATGTAGTTAGGTTGACCTAATCCCCGCTCTAGACACAGCTAGATCAAAGATAGAATTCGAGGGGGTGGATTTATTGCAGTGACAGAAAAAACCCTTCTGTTGTAGTAAGAGTCTACACTACAGCAGTGTAGCTACCGCTGCACAGCTGTAGTGTTCCTAGTTTAGACATACCCTTATTCTTGCGCTCTTAATTTCTGCTGATGCTATACATAGTTCCTGCATACATACATGAATGAAATTCAGATTTCAGGAGACAGACAATTAACCACCCCCCACAAAACCACAACCTACACCATGGGAATTTCTCAGTGGCTGGATCTGCCAACGGTACAAGCAGCCCCATTGTATTAGGGAATTCGGAGCATAGTGTTGCATTCTGGCAGTACAAAATAACCCCATTGTCATGCAGTCTCTCATGGTGCATGAAGGGGTTTTCTAGTTTGAATTAAAATTGAGTCTGTAGAATATTCCAAAAACTAACATTTTAGGATGCAGGACAGACCATTCCACAGTGAGGACCACCGGGACTATGAAAAAGTATTAATAACAATTTCATACACAAAAACCATGAAAGATCCCTGAAACTTTGGGCTGCCTGAGTTTGAGCTTCTGCTAATTGAGTCTGGAAGTCTTTCTAAAAAATATGTTTTAGTTCAACCCCAAATAATTGGACTAGATGCAGGAGTTACTGGGTAATATTCAATGATATTTGTTATGCAAGAGGTCAGACTAGATTATCACAATGTTCCTGTCTAGCCTTAAAAATCTATGAATCACCCAAATCAGAAAGATTTATTTTTTGTCAATAGTTTTCTATGTGAGTTCCTCTTGAAATACTTATTGTTAATGTAGACAAATGTAATACAAAATTGGGGCATCAAATCTGTAATCAGGTCCTTGCAAGCAGATTCCTATTCATTTCAATGGCTTCTATTTGGACACAAGGGCCTCTCCTCATATACCCAATTACAGGATCAGGATTCTGGGCCTGATACAAAGCACACAGAGATCAATGAGAGTCTTTCCATTTACTCAGCAGGGTTTGGATCAGGTGCCTAGGCAGGAAAAGACATGCGGTACCACCACGCAAACATATTCACAGTATTTTGTGAGAGTGTCATTTATAAAATCTAGTGGCAACATACTGTAACTCAAAATAGTCTTCTAAATATATTTATAGTATGGTACAACTTAACCATAGAATCATCACCATTTTGGTTTGGCTTGGGTTCTAAATCATGTTTTTCAACTGAATTTCTTGTGTCTATGGGGAAGAATCTGAGAGAACAGAACACCATTGGACAGAACAGAACAGAAATCTGGCTCCTATCGAAGACAATGGCAAAACTCCCACTGACTTTAGTGGGATCAGGATGTCACCACAGAGATACAAACATGACACAAAATATAGGAATAGATGTTTAATGTTAATATTTAAAAAGATAGAGTGAATATAAATCATCATCATGGCAAATCCCAAAGATCGAGTGCCACCCAGATCAAGTGTGAATGTAAAGAACAACTAGAAATAGCATTTTGAGGTGCATTCCAGGACTGGGCTAGGCCAAGTGTAAAAATAGCACATGCAAACCATTACCTTAAAAACTCCATGAATACATTTCAAAGTAGTCTCTTTAAAAATCAGACACACTACTTTGCATATCATTTCTTCTAGATTAAATGGAAAGCCATAATAAATAGCAGTAGTAGCAATATCACTGATAAATTAAATTCTTTGTACATTTTCCCCAGAACAAGAGCTAAAAATCTCATTTAGCACCTAAAATGAGGCAAACAGCTGTTGCACGGATAAAATGAGGTTTGTTTATATGCAGTGCCTACAAATAAAGAGCACCGCTAATGGTGCTGAGAGAATCTTAACTCAAAGTTTCCTCGCCTTTCAAAATGTAAGTAAAAACTTTAAAATTAATACAGAATTAAAACATAGCTTCTCGGTTTACTTAGGGAGCCTCAGATTTAGACACTTGTTAATTTTTTGGCATTTGATAAGTTTTGCAACTTTTTTTATGCACATGAAAGCTAGATTTTTCCTCAATAATTAGTGCATTTGCACAGAAAAAGGCTAGAAAAGCATTTGTTAAATAAAAAAAAATTCAAATTATGTCTCACTTTTTTTTTTGGTGCCTTATTTTGTTTTCATGTGTCATCATTATTTATTTTTATTATGGCTAGGGGCCTCAAAAGCTGGAAGTGGCCCAGACCTCTCTGGACCTCAAGAAAGCCCGATATAGCCACAGGTGGTGGCATGAGCTAACTGCCTGAGTACGTATCTAGGGTCTTGGATGGGATTGTACTCAGGGGCTAGCCCAAGCCACCACCCACTGTGGCTACACTGCTAGTTTTAGCTTGCCAGCTCGATCAAAGTTAGCATGTGTACATCCATCTGACCTGGGAATTACACCTCCAGTAGACATACCTTTAAACTTGTTTTAAAGTACTGTAAATTCTGTTGACTTCAGTGGAGTTATTCCTAATTTACAATAGTCCTTATCACTAATAAATCTGTATCACTAATAAGTGATAGGAGAATTAGGCTTTAAGATACCAAATGCTAATAGCCCACTATGCTTTCACAACTGTTCTAAGAGAATGTCAATATAACAGTTACCAGCAAAACCCAACAGGGTTCAGGGTGGCCTACAGTTCAACAGTTCCAGTCCCTGATTCTAGCATATTTTATCCACTTTCTAAGTGGGATAAGAACAGTCAAGTAAGCAAGAAGGTATGTAGTTCATGCCTCTGACACAAGGGCTATGCACTCTTTAAGTCTTCCTCTGGCTTGTTTTACATCTCCAGTTTTCTTTTTGTGATCACTAGGTAGTACTCATTCAGGAGACAAAGAATTAATAAAATAACTTCCCATTTAAGGATTGTTTTGTTCAAGTGCAGTACTAGTAAATTGGTTTCCCTAAGGAGGAGTCTTAGAGATGCATCATTTGCCCTGCACTGTCGTCAGAATGACTGCAGCAGTTCTGTCCCTGAAAGATCTCACTGACACATACTGCCAAGGTAGTGGCTTCCTTTGGTTTTCTGGGTTCTGCTGCAGAGATATGTTGAGCCAATTGACAGGCTCATAATCAACAACAACTGTGAAGCTGGGAGATGTGACAATATTGAAAGAGGAGCTTATTCCAGCTAAAGCAGGCAGAGAGGCAGAAAAATATTATTTCACAAAGGAAGAAAACCTGACATTGGCTCTGGTTTCAGACCTCCAGATTGAATAGGTGAGGCAGCATTTGTAACAGTCTCCAGCAGAGTCATAAGGGATCATAAGGCTATCATAGACTCCAGTGAAAACCAAACACACTGTCAAGCCAAAAGTTAAACATACATATACAACAGAGCACTGTGCAGAGATGCAAGTAAGAGGCGTTGGCTCCAGAACTTTGGGGTCATGCATAAACCTTCAAGGAACTTGCATCTCTCTCACTTAGAGTAGTAAGGTAATGTTGGTGACAACATTTGTTGCTATTCTTTACTATGTATTAATAAGGAATATAATAAGGTATGTGCCTTGCGTCAGGGTTACTGTTTCCCAAATGAAATTCTTACTGTTAGGAATTGCTCCCATATGCTTAGTGTTCTTTGCTATACAGTGCCACAAAGCTATAATAATAATAATAAAAATGTTGTGGTGTTTCATAACTACTGGTTTTGTTGTCTATAGAGAAACCCTTGGTAAATGCCTTATTCCCACTGCCCCAGGATCAGGGAATAGATGCAGTGCTTTCTTTAGGCTTTTCCACCATTTGACTAACCCTTAACTAATTGTAAGAATGAACGAATCATATTTTCTCTAGCCTCTACAAAATACTTGCTTCTGCAATTTTCATGAGCATTGATGAGTGGCAAGGGATGAATAAAAATATCAGGTATGTCAAATCTCTCTTTGCAAATTGGCTTAGCCTTTATAACGACACACTGTTAAACTCATGATGTCCATCACTGCCATTAAATCCTGGTAGACTTTTTGAATGGGCTGAATAGTAGTACTTGATATGCCAGGAGGTGACAATTTATTTTACTGATTTCACATTATGTAGGGAATGTGCCCATACTCTTTTTGGAAGACTTGCTTAAATCGCTACATCTTCTTATAGGTTGAAAAAATCACTCCATATGCTTAGAGTATGAGTTAAGGAGGAGAAATTCACAAGCTAGGGCAAGGGTGATGAGACTGCAGTACAATCTCATCCCATCCCTCAAAGATGCAATTATTGTAGACTTGAATAGCAGCTGCAGCCCTTCTGTGCCATGTGCATAGGGTACTGGAGCTACTGGATCCATGTAATATCAATCTGTACTTCCCACCAAGCCCATTCCCAGATCACCCCTATTGTGCTCCTTCATATTAGTGTATGTGTAGACTCTTCCCATAGCATGCAGAAGGTGTGCCGCCACACCTGTGTCACGCAGTAGACAGACACTGCTTGCAGCTCCTCCACCAGGACTTATATGTTGTTCCTGGGATTGGCATTCTGCTCCAATGATAAATTGCACCCACAAAAAGGGCACCATTAGTTGGGCAGAGGGGGTGTCCGCAATATGATGTCAGCACTATTGATTTGATTCTGGTGGATGCATTTGTACTGGCATTTAGGAACTACTGTTTTCATAATCAACATCAATTTTTCTAGTCTCTTCCCACGAGGTCACTCATAGATCAAATTCACCCAAATGCAGAATGCAATAAATAGGTGCAGCTCCCAGGAAAGCCTTTGGGTCAAAATCAGAAATGGGGTAAATTAGAATGTAAAATGTTATGCTGGGAGTACATTGATCAGAAACCAGGAAACAAGTACATGGATGGCCAACGTCATATAATTTGCACTCATTTAGCATTCAGTGAGTGAATGAATATGGTTATTGTGATATTGGGAACTGTATATTTCAGTGGGTTAGCCTCATAGACTGCTCCAGCAGTACAAAGGGGTCCTTAAAGTTGTTTCAAACTGTTGGAAATGAGGCTGTCATTGATCACGAAGAGGAAATCCATTTTTATATTGTTTGAAAGCCAACTAATGCAATGTTTCCCTCCCACAGAAAAATTCTACAAGAAGAGCACCCTGTCGGGAGGAACATCATGAAATTTTCTGTGAATTCTTCCACTGGGGGCAGCATTTGTCTCCCTGTGGATGAACCAGGCGTCTTCTTCCAAATCCTGCAGATCACCCAAGAGCCGCATGGATCTCTAAGATTTGATTGAGGCACAGAGTCATACATGGGTGTCCTGTGCCGTCACACCACTCCAGGCCCCACTCTCCATGTCAGAATCTCTTCAATGGCAGTTTGCACAGCACAGAGGAGCACCAGAGGGAAGTGAATGCAGATTTCAGGCTCCCACCCTCTTCCCATTCCCTGGCCCACTGCCTCCCACTCACTGATCCTCAGCCCTGTGAAGAGCCCTGCATGAGTCTGGGGAAGGGAGGGATAGTACCGCGGAGGTGGCTGACCTCTCACTTCTGTGCAGAGGGAGAGATTTAGGGGACAAAATCTTGTGCATAGTCCTTGCTAATGCAGTAATATTATTACACTCCCAGACCAGGAAATGTCCCATCTCTCCCATGTAGTTCTTGATATACCTGTCTTTTGTATTTTTCAGGTAATACCAGTTGATTTCATAACTTGGTTTTCCAATAAAGTATTCCACCTGTATCCAAATGCAACCAATACCATTCACACATCAGGGCTGAGATCTTACCACATCCTCGTGTGTTCTCTTGACTATTCAGTTTGTGCCCCAAGGACTTATAATGAAGAATTTTAGCAATAGCTGGATCTTCCTTCTGAGCTATCAAAACGTCTTTTTGTAGAATAGGCTTTACAGTGGATATAATACCCATGGAGAAGTCTTCTACTGCCAAAGAGTTGGTAGTAATACCTGCTAACCAAGATATCTTGCTATCTCTTTGTACATCCAAGGACTATAAGACAGAATCTTTGCTCATCTCTTCTGTGCATTCTGCCACATATTTTTCCATATCAATGGCATTCTGTATAAAACATCTGCCTCCATATTAGATTTCTCTGGATAATATCTAACTTTGAGGTTAAAGTCAGCTAATTCTGCAACCTACCAGTTTGCTGTGACATTCAGCCTGGCAGAAGTGAAAACACAGATTAGTGGGTTGTTACTACTTTAAACCATGAAGGATTGTGCGTAGTACAGGTAGTCACAGAATTTGTCCACTACACCCCATTTCAAGGCTAAAAACTCCAGCTTTCCTGAATTAAGGTGATAATTTTTCTTAGCTGCAGTTAGTGTTCTTGACCCGAAACCAAGGACTCTCAGTTTACCTTCCTGACGTTGGTATAAAACTGCACCTGATCCCTTATTGGAAGCATCTACATAAAGGATAGAGGGTAAGGCAAAATTGGGATAGGATATTATTGATGGTTGTACCAGGCAGTTAATCATCTGGTTTAAAACTGGTTTATATTGCTCAGTCCAGGTAACTGGACTGTTGTTTCTCTACCTCCTCACCTACAGCAGTGTGCAGCTTCTCAAACAAAGTCTAATCTGCAACCTAATTATCTTAGAGGGCTGTTTAAAGGGTCTCTCTCCAAATCTTTTTACTTGCCCTTTGACTTCCTTCTTTTTCTGAGTCCACTTTTGACAGTGTTGTGTGTCAAATTTCAATGGAACAGTCAACAAGTCATACAATCATAGAATATCAGGGTTGGAAGGGACCTCAGGAGGTCATCTAGTCCAACCCCCTGCTCAAAGCAGGACCAATTCCCATCTAAATCATCCCAGCCAGGGCTTTGTCAAGCCTGACCTTAAAAACCTCTAAGGAAGGAGATTCCACCACCTCCCTAGGTAACCCATTCCAGTGCTTCACCACCCTCCTATCAGGGCCGGGTCCAGGCACCAGCTTAACAAGCAGGTGCTTGGGGCGGCCAAGGGAGGGGGCAGCACCTGCGGCAATTCGGGGGCGGCAGGTCCCTCACTCCCTCTAGGAGCGAAGGACCTGCTGCTGAACTGCCGCCGCCGATCGCGGCTTTTTTTTTCCCCCCCAATTGCCGCCGCCGATCGCGATCGCGGCTTTTTTTTTTTTTTGCTTGGGGCGGCAGAAATGCTGGAGCCGGCCCTGCCTCCTAGTGAAAAAGTTTTTTCTAATATCCAAGCTAAACCTCCCCCACTGCAACTTGAGACCATTACTCCTTGTTCTGTCATCTGCCACCACTGAGAACAGTCTAGATCCATTCTCTTTGGAACCCCCTTTCAGGTAGTTGAAAACAGCTATCAAATCCCCCCTCATTCTTGTCTTCTGCAGACTAAACAATCCCAGTTCCCTCAGCCTCTCCTCATAAGTCATGTGCTCCAGCCCCCTAATCATTTTTGTTGCCCTCCGCTGGACTCTTTCCAATTTTTCCACATCCTTCTTGTAGTGTGGGGCCCAAAACTGGACACAGTACTCCAGATGAGGCCTCACCAATGTTGAATAGAGGGGAATGATCACATCCCTCGATCTGCTGGCCATGCCCCTACTTATACAGCCCAAAATGCCGTTAGCCTTCTTGGCAGTAAGGGCACACTGTTGACTCATATCCAGCTTCTCGTCCACTGTAACCCCTAGGTCCTTTTCTGCAGAACTGCTACCTAGCCATTCGGTCCCTAGTCTGTAACAGTGAATGGGATTCCTCCGTCCTAAGTGCAGGACTCTGCACTTGTCCTTGTTGAACCTCATCAGGTTTCTTTTGGCCCAATCCTCTAATTTGTCTAGGTCCCTCTGTATCCTATCCCTACCCTCCAGCGTATCTACCACTCCTCCCAGTTTAGTGTCATCTGCAAACTTGCTGAGAGTGCAGTCCACGCCATCCTCCAGATCATTAATAAAGATATTGAACAAAACCGGCCCCAGGACTGACCCTTGGGGCACTCCGCTTGAAACCGGCTGCCAACTAGACATGGAGCCGTTGATCACTACCTGTTGAGCCCGATGATCTCGCCAGCTTTCTATCCACCTTATAGTCCATTCATCCAGCCCATACTTCTTTAACTTGCTGGCAAGAATACTGTGGGAGACCGTATCAAAAGCTTTGCTAAAGTCAAGGAATAACACATCCACTGCTTTCCCCTCATCCACAGACCCAGTTATCTCCTCATAGAAGGCAATTAGGTTAGTCAGGCATGACTTGTCCTTGGTGAATCCATGCTGACTGTTCCTGATCACTTTCCTCTCCTCTAAGTGCTTCAGAATTGATTCCTTGAGGACCTGCTCCATGATTTTTCCAGGGACTGAATGCTTTGCTAGATGAGAAAAATCTTGAATGTACCTTCAATAGTAGGTGAAGAAGCCTAACAGCTTGCAAAGTCCCCCTCTGGTATTTGGTGGTTTTGCTGCAGGAGCACCAAATGTGTCAGCTGAATCCACCATTTATCTTTCAGCACATACCACCATTCCCAAGTAATGTATCTCTATCTGAAAGAGTTCACTTTTAGAAGCTTTCAGCTTAATTCCAAGCTTCTTAACTGTTTCAATACTCTCCTTACATTCCTCAAATGTTCTTCAATAGTGCCACTGTACACAAGGACATTGTCTAAGTAAATTCTGCAAGGCACTTTGCATGCACTGCTGGAAGGCAGCAAGTGCATTTGTTAATGTAATGAAGGCTGTGTGAGGTGACAGCTTTCTTCAGCCACAAAACCTGGATGGAAGGTCCTCCCTTAATCTAAGACAGAGAACCAAGATGTATCACCTAATCCATTCAAAACATCTTGGATTTGAGGGATGGGTTATCTGTCTGGTATTTATAGTAAGGAATGGTATTTCTATTAAATTTTGATAGTCGACTGAGAGTCATAAACTGCCATTTCTTTTCTGGACACACATTACTGGTGATGAATAGGATGACTTTGATTTTGTGATGCATCCCCTGTTCAGGAGATCTTGCAGATATTCCTTTACCTCTTTATATAGTGGATGAGGCACTGAGATATAAATCTTCTGTACAAGCTGCTGGTCATGTAACTTGCTATGCATCTGCAGAGTAGGGATCTTTCCCATGTGTCCATCAGCTCTGGAGAAAACTTTGGACTCCTCTTTCAGTATCTGCTGGGCCATTTTCCTTTGCATCTTTGATAAACTGCTTAGGTTGTTCAGACAGATCTCGATCATCACCTCTGCTTAGAGGTTGTTCTCTTTGTTGGCTCAGTCCTTGATCCATGATATCACATCTCTGCCTTTTAACATTGATGCCACCAGTGAGGATTTTATCTGTGGAATGTTCCCTGGAATTTCAGATTTAATTTGCTGTAAATTTCCCAGCACAATCTGTCCTTTCAAAATGATGTCATGTTTTAATAGGTTACTCACAGGGATATTTATCCAGCAAGATGATCCTTTGGGTATGTTGACTAATGTTTTTTTTATGTCCAAATCCTCAGAACACTGAACAGCAGCATCTAGCTCAAATATTGCCATTAAACTTTCAGAATCGAGGCCTGCATGAGCCCAACATGTTACACTAGTGGTTTTTCCTTCAGGGATAATTACATTCCTTCTCCCTATTTTAAACACACAGTTTGTCTGAATTGTTGTTTCTGATGATGTTCCATTCTAGGGGCTGGTGCCTCATCAAGTAAATTGCAGTGGTGGTATTTGACTATGTGCTCAGTAACATCGTAGCTAATGATCAAGTTCTCTAATCTGTGTGAGCAGACCAGCACAGGAAAAGTCAAGATTTCATCATCTTTGCTTAATTGGAATTGGACTTCAATCCACCCTTTGTAAGGAATTTGGCAGCTTTAAGATCAAGCCCATCTTCTATTTCCAATAACTCTTCAAGCTTTTTAAGGCCTGTCCCTGGGAAATTATCTTACACCCACTGACTTGAGACCATGCACACCAATGTTCCAGTGTCCCATCAATCTTGAGTGTTTACTTTATTGAGGAAACACCATGTTTTCCATACATCTCTTTCCAACTAAATTAGCTACTCTGGTTTGCTGCTTGGGTATTAGATGGCAAATGAAGGCCACTCCTGGTAAATCAGATGCAGTATCAGTTTGATCTCTGCTCTCTTGTGATTTTCCTGCACGACATCCTGAGTGGTAGTGGTCTTTCCTGCCACATCTGAAACAGTGGTTACAAGTATTGCCTCTGCCAGATTGCCTGCAGCTAGCACATCCTGTCTGCATGCCTGTTCATACCATTATCAGTTCCTTTGTCGTGCACCTGGACAGCTTGCTCATATATTAATTTGGGTTTTCACACCTTTGATTTAATCAATTCTAGCCTATAGTTCCCATATCTCATTCATCAGTTTTCTCTTGGGAGGAGGTGCTGCTTTATTCTGTGACTTGTGCTCTGTGTAGGGTGATTGCACAGACCTACAAGTTACTGCCTTAGTACATGCTCTATTCCCCAACTTCTGTTGTTTCTCTACCTCTTCAACTACGGCAGTCAGGGCCGCCCAGAGGATTCAGGGGGCCTGGGGCAAAGCAATTTCGGGGGCCCCTTACATAAAAAAAAAGTTGCAATACTGTAGAATACTATATTCTCGTGGGGGCCCCTGTGGGGCCTGGGGCCTGGGGCAAATTGCCCTACTTGCCCCCCCCCTCTGGGCGGCCCTGACGGCAGTGTGCAGCTTCTCAAACAAAGTCTAATCTGCAACCTAATTATCTTTTTAAGTAAGGTCACATTACAGTCCGAATGTTGTCATTCTGCAGGCCTGTCAGGCCTGAATGGAGGAACATGTTTTGTACAAGGACAGAGTCATATCTTGGGTCAGAGTCAGCTTCTTGTGAGGCAAACAATACTTTCTGTCTCAAATTAAGTGCTCAGGCTAGGAAATTCTGAGGTGTCTCTTCTGGCTCTTGAAATCTGCAGGAAAAGTTGAGATGCACCTTTTTCCTGGTAATAGGACCTTAAGATGCACCTCAGTTTTGGCAGGTTCAGATCAGTTTTGCCCCTCCAAGTAGCCCCTGAGGTTCAGTCCTGGGCAAACTGCCCTGATCATAGTTTCCATGATCTCTGCCTCAGGGTACCCCTTTTGAATGCCACTTTCAATCTGATACACCAAGTTGCTTAGGTGGGAGTCCCCACTCTGTCCTGTTATTTTAAAGTCTTCTTTAAAATTGGTTCTGTTTTCTGGGGTGGTGGTGACAGATTTTCCATAATTTCTTTTATGCTTTCCTGAAACAGTATTTCAAGCAATCTTCATTTTTCAGCATACCATTTCTGAATTGTCTGTCCTTCAGTTGTTCCAGTTTGCTCCTTTTCTGATGTAGCAACAAGGTGTAAAATCTCATCTTTTAATGCCAGCAATGTAGACAACCTCTGATCTTCCAATTTTTCCTGCCTATTTAAGTAGCTTCTTATATATTTAATTAAAGAACGATAGTTTTTTGCTGCAGTTTCACTGCAACTTGTCTCAGAAATGCCCAGAGAGTCAGACTTCTCTTAAATGCACATCCGTTAACTGGTATAAAAGTCCTCCTACCTCCATATGCAGGTCCTCTCTTTCCCAGCCATAGTGCTTGCAAATCATTACATTTCCTCTGGCATCTTTTCCTGGAAGAGTCTACAGCAGCTACAGGTAGGCTTTTCTTTCGGAGAGGTCAAATCATTGCAATGTAGCCTCTCCTGCCTGTGCTTGCCAAATATTACACTGGGGTTAAAACTAGAGTGTTATTAAACTTCGTATTAAAAAACCAAACCAATACAGCTTTCACAAGCCCTTTTGCGGCTCAATCCTTAGCGCAAACACAACTCTGCTGCTGCAACCAGAGCCATCCCCTTTTACTCCTTCTCAGCAGACCTTCAATCCTTAAAGGGGCTGGGCACAGGCAAAGATAACCCTGACATTTCCTTATGAATGCTACAATACCATCTGGTTCAATGGGTCTGATCTCTCTAAAACTACTATGAACTATTTTAACACTGCACATTTAAGTTACACTTCATCAGCAAAATTAATGGAATGTCATTTTCAAGCCCTGCAGTGCTATTTCACGCGGGGTTCATCAGCACAATTCTTTCCCAGAGGTCATCAGCGCTGTTACATCCATTTTGGATAAGTTAGAGGTCAGACTGAAGTGCAGTATCACATTTAAAGAGTCTTATCCAATTTTTTGACAAGTGATGATTTATTCCAACCATAGCACATTCAGTTCATTATCCAACAACAGATTACCAGCCTGTCTCATGATTTAGAGAGTCTGATGGATGGTAAGAAGTACAGCATTTACTGTACATAGAAATAAGTTTAATGAAATGAGCTAGCTTTTAAAAGACAAAGAACAAAACACAAGCAAGGGTAGTCAGTGGAGGAAGAAGACCCCATTCCATTAGGAGCTATGTTTATTTCCAAACAGCCAGTGGTTTATATGAGAGCTAAATAGATTAATACATACTCTCTTTTCACATTTATCTTTTTCTCTTCAACTGTTGCATCTAGTTTAGATTAATGTCTCCCCCCACCCAGTACACACACTCTTCCTCTCCTCCTTTTCCCCCTTTCTGCCCTATTGAGATCTTGGATATTCTCGCTATTTATTGCTGATTGCATAGGAATGTTCTTGAACAAATATACTTCCTGCTAACAAACTAAATCAGTGTATATTCTACGAGTGGGACATTCTTGTACATAGCGGCAAACTTATACTAAAGAAAAATCATGTTGAATTTAATATTTTTAACAGCATAGGATGTTTTCAGACACTAAGGGTATGTCTACACTACGAGAGTAGTTCGATTTTACTTAAATCGAATATGTGGAATCGATATTACAAAGTCGAACGTGTGTGTCCACACTAAGGACAGTAATTCGACTTTGTGAGTCCACATTAACGGGGCAAGCGTCGACATTGGAAGCGGTGCACTGTGGGCAGCTATCCCACAGTTCCCGCAGTCCCCGCTGCCCATTGGAATTCTGGGTCGAGCCGCCAATGCCTTCTGGGTAAAAAAATGTGTCGAGGGTGCTTTTGGGTAACTGTCGTCATCCGACCGTCACTCCCGCCCTCCCTCCCTGAAAGCGCCGGGGAATGAGAGCCTTCTGGTACTTGAGCAGTCTGCAGGGGTGGAGTGAGAGTTTTCACGGACTCTGCCGCCCCTCCTTCTTTGGACTTTGGGTGAGGGGAGTATGGGACTTGGTGGCGGGGGAGGGTGGTTACAGATAGACTGCAGCGGGGCTCTGTCCTCCTGCCTCCGGTCCTGCAGAACATCCACAAGGCACCGGAGCGTGTCCGTTTGCTCCCTCATTAGTCCAAGCAGCGTTTGAGTCGCCTGCTGGTCTTCCTGCCGCCACCTCTCCTCCCGTTCCATGTGTGATCGGTGCATTTGGGACAAGTTCTCCCTCCACTGGGTCTGCTGGGCTGCCTGGGCTCGGGAGCAGCCCATAAGTTCCGAGAACATGTCCTCCGGTGTCCTCTTCTTCCTACGCCTAATCTGCGCTAGCCTCTGGGAGTGTGATGCCAGGCTGGGTTGGGAGACAGTCACAGCTGTGGGATGGGAAAAAGGGAGTGAATTCCTCAGAAAGATAAATTTAGTTGTGAACAAAGAACATAGTCTTTCTCTGTGAACAAGACCATGCACAGCACCTATCACATGCACACTCAGGACAAGGTCGAATTTTCGGCCTTCGCATTCAGTGCCTGGGGTCTTGCAGTGCAGATCAGAGAAGCGGGGCAGGACACCAGAATTTGTGTAGCAGGCCGACATGGTAAGCCGTAGACTTGTGGCTGCTTAAAACTTTAATAGCAGCACTGGCCTCCTTTCACGTTGAAAGCACTGCCAGTCCCTACTGCCAGCAATCCGGCAAGCATGAACTCTGCCCCTGTCCCACCCCCTCGCGGCTGTCCCAGGGAAAGATCCCTGTATGCTGCCCCTCTCCCGCCTCCACCGCGTGGCTGTAAACCGCCAGTTACAGTTCTGTAAAGGAACAGGCAAGCAGTCCCAATACTAACATTCCCCTACCTAATTCAAAGCAGGTCACCATGAGCGACATCACTCTGATGAGGATTTCAGAGACGGAGAAAGAAAGGATGCTTCGGGAAAGCCTGCAAAGACCAGGGCCGTATGCCGCCATGCTCTGCAAGGCAATGATCCCGGAGTACTTGCTTGTCTCCTGGTGCAGAAACGTTTCCTACTATGGAGGACCCAATAAGGCCGCTCTCCCCAGGAACCTGATGCAAAGGCTTTCCAATTACCTCCAGGAGAGCTTCGTGGAGATGTCCCTGGAGGATTTCAGCTCTATCCCCGGACATATAGACCGGATTTTACTGTAGCTGCACTGGCAGGGACTAAACAGTAGAGCGGCTAGGGCAGAACAATCATGCTAAACCGGATATTGTTAGATTTTTTTTCAGTAGTTGCACTGCCAAGGACTGAAACGTTAAGCGCCTAGGGCAAAGTAATCATGCAAAACCCATTGTTAATATTGTTAATATTCCTGTTCTGTTAAAAATAAATGTTTACATGTTTAAAACACTTACTGGCTGATCCTTCCCCTGATTCTGTGTCCGGGTTAATGCCTGGGGACGGTTGGTAGGGGATCTCTGTAAGGGTGATGAAGAGATCCTGGCTGTCGGGGAAATCAGCGTTGTAAGCGCTGTCGACTACCTCGTCCTCCTCATCTCCTTCCTCATCTTCCCCGTCCGCTAACATGTCTGAGGAAGCGGCCGTCGACAATATCCCATTCTCAGAGTCCACGGTCAGTGGTGGGGTAGTGGTGGCGGCCGCACCTAGGATGGAATGCAGTGCCTCGTAGAAACGGGATGTCTGGGGCTGGGATCCGGAGCGTCCGTTTGCCTCTTTGGTCTTCTGGTAGCCTTGTCTCAGCTCCTTGATTTTCACGCGGCACTGCGTTGCATCCCGGCTGTATCCTCTCTCTGCCATGGCTTTAGAGATCTTCTCGTAGATCTTTGCATTCCGTCTTTTCGATCGCAGCTCGGAAAGCACGGACTCATCGCCCCACACAGTGATCAGATCCAAGACTTCCCGATCAGTCCATGCTGGGGCCCTCTTTCTATTCAGAGATTGCATGGCCATCTCTGCTGGAGAGCTCTGCATCGTTGCCAGTGCTGCTGAGCTCGCCACGATGTCCAAACAGGGAATGAGATTCAAACTGCCCAGACAGGAAAAGGAATTCAAATTTTCCCGGGGCTTTTCCTGTGTGGCTGGTCAGAGCATCCGAGCTCGGACTGCTGTCCAGAGCGTCAACAGAGTGGTGCACTGTGGGATAGCTCCCGGAGCTATTACCATCGATTTCCATCCACACCTAGCCTAATTCGACATGGCCATGTCGAATTTAGCGCTACTCCCCTCGTTGGGGAGGAGTACAGAAGTCGAATTTAAGAGACCTCTATGTCGAACTAAATAGCTTCGTGGTGTGGACGGGTGCAGAGTTAATTCGATGTAATGGCGCTAAATTCGACATAAACTCCTAGTGTAGACCAGGCCTTAGTTTAGACACCACCTTGTTGAATAAGTGAATATTATCCTGTGACGGGTTGGATCACAGAAACTCCCTTGGGAGCTGCCACCCAATGTACCAAGACTACCCCTGCTCCTGTTTTCCCTGCCAGGTCAGGACTCCAGCACCCTGTCTTGCTGAGCCAGACATTCCGTCTGCTCCAACACAGACCCAGGGTCTGAATTACCTGCCCCAAATCTGCAAGTTTACCTGAAAACAGCTCACAAAAGTGTGCTTGTCTTTAGCACTCAGATGCCCAACTCCCAATGGGGTCTAAACCCAAATAAATCCGTTTTACCCTGCATAATTAATTTATTATTATTATTATTATAAAGCTTATGCAGAGTAAACTCATAAATTATTCGCCCTCTATAACACTGATAGAGAGATATGCACAGTTGTTTGCTCCCTCAGGTATTAATACATACTCTGAGTAAGTTACTAAGTAAAAAGTGATTTTATTAAATACAGAAAGTAGGATTTAAGTGGTTCCAAGTAGTAACAGACAGAACAAAGTAAGTCACCAAGCAAAATAAAATAAAATGTGCAAATCTATGTCTAATCAAGCTAAATACAGATAATCTCACCCTCAGAGATGCTTCAGTAAGTTTTTCTCAGATTGGATACCTTCCAGGCCTGGGCACAATTCTTTCCCCTGGTACAGCTCTTGTTCCAGCTCAGGTGATAGCTAGGGGTTTCTTCATGATGGCTCCTCTCCTCTCTCTTCTGTTCCACCCCTTTATATATCTTTTGCATAAGGCGGGAACCCTTTGTCCCTCTGGGTTTCCACCCCCCCCCACTGGAAAAGCACCCAGGTTAAAGATGGATTCCAGGTCAGGTGACATGATCACATGTCACTGCAAGACTTCATTACCCACTTGCCAGAAGAACACATATACAGGAAGACTAACAGGTAAACACAGCCATCTGCAGACAATGGTCCTGGTTAATGGGAGTCATCAAGATTCTAAACCACTATTAATGGCCCACACTTTGCATAATTACAATAGGCCCTCAGAGTTATATTTCATATTTCTAGTTTTAGATACAATAGTGATACATTTATACAAATAGGATGATCACACTCAGTAGATTATAAGCTTTGTAAGGATACCTTACAAGAGACCTTTTGCATGAAGCATATTCCAGTTACATTATATTCACTTATCATATTTTTATAAAACTATTCCAGTTACATTATATTCACTTATTATGTTTTTATAAAACCATATAGACTGCACAACGTCACATATCCATCTACATTATCTGGTTTTGTGTTGTGCAGTAGTAGACAGATGTTAGTTTTTCTTTAGTCAGATGATTGGCTATATTGAAATCAATGTGCTTTTGTGGCACATTTCTAGTCTTATTGGAGCGTCAACACATGCTTTAATTATGAAGGGCAAACGAGTAGCCATCTGCATCACCACACGTCTCTCCGTTTACAATGACTTTTAGACCAAATTAAGTCATATTTTAGTGCTAAATTTCCCTTGCATTAAAACTTTGTTGCAGACTAAATCAGAAGTATGATGGGGGGGGGGTGAACCACACACTGAACCTGCAATTTTTTCTGTGTATCATTACATTCTTCCTCAATAGCCCATAAAAAATGGCTTCTGAGATAACATGGTAATAAACTGCTACAGGCTGGAGAGAGTGGGCCAATTTTTCCCTTAGCACCTTGTGTAGTCACATGGAACTCAATTTGATGGAACTACCCAGGATGTCAGTAACGGTAGAAATTGGCTGTAAACAATGAAGTGCCTTGATGTCTATCAGTTCTAAGTGTCTGCCCCATAGCTATGGCTCTATATCATACTTTTATTGTGCTTTCATTTTATAGTCATGCTTAATTTTTTTTAAACATTGTGATTCGCTATACTAGGAAAGTTGTTTTGAATATACACCTATGGGATATGGGCAATCTTTTATGCAACAAAAGGCCCTTTTTGGCTTAAATAAAAGATGTCAGCTGTTCCAGTTTAGTATCTCATATAGAATACTAATCAACAGCTCATAAACATCAGTGCTCTGAGCTATTTTGAATATGGATACCTTCTGAGGATTGCCTAATGCTGGTCAGCAGCAGTAGGCAGGCAAAATGAAGGCCAAGAATCCAAGAACCACCAGAGAGGCTTGAGCTCAAAGAACATCAGTCATTCTTGGAGCAGTTATATAATTTCCATATAGTTTTCCATTTTATAGACAGTATTTCACATTCAAGCTCTTTGATTTTGCCTGTTTACAGGTATAGAGCACCATGAATTGAATAGATTGTGATTTTAGTTACATCCACATAAAACTGGAATAACTCCACTAACGTCAATGGAGTTACTTTGGAGTTACACTGCTGTAATGGAGATCGGGGTCTAGCAAAAATAGAAATCTGGCAACTAGTACGTCCTTTCTTCAGTTGCCGTCACCACCTCGTTACAGGCTTGGCTGAGCATAAGCTCATTCCACTAGGTCAGTTTGTATAACTGCACTGAACACAATGCCACTCAACAGTAAAGACAGAAAAATATTACAAACTGCAACTTTTGAAGAGAATGGCATAGACCACAAGGTCTGGCTCAGCTCCACTTGGAGCAGCACCTGGAAGCGGGGGGGGGGGGGAGAGGGGCGCGGCTAGGGACAAAGATATGCCACTTTCACACCTTGCATACCTGCTTCCCCATTTCAAGTCTGCTCTAACTTGCATTTTCTGTCGATGGCCCCAACAGGCTATTCAAGCAGCTGGGGATTACCAGAGAACAGCAGCATTTTAACCACTCCTCCTAGACTGGTACCAGGAAAGAGAATAATGTAGAGCTGAGTATGCCATTAGTGAATTCCACTATACCAGAGGAATCAACAACTAGCTGTTTAAGCTGATTTTCCCCCTGCAATGTACTCTGTGCAGTGCACAGAGGCAGAATCTGGCCCCAAATCTCTGATGCTTTAAGAGGACAGATAGCATAAATGTTGGAACACTTCATACTTCAACATGGAGTAGGACTCCTTCAGTGACAGACGAACAAATTAATTTTGTCACATAAATGCATATCACTCTTGGTGATATAATCCATCTTGTGTGGGAACCCAAGTTATGCCTGACTGGTCAGAAGCTCACAGCCAAGATAAGTTGAGTGGATTTATCCAGCAAGCCTGACAAGGTTACATTTTCTTTCAAACAAAAGTATTAAACATCACTGAATCTCCATAACTTACCTTGTAAAATCTGCATCACTGGCACTAAGTGAGGAAAGGGAATGACTCTGTCACTCAGAATACTAAACCATGTTCTGACATTTGCACAGAAAAAGAGAGAGAGGCAGTCAGAGAAAGGAATCTAACATCAACACTTGAAGTATTGTCCTTTAAAATGCAAGCCTCAGTACAATGTAATTTATCCTTTAAGCATGCAGGATGGTAAATAAATTATCTTAGATAACAATGCTTAACTGTGTATTATTTCTAAAATGCAATGACTTCTATGCTGTGAAAAGTAAATGGCAATGCAAAGCCACCTTTTCACCTGCAGTCAAGCACAATTTCCCCAATCTGCTTCAATTTAGCCAACTGTAACTAAAGGGATTTCCCTCACTCTCAGAGACAGGTTCCTGTATGCATTGTTCCAGGTTTCAAGTTCATTTTACTTGTGCATCATAGTATAAAATTCTACAAAGACAAAAAAATTAACACAGCATATTACAAACACAGAGAAAGATAAGTGTCCCACTTGAAGAGCTTATGGAGAAAGATAAAGAACGCAAACAGACCGGACAGAAAGCAGCACAAAAAGTCACCGGTGAGGTGCTTAAGATAGCTAAGTCGGAGAGCCAGGACAGCACGAAGTTGTGGAAGCTAAGAGAGGGGAGGAAAAAGAAGAGAAAAATGATGACAGCGGAGAGGCTCAAGGACAAGAATATGGAAGCAGGAGGACATCTATGATCTTAAGTCAAAGAGTTTTGGTGAACTGGTGAGGTCAGAAGCCATATTGGAGAAGATCTAATATGGAGTTTTAAAAGACTGCAGTGTTTTCCAACCGTGAAGGCAAAAATCATGACAAGTTACAACCTGTGAAAAGATTGGTTACATCCTTAGCTTAGCTGAGATCTGCTTGGTGCAGGACCCAAGGCACGGTGGTGATCAGGTTGTATGCTGCCTTTACTTTCACCCTGTAAGGAGACAGCCAAGGGCTCACTGCTGTCATAAATTAGAGCAATCTCAGGTCTGACAAAACTTGAACCCAGATGCATACTCTAGAACTCTGGAAAAAACGAGGATGAAGAAAAAGGATGGTGTCTAGAGAGACAAATGAGACAGAAGCACAACTTTCCTCCAGGACAGGTGAAATAAGACTCTAGCTATAATACTTGTTTTTTCTACAGCATATATTAATACTGTAGCTGTCATATAAGTTAAAAGACAATTTAGTAGCAACTTCTTTTATGTAAATTCTGCTGCTGCATGAGAGTAAATAAAAAAATTATCTGAATGGGTGAAATGTATTGGTCATTACTACAGCCCTGTTTCAAACTAATAATTCAGATTGTTTCACAAACATTGTTATAAGAAAACCTGTTTTTCAGACACTGAACTTGATACACACACTTTACATTTGTATTTAGAATTTCAAAACCTACATGGAAATTATACTGAAAAAATATCAACAAACAGAAAGCTGAGCCTTTAAAAAAAAAATTGGTTTAGGTCTGTGAAAGCAGTATGTCCAAACTCCATCAGGCCAAGCAGGCCAGTCAAGAGAAAATTGCGGCCTCAGTACATCATGTTCGCTGGGGCTCCACACCCTTCCATTTCACTTTATTTACACAGACATTACAGACTTTTGGGGGGGGGGGGGGGGCTGTGCTCAGGGACCCACTACTATTGTTCCCATTTCTCCCCTCTCATCAGCCCGAGTAAGGCTTAAAGAGATGGTTTTGCAGTTCAGATATGTATGAATCTTAATTATTTCTTGATTTAGCAACTTTTATACTTTTCTCTTTGAGAGGAGGTTTTATATGGGGGATTCCTCCCATTCTCCATATTTTACCTCCTCTCAAGACCCTGGTCCAAGTCCTCAAGTGTGGCAGTGCTGCGTTCAGCCCCAAAACATGAGGCAGGTGAGGGGATGAGGAGGATAACGGTGGAATTAGCATTTTAGGGCTTCTCTACATGGGGATACCCAGGAAAGTTAATCTAAATTAGCTGAAGGTGTGAATTTGAAGTGGACTCATTAAACTGGATGAAATCCCTGTGGGGACACTGTTATTCAGAATTAAGGTGGCCTTCATTCAGTTTAGCTGAATTAATTTCCAAAGTGAGTTATTTTGGTGGCAATGGAAGAATTGTAGAAGAAGCCATTATAGTGTCAGTCAAGAGTTATTAGGAAAAAAGTTTTCATCTGTATTTTTTTTTTATTGTGAATCTGAGCTGATAGAAAGTCAATAGAAATGGCTTCAAAGAAACAACTGCAATGTCAGTGCAAGTTCCAGTTCAAAAGTGTCTTTCTCTCATTTTTGTCCTCTAGAAATGTGCCAGAGAATGGTGTACTCTCTTCATGCACAAAAACAGGATAGCGTGTGCACTGACTGTGTAATTATTCCCCACAAAACCCTACCCATCAGTCTCATTCTTAATATAAAGGAACCATATCTAGGACTGAGAAAGTAGTTCAGGTGTATTGCCTGTTTAAGGCCTGATCTAATGCCTATGAATTTAGTTTTTTTCCATTAATTTCAGCAGGCATTGGACTAAACCTTTAGTCCTCATCTTGACTGACACTGCTGACAAGGTTTCAATTGGTACCAACTGGGCTGATGTGGATGGCTGTCCACCAGGAAATGGACATAGCACCAAACTCTTTCCTTACAAGCCAGTGAAATGTCAGCAAGAGGTAACAATTTTCTGCTCAGGATATGACCTGGTGGTGAAAAATTCTATATCTCAACACCAATTCAAAACAAAAACAAAAAACAAACAAAATAAACATTCTTCTAACTTTTTATTAAAAAAAAAAAACTTTAAATGTCTGTTTAATTTTACCTTAAATCAGTGAAAGTAAAGAAAATCTCAGTGTTGCTAGGACTCTGGCTTTATTACACTCAGTGGTACCTACGTGTTGCAGGGCAGGCTGCAGTATCCAAGATGAACCACTGTTCTGGGCTTGATTCTGATCTTGCTGACACTGGTGTAAAATAGAAGTGTTTGCAATGAAGTAAACAGAGCTTCAGGGTATAAAACAAAAATACAGTAAGCGAGATCAGAATCAGACTTAGGGCTAGATTGTCGGAGTATAAATTGTTCAGAGTAAAGGGTTGTGCACTGTTGTGCTGCTTCTGGAGCAGCTTGGGCTGGGAGACTGTGACTCAGGAAGTTACAATCTCCCTCCTAGTTTCCAAAGTTGGTCTGGGGAGTGAGTGAACTCTGACATAACTATGGTAAGGATGAGGAGCTATCTCCAACCCTTCTGGCCCACTTCCAGGAGGTGGGATGTAGTGGCTCTTCAGAACCTGCTCCTTCTCATGTGCTGCAAACAACATTAGAGTACAGAAGCACAAGGGAGCAAAGAGACACTTTACACCCAGCTCTATTCCCTTGCACCAGTAGGTAGGAAGGGCCAACATCTGGCTAGTAGTGAGTTGAGGTAGGGACAGAATGAGCAGCTTAACCTGGAATTTCTTTGGTTCTGCAAGTTGCAGTTTTCTTGGAAAGAGATTTTAGTTTGGCTGCACGATAATAATCTTTAATATTGGCTCCTGCATTTAAATAACGTCTGTTTCTTTTTCCTAGTTATATCTTCATTGTTAGATTCCAATTTGTTTATCATTTCTGTTATGTCTGTGGGAGACAATCTATCTTTCCCAGTATATGAACTGAAAATAAAAAAGAGAATCCATGATACAATGTACTGCAAAACAAAACAAAACAAAACATAAAACAGCAACAAAAAACCCTTTTAACCCCTCTTGCATTGTTTTATTTATTTACTTAAATCCTCTTTTGTTTTCTGGTCAGCTGCACTGATTACTGTTCTATATAAGACTCAGAGCATCAGTGTGTGCCCTTTACACATTATATTTCTAATAGTGAACAAAGGACAAGTTTCCCAGTTCCAACTCTCATTCTTCTGAACTCCTGCCAAGTGCGCCATCTTTATAAATGAAATGGAAACTACAGACAAAACATTACTTTTTTCTAGGCTACAGCTCAATAAGACATATACGACCATATTAGTAAATTAGTCTCTGAATGGACTTCAGTAGAGTTTTGATCCATGTTTATTGGATAAAACCAATGTCCTTTACAAGGGCAGGGAAGAATTTTTACTTGAAGTCTATGGGACTTCAAAGCTAGCAAAGACTCTGGTTACTAAAGTTTTGTTATCGTCAGTTATTCTTACTCCTGGAACAAATGAGAGAACAAACACCACATGGCAGATGTGTTGTCATGTTGCTGAACACATTGCTGGAAGACACTATAGTAATGAGTGCAATATAAGCACCTATATAGAATACAATAGAATAGAATAATGAAATAAGTTTAAAAGTTTAAAGTGAATAATTATAATTAATTTATCCGTTGATGTTCATGGTTTAATAGCTGTCAAGTTCAAAGTAGATCAAACTACAATTTGGTTTGAGAGATGTTAGTTCTGATGCAAAAATTTAATCTGATATAAAGGCATAGATAATTAAAATCTTTCCATCTCTAACCCTTCTAAAAACACATCCTACAAGTTTTGAGGCTGCACTCAGTTGTTCCTAAGGATCAGGGAAGTACAAACGAGGCTTTAACTTCACCCCGCTACACAAGCTGCATTGAATATTTGCCCAATATTTTGACCCAAAAACAATTCTAAAAATAATTAAGTCACAGTGCTTTAAAATTAGCTACTTGACATGCACACTAGCTAATTTTTGGAACATTTTTGTAACTACATAAATCTCTGCTGAAACAGAAGTGCTGGCAGTATTCATTTTTGAGTGGAATTAATATACTGGTTGTCATACAACAATCCTATTTACAATGGATTTTCTCCTGACACAATGGGCTTTCAGTTGAGCTGGAAAGCACTATAACTTCAGTAGGCATTTTAATAATAAAAAATATCATGTAAGCAATTTAATGTAAGAAGCAACCTAAAGCGAGTCAGATATAGTCCAGTTGAGAGAGCACCATACTGGGAGTCAAAAACCACTGTTTTGGTGCAAGTCAAGATCTGTCATTGACTTATTTTGTAACTATTGGCCTCTTTGCTTCTCCATTTCCTTATCTGTAAAATGAGAATAACAATACCTGAACACCTTTATAAAGTACTTTGTTATCTAGAGTTGAAAATCATTGCATAAGTGCTAAACATTTTTATTATTAAAGCTACTTTAAAAAACGGCATAGGGAATTTCATAGTAAGAAATATTATTACTCATGAGACCAAAGAATCAGTATAAGCAAATAGATTCTAAATAATGATGACACATACATGAGTGTTTCCATTAGAGAGGACTTTAACAAATAGAGATGAACATGACCTAGAATCCTGGATCCTAGCCCCTCCCCTAAATTTCAGAAAAAATCCAATCTAGATTTAAGTTTTGCATATTGTATTAATCTTTGCAATAACTTCAAACCAGATCAAAGGATGCTAATTCCTGATCCAAACTCTGTAACTCAGAGTTTCCTAATTGCTACATATCCTATGCACTTCAATGCACAGTGCAACACAGCATATATTCGTCCAAGTGCTACAACATTTTGATAGTCTGGAAATAGCAACAGATAATTAAGAAGAGAGACCTCTGCTACTGTGTTCAGCTGCTAAACAGTGTTTCTTTACATTCTCAAAAATGAAGACCTCGGCAAACATTGTGACAATGTCTACCTGCAATATTTAGTAGCTTGTAATTATTGATCATGTTTGAAGCCCTGGCGCAGTTCTGAAAAATATGATATAATCTATATTGCAAGTCACAACATTTGGTTAGAGTCAGTGTAATATACTAATACAGCTGTCAAGCTTAGGATAGAAATAGATACATGGAACTACATTCTGATCTCACAAAATGTAAATCATGAGTAACTTTATTGATTTTCAGAGTTGCTGAATACCTGCAACAAACATTTAAAACAATGGATTGGCGGCTGTGGCTTCTTTGTCACAGCTGAAAATCAACTCACCTATTTAGGTGCCTAAATATGGACTTGGATGTCCAACTCTAGGCACACTCAAAATTTTGACCTAAGTGCTTGTGAAAGGTTTATTATTAATTATTATTTATATTGTGGTAGCATCAAAGGTCTTCAGTCATTGTGTTAGACGCTGTACAAACACAAAACAAAAAGACTGTCCCTGATCCAAAGAATTTATAATCTAAGGTTGACTTCCTGTCTTCCTCTCTGAATCTGCAGGACCGGTAGCAGAAACAACAACACTGCAAAACTTCTCCATAATATTCCTCCAATGTATCTCAATCATCACCTTAATGGTGGGCAACTGTCTCCATTATCTATACACAATGTAGAGAAGACCTCACTTAGCCTATGTCTACACTATGGGGGTAAGTCGACCTAAGTTACGCAACTCCAGCTACGTGAATAACATAGCTGGAGTTGATGTAGCTTAGGTCGACTTTCTGAGGTGTCTACACCATGCTAGGTCAACAGGAGACACTTTCCCATTGACTTACCTTATGCTTCTCGTTCCGGTGGAGTACCGGAGTCAACAGGAGAGCGATATGGGGTTGATTTAGCGGGTCTTCACTAGACCTGCTAAATCAACCCCAGGTGCATCGATCACCCCAGCATTGATCCCCAGTAAGTGTAGACACGCCCTTAGACATGCACAATGCACTTAATTTATGTGTACATATAAAATGTGTGTACCTTTGGAAGTCACTAGGCTCTAAACTCATTCAAAAGAATTCTCTTTCATTCCGTTTCATTTGGTTATATGCACATAGCACATTCCATTTACTTGCTCATAGCAGAGTTTGTGACCCAGAAAACAGTGCATTTACAGCACAGCAGCCCTGTCACCTATCATTTCATGTAGCAGCTTGGACTGGAATAAAAAAGACTCTGTCCTTGGGCCTTCAGATTGTCATCTGTTTCTCTCATGGTTAGTGTGATAGTCCCTAGTATGCTGTGTCCTCTCTTTAGACTCTCCCTCTGTATTTAAAAATAACTAGCCCTGAACTTGGGCATTCAGCTGGTCCTGTGTTTCCTTCTCCTAATCCCTAACTCCTTATGGAAATCTTTCCTCTAATTCATGACCTGGATTTATAAGTAGAATTTGAGCCCACGTACCCTCAGCTCCTTCCAGTTTGGCCTCAAGTTTCCTATGGAATGTCGTCATGGATTTTGGATGATTCCCTCAATAAACAAATAAAGGCTTTGGCCTCGCTATTCAGCCACGACACAGCTTTAGTAATTGTAGCTGTGGCGAGAGAGATCAAAGGTGGCTTTACATCACTGTTACACTCCCCTACTCCTTGGGACTGCCAAGGATCAAAATGGGTTCAGTTCAGTACTCAGAGCTCTTAATTTTGCTGGCTTGAATGACTCCTAAGGAGCTGTTATATTGTTCAGGGATTGCTGGAGTGCAGCACACTCTGGCCATGCCCCTGAAACACCCTTCCTGGGGGAAGCCTCAGTTATCCAGTTAGGACAGTTTTCTGGCCTCTTTGCAATGCCAGAGTGGGACAAAATGGCTGGAAAGGGAGCCAGAAACTGGCCCCTTGACTTCTAGCCTACTCTGTAGATAGCTAACATGCCACAGAGTTTCCACATTTTACCAGAAATGGCCGGGTTGTTTTTGTTTACCAAAATCATGGCACACACAAGTAAAATGTGAAAAAGTTGCTGAAAATAAAACCAAACAAACTTTAAAAAAACAAACAAACTATCTTTAGGATGTCTAAACATCTCCCTCCTCAATGGACACCACAGCCCACCACCCTCCATATCAACACAAATGCAAGCTCTCTTCTGTACTGCCTAGTGGGGCCAAATGCCCTCAAATATGCAAGACCATGAGCATGCATTTCAGTGTGCACTCAGAGTACAAATACACATCCTTACAAACTGTAGAGCACTTAGCCTTGGGAGGAAGTGGAGTGCTTTGGTGATTTGGGGGCTAATTTGCTTCACGGGTACCCCAGAAATGTCATTGCATCTTATACAAGGTTTATGCATTATACACTCTGGATCACTGCTGATAGTGAAGCCTTTGAATGGAGCTGCAGAAGCAACATCAGCTGCAGGGAGAGAGCCCATCAATAGAGAGTAGGGGGAGAAGTGTTCCTTTCAAAGTAAGAGCAAATGTTCAGGCTAGTTCTTATTTTTTAGACAAATAATCTTGGCCATTCTTAAATGTAAAGTATATGTACCAAGGGCTAACACGGTGACCCCATCTGATTATTTCTTGGTGCAAGTCTGTGTGTGTTTGATTTTTAGCAGTAACAGTGCCTCTTCAGTAACTATGAATCAATTTTCTTTTTGCAGTGAGGATTTCAGTGTGTTATGGCTGCTGCTATTTTCTAAATCAGAACTTTTAGTAAAATTATATCTGACAATAACAAAGAATTAGGACCTAAAGTTTCAGAAGGTTTACTGTAATTTGGGTATGTTATATAATATTCAGTAAAATTATTGCTCTTTTCATATTATTTTTAGTCCACATTAGGAAGGATTGCTTTGTTTTTATCCATTTCTTTCTTGCCCTATAGCATGCTGAAAAATGACATCTGGTCCTATTGCTCTCAAGTGGGTTGCTTGACATGTTCCAGAATGAGTACAATTATTTAAACATTTCTCATTCAAGCCAGCATGAGATATTGTTAAATGTTTTGCTTTGTTGGTCCTTTTAAAAATGAACTTAAAATAAGCCTTAAATTCCAAAGCAAAATTATTTTCAAAAAGCATGCCGGAAAGCCATCCACAGCAATGTCACATGAAATAAAACTTTATAATATGAATCTATCACCAAAGTAGCAAACAGGTCACCTTATGCAATCAGATTTTGTACTATTTACAAAACCCCCTCAAACAAATACAGCATTAGGAAGGTAGTGTCAGTGAAGTGAGCATAGGGCTGGGAGCTAGCGACTCCTGAGTTCCTTTCCTGGTTCTGTGGACTTTGAAAAGCATTGACTTAAATGGGAGCAGGACTGGGCCCTTAATGTTTGTAAAGTGTTTTGAGGATGTAGACAGACAAGCGCTCAGAAAAACAAATATACAAAAAGCGCCTAAAGTGCTCAGATATTTACCCTGTATCACCATAGTAAGTAGATAGATGGCTTGTGAGGAAAAGGGGAGGAAAGGTCATATCAGAAGATAGATGAAAAAAAGAGTGGGTCGAGAGAGGGGAGCTAGTCCTGATCGCACTTATCCTAGTAAGTTCACTGACTTCGGTGCAGGGACTCCTCATTTATACAAGTATAAGTGAGATCAGAATCTGGCCCAGAAATTGTAATGGGAAACATACACCGTGCCAGGTTCTGGTCTCAGTTACATCCATGCAATTGCACTGAAATCATGAGGGTGCACAGGAGTAACAGAGGCCATAATGCGGTACCTTGGTTTAAACAAGGTGCAAAGCTAACTTGGCCCCAGCAAGTCTTTGAAGTTTCATATCCAGAGGTATAGGTCAATTTTTAAATTCAATCTCTCTGAAACAGTCTTCTTAACCATTTGTTTTCATTTGCAAATGCATCATCCATTGATCTATCTGTGTATTTATTTTGAGGACCAAGTTCTACCTTATGAAAAAAGACAAGGCTTAGAGAGAATTTGAGAGGTATGTACATGGTGAAGAAGTAGTACCTTTCATATTCTTAGCAAAGAAAATACAATTTGTTGCTCCACCTTCAATATCTAGAATATTTGATTTTTGTTTGTAGATACAAGAACCATTTTTCAAAGAAGCTTAGCTATGTGGATTTTTCTTCTCTCTCTGGGATAGGCTCAAAGCAATGCACTGTACTGTGTGTCTGACCCTATAGTCCTTTCTCACATAAAACTCAGTGAACAGACCCTGTAAAGAACATAAATATTATTGGTTGCCAGTACAATGGAAATGGCAGTCAGAATCTTAATTATTTGCAAAGAATAGTTAAAAATGAAAACAAAGCATTAATAATGTGGGAACCTAAAAATAGGCACTTCATTCCACATCAAGGCATTCATTGTTAGACACCATTTGCGTCTGGGTGTCCAGAATCTTTGAATATCAGGTCAATTAATTAGTAGTACATTAATATATTGTGTGTTTGTGTATATATAGTTGGAGCTTAGCATTAGAAACAAAAATGTGAGCGTCACTTGGTTTTATATAAATACATATTACCAGGGCCAGCTTTAGAATATTGTCTCTGCACTCCGCCACATACCTAGTGGAGAAGGACACACAAATCGTTTATATTACTCCTACTCTTCTCCCTAAAAGTAGGTCTATGCCTAGTTCATAGCATGCAAGCCTGTATGCTCAGACACAGGCAATCTCACATTAATTGTGTCATAAAAATGTGTTTCATTGCCTCCAAAACTGCCTTTGCACAGTAAGTAGAATTTAATTCTACATGTACACAGCCAGATTTTGACCACTGCAAAGCAGCTTTACAGCTAACTTAACTAGCATCCTACAGCTTTCCACAGCTTGGAGACATCTCTGGATGGTGCAGGACCTGCTTGAGTAGCTTTATGTTATGCCCTTTGCATCCTCCTTGCATAGCAGATATTTTGAGGGAATGGCTTTGAGGAAAATGAGTGTGGCCAGTGAACTGCAACCTCCAGCTGATGCACTGCTGTTAAAATAGCCTATGGAGTCAGTAAGGGGATGTCTACATGACAATTAAACACCTGTGGCTGGCCCATGTCAGCTGACTAGGGCTCAGGCTGCAGGGCAGTTTAATTACTGAGTAGACATTCAAGCTAAGACTGGACCTTAGGCTCTGGGACGATTCCCCCATCCCAGTCCTGGGGTCCCAGAGCCTCTCCCTCCCAGGGGCCCGAGCCCAAACAACTACACTGCAATTAAACAGCCCGCTGGTCCAAGCCCTGCGAGCCTGAGTCAGCTGACACAGGCCAGCTGTGGGTGTTTAATTGCAGTGTAGACATACCCATAGAAGGTGTAAGAGACCAGCTCTGAGACTCGCTCAGGACTTACACCCAGCTTTCTTTCGGCCCTTGGGCAAGATGGTGAAGGAATTCTCTTTGCCTCCACTTCTACAGCTGCAATATGGGGTTAATAATAATCCTCTACTTCAATGGGGTGTTGAGAGGCATACTGTATTGCATATTTGTAGAGTGTTTTGAGAAGCACTATAAAGGGCAAAGTATTATACTATCATCCATATCAATAATATGAGAGCTCAGTGTAAAATTGGAAAGCCTGTATCTTCTCATATATTGTTATCTATACTGTTTGGGCAGAGTGGCAGAATGCAATTTATCCTTTTTTACAGACTTTTTCTCAGCTTGGTCTAAGGAAAATATGGAACCCAGTTCAGTTTTCCGAAGGTACTGAGCAGTTCTTAGAATAACAAGGTGGTTTTCTTTAGTTTTGTGACTATATTTTAGTTTTGACATATTTCTCCAGAAACGAGGAGGTGAGGTAAGTGTCAGTATCTTTCTGAGTCTGTGTTTAACACTTGACAACCACAGTACAAGAAAGCATGGGATCAGATCCTCACTGGTGTAAACTGGCTCAGTTTCATAGAGCTCAATGGAATATACCCAGCTGAGGAACTGGCCCAGAGTGTCTACAAAAGAGGCAATAACCTAGCAAAGAATTTTACTTCCTAGATAGTGCAAGCAGAGTACTTGTCAATTTAATCATTTCAGGGGGCATATTTATTCTTCTATGCATAGTAAGATTTTTTCCTCTGGTCTGACTTCAGTTCAAAGCTATTTTAATATGGCTCTGCTTATTGTGTATTGGCCCAGTCCAGAGGTGCTGAATGCTTCCTCTGAGATGTGACTTGACTTCAATGGGAGTTGAGAGAACTCAGCAACTTGCAAGAGGAGCTCAGCATCTCCCAGAATCAGACCCTGAGTGATCCAGGGCCTAATCCTGTTCCCATTAAAGTCAGTGGGAGTTTTGTAACAGATCCCATGTCACCCAGAAGGGCTGATTAAAATGTTCAGAAGATTATTTATTTTGATTTGTACGTTCAGTGAAAAGTATCCTGTAGCCTTTGCTCTAGGTGTTCCTTGAGTAATCTAAAAAATATAGTTATAAAACCAGGCTACTCCTGTAACCCCACTTTTCATCAATAATTAACACATATCAGAAAATATACATATGATCTTTACAATCTGCCACAAGATCCCTCACAGTCCCTCATGAATGGGTCTTGATGAATGTACTGAAGGTTGATAAACTATCAGTGTTTCAGACTGGGGGAGCAAGTTCCAAAGCTGACAGGGCCTTAGGGAAATCACCCAGCCCGCTGCTCCCTCTTGCTAATTCTGGTGGGGATCTGTCTGGGGTGCCTCTGCTAATTACCAAGATGTCAGTATTGTACAGGGAAGAGAGGTAGTCTTTCCACTACATAAATCTCAGGCTATTTAAAGCTTTATAGGTCAAAACCACTAATCTATGCTAAGCAATATAGGACTAAAAGTAGTATCTATATATTTGTCTATCTAGATGCTTATATGGTCCCCTATTAGTGTCCAAGTATTAGAATTTGGGAGGGTTTCAAAAACAAAATAAATGTGGAATATAAAGGCTGGTGGTGATTATCTCCTCATTAACATAGTGATAGATAAAGACACACAAGGTGTGTTATAAAACACCTTACAGAACTAAATGTGTGCCAACCAACATTACTGCAGTTGAGCATTGGTGAAAATGGGACTTCACAGGCCATTAAGTCTACATTTTCCCACTGTATCCAGAGACAGAAAACCTATGCTATACAACATTGTATTGATTTACTGGGTAAATTCATACAGCTGGCTTCTGTTCTCAGTTACACAGGCTCAGAATTATTCAAGATCTACACTCATTAACTGAGAACAGAATTTGCCTCTTAGTGTTCAACAGTCCTCAAAACGTTTTCATGCTTACCTTAGAATGGATGATCTATCATTGCATAGTCAGGTCAGAACATAAAACACGCAGCTGCATTTAGGCTGTGATTCAGCAAAGCACTGAAACACAGGCTTAACTTCAAGCATGTCAGCAGTATCGTGTGCTTAAACACACGTTTAAGTGTTTTGCTATACTGGGGCCTTAGTTCAAGTCCCCTTAAATGAATATACTGTTGGTGAGGTACATGTATAATTAAAGTAACACTGTATATTATGTCTCATTCCTTTTTTCAAACAAATCTTTTGTGATGCTATTGCTATATTTATATAAGAACACTAAGGTTCAGAAAAATACTTAAATCAGGGAACAAAAATACAAGTGCTGGTTTAGAGCCCACCCAGTGATCACATTTGCCTCTTCTGAAATGAAATAAATAAGGCTGTCATAGCTTGTCTGTTCCTGGCCTTTGTTGAACAATTAAGACAAGGGACCATAAGTTGCACCTGGGTTACCAGAAAACGGAGGGATAATTATATAATTTGTATTGCAAAAACAATTTTCTGGTTTCAGTCCCTTACATTCTTTGTTCTGTCTAGCTAAGCCATTCCTTTCCATTTAATCTTTTTCCTGTTTATCTGGAATAGCCAAAAGAAACAGTTACAGTTATGTGTCTGTGCCAGAAGGATTCAGTCACTGCTGTTCAACCTCCTCCACAGGCTTTATAAGGTATCTTGCTTTCAGTTTACATTTCCCAGTCCAAAATTGAAAAGCTGTTCAGGTTTTTGGTGGCTAGGTCTCTTAGCACAGCCTCATCATCACTGTTCTAATTTTAATGAAAACAGGTATTGCATCTTTATGTGTAGATAGATAGAAAGATAGATATAGAGGAAGCGTATTCCACATATAGCTACCTAGATAGATAAATAAAAAGTGAGGAAGCATGTTCCTGGACATACACCCCATTTGTAATATTTTTCTATGTTGAAATATCTTGATTGAATAATTCAATGATTTATCTAACTATGCACCACCTTACTTCTAGTTCTTTTCTACCTATGACTCCCCACAAAACAAGTTGTAGACATGTTGCTGGACCACATCAGTGGTTGGACAACTGGACAGTGATGCTCTCATATGGTGGAACCAGTTTTACAACCAGCCTGAAAGCCAGACCCCACAACTGCACAGTGTCACACAAACAAAATCTGCATTTGGTAAAACAGACAGGGCTTGGCATATGAAGATTGATTACTAAGCTATCTACAAAAATATGGATTCTGTGCCCATGAACATTTGTACACACACAATTTGGGGGTTTAATTTTGAATACTGACATTGAAAATGTAATTATCAAACCTGTATAATCTGGAAATGTAATATAAACAATGTATGAAATATTTTACTATTTTACACATTAACCCATATTTGTACAATAAAAACTTACCAGTAATATTTCATACTGTATTATCTCATCATATTATGAAAGGAGTGCATATGCAAACAGCAACAGGCTTATAAAACCATAGCAACCTTAACTCTGAATTTACTTTATAAATCACAACTTGGCTACTCCATTATAATAGCTTTTTCCAGTGAATTAGCGCTGTATGCAGATCATCTTAGTTTGTAATGGAAATGCTAATACCAACTGCAAATAGTTACAGTTAGGCCACAGAAATTAGTTCCTTATGGATACTTGGCATCTTTTGGATTATCGGGGGTGAGGGGGGTGGGGAATAAAATTTGAAAAAAAGTTGATTTGGATATTTTGGTGTTAAAAGGCCAAAATGTGAATAATTAGCAGATGAAAAGCCTGATTCTGCTGTCAGTTGCACTGGTGTAAATCAGGAGTAGCTCCATTGAGTTCTGTTGAGCTGCACTGTTATAGAACCAGTTTAAGTGAGATCAGTCTCAGAGGATTCACTAGAGAATGAAAGTCTAAAAGAAATGATAGTGTATTGTGTAAAGGAATACGGTCCCAAATTAGGACCGTATTCCTTTACACAATACACTATCATATCCATTTTGGAGCCATTAAGATCTACTGCTTTCATCCTAAGAAGTAGCCAATCAGAGCTGGTAATATTGTTCTTTAAATCCTGCCATTCATCACTGAGAAGACATATATCTTTGTAGTTAACAATTGCTGCCTGTGTTGCAATACATTTGGTATATATGGGAGATCTTGAAAATGCAAAAGTACAACTATAGGAGAAAAGCACAGAATGACAGAATTAATTGAATTTCTTTACTTTCATGAGTTTAAGTTACAACTTAAGCATTAGACTGTTTTCTGCCTGTAAAACTGAAAGACAGTTATAGTTGTTCCTTAGTTGAGCCATAAGAAGACACTCAAGTCTATACCCTGTCTTGAAGATACATAAGCTGTAATTATGATTACATCTGTATTTGTTCTGTAATTAGAGGCTCAGAAAGCAACATTCTTTCTTCTACATTTTAAATTAATAACTGTGTGTCAGAAGGCTGATAGAACAGTAGTCATCCATGGAGCATGTGCAAAAACTCCCTAAAGGTGCTGTACTGAAGGTACTGTTGTAATAATGGGGATGAAAAATTTACCCTAATTGTAAGCTCAACTGTAAAAAGTACATAAAAGTTAATAAAATGTCTCAATAACCTATAACAACATAAGGTACGAAAGGGAGAGAGAAAAGCTGAATTAATCTAAACAAAAAGGCCTACTGATATAACTCAATGACTATCTTAAAATCCTACTTGGTAAAAAAACCCAGAAGATGTGGAACTGGAAATTAATAAACCAAAATTAGTGTGTCAGATATTAGGACTAATTGGTGGACAAAATAATGAGGGGGTGGGCTATTCCACTCTCCACTCCCTTTGTGGGTCCTTAAATAAAGACATTTTGAGGGGGAAAAAGATGGAGGCTACTGGAGCGAGATTCACCATCTTGGGGTCCTGGCTGCTACCCCCACTGTTTCCTGGGATCCTGGGCTTTCATCATCCTGATCTTGAGAGATGTCCTGGCCAGACCAGGCGTGAGAGAGGGATCCAGATGACATCACCACCTCTACCAGTGCCGGCTGAATTCCAAACACCCTCTGAGATCATATGGAATTGGGCTTTAACAGCAGCAGCGGCAACAACAGCTCCAGTTTATAGCAACTAACTTCTTCTCTTTTACCCAAAAGGACAATTATTACCATCTTTGATACCATCTAAGAGACTGGTCAAACAAGGGAGTTTTTCCTTCCAAAACTCTCTCCAGCTAAAGGGAAAGGGGACAAGAAACATTAAAATGAAAGCCTTATTTAAAATTTTACATTTCAGATGCTTTAACTGTTTTTTCCTTCTGTTCTTTATCTTTAATAAAAGATTAAAAGGATGTTTCATGGTGTGTTTGCCATGGTGTTAAGCAGGCTGAGGTCTCCGTATACCAAACCCCAAATCTCATTTAACACTGTTTAAGGTTGGACAATGACTAGGTTATTTTAATATCTTTGGCCCGTTTATTTCATCTAAATTAATACAACAGTACTAACCCCTAATTACCAGAAACCACTACCAAATTCATATTTCACAGCTAGCATGGCTTCTGAAATTTTTTATTTTCTTGACAAAGTATTTTTATACCTTTTTGTGATCACTTGAGAAATTGCAACTGACATACATTCCAGTAAATCAGTAAATGGGTTAGTACTTTACTACAACACAGTGCATAATATGGCATATTTAAAATAAAACATTGTAAGAAAAGAATCACTTATGGGAAGTGAAAAGGACCAAGTATGAATGGTGTAAACTTTTAACCTACACAAAGTTTAGGGTACCATTTCACTAATGTTTACAGATAATCAGTGGGTGGATGGGGGAAAAATATACCTATGTTGTTGAAATCAGAAAATGGAATGAACAGAGTAAATGTTCTACAAACATTGTAGTAGAATTAATATTAGTTGATTCCAGTTGAGAAGTTAAAGCTGAAATGCAGTGAAGAATTTTTACCTGGGAAAAGTGGGGTGTAAAAGGCTATTATCTGAGTGCAGGTACCCAAATACTCTCCAATTTGCACATCTGGTATATTAGTAAGACAGCATTTTCCCAATTTACACTAAGATAACAAGTGCAGGTACTGAGAGATCATCTTATCACAAGAAAATGCTGTTGGCTAAAGGAAGGTTGTTACTGAGGCTGAAAATAGTAGATATTTTCTTCCAGTGACAGTAATAGGAACCTTGTAGGTCATGTACAGTGCAAGGCAACATCATTTCAAGGCAGTCTTGACATTGCTTTGACAATGATGCCTGAGTAGAATACTACCCTTTTAAGTCAGTTAACAAGAATGACCATTGCCTGAAACGAAGCTGAGACTAGCTTCGTATCTGTTAGTCTCTTGTTTAGAGTCTGTAGATAATTCCTGAAAATTAAAATTAAATTGCTAGAAGTTAAGCATAACCAAAAAATTTTCCCATAAAAAAATACAAAAAGAGTAACAACTTTTTTTTTTTTATTTTAAATTTTCTAAATTGACTAAGTAGCCTCTGGCCTCTTACAATTTCGGTAAGTCAGCCTGTTTCATGACATTAACAATAAAAATATTATCTTTGTAATAAATGGGTCTATTTATCTGAAAGAAATTCTGTAATATTTTAAAAAATTCCCCCAGTGTGCAGCTACTGGAGGTTATTGCCATGAAAAAGTCACCATTTACCAACAGTTACCAAACCTATCTGGTTATTCAAGTCTGAGAAACACCGATGGTATCACGGATTCCAGCGTGTGGTGGTGAACACGCCTTGGCACCTTTACTACTCCATCCAATAAATAACCTCGTGTTTCCTTTCGAACGAACTTTAATCATAAAGCTACATTACTAGTTTAAAAAAATCCCTATATAAAAATATACATTGGTTGTAGAGGCACAGCTGTGAATATATTATGGATACATTACACCCTCCCAGTCACATGCTATGTGGGCTAGTTCACAATGCACTTGATGGTTGTTCAAAACCAGATTTATTCCATTATATTGTTCATACATTTGGTCTCTCTGTGTAATTCCTTAGCTGTAATCCCTCTCTCTGTGCTTGTATGCTGTGTTTGTTAAGTATGATGGTTGGTTTTTGAAGAGAACTTTGTCATCAGACTTTTCCATTCATTGAAATAACGTAACAGTTTACCACATTGTCTGATGTGGCCACATTCTGCTTTTAGTTGCACTCATGGTAAATCTGGAATAATTCTAGTAGTCCTGATTCTCTTTTCACTTAAACCAATTTTACATCACAGGAGTTATTCCTGAATTGCATTGGAAGAAAAAGGCTTAATACTTAATGTCCCCATGAAATGTAAAAATACCTTATAAAAACATATTTTATGGATATTCCCCCCCCCCCCTTTTTAAAGTGGATAAGTGCATTTGTGCCCACAAAACGGAGGCATTATCATTAGTTTGAGCCAGGTATAGTGGGCGGGCAACATAGGTGAAATATCCACCCACTCTTAAAACTATATAGGATTTAAACCACAGGCCAAATTCTCCTCTCCTTTACATTCGTGTAAATGTGGAGTAACTCCATTGGAAGCAAATAGACTAACTATGTGTATACACAGCTGAAAACAAAAGCAGGATTTGTCTCCATTTCCAAATATAAAAGGCTAGTGCAAAAGTCCACTGCATGATCTAGACCTTGATTCCAAAAAAGTTCTTTCTTTCTTTAATAGAGTATGCAATTTTACAGACCCCTGGAAATAAATATGCACAGCTATCAGGAGTAATCTTGCTTTTTTCCTCATGAAAAATAGAACCTAGGATTAAATTTCATTTTTATTATTTTGTTTTCTTCTAGAATAGTCTCAAAGAAACCTCCCCTGGGGTACACCTACAATAGAATATACCTACGTTTTCCCTTTTCTCTTTTATGGAAGTGTACAGTTTTTGATCAAAAATAGAAGTAGAAAGAATATAGAATATCCCTGCAGTGCAGCTACATTAGTTTCTTCCGGAATGAGAAACAAAGAGTAGTATTTGAGTGATGTCTAATCAGGGCCGGCTCCAGGCACCAGCTTACCAAGCAGGTGCTTGGGGCGGCCACTTCAGAGAGGGGTGGCACGTCCAGCTGTTCGGTGGCAATTCGGTGGATGGTCCCTCACTCCTGCTCAGAGCGAAGGACCTCCCGCCGAACTGCCGCCACAGATCGCGATCGCGGCTTTTGTTTTGTTTTGTTTTAGAATCATAGAATATCAGGGTCGGAAGGGACCTCAGGAGATCATCTAGTCCAACCCCCTGCTCAAAGCAGGACCAATCCCCAGACAGATTTTTTTATCCCAGTTCCCTAAATGGCCCCCTCAAGGATTGAACTCACAACCCTGGGTTTAGCAGGCCAATGCTCAAACCACTGAGCTATCCCTCCCCCCTGCTTGGGGCGGCCAAAACCCTGGAGCCGGCCCTGTGTCTAATCTAATCTAGGGATGCCAGGGGGCATGCTACCCTAGAATTTTTTAAAGTAGTTTCTTGTATTGTGAACTATAAGTGCTCATTTTAAAGCAGGCTACTTTGTGAAGTAGGACAAAAGCAGATGCTTTTTTTCCCTTTGTGTTTATATGGTATTTGGTCTTCTCCATCACTTTTCTATTCTTCTAGTCTCCTTTTCTTTGTTCATTGAATTCTGATCTCCCAGCTTCATTATGCATGCAGCTCTGGTTTCAAGGATCTTATTTACTTTTATTTCCTTCTCCCTTTCACTTGTTTCTCTTTTCATTCCTTCTGGTGTTCTTCCTCTTAATGTTCTTCATTTTTAAAAAAAATGTCCCTGATAAGTTCTTCCATTTGCTTTTACATTTCCTCTGTCACTTAGCAACATTAAAAAATTTAACTCCTGTAATCTGTAAACCTAAACCACTAACTTTTCTCATTTACAAGTAAATTCACAGGTAAGGTACTCAGTTCAATATATGGTTGGGACATCTGCATATATGTATGTAGACAAACATATGAGCCACACGACCTTTGGCCACTCCATATTCTATCTCTGACTTGAATAATGCACAACCAGTTTACTATATATACCATTACACTGCTGTATTTTCAATATATTGAAGTAATTCCCATATGTTTGACCACATTGTACTAGGGTTTTATCCAAGTCAAATAGCAAAACACTTTACATTTAAAAAATAAATGTATTGTTATGGCAAGAGTCACCAGATGACGCATTACACATAATTGTCCAAGTTCTTTTTCTTAGAGTGTGAGCAAATGTTCAGTTTTGGGAAGTTCTCCTGTGTGTTGTGGTTATGTTATATTATGCTATGTTTTGTTAAGAATCTGGGTAGAGGGATCAGTGTGAGCAGAAGAGAGTTTGCCTTCTGCCTGGGCATTGCTGTCGGGCTGAGGTTCCTGAAAGAAGGGATTGCTCCGCATGTTATTTTTGAACAACTCCCTGCTTTCACCCAGCAGCTTGCTACCAGGTGGAGAGACCATGAAACCTTAAGCTACATTTGGAGGCTTCCCTTGGGCCTTGATTGGAGGAACAGCAGGACATCTGATTGGCCAGGGCTTCCTACTTAAATCCAAAGAGTGGCACAGGAAGTTGTCTGCACAACTGGGTGCTACTGGGCTGATGCTCGGACCCCTTACCTGGCACTACAGACTCTGACCTGCCTGATTCCTAGTATTCTGACTTTAGCCTGACTTCTCATGCCCCAAATAAGTGCCTGGCCCCATGCGTATTTCCCAGGAATGTGAACATGACTCTTCTGAAGTAGGTTACAAACCACTAGACTCAGGCTCCAACATGCTGGCCATGACATCCTATCCCTTAAGAAATCAATAACAATACTCCTAGTTGACAAGGAGTTTAAAGTCCAGAACACAGGAGGGAAAAAGGTAAATCAAAGACTCACTGAATTGCACTCTGTCTCTCACAGCTTGCAAACTCAAACTCTCTTTTGTTGTTTCTAAAGTCAGGCTGCCACTTCTCCCATCAACATGCTGGGGCTGTGCAGCCCTGACTTGTCATTGGTCCAGTGGCTGTTCATCCTGATCACCCCAGACAGAAACCTTTCTGTTGGCCCCAGTAGGGATTTCTAATTTCTTCTTTCCCCACCACTGACTCCGAGCATGCTGAGAATAGAGTCAAGGGGCTTTGGCTGCTATCTTAGTTGTAGAGAGCCCCCTACACACTCAGACTGGAGCTCCAGGAGATGACAAATCCCATGTGGGGTTACAATACTACCCACCCTGATCCAGCACAGCACTTAATTGTCAAACACACAAGTAATCCCCTTGACGTCAAAGCCAATAATGTCGAGTACTTGCCAATGCAAAGACTGCCAATACCATATGTGTTAGTGGCATTATTGTTATGTGACTACAGGAACTGACATACTTGATCAGACCACATGTCCATCTGGCCCAGTATCCTGATTCTGGCAGCAGCTAGCACCAGATGCTTCAGAGGCAGGTGCAAGCAACTTCACAGTAGGCAGTAAGCCCTGAGGCATGAGGTTCACCTCATGACAAGGAACCAAAACTAAGGCCACCAAACTCATTGTACATAGGCCACCAAAAGCCAGAATAATGGTAGGCTTTTAAAAAGTGATTAGCTAGATTCTCTCACTCCATTCATTTCCATAGATCATGTCTAAAAATAGCACATAACAAGGAATATTTTATTGTGAACTGCCTTGGAGATAATTCATTTAAACATAAGTTTGAAGAAATGAGAATTTCAGCATTTCAGCAGTGATGCAGCTAATATACATTGCATCCTTGTTAGGCTGTTACAGCTGCAATGCTGACAGACCTTTCTTCCCGGTGTTTATACAGTGAGCTGGCTGTAATACTTTATATTAGGACCAAACGTGGGATCTAAGATTTCCAAAAAGAATGATTTTGGTGGTGGAGGGAGGATTATATTTGGGGTTTGTCAGCATCCCTCTAAGCTAATTATCGTATTTCATTTTAACAAAGGGATCAGCATACCCTGAGTACCCTTGAAATGTGAGGCTGGAATTAACAAAAGGGGTGTAAGGCTGTTGCGTATTCAACTCCTATTAACTTTGATTGGGACTTGGGCACCTAACTCCCTTAGGCTCCTTTGGAAATGCCAGGCTAAACCATTAATAAAACACTCCAGCTGCACTCCCTGGCCACTTTACAAGATTCACCTTCTCAAAATAAGAAGTCAAGTAGGATGGATACCTAAGACTGTGTTATAAATATGAAATCTACTTAACAGCAATCTAGGATTATTTGGTCCTGCCTCAGCACAGAGGGCTGGATTTGATGATTTATCAAGGTCCCTTCCAGCTCTACATTTCTATAATTCTATGACTGGATAGCTTACATTATAAACTTACCTGTTCTCAGAGCCTTCAGACAAACTATTAATCTATATTGTACTTTCAGTTTTCCGAGGTCAGTGATTTCTCTTTCCTTTCAGTTCATATCTTGTGCACTATATGTTCTTTGTACTTGTATCTCATTTTGGTTTAGTTTATTATTATTTTTCCTTTTTGTTTGTGTTGTATTTTGTTTTCATACTTCATTTTGATTTCTCTGTATTTCATTTTGTTGTTCCTTTGTCTTGGTTTTCTTTTTGCCCTTGAGAAGCAAACTGAAATGGAATCTGATGGCATGGACGAAACAATTCGGACTCTAAGTTCTTACATTCTCTGAAATTAGGAGACAGCATTGTTAAGCTATGAAAACAATTATTGGGAAGAGAAAAACAATATTTCGATATTCCTGATCAACTAATGGAATGAGGTCACATGATTCTCCTACACTATGATGAGAAAACAGATTACCTCAGGATTTTACACTATCACAACTCTTTGTGTGGTTCACAGGGAAAATATATAAAAATAATAAATAACCCCAATTGGATATTGTAAGGTGATAAGTCACTCCTGTGCTGGGCTTAAGCCAATCTGCAAGCCAGGAACTGGTCTGGTGATTCCCAGGGTAGGTATATCAGCCCCACAGGAGGAACAGCAGCTCAGTCTGCTCAATGTCACTCCAGGGCTTGGAACTCACTCCTGCCAGTTGGTGACAACAGACTCCCCAAGCCTTAGGCTGCTCCAGCGCTGTTCTTGTTGCTGCCTTGCTCCAACCCAGTTCTGAACTCCTGATTCCAGCTCCAATCACTAAGCCCAACTGCCATGGCTCCAATCACTGTATCTGACTATCCCCGTTATGGTTTCTGACAGATATGATGCTGGACTATTTGATAGAAGCAAGCAAGCTGTGTGGTACATAGCAGGAATGAGAAGAATGTGAATAGTGGTGAAAAACATGGATATTAAATATACATAAAGAGTAAAATAGAATAATTTAAAGAACTTGAGAAGGTTGCAATAGAACCATCATTTCTGCTTGGCCATCAGGCCTGTATGAACAAAATATGGCCTGCTTAAAACGAACATTATTCTCATCTTCCTGCAGCAGGACCAAGGATATAGTGTCGGTTAAAGGAGGCAAGTCCCCTTTCTATTTATCGCTTTTCCCTCTACCTCTGTTTAATCCACTCTGCTAGGAGACATACTTAAAATCTGGCTAGTTAGAAGCAAAGCTGTAGCCATGAATAAATATTAGTAGTATGAATGATCACAGCCATAGCAATACTTTGAGTCACAGAAAAATTATTTTAACATGAAGCAGGAGGACTCATTACCTCTGCTCCCCTCTCTCTCCCCTAGTAAATTGTCTTAAATTAGACAAATCAAAATCTTCTACTTCCAATTTTATACTGAACTCATACTTTTAAGTAGCATCATGAGCTGCCTCTCCTAGTCTGTGCAGTTCAGCCTTGTCCTATTTCCTTCCTTTGAGTCTGTAACTAATTATATGAATTAAAATCAACATACTGCAGTGAAGGCAAGAGAGATGGAGAAATTAATTCTGCAAATACTGGATTAAATGACCCCACTTTCAGTCAAGTGAAAGGGAAAAGTTAAAACAAAAATAGCCAAGGCTTGGGAACTGTAGAATTGCCTCCCACTGAGGGGAGTGCTTTAAGGCCCCATTGAGGGGCTAGAGGATCTGCCTTATGGCCAAGTGCTGTGGGTAATTCAATCCCCATCTGCGAAGCCCATGGGCCATGCATGGAGGGCCATCCTCTTCATGTGACTCCTCAGATTCCCTGCCCACAACTGAATGACCCCGTTAAGTGGAGTAAAAAGCTGCACATCAGCATTAATGCTGAATCTAGCAGCATTAACTACCACAGGAAACTTTGTCTCCTTGGAGATCTGCAGGACTGCAGAGAGAGGCATTCTCACCTTGCTAGTTATGCCCCCCAGTAGCTGGCCATTTAACTCCCCAAGCCCCACAGGAAACTCTGCAGTGTTAACAAGGAGGGACATCCAGAGGCTTGGATGGAAAAAAGGGTGATGCCACACTCTCCCATTATGTGTGGACCATTTGCCACACCATCACTAGCATTACTTTCATCTATGCTTTGCACGTGTACAATAGGAGCAGAGGATCTGGCCAGTTAATTCTAATTTCTTTTATCTAATCCAATATTGTTATACCTGGTGTTGAAGCATAGGTAGCACACTTCCAGTATATTTTATGCAAGAGTCTCCTCTTAGGTTTTTTTAAACTCAGTCTTATTTTTTATTCTTATATTCATAAAAATCAAAATATCCCCTATAAACCTGCAAGAATTTGGCTTGCAGAAAGGTTTTTGGTTTTTAACAAAGGCTCAAGATATTTCACTGCTTGAGGTTAAAAATTATGATTATGGTCTAATAAACAAAGAATTATATTTACCACAAACAAAAACAAGTTATATGGGATAAGACATCATTGTGCAGTGAATACAAAAAACATAGCCACTTTCCCCCACTTAATTGCATGGTAGTGATACATTGAGGTCAGTGTTCTCCTTGAATTACTCTTAAAAACCAGCACCACTGCACAAGATTGTTGTAAAAATAAAGCATACTGATAAGTGCAGTAGATGCATATGTGAACAGTAATATGCTAGTAGATGACATCCCCTAAATAAGATATATAATGATTCTCCAGTGGCAGATTTTGCCAAAAATACACAGGGGGGATTTGATATAATTTTGCAAAACAAGAACTATTTAATGTTATTTGAATATTTTTATAAAGCCATACTAACAAAGATATATTAAAAGAGTTTGCATTTCTTTAATGAAAACAGGCAATGGACAACCTGCATGTAATGAAAATTCACACATGAAAATGGAAATCTATTGCATCTTCAGATGCTTTACAAGCATTCATTAATCTTCCCAACACCCTGGGGAGTCACGGTTGGTACAATAGTGAGCACTATTTACCCCATTTTATATTTCATATTTCCAAAGTGGTCAGTGAAATGTCCAAATTTAAAATTCTAGGTACCCATTCTGCAACGAACACCAATGTGGGTGCACCCATGGACCTGTGTGGAACCCCATGATGTAAACACCGCTGCACTGGGACATAGAGATCTGCCTGGACAGAACTCGTTATAAGGTTGTGGGCCCTAGTTCTTAACTCATAACTACAAACCACCGATTTGATTGTTTCAAGCACCATTCACACCCTGTAACTGAACAAAGAGGGTACAACAGGTATTTTGCAGTTCCTCAGGTAAACTAATACATATGTTTATTAAATAAATACATATTTAGGTGCCCTAGTGCAAATCTCACAATTTTTAGAAATACTGATTTGCTGCAAGAACAAATTTAACTATCTGTCATTGTCCATTGGAAGCCTGAGATAATTATTATTGTTACCACCACTGTTGGAATAGTAACAACTGAACACACCGTTTTCCCCCACGGAATATCAAATCACACTTCTTCAGCAACAGAGTTGCAAAGAACAAAGATTTAACTTGTTACTAATAGCAACTGTATATGCCTGTGCCAGACGCTATCAGTGCTATGTTCATAGATGCTTAGAGTATATCTACACAGCAAAAAAAGGCCCTGCAACAGCAAGTCTCAGAGCCTGGGCTACAGATTGAGGCTTGCACTACTTTGCTAAAAATAGCCATGTAAATGTTTGTGCTTGGTCTGGAGCTCCAGTTTTTTTACAATCTTTTTAAAATGTGGACATGAGAATTCTATGCAGCATCCCGGTATTGGCGTCGCCAACGCCATATACAGAGGTAAAAATCACCTCCCTACTCCTACTCCCATTTATACATCCAAGTATCTCCTTAGCTCTTTTTGCCACAACATTGCATTGAGAGCTCCCACAGAGTTGCTCACCCACTATAATCCCTAAATCCTTTTCAGAATCACTGCTTTCCAGGATACAGTCCCCTACTCTGAAGGTGTAGTAGTCCTCAGAGGGCTGGGGGTGGGGTGGGGAGCTAGTAGTTAGGATCCACTGAGGAATAGGGTAATGGTAGGGGAGCCCAGGCCCACCCACTCCACCAGGCCCTGATCCAGGGCCCATGGAGAGTGGGGGTGGATCCTTTGAGTTACCCTCCCTCTGCTTCTGGTCCCAGATAAGGAAAAAGAAAAATGGAAAAGGAAACTAAACCATCAGCCCCAACCAGGCTCAGCACACGGTCCTGGTACTTCAAGGAGGTGACTCTAGCCCCTTTTGGCAAGAGCCTGCAGGGTAGGGCTGTACTCCTCCTGAGCCTCCATCCTTCTGAGTTGGGTTGCTCCTTTTTCAACCTTGTCTCGAGTTGGAGCATGCTCTGCAGAGTTGGAGGGACAGGGCTAGCTGGGCCCAGTACTGTCCTTTAACCCCAGTGTGGGGTTTGTAGCCCCATCACAATAGGTATGGCCTGCATTCCTTGTTCCTAACTTTTTATTTGTCTGTATTAAAATGCATTTTGTTTTAATGGGTCGATTTTACTAAGTGATCCAGTTTTCTCTGTATGACAGGTTAGACAAACATGTCAGGCACAGTCTAGGCATATTTTGTTTTGTCTCAGTGCAGGTGGCTGGACTAGATGACCTCTGGAGGTCCCTTCCATCCCTCCATTTCTAAGATTCTATGACTACAAAGTTGTGGTCAGCATTGTTTATTAACTTGGCTCAACAAGGTCATGGTCTAACTTGATGAAATTTTGTAAAGAGAAAGAAACACACTCGGCAAGAACATGACCCTGTGGGTTTAATCATATGCTAAAGGGGAAAACTTTGCATCTTGATAAAACATTGGTAGCACATCACTACAGTTTACTTACTTCACAGGGTATTTGAGCACTGATTAAGTATTGTTTGAAAAGCACTGTTTAAATGTTAAGCATTCTCATGATTCAAAATATCATATTTGTATTATTAATATGTATACTCGGCACATAGATGGAGGTGCTACCCATGTGATAAATTGCACAGTCAAGTGATTAATTCCTTTATCATAGACTTTGGGCCACTTGCACTGAAATTTCTGAAAGTCAGGAGAAGCCTAAATGAGTAAGCTGACAAATACATGGAATGTATTGTGAGGAAGAAAACATCTGTCTCCCAGTTGGGAAGTGGATATTCATTGCCAAGACCCAGAGAAACAAGATTATCTACGCCTTAATTCCCACTAAGCTAAGAATATGTCTATGCTGCAATGAAAGACCCGCGGCATAGCCATGGCTGGCCTGGATCAGCTGACTGGGGCTGATGGGGCTTGGGCTTTGGGGCTAACAAGTGCAGTGTAGACATTCAGACTTGTGCTGGAGCCTGGATCTGAGACCCGGCAAGCAGGGAAGGTCTCAGAGCCTGGGCTCCAGCCTGAACATCTATCCTGCAGCTTTATAGCTCCGCAGCCCAAGCCCCGTGAATCCAAGTCAGCTGACCTGGGTTCTGAACCTTAGTGCCATGGGTTTTTTAATCATAGTATGGACGTACCCTAAGGATATGTCTACATCACACTGCAGTGCACACTACAGGGGTCTGAATTGCAGAGCAAAGCAAACTGTTGTACTCTAACTGCCCCATGTGGATGCTGCTGCCACAAACTAAAAAGGACTTCACATTAATGTAGTCTTCTGGTCTATGCCAGGAGAACCCACATGGATCACTGTGTTCATGCCAGCAGCATCCACTGGGGCAGCACAGCACAGCAGCACACTGTAATTCATATCCCCATAGTGCAAGCTGTGGGACCGGGTAGGCAAGCCCTTACTTTCTCTAGTGTCACAGCTGATGATTGAGTGTTGAAGGATGGTGGAGGAGTACCAAAAATCAAATTAGAGCAATCCATTTTGGACTGACAGGTCCTGTGGCTTGACCATCTAGGTACTAGAAAGAAGATACTAAGGGCCTGTTTCTCTTCTCACTTAACTCCATTTATATATATAAAAACTGTATTTCTTATATGTTCTAGCTCTCTCTTCTTAAAATCAAAGGCAAAAATTCCATTGACTCCAATGGGAGCAGAATCAGGCCCCAATTCAAATTGAGTCAATTTGCCAATAGTTTCTTACTCATATTTTAACTTCAAGTTAAACCTCAACTGATTCAGAACTGTCACAAAAATCTACTGAACTATGCTTTCTGTCTAGAAAAAGTTCTACAAACAAGTCATGTCCCAACATACATGAAGACTTTGTCAATTTGAGGAACATAGGAATTGCCATACTGAATCTGACCAGACATCCATCTAGCCAAGGGGCTGGTACCGAGTGCTTCAGCAGAAAGCACAAGTAGCCCTGTTGCAGATAGTTATGGCAATGTGATGGATTTTGCTCGGGGTGGTTGGTAGGGGAGTGCTGCCTAGTGGTCAGGGTGTAGGCTCATGATGTGCAGGGAGGTTGCTGGCAGGGGAGCTCGGGTCCTCCCACTCCACCAGGCTCTGAGCTAGGGCCCTTTGAGGACTGTCAGTGCTCTCACAGCCAGAGCCGCTAAAGGCCGCCCTCCCTGGGCCACTTTCTATCACCCCCCACCCCCCAACTGTCCCAAAGTCACCATCTGGGTTTGCTCACCAAAAAGCATCTTCTGGCATCTGCACGTGTAGCGAGGTCACTCTCTTTTCTCTCTCCGGCGGCAACTGTCTCCTCCTGCAGTATGGCCCGCCCTCCTGGGCCAGCTCAGTCCTAGGGCTTTCCTCCCGCTGGGATAGTCCCAACAAAAATAAAGGGGATTAACCAAGTCCGGAATTTGTATGAGAGGGAGATGAGGATGCATCGCTATCAGGCTGTCTCTGCAGCATGCCCTCCCTTCCCTCAGGGAGGAACCTTTGGGCAGTTGATTAGGGGGAGATTCTGCCTTCTCTCAGCTCTTCTCTTCTGAAGCTGCAGGTCTGCTCTCTTCTCTGCCACCAAATGAGCTGCTCCCCTGCCTTTTAACTCCTCCTCCAGTTGGTGCATTTGCTACGAGTGTGGCAGGATGGGTTGGCTGGACCGAGAGTAGTTCTTTAACCCCTTGCTGTCCAGTATGGGGTTTGAACACCCCATCACAGGCAACTCTTAATATGGAAGTTTATCTATGTCACTAATATTTCTTGTTGCTTGTCTCTGAGCCACCTCTAGTTTCAGCTATATCATGTTTGTGATAGGAAGGTCCAACCTGAAAACAATATTCCAGATAAAGACATAGCATATTAAGATATAATGGTATTCTAGTATTTTCAGAATTATTTTTCCATCCTATTCATTATGCTTTGTAACATTTTGTTTTGACTGTTGCTGTCCGACATGGCGTTTTTTGTGCTCCCTTTAAAAAAAATGTTACTAAATTTTGTAAGTACACTCCTTGTATTTAACTGATTAATAATAAAGATACATAAGTATTATAGAGAAACTGTATATTTTCAACACAAAGTTTGCTGTCTGAGTCATATAAACTTATTTTGTAAGTTACAGAGCCAGCAACTATGCCTTAGGTTGTCCCCAAGCCTCTGTAAGCCTTGTTTCTGAAGCTTCAATTCTTTAACTCTTTGTCAGATGAACTTAAGACTCTGACAAAGACGTGCAGTTCCCTTTTTTCTGGAATGTAGGCTGCTAAATATATATCCAATTATGTTTGTCTGTATGTGTCAGCACAAGCGTGTCTGGACATTATTCCTTTCTTGTTCCACCTTTTCTTTTCAAATAACCTACCACAGTTCTACTGTCTGGCAGAACTTTTATTATTTGTTCAGGAAACCTAGAAGTGGAATTGAGTGAAGATCTTGCCACAGGTTTGGTGTCCTTTGAAAAGTATTTGGGAGGAAAGGACAACTCCTTTTTATGTCAAATATAGATTAAAAGGGAAGTTAACCTATCACTGGTTCAGATCACACCCTTAAGGCAATGCACGAAGGGTAATATCCATGTGTGGATCTTACCTCTCCTGTATGGGTTGGAGGGGTACAAGGAATGGAGTGTAGGTTGCTTCCAGGTCACAATTTCCACAAAGGGATTCCCACAGGGTCAGGATCCATCCAGGGTTACGGACTGGATAGGCCACGGTGCCGGGGTGCACATTGTCCCCCTGCAATTCCCACAGAGATTATGTAGAATAACTGCTAATGAATTTATACTGTCTCTGTAGAACCCCTTTTATGCTGGAGAACCTGTTTAAAGGCAGCCTTCCAGGGACAGCCATGGTAGGGAAATCCCTGGTTAGTGGGATGCCAGCCAAGCTATCCTGTCAGGGAAGGGAGTGGGGCATGGAAGGTAAGGGATGTGGGAAGCCCCAAAGCCAGAACAGAGCACAGGATCAATATGCAGATGCCTTTATGCACTTGTCAAGCAATTCATGGAATCTGCTGTGTTCATCCTGGACCCATAGCTCATCTGACAGGGGGACAAATCCATCTTGTTGGAATTATTTGGATGGCATTGTGCAAGTAAATCTTCATTCAGCTTCTCTCACACCAACCCCTTTCCGGCCTTTGACCCTAACATCTTTCCCTCACTATCAATTACTGTATCAGTCTCTGCATAAGCTGATAAACAGTAGATTCAGGATACCTAGTTCTATGACTGAGTGATCATCTTGCAGTCTAGCTGGCTTTATAACAAAACTATATAATACTTAACTATCCACAGAGAAATCCACTCAACCCAGATCACAAAGTAGCACAGCTTTGGAGTTTTGTATAACACCTTGTATTTCCACAGTACCTTTCTTCTAAGGCCCTCAAATCATCTTACAAACATTAATTAAGCCTCATTTTACCCTTGTGAAATAAATAAGTATTATTATATACAATTAATAGATGGGTAAATTGAACCACATCCTTTGATTTTGTGTTTTTCCTGCTCAATGTAAATTACTAACATTACGTTAAGGAAAGGGTTTGCGTATTTTCATATGCTAATAAATGGGAGAGAACAGGAGAAACAAGCTCCCTGCTCTCAGTTCATGTGTCCAGACCCCACATGGCCTGCTGCCGCTCAGAGCTGCAATTGCAGAGAAAGTAATGCTCAGTTCATACTCAGTGTGAATGGAATCTTTGGGGGTAATTTATCTGCTAAAATCGAAGAAGTCTCTGAGCATGTGTGAACTGTGATTTTTCAAAGGCTTTGGACAGATTTTTCATGGGCACAGCAAAAGGTACATCCCTGACAAAAAGATCTCCCCTGGAAAATTTCAAGTCTCTACTCCAAAGCATCTCAATGAAAAGATTGCCAGAATTTGTTAACATAAGAAAAACAATGTATTTGTCCCTAGCTTTGTTCTTAGAAGTGGCTGAACCAGTTTGGCTGAAATTTTCCAAAATTTTTTACTCAATTTCAAGAGAATTTTAGAACTAGACATTGAAGATTCCATATAGGTAGCCCGTTTAAACTATTTTATACGATTCAAAGCTTGCTGACATCTCTGAGTCATGTTCAGATTAATGTGATGGTAACACTTTAAATTAAGTGTCCCATGTGAAAGTATTTAATTTAGATTTAATAGATTTTTGGGTGAGTTCTTTTCTTTGAAAGACTCACAGTGTAATGTGCATTATGAAATGTGGTTTCTGAAGCTTACAGCTAGCATTCAATCTTATATAATATGCCTCAACATACCCTGTTTAAAATAGTGCTTTTACTTTGACAGTCAATACAGGAATCTTATACAACATGTTTTGCATGTATGACAGTAAGAGTATTAAAAATTCTTCAAAACCTGCAATTTCTCTTTTCGGTGCTACTGCAACTCCCCCCTTAAGTTTAAATAAATTATAGCCATGACTCACCCTTAAAAGCTTTCCTTTGTCCTTTGAATGATAAAATAAATGTACATCACATGGAAGAATAAAATGGAATAAAATGTTATCACTGCTTATACTGATAGAAAAATGAGCAAAACAAAGCTACTCTTTACTCTGGATAGGAGCCTGGTTAATTTAAAATATTTTGAAACTGCAATTTTCTTTAACTATTATTTTGATGATTCCCCATTAATTTTGCCTCGCATTTCTTTATGACTGTGGCTGAATCTCTATCCTTCACTTAAGATTTAGCTTGTAATAACCTATTCAAAATATTTTAGCAGTTTTTCCTCTTGAACAGTCTTTCATCTGCCTCCTTTCCTTACTCAATGCATTTCAATAGTATTCCCAAGAAAATAATGCCATAATAAAGCTATCATGCAAATCTGATATATCGTTATTTTAGTAACCACATAGTAACATTACAGACAAAACCATAAAACATTAGAATGTGGAACTATTATTGTAGTAAATTCAAGTTGTTCATGGAAAGAATGCAGTCAAAGCATTAGGAACTGGTAAAATTGTATAGCTTTATGTAGACTATGAGTATAGATACAGCGCCATCAACTGAAATCAGTGGACAGCCCACAGCAAAAGCTAAACATTTTGTAGGTGTAGTCTCCATTAACTGAACACAAAATGCCACAGAAAACTAACATGGACTTTTATGCCCAAATCCAGCAAAACACTTAAATGCATGCAAAACTTTAACCACCTGATAGCCTCATTGACTTTAAGGGGACTACACACATAAATACATTGATAATTTTACATAAGTCTTCACTGGATCAAGGTGGAGCTTTTCAAAGGTGAAAATGGCAATTAGGTCCTTGACTCCTGTTGACTTTCAATAGGAATAGGTGCCTAACTACCATTTGTGCCTCTGAAAAAAAATCTATCCTCCAGGCCTTTGTCAAAGACTATGTGATGTTATAGGTGGGGCTGGTAGCATCCCTTATTATTAAGATTGCCCGACACTTCCCATTATAAATCCTTGTTTCCAGTTGCTTTTAACTTTGGAAACTTTAACTGTTTCAGGTGAAATTTTATGTGCTGGATGTCTTCCTCAGGCTCAATTGTTCTGAAAAAGTTCAGCCAAAACAATTGAGTAGTTTCTGAAAACAAGACTGGGGAAAAATACATTGTTTTGGCCATGTTAACAAATTCTGGAAACCTTTTCTTTGAAAAGCTCTCCTGCCCCAGGGCTAAGAATAGGAACTCTAAATCTGTCAGGTTGTGGCCTTTGTGTCAGGCAGGTGTCTTTTGCCATCCCCATGAAAATCTACCCAAATTTGGTCAGGTCATAAGACACTGAATAATTGCAGTTTGCACACGCTTAGTAGAGACTTGCTAGCACTTGCTGAAATCTCTAAATATTCCATCCTCACTGAGCATGCTCAAGCTTCTCACAGCTCCTATATGTGACTGCACTGTGCATGCGCCATCCACACCGAGTGACTGAGCATGTTCAGTCCTAGGCTATGGGGGCTCAAAAAGATTTTCCCTGTAATGACTGCTCCCACTGCTCCCAGCTGCTCTAAGCCAGAGGGTGGGGCTGGGCACTGGCCCTGAGGGCACGGAGTGTGCATCTTCTGTGGTTAGGGTGACCAGATGTCCTGATTTTATAGGGACAGTCGCAATTTTTGGGTCTTTTTCTTATATAGGCTATTACCCCCCACCCCCTGTCCTGATTTTTCACATTTGCTGTCTGGTCACCCTATCTGTGTTCTCAATGATCCTCCTGCTAGTGCTCAGGCAGCATGGAGAAAGAAGCCATCTTATTCAAATGCAGAGGGGACCAAATGGGGGAGGGAAAGGACAAGGAGTCTGGTGAGACTGGGACTTGAGGGGGGAGAAACTCGGATTGGGAGTTGTGGGGGGTGGGAGACTGGGACTGACTGGGCAAAGAGACTGGGAACTGGGGGGGTGGCAGACAGGTTGGAACTGGTTGGGCAAGGAGACTGGGATTGGGAGCTACAAAGGAGGAGACCAGACGGGGAGCTGGTGAGGGAAATGGCAGGGAGGGACTGGGAGCCAGCTGTAGGGTGGTGGTAGGGAGAGCACTGAGATTGAACAGTGAGCTGGGTTGTGAGGGGAGAACTGGGACTGGCTGGGCAAGAACACAGGGAGAGGCTGGGGGTATGAAGTGAGAGAATGAGGAGCCCAGGGGGTAGAGATTCTATTGGGAGCCAGTGAGGTAGGAAGGGAGAGGAAGAGAGATTGGATAAAGAACCAGGAGGCGGCAACTGTGACTGGCTGAGCAAGGAGACTGGGGGCAAGGGCAAGGACATGGGATGGGACTGACAGAATTGGGAGTAGCTGTGCAAGTTGACCGGGATTGGGTAGGTAAGGAAAATGGCTCTCGGACAAGGAGTCAGGTGCAGAAGAGACAGAACTGGGACAGGGACAGGGACAGGTTAGGGAGGATGGGGCAGAAGGAGAAAGCTTGGAGTACACTGGCAGAAGTGTCTGTGCTCACTAGAGCTCACCCTCCTCAAGAGCCTGGAATAGAACTCAAGATTCCTGAGTCTCACCATTCCTCAGATGCCAGCAAATATCTTTGAAACCCACTGACAAAGTGTCTCTCTCATCCCCTTCTAGTGCTGGTTCACAGAGGATGAAATCCTGCTATTGCTGTCAGTTACTGTTAGCTCAAGTGGCAGAGGCCTGTTAAAGGGACTTAAAGATTCCAAGCCAGCGAACAGACCATGTGGGTGTCAATACGATGGAATTTCTCTTTTTTCAGTTTGCTTTTTTAAAAACTTAGAAAATTACACACACAAAAAGAGAACATGATTAACATACATTATAAAATATCATTAAAAACATTATTAAGCTTGTAAAGTCAAACACTTAACAGTTAGGAAATTCCAAAACTAAGTTTGGTTGTTCAACCATAACTTGGCCCCCCTTATAGATTTATAGATGCCAAGGCCCGAAGGGACCACTGTGATTATCTAGTCTGACCTCCTGTATAGCCCAGGCCACAGTACATCCCCCAAATTATTCCTCAAGCATATTTTGTAGAAAAACAATCTTGATTTTAAAATTGTCATTGATGGAGAATCCATCATGACCCGTGGTCGATTGTTCCAATGGTTAATTAATCTCACCATTAAGAATTTATGCCTTGTTTCCAGTCTGAATTTGTCCAGCTTCAACTTCCAGCTGCTGAATCAGACTATCCTTTTTCTGTTAGATTGAAGAGCCCATCATTACATATTTGTTCCCCATGTAGATGGCTTGTCACCCCTTTACCTTCTGTTTGTTAAGCTAAATAGAATTGAAATTGCATTTAGGTCTGTAGCACTGTTAAAAAATGTGTGGAAAGAAACAATGACATGGCTGAATAATTTAAAACTTTTGTTTGAAAATTGAAGCTTATAAATTTAAAATAAACATCCATCCCGTCCAGTAGATGGCAATCTAGAGAATAGCAAGGTTTTGAAAAGAATGTCCACCACTTTTTGGAAACGTAGTAAAGAAGATGAGACTTTAATGCTAATGTTCTAGGACTGTGAAAAAGTGGGTTTTTTTTAAATCTCTCTAGAGGATAAACTTATTTGCAGTTAATATTTTTGTTTCTCCACAGCAGCCTCTACTGCTGAGAATAGTGTAATTTTTTCATAGGAAATGTTATTGCAGTGGTAACATTTTTTTTTCTGAACATTTTCTTCAGTTACATACAATAATGAGTAAACCATCATAACATATTCTAGTTTTACTGCAATGTTTTTTCCTTCATGACACTTTCAGATGACCTAAGTGATATTATCACAGCAGGAATCTATAATGTTTAAATTGCCAATGTAGCTTTACATTTGAGGAATCAATATGCTAGCTCATCATTTTCTGATTGCTGGGATATCCTTTTTTCTGAGCTTTCCACTTTTTAAGTAGTAATTGGTTGAGGGAATGATCTCCATTACTTAGTGTAGAACTATCTGGTGTTTTTCTGCTTGCTGTACTTCCAAAACTTAAATTTGACCAGCACAGACCAAAATTAATTAGATTTTCTTTAGAGCACTGTATTTTTTCAGAAAACCTCATCAAACTGAAATCCCTTTATGAGCTGTAGTGTACGTACATTCACATGGACTTCCTGAACAATTACAATTCAAATAACTGTTTTAACTTTACTGATGTTTTATGAAATATTGAAATGGTCAATTTTCTGTCTTTGTAATTTAACCAACTCTTTACTTTGGCTAGACTGATCAGTTCAGAATTAATGTATGATATTATATCTTTGCAGTATCACAGTATTAGAATTGAAGGGCTCATCTGTTAGAGTACAATAAGCACTCAATAAAATGGAAACATAATAAACAACAATAGCACTTATACATAAATATACACACATTATATTATAGGGAAATATATATTCACACTACCTCTGTGAAAAAGAGAAATAAGGATCAAGTGTATAGGTTTAACTCTTTTCTACTAACTGCTATGCTAGAAATATTTATACTGTAATGAACTAATATACCACCATTGTGTCAAATACTGTTCCATATACAAAAGTGAACTGTAAAAATTTTTATAACTGCATTTTTAAACCTCTTTAAAATTCTAAACCATGAACACAGTTTATGTGAAGCCTTTAAAATTGCACTGACATTTGAAAATAAAATCATATTTGAGAAGTAATTTCATTTTTACTCACATCGAAAGATCTGCTCTCAGGACAAGATGCATCTGCCCCCATCTTGTACTTCCTGATGGTTTCCCTGGCAAAATTCCATTGTGTCCATGAAAAAATTGGTGATTATTGATGGATGGGTTGTTCTGAATCTAATGGACATTGTTTTGTATCAGGATCCAGTAGTATTGTCCCAGTTTCTGTGGGCAAGCTGTTTGGGAAAAGGCCTGAGAAATCTTAAAGGGTTTACAACATCCATTTTTGACCTTCCATGTTTAAATTCTAATACTCAAATGTCAATTTACCCTCTTTAGTCTATAAAAATGATCAGTATATTTGTTTATTTTGTTAAGTAGTGTGAGCCAGCAAGTCCACTTTGCCACACTGCTTCTGAAATGTGTATCTGCAGTAACCCATACGGGACAATATGAAACAGTGATTTGTTGTCGCCTCCAGCAACGCAGAGCAGTAGCTGTGGCACCATTACATTAGGGTTATAGCATTTCACTTAGCCATTTGTTGTGTAATTGCTTAAAGAAAGAAGGAATAAATGCAAAAGGACAAGGACAACAGAGCAGAGGCAAGCATAGCCTCTTCCTTCCTTTCCCCTTGTTGTCTGACTCATTCCTCTTTTTTTCTGTAACAGCAAAGGGACACTCAGGTTACTTTTGATGGGGGGGGGGTTAAGTCTTCAAAATGGGTTACAATGTCTTTAGAAGGATTAAATGTCACTCTGGGCCTGACATATTACTAAACTGCTCTTCTGGATAAAGGTCTCCCTGTGACTAATTGACAGGAGTTTCTGCTTTCAGCAGGGCTGATTCAGTGATGATTAGGCCAGACAGACAGATTGGGTCATTACCAAGAAGAGGATTTTAAACGGGCAAATACAATAGTAAGGGAAGAAGCTGTGTATTACACTGGCTATAACTGTACAGTTGGTATACAGTGTCTTGCCTGCTGAAAGACAAAGTGATGCATACATATCTGGGTGTGTCTACATCTGGAGCTGGGGAAGTTATTCCCAGCTTGAGAAGACATACCCATTCTAGCTTTGATAGAGCTTACTTGCTAAAAATGGAGTGTAGCTGCAGCAGTGAGAGGAGCTAGCTGCCCCAGGTACTATTCTGTGTGAGACCATAGGCACATACTTGGGGCAGCTAGCCCCTCCCGCTGGTGGCCACTGTGGCTACATTCTGTTTTTAGCCAAGCTAGTGGGAGAATGTCTCCTCCACTTGGGAATAAGACCCCTAGCTCCAAGTGTAGACATAATGTCTGTGTGTTTGGCAAGTGTTGGGTCGGGAGGAAGAAGAGTGGTGGTAAGCACCCTGGAAGAAGGCAAGCTAATAGACTAGACCATAACAACATGTTTTGAGAGTACCTTCACAATTAATATGTCTGTGGATTCCACTAGTGTGTAACTTACTTTCTATAGGAACAATGCAGATAAAAGACCAGATTCCCACTTAGTTGCACCTTAGTCTTCAAGTAATCCCATTTCATGTAACTACTTGAACAGTAAGCTCCTACTCAAGGTGCATAAGGGTATTGGAATCTGGATCAGCAGAAAGAATCTTTTTTTTATTTTTTGTGTGCTTCACTTTGTTGCATCTTAAAATAAGTACTATGTGTGACAGATTGGGGGTATGACTGTGTCAATCATGAAGCCAGGTTTGTTTCAGGGCTCTGCATTGTATTGTAACTTCCTGTGACCCTCATGTTGTATTGCAACTTCCTGTGTGGATTAGAGCAACCATTTTATAGTTGGGCTTGACACCTAGTGGAAAGAATAGGTCAGAGAAGATAGAGCCATCAAAAACCATCAACATTGAATGACTGTCCCCTATTGGAACAATGGGTTTGCTAGAGGTAGGGCCATTGACTTTCTTTGACTCTCCACACAGAAGCTGACGGGGGAACTGGAGCCCAGAATTTCCCCCAGCAGAAGCACCAGGGAAAAAAAGAGGACAGATGCTGTTTTCAAGGTGGGTGTTTATCTGAGCTAAGGGGTATGGACCGATGACACATGCAAAAAGACAAGGCTAATGAGGCAGGAAGAGCTGCCTGGCCTAAGGACACTGACCAAACCCAGGATGCACCAGCAAAGTGAGATAAGACGTGTGGACCACCCCACTCCTATCCATACTTCCTCCCTTTTCAAACCTTGGCTACACCTTTAGGGCAGCTTTAAATCTACTTCACACCACCAGAGTGGCACAAAAGGGACCTAATGGGGCCAATGGTCTGGCCATTTGATTCAGAACTCAAATATCTGTAACTAAAGGAAAATGCAGAGAGAAAATTCACTTCTGTTTCCTCCCAAGATGTTCTGGTGTGAAAACCCTACTTTGAAGGGGTATTCATTGACCTTAGCATCTGACTCATGAAGAATTAGTCTAATTTTTCTGGAAAGACTAGCTCTTTCCAGTCACTAACAACAAACAATCGTATTAAACATACAGCAATGTAAATGCCAAATCTTGCAAAGAACATCTTGGATTCCTCCCCATGGCTATGAATGTGGACTAAATAAGAATGCTTTTGCTGGAGATGTGGGAGAGCAGGCAGCATCCTGACTAATATTATTGGATCATGCCCCAAAGGAAATGACTAACATAATAGAAAAATAATTGGATTATAAACCTCCACTTTATAGCAGATATTCTTACCACTTTTTTCAGCACTACTAGATACAGCTAAATGATGGATTTCATTGCTCTCTCTCAATCTTGGAGGTTTAGAGTGGTACTTTTCCTGTAATTAAGGATTGGTATCTGGAGATGGCTGAGGTGGCTCCTTATGAGCACTTGATATAGAAAATGAATGATAAAATGTCAGATTTTGCATGTTTATAAGTCATCCTGGAATGGAATCATGAGGGGGTCAGAGTGTGAAGCACAGAGGAAAATGGAGTCTAGGCAACATGCCCTCTATTTTCTTCTTTCCTGTGGGCTGGAATGAAAGATTGCCAAGAATTTGAGTTTAAACCCATGAAACACAGTTTTGCCCACTCCAATTCCCTCTCCCCTGAACCCCCCTCATCCTCCATTCCATGTAACTGTATTCATTCATTACCTCTCTCCTCTCACTCATTACATACCCCATATTTCTTAACTCTTCCTCTTAACCCTCATTCTCATCCTCCTTTTCAGTTTCTGCCTTTCTCCCCTTGCTACATAATCTCCCTCTGTTTGGGTAGGAAAAAGAGAGAGAAAGGGTGGAGACTTGAGAAGAGGAGGCAGGAATTGAGAAAAAGACAAGGGACAGAAGGAAGAATAGTTCTGGAAGCCTCTCCCCTACACCAGCAGCATGATAAATGGAAACGAGAACTCTTGATCCCCTTCCCTCTATCCCCAGACCACCAGCAGCAGAGCTGACTAAGAGAAATGTGGTATCTCCCAACCCGATCAGCAACACCAGAAGTCGCGGGGTAAGGAGGAACTTTGAACCCTTGCCAGCTGTGGTACAAGAAGCTGCTGTGAAAAAGGGACCCCTAGAGCTCTTTACCTTCTTCCTTGATTAATGTCACCCAAGTGACGGTAGGAAGGGGGCCCCCGTGAATCCAATAGCCAGACTCTCCCCTATGTGACAGAGTCTTATCTGTGTGATGGTGAACTGGGGTTACCTTGTAGGAGGAGTGCTATATCCTGGGCAGTAATTCCGGGGCCATCTCCCATTGTGGTTGCTAAGTGTTTTGCCATTGTCTGTTGTCCTTTACCTGTCTGTCCTGACCCCTGGTTGCATTAACATTTTTCAGAATGTAGCCCTCTGCTGCTGCTGCTGGGCCACAGGGGTTGTTCTAGGAGTGTGAACTCAGCAACACAGCCTCATTGGGGAGTGTCACAGTTCAGGGCAACTGCACCTGTAGACCCCTTCTTCAGCTGTTTGTAATTCATTTCCCCCGTCTCTCTTTTCACTATACAATTCCCAAGCAGACAGTCTTTTCTCTGTGCTTTTCCCTTCTAGAGTACTTGCTTCTGGCCTTGGTATTAATGGCAATTCACACTGTCAAAGATCCACACATGCTCCCACCATATATATCACACATCAGAGCAGCTGCACCTGTATGCGCCCTCTGTGGTCAACCAAGGGCACCCACTCTAGGCTCCCATCTCCTTAGCTGTCATCTCAGTTGGGCATAGATCTGCATCTCTCCCCATCCTGACTGGGTTTTTTCCAGGCTGCACAGTTCTATGCTGACACTGAGTTCCCCTGAAAGCTAGACTGCCTAAACAGGCCTGTGTCAGTTTGCTTTTTCCTCAGAGGCTATGAACAGCTGTAATTGCCCACAGTTAAAAGTTACCACACGGCTCTTTCTAAGCAAGCACATTTATTCTCGAGGTGAAAGCTTTACAGTGAAAACATTAAAAACAACAGAAAATCTACATGCATGGTAATAAGCTTACCAGAGATCACCTGCAACTCCAACAAGAGCCTTGGTAGGTGAAGAGTCCTTCAGCCCTCTCACAGCGTTCTTCTGTGGTTACCAGTTCGTAACAGCTTTTGCTTAGAACACGAACACACATGAATAAGTCAGTCTCTTCTTTATACAGCTTTGGCCTCTGGTTTTCATGTTTAAGAATAGGTAATCAGCAGACAATGGTTTTCTGTTCAGAGCATAGCTTCAAGAGGTGGGAATTTGCATTCACCTCCCCCCAGGTATTTCCTTAACTTTGTTTGTCCCAAAAGTTCCTTCTTGTCTGGCACATTGATTAAAATAGTTTTTTGAAGCTCATAACACTTCCCAAGGATAATGCTGGCCACATCTCTCTCCTAGAGAAGTTACCTGCAATCGGACAATAATATATAAACTTTGCATTCAATACAATGGACTCCAAAGATACTTAAACTTATTCAGTAAGGTGTTTGAAGGATACTGAAGTAAATTGTCCTGTCACATGGGGAGAAAGGCATTGGGATGGTTGCCTTCGATACCTATGTATGGATCTATACACTTCAACTTCCTCTGTGTGTTTCACGCTCACTATCCTCACCGGATCCTGTCTCATGTGCTGGCTGATAACTCACTGCAAATGGAATAGAGATATATAGGAAATATATCAGATGCAATTAGTGATCCTATAGTACAGTGTCTTGTCTCCTACAATGGCCACTATCTGATGATTCACAAGAAGCTCTGCAGTGGACAATTGTGTAGTAACCTGCCCATAATGGAAGTCTCTTCCTAACCAGTGTGGTTAGGCATTGGTTTATATCCTGAAGCATAAGGTCCCCATCTTATTTATTTTAAAATCCTACTGCAAGTGCACTTGATTCCTAGTAGAGAGAGAATGTTCTCTGCAAATGACGTAACTACCTATTGTTGCTCTTTTCTCTATACACCTGCAGAGAGAAAAATGCCCTTGTTATGTGACCATTTCACGGCATCTCTTACTTTTGAATAAAGACTTGGAGAAAGCCATCTGGGACTGTAGAATAGGAAATCCATGTATTGTAGTTGGCATTTTACCCACCTCTGTGCCCTTATTTTAGCTGCACACACCACATATATTTTTTATGAACACAGAACAAAACAAAAAAATTCCAACCAGACAAGATGCATGTGCACTTGTATGCATCACCTCCTACGTAATTTGATGCGATAAGATTAATTTAAATTCAGCATATATGTTTGAGACAGAGAAAGTACTCTCTCTACGTGTAGATTTGAATTTAGGAACTGAAACTAAACTGCTGGGTTTGACTATTGTGACTTGTATACAACACATCAGTTTAACTGAGTTTCAATACTTCCAGTAATCAAACTAGCAACATTTTGTCTTAAAACTGGTCTCCTTATAGTGGAGTAACCACATTAATCTTCTAATCTTTCTCAGAGAGCCAAACATTATTAAAATTGACCTGGTAATACAAACTCAAGGATACATATAGTATTCTTACAAAACAGGGATTGCATACTATATAAAGAAGGAAGAGTACTTTGCAAAAATGCTACAACCACCTATATCATAGGCCACATTCTGCCCTTATTTACTGACTAGTAGGGTTGCATAAGTATAAGTGATGACAGAATATGGCCCTTTATCTCTTTCATTCATTTGGTTTTGTTTCCCTGGCCATGAGAGAGAAACTTTTACAGTATATGTCCTACTGCCATCCATGGCCTAGTGCAGTGTTTCCCAAACTTGGGACGCCGCTTGTGTAGGGAAAGCCCCTGGAGGGCCGGGCCGGTTTGTTTACCTGCCGCGTCTGCAGTTTCGGCCGATCGCAGCTCCCACTGGCCACAGTTCGCTGCTCCAGGCCAATGGGAGCTGCTGGAAGTGACGGTCAGTACGTCCCTCAGCCCGCACTGCTTCCAGCAGCTCCCATTGGCCTGCAGCAGCGAACCGTGGCCAGTGGGAGCCCACAAATTGAACCCTCCACCTGACAATGCTTGTTTGGCAGCATGGGGTTTGCTAGAATTCAGTATCTAAAACCATCAGCTAATGGATACGGAGGGGGAAATATACTGCTTGCTTGGTGGTACTTATCTTCACTTAGTGGACCTGATTCACTTCTGCATTACTCCAGATTTATGTAGGTGTAACTTCACTGAAATCAATAGTTAAACTTGTGCAAAACAGAAGTAACACAGTGGCGAATAAGGTCTAATATGTTGTTAAAATGGGTCTATTATACTGCAGCCAAATTATTTTCTATGCGTTTTCTCCTGTAAATTATGCAGTTCTTCAAAATTAAATCATTTAAAGGCTATTACTAGAGATGTTTTCATGTAATATTCATAAGACTACATATTTCTGAATTCCTAGTCTAAAGGAAAATACATTACCTGCAGCACTTACATTAGTGAAGTCCTGAAGCCTTAAAATTCCACCTGACCTGCAGAGTGAATGCCTTTGAATAACAACAAATTCCTGTAAGAGACACTGCTAACTGGAAGGTGTAGTTTGAGGGCTCCAGGCCTACACAAAGCTTTTCTGGTGTAATGGGACGCAATGTGACATTGGGGGAGGGGGAGTCTGTCAAACAAAATTAAAAAACCTTTACACTTTTAAAATTCATTGTTTATTAATACTGAAAATATTAACAAAGAATCTCCAAAAATCCTGTTAGGATACAAGAAACAACAATGCTGCACAGTTAGCACAAATAAAGGTTACAACAGAAGACAGGAAAAGAGAATGGGCCTATTGCTCTGTTGTACTGTAGTCCCTTCACATCACTACAGTGGTCCACAGTATTCATAAAGCCAGTGGATATGGCCACTAGGGAATTATTTGGGGTTGAGGTTGAGATTGGCTGGGAGTAAGACTGGACTCCACTCCTTGATCCATTAAATTCTGCTTCGTTCCCAGTGTTTTATCTACATAATAGGTCTGTGTGTGTGTGTGGGGGGGGGGGACGACAAAAACGACAACAACAAAAACCAAAACCCACCCAAATGATCGTCCTTCCCCCAGAGACAATAACATTCCCCCATGAACTATATCTTTATCTTGACTCTTCAAAGGGATAAGACTTTTCTGTTAATTATCCACTAGCTACCACAGCAAGAGGGCCATTAGAAATGCATACACAGATTAGATTAGATGATAACTTGGATGTAAAATCCATGTAATACATTCCCAAAATAACTAATGGCTTCCATCAATATATCAATACCTATCATATGTAATTTGCAGAAGAACATTCACTCTCTAATATTTCTACCTGCCTTCCCAGCAAGATATTATCTTCAGATTTGTGAAGTAATACTCACCAACAAAAAGTTAACTCCTGAACCTTTAAATCACCTTGCTCAGCTGTTTGTGGGGTTCTGCCAATTTTCCCATCCAAAGTATTTTCATGCCTTCAATTTTTTTTCTATCACAATGCATACTCAGAAGGGGGGCTGGATTAAGGCCGCACAGGCAACCTTAATTCTGGCATTTCCTAATTTGAATGTTTGACTTTGCAACATTAATGTTCTTTTACCATAGCTTGTTTTGTGTGTTATATAACAATGGTAACACTTCTATAATGCCTGAAATGGGAGGATTGCAAATTGCTTTGAAAGCAAGTCTTACAATGCCACAGTGGCTCATGTAAGTGTTCCTTACTTTATAGGTAGGTAAACAATATGGAGATGGTAAGTGGCTTGCCCAAATCACACAGCAAGACCGTATCATCAGGGACAGATTCCAGAATTTTTGATTCTCAGTCCTTTGCTTTATCCACTAAATCATGTTCTCTGGACCTAGTACATGAATCAGTCACAGACAGCCTGAACAGGGCAATTCATATTCAGACAGCTGGGCAAGGAACACAGAGGCTGAAAGTTAATTTGGGTTTTAATTGAATGTGCTGTTAGAGATGCACCAAAACATATCTAAATGGCTCACTTTTAATTTCCTATGGGGACAACTTGCCAATTTAGCCAATACAGAATTAACATCTCCTATCTTTCTTCTGCTTTTACTTGTTCCTTCTAAGCAACACTGCAGTAGTTGCTGGCTAGAAATGTTAGCTGAGGGACCAGCTTCCCTGTCGCTATTCTCCTCATTTTGTTCTTATTAGGCTGGTAAAAACATGTTAGGCCTAGAGGCATATGCAAGTATTAACAGAGGGGTGGGGGGAGAAGTTTATCTGTCACTCTTGCATACATTCATGATTAGCAGGGCAGTGGTGCAGCTCCTTTTCAAGTTCTCGTTCACAGTAATAGAATGGATATGAACAACATGCTGTTATTGCATTATTAAAATTCTATTAAGGAAATTTATTAATTTGATTTCTGCAAGAGCTTTAAGCTTAGATTTTTTTGTAGAAAAATGAAACATCTCTTTTCTGCTTGTTGGTTGAAAAACCTCTGTGTGCATAGATGACGTGGAAATTTTTATAACAATAATACTTTGTAGCTTCACTTGAGCCACTGATCTTGGTGGTAGAGTTATTCAGCACTTGAAAACTTTGACCATACAAGTACGTGAATGGCCATTGTATTGTGTATTTGATATGTTCCTACAGACTGCATTGACTTTTGACTCTACACGAGTCTCTAATTTTTTAAAATAAGTTTTTTGACAATTAAATCACTTCTTGTCCTAATCAAAATCTCTCTTCCCTCATTTGGTTTAAGCCATTTGACTAAAGAAGATGTAATAAAATATACTGCTTCAAGTACTTTGCCCTTCCCTTTTCCAATGAAAAGTTATCATTAGTGACAGGTAGCCGTTAGAATTGCAAACAAAACAATAAAGAAACCGGAACATAATTTCAGGCCTGGAACCTTATACAAACATAACCATCAATATTATTCCATCCTCACCATCAAGAAGCACTGTACAATGGGATCTTATTGTAACAAGACAGAGAAACCATTACTCTTCAGAAATCCAAATGATGCAAATGCAGTAGCAGCAGTCCAGTCACCCAAGCTTTGCAATGCAGTTGTCTGGCAGAAGCAGATCCTTTTGAAACTTGGCCCTCCATTCTTACCAGCACTTCTCTGGTTTCAGAATTTCAGAGGAAATGGTGCATTTGATTTTCCACCTGGGCGCTGAACTCTTTGTTCTACTTTTGAAACATGAAAAATTATACAGCTAATTTGTTTTTAAAAGTGCAAGGTGAAAAGGGTGAGTATGCTGTGACTGTACATCACCTTTTCTACTACTTTTAATAAAGAGTTATGAAAAGGTGTACATGGTGGCTTTCATTAATGTTCAAATCCAAAAGCATACACATATATCTTTAAGCCTCCTTTGTGCTTTCCCAATCCCACTTCTGGGCTATTCTGGGGCTGAAGGGACCCATGGCATAATTTAGACCAGGGGTGGGAAAATTTTTTGGCCTGAGGGCCACATCTGGTATGGAAATTGTATGGCAGGCCATGAATGCTCACAAAATTGGGGGTTGGGGTGCAGGAGTGGGTGAGGGCTCCGGCTGGAGATGCGGGCTATGGGGTGGGGCCAGAAATGAGTTCAGGGTGTGGGAGGGGGCTCCAAGCTGGGGCAGGGGGTTGGGATGCAGGAGGGGGTGAAGACTCTGGCTGGAGGTGCAGGCTCTGGAGTGGGGCCAGGGATGAGGGGTTTGGGGTGCAAGAGGGGGCTGGGCATTTGAGCAGAGAGGTTCTGAGTATGGGAGGGGGCTTCAGGCTGAGGCAGGGGTTCAGAGGGTGGGAGGGGGGATCAGGGCTGGGGCAAAGGGTAGGGGCGTGGGAGAAGGTCAGGGGTGCAGGCTCTGGGTAGTGCTTACCTCAAGCAGCTCCTGGAAGCAGCGGCATGTCCCCACTCTGGCTCCTATGTGGAGGCGCGGCCAGGTGGCTCTGCGCACTGCCCCGTCTGCAGGCGCCACCCCTGCAGCTCCCATTGGCTGCGGTTCCCAGCCAATGGGAGCTGGGAGCTGACGCTTGGGGCGGGAGCAGTGTGTGCAGCTGCCTGGCTGCTCCTATGTGTAGGAGCCAGAGCGGGGAACATGCCACTGCTTCCAGGAGCCATTTGGAGCCACAGCATGTGCAGAGCGGGGCAAGCCCCCAACCCTGCTCCATGGCTGGAATGCCGGAGCCTGAGGGCCGGAATAAAAGGTCTGATGGGCCGGATGCAGCCCATGGGCTGTAGTTTGCCCACCCCTGATTTAGGCCTAAGATATGACAACCTCCCTGGGCTGCCCTGAAGACCATGGAGATGCCCCAAATTTCTGTAGCACTGCATGCTGCAAACCCATGCCCAACACACCCTTTATGTCTGTACTTGCAAGGGGGTCCTCAGAAAGCAGCCATATTGCTATCTTCTGCAGTGCCTGAGCCTCGGGGATCTTCACACGGCCAGAGCCAGCACTTTGAAAGCCCATTTACACTGTTCTAGCCCTTTTATCTGGTGTAAACGTGCCAGAGTAGGGGGTACCGACCTCACATGTAAGGTTGAGTATGAATTGTCAAAACCTAAAACCAAACCCAAACCCCTTCCAAATATAGATATAGCAAAGAACATTTTTTTCCCTTACTTTATCAAAGACAAGACAAAGAGGACATGGTCTACTTAGAAATACAAAGACAAAGTACTTGTAGGCTTAACTTACAGAGGAGTTCATCAGTACAGGAAACATTCAATATAATTACACTTTGGAATGGATAGGAAATGGGTATTGATACAGGCTAGATTGTGACTCGGAAGCAAGGTCCAATGAAGGACAAAAGCAACAGATTAAGGTGTCATTAGTGGAAGATAGAGTGAGAAAGGTGGACTGGGAAGAAGAATCTAAAAAAGCAGAAACTAAAAAGGTATGAGCCACATTAGTAAAGGTATTCACAACGATCACTTAAGTAGCTTCTGGAATAAATGTAATATTGAAATCCCTTGAAACAGACCCTTTAATTCTCACTGATGTCCCAAAGTGACTCACCAACTGTATTACAAACAACATTTTGTCAGATGAATTTCAGTTTAAGAAGCTGTTCTAGATACTTTGGTCCAAATTCAGCCTAAGTGTAATTCCACTGACTTCAGTAGAGTTATACTGGAAATTAATTTGATAGTTCTTTAAATATCCCAAAGGGTCTATTTGTAAGTGACTCATGTTTTTTATATAAGATTTTTCATGTAATTTACATGGGGAAAAAACCTTTTAAATTGCCTCTACCAAATAAGTTAAATAAAACCGATTTTCATCAACATGATTGCTACACAAAAGAACATTTTAGAACATACTCTAGAGGCCCTTCAGTCCATTTAAAGATGGACAAGAAGGAGAAAGGGGAGAAATTATAATGCACAGAGAGTATTGTATTGATTTATCAGCATGAAATTCACTAACTATGAGAAGAAATTCATAAGAGATTTAAACCTGTTAAGGTATTGAAATGTGGATGATCACAATGGCCTCTTCTGACCTTAAAGTCTATGTGCTATTAAGGCAATCAACCAACCAAAGTTAACTACCCTATAATTATACCACAAGCAAAATGAAATAATCTAATATATGATTGTGTCTTTAAAATCAGCTAATCTGGGACTACAAACACTATTAGCCATTATTATAAATGTATGGTTATTACATAGCATCACTACAATGCAGAGCTATGGTTGTCTGAGTACCTTGACTACCTGGACTATTCTCTTCCACACTTGAATATGTTTGAATTTCTTTTAAGTTTAACCTTCACTCTGAATTTCCTATATTTATAACATTTTTTTATTTTTTGATAAAGGTAGAACTATTGCAGGGATGTCGCAATTAAATTACTGATATGTACAAAACTTTATGTTAACACAGTATAATTCTAGGATAAAAACTAAGGGTCCTATGTTTTGAGGAGGTGTGTGAATTGTAAATTCATTTTAGGTATATAGTTATACTATGTCCAGCTTTTGATAGTTGATATAAAAAGAAATTTTGTCTCAGATGCTTTGTAGGGGTCAAAAGCTGGTCTGGTTGAAGTCAATGGAAGTTTTATCATCGAATTCAATGAGACCAGAATTTGATTGTTAGAATTCATCCCAAAATAACCTAACAAAAAAATATAGAACTGCAGGAGTAAGAGCAATAACAATGTAAAAATATGCAAGTATAGTGAGATCATATCAATTTTATCTCATTTCTGAGGCATACATGAAGAGAAATGCATTACAGTGTTGCAGATTATGAATAGTGAATGGAATACTGCCATGTAATGATTATGTAAATTAAGAATTTTGCACTAGAATTGTTAAGCAATTTTCTCTGATGCTAATGTTCAACACTGGGAGGCAAATTTTCCTTTCTGTGTTTTGACTAATCAACATTAACTTTCATACTTTTTTCAGCCTTTTGCTCAAATTGTAATGAAGCTGGTTAGTCACCACAATAGATGAATGCGATTCTAGTTATGAGGCAAGGTAAACAGAATGACATATTGCACAAGACTTGCTGATTCAGATACAGATACAGCAGGGCTCATATTTAATGCAGATTGATTGTGTTCACTGCAAAGACTTTCTACCTTAGAGTTCATTTTTAATGCAACAATATAAAAAAGAATATTGTACCTATTTATGTCTAAGGAATGTTCAAATCAGCTGATCATTTCCCTACTTAGTTTTCTTTATCTAGTAGTAAAACATTATTTCATTTCCTGGGGCCATAATATGTGTCATTCAGTTAAGATATAATTGGAAAGAGCACACATATTCTGGCTTCCCCCCGGTGCTGAGGCCAAGTCTTATTAGTTAAATTATTAACTCATATTTCCCCTTAAGAAAAATCCCTTTTAGAGCAACACACTGGGGGTGGTAGTTGTGTCCCAAAAGTTGTGAATGCCAAGGGGCATTAAATGCTACCGCTGCTTCAGTCCTTCCTTCTGTTTCTTTAGTATCCCTTCCCCGGCATTGTAGTGGGGAGGAACAGTGCATGTTATCTCTGAACTCTGCTTTCATTTTAAATTTTGAATTAGTTTGCCCAACTACATAGGTTGACGTGTCCACAGAGCTCCAGGATTTTCATGAAAAATTCATTTTCACTCTAGCAATTTGATAAAGCCAAAACTGGCAGCATTACCCATCACCAACAGTGATGTTTTTTGCAGCAACAGCAAATGGAGGATAGTTTGCAAGAAAGGCATTTGTAATCCCTGTGCAACACAATGCTTTATCTTTTGGTCTTCAGAACAGTTCTCTGTTGTCTCTGTGTGTCTCCCCCCTGCTCAGTAATTTGAAATAAAGGGACACTTGAATATAAGTGCATTGGTTTAATAAACATTCAATTGAAATAATTAGTGTGTTTTTTCCCAAAAATCAAGGTACAAGCTGTTCTATGTTAGCGTAAAATGCATAAAGCAACAAAATTAAGCTGAGAGCACAGACTGCAAACCTAAACCAATGGGTATTAAAATATTCTGCTCTCAGAAGTGGGAGTGGCAAGGCTAATTATATATGATCCTAAGTGACAAGAACAGGCAGAACAGAGTGATGAATAAGGAAAAACAATTTTATATTCACTACAGCAAAACTAAGCACAGGCAGAAGGGAGCATTGCCAGTGGATAATACCCTGCTGATCTTTCTGGTACTCAATTGTTATTCTGAGATGTTGGCCAAATCTCACTGAAGCTGGTGGGCATAACCACTGCCCTTCATTCAACATGAATGTAAGAACCAATCAAGGTTCTTTATGTAACCAGATGGATGAAACAATAGAAGCCACCACCCAAAACACAGGAACATGGCAAGGTTTAAGTAGAAGTTGATCCACATGGCCCAAGAGGTTTCCCTGGAGACTGATATACCAAACACAGGGACTGAGGCATTGACTGGTGGAGGTATGTGTGTGAGAGAGACAAAAAGAGAGCAGAAACACACAGCAGCACTGAGAAAAGAAGCAAAAAAGCCCAGACACATGCAGACAAGCCCTGGTAGAATAACTCTGAGGAAAAAGTTGAGAGTGTGTACTTTGGGGTAAAGTGCTGGCTTAAAAGGGCTTGGAGCTGTGAGCAAAGACACTGGTTCCTGCTGTATTCAAGGAAACAGGATGTTGTGCTTTCTTTGTGAACAAAGAAGATTGCATCAAAGAAATATCTATTCCATCATCAATTTATCCTAACGGAAACAGCCTGCTAGCCCTCAAATTTGGCTAGCCACTGGGGTAAAAAAGGGGTAATAATAAGTTGACCAGCAAGTGGGATACCAGCAACAACTTCCTCACCGGGGGCGACTTCACCCGTTTTGCCGACTGGCGGTTCATCCACCGTGCCTGGCTCAACTGCATCCCACTCAACGGAGCCGTCCACCATGGGAACCGAGACAAGCATTGCAGGAAGTGCGGCTACTCCAAGGAGATCCTGCCCCACATCCTGTGCATCTGCAAGCCCCACTCCAGAGCCTGGCAGCTGCGCCACAACGCCATCCAGAACCACCTGGTGAAAGCCATTCCACCACACCTGGGGGAAGGTTCCGTGAACTGCGCCATCCCTGGTACCGACAGCTAGCTGCGACCTGACATAATTGTCACCTACAAGGCCCAGAAAAAGATCACCCGCGTCGATGTCATGGTCTTCTTTGAGAACAGGACCCCGGCCTTTCGCGAAGCCCGAGCTCGTAAGCTGGAGAAGTACGCTCCCCTGGCCAACACCCTGAGAGCGAAAGGCTACAAGGTGCAGATGGATGCCCTGATTGTCTTAGCCCTGGGTGCCTGGGACCCCTGCAACGAGCGTGTGCTACACACGGCTCATGCGGCGCCATGGTCTCAGACACCATCCGATAGTCCAGGGACATCTACACCGAACACATCACTGGCCACTGACAGTAGCAGGAGGCATGAGCCGGACCGACATCGTGCATCGATTACGAGAAAGGGACTGAGAGACTTTGTTCATTGTACCATATGAAGTGGAATCATAAACTCACTGAACGTTAAATCTCACCAAAAGAGGGTCAATCCATCCTCATCATCGTATCCATTCCTTATTCTCCACACCTGAACATAGCCATTATATGAACAACATACCCTCATATCTCAATGTCTGTACGTTAACCCGTTGACCTTTTATCCCCAATCGGGGATATTGCAGATTATGTATTCCTTACGCCATCCCATCTTAAACTGAACTTCGCACCCCTTGATAATCCTTGATAATCTGTACATTATTCCCTGATAATCAGAAACTTCTACACTAAAACTCTGTACCGTTCACATTTTTTTTAAACATCACCTTAATAAAATTTTTAAACCCGTTCTTCTTAGTGGCCACCTCTGAGAGAAGCTAGCTAACAGCCAAAAATATTTCTGTCTCGTACACCAGATGGTTTTCTGAGAAACTGGACAGTGAAGTGGCCACATGACAGCTTTGAATACTGCTCTGACAAATATTGGCATTGCCAGCACCCACTGGCCTAGCTCTAGACTAAAAAAAATCACTTGAAGGCATTAGTAGCAGTAGTGCCGCAGCTGCTCACAATCTCAAACTCACTGTTAAAGGATTCCCTTCTATAAATGTTTCGTTGAAAGACAAATTAGGTGTTTTTGATACTCCTCCTTACAATTCTGAGCAGGATGAGCAAAGCAGCCATCATCATGCTGATGGCCAATTGAACATGGACAATAAACAGCCATTGTTCAGGTGACATTGTTACAGTCAGTCTATGAAGTGAGAACTACATTTAGTGTATATGTGCACTAAGAGAGTTTTGATACTACCCACTTTCAGTCAAAACACCAGGGAACAGCTCTTTTATTCCAGTACTGCCGGCATAATCCTAGACGTGCAGAAGCAGCATTGAAATAAAACCAAAGGAAAAGTTAGCTCAACTTTTCATTTTTTAGAAGTTCAATTCAAGTTTTAACTGAAGATTTGTATATAGAGGCACTTATAATGGACACATGATAGTCTCTATATAGGTGAGAGAACTTTACCTAAACTTGTTCATCCATTACTAGTGACATCATTGTGAGGCTTGTAAGAGCTAAGAGCTTTTGGCACCATTCAAGTAACAGGTTGATTTCCCAGCAAGGCCATATTTTCAATAATTATATCATTATAATATATTCAAGTAATGCAAATATATTGTGATGGGCAGAACAGGCTCTATGGGACTACAAAGGGGGCTAGCATGCTCCTGGTGCACCAATATCACAGGCACTGACTTTTGTTTTTGCCAGTGGGTACTCCACCCTCGCTCCACTCTGAGGCCCCACTCCTGCTTGGCCTCTTCCTCTGAGGCCCACTCCGCCTCTTCCCACCCTCTCTCTGCCCCCTCCCCCGAGGCTCCCCTTGCCTGCCCACTGCTTGCTCCTCTCCGCCCCCTCCCTCGCCTACCTGCTGGGGAGGTCTGGGCATGCCTGAGTCACAGGCCCTTTTTCCAAGATGAATTGTCAACAGCCTTCCATACTTGTAAAGTGAGAAAGCCACATGGTGTTGTTAAAACCTTGTGCTTTTAGAAGTGGATAGAGGAGTTCTGTGACAAAGTAGCTATAACTACTCTGTGACTGGTCCTAGTAACAGATTTCTGTTCTTAGGAGGGGGAATTTCCAGACAGGATACAGTCATTCTAAAGTTTGGAAGAACTAGCATGCACATGCGGCTGTCATCAAAACCTAAGCATGGAGACCAGAGCTGTCAGAAACAAAAACGGAAACACAAGGGGCCCACTGAAGTTGCCTCTGGCGAGATCGTTGCTAGCTGTCAGTCCCCAGGGAAGGGACACTAGTCTGACCAGACTACTGAACTCATTGCTGAAGGAGTTAAAACATATGCCATCAGCTTTGAGGTGCCACCTCTTTTGTGCCTTAGGAATAACAATAAAAAGTTGGTCACTGATGAAAGTTTTCTGCCAAAGTTCACTTTATATACAGCACCTGAGGTGCCTGAAGAACTGTGGCAAACCAGCTATAAAATTAAAGCATCAGAGTGGTAAGTATAAAGTATTATGTCCATTATGATGATTAGAAAGAAATTGCTATCTTTTTCTCTTTTACTTTCCACTTACGTTATAGGAATTGTCTAGAAGTGGGTGAATATTTCACAACATGTTCTAGGAACATATAGTCCTATTTGAATACTCAAATAGTAATGTATTCTCTTTGGCTATGTTTGTCTTTTTGTGTTTGCTTCCCATGAATAGTCTAATGAACAAGTTTACAGGCAGGAAAGTTTGCCAAAACAGCAAATTTTAAGAAACTATTAGAAAATACTGTATATACTCGTTCATAAGCCGAAATCTTTTAGTAAAAAAGGGAAGCACCAGAGAAGGGGGTCGGCTTATGAACGGGTATAGAGAGGAAGAGGTGGGACAGAGCCCCTCCCCCCAACAGAGGGAGCAAGGAGAGGCAGCACAGCCAGCAGAGACAGAAGGGAAGAGGCGGGGCCAGAGTCTCTCCGTTTCTGGCCACGCTGCTCTCCCCCCAGCCGCCAAAGCAGCTGCAGCTCCGGGGCTGGCAGGCTGCAGACATGCGGCTTGGCCCCGCCCCCCAGAGCAGGCTGTGGCTGCGCCGCCCGGCCCGCCGGAGCACGCTGCAGCCATGCCACCCAGCCCAGCCAGGTGGAACATGCTGCAGCCACGACGCCTGGTCTGGCCTGCCGGAGCAGGCTGCGGCCGCGCTGCCCAGCCTGCCGGAGCAGCTCCAGCCAGGCCAGAGACATCCTCCCCTGGCCCTCCCCAGATAAGGTGGGATGGGATGGGGAGAGTGTGGGGAGGTCCTGGGCTAGGGGTGGGGTCATGTGGGGGGTGGTCACAGGGGTTACTCCCCTGACTCCCAGCTTCTCCCTCCCAAAAAATTTCCCCACCAGTTGCTCTCCCAGCCCATCAGAGTAAGCAGCTGGCACGCTGGGATACTTTGTTTACTTAGGTTTGCCTCCATGCCTGCAGACTCTCGAGGTAAACAAACCATCTCGGCCCACCAGCAGCTTATCCTGATGGCCTGAGAGCCAAAGTTTGCTGAGCCCTGAATTATAGGGTCGGCTTATGAACGGGTTATAAAAAATTTCCATTTTTACTTATCCATCTTTGGGGGGTCGGCTTATAAACAAACCAGCTTATGATCAAGTATATACGGTACTCTGTGAAGACAAGTTTTCAAGCAGTAAATTTGAGTATTTCACACCAGAACAGTGATTCTGGCCGAGGTTCAGCAAACCAATTAAGCTATGTCTAACTTTAAGTATATAAATAGTGCCACGGAAGTTAGTGGGTTACTCACATGCTTAAAGTTAGACATGTGCTTAATTGCTCTGCTGAATCAGGACCTCTAATGGAGTTATGGTCATCCAATCTGGGAACAGAAACAAAACAAAATGAACCTATGTGCTCAGTGAAAACTAACCAACACAGATTTAATTTCAAGTATAGAACACTCACATGATCAGTCATGAAATTATTTGGTGAACAGTATGTCATGAATAAATTTGAGACAACCACAAGCTGTTCATAGATAATGTACGAGTAGAAAAAGATAGTTATTCAGCAAATGTAGGCTATTTCCTACAAGACGCATAGACTTTGAGGTCAGAGGGACCTTCATGATCACCTAGTCTGACCTCCTGCACACTGCAGGCCACAGAACCTCACCCACCCACTCCTGTAATAGACCTTTGACTTCTGGCTGTGTTACTGTCTTCTAGCATGGACCATGATTATTTGCAGGGGAGGAAGAGGCAAGAGCTGTGTAGGTTTCTCACATGAAGTTTTGTCAAAGGAAAATCAAGGTCTAAATTTTGTATTATGTTGTGGTAAATATCTCCCAGACTGTATTGTTATAGAAACAGAAAGGAGAGGGAACAAATGGAGTTCTACAGAACAGTACTGATCAAAGGAGAAATTTCACCATTTATTCTCTTGACTATCGCCACCTCACCTCATAAGCCCACACTGTGATGACTGGCACATGAACACAATAGCTTCTGCTTTCGTTGCCATGAGAACATTGATTATATTTGTTGTCTATTACATATTGTAGGTTTCTCACTGCACTGCTTTAAATAGTGACAAAAGAAAAGCCACAGGACTGCATATTACTCATTTGTCCCCGAGTTCACAGCAGGAAAGGTGGTTGGCCAATGCAATGAAGCTTATGAGTCTGTAATGAATAGTTGTTCCTTTGAAATAGTTTATGCATCATGTTAAATGTTGTCTAGAAAACAGTGATACCTTGAAAACCCTATAGAGAAGTGAGCTGAACTAGTACCAAAAAAATACTTAATTTCCTGTCTGGGAGTTTATGAGTATGTGTCTTGATATAGGTTTCTGAGTTACCTGCATGTATCATAGCTAGCTGTCTATATCAGGGCTCAAAACAGGCAGGGAGGGGAGAGAGCACAAGTACTTTCCCAAACCCCATCTTTTTGAGACAGATACCAAAATGGGACATATGATACCCTAGGCTTTGTTGGGCTTAGCTCTCCAGGTGTGTGTTCTCTAGGTAGTGTTGGACTATGCTTACCTTCAGTAGAGCTTGGATACCCCTCAGCTTGGCTCCTCCATGGTGGGCTGTAAGTGCCCCCACCCTCAGCTCTGCCAAGCTCAGCTCCTCCTTGAGGAAGTGGGGGCGGGGGAGCTGGGAGGCCTTGCTGGCCTCTGGGTGAAGTTCTGGGTTGCTACCTATGCAGCTGCTCCTCATCCTCCTGCTCTGGCTCAGCCACTGTGGCCCCTGATCCTTCTTCCACCCCTCCCCACTTCCATTTCCCATGCTGCTGCCACCCCAAGGTCGTTTTTGTTCCCTTTTGTGGGAGGCAGCCTTTGGGAGGTGTTTTTTGCGTTTCCTTTCTCTGTCCCATTTGTGGTTGCTGTGTTTCCTTCATTGTCGCCCTCTTGCCAGGGGTTGGGGTGAATGAAGTGGTGCTGAAAGAACAGGCATCATGAATGGGGTCTGCTACCCTCGAGGGTGTGGCATGCCCATCCCTGCCTGAAATCTGCGGGGGCATCAAGGAGATCTGGCCGGCAGATGACCAGGAGTTCATGGACTCGGTTGAGTCCACAGAGATCACGACTCCCAGCATGCTACAGAATGAGCTGCGCTGTTCCTGTCGGACACCCGTGGCTCCAGGGGAAAGGTGCAGCTTGCTCTCCAGTGCTGGAGGGGACTTCCATCTGGTCCTTCAGGCCATGAGAGCTATGTTAGGGGACAGCAGGGGGACCAAAAAGCAGGATGCTACAGTCTTCCAGAAGGCCTGCAGCTTCAATGATTCCCTGCTCACCTTTGAGGTTGACCACAGGTTGCTGTTCGGCTCTGTGGGGATGGCTGGCACTCCTGGCCATGAGGATCCTTTACCCCACTCCCCAATGAAACACACCAGCTTTGCCTCCCTGAACACCCAGGGCTGTAGAGTGGGTCTCCGTAGGTGCCAGGTGCTCTTCTTCCTTCGGGTGGGGGCCAGGGGGTACTCTGTTATTTTCCTGTAAGAGACCCACACAGACCCAGCTGCTGAAGGTGGCTGGAGTGAGGGGAAAGGGTCTATTTCGGCCATCTCACTGTGCTGTCTGGTGGTATGGCCACCCTGCTCTTCCTGGACCTAGAGCCCAGGGTACTAGAGGCAGGGGCAGCAGGTTTGTAGAAATTTTGGTGGTTCCCAGAATGCCCAGAGCCTGCCCCCCAAACTCCGTCCCCCACCTGCCCAAGGCTCTGTGAGGGAGTTTGGGTGGGGGGAGGAGGCCCCTGGGCCGGGGCAGAGGATTGGGGTGTAGGACAGTTGAGAGGTTGGGCTCTGGGATGGAGTCTGGGATGCAGGCTCTGGAATGGAGTTTGGGTGCAGGAGGGGGTTTGGGTGCAGGCTCTAGGAGGGAGTTTGGGTGCAGGAGGGGGTGTGGTACAGGCTCTGGGCTGGAGTTTAGATGCAGGCTCTGGGCTGGGGGTGCCAGCTCTGGCAGGGAGTTTGGGGGCAGGAGGGGGTGCAGAGGGAGGGGGTGCAGGCGCCGGGCTGGGGGTGCAGGCTCTGGGAGGGAGTTTGGGGGCCAGAGGGGTGTGGGAAAGGGGTGGGGGTGCAGGCTCTGGAGGCGGTGGGTGGGTGCTGGGGGGGAGGGGACTGCCATCACATGTGGCTTCCTTCTTCCTCTGCTGCAGCCTGCTGCCCCTCACCCTAGCCTCATTGGAGGTGGGGGATGAGGCTGCCCCTTGCCCAGTGTGGGGCAGGAGTGGTGGCTGCTGGGTGGGGGGAGGAGGTGGATCACACGGTCAAACACTCACCGAAGCCCCAGCAGCTGAGGTGAGTGAGGTCCACTCCAGATGTCTACCGCCGGAAGCCCCCTTGGCATCTCCTCCTGGTGAGTGCCGGGGGAGGGGAGGGCTGCTAAGCACGTGTGTGCCTCCTCCCCCTCCTGAGGTGCAGCAGCAGCCAGCTTCCTCAGCCAGCCGCGGACGCTGCTCTTGTTCAGGCAGGGGCGCTCAGGGGGTGGGGGGGAGAGACGCTCCAGAGCCCGGGGGAGGCAGGTGGGGGCTGGGGGCCACTCCAGGCAGGGCCAGGGGAGAGACCCAGCTCCAAACATTGGTGGAGCAGAGCCCCCGGCCCTGAATATTCCTGGAGCCCGGGCACCACGGGCCCGTATAACTCACCGCCCCTGACTAGAGGGGTCACCGACGTTGTGCTAACTCCCCTGCTGCACCTCCCGTCCTGCATGGAGGGTCTGATGCTCAACCTCAACCAGGTCCAGAGTGGGTGTGTTTCTTCTGGCAGGCATCTGCCTCCGGATTCTGGATTCTTTGGACTCTGGATTCTCACAAGTACCTGGTCCTGGGCAGGGACTTCATTATCACACCAGATGCGTGGGACCCTCTCAGAGCCAAGGGGGATATTAGTTGTTGGCTCCTTCACAGAGATGTGAGCATGGACATGTATCTAATGTGGTTCATGACCTCCCCCCACACCTGCCTTTCTGCATCAACACGGAGACCCTGGGGCACATTTATGGAAGGTGTGCTAGACTGCAGCCCCTTTTTCCGTCTCTTCCAGAATCTCCTCCTGAAGACCCAACTGCACTTTCCCCCACACCTCCTGTTCCACACATTCCCCGTCCATGGCCTCACAAAATCGTAAGACTGCCTCATCAACCTCCTCCTGGCACTGGCCAATGTGGCCAGCCATGCAGGTTGATGAGGAGGAAGCTGGATGGGGTGGCATTGGTGATTGTGGGGCCTACTTCCAATCCCTCCTTAAGTTATGTCTCCAGGCAGAGTTCCTCTAGGTGGTGTCCACTGCCTCCCTGGATGCCTAAGAACAGTGGGCACAGTCTAGGGTACTCAGCTTGGTATCCTCTGGCTCCCATGACCTTTATTCCAACCCCTGTTTTTTTCATTTGTTGTCCCCTTGGGGTTTGTTGGGGTCTGTAGCTCCTTATGCTGGGGTGGGGGCTGTCTTTAGCAATGGGTAGGCTCACACCCACCCACCCTCAGTGCCTTAATAGGTGCTCCTCCTCCTCTGCTGCCACCAACACCACCTTCTCCCAGGCAGAAAGAATTGTTAGTGTATTGCCTAGCAATCAGCAATTAATGGCAGCAATGAATAGCAACCTCTACTGGAGTTGCAGCTAGTGGTAACAGAAGGACCTGGCATTGGTAACAGATACTTCTACATAGGCACTGCAGGCAACAGCAGGGGACCCTGCAGATTGTCAATGAGTGACGACCCTTCCCCCCCCCCCCCCCGGACTTACAGCTAGGTCTTTAAGCTCAGCTGTGTGTTTGTAGTCAGTCACCAGGCATTCTGGTGAGCCAAAGGCACCAACAAGATTATAGGATGGCTCCGGAGTGACAGCCAGGCAGTGGGGCAGGATTGGGAACAAAATAGAAAAGGCAGCAACCCCCCCCCACCCCCAAAAACCAAGCTCACTGAGCAGACTTGAGTTGTCCCAGTGCAAGCTGTGACCTAGGTATGTGTAATGAATACATCACTGCAACACTTGTAGTAGCCTAGCATGAGATGGACTGGACATTGTAATAACTGTTCCACTGTGTCATAAACTGGACTACAGTCAAATCAAAATCCCTTACCCTCCCCCTCTGTTTGGCTCCCCCACCCTTCCCCGTCTTTTTCTTAATCTCGTCAGCACCCTCCCCTCGCTCCTTGTCGTGCTCAGCTCTGGTTCTATGTCCAGTCTTTATTCCCATCCCACAGAGCTCTTCATCACAGTTCTCCCTGCTGCCCTATAGACTGCACTCCCTTGACCCCCCCTGTTGTGGGTCTCTTCCTCGCCCCCACGCAAACTTTATTTATGCCAGTTCCGGTCTCTTTACCCTCTTGCTAAATGTTTAGTCCCTACTCCAAGTCATAGAGACATTAGAGCTTCACAATAACAATTGTAAGAATTTTTTAACATTGGCAAAACAATGGATTTTCCCCAACCTCATTCTGACAAACAGTTGAACCATTTTAAGCTTAAAAAAAAAAGTCAGCCAGAAGCAGACACCTGGCACAGAAGACATTAGCTCAAACACTAAAGTCTGTCAAAGTTCTAAGCAACTGAAACTAGGTTTTACATGGGAAGTGTCATGCAACTTCAACTACAGGCGTCTCTACCTGCTATGCCTATAATCGTGATGGTTATCCACATACACAAGGTTTTGCATTTTGTTTCAACCTCCTCACCAACTTCCTCCTTCCACCTGACATGACAGCTTGTCTGTGAGAATGTGAGATGATGCTGTGTGAACTCTCTCATTCTCTCTAGGACACATAAATCTTAACAGACCTCTCCCTACCCAGTGAGTAAACAAGTTGCCAAAACATCTGCCCAAGCAGCTGGTTCCAAGTAATTGGAATTTAAGACCCAAAGGGAGTGCAGAGGACTTGAAAGCATGCCTGCTATATTGCAGCAACCACAGGAGAAGAAATGAATATGAGGTGCTCACCTTCACTCATTTTAGCTGAGTTATACACGGTCCATATGAAATTATTTTTCAAGAATGATGATAATCCAGGTATAAACATGTTTTTACAATTCATCCTGCTACTGTACTTGTTGGGAAAAAAGGTAGAACATATTTCAAATGTACTGGAAATGCAGCTGTAATCTCACTGATAGGAAATAGAAATTCTATGCTATCCTCAATATTCAGAATCATTGAGATGTCAGGAAGGGAATAATACTGACAATACTGCATGATTCATATCTAGAAAATAGAACACTTTGCCTTATTCAAAATGATATCAATGGAGGCAGCCGAAAACATATGCATAATTCCTGAAGATTCTGGAAGGATTTTCCCATAAACCAAGTGCTAGAAGACAACATCATTTTCCTCTGCCTCCTACAGAACTCTCCAGGATCCAGTCATCTCTATGTTATGACACAAACTGAGACAAGGAGTACCTGAAATCTCATCACAGCGACATTGGTGTAAGAGAGATAATAGTAATAATTGTCAGAGTATCTGCATCTAAATGCTTAAAAAGCTTTGTTAGGTTGTGAAAAATTATACAGCTACTATGAAGGAAGATTCTTCTTTATCCTCCTTCTCTTTTGTTGCTCTGACCATCTGATTTTTTACAATGGAAAACATACAGGACTCACTCCCTGTCCCTTACTCATATGAGCAGTACCAATGATTGTGTGTATATTATATATATAGATTGCAGGATAAGCCATAGCATGCTGAGCACTCTCTGTTGGTAACTGTTTTTAAGTTTCAGTCATTTACTTTGGAATTGCCAAGTACCAAATCCCCAAAGTGTAATGATGGTGTGAAAATAAACCAGTTTTAGCTGAGGGGGAGGGTAACAGTGTATCTAAAAATGATAACCTCCTATATCACTTCTGCACTCCTGATCATCTTGATGCAGTCACATTATTTATTTAAATTTTACTGGCAAATCACATTGGAGATGTGATAATATCAGCTGAGTTCTGGCAATATTTTTAACAGCAAAACTATGAATCACTGTGAATTAAATATGGGCCCAAGCCACATAGTTCTGGGCCAGATGAGAAGTTCCCCAAAGGGGTGTTTGGATCCAGGTTTTGGTTTTGCGCAACACAGATAAAGAGGTTTTAATCTGAAAAGTTTTAATCCAAATCTGAATTTTCCCCAAAATCATCAGTATTTGGATTCAGTAATTTTTTCAGATCTGCCTCTATTGAAAATTAAGGTTTTGAACAGATGTTAAAACATATGTAATTATAACACCACCATTTTACAATGAGCACTGTCCTGACCAGGCTGAGCCAGAGAGGGGGACCAAGATGACACGACCACCTCCACTCACTTCAGCTGAATCCTGAACACTATCTGGAATGTAAGACTTTGTCATCACCACCCTTGATGTGTCCTTTTCCTTCCACACATTATGTCTTCTCTTTTCTTTTGCCCTCTGTTTAATAACAGTCTTGCTTAGCCTGCCAAGAATTTTTTGGAACACTGGTGTGAGCCTGTGATCAGAAAGGCAGTTATAAGCAATGCCCTAAACAGCCTGATGCTGGTACAGGTTTGCCAGGTCTCAGGACTGGCTGATAGATCATGTGCTGTGCCTGTGTTTTTACAGCAGTGAGGTTGCAAGTGAGAGTTATCACCAGAGACAGAAGCTGAATTTTCTAGCTTTGCTGTTTTTCTCTCCCCTTTCTTGTATTTGTCTTGTCTTCAAGAAAAGAGGATCAGACTTTAACAACAACATGTCCAGCCCATCTCAATTAACTTCTTATCTTTTCCTCAGAAATACAGTTATTACCATCTTTAATACCACTTAAAATACTTGCAAATGGGGGGAAAGGGTCCTCTCCAGTTAGAGGGAAAGGAAAGGAGGGATGTTGTTAAAATAAAAGCCTTACTTAATACTTTACATTTCAAATGTTTAACTGTTTTTTCTTCTTTTCTGTATCTTCAATAAAAGGTCAAAAAGGGATTTTAATGGTGTCTTTGCCATGGTACCAAGCAGGCTGTGGTCTCTGTATTCCAAACCCTGAATCTAATTTAAAACTTTTTAATGCTGGACAGTGGGAGGATCATATTAACACCTTTGACTCTTTGGGAACCATTTATTCCATCAAAATTAATACAACAGCATAAAAAGGAGAAAAAATAAAATAAAGTTACATATTTTATTAAGCACTTAATAGACTAATACCTATGCCCTAATGTAGTCAGGCGCATAACAACATTGTCACAGGATCAGAAAGAGGGAGAGGAAAAGGATTGAAGAGTTACAGAACTACGTACCGCCAAGCAAGTAAACTGTACACAAACTGTGCCCAAATCACTGGAGTCTGGGATATTTTGATGTAGGTCTCTCTCCAACACTCTTGTTGAAGATGTTCCACTTTCTATTAAATAATTAACTGTTAATTCAGTCAGGGAAAGAATGACTCTGCAGTCTATTAGGAAGGGGACTTACCTGAGAGGTGGGAAAACCAGGGTCAAATCTCTTCTCATCATGCAGAATGGGGAATTGATCTCCTACATTCTGGGTGGGTTTCCTAACCAGTGGGATAAAGGTTGTAAGGGAGGTCACCTCAGCTGTTTGTGGAATTCGGTAAGTACCTAAACCACTCTCACAAAACACATCTTAAGCACTTAAGACGCCTGATTCCAAGAGAGGGGTTCCCAGTTGGGGTTAGCAAGCAGGGATAGGCACCTCCCTGCAGCCCAGACTTAGGTGCCTAACTTGGGGAGAGGAGAGGGGCTTAGGACACACACCACTTGTTGTCATCTCCCATTAGGATACTTAGGTAGTTCCTAGCTAAGCATGCTAGCTTCTGTGAATCCCATTCTCAGGTGCCTCTTTCCCTATTCATTGTATAGGGAACCTAGGCCCCAACTGGAATCCACAAACCTGTGATTTTCAAGGTGCCTAAAAGATAGGTATTATAATGCTTAGGATCACAATGTCTTAAGTCCCCTTGTGGAGCCAGTCCTGTGTGTCATTTATGCTGTAATACACTAGAGGATAAGTTGCTACCTACTGCAAACTTAAAGAAGGTGTCTGCCATGGTCATTCGTTGCTCCCAATAATTTGTTGAGGCATGGATCAAAGTTCCAAAATGATGTTATTATTTTGGCTTACAATATGAAATGGTGGGTCTAGAACAGGGGTGGGCAAACTTTTTGGCCTGAGGACTGCATCAGGTTTTGTAAATTGTATGGAGGGCCGGTTGGGGAGGGGGTCATGGCCCAGCCCCCACCCCCTATCCACACACACACACACACCCCAGGACTCTTGCCCCATCCAACCCCCCCTGTTCCCTGATGGCCCCCCGGGACCCCTGCCCCATCCAACCATCCCTTCTCTCTGTCCCCTGACTGCCCCGGCAACCCCGTCCCCTGACTGCCCCCCTCTGGCCCATTCAACCCCTCCCCCGGGGACCTCTGCCCCATCCAACCATCCCTTCTCCCTGTCCCCTGACTGCTTCCAGAACCCCTGCCCCGACTGCCCCCCGCCACCCCATCCAACCCCTCCTCTCATTCTTGACTGCCCCCCTGGGACCCATGCCCCCATTCAACCCCCCTGTTCCCTGCCCTCTGACTGCCCCACCCCCTATCCACACCCCCGCCCCCTGACCACCCCGCCCCCGAACTCCTCTGCCCTCTATCCAACCCCCCCCCCGCTCCCCGCCCCCTTACCGCGCTGCGTGGAGCACCGGTGGCTGGCGGTGCAACAGCCACTCTGTCTGGCTGGACCCAGCCACGCTGTCACCACCGTGCAGCACAGAGCACCGGGTCAGGCCGGGCTCTGCAGCTGCGCTGCCCCAGGAGCTCACAGCCCCACCGCACAGAGCATTGCGCCGGCAGTGGAGTGAACTGAGGCTCTGGGGGAGGGGGAACACCAGGGAGGGGCCGGGGGCTAGCCTCCCGGGCCAGGAGCTCGGCGGCCGGGCAGGAGGGTTCCATGGGCCGGATGTGGCCCGTGGGCCGTAGTTTGCCCAACTCTGGTCTAGAAGTGAAGTGAGATGACCTTCAGAACTTCAGTAGCTTTCTTTCTTTTTAAACTATGAAATACTAGTTTCCTCTGCTTTTGCTTGAGGATTTTCCAGAGGACCAGAATGGAAGTATTCTCAGCTCTCAATAGGAGGGAAAGCACTGTTGAATCTTTCACTCTCTACTGAGTGATCGTTAGAAATTTTGACTTCAGCAGATTTATCAAAACCAAAGAAAAAGAAAATATTTTAAAACAATTTGACTAAATGTCCCCTCCTCTCTTAACTGAGGAATGGGAAGATGCAGCTCAGATTTCAGTCTCTGGTGTGTCCTATAATCCCATCTAATTTTCAGTGTTCCATAGGCTCTTCTGAGTAAAAGAAGGAAGGCAAGACTGGATATTTCTATTGGAAAAACACAAGCAAGAACAATCTTTTTTGGAATAAAAACTCAAGAAGAGCAAAATACCTTTAAGTCCTTCTCCTTTCATCATAAAACAGAAAAAAGGGGTTTTTTTTTTTTTTTTTTGCAAACAATACCATGTTTAGCATTTCCCCTTTACAGTTCTTGTGGATGGCTGACATATAGGAAATCCGAACAGTTTGAGAATAAAACTTTTTTTTAAAACAAACCTCCAAAGACAGAGCTATGAGGAAATGCATGAGAACTAGTAAAATGTAAGGGCTTGTCTACCTGGTGGGGTTATGTGCTACACAGGGGTGTGATTTTTAAAGTGAACTAAAGTGGTGTGCATTAATTGGTCCATGTACATAGACCCTGCTGGTGTGCTTTATTGTAATACTATATGAAGCAGTACTAAATTAAAGAGCACTAAGAGACCTTTAGTGCACCAGCATCTACATGGACCAGTTAATGCACAACATGTTAGTGTGCTTAGAAATCATACCCCCATAGAGCACGTTATTCTACTGTGCAGGGCCACCCAGAGGGGGGGGGGGGGCAAGTAGGGCAATTTGCCCCAGGCCCCGGGCCCTGCAGGGGCCCCGCGAGCCCTGGCCCGATGGTGGTCCGGGTCTTCGGCGGCATTTCGGCGGTGGTGAGCCCTTCAGTTGCTCCGGGTCTTCGGCAGCATTTCGGCGGCGGGTCTTTCAGTGCTGCTGAAGACGCAGAGCGACTGAAGGGCCCCCCGCTGCCGAAATGCCGCCGAAGACCCGGACCGCCGCCGGGTGAGTACAAGCGCCGCAGCTCCCCCGCTTTGCCCCAGGCCCCCTGAATCCTCTGGGCGGCCCTGCTACTGTGTAGACAAGCCCTAAGTCCTTGTCATCACCTTCCTGCTATGAACTTGACTGTGTTTTCCTCATTATAACCTACAACAAATACTATCCACAAAAGCGGTAGGTCTGAAAAGGTGCTGAAGCACTGAAAGAATGCTCAGCTGCACTTTGAGTGATAAACAAAGTGTTCTGTTAATCAATAGTGTACAAGATAATTGAAGTTATTATTAAAGCTGGCTGTTATCTTTCGGCCAACATTATCACAGTAAGTTTATACAATCATGCACTCACAAACAGCTTCTGCTTCTTGGTGATGTTTAACTGCTCTAATGATAACTAAAACAGACACCATAAATCATTTGCTGGGAACCTAGGTTCAAATCCTGCTCTCACTGAAAGCAATGGCAGTTCCGAGTCCTTGGATGTCAATGCTAGAGATTTATGTTAGTAATAAGTGCAGCAGACAGCTTTCTAGGCACCAGGAGCTTAAACGATTCATCTTCTCTAAATCAGTAATTGTATGCATCCCCAAAAATATACCGGGGCAAGAAAAATGTTTGGGGGGAGGGGCGGGGGAGGAGGACCCATAGCCATGAAACAAAGTTTTACTTTGATAATTTTAACCCTTATACGTGGATGTAAGTGAAACACATTTCCACTATACCCCCACACAGAGGGTACTGTTACTGTAAATGACTATGATAGTATGTGGTATCTATTTAGGTATTTATCTATCCTAAAGGATGTAATGGGCCTCCAACAAATTATGAAAGTCATTTTGATCCAATATCTAGTTTAAGTGTCCATAGTCGGCAGGCAGATGTCTGCGCTAGCCCAAACATAGCCCAATTTTTGGAATGGGTTGTGTGCATGAGTGTGAGTGTTAATGCTTACTTTGCAAAAGCACACAACATTGGCCTAACTCTAGTCCCATTGAAGTCAGTGGCAAGACTCCCCTTGAGGTCAACAGGAACATAGTTATGCCAACAATGAGCATTTAACTGAGCCTCCTTGAGCACTTTAATCTGTAGTCAGCCTCACTTCCTAGTCTTCATGCAGTAGCATAATCCTGCAGTGTCTGGGGTTCTGGAGAAAGTATAAATACCAAGGGTGAAATTCTGCGCTGCACTCCAGGAAGCACAGCACTGAAAGCACAATCCAGGGGGAAGGATGCCAAAGGTGGCTTTAAAACAACCTTTGCACCCTCTGGATTCTGAGTTGCTGCAGGGGACACAGTGGCGCCCAGTGAAACTTGAACAGGCTTGAAGGCTAGTTTAATTTATGGCAGCCTCCCTGCTGTTGTCTGTAGCTTGCAGTACATGCCAGAAGAGCCATAGCAGGTGTGCTATGACCTGATACCTCCGACTCCTGGCTTGTCCTCTATTCCAGATCTTGCATTTAGTGGTCTAACAATACCTGCACTAAGGGAATTCTCCCTGCTCCTAGCATGGTGTTTACCCCTATACAATGCCATCATATCTAGTTCTTAAATAGCACTTTTCATCAATACCTGTCAAAGCATTTTTCAAAGTAGGTCAGACATTATCCCCATTTTGCAGATGGGGAAAGTGAGGCATAGAGAGGTGAAGTGACTTGCCCAAGGTTCCCAGGCTGGCCAGTGGCATAGTTGGGAATAAAACCCAGGTCTCCTGAATCCCAGTCCATTGCTCTAGCCACTAGGCAATACTGCATCCTTTATAAGTATGTAGACACCTTATAGGACCTGGGGCAGGGGGGAGGGGAGGCAGCAGAACCTCTTGCAAACTATTTTCATTTAAATTTTCAAAAAGAAAAAATATATTAGCTTTGATAAAGCCTATGTTTTAAGTTTACACTTTAAGCTTGCACTACTTGACAGTGTCCCTTTAAATATACATGGCTTTGCTAAAAGTGTCGAATAATGCCAATTTAATCAGCCACAGTAGCCAATATGCACAGCTAACTTCCTGATATATAGCCACAAACAGTTCAGAGCTAAGGCCATAGCATAAACAACAACAATGAAGCTCAGCACGGCAGGAAATAATAAATGATGTATGTCTGAAATGAAAGAATTGCTGCTTACCCAGGGAATATATCAACCATGCTCTGCAAGCATGGCTCTACCAAGTTGTTTGCAGTAATGTTTAGCTCTGATGTAACCTAAAAAGCTCCCTGACGATTTGAAGACTGATAATAAATGGTAACAAAGCTCTCTTCACCCTTTATTTTCCTTTCCATCGCTTGCCTTTCTGTCAGACTTCACTGGAGATGTGGATTTTTCGCATTAGATGGCGCACAGGGTAGAACTGACTCCTTCCAGTGCACACCTAGGCCCCCCGTCACAAAACAGTGTCTCTAAATAAAATGTTTAATTATCGAGACCCTGTTCTTCCAGTTTATTAGTTCATCAGCTTGGAAAAGTGGTGTTATCGATTGGTCTCTTCTGCATAATGACATAAGAGATGATCGCTAAACTCAGCCTTGGCATAAGTGGGTGTGACTTGATTGACATCAGTGGAGTAGTTCCCATGTACACCAGACTGGCCTGGACCCTAAAATTCAGTGGCAGACTAAAGTGATTGTAGAACATTTTGCAACTCCTTAAGTAATTACCAAGGTCGGTTACTTCCATATCCTCCTATTCTGAAGCCCAGACCCCAAAAGAAGACAAAACAAAAACCTAGTCTGTCAGTTCCCAGGTAAAAATAACGTAATTCCCCTGGCATACCATCCACCTCACATAGAGAATACTTTTAATGACATGGGCTCTTACCTAAAAAGCTTTAAGATTGAAGGAAAATACATTGGTGTCCTTACTGCACTTTCCCTTTTGAACTCTATCCTCTCAGATAGATGCTAGTGTAAACTTGTCAGAAAAAAAAAATCACACACGATTTCAAAGGGAAGAAATAGGTAGATACTGGATTTGTCAATCATTTCTTCCATTCAGAGAAAACTACAATCTGCATAAAATGAGTTACAAACCATGCTAACATCATCCAACTCCCTCGTTGCTGAGCTAGAGCTAACCTCAGGGTAAAATAGCTCCCAATAATAAGGACTGAGGAAAGAAATAATATCTTAGGTGTTGTTAACTTCCACAGAGTTTAATCCTCAGATGTCCAAATGAAAAATTTCAGATATCCAACATAGAACCTGCTCTCATTTCAACATTGTTGATCCCACAAGAGAATTAAGCACCAAATATCCATGAAAAACTGTAACAGAGCTACAGAGCGAGACTGAGACCATGTGGCAGTGTACATACACCCTGTCCCTCTTTGGGGTGGATCGGGGCTGTGGTGACACTGTGGTTACAGTCCACCAGACTGTCCTGGGACTCACGACAGCATAACTCAATGGCCAGAGTCAAAGCAACTGTCCTTGGGTTCTGAACTGCGTGGCCTAATGGACCAAGACAATATGGCCATCCATGAGTGCAGGGCTGTGTGGCCTAGTGGTGTCAATATAGAGGCCCTTGATTGCAGGGCTGTTCTACCTACTGGCCAGAGTCAATAGGGTGGCACTTGAGTGCAGAGCTGCGTGGCCTAGTGGCCAGAGTCAATAGGGCAGCCTTCAAGTGCAGGGATACATGGCTTAGTGGACAGAGTCAATACATCAACCCTCAAGTGCAGGGCTGCAGAGCCTAGTGGACAGAGTCAATATAGCAGCCCTCAAGTATGGGGCTGCGTGGCCTAGTGGCCAGATCCGGGGGCTGCCACAAAAGTGGGGGTAGCGGCTGGGGTAGGGGGACCCGGGTCCACCTGACTCCACCGGGTCCCAGCCCAGGGCCCTAACAGTGGCAGAGTGGTCCACTACTGGGTCAGCGGGGAATCCAGCTGTAACATGCTGACCTTACGTGGGTGGGAGATACCACTCTCTCCACCTCCCTGGGCTACTTTCTACCATGCTTCTTGCAGCTGTAGTCCATATGACGTTGGAGTCTCCGGGATCCTCAGCATAGATAGCTCCCTGGGACTCTGACTCCAGCCATTCAGCTGTAGGCGACAGGTCTCTGGTCTGGGTCTCAGGCTCCTGCATGCAAGGGCTGTAATGGCTCCTGGGCTGGAGCCTCCACCAAGCGTCTTTCCTTCTTGGCGGTCAGCCCTGACTGAGCTGGGCTGCTCTCCTTTATACTAGCAAAGCACAGTCTAAGGGGCGGGACTTCCTCTGCCCGTAGTCTGGGGTTAACCATTTCCTGTCACAGACACCTATACATACAATATGTGGAGAAGATTCATAGAATTCTAATGTTATGAAATGCACCTTAATGATGCAAAATAAACCATAGAAAAGTAGGGTTTTTCTACACCAATTTATACTTCTTTTTCAGAAATTAGAGAGGTTTGAAGTACCTCCTAGCCATTCCAGCAATTCATCTACCCATGGCATTGAGTAGGCATCAAAGCAGGAGATGGCATTGACCCCCCTAAAGTCTTTACAGAACCTCACCATCCCATCAGGTTTTGGAACCAGGACTATGGGGCTTCTCCATTTGCTCCGGGACTCTTTCACTACCCCTAAGGCTAGCATTGCCTCAAGTTCTTTCTGGACCACCTCCCACATCTTCTTGGGGAGTGGGTGATGCTGGCTGTGAACCTTCTGTCCAGGAAAAGTGTCTATATGGTGGCTGGTAATACCTGTCCATCCTGGATGGGAGGACAAAACAGAGGGGAAGTCCTGGACCAGCCGTTGTAGTCTCACTTGTTGCTCGGAGCTTAAGTCCTGCCGCATGCCTGATTGTGTAGAGTGCTGCTGGGCATAGGGATCCACGCTAGTGGATTCACAGTGCATGGTAGCCGAGTGTGTTGGATTGTGTTTCTGCCACCAAACAGTGTGTAGGACATTTGATCAAACTAAGACTATCACCAAGATATCAAACTACTAAGACACCATGGGAATTAAAATAATTTTCACGATATGTGCATTAGGTAAAAAATGGGTCAAATATTCATTCTGTTTACTCCTCTTGAAGATGTCCACAATCAGTGCAACATTAATAATACCCTGGTGCAGATATACTTCTGATCTCTTAACATTGTTTGTCCACACATATATATATACTTTATTGAAGACTTGCTCCAAGTGAAAAACTTCTTTCTGGCTATGTATATTTCCTTATTTTGGTCAGTCTTTTGTTTTCTGAATTTGTTAACTGTAATATGAAACAGTTGCAGGGGGCAAGAAGAGGGTCAGAAAAGGCTCATTGGTCTTCTTGTCTTTCTGTTTTCTTATGTACTTTCAAGTCTATAAAGAAATTAATCATCATATGGAACTCTGTTGCCAAGGCTCAGTGGGAATATCATTTTGGTAGATTTAAAATCATATACAGGTAATCTGCATTGACTGTGCCATAATTTCTTCAAACTACCTTTTAATATCTACTATTTTTCATTAAATATATACCGTAAACAAGCCATCTCTGTCCTACAAAAAATCCAAAATGAAAACAATTGTTGCCAAAACACAAAACACATCTTTCCAAGTAATATCAGAGATGTCTTTCATATTGTCTCAGATACCTAAATATTTAGACCATACTCATCTCCATAGTATCTCTTATCTGTCTCAAGATGGCAGATTAATCAGTGGATTATAATATTTCTGAACAAAGAACAAAAATAGACACAGTTTGTTCCAGTAGTGTATATTCAGTTACAGTGTGAGTTTTAGTTTCTATTGAACATATGAATTGGTTTTGCAAATATTGTTCAAAATATTTGTGTTACAATGTTCAGATGCCATATTACAAATTTGATTAAAGCAACTCTTTATGTGCTGCAGTGGCATCCTTTATGTTTTCTTCTGACAATGAAAAACTGAACTTCGGGCTTTCCCCCCCTAAACTATGTAAAGCGGAGCTGTTATTTTAATGATTCCCACTAAAATTGTCATTTATACAAATTTACAGGGTTTATAAAAGAGCCTAAAGTCTTAAAATAAAATCCAAGTGTTTTAAAATTGCATTCTTGTAAGAGAATTGGCATTTAGTTAACATAAGAAATAATAAAACATTCAGCTGAGGAAGGCATTTCCAGGAATTGAAGATAATTAAGGTACAAGAAGAAACTCTTAGACATCAGATAGCTTTGAATACCAGTTTTAAGTAAGTTGATAGCATGTAGTTTTGGTTTGAATTAGCTCTTCTTTACTTATTTTAGAGGCAGATAGGATCCAGGAGTTGATATGAAGAATAATCTCTTCACCTCACATTGCCAGTGATCTCCTCCCCCCTTGCATGTAACCATTGTCTCTATCACATCAAACATAAGCCATTTGTCTTAACTTTCAAGGCCCTTCATGGCCTATCCTGTCCCATCTCTCATCTTTCATTCACTATGGAGATATCAACTCCTGCCTCCAGTCAGCCCGAGATACCAGCCTCCTTTGCCCACTTGTTATATTTTCAAACAAGCAGCTTTGTGTCTTCTGCCGTGCTGCCTCTCGCACTTTGGAGGAGCTCTCTGTAAACATTTGCAAAGCTACCTCATTATCCATCCTCAAATCTCTTCTTTTCCTTGATGCCTACGAAAAATCTGACAGTTGGTCTGCCGGCGTGCTGAGACCACTGTTTATTCAAGCTGACCAATATTGGCTAATTGTTCACTTGCACTTCCACATCTGTCTGTCTGTATCCATCTGTTGTCTCTGGTCGTATATACTTAGACTGTAAGCTCCTTTGGGCAGGGACCATTTTTTTTGTTCAGAGCGTGTCCAGCAACTATCACAATGGGCTCCTTGTCCTGACTACAGATCCTAGGTGCTACAGGAATATGAATAAATAATTTCCTGTAAAACTAGTCTCCCAGTAAACACTCACATCATTCCCTGTCATTACAACAATGGTCAGATCCACCAGTCTCTTGTGCAAGACAGAATCATTCTAACATTCAATGACAAACAATTAAACAAAATTGCTCAAACTACAGGGAACTGTGCATAATTTCTATCAATTCTAATGGGTGTTAAGCTTATTCAAACAGACAATCTATTTTCTTCGCACTTTCACTCGGGGCCAGGAATGCATTATTTCATTTGATAAAATATATATGGGGAAGTGAGAAGTAACTGACTATAAGTACTGTAGATTTGGTAAAATACATGTCATATTCTGTTTCTTACACCCTCATCCTGCAAAGATTTATGCGGATGCTTAACTTTACGTACTGTGAGTCGTGCTACTGGCTTCCATCGAACTACTCACACGTATAACCATTTGCAGGATCTGAGCCTTAATCCTTCAGAAGAATGCTGCTTATAAAAGTCAGCCTCAAATTTAGGCTCTGTAAAATCAAGGAATTTTCTACATACAGAATTTAAGACTGATAGATTTTTTTTTATGTTTAATTTCTATGGAAGCAGTTTCTAAAACTAAGTATTCTCTTGTAGCACTGTGTTCCTTACTGAAAACCTGAAAGTGAATGTGTATAGGAACTAAGGTAGAAAGCAACAAAAGGAAGGTCTATTTTGTTTGCTCAAGAAGAGGTAAATTCAAATAAGAATGTGAGCAGTAAAAATTATGGACGAATTTAAAATATATTTTAAAATTTAAAGTTATTAGTAACATTGGGCAAAACTAAGGTAGGACATGCACCTGCCCAGGAAAATGAAGTGGAGTAATACCCTTCCCCTCCCCCCACCTCTTACTTCCCTGCGTGACTACCCAGAGGTTGGGCTTGGGGCCTGGTGCACAGAGTTAAGGAGCACTTACTACCCTCTAAGCCTGTGGGCTGGGAATGATTCCACCACCAAACCCCCATTACTTTGGCCGGTGCTGTTGAGCTAGTGTGCTGGAGGTAGTATTTACTGCTGGCACACTGCCAAAAGTGAGGGACTGGATGATGTGGAGGGGGAGAGGGGGAATTGTGGCTCCTTGTATTTGCTCCTGGAGCAGTGCACAAACATGCTACCCCTTTCCAAGGGCTGAGGCAAGTGAGGCAACACAGCCCACAAGGAATACTATTATTTTTTAAAAAGAGAGTTTTAACCAGACACAGTCCTTTTAAAACACAAATGGTGGCTTTTCTATTCACAACGATTGTGTTTGTAATATTATAACAAATCCATGGCTATCTTGGACTTTGCAGTAACTAGACTGAGCGCTGGGATCACCTGGAAACTTAAGAATGAAACCTAGAAGCACCTGCTCAAAGAATACAGGCACATGAGGTAAAGGAAAGGCTCCACACAGCACCTAGGACAGGAAGAGGGCTGTAGCACACACCACCACTAGACAGTCATCATAGTTCTTGGGATTCAGATCCATTTTATTTGATCACTTCCATTTTATTTTTGTATCCTTTTTTAGGAAAGAAAAAGGTAATTGAAGGGTATTCACATGTAAAACGAAGAGGCGGTACATATATAATGTTTTCTTTTGTAATATTATTCAGCTAGTGTCAGATGTCACACCCAGTGAAGTCAGTAGGAGCTGGACACTATCACACAGTACAAAAAAAAAATCCTTAAAAATAAGTTGCTATAGTATCTGTGGGGTTTAAAACAATACTATAGAATGGAAATGCCTCTCTGGATTATTACAGCTACATTTAATGTAACCTGCAAGTGAAAGCTGTTGGAACATGAAAGTCTCATTGATTTCACAGGAATTCCATCATACTCTAGAAATATTAATATCCTTCCATGGTAAAAGTTCCCAGAAGCTTAACTCTTTTTCTCATGGACTGAGGATGTTGGTTAACAAAGTTCAAACAGTCGTACCCTCATTTAAAGTAGCATAAATCCAAATTTGATCAACTTTTCAGAGATAATATTTGAGGAGCTGAAATGGAATGAGAAAATTTGGACATAGAATTTATTTGATGGATAATAAATCCAGGAAGGTATTTTATGTTAGAAATGCTTTTCTCACCATAATTTCATCTTGTCTTTGCTTAGTCTCTTGAATACATTAGTTTAAATTAGAATATCAGCTTTATTTTAATGCTTTTCTGTGTGTAATATCCTGTTTTTCTTGACAGTGATAACCTAAAATAATAAAACACAAATGGAAGTTGTGAAAATCAGATTCCATATACATTCAAGTGTAGAAATCCCTTTTTAAAGGAAACCCAATTTTCTATACACTTTATCATAATGTGGAACTGTATTTAAAGGGAAAAAACAAACATGTTTATAGCCTTTATTCATGTTCTTAGTGTTATTAAATAGATAAAATGGAGGTCACTGAATGCATTGCTAATACTTCCATTTGGAACTGATATTAACATTAGCCATTGTAATCTCTCTTTTATACACACTGCTAATATAAACTTATTAGCAGTATTTGAATCTGAGAAGACATTGTAAAATCTCATAAATGTCAATACACAACATACACTTACAGTACTGATGACTGTATCATGCATTTCCCCTTCATTATTATTACTACCAAAAAAGGGTCACTCTTCTTTAATAAAATATTGTGAAAAACAATTTACTCCTGGACTGAGAATTAGTAAATCAAGTTTTAGTCTTAAGCAAACTGCAATGGCTGGCTTAGAATCTGCTCAAAATAGTGCCTGATAACAGAATAATATAAATGAGACACTGGAAGTTCAATGAGGTATTTAAATCATCCACCCTGCCAATTCAGGCATTTCTCTTAAAGTATGTTTTCTGGTACCTTTTTCCAATCCAATTTTAAGTGACCCAAATGACACGATTTCCAAATCTTCCACTGGGAGACGATTCCACTTAAGTCTCACTATTAGGACATGTTTCATCCTTTCCATCTATCCCTCCATCTCATTAATAATTGTTCCTTCTTTATCTGCCTCTTTTGAGATATGCACAGTATTTGCATGGAAATATGTGCTGAATTCAAGGTTTTCACCAGTGCTGCCCAGAAGACAACTCTTTCCTCCTTGTAGCTTGATGATCTGATGCCTTTACATATGTACCCAAATTTACATTGGCTTTTTTATGCCATATTACATCGCAAACTCATGCGCTTTGCTCTCCTTTCCCTCACTTAAACCTCTTTAGTTTTTAACATTACTGCTTTTCAAATGTGTCACTTTAATTCAATACAGGTAAATTCCAGTTTTACAAAGGCCTGAGGGGACATCTAAAACATTGGTAATTGGAGTTTCCGGTGCATGTCTAGCATTCTACATCAATTTCAGAAAAGAGGGGAAAACAAATTTTGGATAATCAGGGTTCAGAAAAATTAGGATTTACCTATATTTATCTTGCTGATCATTTTCTACCAGAAACTAGCTGGCATTTAGTCAGGTTGAATATAATCATTTTGTTGTTCCGTACCTATGTTTTCCCTCCTGCATCTCTATGAAAAGTGGTGCTGCATTTCTGTGCCCTAACTACTGTTTGCAATGTCTCCCATCATAGGATTACTGTAACTTTCATTAATATGTCTGTCCTTTATTTGTTTACAGGCTTTTCTGTGGCACTCAAGGTATCTGAGAACCTCACAAGCATTAGTAATTTACCCTTACAATCCTCAGTTTCTAGATGGAAGAACTGAGGATAGAATATGTAATTCTGACCAGGATTTCACCCAGAGAAACCAAATGACTTGACCAAGATTACACAAGAAGTCTGTGACGCAGCCAGGAATTGAACTCAGATCCTCTTAAGGTCCCAGTCCAGTAGCTCTACCACAAGAATTCTCTCTGCCACTTCAGATAAAAAAATTAAGGTGTTTAATAAGATTGGACCACCATACACCAATCACTGTGATGCCCCATTAGAACCTCAGTTAGAAACATTGTCTTATACCTTTGTTTATATTTACTCTAATCAGTTGTCAGTCCATGATTTCAAACCAATAGAAATGCTTAAAGATCGCGAATTGCAGTGGTTCTGATGAACATCCCTGTAATTACCATAAAAATCCATATCTAAAACTATATTTTAAAGCTGATATAAAAACAAAATTGGCAGATTTTTAGTTACTTCAGCAATGTATGCTGGGTAACCTCACAAGCCAGGCTAGGAGGGGAGCTCAGCATGAGAACAACTGAAAGTTTATCTTCCCTTTTAGAATGCCTGAAGTCACAGTGGCTGGTCTGTACCCAAAGCACATCAGGCTGTGATCGCTGAACTGCTAAGAAAATTCTGCTTATGCACAGCAACTGCAGTATATGACGGTCAATGGTATATGCCATGGCTTTCAAAGCTTCTTTATCAACATCAATAAGACACTCTAAAATCCACTCCATTAGTGGAAGCATTCAGCACATATTGCTGAAGAAAATGAAATGTAGCATGTTGTTTGTAGATCACTTAAAAATAAATTCTGATCAAGAGACTCCTATCATATGTAGAGCCCACACCACAGCTTTACTTTAGTTTGAGTAATGTGGTCCATTCCAGAATTTAACCATGGACGCTAGGTGTGCAGAAGGCAGGGTACAATTTGCTAACAGGCAGGAAAGTGGTTGCTCTTGCTCTTTTCCTAATAAAGACATTAAACAGATATCTTGCTTTCTGTCTTATAATGAAGGGACAATTATAGACCTTTCCCTGCCAACATCAAAGCCTCTTCAGATTTTGTTTTCTTCTTCCTCCCAAATATTGCTTAATTCCCCCCCCACGATACTTTTGCTAATGCAGAACGTGATGACAGAACCAACACTTGTCATACACTAATGGCCTTGTAAGTCCCTGTTCTGCCAATGTTTGCTTACATTTACATTCAGGCAAAGTCCTATTTACTACTCCCTCAGACAAAATTTGTGTCTGTAAACTGTTTGCAGGATGAAGACCTAAAGCCCTGTCTAGATTAAGTTTGCACCAATATAAGTTTGCACTGATGTAAAATTACTAGAGTAAGCCATGCTGGTGGAGTCAACCCCACTTTACCTCAGTGCAGAGTTTGCACTGAGGTAGCTACACTGGTGCAAATTTCTCTAATGTAGATAGGGCCTATGAGGCAGCTGGTGTTTGGTAACAAAGGGAATGGGATTTATCTACATAAAGTTAAGCATATGCATAAATGTCTGCATGTACAGACAGCAGTGTGGCAAACACCTTGGTTTCTAAGGAGGCAAGCCTCACCTGTGTTAATCCAATAAAGGAGGAAATTCCAAACTGCTAACCGCAATCTAATTTAGTTGCTGCAATAGCACACAAGTCTAATGTTTGCACATTTCAATTAGTGTTTACTATCTAGTTAGTGCATTTCCTTCTCTGATGTGTGAGACCCTGTACGTAGAAGACATTCAGGTCAGATGTATGATGCTTTATTAGTCTTTTTTATATATAAAAATGGTAGAGGCTGGATGTGTGAATACAAGTGTTACAGAGCTTGGCCCCTTTAGGTCACTGGTTCAAGTTCATCCCAGTTTAGTAGTGACCAGTTATTAAAAGTGGGTGGCTGTTCAGTGGCCTGTATTAAGGGAGATGATGGTCATAGTCCTGTGTTTTATCTTAACATTGTCTGCTCAATGTATCAAAAAGTCACTGGGACCAACACGGCTACAACAACACTGCAAACCATCAAAAAGTGACATTTGCTGTCCGTCACAGTCAGTTCTCTAGATATGGCTTATTCAAACCAAGGTTAAGTCACATTGGAGAGATAGTATGGGAAAAATTACACTTTATACGCCTGTACTACTATCTATTCTAGAGCTATCCATTGAATAGAAGGTTTTAGTCTTTATTGCTAGTTAATCCAACACTTTTCAAACATACCAAATGACTAAAGAAATAGCAGGAGGAGGGAAAAGAGTCTAGGGGTACAATGTCCTTTGTTCAGGAAGGCACTGGCAGACATGAAGGCAAAATTATCCTTCAGCCATATGCTGAGATCCTGCAAGCCTCAGACTCCCATTGACTTCAATGAGCTGTGGATCAGGCCCTAAATACTGGAAATTCCATTTACTAGGGGATAATTCTCCATATAAGGCCTGATTCAGAACCCAGTGAAGTCACTGGAAAGACTAAACACGGACTTCAGTAGGTTTTGGATCAGGCCCATAGTGGCTACCCACTAGAACCTCACCTCCTCCAATGACTCATATTCCTTCTGAAAATGTGTAGTGCCTCACTGCATTGATTTTGGCCAGGGATTAAGTGGGCTATGTGGTGTGGAAGAAGCAGCTTCTTTCACATTTACAGGTAGATTTGTCCAGTAATTGAATTTCATTCCCTCCATGCTGAGGGGTGATATGGCCTTGAATGCTTTTCAACACTATGTGACTTATTCATTTTCTCTCTCTCTCTCTCTCTCTCACACACACACACACACACACACACACACACACACACACACACACACACGTGGAGGATAATATATGCAAGTTTCATTGGCAGTAGTCTGCCAATGCATCTTTTCTAGTACTGTGAGCCAATTCATTTGTGGTAGCAGACCTCCCACACTATTTTTTCTTCCCTCTCCTAGGGCAATGTGGCGACCTCCTTTATGAGCAAGTCCCCCACTCCAGGATAATGCCAATCCAAACCAGCAGTGCTGATATTTCTTAATTTTTTTCTATGCCACATGGAGAATGTGGGATATTTAGGAACCAGCTGCAAAGAGTGCAAACACAAAACCACATTCTTCTTCTTAAATAGCATTCAGTTCAATAGCATTCAATTTGTCACCGATCATAACTATGGCCAGAATCAATTACAGGCATAGGGATAAAACTTATGGCTGTAGTTAGTTTATTCTTAAGTCTCCTGCCATATTTAATAGAGACGTGACATTCATTTAGAGAGTTTAAAAGAGCCAGAATCATTATGTTTTCTTTCTGCAATATTGAATACGTGAAAAGCACACAATAAATGTAATTATTGTGGCACTTTAGTTTCAATATGCTAAATTCTTGTAACTACTGTTGAATGACAACACAATGTTCCCAAGTAAATACATTATTACAGCTTATCAATTGTATTGGAAATACAGTTTTTGCTAGGCAAATAGTTAAATAATGTTCCTTTCAAACAAAACTATATCTACAATTTCCAAAGGAGGAGAAATATAATACAAAATCAATTGTGCCTTTCTCCAGGAAGGGATCTTATCAAGAGTCTAAATTTACTAGTGTGTGCCTGAGGCAGAAGAAAGAGCTTTTCTCTACACCATTTTAGAACTAAAAAATAGGAACCTGTTAGAATGGATTTCATCAGGAATATGTTTAAATGACACAGGCATCATGTAAGTGTTTTGAAACAACTTGGTTATTCCTTATATGTAGTTACACTTACAAATTATTAACATTTTATTATCTTTAATTAGATGATTTAAAAATTGCTACTGAATATATGAGTTATATATGGCGTTACTATCTTACCCCTGTTTAGGCACAAATCTCAATGCATCCTTAAATAGGGAGTCTCCATAATTAATGTGCATACTATTATCATACTAAAATCTTGTTCAGAATCATTCAATGACAAATACATAATAGCATTGAAGAAGTGAGGCATCTGAAGAAGTGAGGTTTTTTACCCATGAAAGCTTATGCCCAAATAAATCTGTTAGTCTTTAAGGTGCCACCGGACTCATTGTTGTTTTTGTAAATACTTAATAGATGAGCACAACTTAGAATATAGGTACTACAACTGCTATTTAGATTCAGACAAAATGGATCTCTCAATAAATTCCATACAAAATACTACATTAAGATTGTCACACAATTTTAAGCATTAAATAGTGATGAAATTATTATTAAGTTTTCACATTCAAGCTTAACTCTGTTTCATAATGCATACAGCATGTATATGATAGGGCACTCTATAGTTACGTGTTCATGTGCTATTTCTCAAATAGTAGCTTAAAATCATAGCAGTGTTGAAAACAATCTACACCTTCTGCTACAACAGTTCATAAAGTGCACCCCTAACTCTGAACAGAAAGCAGCTCAGTTTAAGATGGAGCAATATATTCTGAGGTGTAGTCTCCAGTGACAGTTCCTCCATAACAAAAACGAGGCCTGAATTTATAATGGGGTGGTTTGACATGAATCTACACAATAAAGGAGAGATTTTCTAAGGCACAAAGGAAAGTTAGGGACCCAACTCCCATTAATCCCAATGCTCATTGGGTGTTGGATGTCTAGCTGCTCTTTGTGCCTTTGAAAGTCATCCACTAGCACCGCAAAACTCCACCTACAGGACCCGATTTTAAAAAGTCCTGAGCACCCACAATAGGAGTTATATATTCTCAAAAGATCTCAGCTCACATTTAGCCTCTTCAGTACAGGCATCAGGTTTTCAAAAGTGCACCCTGCTACTCCCATTGTGATGTTTATGGGCAGATTGTCAAAAGAGTCCAGTGCACTGGTCCTTTGTGTGTATTAAACATCTAACCTGGTTGGGAAGGGGATACAGGATCCATTCTCAATTGAGAAGATTTAAAATCTTGCTAGAATTCCTTTTTGGAGAACAAGGACGTAATTTATTTTGAGCAAATTCTTGCCCCTCATTCAGGACTGAATATTAATTTATACACATCTTTCCATTCTCTCCCTAAGCCCCCCATCTATATACCTTTTTAAAAAGAGTAAACAGTTATAATGGAATATTCTACCGAGATAAAAAATGATCTATCTTAACTGCCAAACACTATTCCTGAGTGTTTTGAGAGCAGCATAGGTCACAAAACATGGAGAGTTAAAAAATCCTTAGGAAAACGACAGTCCTTCAAACCAGTGGCAAATCCAGACTACTAGGGTGTTAGGGATTTACAAAAATTCAAATACCACCTGCTTTTTTTTTTTTAAATAAAGACTCAGTAAAGTAAAATACATCTCAGCTACTGACAGCACATTGATCTTACTCATTAGTTCATCTGGGAGAAAGGGAGTCCTTGCCTCAAAGTGACAATTTTTTTTAGAACAGACCCCGTAGTGGGGATAAATAATACATTCATAGCTAGTCATTTCCAACTTCAACCATTAGTTTTCATGCGTATTCAGATGAAGTTGCATAATCAAAGATTTTTAGAGCTTTCCTATTATGATTCCTTAGCCAAGCCTTCAGATAATACTGTATTCATCCATTATAACATGGACTCCTAAAGATATTGGTGTATCCGGTTCTGATGGTCATAATTTTGGTACTAATTACATAGTTTCTTAATTTATAGAAATAAAAAACCTGTTCTATGTTTAATAACTTAATCAATAACCATTTACAAAATGGTAATTTCACCTCCCCAAGGTCAGGACTTCCCAGCCAGTGTGAGCTGGGAGCGGGTCACACCACACGTGATGCAGCTGACAAAATCTCATGGCCACTAGGACTCACTGGGAGCCAGTGAAAAGGAAGAAAATGGCAAATCATTCCTAATGCCTCCTGATGCTCTCTGTGCCTCCCTCTCTAGTCCCTTAGCCCAACCCCACTCATTTCCTCAGCCCTCTTTCCCCCATGCCCTAGGATGTTGCTCCATATTCAATGGCAGTTTGCGCTTTCTTTCAGCTTAGAACAATAAAAGCTCTGTACACAGGTGCTGAGCACCCTGCTATTTAATCAAAATACAACCCTTCCCTCTGCTCACCCACCATCTTAAATACAAATACCACCCCCGCAGGAGCCCCCGCCCAGCTCACACTGACTGAAAGGTCATGAACTATGGGAGGATGTAGACCTGAAATTACACTTTGTAAATGGTTTAGTTATCAACTGTAGATCAGCTTTTCTCAACGGCCAGGGAATTTTGGGCTTGGAGCAGGAGGTATTCCAGAACTCCAGGGTTGTTGCGGAGAATGTGCTGCCAACCACACCCTCTGTATTATACCAGTGGTGCTCTATCATCAGAATCTCTCCTGGCTGCAACTGTGTCAGTGTATCATGGAAAAAGAGGGAGCCTCTCAGGCAGGCTGTTCCAAGGGCACTTAGGGCTTTTATAGATCAAAACCAACATCTTAAAATCTATCCAGAAGCTTACAATGCAGAGCCCACGGCACAGGTGTCATTCGCTCTGTATAGGGCACCCCCCTTACCAAGCAGGTAATTTCCCATACACCAGTTCCAACTTCTGAATCAGTTTAAGATGTAGCCCCACATACAGCGCATTGTAACGGCCTAATTTTGAAGTGAGAAAGGCATGGGCGATGGCAGATGACTCAATATATCATGACGTGTTTACATCATGATATTTAATTATACCTTAATTAAATGGAAAATAACTGAAAATATTGTAAATAAAATAATTTTAAATAAAGTCACTTGTAGTGCTCTAGATTCCACCCCCCTTTCTCCTGATTGCCAATACCCAGGAGAGAAAAGCTTCCAAGACTCTGGAGGTAGATCAGTGTGATATTGCTGTCATTAGCAAGCCTTTGATAAGGTTTTTACAATACTGTCGTGTGACATCCCTGCCACAGAATGACAGTGAGAAATGCTGTTAGACAATCATTTGAACATGATGCTCTTAGACATAGGCCGACATAATGAGTTTGCTTCAACAGAAACAGCCAGATGGACTCTTCTTCAGTACAACCCTCTCACCAGCCAGTTTTTGTAGCAAGACTCCTCTGGGGTAAAGATGAAGTGAAAATATCAGCAGTCACCGCCTGTCCCAGTCCAGGTGAGGATTACTCCTTCATACATCTACCCTCCTCCATAAACGCCAAGCTCTGCAAGAGGAGAGAATGGAGTCAAATTGGGCCAGGGTGGGATTTACGGAGTGGGGACTCCACTCCAGCCTACTAAAGTTAAACAGAAAAGCTAAAAACTTCACACTGGATTAGCTTTTCTATGGATCATCCTCTCTCACAACCTTCATTTTCCATGGGCGCTCCTGTGGACAGGTGGAAGTTTATAGTAATTAGTGCTTACTATTTGATTAGTGTATTTAATTTCAAAGGAGTTACTGATTTTACGATGGCAGAGATACTTTCAATTTTTTCATTCCTTCTCCCTTTCTCTCCCTCCCCTTTTATTATTTTTTTTAAAGTTGTTGAACTTCTTTGTGCTTTGCTATGCCAACAGCTTTTCCTTTCACACATAATTCCCCCAATCTGTGTAAGTTAGCTTTTGAATACCAAGTGTTCACACTGTCTGGAAAGCACAATATGAGGAATTGTGGACATTATGCTGGAGTTTTTCAAAAGACCTGAGCCAATCTGGTAGGATGAGGATTTTTACCATGTTGATATTTCCTCTTAATTCCTGATTAAAATTAGCTCTTCTTCAGCTAAAATAGATCAATTACTATTTCTCCCTTCATTCCCCCCTCGCCTAAAAAATAATTCCCCTCCAGCTCAGAGAACAATTTATGATTTTCTGAATCTTTATTAGCTTTGTGAAACTGACCCAGTGTTCAAATAATGCTGTAGTTCCTTTAGCACAATCCTTCTCCATTGTGTTGCCTTTAGAATCCCTTTCAGATCCACTTCACAAGTACTAAGGAAAGATAGCAGAAAGCTCTCAGGGCAGGCACACTTTCCATCCAGTTCTAGAGAGCCTGTCACTATAGTATTTAGGTGCTGACTTTCACCCAAGAACTAGACCAAGGCCAGTTCTTGAATGAGTGACAGATTGAAGGGAGAGTGTTTTGTGTACTGTGGTATTAGGATGAACAAATTCAAATCTGAATCCCATCCCTGCAGCTCCTGCACAGTGGTTGGGGCACAGACATGGAGGGAACCCACTCCTCCCAAAGGGAAAGGAGAGTTAGTCTTCAACAGCTGTCCCTCATTTGTAATTGTCCTACTTCTCCATAGGGGGAGGAGGGCAGAGAAATAGGGAAGACCAGCAGAAGAGTAGTAGTATAGAAGAATACTCAGTAGCTGCTGGTCCAATAAAGAGCAGGGTAAAAATACTGGAAGCTAGGGGGAGGAAGTGGAGAAAGAGACACCAGGGTCTAGGAGATGGACAGCTAGTGCAGTTTAGGTTGCACATTTTGGACACAGTATCCTCTTCCCTGCTATGGCTCCTTTATGGTTCATAAAGAGGTGGGAGTGGCATAAAGGGACCTTAAATGCCCCATAACCCGCAGGAGGGGAATTTCCCCAGCACAGGCACAGCAAAACACAGCTGTAAGGTTCCCTCCTGAAGACTCCCTTGCAAGCCCAGGTGGAAGAGATGTACCACAGGGCAGGACAGTGGCCCAGAGGGCAGCTCAGGGAGACTGTAGCTTAAATCCAATAAACCATTATGGTGGTTTTAATATGGTGGTTTAAAGTCGCCACAGTGTCCGCCTCCCACCCGTCTTCTCCCCAGCTGAGAGTTCTAAGCGGTGCAGCAGGTGCAGCACAGAATCTCACCCTTTGTGTGCTTTGTATGGGTGACAGAGGACAAAGTGTGTGTGTGGGGGAGGAAATTTCAGAGGACTGTGAGCGTGAAGAAAATCCCACTTTGGCTTTTTGTTTGGATCCTCTCTGAACTTTGCTATGCAGAGGACAATAGAGTCAATCAGGAGGAGCGCAGCTCCCCTTCCCTTGCTAGAAAGCACCCCCTTCTCATCCGGTGTATGCTCAATGCTAGAGCTGGCACCCCTCCTTGCCTGGTACACAGTGCGCTCCCTTTCCTTTTTCACCACCGGATACACCTCTGACTTAGGAAGGGGAAAATAAAATTAAATAAAATTACATACAATTTAAAAAAATCACCCTAGAGTCTGAGGAAGATTCCAGTATAACTCCCCTCCTCCCCCATGCGCCCGCGCGCACACACACACACACTGGGCAATGACAACATGTTGGACTGCTTGTTTATCCACTTCTGCCACAGCCATTTTTCACATTTCCCTTTACACATAGCTTTCACTCCCTGAACTAGTCCTTAAGGCCACTGCTGTCTTTTCATTCCAATTCCTCCTCAAGACTCCCTTGGTATCTCCAGGAAGCCAGGCAACAAATAATGACTAGATCAGGGAAAAGAGAGAAACAGAACCCCCACCATATTTGTAGTGGATTCAGAACCATCAGGTAGAGCACATATCACTCACTAGCCTACAGGACTGCAGCAGTCCCCATCTCCTTTGTTACAAGAGACAATGTGTGAGTGTCTTAAGAGACATTGTATGCTTTTCAGAATAGGAACCACGTCTTTGTGCAATACAAACAATATATAAGACAACTGAAGCAAATCTAAAAGGATGGAGTTTAACCAACTGCAAACACAACTATAAATAAAGTTAAATAATCCAGTTTATTTAAACTAAAACTCCACACATTAAATAAAAGAAGAGAAAAAATTCAGTCCAACTATACATCAATAGAGGTTAGTTCTCTTAATTAAGTCTTACATCCCTTTAATTCTCTTCCCCTCCGCCTGACTGAAGGCTGCCTAGCAACCGCCTGCTTTATACCCTAAAGTGGGTTCCCCTCAGGCTCTGCTCTTGGAGGGGTGCTCACTCTTTCCCACAGATAGCTCAGCCAGTTTTTCCCTCTTCAGAATCACTGAAAAAAGGGAAGATGGAACAAAACAGAAGTACAAGAAAAATGGTTTGATGAGGCAAGAAGCAGTAGTTACTGCAATATAGGCACCAAAAAGCATTTTAAAAGGATAGCAATCTTATCACAGTCACCACACATCAACTAGAGGCTCAGATAATTATTTTCACCTGATTATTTAAAGAAACAATTCTGACAAAATTGGGACAATCACAATTAACAACAATAAACTGGCAGGAGTAACTTTTTGTAAATAATATGTAAAAGTGACCTTAACAATTTAGTTAAAAAAAACCCAAAATATATTTGGAACAAAGGTGTTTTTTTAAATATTAAATATCTTTGTGCCACCTGGCATCATTTCTAAATAAACAGCCAAATGCTTTTTGTACATATTTTATTTCCCCATGCATTTTAATATCTGAGGTGAACAGATTTGTGTCTTGTAATTATATAATATTTGGTGCAATCCTAGCTAAGCAGAAAAAAAGTAATCTTTTAGTTATATTACTGATCCCATTAAAATTACATGACTTGATTTCTAACCACTTCTTGCTGTATTTTATAATTAGATAGTAATCTGAAGCCTATATAATTGGTATACTGCAGAAATCTCCCCACATTCTATATAGAGGAAATAAATGTGAGATCAGTGTTTTTAGCAAATATGATTAACTATGTGCACACTATAGAAAGAACTTAGTAGAAAATATGCACATGCATGTCAAGGGCTGATTAATAACATTATTTAAATATATACAATAAAATAAAGTCAAATCAAGTGAAAAAAAACCTGCCCTTAAAAACTGCTTAAAATAAAAATTCAGCTAGTGTAAAATAAGGTGGTCTGCCTACTTATGGGAGCAAGTTTGACCAATAGAGTCCACCTGTGTGTAGTGCACTGCCCTCTCTTCACAGATGGGTACAATTCAAGGTCCTGTTTTTAACTATAAAGCTCTTCATACTGCCAGACATGACTTTGTTGGGGGCCACTAGGCATAGCTACCAGGTAACTCGGGAGAGTGGAAGACCAAAGTGTCGATGAAGCTCTTTTGCTCTGGGTCTATCTGAACCCCCAAATTCCATCTTGTGAACTCTCACCTACTTCTGTGTTCACTGCTTACAGGCTTTGTAGCAAGCTGAAGCAGAAATGTAAGGGTCAGCTTTTCTAGCAGGCAGACTGCTGTAAACAGGCCTTGCAAGGCCACAAGATAAGCAGGCGTATGGGAACTTTCCTAATTGTAACTGCTAGAGAAGGGAGGGGTGGGAGGTGTAAGAGGGAGTAACAGACAAAGGCTTACACAGAGACTGCTTGAAGTATAAAAGGTAAAAGTTATTTGTATTTGTTGCACTAGATTTGAGACATGCTGGTCTCCTAGTGCCATTTCAGAGCTCTGAAATAAACTTGGCTTGCTTTCTCCCCTCGGTGTCTTTATTGGTGCCAAGCACACCGGGCAACGGACCATTTGAAGTCCGCCTCGAGCACTTGGGCGGTAACAACTTCATGAAGTAGCATGACCTGTCTCACCCTGACATCAGGATGACTGGAATCACCTGAAGTGCTCATATTGATATTCTGTAGTTATGGTCTCTTGAGAAATGGAGGGGAGGGGGCTTTCTCTCTGAGGAGTCCCTCTCTGTAGAGCTTGCTCCCTCCTTCACAATCTTAAATGTATTTATGAGGTAGGGAAGAGTTATCTTCATTTTACAAAGGGGGACTAGAGGCACAGAGGGATTAAGGCCTAGATTCTATTTAGGGACCTAGCTCCTATTGAAATCAGTGGAAATTAGGCACTTAAATATTTGAAGATCTTGGCCTAAGTGATTTGCCCCAGGAAGTCTGAGATGGAACAGGAATTGAACATGGGTAGCCTTGTGGCCCAGGCTAGCACCCTAACCACTGACCATCCTTCCTCTCTAAACATCCCTGGAAAACCTGTGCATTCCTATTTAATAATGGTCATCTGAAACATGCTGTACCATTATGATGTGAGAGTCTTCTTTGGCATCTTCCCCTGAACCCCTGAAATAAAAAGAAAATAGCCAATGTAACTCTTGCCCATGCATGCACTCTCTCTCTCTCTCTCTCTCTGTGTATAGAAAACAATGCAAAAATACTTTAGACAAAGCTCTCTTCAACTTGCATTATCAAATGCTCTCTCAGAAGTTTTGGCTATCGGCTGTTTTTAAAACTTTCCTCCCCAGCCTCAGTCGGGGTGAAAAATCTCTCAACAAAGGATGAATTGTATTTGGAATTGTTCTATGAAGTTATAGTTTCATACATAAATTAGTTATAATGGTAAGAGAGACCGTTCTGAATTATGGCACACCTCCTGTTAGCTGCATGAATTTTCATGAACTGGCTTACTGGGTGATTCACTTCAAACTCACTGATCTCTGCTCCCAGGCTTTTAAATTCTCTCTCTCTCTCTCCTTGCTTCCAAAGCTCCATTTTCTCCTCTCCTTGGTGTTCTCTCTCTCTGTGTGATTATGGCACTTAGTTTCTCCCTTCACCCATGGTGGTTTCATCTAATTCTTCACTATTTCCTGGGCTTGTCTCTCTAGTGCCATGAAAGTATATCTATATATTAAGATTCCAGTGCCCACCATCCAGAATACACAGATTCACAGACAGACTCTTGAACTGAAGAAGTATGTCATTTATTTGCTGCTTCAGTGAATGATCAGCCCACCAAAATAGGACACAGCACAGGGTTAAATGCAAGTGCACTCCCACATTTGGGTGCTTGCCTTAAGCACACTGTTACAAAGTTATTCATTATATATTGTATAAACACTTATTCTGCCTAGCACTAAGATTAGTTTGATGACCTAGCTGTTTACCTGACTGTTCTCTTTCCTTGCCAGACAAGCAGGAATCTTTTCACATGTCCCAACACCTAAAATATACATTACAATCATTACATCCTATATTTAGGATTGTTACCGTGTGTCACTCAGAAGCCTAGAATGCCTGTTGAGTCAGTGTCACGTGAGGGAAACAGCCACAAGCATGGTTGAGAGCTCTTTTCTTCAGAACATCACCAGGTTCAATCATCACTGGGATTCACAGTCTCAGCCATTTTGACTTTATCAGTTACGCCAGTGTGACAGCAGGGCATGTATCTATGCCATGCCAAGAGTCCTAGATCATTATGATATCAGATGCAACTTCAACCAATGACCACCCTTCATTACAGCTAATTTGCATGCAAGAATCCACTGGCTGTATGAGCAAGACTGCACAGATGGTGGATTACTTGGCCCAACTGCCACTCCCGTGTGACAGCATGGGCTTTCAGCTGCTACTTAGTAAATAAGATTTACATCTTCTAGAGTTAGGAAAACCCACCAGGGTTGAATCTGTAGAAGTCCACTTGGAAGTGGACTGAATGTCTGAGCTTTTGGGACTCATTGTTTTCCTTTTTGCTCATGTCTCCCCACATCTCCTCTCTACTCATAGGAGATATCTTTCTTTCTAGGGACCAGTTCCTGTTACAAGCTCTCTCGCTCCATCTGTTGCATTTTATTTTCTGTCACACCTTCTGGCTCACACAGAGCTCTTGAAAGGATGGCATGTAAACTTAAATGAAACCTTAGTGTTTGTTTTAAATGAAATCCCAGTGAACTGTTGCTATTTGTGTGGTTTAAAAACATTATAAAAAGCATTTGCCCTGGAACAGAGAGCCAGGGGATGAGCGGAGACACATCTGAGAAATAAACTAGCTCACATATTGTGTTAGTGTCACAGACCTTTATTTCCTTTGACAGTATTAAATGTTTGACTGTGGAGTCCTATTCCAATGTTGCTTTAATGCCTAAACCTACCCAGCATGAAAACCCTTCTGCAGCAGTATCTTTAGCTACAACTAATACATGCAGGGTGCTAGCAATACAGTATTGTGATGGGAAATTTCGTCTTTTTGCAAATAACTACATTTTTCCTGATGCACTGAAGAAAAATAGAACTTAACAGTTCTGGTTCCAATGCTCCCATAGGGACAAATAAAAGCTTTATTTTGTTGACTAACATCATATCAAAAGCAGAAAACTGTGTTCTTTTTTATTTGTCTGAGAAATCTTCCCCCAGGGATAATAATGGATCAATTGCTATTGCCATTATAAATAAGAAAAAGGATACTTCTAGTTCAGATACCTAAATATCATATTGCAGTTGCATTTGCTAACTTATTCTGCACCATACAATTCAACACTACCTGTAGTGCATTGTTAGTTATTCCTCATCTATTACTTGATTTTTTTGATATGTCAAAAGAGAACTATTGTACGACTTAGTATTGCCATACTGTGCAAAACACGTCTGAGAATTCTGTCCTAAAATAGGAACTGCAAAAAGGAGATTTAAATGAAAGTAAAGCTGCCTAGTAAAAGCCGCAGAATAAGTCCTTGCTTGGGGCAGCAAAAAACCTAGAGCCGGCCCTGCTTGTAGTAAAGAATTCTTGTAGTAAGAGAGTTGAGACACCTGAGAATAGGCAGGAGATTCCAGTTCATTTGACAGTGCACCTCTTGCACTTTACTCATTAAAACCATCACAAATTGTCAGCATTGACAAACTCGTTACATGCTTCTTCCAATTGTTCACAGTTTGCTTTGTTTGTTCACATTTGACATAATCATCTTGCTCCATTAGTAGGAAGCCATTCAGGGCAGTGATTGAGTTGAGTACATATGTAGGAGCTGAAGAACCTGCTCTCTCTCCAAAGCCGTGTGTCTGTCACTTGTGGCTCTGCTTCTAATACTATTATTCTTCCCCAGTGAAAGCACTACACTTAAACTCCCACTCTCAAGCTGTAGCAGGCAGAACACCACATAGTATCAAGATATATGTATAAAATGGAAGGATAATAATTCAAGAAGCAAACTCCTCTATATTAATGAAAGATGAATTATAGAGCACTAACTTCATAATTTCCAACTATGACTAATTCCTTCTGGTAGGGATAACCTCATGGAATATGAAGGAGATATTATCATGGGAGCAGCGAATAACTGAATTGTTCATATTAAATGGCTAGTACCTGCAGACAGATAAGGTGGTTAGATGCACAGAACTGAGTTTATTACTCACAACTCCTATTGAATGGAATGCATGAGGTTATTAATTTAAAAGAGAAAAAATAGAGATTCTCAGGGTCAGATTCAGAGGGGAATCTAAGGTATTTTTATTGACAGCTTCTTCTGGAACTTCAGCTTAACTAAAACTCTCCTTTCACTTACATCTTGTTACATAAATCCTCTGAATATGGAACTCAGTCTTTGTCAAGGTCCCAGCTTTTAAATATATCTCCTGGAATGTAACCTGTCTACTTCCCCAAACTTGCTTTCTTATCTTTCTTAGGGTTTTTATATAGTGTCCATCACTGTAATACCAAAGTACTTCCCAGCTAAGCTAGACTGTCCATTTGTAATGAACTATATGGGGTTGTCTGTGATGTGCCCTTCCCTGGGCATGGGAGGTTCTGAATCCATGTAGGCCCAGACTGGGGCGTTGTTTGTCTGTCTACCCAGTTACTGTGGGAAAGCTTTCTCAGTGAAGAGGGTCTTGCAATGTGTCTTAAAGGTAGTTACTTCCCAGGATAGTCTGAGTTCCTGTGTGATTAGCGCACACCTCACATGCCCCCTATTCCTACAGTAGGCTTAAGTGTAAATCAGGAGTGCTCAATATTTACAGCAGCCAGGGATCCATCTTACTCTGCAAAATAGCTCTTGTCATCTATTTCTTATTAGGGCACTGCTGTTTTATCAGACATTGTTTATTTGTTACCCATTCATCTGCTCTGTTCTTTTAAATTGGGTTTATTGTCCATTGTATGTGAACTTTTCTTCTGCAATGGAAGTTTGTTCTGTTTATAATTGTATTCCTTTAAATTTATTACTTTAAAAGGGACCCTCACTATATGTTGTCTATTTATGATTTGGGGCTTGTCTACATGGGAGTTAGTGTAGAGTGAGCTAGGGTATGAATTTAAAGCACACTAACTATTCTGTACTAACAACCCATATGGACACTTATAATACACACTAAAAGTGCTTGTGTGGGTTTTATCTTAGTACACTTTGAAGTTGTTACAGTAATACAAATTAGTTTAAATTATACTAAGCTAAACCACAAAAGATACTTTTAGTGAGCAGAAAGAGTGTCTATGTAGAGAGCAAGTGCAGAATAGCTAGTGCCAGCTTACTCCTCACCAACTTCCCATGTAGACAAGTCCTTAGTTGGACGTAGCAAAATAAATTTCTATTAATGTCAGTTCGGCTTTTAGTGGAACTTACTGTTTTACAAAAATCCTTTTTCTTCTGGGTTGACTGGACTAAGATCTGCCATCATGCCCTTCTTTACATTTTCAGCTGGCTGTGTGGCACATGCCCATAATTTACTAGTAATTCACTAGAGTCCAGATCCAAAGCCTCTACAGTCCATAGAAGGACTCCCATTGACCTCAGGGGGAGGGGAGGGAGGGTGTTGGATCATGCCGTAGGCTGAAACTGCACTGCACTTCAAAAGTTCCAAGGTAAAACAAAGAAGATGGAACGATGGAGGCTCTGTGCAAAAATCATTGTAGAGTTATTAACTCCAGTTAATATTAATATTATGATTTATTATTTGTATTACTGCACCAACTAGAGATCAAGATCTAAATTGAGGCTGCATTGTGCTGAGCACAGTATACGTACATAGCAAGAGACAGTCTATACCCCAAAGAACTTACAGTCTAAATAGAGACAGGAACTGAGGCATATAGGGTGAAGATGATCTGGATGATGGGATGGATTGCACCCTCAGCAAGTTCACGGATGACACTAAGCTGGGGGGAGAGGTAGATACACTGGAGGGTAGGATAGGGTCCAGGGTGACTTACACAAATTGAAGGATTGGGCCAAAAGAAATCTTCAACAAGGACAAGTGCAGAGTCCTGCACTTAGGAAGGAAGAATCCCATGCACTCCTACAGGCTGGGGACCGACTGGCTAAGCAGCAGTTCTGCAGAAAAGGACCTGGGGATTACAGTGGACGAGAAGCTGGATATGAGTCAACAGCGTGCCCTTGTTGCCAAGAAGGCCAACGGCATATTGGGCTGCATTAGTAGGAGCATTGCCAGCAGATCAAGGGAAGTGATTATTCCCCTCTATTCGGCACTGCTGTAGCCACCTCGGGAGTATTGCGTCCAGTTTTGAGGCCCCCACTACAGAAAGGAGGTGGAGAAATTGGAGAGAGTCCAGTGGAGAGCAACAAAAATGATTAGGGGGCTGGGGCACATGACTTATGAGGAGAGTCTGAGGGAACTGGGCTTATTTAGTCTTCAGAAAAGAAGAGGAAGGGGGGATTTGATAGCAGCCTTCAACTACCTGAAGGGGGGTTCCAAAGAGGATGGAGCTCGGCTGTTCTCAGTGGTGGCAGATGACTGAACAAGGAGCATGGTCTCAAGTTGCAGTGGGGAAGGTCTAGGTTGTATATTAGGAAAAACTATTTCACTAGGAGAGTGGTGAAGCACTGGAATGGGTTACCTAGGGAGGTGGTGGAATCTGCATCCTTAGAGGTTTTTAAGGCCTGATTTGACAAAGCCCTGGCTGGGATGATTTTGTGCTGTGGTTCTGAGAAGTGCAACACAGAACTCACAGCCAAGAGGGAGGGGGACTATGGTTAAGTCACCAGTATGACCTCCTGATTCTAGGATGCTCCAGGGCCAGACACATAATTTAGGCAGTCCCTTAAGGCTAAGTTAGAGCAGCCCGTCCCCACATGACAATGAGTAGTAGCACTGCCCAGAATCCCCATAGCCCTATGTGCTGTTGCAATGGCTGCATCCTCAAAATACCCTTCCCCCCTCAACTTTGCACCTAGTAAGTCTTATATGCCAGGGCTTGCTAGGGGTTCCTCAGAAGATAGCCTGTGGTTGTTTTCCTATTTTTGTGCCTGACGAATTCTCTCCCTGCTGGATCCAGGGCTTTTAGCACCCCTTTGCCTGGTGTATAGGGGCCTGAAGGGTGATGAGCATCTCACCCATGGAGAAAAGAGTCTTCCTGTGTGACCTGGGCAAACCTGTGGCAGAACACTGAACTGAACCCAGGTCTCTTGAATCCCAGTGCCTGAATCCGAAGACTGTCCTTCAAGAAATTCTCTTTTTCTTTTGGTTGGTGGTGGGGGCATTTGCCAGGCAATTGGGGGGGAAATGGACTAATCTGGACCTGGAAAAGAGGCAGGAAGTAGTGGCTCAGGAGTTCATATATATTTATTTAAACAGAAGATTCAGGGAGTTTAATCAAAAGATAGAAAAGATACTGTAGGTCTGATGCTGATCTGACACCAGGTCCACACTAGTCTAATTCTATTGACGTCAGCAGAATTATTCCAGTGTAAATGATAGTGGAATCTGGCTCTTTATGTACTAACACTAGGTCCTGTGATAAGGCTGATAAAACTGAGAACAAATCTAAGACAAAGACTAAAAAATAGTGTTTGATTCATACCTCCCTTCTGCCTCAAAACATTCGATGGTTAAATCTCTGAGCTTAGAATAGACGTAGGATCTAAGGATACAGGAGGATTCATCAAAGTTGGTTAACTGGGTGCATCATCCAAGTACCTGCTGGAGTCCTGGTGCTTGGGTGTGTATAGTATGCTGGATGGTACAGAACTCCCAAGTGCCCGTTGATTTCTATGAGAATTTCTGTACATACATGGACAGACTGAAGTCTCGTGTCTTGGTTAACTGAAAAGGCAAAGAATGCAATTAAAAACAGAATTAAGGACAGGAATTATATCCAAGCTTCAGAAGATAATGAGTGACATTTTCCCCATGTTGCTTCTATCTGTGTTTATATAATTAATTCCTTTAAATCAACTCTATTCAAAATTATTTCTAATCCCGCTTTGCAAAATATTCCCTTGAACAAACGTAGTGAGGACAGCAATGCCTTAAGCACTAAGAGCTGAATCTTAGTGCCTAAGGCACTGTTTACAACATGGTTTTGTTTAGTGGGTTTTAGGCATGGCCCAGTTATAGTGCATGAAGCAAAATAAGAAAGGGCATATTTTCAAAGTGACGTGCAGGGTTTGTACAGTGCATTTCCCACTGCTCCTGTGCAGTGCTTGGAAAAATTACACTCCTCATGGACTCCAATGATGAACATACACTAGCTTCAAGAACCCATCAAAAGCTGTCAGTGCTTATCAAAAGCATTTTATCAACATGGCAGTAGCTTTTAAAAAGAAAATTTAAAAAATATAGCTGAATTAAATTGAAAGCTGTTTAATGTTTCTAGATTCTCTTTTCTTCATACAGAAAAGCTAATGTCATGAGTGAGTCAATTTTGAACATTGCAGTTTCTTTAGTAAACCAATATTTAAAGATGGGCAAATATGTACAAAACTAGAATCTTTTAAAAGAACCAGGTGCCAAGCCATTTGGCTCTGAGACACTACAAGTAGCCACCTAGTATATAGGTGGGCCAGTACACACCAATAGCCTGAGTGGCTGGCTAGTCTGAGCTGAAAGCTTAGGCCCCTGCCCCATGTACCCAGCAGAAATAAGAGGGCAATCTATGCATAGTGTGAAAATTGATAAAATTTATGATGGTGGCAGACAAGTCTGAAATCCAGACTGGGTCCTGTTATCTCTTGAGAATCCAATAAAAGACCCGGTGAAGCAGAGAGCAGCTTCACCTTCACCACTCTATTCCACCAATTGGTTAGCCCACTTGCCCATTGGTGGGTATTTAGGATGTGGAAGAATCATAGATGGGTGAGTACCTATAGTAATTTATTGTGCATTGCATATAGTAAAGGATGCAGTGTTAGGCACTTACTTATAGAATTGTTGTGCAGCTGGTTTATGTGGAGCTTAACCCATCCCCCTGTTGCATTTCCAGAGCACAGCCAGTAGTCCTGGGGAAGAACAGGAAAGTTAAGCAGCGTGGAAGAAGTTCTAAGTTACCCCTGACACTTCATATGCACTTGCCTGGTCTACAGTAGAATGACAATTGGGGTAAGGGCTGACAGGGTTGCAGGAGAGCTCGTGCACCTGCAGGCTACCACATTTTAGATCTTAGGTGACAGACCCAGATCCTAGGAGCCTATAGTGCAGTGCCTTTGCCCTATAGCAAGGGAGTCGTAGGCTGGGAGGTGACACAAATCCATGGAAGCCAATGGTGACCAACACCCATGAAATTCAGAGCCCTGTGCTGAATCTTCAATTCAAGATTTCCAAAAACAGGAGCCCACTTTTGAAAGTCAGGCCACTTATCTAGATTCCTAACCAGTATTTAGGAGACTAACTTTAGTTTCCTATTTTTGAAAATCTTGGCCTCCGTTCTTAACCACAGACTACTGTATCCTTCCCTCTGAAAGATATTTGTATTGTTAGTTTCAAACATTTTTCTCATGTCACAGATTAGGTATAACGTTTATTCATTTCCCAGATCATAGGAGATACGTTTTGATTTGGTATAAAAAGTTGAGTCCAAGTTTGATGTTTTGGGTGTCAGAATGAGGGAAATATCTGGCTACACCCAGAATTATGTCACTTATAAAAAAGAGCCTAGACTGGTACAACTATTAGTAGCTTTCATTAAGCCCTGCATCCTTGATAACTAAAGGCTATCCTGTTTCAGAAACATGATTTATGAGTTTTCAAATGACTGTAAGTCTCCACCTATAGCCTTTAGAATCCCTTATTGACCTCTGGGACTGAAAAAATCAGTCATAAAAATACTGCTGTCATTATTCCCCCCTGAAAAGGCTACATGCTAATACAGGATAGGCAAACTATAATTCAAGTTAAAAAGACAGTGTTACCTGCTTTATTACAATACAGCAAACTATTCTGACCCCCCGACTACAGAACTGAATAAGAAAAGATTACTTATTAGTAATGTTTGTCACAGTCCTACCTTCTCTATCCTACCTGATACCCATTACACTCACTATGTCTCCATCTGTCAGGAAGGAGGAGGTAAGTAATAACTGGCAATCTATGTGTCGACTTCTGCCTGCTTACTTTCTATTAGCTAGGCACTTCCAGTGTGAAAGAGTATGTTAGAATAAGAAAAAAATATGTTAAGAGATACTTATGACTTAAAAACTGATACTGTCTAGGGACATCAGGGGGATGTAGGCTAGGAGAAGAGAGGACTATGACAAGTAATTTTCTTCACTGTATAGCGCTGCATGATAATTATGAACGTATCCTGCATGATAATTATTACACTAACCGAACACAGAGAACAGTGGTGGAGTACTTACCTAGGGTGGCGCTCAGATCATTGACTGGCTGAACTCTGATTCTTCTGTAGACACGAGGTCCAGTTGATAATGTCAGGTGAACATAAGTGGAGATGACCAGGGGCTGTCCAGCAGATGGAGGGGACAGATACTTCAGCCTTCCAAGCCTGTGAGATGGCCACAGTGGAGTGCAATTTGAGAAACTGCAGATTGATTTTATTAGCTTGGTCCTAAGCAAGGAAGATATAGTCCTTAATCTACCATGCTAGGTCCAGGAAGTCTAGGTTTAGCTGAAGCCCCATGTTCACTTGCAGAACAATTAGTACTGGGAACAAAATCCCCAGTTCTTCTGTCAGGAGTGGTGGGATGAGGCAGAGGGATATTTTGAAAAGAAGAGTTCCAATAGCTGCCTCCTGAGATTGGGTTTATTCCTGATCATATAGTCAGGCCATTGGCTGGGAATCTGAGGACAGGGTCTGGCAAAGAAACTGCCAGCATGCAGAGCTCACTACTGTTTTTCAAATCTACAAAAATTAATGAAATTTCAAATTTTGAAAAAAAGAGGGTGTTTTTTTCAGAATATCCCCATTCCTTCCCTGTTTAACCATCTTTACTAGCACATTTACATTTTAAATTAATCTTCTTTTGCATCCAGTTATTGGAATAGGCATTGACCCAGATCCCTGCTCTGAGATGGCTAGAAGAAGGAAGGTACAGTGCTTTCCTGATGTTCCCCTGTGCTTTCCTGATGTAGAAAGCAAAAAAGTGGACTGGGGTATATCGAGATGATTGATATTTCTTGCTTCCTGATACAAGAGATGGAGCTGTAATACTGAACATAATGGCTACTGGTTAGAATAAGATAACAGAACTCAAATAATGAAATTCTTTATGTCCAATGTTTAAACCATCCTACAGAATGTAAGAGATTATATCCTTGCTATCAATTAATTTAATAATTCTATAGGAAAAACAGCACTCTACAAAATTCTGTTGGACTTTTTCATATGGGCAATAACAGACTTTTAAAAAGCAACAAAGGGTCCTGTGGCACCTTTAAGACTTGGGCCTGGTCTACACTACGACTTTAATTCGGATTTAGCTGCCTTAATTCGAATTAACGCTTGACCCGTCCACACAACAAAGCCATTTAATTCGAATTAAAGAGCCCTTTAATTCGATTTCTGTACTCCTCCTCGACGAGAGGAGTAGCGTCAAAATCGGTATTGTTAATCCGAATTAAGGTTAGTGTGGCCGCAATTCGATGTTATTGGCAATTCAATGTTATTGGCTACCCACAATGCAATGCTCTGGAAATTGATGCTACTACGGTAGCTTGGACGCACACCACCGAATTAATGGTGCCTAGTGTGGCCGAATACATTCGAATTTATAAAATCAGTTTCCTAAATTCGAATTAGATAAATTCGGATTAATCCCGTAGTGTAGACATACCCTAACAGAAGTATTGGGAGCATAAGCTTTCGTGGGTAAGAACCTCACTTCTTCAGATGCAAGTAATGGAAATCTCCAGAGGCAGGTATAAATCAGTGTGGAGATAACGAGGTTAGTTCAATCAGGGAGGGTGAGGTGCTCTGCTAGCAGTAGAGGTGTGAACACCAAGGGAGGAGAAACTGCTTCTGTAGTTGGATAGCCATTCACAGTCTTTGTTTAATCCTGATCTGATGGTGTCAAATTTGCAAATGAACTGGAGCTCAGCAGTTTCTCTTTGGAGTCTGGTCCTGAAGTTTTTTTGCTGTAAGATGGCTACCTTAACATCTGCTATTGTGTGGCCAGGGAGGTTAAAGTGTTCTCCTACAGGTTTTTGTATATTGCCATTCCTGATATCTGACTTGTGTCCATTTATCCTCTTGCGTAGTGACTGTCCAGTTTGGCCAATGTACATAGCAGAGGGGCATTGCTGGCACATGATGGCATATATAACATTGGTGGACGTGCAGGTGAATGAGCCGGTGATGTTGTAGCTGATCTGGTTAGGTCCTGTGATAGTGCTGCTGGTGTAGATATGTGGGCAGAGTTGGCATCGAGGTTTGTTGCATGGGTTGGTTCCTGAGTTAGAGTTGTTATGGTGCGGTGCGTGGTTGCTGGTGAGAATATGCTTAAGGTTGGCAGGTTGTCTGTGGGCGAGGACAGGCCTGCCTCCCAAGGTCTGTGAAAGTGAGGGGTCATTGTCCAGGATGGGTTGTAGATCACTGATGATGTGTTGGAGAGGTTTAAGCTGAGGGCTGTAGGTGATGGCCAGTGGAGTTCTGTTGGTTTCTTTTTTGGGCCTGTCTTGTAGCAGGAGGCTTCTGGGTACACGTCTGGCTCTGTTGATTTGTTCCTTTATTTCCTTGTGTGGGTATCGTAGTTTTGAGAATGCTTGGTGAAGATCTTGTAGGTGTTGGTCTCTGTCTGAGGGGTTGGAGCAGATGCGGTTGTACCTCAGTGCTTGGCTGTAAACGATGGATCGTGTGGTGTGTCCGGGGTGGAAGCTGGAGGCATGAAGGTAGGCATAGCGGTCGGTGGGTTTTCGGTATAGGGTGGTGTTAACGTGGCCATTGCTTATTTGTACTGTGGTGTCCAGGAAGTGGACCTCCCGTGTAGATTGGTCCAGGCTGAGGTTGATGGTGGGGTGGAAGCTGTTGAAATCATGGTGGAATTCTTCCAGGGTCTCCTTCCCATGGGTCCAGATGATGAAGATGTCATCAATGTAGCGTAGGTAGAGAAGGGGCGTGAGTGGACGAGAGCTGAGGAAGCGTTGTTCCAGGTCAGCCATAAAGATGTTGGCATATTGTGGGGCCATGCGGGTGCCCATAGCGGTGCCACTGGTCTGGAGGTATATATTGTCACCAAATTTGAAATAATTGTGCGTGAGGATAAAGTCACAGAGCTCGGCAATAAGTTGTGCTGTGTCATCATCAGGGATACTGTTCCTGACAGCTTGTATTCCATCTGTGTGTGGGATGTTTGTGTAGAGAGCCTCTACATCCATGGTGGCTAGGATGGTGTTTTCTGGGAGGTCACCAATGCATTGTAGTTTTCTCAGGAAATCTGTGGTGTCACGGAGATAGCTGGGAGTGCTGGTGGCGTAGGGTCTGAGTAGGGAGTCCACATATCCAGACAGTCCTTCAGTGAGAGTGCCAATGCCCGAGATGATGGGGCGTCCAGGATTTCCAGGTTTGTGCATCTTGGGTAGTAGATAGAATAACCCCGGTCGGGGCTCTAAGGGTATGTTGATTTGTTCCTGTGTTAGTGTAGGGAGTGTCCTGAGTAGATGGTGCAGTTTCTTAGTGTATTCCTCAGTGGGATCTGAGGAAAGTGGCCTGTAGAATTTGGTATTGGAGAGTTGTCTGGCGGCCTCCTTCTGGTAGTCAGACCTGTTCATGATGACAACAGCACCTCCTTTATCAGCCTCTTTGATGATAATGTCAGGGTGGTTTCTGAGGCTGTGGATGGCATTGCGTTCTGCAAGACTTAGGTTATGAGGCAAGCGATGTTGTTTTTCCACAATTTCTGCCTGTGCACGTCGGCGGAAGCATTCTATGTATAGGTCCAGACTGTCATTTCGACCCTCAGGAGGAGTCCATGTGGAGTTCTTCTTCCTGTGTTGTTGGTGGGAGGGTATCTGTGTATCAGTGCGCTGTTCAGTGTTATCTTGAAAGTATTCTCTGAGTCGGAGGCGGCGAAAGTAGGCTTCCAGATCACCGCAGAACTGTATCATGTTCGTGGGGGTGCTGGGGCAAAAAGAGAGTCCCCGAGATAGGACAGACTCCTCTGCTGGGTTGAGTGTGTAGCTGGATAAATTGACGATATTGCTGGGTGAGTTAGGGGTACCCCTGTTGTGGCCCCATGTGCCAGGTAGGATTTTAGACAGCTTACGGTCCTTTTTCCTTTGTAGAGAGGTGAAGTGTGTAATGTAGATCTCCTGTCTTATTTTAGTAAAGTCCATTTGTGTGGAGGGTTGGTTATTTATGAAAGTCTCCAGGTTGGAGAGCTCTTTCTTGATGTTTATCTGTTTGCTGTATAGGATGCTGATCAGGTGGTTCCTCAGTTTCTTTGATAGTGTATGGCATAATCTCTCACTGTGGTCTGTGCAGTATGTAGATAGCAATGGATTTTTCACCTTCAGTCTATTTGGTATGATGTCCATCCATTTGCATTTGGAAAGGAAGATGATATCTGTCTGTATTTGTGCAAGTTTCTTCATGAGGTTGATAGATTTCCATTCCATACGGCTAAATGCAGTGCCTTGCATGGTGTCAAGTATCATTCCATACGGCTAAATGCAGTGCCTTGCATGGTGTCAAGTATCGCCCCTTCTCTACCTATGCTACATTGATGACATCTTCATCATCTGGACCCATGGGAAGGAGACCCTGGAAGAATTCCACCATGATTTCAACAGCTTCCACCCCACCATCAACCTCAGCCTGGACCAATCTACACGGGAGGTCCACTTCCTGGACACCACAGTACAAATAAGCAATGGCCACGTTAACACCACCCTATACCGAAAACCCACCGACCGCTATGCCTACCTTCATGCCTCCAGCTTCCACCCCGGACACACCACACGATCCATCGTTTACAGCCAAGCACTGAGGTACAACCGCATCTGCTCCAACCCCTCAGACAGAGACCAACACCTACAAGATCTTCACCAAGCATTCTCAAAACTACGATACCCACACAAGGAAATAAAGGAACAAATCAACAGAGCCAGACGTGTACCCAGAAGCCTCCTGCTACAAGACAGGCCCAAAAAAGAAACCAACAGAACTCCACTGGCCATCACCTACAGCCCTCAGCTTAAACCTCTCCAACGCATCATCAGTGATCTACAACCCATCCTGGACAATGACCCCTCACTTTCACAGACCTTGGGAGGCAGGCCTGTCCTCGCCCACAGACAACCTGCCAACCTTAAGCATATTCTCACCAGCAACCACGCACCGCACCATAACAACTCTAACTCAGGAACCAACCCATGCAACAAACCTCGATGCCAACTCTGCCCACATATCTACACCAGCAGCACTATCACAGGACCTAACCAGATCAGCTACAACATCACCGGCTCATTCACCTGCACGTCCACCAATGTTATATATGCCATCATGTGCCAGCAATGCCCCTCTGCTATGTACATTGGCCAAACTGGACAGTCACTACGCAAGAGGATAAATGGACACAAGTCAGATATCAGGAATGGCAATATACAAAAACCTGTAGGAGAACACTTTAACCTCCCTGGCCACACAATAGCAGATGTTAAGGTAGCCATCTTACAGCAAAAAAACTTCAGGACCAGACTCCAAAGAGAAACTGCTGAGCTCCAGTTCATTTGCAAATTTGACACCATCAGATCAGGATTAAACAAAGACTGTGAATGGCTATCCAACTACAGAAGCAGTTTCTCCTCCCTTGGTGTTCACACCTCTACTGCTAGCAGAGCACCTCACCCTCCCTGATTGAACTAACCTCGTTATCTCCACACTGATTTATACCTGCCTCTGGAGATTTCCATTACTTGCATCTGAAGAAGTGAGGTTCTTACCCACGAAAGCTTATGCTCCCAATACTTCTGTTAGTCTTAAAGGTGCCACAGGACCCTTTGTTGCTTTTTACAGATTCAGACTAACACGGCTACCCCTCTGAGACTTTTAAAAATAATTTAAAAAGTTCAGAACACTATACTTTCACTACCAAAACTATAAAGACTGAAAACGTTTTGGGTATCATGTTACACAATGCTTGTTTCATCTGTCTCTGAAAGTATAGATGTAATTAAGCTTTCTTCTACATTTGTTATACTCAAGTATACACTGACTATCATCATAATAAAAGGATTGAGAGTTGATCCTGCTCCCGATGAATCAAAACTGGAAGTTTTACTGTCAACTATAATGGGGTTGGGATTGGGCATTTAATTTACAAATGATGACAACAAAAATGATTAGGGGTATGGAATGGCTGCCGTATAAGGAGAGATTAATAAGACTAGGACTTTTCAGCTTGGAAAAGATGACTAAGGAGGGATATGATAGAGGTCTATAAAATTATGACTGGTGTGGAAAAAGTAAATAAGGGAGTGTTATTTACTCCTTCTCATAACGCAAGAACTAGGAGCCACCAAATGAAATTAATAGGCAGCAGGTTTAAAACTAACAAAAGGAAGTATTTTTTCAAACAACACATAGTCAACCTGTGGAACTCCTTGTCAGAGGATGTTGTGAAGGCCAAGACTATAACAGGGTTCAAAAAAGAACTAGCTAAATTCATGGAGGATAGGTCCATCAATAGCTATTAGCCAGGATGGACAGGGATGGTGTCCCTAGCCTTTGTTTGCCAGAAGCTGGGAATGGGCGACAGGGTATGGATCACTTGATGATTACCTGTTCTGTTCATTCCCTCTGGGGCACCTGGCATTGGCCACTGTCGGAAGACAGGATACTGGGCTAAATGGACCTTTGATCTAACCCAGTATGGCCGTTCTTATGTTCTTATATTACGTTACCCTGTAATGATCACCTTTTGCTTGACACTGAGGTCCAGAGGGATTCAATTAGTACTCTGACCTGTGCTTTTTCATCTGGGGGTAGTTTGCATGTACAGAATTTGCATAGGAAACAAGCTGAAGAAGGGTAATGTGGTGCGTACCTTCAGCATCAAACACAAGACATCATTGCCTGCTGGAAAGCTACCTTAGGCTATATTAAGATCCTGATTCAGCAAGGTACTGAAGCATATCAGTTCAATGGAACTACTCAGATGCTTAAAGATGGATGTGCTTAAGCCCTTGGTTGAAATGGGGCTAAAACAGGAGCGTTGATACAAGACAATTGGAGCAGATCAAACTACACATTGACTCCAACTCTTTAGCTTTAAAATGAGTGCCAGCATCTATAGTAGTTAAGTGGAAGGTTTAATTAGAGATATCTCAGCACACTAGTGCAATAGCAATGTGGTAAACACTGATGATTTAGGAAACCTAAGAGATCAGAAAAATGCTTAGTACACAGGCTAGTAAAATATCTTAAATTGCTTTTAGAACTTTTTGTACCCCAGAGGATGTCTCTTTATAGAAAATAAATGGAAAACTGTGTACTACTGCCCTCCAGGGCTGGTACTTATGCTGTGTGCCTGTTTCTACTGAAGTCAATCACTGGCAACAATGAGGCAAAAATGGTCAAGGAAATCTTGAGAAAGAACCATCCCCGTATCCTGTGTGTTGATTGCAAATGTAAAATTGGTTCCTGGATCGGCAGAGCGGCTATATCCCTTTGGGATTTGCCTTGATGATGATGTACTACTACTACTTAGATTAGAGGGTTCAGTCATTTCAGAGAATACATGCTACAAACTACATTTTTAAAAGAATAATGTATGTGAAACCACATTTCCAAAATCACAATAGTGTGATGGTATTTGGCAAATTAGAGTATTTCATTATGAATTTGTGACTCATGTAAACATGGTTGCAAATTTCATAAAAAGGAGGAAATATGATTAATTTGCACAATTTCTTTAGGACTGACGTTCTCCTTATTCCTTAGCATCTCCCTTATGGCAGCCACAGGGTATCTCAGTTTTCCCATCTCAGGGCTCTGAGGAACTGTATTGTGGCTAATATCCCTGCTTGGGCATGATTTATTACCATAAACACTCAAACAGTCCTTGAAGTGTCAATATATCATCCATTAACACAGCACATATTAAGCTCCAGAGACTTCTGCCAGTCTCAGGACTGTTCTTCAGTTCCAGCCTGGTGGTGGTGGTTGTTTTTTGCCAAATAGCCACCCTGGCCCCTTCTAGCTGGAATGCTTCCCTACTTTTCCCAGCAGGAACTACCTGGTCTTCCTACCTGGAGTTCTTTCATTCCCTAGGAGAGGGTTCAACACTCTCCTGGCTCTGTCTGTTCTTTGGCTTGGACAGGTCAGCGGGCAAACCCTCTGCCACTTCACTGGCTCTCAGCTTTCTCCAGCCTCAGAGGCAGCCCTAGCCATGTTGCCGGTCAGGGCAGAAAATGTTTTTTGTGCCCCCCGCCCACCGCCCAGCAAGTGGCTGAGCAAAAAAAGCCAAGTGGTGCAGCAGTAGGGCTGGTGCCTCCTGGAAGTTACACCCCTGGGCCACCACCCTGCTCACCACCTAGAACCAGTCCTGTCCAACCCCAAGTCTCTGGCTCTGCTAACTTGGGACTCTCTCTCTCTCTCACCCTCATTTCTGTCTCCCCTGAATTGCCCCAGATGCCACCTAGCCTTCCTAATCAGGTCCGGCTAGGGAATATCTCTTCTAGTGCAGGAGAGCTGGTTCTGATATTTGAACAGGACTGGCAGGCTCCGCAGCCTTAAAGGGGCAAATCACCCTGTTACAAGGTCCCATTACATTAGTCTTAGGTGAGATTTCCTCACATTCTATCAGTTGCAGGATTGGAGCCCAAAGGCCTGATACTGCACCAATGGGAGTTCTGCCATTGGCTACAACGAGTGCAAAATCAAGCTCTAAGCCAGTAGAAATATTTGTGTGAATAAGGTAAGATTTGGCCCTCCAATGTTTAATTGACACATTAACATGACCATACATGAACTATCTGGTACCGTGTGTAGTGCAGCTGGAGTGATCTAGAGAACAGGTAAACAGTATAAATAACTAACATTTTAGTAATAAATAAGTTTTGCAACTTGAGTTTATCTTTGTTGGTTCTAGTAAATCTGTATTAAAATAATAGAAACTGATACCTTGTGACTGTTAAGACTAAACATCAAATGCAAGACCTTACTGCAAATCTAACTAAATTTTTGGTATAATCACTCTAGAGTCTATTTTATGGCTGCTTGCCTGCATATTACCTGTAAGGAGAATCTTACACATCACATTACAATGAGGACAAATTGTAAGTCAGATTCAAGAGCCTATTGAAAATCTAGGGGAAATTACCAACATATGGCTTTTCTAATTGTAGGCCAGGAGAAGTTCAAGGCTGATTGTTTGCACATTAATCATGCATTTTAATTCAAGCAATGCTGCTTGGGAAGTTTAAAACAATATTGGACAAAGTCTAATAAATAATCAGCATGCAGCCATCCTGCGGGGGCAGGACTGACTGAATGAAGTAATGGGTCCTTCCACCTCTAATTGATATGGTTCTGAGAATGGCCAAATGATATTTCCAATACACCATGTCAGTTATCACACTGAAGGTCCCTCCAAGGGTATTTTCAGTGAGTAGTCTCTTTGCAGCAATTCTATTTTTGGGGGTGGAGCGGGGGAGATGGTGTGGGTGGTTTGTGAAGGATAGTTGGGAAGCGCTGAACCATTGCTGGCATGGATTGTCAATGCCCACTTGAGGGAGGGCAAGATACCAGCTTCTCTGAAAGAAGGTATTTTTATACCTTCCTCAATAAACTGACAAACTCTCCAGTTCTCACTGTCTTCAATGTTCCTTTTCTGGGGGAAGATTTTCAAAGCAATTGTGGTGAGAACATCCATCAGAATTAGGGTTCCTCTGGCTTCTGGATCTCAATCAGTTTAGCTTTAGGTCTGAGCCATAGATTCTATTGGTCATGCTAGTTGATGAACTCCTACTAGTGATGTATGAAGATTAGGAGGTGACTGTCTAGATCTGTCAGCTGCATTCGGTATTGTTCACCAGAGGTGTAAATGCACTGGCAGGCCCCTGCAGGGGCAGATGAAGTCAATCTGGATTGTTTCCATTACTTTTTTGCTGAGAGATCTGAGATTGTTAGCTCTGGGTAGTTGCTTACCTGCATCTATCTGTTCCTCCTGCAGGGTTCCACATTCAGTCACATCTCCTCTTCAATGCATATAAAAGACAGCAAAGAAGGGTGGTGAGGAAGTACAATGTAGGTTGGCAGCGTCTTCAGCATGTGGAATACTCTCCACGTTCTATTTCCATTTCATCCACTCTTGTTGATGCAATTGATGGATTAGCACTCCCAAGGAGCTTAAATTATGTCCTTACAGAGTGGAAGCATCAGTGGGAAAGAGAGTCTAACACATTAAGTAAATTCAGGAGTGAATTGCTGCACCTGCTGCCTTGTTCACGTCATCGTAGATCCTGGATCAGGATCAACAGGCTACTCACTCTCTGGCTTCATCAGAGTTGCCACAACCATGCTCCAGGTTGGCTTGGTTTCCTCCCCACACTGTGACTATGGGGCAGCATCCCAGATAATAAAATTGATGTGGTTGAAGAGTACCCAACCCAACATGTGGAGGGAGGTATACAATACCTACCTTGCCTTGACACAGTGGTTATGGAACCTGGATATTGAGCTCTGATGTCTGCTTACGAGAGATGGACTAACCGAGTCCAGACTGAGGTATGGATGGGGTTTACTTGACTGAAATTCAATTCAGCTAATTCTGAAGTAATGATAGGAGGGTGGGGGGAAGCAACTGGGAGAATTGGCAAATGTTATTTTGGCTCCCTTATTCTTGTGACGAGGAGTGTGGACCAACCATTTAAGGTCACCATTTGTAACACAGATATGCAATGTGCGGGATATCAAGCTGCTTTTGGACACTCAGATAGCAGCATTCCATCTGTTTGTTTCCATTTAAGCTTGTTCAGATGTTTGTGTCCTCTCTTTAGCTGTGATTCTTGCTACAGATATCGGACACTTTGTGTCCTTGGGACTATTTTACTTCAACATACTCTTCCTGGTGTTTCAACCAAAACCATTTGCAAACTTTGGCTAGTACAGAATACAATATGGTAGCCTGCTTGCTGAGTGTTGCATCTTGGATGGAGCATGACATATTTGTGCCCCATGATCTGCAAAGGCCTCAGCTTACTGGGTGCAATTGAAGGTACACGTTCTAACCTATAAACTTGTAAATAGTTTGGGACCTATGAGAGTGCTCCTATCTTTGCATGATACTGCAGCAGTTGAAATGAGCTGACGGGTGAGAGTCAGTTAAAACTGGAGGGGGCGGCTGGCAACGTGTTAAAAGAGAATCATAGAATATCAGGGTTGGAAGGGACCTCAGGAGGTCATCTTGTCCAACCCCCTGCTCAAAGCAGGACCAATCCCCAACTAAATCATCCCAGCCAGGGCTTTGTTAAGCCTGGCCTTAAAAACCTCTAACCTTTCAGGTAGTTGAAAGCAGCTATCAAATCCCCCCTCATTCTTCTCTTCTGCAGACTAAATAATCCTAGTGCCCTCAGCCTCTCCTCATAAATCATGTGCTCCAGCCCCCTAATCATTTTTGTTGCCCTCCGCTGGACTCTTTCCAATTTTTCCACATCCTTCTTGTAATGTGGGGCCCAAAACTGGACACAGTACTCCAGATGAGGCCTCACCAATGCCTAATAGAGGGGAATGATCACGCCACTCGATGTGCTGGCAATGCTCCTACTTATACAGCAAGAAAGAAATCTGGACTGCAGTTCCACCCTTGATCTGACAGAACTGGAGACTGTGTTGACCTTAATGGAACATTGCAAGGCCTATCTATTCTCTCAGCAATCTGGCTTTTGAGAAGAGGGTGAGCTAAGATGATTTAAAGGGAAGTACCGGGGTGGGGGGATGAGTGAGTGCTTATTTGTGTTTAATCTTTAATAGTTGAATGAATGGGAGATACTCTATTTATTTGAAAAGAGTTGTAAATGTTTTTAGGTGGCTCCACCTTAAATCATAGAATCATAGAAATGTAGGCCTGGAAGGGACCCCTAGAGGTCATGCAGACCAGCCCCCAGCACTGAGGCAGGACCACATATACCTAAACCATCCTTGACAGGTGTTCGTCTAACCTGTTCTTAAAGATGTGTATTCAAAAGTAAAATCTATATAAGTAAATTATAAAATCTATATAAGTAAATAATAAAGTCTGTTCCATACTTACAACCTGGGACCCTAATCCTGCACGTATATTTTTATAATGTTCCATAGACTATTCACATGCATAAAAGCATACATAAGATCAGAGCATTAGGGCCAAATGTTTCAGACCTTACTCAACAAAACTCCAATTAAAATAAGTTTTGGGACTGAACTCTGAGACCTGTAGAGTGTCTGTGGAATAGGGACCTGATCATGTGAGTTACTGCGTGCCCTCACCTCCATTGACCCCCTCAGGGATTTTCCTGAGGAGTTTTGCCAGCATAAGGACTTCAGAATTTGGCCCATTGTGCCGGGACAAGAGAAAATATATTTTTTATTAAGGAAAACAAATCGTGGACTGTTGCTCCTTCTCTAATTTTAGCATTAACTTATTAACTTTTTGAGTGCAGATCAGAAAAGAAACATACCTCAATTTCTGCATTCATTTCTCACAAATAGATTATTTGGTGAATCATCTATCAATTCACATACTGTAATTAGCACGAGCCCTACAGTTAATTGCATCTTTACAAAATAGTTTCATAATCACTGTAGTGGTTTCAAAATCATCTTTTAATCTCATAGATGTGCTGAATGTTGTATATAAACAAGTGTTCATCAGAAATAAATAGATGAGTAAACATTTCTGAGGCAGTCTAGATAATTTTAGAATGAGAAAATACTGACGGTGGTGAACTCTGACAAAGAGTTGTTTAAAAGATATTACTGCCTCTATATTTGCATAGACAAGGGTGCCAGCATTCAGGGAGATATCTTGTTAACTGGGATGATAAACTAAGAAGAAATCAGTACAGTTTATAATGTCTGCATATTACACTACAAAGGGAGAGTCAGAAAGAAGGATGTTTTTGTTAAATCCATTTCTGAAATTGCTCCTATTAAAAAATCTTCAATAATTTGAGTAATTTATACAGAACTGCTGGTGATTAAAGCTAAATAAATAAAAAAATAAAAGTATCACTTTCCCTTGATATTTCATGAGGCTAATACAGGGAGATTTGGGTTCATCAAGCAATTAGAATTCACAATAGAATTTAAAATAATCTAATAATGGTTTGCCATTATTCCTCCTGAAATTTATTATGAATCACTTTCTCTACAGAAGTAGGAGAATATTAACTGGAGTAATATTCTTCCTCTCCTGGTCTCCTGAGATGGATTTAATTTTGATTTTATTCACAAATTCTTTATTTTTTGTCTGATAGCCTCTCTCTTTGCCTCTTACTAGAAATTATCTTGTCAATGCACCATTCAAAATGTTGATTTTTTACCTCTGGTCATTAACATAAACTATACTGAATATCTGTTACTTTAAGTATAAAAAGATTCCAGATTTCCCTTATTTCTCTGTAATCAGAGAGTATTGTTATGAGCTATGGATGAAAAGCATCATGAATCCGCAATCATGATTGTGGTATAAGATTGTCCAGTTTGGTCCCTTCAGTCCTTTGCCAGAAGCAATGAGAAATAACACATGCATTTGGACGAAAGCTATTTCCTTCCCATTGACAGAGTTTTTGAAAATTGTACATTTGATTAAATATATGAACAGGATGTGTCATGCAATTTGGATTTAGGAAAGCTGATCTATTAAGAATTGGTCTGTATGACCCAAACTTTTATATGTTCCTTTATTTTGATGCTACTGTAATTTTAATCATGGACTATGTAGTGGAGAGTTCGCTGTGCTTTGATGGTGCAAGCTGAACCTGGAGCTGAGCTCTGCCAATGACAGCGGAGCTCCATGTCAGAGTGAGGGTCTAGAGCGTGGGGTCTTGGATAGTACAACATGTACAGTGCTGGCCATTTTTGACCGAGACAGTTCCTATGCACTTCTTTATCCTACACCCAGATAGCAATAACCATTCTGGATATTTCTGTGCAAATTTAGGACGTGGATAAAGGCTTAAAGTAAATTGTATGTATTTGAAAATAATAGTCTAGTTCATAATATAGATCAACAATTGAACATGAAAGACATAACTGTAAAGCTATCAAAAGACAATATACACCAGAAGAAAACTAAACTGGTATATTTTTATTCTACAAAAATGTATAAATATTTAAATTTACAGCAAAGAGTACCAGACCATTAAATAACTGTTACAACATTTAAAATGTGTAATTCTTTATTCACAATCTACCTTTGTAAATTTAATTTGAGTTTGTGTCTCCAGCACTTCTTCAGGATGCTTTATAAGTGGGTCCTCTAAATAAACTGACATCCCAACCTCTTCTAGTTCACAGAGAACAGAAAATACACAAGAGTCCATACTTTATAGATAACTTTCTTTTTAAATAGAGATAGATTTTGTATACTTAAAATCATAATGGCTATGTTTGAAAAGAAACACACTTATCAAACTCTCCTGAACACATGCTATTTGAGAATGAAATGGGGGCTTCAATATCTATGAACAAGACTTGATTTAAGAAGTTATTGAATGTAAGAAAAACACTGACACTAAAATTCACATAACCTAGTTAAAACACATTGCTGGTGTTCATTCAACACCTCAAGATCATTCAATAGCTTATATTTAGTAGCAGTTTAAACATGGTGTAATCTTACCAGATGTGTTCAGATACTGTACAGTATAGCAGCTAACTTTATCTATTCCCTATATTGAAATACAGGAAACAGAACCATGATTAGTGGTACACAAAGAGAACTCTGAAGTGATAGCTGTCACAATAGCTAATTAAATCTTTGATGTCCTGCTGAATTATGGGCATTAAAGATTTTCAGATGATGGACATAATGCATAAGGATTTATGGATTCTGACATTTACCAACACTTAAGTTTTTTTTATTTCCCCACACTGTTCATACCAATGAAAACAATACAATCTATGTAATAGCTCTAAGCTTAAGCATCTGAAAAAGAATTGCCTCATATGAGGACTGTATTCAGCATCTACAAATCAGATGCAACTAAAATGTATGTGATCAGATATGATCTTTGCTTTCAAGTGCAAAATTCAGAATATGTAGGTTAGCAGTACATACAGTACTTGTCCTTTCTTAGATATGTTACTCATACTAGTTTGTAGTAAAACAAAAATCAAACAAAAACTAACAAAAAATTATTCCAAGGAATAAGACATTACATCAGTCCAGTATGACTCTTCCAGTCAAAACTAACGCAATCTATCTTATAATTTAACTTGTTCTCATATTTTACAACAGTCCCCTCCTCCCCACGTAACTCCTGAAGGTACAGGGGTAATGAGAAACTGCAGCACTTTTGCCCTATTTACAGTAATAACCTGCCCTTCAAAATGCCCACTTCGTTCAATGCTTTTAACGTGTTGCTCTAGCCTCGTGTCCGGCTTTCATTCCCTGAAAGCAACTTTTGGAAAATATGAGAACTGGAATTACTGTTCTGCTAGTAGTAATAATAATAATATTCAGCATTTATATAGCTCTTTACATTTTGAACACACTGTACAAACATTATTTGTTAATCCTCACAAGACCCTGGGAAGTAAGGAAGAATTAGCTCCATTTTACAGATGGGGAGACAGATTCAGAGCTTAAGGCCTAATTTTTTCAAAAATGTCCTTTAATTGTGGGTGCCTCAATCTGTGGGTATCCCACTTTGGACACCACAAATTTATGCAACCAAAATTAAACACCACTTTTGAATAATTTTGGCCTAAATGACTTGCCAAGGCCACACAGGAATTCAATATAGGATTTGGAATTAGAACCCAGAAAGTTCCCAGTCTTATGCTCCTTATACTAGCCTCAGTACTAAGGACATGAAATAGCATTGCTGTGCTGAGAGACCACCACTCAGATTGCATGAGAATTTAAGATGGCCCTGGAGTCTCTCAAGAGCAACACAATAGTCACTTGGTGAGTGGCAGGACATCTCTCCTCATCCAAGTTGCTTATATTAGATTTTTTTTTTTGGTGGCTTATTTGGTTCCTATACTCCTTACAGAGGGAGTAAATTTAGTGCTCAATCCCACTGAAGTCAAACGGCATACTCACAGCGAGTAAAGTTAAGCACATGTGTAAATGTTTGCAGCATGAGGCCTAAGTTCTAGGTGTAATGCAATTCTGACAAACCTTTGAACAACATTTCTGCTCTAAACATGCTACTCAGGCTAGCTCTACACTATGGGGGGGGGTCGACCTAAGATACGCAACTTCAGCTACGTGAATAGCGTAGCTGGAGTTGCGTATTTTAGATCGACTTACCTGGCTGTGAGGACGGCGGCGAGTCGACCGCTGCCTCGCCGCCGTCGACTCCGCTTCCGCCTCTTGCCACGGTGGATTTCCGGAGTCGACAGCAGAGCGATCAGGGATCGATTTTATCGCATCTTCACTAGACGCGATAAGTCGATCCCTAATAGATCGATTGCTACCCGCCGATCCGGCGGGTAGTGAAGACGTGCCCTTAGTGTCATTATCCATCAATAAGCATAAAATAAAACAAACATGTATTTTTTCTTTTTTTTTAGTCAAGCAGCTCGTATATAATATAGCAGTGCAGTTGTTGATATAATAAAGGTGCATCAACTGTAATCAAGGAGTATAACAGTCCAAATTCATTTCCACAATCCACTTCATACAGATAAAAAGATATTAAACACTGTAGTAACTGCATGCCTAGCAAAGAAAGGTCGAACAGTTTCATGATCTGTGTTTGAGACTCAACTCTTGAAATCAACTTAGATATTGTACCATTCTCTCATTACTTTCCAATAATGTTGATAATACTGCACAATCAGAAATGTACAGTGCAACTGCACTTAGCAACCGTTACAAGTTGCAATTAGATAAGTGAGATATTATTCAATAAGAATATTAGAGGTTAAAAAAAAAAAGATACCATATGCACTCCTCTAACATTGCTAAATGGTGTTAAACATGCTAATAGTTCCCACCCGCACCACTATTGTTACAGGGGCACTATCAAGGTAAGTAGCCAAATAAGGGATCTATCAGCATGAATTTCGAAATAAGGGTGTGTAGGGGCCGACAGGCCTTTGAAAGGCGATGATTGAAAAATGCAATAATTTGTTCTGCATTAAGCTTGGCATTTAAATGATTTTGTTTGTGATTTTGTAATGTTCCTTTCATGTAGTAAAATTATAGCCCTGTTCAGTTTTGATAGCTGTTAAGCTATAATGTGAACAATTTGTGTGTCTTAAAAAAAGACAAGATATGAGGGCTTGAAAAGCAGCTACTGTGTATGCATAGTAATGATTTTTCAAATTTAATATGTATTTGGTATTCATTTAATGATCTATATCAAGAAAATGTGCATGAAATATCAATCCATAGTATGCAAATACATGGTACTGGTAATATATTTTCACCAAAGGAGCCAGTACACAGAAAATGAAGTCAGTTTCATCTTCCCGCTCCTAACACAATGCAACAGGCTGTGTTTGGGGAAGTGTGGGTGGTTGGTTGGGATAGAATCTATCTCCTACTCCTGGGTAGGATGCTGCCATATTGCTCACCAGCCCTTCTGTGGCTGCTGCTCTATTCCTGGTTCTGCTGTGCTGGGACCTCCCATGACCCTTATGCCCCTGGGCAAATGACATACATTAAGCCTATTGCACAGAGTCCAAGCATTTTTATAGCAGATCCATTTTGTGGTGATACGCGCTAGAGGGATTAGCTTAAATGTCTGTGTTATGAACATGTATTAAAACAACACAAACCACTTTTGCAAACTCTTACTGTGTGTGTTGATATGGTATTAGTTCCTATGAAGCCTTTGATACTACTGCTCATCAGCAGCACATTTTTAATATCCATGTTAAGAAAAGAGAAAAGAAATTAAGAGACAAACTATTATTTTAAAATATAAATAAGCATCTATCATAAACCTATTAAAGCAAGAAAGTTGAGAGTTAGAGCTCAAACTCCGTCCATAGTCTGTTCCTTTGTGCATAGGTACTGTGGGGATCTCCAAACTTTGGATGGCCTTGTATACATTAGGCAATCTGCTGCGATATTTATGCTCAAAGCCAGAAGCTACAGATTGAGCTTCAGCCTAACTTTTGACTCAGATGGCAAAATTCTGCTAGCAGTTCCATTCTCCGACCATGCAACCATTTGGGGTTAGTGGAAGTGCACACAGGTAAATGAGGCCCATAGTGATTTGTCTTCCTATTGTAGAGGATACATGGGCAATTCCAATTTGCATTAATCTGGGTTACTCATGTATATTGCCCACTCTCTTTAATATCATTCAAATGTTTTTTGCTGAAGTTTCATTTATTATATAGTATCCGTTTCTTACTGTATTTGTTCCGTTTTGCTGCTTTTATAAAGACCTATTATGTATAGCGATTTCATTGTTCCTGGCACAAAACATGAAACATTCGTTATGTACAGTAAATTTACTGCTCAGTAACCCTTTCAGTTTAATACTTCACTGAGTACCAAATGACACTAGAGAGCAACTAATATCCTCATCATGTTGCTATGGAGGGCCAGAACAAATACATTACATTTATAAAAGAACTGATATAATCTTTCACAACGTAAGTTAGTGTCATAAGGCATTTCACATCATGTCACTTTCAAGCAATATTATGTGACATAACCAGAAAACAAAACCCCCAAACCTTTTGATATTAGGCTCAAAGGTCTTTCTGGAAATACTTTTCCAAGTGTGTCTGGTATTGATAGTAGCATATATTATGCTATTTATAGCTTCTAATGTGCTTCTTTTGAATGGACAACTTTCAAAGGGGCATGTGCAAACATGCCATAACAAGCAAAAAACCAAATGACTTTGCTCTGACAGCTGGACTTCTAAGAGGGCTTCAAAGCCTTTCATTTCACCAAGAACAAAGGAAGAGGAATATCCTTTCTTCTGATTCAAATAAGTGAAGAATGAAAGCCTAGACACTTTGCAAGGTCTGAAGGAACATGGGAAGTCTCTTTAGCTTTAGGCACCCAAGGTCATGTTACGTAGCAGCCACTGCTGGGAACGACTTTCACTGCAGTCCTTCATGGTTGGAACCATTTTGTCCTCCTCAGATGGCTCATCGAGACACTGGTTGCTGTTGACATGCCGCAATGTGAGCCGCTGTAACAACAAACAAACAACAAAATAAATGAAATAATTGTTGAAAGAGAATTAATGTTGTGAATTGAATATTTAATAATTTTAATCTTAATCTAGCTACTTTAGCAGTCACAAGAAAGGAGTGTTTCATCCTAAAGCAAACGTCCCTGTTCAAACTGTGCGTCATCCACCAAGTAACCACTACCACTTGTACAGCTCTATGACACAGGGAACACCAACACCCTAGATCGTGCCACTTTTCACATTTCTGATTAAAATAATGGGCTTACCTTTCTTAGATGTATGCCAAGGCCATGCCATTTAAGGAGTGAGGAACTGTGATGTATGTGTAAAAAAAAGTTCAAATTAAGTGCAAGTGAATATTATTACAAAGCAATTATGTTTAGGTTCAAGGAATCAAAGGTCCAAAGGTCCAGTCCAAAGTCCTGCCCCCCCTTTCCATATTCCTCACCTTTACATTTGTGGGGATTATAGCGTGTGCAACTGAGGGTGGATTTTACACACATCAACAGTCAACCATTGTTTCCAAAAAATTAATCCTTAAAATATTTTTCAGTTCTCTTCTCAAAAAATTTGATAATACAATTAAAATGATTAGCACTAATATAATATTGAGCAGAACCCCAGAGCCAGCAGAGTGCCTCAACAGGCCACGGTAAAATGTCTCTGGATTGTGGTGCTGTCCAAATTGCATTCCCCCAAGGATTTGACTTGGTGTGATTGCGGTAGGTTTTTGGTTATGGGGCGGTTACTCAAGGTAATGGCAGGGAACTAGATTTGGCAGCATTCTTTCACACACTGTTGATCTGGAGCTAACATTGACATGACAGCAGTCACAGGGAAGTGCAGTATGGCTCCAAGCCTATTCCGTCCAGGAAATGTTCCCCTCACAACCCCTTCACAGGAAGGTGCCAATGGAGAACTCTGAGTGAGATGGAAATTATTTGGGGAGGCCCCCATATCTGCATTTGATTTCTGATTACAACAGACTGTCTTACTTCATAGTATATCAAATCAACACCATATGTACAATGTTGCTTATACACACACATACACGTGAGCAAGAGAAAAAGTAGGTACACTTCAAGTGTGTTACAAGAGTGAGCATACCAAGTGCTGGAGGCTCTGTGTTAAAGTACCTCCTAAGGAAAACAGGCAGCCTTTTCCTTGAAATCTGTACACATTCTTTTTAAAATATGCAGCATCTTCCTATCTAAAGATCATATATTTCCTTTGTTGGGGGAGCTACAGGAGACTAAAACAAAGCATTAGGAAACTGTTTTTACAAAAGAAGTAAAGTATTTACTAAAGAACTTGGTACCAGTTCTGAAACACCTAGTACTCTATCCACAGATGGGGTAACATTCAAAAGTAAACCTTTATCTCAAGCATACACATAAAGACATCCTCAATTTCTCATCTGCGGGAGAATTATATAATCCATATTTTAAAATGTACAGTAGCAGCCCCTGACTGTATTGTTGTAGAACAGCAGTGTCAAACATATGACCCAAGGTGAAATTTAATCTGTCCTTCCAAAAGATTAAACATCAACTCAGCTGTCCCCCACAGCAATGGCATATTCAGAATGTAAATTTTATTCAAGTGCCTTGCTCCAGAACTTATTGGAACACTGGATTATTGGATAGAATCCTATCCGTCCTCCTCCCCCAGAAATCAGCATGTAGATGGGAGAAGGATTTTACTCAAGAGAAGCTTGAGTTCTCTAGTTTAGACCAATCATTATATCGTGTATTGTTAATTATCAATGGCCTTTCAAGGTTAGTGTTTATTATGAACTCAATACTTCTCCAGTAAAAGATCCCCTGTTTGCTGAAGTGCCTGACAGAGAAGTTCTCTTAAGTTTATGAAAATAAATGTAAAGGCTTCCCCCACCTCTTTGCTCTATGGTATTGTATAGAGCATTCTGAAATGCTTATGTGATGTGATCAAACAAGGCTAGAGTCATCCAACCTTATACCAGCTAAGGGATAGATTGTGACTAGCCCTAATGAGGCCACACATGGAAACAGGGGCTAGGGATTCTTTCCTTATATCACCATGTTAAGGCTAGCAAGATCTTGGCATTGGATCGTCAGGAGAGTGCAGGGGTCATGTGCCATATGCTCCCCAAGGGAGCAAGTGAGAATGGATTTGGTTAGCAGAGTTATCTGGCCCAATGGGGGGAGGGAGGGACTAAACTTCAGCTTGATAAGATCCATAGCAAATTACATCCCTCCCTACACACAGACAGGAATCAGGGCCTGCAGTGCACCCAGTCTGCAATGCAGAACGTTTCTGGGCAATCTATGGAGCACAGCTGACCTGGAGTAGGCAGCCTGATTGGCTGCACCACCTGATTGTTTGGAAGAGTCAGCAGACTGGCTCTTAAGCCCAGCAGCAGCAGCTCAGTGGCTGCTCAAAACATCTGCCCGTGGCTGTGATAGTCCTTGCTTGTTCCCTGTCGTCCCACTCCAGGGAACCCAGTTCTGATCCTCAACTCTGTAATCTGGCCTCAGATGCCAGCTGTAACCCATAGGCATGATGCTGGGTCTAACCATTAAGCTGGACCACCCACATCCCAGTCATTGACATACAGCACAACCAAGGTGCCCAGGAGGAATTTTTCCTCTGAGATATGATGCCTCCAGAGCTAGTGCTGCTATGTAATGACCCTCCCTCAAAGTGCACAAAATGCACAATCTAGCCCCAAATTCCTCCTGTTAAATGTAACTTTAGAAGGTGGCCAACACATCAAAAAACACGCAGTCGTTGTGAATCAAATGGGGAATTTGCTCTGTGCTTTGGCCATGCAAAACCCTTTCCCTAAGAGTAAAATCAGCCCTACTGTGACTCCGATTTGTGGACAATCCCAAATGAGAGAGTAATCTGAGGATATGTCCTCACTCCCCCTTCACTCCCCCCAAAATTTAGCTAACTAAAGTTAAAACAGCAGTGAAGACCCAGCAATTCGGCTCCTAACTTAGATTAGTAGCTTGAGTTCAACCTCCAGCTTCCCTATAGGCTTCAATTCAAGCTGCTAACATAAGTTAAAAGCTGAATTGCTGTTTCTTCACTGCTATTTTAACCTGAGTTAGTTTATGCACGTTAGCCAACGAGTTAAGAACACACCTTTTTATTTGCCATGAAGACTTATCCTAGGAAACAAATGACCCTGCTCAACCATTTCTTCCCAGAAAAGTACACACAAAGCTTTGAATAAGTTGTTATGTCTTATTTTAAATGAGGGGGTGGATAAATGAACTATCATCCAAAGCTACATCTAAATTGCTGTCTGGAAGTTTGTATATTGTATGCTGTCTTCTGCAGTAATCAGTGTACAAGAGCTCTTACAGTGGTAACCAATGTATCTCATAGATGCCTGCAGCATCTCAGAAAAAGCTGCTTAATAAAAATCCAGCAGCTGATAATATTTTACATTCTCAAAGAGCTTTTCAACCTTATGGCTCCCAAAGTGCTTTACAAAAACCAGCATTTTCATACACCAACACTGGGTCACAGAGGGGAGACTACCAACCAACTGGAGAATAGAAACAGTGTGTGTTGAGGGGCAGGGATGGGAAATTTTGGCCAACCACCCAGGGGAGAGCCCCTAGTCATACAAGAAATGCAATGGGAGCTTAAGTGTCCACATGAAGCAGTTAAAACCTGTTTTTAAAGTCTTATCTAAAAGACCTTCACACATTAAACTGCATTTTCAGTGTATTTGCCTCAGAAATATGATGGGCTGAGTCAGCCCTGCTGAAATCCGAGCCTAGTTCTAGGGACGCTCGATATTTCCAAGGCCAAAGGCAAACCTCACAACTCAGGTTCAATGTGTTAAGGTCCAGGTGAGCTGACACAGCATCAGGAGAATGTTGTGGGAAGGCATCCAGCTTTGTATTGGGACACAAAGTGCTGGAAACTTGGTGGCAACATCACTGCTGAGGATGGACCCTATTATTGGGTACAGGAATGAAGACCAGCTATGTAATTCTCCCCATAGGGAAAACTGTAAAAAGAGACACTTCTGGTATGGAGTAGGATATCTCTGGAAGCTGGGCCACTGAGTTGCTCGTAGGCATGCTGGGCCACATTGATTAAGGGACCTCATGGATTTAAGCTGCAAGTTACTAATATATAATGGATTATTTACTGGTTAATCACAGTAATGGAGTTGTAGCCAATGGTCTTTAACCCAGAGACTTGTATCATATTTTGCACCTTCCTTAGGTGGCCTTCAGGAACCACAGAGTGACATGCTGTCAATTACAGTACCTTGAGACAATGGATATGAATTTCAGTATATCCTTGTCAATTTCGTTTGTTAAAACACTTTTTTTAAGATGCTATTTTCTCCTAAGACTTGAGCAATAGCTGTAATTATATTACCCAAACATCTCTCCACTCTATTGCAGAAGATAATATTACTTTACAGTTCATGCTGGATTGACATATGTCACATTTCAACATTTTATGCAGTGCGTAATTTCTCCTGGGTCTATTCTTTAAGTAAAGCTTCCCCAGAGGCCTGCTCCTCAGTTCAAAACAAACTGTTATACAATTCCCAAAGAAAAGCCTACATCTGTTTTACTAAATCATTCAGGGCCATTTAATACTCATTCAGTGTTGGGAGATAAGCCATCTTTCACTAATCACAAGAGGAAAGAATTAGTAATGTTAACCGAAGTAGCTTGTTTATTAAATAACCCTCTTCAAAGCATTAAAAATATTTCACTTATATGTTTTTAAGATCAATTAAGCTTCTATCATTCTCTAATATAACCAGAAATGAAAACAAGCATAGAAATGATACTGCTGCCTTCATCAGCTGTTCCTTTTTATTCAGTGTATAATTTCATATAAGGCTAGCATATTATTGAGCTTTTCAATTGTCTCCTAACAGCATTTTCCTCCATTCTATCATTATTAATGCTATTACAGAAAAAGCTCCTTTGTTTGGAAAACAATCAATTACACTGGGTAATATACCACACATACAAACCAGTCTGGATTTTCCTTTTAATGTCCAGAATCAGAATGATTATACTGAAGTAGCTTTAGTTATATAAACACTCACAAGCTTAAGAGCAAGCCTCTGTATTTTCTTACTCACCAAGTATATGTAAATAAATATGTTCTGATGAGCATACAATTCACATGCATTATGACAAACATAATAAAATAAAAATTGAAGATCTCTTTACCCTAGCAGTTCTAGCATGTAATTATAAACATCAAAGTGATGGAAAAATAGTTAAGTATTATCAAACTGCTTAGAGGAAATTATTATTATGAATCATTTTATTTGAAAAGATACCAATGAAATGTTATTTAAATGAAAGGTGAATTAACATTTAGAAATATTTTTAAAATATAATAATGAGAAAAACAATCTCAGCATTTTTTTTTTTTTGCTACCTAGCTGTTATACAGTATACTGAGAAAAAAACGTATCTCAGTATACTACTGCAAAGCCATTACATAGCAAAACATTTTTTTGCAATGAACCATTTATTTTGTTAATGGAACATATACCTGAGTCTGCCTTCTGCTCACTCACAAACACTGTACACTATAAAATCTTCATTTTTTGCAATAATGAAAATTAACCTTCTCCAGAGACTAAATCTCAGGAACGAGATTCTGACAAAATAATATTTTAAAACAAGATACTTAAACATAAATGGATAAAATTTTGGAATCTATAATCAGGCAACACTCCCATATACTTTAATGGGAGTGTTGTCGGAGTGAATAAATACTACGGCCTGGTTCCGCAAACTCCAAGGTACATAACTTTAAACACGTGAATAGTGTGATAGGGTGAAATCCTGTCTCCATGGAAGTCAATGGGAATTTTGCTAGGACTTCACCCAGAGCTTTCAAAGATACTACTCTTACGTTTAAAGGCAAGCATATGCATGTTTGTAGAATCAGGGATGCATGTAAAAAATTAGGGCCAAATCCTGCTCCTGTTAATGAACATAAGTGGCCCTACTACTTCCAATAGGACCTCTTGGTGAGTAAGGCAAGGAGCATTTAGCAGGTTTCCTATGACTCAGTCAATAGCAAATGGATATTTAAATTATCCATTTTGATAACGGAAACACATTTTGCTCACATTTTGATAACAGAAACACATTTAAAAATAAATATGAGTTTTTGAACATATTTGTCTGTAACAGAGTCTTTTTTTGTAATTAGTAGTACCTGTGTATGTTGGACTATACATCTATAAAAAGATCCAGATCCTTAGCTGGTGTAAATCGTCAAAGCTCCATTAAAATCAGTGGAACTATGATCTGGCCCCAGATATTTTAATGCATCTAGAATTGTATTTAACTAATAATAATCAACTTTGTCTCTCTATAATATTAGAATATTTATGAGTATAAAACCAAAAAAGGAAGTGAGATGAGTTAACAAGTAGAAAATGAAAGACAGCATTATTCAGGGAAAATCTTAACTGAAATACATTTCTTTCACTCTTTTTTAATACCAACCTCAAATAATTTGCTAAAGGAAATAATCAGTGGGGCTGTAAAAAATATTCCTAAAAACTTCCAGCCTTGTGTAGTTTCTTAGCATCCACATTTGAAGAGGGCTACCATTACAAGTCTCCACAGTGGGACCATGGGTGCCATCCTCTATTTTGCTTATTGTCAGACACGACTGGGTGATTATATGAAGAAAGGTGTGGGTCTGCGTGACAGAAAAATTGTAAAAGCAAATATAAAGACAGCAAAAACAAATAAAAGAAAATTAGTAAACTGTTCTATTATGCATCTATAACAGTACATCAGGGAAATTATGATAAGGTGATACTCTCAAGTCTAGCTGCATCTGTGAGCACTGTTCTATTGCTGGAGGATATTCTTAAAACTTGGATAGTTTTAACCCACACACAAATGTGCACAATCACAAGTTTAGGATCTGATCTTTCATGAAGCTCTGGGTCAGTAGACCCTTCCAATGGGACTTTTCTTGATCTCAGGAACCTGTCCACACAGAGCTCCATGCAGGAGCAAGGACTTGGTACAAGTGAACTGGGAGCAATTACCATGAGGCGCAAATAATAGAACAAATAATAGAACTTGGCAGTGCTGGACAAGTGGCATGCTGAGACCACTGCTCACTACACTTATTTCACTTGTTCTCTCTCCCCCAACTCACATCTGTTTGTTTTATCCACCTGTTGTCTCATTATATGTTAAGATTTTTTTTTTATTGCATGTGTGTCCAGTGCCTAGCACAGTGGTTCCTTGATCCCTGATAGCTACTGAAATGTAAATAATAAATACTATAATGAATAATATGTGCATATGTTCCACATAAAAACGTTAGATGAGAAGAATTTGACTACCAGCCATAATTTCAATTCCTGGCCCCTATATTTCCATATAGAATCATAGTAAATTGAGATGGGAAAGAGCTATTATGGCATCAAGTCCATCCTCAGATAAAATTGCAGGAGGCAGCATATTATGGAATAGTTGCAGGACACAGTACAAAGCTCTTTATCTGGTACTTTGTATTAAATTACTGTAAATGTTGGCATTGATCCTCCATCATGATATTATGAAAAATATACATTTTCCCATAATCTCTCATTTCAGTGGTGCTCAACAAGGAGCTTGATAGAGATGCTATTCTGTTTAATGAATGCACTGAATATTTATTTCCTTCTGCCTCATGCTAGCATTTGTTGTCCCTCTATAACAAACTCATGAGGCTGTCTTCCAGCAGAGTTCATACTTCAGGGATTTGCTAATCAATATAACAGTGACCCCACTCAAACTGAGTCCAGGTTTGATGTGTTTTGCAAAGCTGGAGGTAGGATGTTCACACACTGGAGAGTTCAGAGAACCCTGCCTCCTTCTCAAGCAGCTAACTGGCTTTGCTGCTTTCAGCTACCAACCTAATGTTTGCTAGACTGCTCCCAGCTCCTGTCATCCTGGTGTGGGGAAAGGCGCAATCCTTTCCTCCACAGACTCACAATAAACTCTGGGGAGGTAGATTCTCTGTTTTGACTACAGTCAGGCAAAGCTCAGTGGATTTTACTAAATTTCACTTCTATTTCTTGTGCTGTGTTAATCTAAAATTCAAAACTCAAGTGGTATGAGGGGTACCACGTGAGGGAACATCCTGCGATCCTAAACTTATGAGTTGCAGATTGTTGGATGGATGAACAAGTTTGTGCAGCTTATATAGAAGACAGGTATCCTTTTTTGGAACAAACAAGAAAATTTAACTTTTACTGGGAGGAAAATGTTCATGAATAGCTCCTATAAATATATAAAAGTTGCACCTTAAATCTACAGAACAATAGCCTTCTGGAAACCTGTATAGAGTTTTGTGTATGAAGAGTTTAAACAGCTGCTTTACATTTTTTGTCACTTGAATTAATATTGAGTAGAATACAGTAAAGCAACTTTTTAATGTCTTGAACCAATATACATTGCATACATCTGTACAGTATGTTGGGAGAGTCAATATATAGACTTTATATAGGCTCTGGAATGGAATTGCAGGTTATTTTTTAAAATTAGTTTGATATTAATAGAAAGTACTATCATTAAAAACAGAAAGTGCAGTACTCACAGAAATTACAGCTAGTCCTGATTGAGACCTTTCTTTGAAGTTATATTTAATATAACCCCTACAACAAAATGTTACTTAGTATTTTATGTATAACTCATTGCAGCCATCCCAATTGTTCTTCCAAAGTAAAAAATAAAACATGAGGAGGCCACAAAGAAAATTCAAGAACAAATGTCCTTATAATGTCACTTTGAGTAACCAGACTGAACATCAATTTTTGTTTATTATGTATCATTGCTTCATGTTCATATCCCTCTCATCTGTCTACTTCTCTATTAAAGGAAAAGCAGTGTTACGTAGACAAATTAATGAAAAGATTTAATAATCTCAATGTATTGCATGTTCATATGTACATACTATATATTTAGCAGATTCAACAGGAAGTACATATACAGTGATGCATTATTTTAATGGACAGACCAATGTATTTGATTTTCTCAGACAAGCAGGGTCAGAGCTGGCAGCTGGTGTACAGGGCCGGCTCCAGGCACCAGCCCAGCAAGCAGGTGCTTGGGGCAGCCAACGGAGAGGGGCAGCACATCCGGCTCTTCGGCGGCAATTCGGTGGCGGATCCCTGAGTCCCTCTTGGAGCGAAGGACCAGCCGCAGAATTGTCGCTGAAAACTGAAGCGACGGCGGTAGAGCAGATCGCGATCGTGGCTTTTTTTTTTTTCTGCTTGGGGCGGCAAAAACCCTGGAGCCGGCCCTGCTGGTGTAAATCAGCATAGCTCCATTGTCTTCAAAAGAGCTATGTTAACTTATGCCAGACGAGTGTCTTCCCCTATTGTTTTCCTTTCAGTTAAATGTGTCCTTTTAAAAATATAAGAAAGAAGAGCAAAATCTGGGTTTTCTTTCCTTTCAAAAAATGCATGGGTCCTTTTAGATCAATTGTAATCAGATTGCAATTTACTGAAAGATCTGATTTATGGGCCAGATCCTCAAGCTGGTATAAGTTAGTATGGCTTCACTGATTTCAGTTTATGGGCCCCATACGTTTACAAAAAGTGTCAGATCAGCAAAAGCTATAGTTTTTTTTAATGATGCATACTGGTAAATCTGAAGTTAATGTCGGAGAATGCTTCCACATTAATGACACATCACTGCATGTTAAGTCAGTCATGATTGCAAAGGCTTATCAGACTATTCAGTCAATATAAGAATAGTTGCTCAAATTAATTGGAAAGATATGCTTCTGTATTTCTCCACTATCACTCTTTATGCTGTATTGTGGGGGAAATGTATTGTTTTAGAACAGCATGTGCTTGCTCTTGCAATGCAAGCTTTGCTACTCACTTCTATAGGCATCAAGCCCTAAATGGGGTTTTGTTTAGCAAAGTCAGTTATGGTTTCCAAAGGACATAATTACTGCATTTGATTGGAGAGAAGCAGACTTGATATATAAATCTACTCCTCGTGTTCCAATAATCAACCAAATTCTGTTCTCTGACTAAATTCTACTAGGTGCCCTGGATGCTTATGTGAGGGAACAATTTGACTCAGTATACAGGAACTTGTGTGTACATCTTCCATCAACAACAGATTTTGAAGATGTACCCGAGTTATCAGTCTCTCTAAAAACTAATGCATTCCACATAAAACATTTACACATATAGGTACTGCACACTGAGTAACTGAAAAGTTAAGATCTATCATCTTGAAATACAGTCTACTGAAAGATACTAAGTAAAGGTCACTTTTGTACCACACTACTACAAGGAGAGGGAGATACTAAACTAGAATTTATCACAGGAACTGCAAGCGTTAGTATACTTACCTCAAAACTATATTCCCATTTACCTACATACTGACGGAAGCACAGAAATATGAAAGAAACAATGACTCAGGAAAAACAAGTCTTTTTGTAAATCCCTCATCTTTCCAATAGGTTTATACAATGCTTATCCAATAGGTTTATACTATACTAATGTTAGGTGATGCAAATTTACCACAAAAATCTTGAAATTTTTATTCATGCGCTATATATAAATGATAATTATATACATAGTTATTATTTTCAGAAAGTATGACAGGTTTATAATAGATAAAGGTTTACAATTTTTTCTTGTACATATTTCCATATATTATAACCGATACCAGACACATTAGAGCCATCTGGATTTTTGGATAGAAATGCCATTGTGTTTGCCAGTTATATGAGCACAGGCACAGATGTGTTTCATGTGGTTTTCATATGTATTTCATGGGCCTGAATGCTACTGTAATATAAATATTATATAATAATTCAAACCAGGAATGCCGGAAGCTCTTGAAGATTGTGAGAAGTTCAGATACTACACTAAGGTGGGAAAGAGAGAGGAGGAGAGAAGTTATGACGGGGTCGGCAACCCCTGTGGGAAGCGGCGCAGGCCAAGGGATGTGCTGGCCGCGGCTTCCCGCCACCCCCATTGGCCTGGGACAGCGAACCGCGGCCAGAGGGAGCCGCGATCGGCCGAACCTGCCAATGCGGCAGGTAAACAAACTGGCCCGACCCGCCAGGGTGCTTACCCTGGCGAGTTGCGTGCCAGAGATTGCCGACCCCTGCGTTATGGGGTTTGGCTTGACTCTGCAAGCCACAATATAAGGTGAAGCATCGGAGCTGGCTTCAAATACAGCATGATAAAACAAAGCAAGAGAGATATCTATTTAAATCTATCACCATTTTAACATTTATTAGATTATGTATTGTAGCCTAAATTTTATAGGACTGCCCAAAGGAAAACTTGAAAATTCTATTTTGTCTCAACCTATGCATATAGCAGGTTGGTGAGGTTGCCCTTGTAATTAAATAGTCAGATTTCAAAGGGAAAGGAGTACAAGAATCTTAATGTGCTATTTGAGAAGTGGGAAATAACAGCATTAAGAAACAATGAGGAAAAATAATGGATTAAAAAAAATCATATAAATGAGTTTCCTGCCAAGCTTCAATTCACAGAACAAATAAACAAAAGTATACTTCATGAAGAAATTAGAAATTAAGTAGATGGCCCTGCCCAGCATAGCCTTTTTGGAGAATAACTTTTTCAAGTGGTGGTCTGAAGCTGCAGGTTTACTGCCATTATTTTCTTCAGTGGCCTCAAACTCCCCTAATTTGGAATGTTGCGCTCTTAAAATTGAACTGTGTCCCTATGATCAATTATGCAGGTAAAGATTTTTTTTTAACCTCCAAAGAAAAGATTTAATGTTGGACTTTTGTTCGGTTTTTGTAGGAAACATTTCTATATGAGCTGCTTTTGCCCATAAAGATGCCAACCGGGATAAGCCAAAGTGATGATGCTCAGTGAGGTTGACTTTCTGGGAAACGGCACACAGCCTAAATAAAAAGGTTGTGTTCATGCGCATGTGCATGTGGGTGTCAGAATTCCCAGTCCCAACCTGTAGCAGCCTGCATGTTATGGCCAGTAGTAGTGTCCATGATATTTCCATGCATACATTTTTATGAGCAGTACATGCATGCGATTCATGGCCCCCCTGTCTATAACCCCATTCTGCCCCACCGTGCTGTCTCCCTTGTCACTCTTCCAATGAATGGGCCATGATGACGCTTGTCCCTAGCCCAGACAATGTCTAGTCTACACTCTCACTGGAACCATGCCAGTTCTGAAGAAATGAGGTTTTTTACCCACGAAAGCTTATGCCCAAATAAATCTGTTAGTCTTTAAGGTGCCACCGGACTCCTTGTTGTTTTTGTGGATACAGACTAACACGGCTACCCCCTGATACTTGATGCCAGTTCTGTGTTTTTCACGGCCATGAGGATTTCATTTCAAGCATAAGAGGGCTATAATAAACATTACAATTGTTTCACAATAGGGGATGGAAACATCTTCGGACAAACAAAATGCCACCTGGGGTGGATGGTCTGTGAGTGCAAATCACTCACTCAGTCTTCCAGTAGGTTATTTGTTTCTTTTGATCCTGTCTGGAAGTTGCTGTGTTTCTTTTTTCCTTTCAGTGAATGCAAAGAGAAAACAAGATGACTCTCTCCATTTTTTTGAGGGTAGAGATAAGAAAGGGCCTTTTTCAATCACCTCTGACTATTCACTTAATTATATGACATGAAAATAATCTTTGTAACTGCAGAAGTAACCCCATATGTTAGCGTTACAGTGATCACTGGGGTACTGGTACTACAGCATGCTTCCAGACTACAGCATTTAGGGATCATTTTTCAGTTTTGAACAAATGGTCTTTTTGCTGTGATGACAGTTCTCAGGGGAAACAAACCCTGTCCGCTGGCTAATATTTGATGGATCTTCAGTCATGATTACCTTTGGTCTGCTTTGTAAGGCAGCATTTAAACTCAGATTTACTTGTCTTTTCTCCTCAAAAGGTGTGCATACGAGGTCAAGTACTGCAACCTGTGTATGAGATGCTGTGACACTTCCACCAAGTCAGCATCCATTATTATTGATCACTTTAAGCTACTGCATTTTGCTAGGCTCTAATACATGCTATAAAACATAGTAATTGACCCCACTCAATGGCTTGGCTCAAGTGATGTGATAAACCAACCTGTAGCAGTTACTTGGTAGCCTGCCAGTTGAATCATAACCTTGAAGACAGACTTGTTAGCTGCTAAAGCTTATAGGGCCAGATTTTTAAAAGAATTGGGAAGCTTTTAGAATTCCCAATAGGCATCTATCTGCATCTTAGATGCCTATACACCTTTAAAACTCTGGCCCATAAGGACGAGATCTTCAGCTGGTGCAAGTCAGTCTTGGCTCGTTGCAGTCTATGGAGCGAGGCTGATTTATACTAGCTGAGGATCAGTCTCAAGGGCTCTAGCACCTTCTGGGCAGGGCCAGCTCTAGGCACCAGCAAAACAAGCTGGTGCTTGGGGCGGCACATTTTTAGGGGCGGCATGGCTGGCGCCAGAATGCCGCCCCTAAAAATGTGCCCCGGCCGCCCTAGCTCACCTCCGCTGCCGCTCGCGCGCCGCTACTCGCCCTCCCTCCCAGGCTCTCAAGCCTGGAAGGGAGGGGGAGCAGCGGCGCGCGAATCCGCTGTTTCGCGCGCCGTGGCCGCTCGGGGTCTCCCCCTCCCTCCCAGGCTCTCAAACCTGGGAGGGAGGGGGAGATCCCGAGCAGCCGTTTCGCGCGCCGCTGCTCCCCCTCCCTCCCAGGATTGAGAGCCTGGAAGGGAGGGGGAGAAGCGGCGCCCGCGCCGCGGCCACTCGGAGTCTCCCCCTCCCTCCCAGGCTCTCAAACCTGGGAGGGAGGGGGAGATCCCGAGCGGCCGCGGCGCGGGCGCCGCTTCTCCCCCTCCCTCCTAGGCTTGAGAGCCTGGGGGGAGGAGGCAGGGAAGGGGCGGAGTTGAGGCGGGCCGGGGGTGGGGTAATTAAAAACGGGGGGGGGGGGGGGGGCGGCCAAAATTGTTTTTGCCTTGGGCGGCAAAAATCCTAGAGCCGGCCCTGCTTCTGGGTCACCTCTAAATACACACATGCCTGGCTCAAACAAAAGGATTATTCCCTAGGTCTAGCAGAAAAGAAAGGGTGGAAATGCCTTGGTAGACTGGCTTAGTCAGTTACAATAAAAGATAAATACTGTAATTCCTAATTCGGGGCAATCCAACAGATGGTGATTTTACCTGGTCTGACTCTTCTAATCCATCCCTCTTTTAAAGGGCAATTGAGTATTGGCTTGTAGGTCCCACAGGCCAGGGTTCAGTCCCATCTCTTGTCTGTGATCAGATTTGGCAAACCACCAAAGTTCAGGCTGGTGTCATTCAGTTAAAAAAAATCCTAGTTTTGGCTCAGCTCTAGAAGTCCAGTGGCCTACAGTATGATAAGGGTAATACATGGTGTGTGTCTGTGTCCATCTGATAAGCACCCAATAAGCAGGTCACATAAATAGAGGTGGAAGGAAGGTTTCTTAGGTTCTGGTCTTCAGAGAAGGACTTAAGTGATCAGAGGAAAGAAAATGTACAGAATTTGAGATGTGACCATGAAACACATGAAACTGCATGCCAGTGATCAGAGTAGCATAAAGAATAACTTTGCAAATGTCCAGGAGAGGTGCTTCTTGAAGAGACACCATTGATGTTGCTTGAGCTCTTATAGAATGATTCCTCACTCCTGGAGGGGGAGGAAGATGTGACAACAGATAGAGTATGATACAGCGCAAGATCCATTTAGAAATCCTCTGAGAGGATGTAGCTTGATCTTGGACTCATTCAGCTACAGACTGAATGACTTTCTGATTAGCTTTGTCCTTTCCAGATGAAAAGCTAAGGGTCATCGAACGTTGAGGTAATAAAGTCTCCTTTCTTCTTCAGATGTGTGTGGTTTCAGAAAAGAAAAAAAAAAACCACAGGTAAGTGGATTGACTGGTTCAGCTGAAAGTCCAAAACAACTTTGTGGGTGAACTCAGGATGTAAATGTAATGAGACTTTGGCTTTATGGAATATGGTGCAAGGTGGATCTACCATCAGTGCTCTGAGCTCACCTACCCCTCTGGCTGAAGTGACAGCCACGAGCCATGAAACCTTACTGGTGGAAAAGATCTGATTAGTCCTCTCCAGAATCTACTACTTAGGGGCTGAGCGAAAATAGAATATTCACGAGAAGATGGGTGGTATGCACTGACTGCTGCCAGGTGAACCTGTAAAGAGCTGATGGAGACATCAGTCATTCTGAGGCACAGAAGATAGTCTAAAATAAGATGCTGATATCTGCTGACTCTAAGGATACAAGTTTTTGTTGCATCCAGATGGAAAAATGCTTCCATTTGGTCAAATAGCATTTCCTGGTGAAATCTTTTCTTCTACTAGTAAGGAACATGAAGATCTGAACACTGGAGGTTCCAACCCAGGACATGAGATGGTAAGAAGGAAGTGAAGAGAGATGATCTGTCCTGTCCACCCTTTATCCCTTGGTTTGGAGGCACAAGGAGAGTGAGGGAGCATGCATGGACCAACGGATACTGCTTTCAAAAATTATCTGACTCCAGACACATGGAGTGCATCTGTACACCCAAAGTGGAACACAGATGGGGACCAGCACTCAAAGAAGAAAGTATTTTATAAATAAATATATCATAAATTAATTCCTGCTTTGTCCGCCCCAATCCTGAGAGGTCAGTAGTGTCCAACCTTTTCAGCCCTTGGGCCAAACATTATTTCGGAAAGTTCAAGGGGCCACAATCAGTACTTTAAAAAAGATTATCTACCCTGTTGTGCTTCCTTTGCACTACTCAGGTGCAGATGGTGTATGGTTTTTATGGGTCTGTCTCCAGCTTCCCATAAACTTCTCTAACTTGGGCTTGGGTAGAGAAATAGGGAGCCATAATTTGTTGTTAGTCTCAGCTTCTCTTCCTTTTCCCCTCTTCTGGGTTTCCCTGGGTATATATGTGGGAGAGGGCAGCCACTGTTCACTATGTAGTCCCCTAGGATCAGGCAGTCAGTCCAGCTTCTATCTGCTCTTCCTGGGGTTCCCACAGCCCAGCAGGTAGGGCAGCAATACAGCTACTCTCTCTTCCCTCTTCTACAGCACAAGAGAGGACCAGTAAGAGAACTGCTAAGGGGCTGCGATAGGAACCACAGCTCATGACACAGCTAACACCAAAGCTGTCCCTGGAGCTGCACCCTGGAGATGATGCCCACTATTACTTCCCACAGGAATGGGGCTGATTCAAACACTTCCGTCTAACAGCCACAGTGTGGGGCTAAGGGAACACATTTTCAGTTCATATAATCAAATTCACATTTCCTTGTTAACACGGTTGCCCTCGGGGTGACAATTTAAAACCTTGAGGGCAACGAGAGGCCCCTAAACACAGGCTGGTCGTCACTGTGATAGGTGCTGAGTACCATGGCTCAAACCTTGCCAGAGCCTGAAGTCCTGACTCCTGCTCACTTCTTACTCAGGCACAAGTGAGCAGGGAAGGTTACTGAGTAAGGACTAAAACAGGACTTCAATATGTGTCCTGCTGACTTCAATGGGAGTTGCAGGTGCTCAGTGCCTTTCCCAATCAGGCCTTTTTAAACAAAATTCTACTTTAATCCCTTTAGGAGCTAACACCTCCTATCTTTAGTTCATGTCACCTATTGCACTTTAAAGAGTTTGGGAGTGAATTTAGGGCTCATGAAAGTGATGGTCTCATAGTGCTGAAGTGACGGTCAGTGCTGTGCAAGATAGCTCATACAGCTTGGCCAATGTACCTCACACCTGACCTGCAACACCCATGCTATGCCTTGTCCTCTGTCTCTCTTAAGCAAAGACTGTCTATTGTGTCACACTGTGTGGGGTGTCTTTGATTGTCACCTCGCTCCACTTTTTCATGTACACTCAGTGTAAAGTGGTCTTACTAAGGAGAGGCAATACATATGACTGAAGGGATGAAACAATTAGAAGTGCTGTGGAGCTGTATTTCAAAATATCAAGAGATGATATTGACACATGTAAGAAAAGCAATTTCTCTGTAACTTATTGTAATGCTATAATCCCAAAAACTAATTGTCTCTGTAGCTATATTAAAAATGTTTAACAATGTATTTAACAGTGATTCAAGCACCCACTCAAGCTATTCTCTCATTTTTAATTTTGGGCAGAGTAGTCTGTTTCGAGCTAATTTAAATCTTTGCCTCTCAATTATGATGTGAAAAATAATGCCTCTTCTGCATTATTGTGGATAATTCTACCATTTCTATCTAGTAATGGACCAATATCATTGTCCTGATTCTTTTTGTTCCCAATATATTTTTAAAAAACACTCTTTCTTATTGCCCTTGGCTCTGCTTCCTACAGATTTCTCCATTATCAATTTTCTACAATTCCTAACTTCTGATTTATATTCATTACTATCTGCTTCCCCTTTCTTCCAGTATAGTCAACCCCAAGCAGTGTAGTCAACCTCAAACACTCAAAAATCATGAGTCAGGACCCAAAAAACCATGAGTGCCATAAAAACCATGAGATGTATAGGTTCTTTTTATTTCTGAATCTTTAGGGTGCCCTCACTTCACAATTTCATGCTTTTCTTGGCATCCATAATGGCTAGAAACTTACTTTTGAAAAAAACAAAATCTGAGATTCTCATGCAAACTCTTGATTCCAGCAGGTTGGGCTTTAACCACCACAGCCACAACCACTAACTAACTAACTAGCCATCTATAATCTGTTAAGTAAATGCAACCAATGGATTTGAAAGGGCCATGACCGCAAGGAGCAGCGCGATTTCTGCTCTGGAGTCTTTCACAGTCTCTAACTTAAAAAGTCCTTCTGTACCAGAAATGAAAAACAGATCTTCTAGGAGTGAGTCAGGAGCTTTATCTTCAGAGAGGCCAGTGTAAGGCTTTTGACGGGAATCAGAGGAATCCTCCAGCACTGTCAGATAACAGTCACTTGGTGAACCTCATTCCTTCCTTCTCACCTGCCTTCAAACTCAGGTAAAGCTGAGGAGTGATTTAGGGAGGTGGATGATTTAGACCAGTGGTTCTCAAACTTTTGTACTGGTGATCCCTTTCACATAGCAAGCCTCTGAGTGCAACCCCCCTTATAAATTAAAAACACTTCTTTATAGATTTAACACCATTATAAATGCTGGCTGCAAAGTGGGGTTTGGGGTGGAGGCTGACAGCTCGCGACCTCCCCCATGTAATAACCTTGCGACCCCCTGAGGGGTCCCGACCCCCAGTTTGAGAACCCCTGATTCAGACATTGCAGGCTTTAGAGAAGACATTTTAATGAGCTAAGCAGTGGTTTAGTGTTGATGATGCCAAAAACTGGGATTTAGACACAGGCAGATAGAGAATCCACAGTGCCGAACTCCAAGTGAACTCTGTGCTCCCATTCTGTGAATGACTGATTATAAGTGCAAATCTTCCCACAGACATGGAGATGTCCATTGTAGCTAAATTTGCACTGGTCTGCTGTTCAAAGTGGGGGTGGGGGAAGGGTAGGATTCCAGGAGTGATGTGTGGGGCTTGCATGGCATAGAGCTCACCTCTCCTTAGGACCTCTTTGCACAGACAGGGAGACTGAGGGGAAGATCCACTGTTACATGGGACAGCAAAAGCTACTGAAGCAGCATGGGTGCAGCAACAACCCAAGATGACTCTGCAGCTGCCCTGTGCCCGAGGAGAAGGCTTCTCTTCACCACCACGGAAAAGGGCAGTGGGCAGCCGAGTACTACAACCCACTCTTCATTGGCCTACAGTGGGATGAGGCATAGCAATATTGATTTACTAGTACAATTTAGCAGTATTTTGGATGAGAAAGTCTGACCTAGTGGTAGGTTATGGCGAGTTGAGGTTTCAAGAAGTTTGATAGAAGCATCCAAGGCATATAATCATTGCTGCAGGCTTTTGATCTGTTCTTCAGTAGATGATCTGCTGGGTGCAAGGTGTTGAGCACCAGAAAAGTTCATGATGAAACTCCAGTGTCTCACAAGACTTGGCTCAGCCTCTTGGCTCCAGCATGTGGGTTGGCCAATCATTTCAAAGTATTTATCAAAGACCTATAACAGAATATAACAGCTATATGGTCTACTGAGTGAGACCAACACAAAAATGGGCAACTCTGATATTCCCTGTCTGGGAATATTGTTCAACTCTCCAACCTTTTAAGGCTTCTTCAACACCTTTTACATCATCTTCAAGGACTAGGAGGCTGCCCAGTCTAGGTATGAAACACTCTGCCCAGAAGCTGACATCAAAGCATGGATCACATCTATGTTTGCCTTTAGTCTAAGACCTTGCAAAAATTTATTGTGCTTCTCTCTGAGGGATGTCTTGCAGTCACATTCTGAAGCTGCTGAATACAAACATGCAGAAAGAAAAATATATAGAGAAATCCAGACAGCAAGTTGACAGTTACCCACAAGGAAATTTTATTGGGGTAAGGTTACACTGAGAAAAAGAAAAATGAAGAATTAGAACAGTGATTTACAATGTTCCCCCAAAAAAGTGGAAACTGTGCCCCAGAGAGGAAGGGGAAGAGGAAGAGTTGAATAAAAAAAAGTTTCTGCACATGCAGACTAAGACAGTTTCTCAGCCATCTGTGGATAAAATGGTGCAGATGAGCGAAGTAGTAGCTGACTGTTATGCTTCTTTAGCAAGCAGTCAAACTCTTGAGCTAGGAGCCTTTCAGACCCAATCACACATAGTACACGTACATCCAAGAATTGGGGCCTAATATGTAATACTTCCCTGAAGTATTTGTATTGATGTTCTACAGGAGACAGAGAGACATATGTTCTCCACGAGCTATGTTTAGATAGCAATTTTATCCTCAACGATTTAAATGTTAAGCCTAAAAGGCCATACCCTTTTCTTATAGCATTACACACAAACAAATAATAGATACTGCATACAGTCATGCATGTAGATTTTTGGCTACAGTTTTTATCCAATATTCTAATATTGGGATTTGGAAAATGTGTAGTAAGGAAGTTTCTCAAAGCATCAAAGTACCCACTATGATGATATAAACATAACTCCCAATGTTCATGAAATAATAGACCTTTGACTCAGGACATAATGCCCATCATTGTTGCCTTTTTCCAGCTTGTAGCACAAAATCATGCACTATTGCTTAATAATATTTCTTTAATAAACACATGGAATACAACATGTAGTACTAGGGAGCCCAATCCTGCCCACAGATATCTAGGCTGGGGAGAGACTATTCAATTTAAAATGTAGCAAAACCTGCTCCCATAAGGTATAGAGAAGATTGAGAAGAAAACTACGTCCAGATTTGCAAAGAATCGCATAACCGGACAGATATTGCAATGTCTTCTATAAAATAGAGTCCATGAAACAAACTATATAAAAAATCCTATTTCTCTATTTAATGTAACTGATTGTGTTTTACATGTAAAAACAGATGGCAAAACAAAGCAGTTTTCACAGAGTTCTCATATAAAACTGATCATGAAGCATGGTGAATATTTCTTTTTTATTAGCGCCATCTAATGGTTGATTTTGTTTTTATAAGTAGTTTATAAATTCTTCCATTATGGACCTTTTATGTTAAATCCTTTTAAATAGAAAAAGATAGCATTTTTAAAAGCAAGTGATGGCATTTTCTGTAGCATGAAAGTTATAGATAGAAAACGAGCTAGAGAATTATATATATATATATATATATATATATATATATATATATATATATATATATATATAATCATTAATAGAATCAAAATAGTATTCCAAAGAATTGTATAGGGTGTTATAAATACAATATTTTTCTAGCCTTACTCCAAAAAAAATCCAATTTGGCACTTGTTAAAGCTGAGAAGAAAGTCACAGGCAATGCTCCCTTGACTCTAGCTAATCAGATTAAGAACCAGATTCTGATCTCAGATCTGCAGAAATGTATCACTCAGTAACCTGTTCAATCAGCTACTGCTGGTTATTCATATACTAGTAGGGTGATCAGGATTGGAACCATTGTCTTTGTGGAAGCTTATTTTAGGCCAAAGTATTTGGGAGGGGAGTTTCCATATTTATTTAGCAAAAAATGCCTCTCTGACTTTGATTTGGGGAATAAAATATTTTCTCTGAAATAAAATCTATTTACAAAAGAGAAGTGAGGTGATGGAGGATAGATTTAGAAACTTCCGTGGCACACTGGATTATCAATATGAATGCTAGGAACTATGGGTACCTCACCGAAATCAATGGGAGTTTTGCCATTGACTTCAATAGGGTCAAGATTTTATAATATGGGTAATATGCTCTCAATTGATGTTGTTCAGATATTAATGAGAAATTCTGAGAATGAGAACAAACAAAAAGTAAGTTCCAGGAAATACACAAATGCCTGGCTACTAAATAGGGGATATGGTCCAATCTTATTCTTTTACATCAAATTGGTACTTATCTGGATCTGAGATGCATGCTGGCCTCATTCCCCTTTCTAGAGTGCTTCTATTTATTGCATAGCATGCACAAGAGTCCAGAGTCCCCTGGCACACATTCTCTGCTGCTTCAGACTTCATTACACGCAGCACACACCCAGCAGTGAGCAGGTTTAGGACCTTGCACACCCATATAAAGGACCTGAAGTTTGGATCCAATTAATACACATTAATTTATTAGCCTCTGACCTTGGATAATTTAAATTGCCTTCAAGAATCCACTAAAGGTCCAGCCTGGTTGGAGTTAAAATATATGCACAGATTGCAAACACATTTTTTCAATACACCAGTTGGCTTGGATTAACTAGGTCTGACTGCTTATGTACATGAAAAAGAAAACACATAAAATGATAAAATAGGTCACTGTGAGCATCAGGAAGTTATATCAGAAAATTCCCCAGAGGTTTTGCTCGTCCTAGCTTCAGATTCATTAATGGACAGAGAGCTCCTTTTTAAAAATAACACAATTAAAGTTAATGACAGAAAGTCTGTTTTACCATTTGAGATGTGTCTCAGATAGACCTGAAATACCTCAATCCAAAAGCCTGAAAAACTGACATTTAAAGTAAAGTGATTAATGTCACTGTACTTTAAAACTAAGAACCATGCACATCAGTGGACACGGGTTAATACTGCTGTGATTTGAATAATACTGATACAAAGTGCTTGCTATGAGAATGACAACACTGGCCAGACCTGATAAAATCAACATCAATGATGAAAGAGCATCAGCACAGCACAAACCTTTAATTGATGGGCCTAACCATGATGGCTTGTCTAGCGTCTTATTCTGTTTTTCCCCCCGGCTAATAATTCTCTTTTGTCAGTGAAGGAGTGAACATCTAGTATATCCCTACTCACTCCTCCTCTCCTGCAGACTGCACTGAATATAGTCAAAAAGGGACCCTGATACCAAGTGGAAGACAGCGGGACATAGCTCTAACCAAAACCTAGCAAAGATAATAAAAGCATCATCCAGAGGGAATCATTGCAGAACAATATGAGGCTGAGCATACTATGTCTACAGTGCTTTTATGCCTGTCCTCCTAGGGCATTTAGGACAAGAATCACCATAAAGCACTTAAACACTGAGGCCACAAGCTAGCACCAGGCTGCTCTCTTGAGTCTGTTACCCATTTATAAATAGCTGTAAAGGAAATCATCATCCATTTGGATATATCAATTAATATAACTAAGGTGGAGTTATTTTGGGTCATCACATCTTGGGTCTCAGATATTATCCATGTCACCTCATTGCATGAACATCCTCCAAAATGTAGCTAAATAGTGATCTGATTAGAGATCTTTAAATCTTGCTTATATGAACAAAATGATTCCCTCCTAATGAGGGGACAGCGGGTTTACATTCTGTTGTTATACTATAGAGTATATTTATGACATCAAAAGCCTACGTAAGTTAGACCTCAGCCAAGATCTGTTCTATAGTAATTTTTCTTGTTACTGCTTTAATTGTATGCACTGGATGGCCTATATATTCTTTGCATGCTGCTTTCTACGGTCATGGATTAGAAAAAATTTTTGTAGAAGAAAATTAAATTCACACTTTCTGGTGAATTTCACTCTGCAAAACTGAAATTTGCTATTACATTTTAAAGAACCTTCCCCTGGAAAGATCTTTAGTAAACTTGCGCACTGATCCTCCAAGATTCTCTGCACAGGCAGACCTCTAGATCTGTGTGAAGTAGGCTTAGCACTTGGCTGGTTTTTTATGGATTTGCCTGAAAAATAATTTAATCTGCCTTTTTTTTAACCTGGGTAAATTGTTAAAAGTTTCTGTGTCCACCTAAAGATGCTAAGATGTTGCCATTAAAAATAAATTGCTGGAAATAGAAAAAGCAAACAGCAAATTCTATTTCTTGAATTTGTCTCATTGGATTTTCTTTACGTATAAAGTTCCAAAACGTTCACATTCAGGTATATAATTAAAACACAGAACAATACAGTTTGGGGAAAAAATAATCTCTGTGACAGACATAAACAAAGCAGCTTGGAGAAACACGACCAAGGTAAGAAAATGATGTTATCAATTTTATCTGTGTGTGTTTCTGTATAGATACTATAAGTGTCTGCTCAAGGGGGGGAGGGGAGGGCTCGGGGTTGCAGAGCTGTCCTGTGGTTGGGGTTGTAGTGGGCTTGCCTTGTGGGGGGAGGATGCCAGTTATTTTGCATTTGAAAGATGGCAACCATAGTGTGAAGCCTCATTTACTTCAATGGGGCTCCACACAGACTCAGTGTTCTGCACATGGGAACAGCTGCAGGACTTAGAGTTGGTCACAATTTGTCAAATTGCAACATTTCAAAATTGAAAAAGAAAGGGAGAAATGTTAATGAAGTTTTCATGATCTCCTTCATTTTTTGACTAACTATAAAGCTGATCAAAACTTTCTGAATTTGATAATATTTCTATCATGAATCAGGGCCTGCTGCTGAGCCTGGCACATGCCGCTGAACATTCTGATCAGCCAGACTCTCCGACTGGCTGGAGGGGCATCACCAGGACTGCTCTTAAGCCCAGCAGCAGCACTAGGCAAGTGGCTGCTCAACGGTTATGTCTGCAACAGTGATTGCTCCTGTGACTGCCTTGTTTCCCACTTTCTTGCAGGCCTGCTCCTGCCCTACTCCCTTGGATGGGACTCTGATGCTTGGTTCTGACTCTTGGTCCCTGACTCTGAACCACTAGGCTTGACCACCTACGCTCTGGTTCATGCCAATTTCAAATTTCAAAACAAAACAAAATTTCGAAACAAATTTCAATCAATTTCTTTTTATTAACCAGCTCTATTTGCTGTTTTGTTAAAAAACAGGAACTATTCAGTAATATATTAACACTGAGATCCAACCCAATTTACTCTATTTTGTATTGAAATAAAAACAGCATCACAATCTGGCCCTGAGTCACCAAACTTTTGAGAGCTGAGCTCCCCCTTCAGGAAAATGAAACCAAGCGAGTCTCGCTCCACTACAGCCTCACAATGTTTTAAAGACCTAGTCATCTTAATTTTGCTTCCCCACAGCTAGTGCTTCACACTCCCCCAAAGAGGACATGTCCCACGCTCTGGGAAGGTGTTAAGTATTGAAAGTAGAGCACTGCAGATGAAGGGGAGCATTATGATCTCAGAAGAGTTCTTCTGGGTACGATTGGAGTTTTAGCAAGGAAATCATTAAACAACGGCACATCTAGCTTGCTGTGAAAGATTTAATAAGTTTATACTTAGAATAGTTCAGAATTTTTGCATTCGTTTCAGAGCAATAAACTTTACCAATTTTCACTTCAGTTTTACAAGTCTATGCGCTATATCTTGCATATAATTTATAACAATTTCAGAGATGAGACTTTAGATTTTTAGTAAAATCTAAGACATTTTCTAATCTCAGTTACTTTATTGATGCAGTTCTCTATATAGTGGTGTAACTAATAGCAGAATCTAGCTATAAGACTTTATTGTATTGCATGTCTTCTGCTACATGAGAGTTAAAGCATTCTTGAAATATGGAATAAAAACTCAGAGCTTAACAGTTTTGGGAATGAGATGACATTGGAGACTGTAAATTGCTTGAAGCACTGTGTAAATCTATTGCCTAACTGAGCAACTGATCCAAATATAAATGACCATTTACAATTTGCAGTCCCTTAAATTACACAGATGAGTGTTAGATTAACTCTTACAACAAGCAGCCGACATTTACAAAAGGTATACCAAACAGTAGACTACGCTGGAAAAAATTAACACTAAGGACCTGATTGTGCAAGATATAGAGCTTCCTCAGCTCCCACTGGTTTGAAGGTGCTCAGGACTTCGCAGAACTGAGCCCTTCAAAGTGTTTCATCCACATTATGGGACTGATCCTGTGAGACGCTCAGCACCTTTTCAACTCCAGCTGACTTTAATATGAATTGAAGATGCTCAGAATCTCTCAATCTGTTGCCTACAATGGGACTGCTCACAGTGTGTAAAGTTAAAGGTGTGTCATTTTTTTCAAGATCAGAGTCTTGTAAAGAAACCTGCATATCACAGTGTTTCTGTCATTAAAATCCATATCCAAGCATTTTCCATTTAAGAGCTAGTAGAAAAACCTGTAAAATTTTCAAAATTTTACTGTTTTAAAATATTTAACATTTCAATGAAATTTTTTGAAAATCAAAAAATTGCATCGTGCTCTATAACCATAGAGAAATTAAAGTCAATTTTCATCTTACTTTTATTTTTGTGTGGTTTGAGATGAAAAATTGAAAATTGAAAACTTTTCAACCAGCTGTATTCCTTTAGCACTTTGCATCCCTGAACTGGCAGGACACCATCACATCACGATATAAGTCTGATAAAGTAACTCCACCGTCAGCTATCACACTCACAAATTATCTTCTGTCACAAACAACTGACAAAAAATATACTTATTGCATCCCTGTGTCAAACAATCCAACTGAAATTAAAATGAGTAACAATGGATATGAAACATTGGACCTGTATTTTTCTGCTCTAATTATTAAATAATTATATACCTCAGCATCATACTCCCAGAGCTGATTTCCTCTCATATGATGGCACTTCAACATGATCACAGGGCCATTGAGTCTAGAAACATCCAAGCATAAATCATCTGTGCGGATCTCTTTATCAGCAGTAAAAGAAAATACCTGAAAACATAAAATGATTAAAGTTATAGGGGATTAAAGACACATACCTATTTAAATGATTACTGACTTGTAACATCCCTCATTTTGATTTAAGTTAGTGATCTGCCAGCAGTTCCTTCTTCTACATTGAGAAAAATGTTGTACTGTGTTTCACAGAAGTTTACATAAGCTTCACAGTATGACTTTAAATGAATGTTTTATAACAGAAAATGCTGGATAAGGGTTTTATACTCAAAGACTTTCACATGTGCTTAATTTTACACATTTTGAATCAAAGGGACAATTCAGTGGGTACAGTTAAACAAGTGTGTAAGTCTTTAAAGTCTTTACTTTGAGAATACTACAAAAGGACAAAGTAATAATACATCATCCTATATATGGATATTTCAGAAAGCATTTCACAGGATGGTTTTTTTTAAAAACAGGGTTTGGATTTTGACCCTATCATTTGAAGAATCAGGGTGTTCTTAGCCAAAACACTCAACTTCCCAATTTCCTGTACCAAGGATTATCACGTATGGTGTAGAGGGCTATATCTTGGAATAAGGAATATGGGGGTAATTTGATAAAATTATGGTTGAAGAACAGGAAAACAATGGGTCGCCATCAACAAAACTATTTCAAGCTAGTTTTCAGTACCTGCATTAGAGGAGGTGCTGTTTTACAACATCTTGAATAAATGATAGCGAAATCAATATATACAACTTTTTAGATCATAATAAAACAGTAGAAGCAGTAACTGAATAAAACCATTACTATATAAAGTCTTACACAGCATATCTCTACTTTTTTGCTCATTTAACTGTGAACATCTTCAGGTAGGAACAAACAAAAGGCTCAATGTTTTGACATTATGATTATTAACTCTTGTGCCTGAGCAAATATGTAAAACAAACCGTGCCTATACTGGCAACATTTACCCTAATTATTTTCACAGTCACATTTTAATACACAAGTAATGATCTTTAGCAGTTCACTTCAATAGTTAAGATATGGGGTGAGATTCTGTTGCTGCACCTCTAAGGGATTGTGTACATGCTGACTTAGTGCATGACAGGCCGGGGTGTGAATCTACAGTGCTCTAGCCTGCTGTGCACTAACTGGCCATGCAGACCCTGTTATCATATGCAGGAGTTCTGTAGCGTGCTTTGATGTACTGCTGTTTCAAGCAAAATATTGTGAATACCACGTTGAGTAGTACAGTAACTCCTCACTTAACGTTATAGTTATGTTCCTGAAAAATGCGACTTTAAGCGAAACGATGTTAAGCGAATCCAATTTCCCCATAAGAATTAATGTAAATGAGGGGGTTAGGTTCCAGGGAAATTTATATATATACACCCACACACAGAGAGTATAAGTTTTAAACAAACCATTTAATACTGGTACACAGTGATGAGGATTGTGAAGCTTGGTTGAGGTGGAGGAGTCAGAGGGTGGGATATTTCCAAGGAATGCCTCACTGCTAAATGATGAACTAGCAATTAACTCTCATGCTCTACTGTACAAGGTAGCAGGAAAGGAGGGAGGGCAGACAGAGATGGAGACACACACCGTGTGTGTGTGTGTGTGTGTGTGTGTGTGTGTGTGTGTGAGTGTGAGAGAGAGAGAGAGAGAGAGAGATGCTCATTTCCCCTTTAAGTATGAAGAGTGGGGTCAGAAGCACACTGCCTTGTTAATTAGATCAGCAAGCTGAGACCCGACCGCAGCTGCTGCTGCCTGGAAGCTCTCTCTGTCCTGTGTCCCCCCTGCTCTATGGAAGATGGGGTAAGCGGGGTGCAGGAGCAGGGGGGAGGGGGACACCCTGACATTAGCCCCCCTCTTCCTCACACAGTAAGCAGGAGTCTTGGGGAGCAGCTCCAAGGCAGAGGGCAAGAGCAGTACATGGCAGTGGGGGGAGGGACAGCTGCAATTGCTAGCCTGCTGGGCAGCTGCTGCACAGGAAACTTAGGGGAGCTGATAGGGAGAGCTGATAGGGGGGCTGTCAGTCCACCCTGGTTCCACCCACCCACCAGCTAGCTCCACTGGGCTGCTCTTCCTGCAAGCAGTGGACAAAGCAGGCGGCTGCCAAACGATGTTAGAAGGGAGCATTGCACAACTTTAAACGAGCATGTTGGTCAGCAACGTAACAATGAAACAACGTTAACCGGGACGACTTTAAGTGAGGAGTTACTGTAGAATGATTTGGTTACATCAATGTCTATACAGAAAAATAATGTTTTAGTAATTATATTGGATAACATTTAATAATGCAGTCAAAATCATATAGCATTAAATGTTTCACTTAAAAAGGGCAAATGTAACTTAACAGAAATCAATACAAATGATTAACGCATATTCAAAAATATTAAATTTTGATGAAACAAGGAGGTATAATACATAGCTACTAAAAATGTTTTCATAGTTACTGTAGGACAATTCCTATGGGATTAAACCCAATGTGTTAAAGTAGGATAAAAGTTAAGCAAGATACTGTCATGCATTGCCAGAGGAATACAATACAAATCAAAAAGTTGGAATTGGTATACACACCCCGGATAACTCTCACCTAGTACAATGCTGTATCTATTGAGAAGGCAAGTGTACTTCCTAAATGATGTAATTGCCCTTGAGATATCTAGCATCATACATCAGAATGAAACCATTTTTCAATGAATTATGAGAAAGATTGAAAAAGATGGCCAGATTATATTAGGAAACCATGAGGCTTTGCTGTGACTCAATTGAATATTTTAAAACTAGGACAGGCAATTTCATCTAACTAACTTTTTGCACTTAAGCACACTACACCAAGTGCCCGAGAGAATAGGGCTCAAACTTGGGAAATTGAAATTTAGGCAAATTTATTTTACACAGATGGTAGTAAATCTCACAGTATTAAACAAATAGCCAAAGGGGACACTGAAGCAGCCGAATGAAGAGCCAACTAAATGAGTTTTTAAGTAAAGAGGAGAGAGAAGCAGGTTCAGGAATAGGCAAAGGGAAACGAGGAAAGCTAAGAAGGACCAGGCATGATACGGATCAGTGACCTTGTCTTCTTTTTCAAATTTCATATACTCAGACATGTAATAGACAGTGTTCTTAGTATGTTGTGTACTGGCCAACCTCAAACCACTGATGAATACCATATTTACTGAAGGACAAGTTATGCCCTGCAGAAGATCATCGCTTGCACATATGCATAATCAAAGGCAGAATTTGCCCCCCCCCCCCCCCCGCTTTACAATATAAACATGTTAAACAAATTCTGCATTTTGGCTGAGAATTTGTCCTTTCAACTAGGACTGTGCAAACTCTGCAGGCTTCAGTTTATGCATGTCACATGAATTGAAAACTGCACATTGTCTTTACTTTGGGAAGACAGTAGACCAACCCTTGCAGGTTCATTTTGGAGGTTTGCTCAGGGAGTCTGTGGCAGGGACAGAAGCAAAAATCTCCTATTATTTGCTCCTTATTTATACCTTCAGCAATAGACCATATGAAACCAGATACTATAATGTGGTTAATTAGGAAGTGGAGGGGTGGTTGTTTTTGTTTTTTCCTTTTGCAGGCCAAGACACTAGATTACCCCTTAATCATTTGGAAAAGTATCATGAACTGTTGAACTTTCACCTAGAGTCAGGTAGAAAGGACTTTGGTTTAACATCACCTGTGTAGAAATGCACCTTAGTGTATGCAGCATCTCCCAGAATTTATTTTCAGAATCTGCCCTGAGTCCTTGAGGGGTCATCCTGCCACAGAGAACTTCAATTTACAACTTTCTGAGTTTTGGTTTAGCAGCCAAATTATATCAACTGGATTCTTTCGTGACCCATTACAGTGGGAGATACTGAAACATGGCTCAGTGACAAGGAATTAATTATGCCTCAGCCACTTACGTGGATTAAGAGCTTCCAGGATCCTGCAGGTGTTACAAAATACCAGCCACTATTAGGGAGTTACCCTTTGACACACAAATACCCTAAGCCACTTTTGAAGTGTTAATAGTCTTATTTTCACTTGAAAACACATATAAGCACAGACCAATGTTCAAATATGCCTTTTCAAGTGAAAAGGAAGCTTTTAAAACCTTCAGTTGCAAGTGCTATAGGGGAATTGTTTCACAGGATGCACTGTTCTTTTGCAGCTATGGCCCAGATCCTCAAAGATAATTAGGTCCCTAACTTTCATGAAAATTAATGCGAGTTAGACACTTAAATATCTTTGAGGATCTGGGCCTGTGAGCCCACTTCACTTTTAAAATGCCATCACCACATAGTAGCATGCATTTATTTCGTTGGCTATCAGTCCCAGAGCCTTGAAAATACCACACCACATCATCTTTTCTATTTGATAAACACTGAATTTGCCACTGTTTCTAATGGAGCTGGAAACTGAAGGAGCCAGGTTTGTGTATTGCCACATTCATTAACACAGTTCAGTTATCTTGTGGCTTGCTTCTTTGCTTCCTGGGACACTCTGCTCTGTCTGTTTTTGTTTAGAGCAGATAGTGGGGTGGGAAAGAGGAGAAAGGAGAACATTGCATTACTCTATGGAAGACCAAAAGAACACTGGATGCCAGCTTAGCATTTGTTGTAAAACTTCATTTTGGATTAACTTTAGTACTTGCACTATATTAACAGCTAATATGAAGTTTGAAAGATACAGGATTAAACTAAGAAGGTCCACACTGGGGCGGGGGATCGATATAGGAAACGCAACTTCAGCTACGAGAATAGCGTAGCTGAAGTCGACGTTTCCTATATCGAACTAAATTTACTTACTTCGGGTCCACGCGGCGCAGGCAGGCTCCCCCGTCGACAGCGCTTCCTCCTCTCGGCGAGCAGGAGTTCCGCAGTCGACGGGGGAGCGCTTCTGGGATCGATCTATCGCGTCCAGATGAGACGCGATAAATCGATCCCAGAAGATCGATCTCTACCCGCCGAATTGGGCGGGTAGTGTGGACCAGCCCCAAGATGCAAATAGATTGTATTTGGAAATACAAATAATTTGCTCTGTCAGACATGAGGGGAAAAAAATAACAGACAGGACAGGAGTATGTTTTTCCCTTTAAATTCTCCCATGCTAGTAGAGACCAGACCCAACTCTGCTTAAGCTCTAAAAACCAGACCTAACATACTCAGCACAGCAGTGCCACATTGTTCTAAACATCCAGCACTGCATTTTCAATTATAACTTCCTATGATTCCAATATATTTCTCCCATAATGTATATTTGTGGCATCATCATCTGAGTTTGGTATTTCAAATTGAATAGAATACAAACACAGATGGCAAGTTGGAAAGCTGAGCTATTGTTGCAGGGAAATGGTGGTGAGCAGTATGACCAACAAAGGTGCAAACTACTTAGAGAATATATATAATTTGCTGAAAAAGAAGGGTTTCCAAGCCCTACAGATTACCAGGTCCAAATCACTTCAGACCTTGTTTAACGTCAACTAGAAATACATAGGTACAAGAAATATGACAAACCCCTGTTAACCCATATTTGAACATTGTTCACAATGTGCTTTGTTACATTCTCAAAACTAAGAAAAGCAATGCACTCAGCTACTCACTACAAGGCTGTCTAATGCTCACTGCTTTCTCATCAAGAGAATTTCTTCAAGGGAGGTAAAATTAAAGTCCTCATAATGGGCTAAAAAAAAATCTTTAGTTTTTGGGAAAAAATGCTATTTGCATTATCTATGCACAACAAAGCATATGAAAAATACTTGTAAATGGGTAAGAAACAAACAAACTTCCCCAACCGCTCTTCAGTAACCCAAAAATGACTGCAGAAATTTCTATATCAGCACAACCACCTGCAAATCACTTCTGAACTAATGCCCACATGAGAAATTTCAGCACAGAAGGTACTTTTTGGAGAAATTTGTAAGCAATTAAAAATAGGGGTTAGAATGAAAAGGATATCGGTGCTATAAACCTTAATAAGTACTGATATAAACATAGCGCACTTTTGGCAGAAGTGGAACTGCAGCATGGCCTGCAAGTTCTAATCAAATTATTCCAATTATAGGTGAAATATTCCTTACTTATCCAATGGTTCTATTCATATTGAGAATATTCTTCAGTATTCCAGATCATACATTTCATTCTCTCTCCCGCCCTCCAAGACTGGCATACATCAAAAATATGGACAGATTTTGTTTGACAGGACTGGATAAAATGTATTTAAAATGTTACAGACCTGCCCTTAAGAATCATTCATCAAAATAAGCTATCCTAATATATGTGTTTGATGGCCAACACACATACATTTGAAACCAGGCAATTATATATATACACACACATACAGGGAGAGAAACTGATTACTTTGTGTTGGCCATAAATGCAATAACTGAAATCAAACAGCATGATTGCCTGTTTTGGATTTATCTGAAAAATCACTGGGACTACTCATGACATAAAGGTATTACTTACTGAGGGTAATGCTGGTATATTCCGACCTCAGAAGCCCTCTTGTACTCATACAGAATGCACAAGGGTTTTTATTATGTTCATTACCCTAAAAATCATTAACAACTCAGTTGATGTTATTAATTTCCCAAGAAACAAAATCTTTAGCTCAAGGTAGCTGGGTAGCATTAACTGTAATTATAAAACACAGAAGATTGACAATAAAACTCAACACTTTAAAAAAGTGTTAAAAAGAGGAACTAGCACTGAAAAGTGTAGATCTGGTTCCAAACATTTCCACAGTTTGGGGGTACTGAATGCCAAAGTTTCAGCTTCGGCTCATTTATCCTGAAAGCAAAACATCTCAGTCACTTTCATCTTAAAACTCAAAAACCTGTTTGAACTTGGAAATTTTCTTCTGACTTCAAAGATGTTTTTGTATTTGTGTTTTATGAAAAGGAAACCATTATATTTTGGAAGTCAATTTCTATGTGCATTTTTCTGTTTCCTTTTTTATGTTCAATAATTGCAATACACTGTTTAATTATGTCCTTTTGAAAGAATAATTGAAGTTTGAATTAACAATTAGGGAAGACGCCCTTTAAAAACATGCAGTCTGAGAAAGAAAACTACGTACCAATTATTGTTTCAAATTACCAGTCAGTAACATTTTACTAACACCTGAATTAATTTCATAGTATAAAAAATGTAGGGTTAAATGGAGCCGTTAGCCTTCTGTAATGGATGGTGCATAGCTGTGTTGTTCCAAGAGGAGCCCATGGAGTGATTCACACTCAGTCACAATTCCTTCCCTGTCTATGTTGCCATAGGAAGCCATTTGCTGTAGCTCTTTTTTTGCAACGTAACTTACTTGTCAGTGCATTGCATGCCAGGGTAGAGTTGTCACCTGTCCAGGTTTTCCCAGGATTGTCCCTTTTTTTGAGGTAGCTCTCCCAGGAAATCTGGAAGGGTGCTCAGAACACAAAGCCGGCTGTCCAGGTTTATTGGCTAAGGATCAACCAGGAATGTCCTGGTTTTTTGTACCTCTGAGGTGGCAACCGTATGCCAGAGCATGACTCCAAGACTCCTTCTATTCCTCATCTACATGCTCTGTGTATGAGGTGAAGAGTACTGGGCACCAGGGGCATGCACAAGGAGGGACGAGTAGGGACGAGCAGGGGCAACCCCCTCCCCCCCCCAATAATCACCAGGGGCACAGAACTTCTCCTGGCCTCAGAGCTGCAGTGGGGGGGAGTGGGAGGAAGAGTGTGAGCTCCTCCTTCCAAAAGGGATCCAATTTAAATTCCTGCACATGCCCCTGCTGGGTACACAGCCTCGACTCCCTCGCCTGAAGCTTCTGAAGTGGAGAGCACTAATGTGACTGCACATGGGGGTGGGGAAATCTTACTCTCCCTCACTCACTACACAGCTGTGCAAGTCTGAGTCACAATCCAGCCCTTACTTTCTAAGAATTCATTTCAATGTACTGAACATATAAACAGGGCCAGATTCTGCCAGCCTCACTCTCACTAAATAGTAATTTACCAGACAAGGAGTCCCACTGAGTAGTCTGCCTGAGGTTAGCAGAATCTTGCCCATAATTAGGCAAATTTTAAAACCCCCAATAAATAGTTTGTTTCTGTGGCTACCAAATATGCTAGAGATATAGTATGCAGTAGTCTGAGGAAGAGAATTAAATATTATAATTGATAAATACTTAGCAAAAGCACAGACATAACAAATGTTATATTGTTTGTTTTCTCAGGCATCTTTTTACCTGGATAAATTATTTACCTAAATTAATGGCCTGCTGCAATATCTACAAAGAGGATTTTAAATTTGTTGGTATTATTGATGCTCAAGTGCTTCACCTATTGATCATAAAGCTGTCTTGTCTTCCAGAAGATGGGTAGATTAAATCGTGCACATGTCTATACAGGACATACTTCTTGTAGTATCAAATGTCTTACAATTTCTAATCCAGTAACCATCTTTACTGCTTAATAGTAACCAAACTACTAGAAGAGAAATTACTACTATACCAAAACGAAAAACATGTGTCAAATAATAAACAATAGCAAGTAATTACTTAGCAAAGAAATTAAAGGAACTCAAGTCTGAAAACTTATATCTCAGAAACTTTCCATAAACTTTTATTTTGTTTTGTTGCTATGGAAAGGGCCATTAGATGGTGCTTTTACACCTGGTGCCCCAAGTTCTTTTCCTTAGCATGGGAGCCAGCTTTTAGTCTTGAAAGATAATGCTGTGATGTTGCTGATTTTCTGATGCAGTTTATTTGCAGAAGCTGGCAAGAGCAAAGGAGTTTGGCCTCTACCTCAATCTCTCGAACTAGAGTTGCTCCCTGGGAACATATATTTGAACAGAGTTACTTTTTAATGGTTTAATTCTAAGAGGTTTTCCAGGATATTTTAAGATGAAAGGTTTATCCACATCAAAATGTTTGGGTTACTAGAGACTCATGCCTATTTCACTGTAAGGCGGAAGCGCTGTGATTCCAAATGCAATGACTGTCATCATCTTGTTTTGGTAGAATTCTTCTTTGTTCCTCAGATGCTAATCACATCCAGTGGAATGGAACTGAACCAAATGAAACATAATGGAACAGAATAAGATTATCTGGAAAGGAATCACAGCATTCATTTCCTAGTCCAGGTTCTAGTGATTGTATGTGCTGGTTTGTTGCCCAAGAAGCCTTACGATCTGTTACACACTATAATAATATGATATGGTCGGAGTTATATAAGGTGATATAACAATGATTTACATCTAAATCACTCATGCTGAATTATTCCAAAGTGGCAAGAGACAGAATTCCTCCAAAGACAGTTCCAAAAAATAAGATATTATTCTGATATCCCTAGTGATATTACATACCTTTGTGGCCAATCATATCACTCATCTCCCACAAAGGCCATTCATCAATTTATAATTTTACTTCCACCTTCGGAAACTGTTCAGTTTTTGAACTTGTCTATGAAATTTTTTTTGGCCAGAGACCAATGTTGCATCATGGGTGCAGATAATAACTGACTGGGTACCTGGATCTATAGAATCCATGCCCAGTCCATCTGTAAGTTAGCAGACCATAAGAAAGAAGCAGTTGTTATTGGCCCTAGCCCCCAAAACCCACATTTTTCCTGGAAACACCTCCTGTTTCCCCCAAAATCCCCCCACCAAACAGCAAAAAATCCCCATGTTACATATTGGTACAAAAACGACAGGGAGTCCAGTGGCATCTTAAAGACTAACAGATTTATTTGGGCATAAGCTTTCATGGGTAAAATGATGATGCATCTGAAGAAGTGGGGTTTTTTACCCACAAAAGCTTATGCCCAAATAAATCTGTTAGTCTTTAAGATGCCACCGGACTCCTTGTTGTTTTTGTGGATACAGACTAACATGGCTACCCCTCTGATATCTGTACAGTAACTATTCTTCAAGATGTGGATGCAGATGTATATTCAATTCAGGGGTTGTCCAGCTTTGGCATGCTGGGCACGTGCACACCTAGGTGAAATATACATCTGAAATCACTTGAAGAAGAACAAAAATAATTTTTCATTGCTCTCCTAACAGCTCATAAAGGAATAGAGCTGACACAAACACCAGAAAGGAGATGGTATGGTCAAAATGCAGAGCTGATTCCTAGAGTCAAGTTTTTACACAAGCATCTTAGTTTTCAGATGGAAAAAAGAGTATGTTTCTTGCCCTCACAGTGGTGAAGAAAAGCTTGAAAATTAAGTATACAGTTTCCAACATCAGAAGGCAAATAAAAAGAACCCAACATTTATTATTTGTAAAACCTCATGATTTTTAAGCCCGTGTCATGATTTTGGGGGGCCTGATCCATGATTTTAAATTATTGGAGCTGGCAATATTGAAAATATACAAATGTGGAAAAAAACTGTAAAATGTTATTCGATGTTGTTGACTGGGGAGAATATAAAGCAAGATGGGGGAGAATCTGCATGTGAGGGAGGATACAGGATGGAGTAGGAGTTGAGAGAAAGTGATGGTCAAGACACATGTTGGGCGACTGATCGAGGAAACACCTTGAAGTTTTTGCAGGCTCACAATATTTTGATAAAGCTGGATCCTATCTAGGTTTAATCATTGTCTGGACAGCAAAGGAAAACATTAAAAGGCAACAGCACAGAACATTCAAACACTTGTGAGGCTGGAACAACATTCTTGTTTTCTCTTTTTGGCATGTGTTAAATCTTGCTTGTTTTTCTAATCAGTGCCCCTGCAAGAATGCCCTTGAAGGATCCACGCCGCTGAATAAAAATAAACCCTTTTCATTCTTTGTATAAATTAAAAGAACTACTCTAAACTAATAACTAACAGGCCCCACAACTGAGGATAATCAGGAACATTTTGAGTGGGGTTGAATGGCACCCGTCTTCAGCAAGTCTAACTGCCAGGGCTCCAAAAGGATGTTTACCATCTGAGATACTGAGATCATAAAACGTCACGGCATTTTTACACCCTCTTGATGTTGCATTGCCACACTGATAATACAGGTCATGACTGATATATTGTCTCAAAGGTGAGGCCTGCGGGAGTCATACGGGATAAAGGGATAAATTCAAGGTGTTACCCACACAATGAGGGAAATCTGACAGTGATGAGATCCTTACTTTGAAGCCCATCACTCCAGTGTAATAGAGTGCACTACAATAACTTTAAGCATCACTCCATTACCACATTTAAGAGTCCAAACAGCCAAATGCTTTAGCTGATTTAATCCTAGTAGGTAGAGCCCTGTGGGGATACAAAATGTATATCCATAGATATAAAGTGGATATCTGAGGAGCTGCAGGACTCTACCAGGAACCACAGCGGCAAAAGCAGCAGCACGTCGGGCCACCGCTCAGAGGAGCCAGGGCCCTGCACGGGCTGCTACTCTGACATGGCTGTACTGCCCCCAGCCCTGCCCACTGGGGCGAGCATCAGGCTCACCGGCAGCTGTCCCTGGTCATGCTAGTGTGTGCAAACGGCTCACATGCACCCGGACAGGAGTCCCTTCCACGCAGCGGATTGCGTCTCCTGTCCAGGAGCATGTGAGTCGCTTGCACACACTAGTGCGACCAGTGGGCAGGGCTGGGCTGGGGAGGGCGGTACCAGAGGAGTTGCCCACGTGGGGTGCTGGCTCCTGTGAGCGGCAGCCCGACATGCTGCTGCGGTTCCTGGTAGAGTCCTGCAGCTCCTCGGATATCTGCTTTATATCTGTGGATATAAATTTTGTGTCCGTGCAGGGCTCTACTAGTAGGCTCTAATTCAAACTGCAACGGAAGGACATTTCTTGATGGGACTGTCTTACTTAGTTTTGAAAACAGGTGGTGTTTTAGGCAACAATTGTCAATGATAAGTAATAGTCATATCTAATTACTGAAAGAAACAGACACGATTGTGGACTCTGCATTAATCTGCACTGACAAATTTTGTTGATGAGAACATGTGAGTCACTTGAGTCACAGTTGTGCTAACAGATGTTATAATACTCAAATGGCCAGAGAGGAGACTAGACTCCATGCATCTCTCTCACAACTACACACACATTTCATTTGAAAGACTTGACTATGAAAGGTTCAGTCTGGATCATAGACCTAATGGGTTTTTTCCACTCAATACAGCACAGTGGGAATGGCCCTGGCTTGTAAATTGAAAAGCTTCCTTAATACATATCTAAGGCTTGGTCCACACTGTGGCGGGGGATCGATCTAGGAAACGCAACTTCAGCTACGAGAATAGCATAGCTGAAGTCGACGTTTCCTAGATCGAACTAAATTTACTTACTGCGGGTCCACGCGGCGCAGGCAAGCTCCCCCGTCGACAGCGCTTCCTCCTCTCGGCGAGCAGGAGTTCCGCAGTCGACGGGGGAGCACTTCTGGGATCGATTTATCGCGTCCAGATGAGACGCGATAAATCGATCCCAGAAGATCGATCTCTACCCGCCGAATCAGGCGGGTAGTGTGGACCTAGCCTGAGAAGCTCAAGCCATGGAGCATATTTGAACTAATATGCCAGTGTTCCATAATACTGGAGAATTTTTTGAACTTGCTTCACAGCACTCCTTTATGAACATCTGATATTTAAAATTAATACTCCAATGGTTCTTGTTTACAGTAATTAAACAACTATTTCCCCCATCTTACTTAAGTTATCCAAAATGAAGCTATAAGCTAAAAACTCAAAAAAGTATTTAATTTTTAAAGACAACAGCTAGACGAAGCCATTTTCAGGGGTACGGGGCAAATCATCTAAATTTTTGTAGATTCCAAGGGCAGAAAGAAACATTGTCATCATTTAGTCTGACCTCCTGCACATCACAGGCCACAGAACCTCACCCACCCACCTAGACCCATAACCTGTGTCTCAGTTACCGAAGTCCTCAAATCATGTTTTAAGGACTTCAAGTTACAGAGAATCTATGATTTACTCTAGTTCAAACCAGCAAATGACCCATGCCCCATGCTGCAGAGGAAGGCAACCCTCCGCCTCCTCCCCCCCCGGGTCCCTGCCAATCTGACTAAGGGAAAATTCCTTCCTGACCCCAAATATGGCCATCAGTTAGACCGTGAGCATGTTGTCGAGACCCACCAGCTAGACTCCTGGGAAATAATTCACTATAGTAACTCAGAGCCCTCCCTATCTAGAGTCCCATCTCCAACCATAGGAGATATTTGCTACAACAGTCAGTCATTGTAGGCAATCATACCATCCCTTCCACAAACTTATCTAGCTCAGTCTTGAAACCAGTTAGGTTTTTTGCCCCCACTATTCCCCTTAAACAGCTGTTTCAGAATTTCAGTCCTCTGATGGTTCGAAACCTGTGTCTAATTTCAAGCCTAAACATGTTGATGGCCAGTTTAGATCCATTTGTTCTTTTGTTAACATTGGCACTTAACTTAAATAACTCCTCTTCCTCCTTCGTATTTATCCCTTTGATGTATTTATAGAGAGCAATCATATCTCCCCTCGCCATCGTTTGGTTAGGCTAAACAAGCCAATCACCTTAAGTCTCCTCTTATAAGGTTGGTTCTCCATTCCTCTGATCATCCTAGTAGCCCTTCTCTGCACCTGTTCCAGTTTGAATTCATCTTTCTTAAACATGGGAGACCACAATTTCACATAGTATTCCAGATGAGGTCTCACCAGTGCCTCTGCTACTTCGAACACAGATGCCCCCACCTTATAGCAAAAATTCTTGTTATTAGTCCCTAGGTACATGACCTTGCACTATTAAATTTCATCCCATTTCTATTACTCCAGTTTTCAAGATCATCCAAAACTTCATGTATGATATTCCAATCCTCCTCTTTTGCAGCAATACCTCCCAACTTTGTGTTAGCTGCATATTTTATTAGTGCACTCCTACTTTTTGTGCCAAGGTCATTAATGAAAATGTTAAATAAGATTGGCTCTGTAGTGGTCGCTCACTCTCAAGTGGGGAGGGAGGTCACTCCACCTTGTTGTCTGAGGCAACAGCGCTTGGGCTCGGGACGCACTGGCGGGGCCAAGTCAAAAGCAGTCTATAGTTCTGTGGCCACCTAGTAGAGGTGCACAAGTAGCAACAGTCTAAGGCTCTTGCCTTCCTTCGGATCAGCTGGGCACTGAGCAGTCTTTAGCCTGCAGCCTGGCAGTAATTAACAATGTAATGCTCTGGCCCTGTGGGCGGGGCAGAGCAGGGAGCAGGCTTTAACCCAAGCTTTCTGGCTAAGGCAGCCAACAAACACTCAGTTCAGGCTTCGGGTGAGGATGAACACCCACACAGTCTAGGGACTCCAGAAGAAGGGGCACTAACTGAGTCAAGTATCCTAGTTTGATGGACGGTAGGTTCACACAGGCCTCCTGGCCTATGGTGGGGAGTCGGCCACCCTAGGGGTGGAGTGGCAGGGGTAGGGGGACGCGGGCCGGCCTGACTCCACTGCGTCCCAGCCCAGGGCCCTAACAGTGGCGGAGTGGTCCGCCACTGGGTCAAGCTGGGATCCAGCTGTAACAGACTGACCCCGAGTCAGTCAGCAACGTAGCTGGACAGTCATCGGCTGCCCCGGGCTACTTTCTTCTCCCAGGGGTTTGGTACCTTTGTAATCCACAGGTCCTCTGGGTACACAGCGGACGTTAAAAATCCTTGCTATTGGGCTTGCAATTTCATATGCCAGTTCCTTTAATATTCTTGTATGGAGATTATTGTGTCCCCCTGAGTTGGTCCCATTAAGCTCTTGGAGTTTGGTTTCCACTTCGGATGTTGTAATTTCTACTTCCATATCCTTGTTTTCATTAGCCACAATGCCACTATCCCTCAACTCCTCAATACCCTCATTAAAAACCAAGGCAAAGTATTTGTTTAGGTGTTGGGTCATGCCTAGTTTATCTTTAATTTCCACCCCATCCTCAGTGCTTAGCAGTCCTATTTCTTTCCTTATTTTATTTTTATTTGTATGGTTAAATAACCTTTTACTATTGTTTTTAATTTCCTTTGCAAGGTCCAACTCTGCTTGGCTTTTGGCAGTTCTCACTTTTCCCCTACACTTTCTAACCTCCAAGAGGTAAGCTTTCCTTGCTGATCCATCCCTTCTTCCATTTGTTATAGGCTCTCTTTTAATAACTTGTTTCAGATGCTTGCTCATCCAGTTTGGTCTGCAACTCACCCTACAATTGCTTGGGATGCAGGCTACAGACAGTTTCTGTAATTTTGACTTAACGTAATTCCTAGCTTCCTCCACATTCAGATCCTTGAGTTCTTCAGACCAGTACACTCTCCTACTTCTCTTAATTTTTTTTAAGTTTGCCCTATTGAAATCAAGAAGCCAAGCTGCAGACCTATTTTTGTTTATCCTTCCATTTAGTTTAATCTGAATTAGCTCACGATCACTTGAACCAAGATTGTCTTCCACAACCAGTTATTCTAGGATGGTCCTCACTACTTATCAATACTAAATCTAAAATGGCATCACTTCTTGTTGGTTCAATGATTATTTGGTGAAGAAATCTGTCAGCTATCACATCCAGGAATATCTGGGTCCTCCAATCTATATCTCGAAAATTAAAGTCTCCCATAATCACATAATTCCCAGTAGGATTTATTTCAGGAAAATACTAAGGAGGTCTCTATCCATATCCCAATTGGATCCCGGCGGGTCCATAGAATATCCCAAACACTGTGTTAGTAGAGGGATATATATATATTTGTATAGTTGCCTTGACTTCCTTTCTAAACCAGGTCAGTTTTTTAACCAGTACAGCCCTCTTCCTCAATTGTGGCTTTTTGGGAATCTAATAAGGTGTTCTTACAAGATTCCCATCATTCACATTTTTTTGATTAAATTCTTCCTCCCAGCTGACTTGGTTCATAATTGGTTTTCAGCTTTTCATCAAAATTTCTTAGACTGTAAGCTCTTCAGGGAAGGGACGGTTTCATCCTCTGTGTGCTCAGTGCATAGTTCATTGTGGACACCATCAGAATAAAATAATAAATAACATTCATATTTCATCTGATTATTTTAAGAAGAAAGAATGCTACTTCTTTATAAAAGGTTATCTCATGTACCCAGAAAATAAAATCTATCAATTAAGTCATGCACCAAGCAGAAAGTGAAGAATCTTCTGAATGCTTAAGTATTATTCTCTGAAGACCTAAGGAATGGTAGGTATTTCCTCTTATTTAATAATAATTCTAACCCAGCTCTATAAATTGCAGAGTATTATTAGTAAGTTTTATATACTGAATTAGGGTTAGTTTAGCTAATTAATTCTTTTTGGTAAATTAAGAAGGCCTAATTCTATTCCCGGATACTACAGATACCATATCTGAAAAATGATGTAGACGAGAGCTGACAATATCCATTGATCCTGTTCCCCACATTTGTGAAGACAAATCACTGAAACGACAGCCTGCTTAACAAAAGAAGCCAGTTTTAACAAAACCCATAAATGCTGTTTTGATGTATGAAAATCACAGTTTTGAAAGCAGTTAGTAATGTAAATTATAACTTTGCCTCTGGACTCTTCACTGATGTGTAGCTAATAAGGAGCTCTCTAAATACCTGAAAGTTTACATATAAATTCAGCAAAAGCAGATATCCAAATGCAAAACTGAGCATTTGTGGATTTGGTTAGTGATGAGCCACCCTCCAAAGGTTTGATTCTTATGTGCAAGTTTAGATGATACATTTAAATATTTTGGTCTAGAAATTTCACAGGATCACCGCCTCACAAGATGTTGCAGGTTGAACAGACGGGGCACAAATAATGGTTCTTGCTGCTCTTTCATAGTATTCCAACTTTGCATTTTGTGTTGCAATAGCAATACAGAACTGGGGATAAGATCAGTGATGTTAGATAATGGGATTTAAACACACAAAGAGATTGTGGCACAACAATTTCCCAGCATTAGTTCTCCATTTAGAAAGGCGTTCAATCAGAAGAAGGCCATCTGTGTGTTTATTAACTTCCTGGGTCTTTACCTTGCAAAATTTGCTTCTTGTGAATATTTCTCTAATTCCTTTTTGAATATGTTTACCCTTTCAGCTTTTGCTGATGCCTTTGACAGTTCATTCCACACATACATGACCCTCTGTAAAGATATTTTTGTTAATATCCATTGTTGCCCAGGCCTTTCATAGCTTCAGTTCATGTTCTCTTGTTTTTGAGCCTGTTGAATAGGCAGTTTGAAGAACAGCTGGCTAAAGCTGAACCTAGGCAAGACTGACTGGATACTAGTAGGAAGATGGAAGACCTTTGAAGAACTTGCTGCCTCTATACTATACCCTTCTATTGAGGACATCTGCCCACTGATTGTTAAGCCAGGCTGCTGCAACACTGGGCTCCTTTTGGACATCTGAGCATTTTTAGATGCTCAAATAACCATGGCAGCACAGAACATCCACTTACATCAGTTAGTGGACAGAAGAATACCATTTCCTAACAGACTCAGATCTGGCTACAGTGATCCATACATTTGTGACTTCCGGGCTGGGTTATTACAATTGATTATATCTGGGATGACATCACAGACCCTGAAAAATCACAAAACAGCACAAAATACAGCAGCTCATTGTTTAGCAACACAGGTCACTGTGAACAGATCACCTAGTTGCTCTTTTCTATACACTGACTGCCACTAATTCCTGGTCTCTGTCCTCATATTCAAAGCCCTCAATAGGAATGGGCCTATATTCCTAAGAGGTTGCCTCTCTATGCAACATGACTTCCCATGATAACTAGCCTCTGCATGAAAATATCAACAAATAGAGACAGGCTTGTGAGCGCAGGAGACAAAACTTTCACAGCTGAACCTCAACTAAGGAACTCACTCCCAGATAAGAATGATTTGGGGCATCTTTTTGTTCAGGACTACCTGCAAAACTCTTTCTTTCTTTCTTTCTTTCTTTCTTTCCATAAGGGCTTCACAAGCACATATACCCACTCCTTAACACACACACGACTAAGCTATTTTTCCTATAGGCTGGGAAGAAAGAAAAAGATATTTTTTATTTCTTTTATTTTTAAAACAGTGCGTATCAGATAAATGGAAAAAAGCTATTAACATTTTTAATAATTTTAAGTATTTGGGAGATGCTTAGATACTACAGTGTTGTGGGGAGGGGCATATAAGTACGTTGATAACATACAATAAGATAACTATTATTCTATGAAATGGCTTCTACCTTTTCTACCCCCATCTGAATAGCTGATAGCTTTTTCTAATTAATGCAATTCTGATCCAGACAGTAGCTATGCAAACATACCCAGTGGCTGTAATCCCTGGGAGTTTCTGTGATCAATGTGATTATCTTCCTATGTACTTTTTTCAGTGTTTATATATTACCCCTGTAATGTGATACCTAGAACTGTCCACAGAACAGCAACTACATAATCAGGAATGACTGCTATGCAACCACAAGCATGTCAAAGCCTATGACCAGCATGACTATAAAATGACAGTTATTTTGTGTATTACTGACATACAAAGGAGCAGACCAAGTATTCCACTCTGCTTGAAGCAAAAGTCTGAGAAATTAACTTGATTGATCAACACTGGTTAAGTTCAAAACAACGCAATTTACTCTTTAGCAAGTTAAGTGTTGGTACAAATTTGTACCATTTCCCTATATTGGGATTTCAAGCAATATTTAAAATTCTATTATTCTTTTATGTTTGGACTATGCAACCTGGTGTTTATTATCTTCTGCATCGAACATCCACATCAATAGCACATTTACCTTCGCAGACAATCTTTGGTGGGTGCAATCTCTACAGGGAAAAGAATACCAATTTAAATGTTCTAGAGTTCCTTAACACACAGTAAAACAAAGTTAATGCAATTAAATTGAGTATGCCTTGATCTGCATGCTATTATGTTCTACAGATTGCGACAGTAAGATTATCCTAACTAATCACTCCTGAAGAAATATATAAAGTTTCTGAACTTGGTAACAGGGATAAGTACAAATGGTTTGTACAATCATTGGATCAGGTTCAAGATTAACATATACTTGTAATTCCTTTTTGCCTCAGGATGGACAAATCAAAAGATAAAGGGAATGTGCTCCCCACAATTGATCGCAGTGGGTCTTTGTCTGGGCAGATGAAAAGGGTAGATGGCCCCTTGAAAAGTCCCCACTTCCCTGGGTTATGAGGGGAAGGAAAAGGGGGCAACACCTGAGGTGAGCAAGATAGAACCAGAACCCCAGCTCAGATGGGGTAGCACTGACCTACTGGGGGAAGGATATTTCTATCTTATGTCTTCCAGGTGGAATCCTTGCCACCTACCTGCCAACTAGTGAGAAGGAGGTAGGACACATGCTGATGGCATGATGCAGTGTCAAATAAGCATGTAGCTTCAGTCATCTATGAACAAAACTCTCCTCTCAGATCTGAGGGGAGATTTCTGGCAAGTATATTTTATTGGTTCTCCGAGGATTCATAAAATAAGAAGTCTAATGCCCAGGATATTAAATATACTTTAATACTATGTAGACTCAAATAGTGAAGAAATGTTCTCTTCAATAAATAAAATAAATAAATAAATAAATAAATAAATAAGCCTCAAAATCAAGGAGCAGGTAAGGGCATTCACTAACTGTACACCTCTCAGATAGAAAAATCACATTTATTCTAGCCGTCATATTAACTATCCCAAGCCTCCCAATTATTTTGAATTCACCTTTCTTAATTGATTTAAAGCATTCTAATAAAAGCTACAGGGAAAGTGCTTTCTCTTCCCTCTCACATTATGTTGATGCACAAAGACATTAATTGATGAAAGCCACCTTAGGCAAAGCATTCAAACCGAAGTTGATTATACTACCAATTAAAGAATACACGCAAATGTTACCAAGTTTCCAATTAGGACATTTTAGGGGGCAAAATATTACAGCAGATTTATGCATACTCTGCTTACTCATTTTCAAACTTGATAGTTAATTATGAAAATCTTGTAGTTCACGGAGGTATTTTAGCATATGGACAGATCCAAAATATAAATGTAAATATTTGCGACTGAAAAGAAGAGACAAAGCATAATCAGATATTTGGCTTCATTTTACAATAATATCTTAGTATGTTTAGTGACCACGACTTTTACAACACTATGTTGTTCAATGGACAAATCAGTCAAGTGCCTGTTGAACCAGGAACTATGCCAGGATGTTTAATTGCATGAAATTAACTCATATCTCATCTAGCAGATTTTTGTACCAACAGCAGTCATCTCAAACTTGATCAAACCAGAGTTCATTTTGCAAAAAATACTAATGGAAAATTTACTCCACTGTTCTCTCAGCTCTAATAATAATAATGAATATTTGTTTGTTTATTTAGTTATTTTTGGTGTTCATACCCAGATGCTTCTAAGCATATTAAAAACCTAAAACCAATAATTACTGTAAGGTAACATGGCCCAATACTCAGAGCCAGTATAAAGTATACAAATATTAAATAACATTAAAATAAAAAATATACAGTTTACACTTTTTGTGAGGTAATTATTGTCAGTTGATGACTTTGGAAATGTCTCTTGTACATATATACAGTAACAATTATGGAACATATTTTCAGGAAAGGACATTTTAGTTTTACAGAGATTCTCAAATATGTATTGCTAGGGAACTAGTTTTCATCATGTGCAGAAGGATAGTATTGTAAAATACAGATGAAATAATGACTACTGTGCTGATGACAACCATTTTTCTGATTTTCAAACATTTATTTTCCACACCAGTATCTTCTATCAATTTCTGAACTGCTGCTATCAAATCAGGAACACGTAGGGTGACCAGATGTTTTATAGGGACAGTCCCGATATTTGGGGCTTTTTCTTATATAGGCGCCTATTACCCCCCATCCCCTGTCCTGATTTTTCACACTTTCTATCTGGTCACCCTAGGACCACAGTACATATGTCTTTCATAGAAATTGCAATAAAAATTGACTTTTTGGTTCTGGAGTTTCATCAAGGGTTTGTTGAGACAACTTTCAGTTCAGAATGGATGGCCCTCTAAAGAAGCTATAATAAAAGTCTGGCTTTGCTCCCAGGATCTTAGAACATTAACTATATAAACAAGATTCTTTCCTTTACTATCTGAAATGGACACGATGCCTAAAGACCAACCAAGAATGGAGCCCCTTTGTGCTAGGTGCTGTACAAACACAGAGTATTAGGTAGGCCCTGCCTTGAAGAGCTCACAACATAAATAGATCAGTCAGCAACAGGGTATGGAAAGGGGTGTACCACACAAGTGGAGTGAACAATGTAATAGCAGCAAACATCATGTTAGTTTCATTTTGAAGGGAAAGGGATTAGTTAGGAGGTAAAGTTAAATGGGAAGAAAATGGATGGGAAAGGGGACATTGAAGGATAGGGGAGCAGAGAAGTAAGAGGGGCAGGTGTGGAGTGAAGTGGAGTAATGCTGAGTTGCTTCCTAGACAGTTACTTAGTATTGTCTTTATTTATGACATTTTAAAATTATGGAAATGAAATCTAACAAATCATAAAATACACTCATACAAAGATCGATAAACCAGACACTTCAGGTGAAGCACAATTAAGCCATATGTGTTTGCCCAATTGCACTGGCACTTGACTCTCCAAGTAGGAAAGTTTGAGATCGTTCTGTTAGTTTCATTTCTGTGATACTTTCTCGTATGTAAATTCTGCAAAATCACCAGCATGCCTTTCTTTGGCACATGACAAATTTCTTACCTTAATGTCCAATTATGATTAAATAAACTATTTTGCCCTTTTGAATTAATGTGTTTAAAATGCATTTAGATGGATTGTATAAAATGTTAGAATTATTGCTACATTATAATTAAAATAAAATATTTAAAGTTTGACTAATTATTACACTTATAAAGCCACATTGTGATTTTTCAGCAGAACTCTCTATTGAAATTAATGGCAAGTTCTCTTGTGCTTAAAATCAATGGCACAATATGGCTCTTAGTCTTTATGATTTGGCAGGGTATTTACTGAGTAAAAAATTACTCCACATAACATACCTATAATTGAGAATTTCTATTGTAGAAAATTCTCTCGAGTAAGATAAAACATACATTTATAGTTATAGTCAAAATTGAGTAGATTCTCAAAGTCAAGCACATAGCTAAGAACATATCTTCCAAGTATCAAGACTTTTTTACATGTAGTTGTGTAGAAACCCCTCGTACTCACTAGCATGTTACAAATACCTATCCTGTCGTTAAGTATGCATAGAAAGAGAATTCCACAGATGGATAACAATCCCTAAAGATTTGTTACTTAGAATTCTACCTTGAGAAAGGGCTCTGCATCACTTCCTTCAATAAACTATATGCTTTTTGTCATTCAGTTTCTAATCTGTTCTAAGCAGTCAGTATAGGACATAGGAGGAAATGGTTTCCTCATATATATATTTGCTAAAACACATAATATGCCTGTTCTAATGTCACTCTGCAACAACTGTTACCATGTGAGGTTTTATTACTAAAAATAAAACTAGGGAAAAATCTGGCTGGTTTCATTCTGGATTCACTAAGAGCCCAATCCTGCACCACTCAGGAAGTACTCAGCATCTTGTAGGATTGGGTTCTAACTGCCAATGAACCAACAATGTCCATGGGCTCAGTCCTGTTAGGTTGAGAGTGCCCTCAACAGGAGTGCAGGGCACTCAACACCTCTCCTGCATGGAGAGTACTCAGCATTGTACAGGATGCAGCCCTAAGTGACTGAACCTCTCTTAGCTGTGTCTTGCTTTTATATTATTATTCATATAATATTCTTCTTGGGGAGGTTGGGAATCATTTTGAAATTGGAGAATGTGGTTTTGATATAGGCTATACCTATGTAACGCATACTGTGACCTCACCCCCATATTGTCCCTTCTCCCCCATCTATAAACCTGGCAGGTCCCCTAAATCAGTGCTGGTGCAGGAGTCCTCAAAATGCAAACTTCTGGATCTTTCTACAGCTCCTGCACAGGGGAAACCTCCCTAGGCTGGACCTGGGGCATTTAGGGCCCCTTTATGTCTCACTGGCTCATTTACCTGAAGTAAAAAGGCTAGGGCAGGAGTGAGGATCTCACTCGCAGTCTCCAAACACATAATATTTTTTTTAGTTGCTTACAGCCTGACACTACAAGGGGCTGCACATTTCCAGAGATGAGCTGAATGCTGTTCACAGCACCATGCAGGAAGATCCCAGCACCTTGTAGAACTCACTCCAAATCAGCAACTGTAACATATAATTTAGGTTGACTATGCATTTATTATTTTTAGAAGAAAAGAAAACCCCAACTGATGAACAGAAATAATTAAAAAATTGAATAGGGCAATTGCTGAGGAGTGGCTTAGCTTACCATATTTATTCCATCATTTGGATAGCTCTGAAATTTTTATCTGGATGCAACAACAAAAAGAATTTTTATCTAAAGCTTACATCCCAGCTGTTAATAGTCATTTTCTGCTTTTGCTAGTCTCAGATTTACAGTCAGCTATCACATAAAATATCCTTCTTATTAATGACATTTAGAAAGAGTACTTTGCAAGGTAAAAAGATTTGGTAAAAGCATTAATCTCTAATGTTGCATTAAAATAAAGCAGAACATTACCCCGAATAAGCCAGCATCTTAAAAAAAAAAATCAGCTTTCAGAATTACCATGTAACACTCTCTTGTGATGTTCCATTACAGCAGGACAGGATAGATCTGAGCAACCATGACTAAAGACTCCCAGAATAACTTCCTACAATATGGTGGAATGAATGCCAAATAGGAAAGGATTACAGAATTGTGATGTTAAAATGGAGAAACAGGGATTGCAAAAGTGACCACAAACATCACTGCATAATACCTTTGAGGACTTTACAAACACTGGGTCTAATTCACACTGACTTACAACACACAGAAGGCCTTTGACAGCGTTTTGCAAGGACATTCACCTCCTTTCACCATCAACAACTTCCATGGAGTTTCATGCTGTGAGGTGAGTTATGTACGTATTCTCATCTGCATTTTTCTGGTTGGGAAGCTGAGGCAGAAAGGTTAAGCGGCTTGCCCGAGAGAGGGGTTCAGTGTTAGAAATGGAATTAGAACTCATTAATCCCTGCGGTGTGAGCCTCACCTCTGCTCCAGACTCTTTAAACTGGGTAAAAGGACCAGAGTGGGGTAAAGGGACCCTAAAAGTGCCTTATACAGCTGGGGAAGATGACCCCAGTGCCAATACTACAGAGATAGCTGTAAGGCTCTAAGGACCTCACTGCAAACCGCCACATAGGGGGAATGTTGAGGGAGGGCTGGGGGGCAGGAGGCAGTGCTTAATTTGTGCCAGGGCTGAGTCCCGGCACCTATAGGCTTAGCAGTTCATAGCCCCTGGGCTTGCCGCATCGGTTATGAATGCAAAAAAATTGCTTGAGCCCCAGCACCTCTTCCATTACAAGTTAAGCACTGGCAGGAGGTCTTTGCTGGGCACGGGGAGCAGGGAGCGGTCTTTAGCACTCATCAGAATTGAGATTCTGGACAGCCATATGGCAGCCCAAGGAAACTACTGTAATTTAGATAGTTCTTCAAAGCTGTCTAAATTATGTGCAGCTTCTTGCACCTAGAACAGTCCAGGATTAGGAGGATACAAAGGTGGCTACTTTAGCCACTACCCCTGGGCTGTGAGTTCTGTGCTGTGCTTCTTAGGGTATGTCTACACTTTGAGCTGAGTGGGTGAGATTCCCAGCTCGAGGTGACATACTTGTGCTAGCTCTAATCGAGCTAGCATGCTAAAAATAGAGAGTAGCCACAGCAGTGTCCTGAGTATGTGCCTAGGGTCTCGGAAGGGCATGTACTCAGGGGCTAGTTTATCCTGCAGGTCATGCTGCTGCAGCTACTCTCTATTTTTAGCAAGCTAGCTCAAGCATGCCTCCTCGAGCTGAGAGTCACACCCCCACTTTGCCACCTACACAGCTGAGTTGCAAGCGTAGACGAGGACAAAACATGTTCAGCACAGTTTCAGAAAGCCATCGTTTAAACCAGGTCTAGCATAAAATTATAAATAATTAAATATGTAGCAAAATAAAAAGAACTACACTCATCTACTACTATGTACATTTCATAGCTCACCTGGATTTTTCACTGTTTTTCTCCCATTGCATTTGCCTTCATCATTCCTCCTGTCAAGCCGACATCAATCCGTGTTTATATTTTGAAAATATAAAATCTCACTCCTTAATTTTAACCTGCTGCTAAACTCAGAAGACTCGGAAAAAACCCACTGCGCAAGGTCTCTTCTAATCTAGGCTTCTCAAAAGGTGAGCTCTTTTGTTCATTTAGTTCTGAAGATTTAGTGACTAAAAGAAGAGCTAAGAGGTATTACAACAAATGTCTGTTGATGGTTTTAAATTTCTTTTTATTAAACACACCTCACTGGGAGAAAGGCAGGCCTTTTTGCTATTGTACTGAATGTGTCAAACACAATACAACCACTGGATCTAAAGAAAGGAATTCAAAATAAGTGAGATGAATGAATGATGAACCTTGAAATTCAAGCTTTTTTGTTTATTTGACTTATCTTTATAAGAGAAAAAGAGTGATTGATTATATATTCTTGCTCTTCCTACAAATGTGTGTGGCTAAGGGAGACATTTCCCATCTATTACCATAGAGAGCCAATATTACTAAATTTTAATGTTTAAAAAGAAAGCTTCTTTTGGTAAAGCTAACATATAGGAGTAGCAATTGTAAACTTGCATTAATCTCCAGTTCAGACTTTTTATTTCTTTTTCTTGTGTGTGAATGAGGGTATGATTAGATTATTGTTATGAGCAGAGGCTCTATTTCTGAATATCCACAGTAACAGAAGCCATTTCCATGGTAACATAATAAAAGAGTAGCCATGATGCCTATGGAGATGATTCCAGGCAGACAAACCACACGGCTGAGTCATTCTCTACCTGACCAGTAAAATCAACTGATTTCAACTAAAATAACAAAAATCCTAGAGGTCAGCTATTGCAAAAGTGGAATGAAACAATGAAGGGGCTTTATCTAGTGTCTGATTTTGATAATCATTAATAATGCATCTTCCTGTGTGACTCACTTATTGCCAAGTATCAGGGGGTAGCCGTGTTAGTCTGTATCTACAAAAACAACAAGGAGTCTGGTGGCACCTTAAAGACTAACAGATTTATTTGGGCATAAGTTTTCGTGGGTAAAAACCTCACTTCTTCGGATGCATAGAGTGAAACACTTATTGCCAGTGTTCCATTTAATCAACAATCTATCTGCAGGTACAGGTTTAATTGCCACCTCTCCCCCCAGCATCAAATGGTGAGGAAACTTCATGGGGCCGGCAGTGAAAGGGAGTAAGGAAGAGACACATTTGCCAAGGGATAATAGGTAGCTCCTCCCCCAGGAGTCTCTGGCACCCACTGGCCAGCTGAAGGAGACGGGTGCTGATTGGCCAGCATTCCCCAGGTTCCAGGATTTAGCGGTGCACAGGAGCCATGTGGAGCCCCTTTCAGCTCCATTCCAGCAGCCCACCCTACCCACCTGAACTAGGAATGGGAACCCAGCCTGACTGATGCTGCAGGGTCTAGCCAATCGCCTGTTTAGGGAGTCAGGAAGGAATTTTTTTCTCCCTTGGGCCAATTGGCGGAGGACCGGGGAGCTTTTTACCTTCCTTGCAGCACCTTCAAGCCACAGTGGGTTAAGTAGGAACACGCTTAGTACCCAGCTGAGTTACGAGGGTGGAGTTGTTTATTCATCATGGCATGCAGCCGGTTTCCAGGGCAGCTAAGAGAATAAAATTAATGGTTTCCGAAGGTAAAAAACGTAGGATTTTGATGATGGGCCTTGGGCTCAACGTGACAGGGTGAGACCTTTTGGCCCTCGCAACCTGAGGTCCCCACCCTGCTGTACAATTTGTCTCCTTCACACGGGAGGAGGGTGCTAGGATTCAGAGAACTGAGTCTTGGGGGACAGTCTGGGGAGATCTACCCTGTGTTATGGGTTATATGGTACAGAGCCCTGTAACTCCTGCACTGGAACCAATTAAATACCTGATATAAAAGAGGATGGGTGATGGGGAGGTAGCACCCCTCCTCTGTTTTAAAGTTTAATACAAATTGTGGCCTGCCACTTAAATTTCATACATGTGTCTGTCCTCATTTTGCTGCTGTGTCCATGTCAAGGCGTATATGCTCTTTCCACTCAGATATCAGTACACAAAATCTATTGACTTTATTTAGAACCATTAGTATTTGGCCCCTAGATCCTTTACAGTTTTTCCCTTGCACAGAGGCCAGTTTTAAAGTTGCAGTAAGTTGTACTGTACAATTTGTAGCTTTTTAAAAAAGGGGTTAGTAGTTAACTCATCAATGCACCATAATTGGTGGTTAGCAGTTATCAAATGCACAGGTATTACATCAAAGTATTATATCCTGGCAACATTGCTAAAATGTAGCATAGTGATTTCTTCACCCATAATACATCAAATAAATCTAACATATAGTACTATACATGGCTTCATAATCAACAGAGCTCATTTTCTTAAGACTTTAAATGTAACATTTTTTGTAAAAGAAATGTTAAAATATATGGTCTTTTCTAATATTTTAGCCTTAAAGTCCCTTGAAATGCTTTTGAGATGTTACAATTACAAAATATTTTTAGCAAGATTTGTGAGCCATGAGATATTTGTCTTTGCCTCAAGCTGGGAAAGCTTGCATACTTTTTGTTCAGAAATCCTAATGAGCCTGGTATTATTTTTGACATCCTTTTCAATCTGAAATAGTTCTATTTCATAGCTACATTTTGTTAGCTATACAGTCCCTCTAGCACTTGCATTCTGTCCTATTTTTCCTCTTTCATTATGAACTCCCATTAATGATAATAAGAGTTATGTATGAGTACTGATGGATAACGGACCCCTATATTTAGGTCAAATATGAATGGTTCATGCTGAGTCAGCAAAAATAACACCAGAAATATAAGGTAACTCATTTGCATAAGCAAATATAGGGATTTGAAAGTGCAATGGGTAAATTCACAGTCTGCATGTGCATCCATTGTGCTTACTTGGAAATGTGATCCCTAGTGTGCATGCATGATGGACAAAAATAATCTGGAGATTTTAAGAATCCTTCAATGGATTGTGACACCAGCCCAGGGAAGCTCAGAATCCACCATTGCCATTAAAGAAAAATATTAGAGCCCAATCCAGCAAACACAACTACCAGGCAAAGCTTTGAGTGCCCTGAGTAGCCCCATGAATGCCAGTGGGGTCACTCAGAGTGGTAAGCACTGTCGTGATAATTGGGCTTATGGATTTACCCTAATTGGGAGTTCAACTGTAAAAAGTCAGTGCTAGTTCACAAGCTGTAACGATAACCTACAACAAACATAGATGGGAAAAGGTATGAAATAGTCCAAACAAAAAGACTTACTGATATAACTCAAGGACTGTGTTAAGATCATGCTTAGTAAACCAGAAAAGTGTAGAACCAGAAATCAGTGAACCAAAACTGGTGTGTTAGAAACTAGACCTAATTGGTGGACAAAATAATGAGGGGATGGGCTATTCTCTTTGTGGGTTCTTAAAGAAAGACGTTGGGAGAAAAATTGGCTACTGGAGCGAGCTTCATCATCATGACTATTACCCCCTCACCTCCCCGCGCATCTCCTGGAACCCCAGGCCCTCATCATCCTAGTCATGGGAGATGTCCAGGCCAGACCAGGCCAGAGAGAGGGACGCAGATGACATGACCACCTCTACCAGCTCCAGCTGAAGCACAAACACCCAGGTGGGATGAAATGGGATTTGATTTTAACAGCAGCAGCAACAGCTCCAGCCCATCTCAGCTAACTTCTCTTTTCCCAAAAAGGACAGTTACTACCCTCTGATTCATCTCAGAGACTGTCAGACAAGGATTTTTTTTCCTTCTAAAAGCTCTCTCCAGCTAAAGGGAAAGGGAACAAGGGATGTTGTTAAAGTGAAAGCTTATTTAATACTTTACATTTCAAATGCTATAGCTGTTTTCCTGCTTTCCTTTATCTTTCATAAAAGGTTAAGATTTTTTAATACTGTGTTTGCCCTGGTACTACGCAGGCTGAGGTCTCTGTATACCAAACCCTGGACAGTGACTGGGTTATGTTAACACCATTAGCCCATATATTCCATCTTAATTAATACAGCAGCATTACATCAAGCAGTGACCCTTTCTTTGTAAAGGGTCCTAAATACCCTTGCACACTAGAACTATCCCCAATATGTGTCAGAGACAGAGTTTTAAATAATACCTCTCTCTCTGATATAATACTTTTCATCAGTTTATCTCAAAGTGCTACACAATCTTTAATGTGTTTATCCTCACAACAACCCTATGAGGTATGGAAGTATTATTATTATTATTATTATTATTAATAAAGTAAAATTATTACTTATGACAGGTGCCAAGTTGACAGATCAGATACAGTTAGCAGTAGTGCAGTGATCAATCATAAAAGCTAACCAACCTGCCTGAATCCTGACCTGACCTGGGAGGACCAATTCTAGAGTAAGAGTATTTCATTCTCCATGTTCATTCAGCCCTTAGCCTCTGCTAAGGCTTCAGAACCTACACAAGTTACTGGTGAAATTCTCTATATCCCATTGGACAGAAAATATCATGTTGCCTCTATATAAATCCATGGTACGCCCACATCTTGAATACTGTGTGCAGATGTGGTTGCCCCATCTCAAAAAAGATATATTGGAATTGGAAAAGATTCTGAAAAGGGCAACAAAAATGATTAGGGGTATAGAATGGCTTCCGTATGAGGAGAGATTAATAAGACTGGGACTTCTCAGCTTGGAAAAGAGACGGCTAAGGGGAGATATGATTGAGGTCTATAAAATCATGACTGGTGTAGAGAAAGTAGATAAAGAAGTGTTGTTTACTTTTTCTCATAACACAAGAACTAAGGGCCACCAAATGAAATTAATAGGCAGCAGGTTTAAAACAAATAAAAGGAAGTATTTCTTCACACAACACAGAGTCAACCTTTGGAACTCCTTGTCAGAGGATGTTGTGAAAGCCAAGACCATAACAGGGTTCAAAAAAGAACTAGATAAATTCATGGAGGATAGGTCCATCAATGGCTATTAGCCAGGATGGGCAGGAATGGTGTCCCTAGCCTCTGTTTGCCAGAGGCTGGGAATGAGCGACAGGGGATGGATCACTTGATGATTACCTGTTCTGTTTATTCCCTGTGGGGCATCTGGCATTGGCCACAGTCGGAAGACAGGATACTGGGCTAGATGGACCTTTGATCTGACCCAGTAGGGCCGTTCTTATGGCCAATCATAGACATTCAAAAAGACCCTATTAACACATTTATTACATCCATACTAATGGCTTAGATGCAGCTGTCAGATTTGGAGGTTAAAAAGGTCTCACCTATATTTTTTAAAGTGCAAGTACACTTTTGCACACACAAATGGCCCAACGGGCAAGTGCAAGTGAAAATCCCTGACTTGCATACCTTTAATGTGCACAGTGTATGCTCACTTTTGCATACACACATTTTAAAAAATTATGACTATGAGGTTGTAAGCCATCCAAAGTCTCATCCATTTCCATAAAGGATATTTTTCCATAAGCAAAAAAATAAGAAAACATTCAGGACCAAATTTTCAAAGCTGGTGTCTACATTGAGCCTTATGGTCTTTGTTTGCTTACAAAGAAAGAAATTTATTCATTCAAGAGTTTGGCCAGAGCTGCAAATGGGGGTCTGTGTGTACAACATATACATATTCAAAGTTTGTAGCCACTATCTGAAAATTAGGCCTTTGGAGTATTGTTAAAATTCATAAGTGGCAGGAAGTTAAGTAGTAAGTTTGGAACTCTGTCTTCAATTTTCATTATTTTGCTCAATAATTGCAACCATAGCTTTTGTTTTATTACCTCTGAATACAAGGTGATTCTACACACCTACATTTCTGCTGCAATACCAAAGCACGATTAGGTAAGTAAACTGTTTCATGCTGCCAAAAGTAAAAGGTACATGGGACAATACATGTTTGTTGCCCTGTGAACATGAAGCATAATATTTAAATACCAACACTTAAAAATACCGTCCTATTCTGCATCAGTAAAGAAGCCGCAGTGAAGTGTTGAAGGGAGAAATTTTAGCTTTGACTCTTTTTTAGCCTCAGCATTACCTTCAGTGAATTTAAATCAGGCTGTTCATATATATTATTTAGATGATTGTTGTGCCTTAGTTTCCACACCCACAGATTAAAGAACATCATTCTTTAAGCAATTACTGTGTAGCTAATTTTTTTTTTTACCTGATTTCCTCCCATGCCATGGCAGTTGAATATACCCACTTTTTCATTTTCCTTGCGGCCCATGTTATCCAAACATTGGTTGGTTTCAACATTTCTGATCTGAAGAAAACATAAAGGTGAAAACAAGTGCAGGTAGTTAAAAGGAAGAGAAAAAGAAAAGAAAAGAAACCAGAAGACACTGCAAAAAACATTAGGATTAAATTTGTAGACCTAGGCACTACAGATGCTCTTTGAAAAATATAATTCCAAACCTCACATTTATGTGTGAAAATAAGATAACTGCATGAGCAACTACTCAACTGAATGTTCAGTTACATGATCCAAATGCACCAATGTTTTAACCTGCAACATGTATGTACGTTCCCAGCTTTGAACAAAGAACATCTCCAAGCACGTGAAAAATATCACAAAGCAGCACATTGTGATTTAAATGATATGTTAATTGTATGTATAAAAATTCACTTCTCCCTCCATGTCAATGGACTGTTTTGCCTTAATTATCTAATAAAATATGACCTTTCCTGAAGAAAGTGATATAGGACAAAATTATTTGTCTTCAAAATTCGTCGTTGTTTTTTAAGTGCAGCAGGGCTGATTCAACTCTCCATCTTTCCCAGGTAGATCCACTGAGTAACACACAGGTCCTGTGTGTGGTCCTTGCAGATAAGACCATAAAGACTGAGGCCCATCTGCTCTGCACAGACTTTAACAATCTTATGGCACTTTCATAAGTGTAATGGTTTGCCCTGATGCCCTTTGACTAAAAGTGGTTCTCTCTCCTCCACTGTAATACAATATACTGTGCACTTGGTTGTCACCAGCATGTGTTGCCCATATTTTAACACGAGGCTCCAACTAAGCATTTCCCCTTACTCTGACAACCCTTCTATCCTCATGGGTGCACACAATTACAAAGGAGTGAGAAATTTGGAAATCTGTTTATTTTTCTCCATTTAAACAAAACCATTTGCTCAGAGCAATAAACATGGAATAATGCACTAGATGGGAAACTTCTCTTCAATGCACTTTAATAGCATATTTTATAGTTTGCTTCTAAAAACACAATGATGGATTGACTTTCAGTAGTGCTGAGCATACAGAGTTCCCACTAAAGTCAGTGGGAACTTAACATGCTCAAACGGGGAATACTTTTAAAAATATAGTTGGCACAATCTGGTGTATTCCCAAGGCAAAATATTTGCTCTTCAAGAGTTCTGGTAAGACCTCCCTAGAAAAGATGATTTTGTAGTATCTGGGTATCTGTCTAGGTCCTTATATTGTGTCCATCAACATGGTGCCTGTGTGGCTACTTCCCAGAAAAGTGGGTGAATTCAGAAACAGTCTCCTCAACCCTTTCCTTCACTTTGCAGACAGAACTGAAACAAGTGACACTACAATCCCTTTTGAGGCCCCACCAGCACACCATGTGATACTGTCTGGCACCCCAAAGTTTCAGTGAAGCTGCATGTACAAAGTGTGTAAAGTGCTCATCATACACATAAGTTATTCTTTTATTGATTACCCTTCTTCAGAAGAAAGGGGCTTAGACCCTAAAGAATGTGTCTTACAAATAAAAATTTCCCCCGTCAGTAGGAGAGGGGGAATTTCCAACAGCAATATACAAAGTAAAATGCATCTTTAGCTCTCACACATCCTTTATGAAAAAACATTGTGATACTGCACAATTCCAAAATACTTCAATGTCTTGATTAAACATTTATGTTAAATACAATTATCCATCAGCTGCAATTTCAAATACCACTTACTGAGGCCTAACTGGTACTGTATGTATGGGATAAATCAAGCTGGAATGTAATTAAATCAGAATTAAATCAGCGATACAAGTAAAATCAGATTATTTTAATATATTACACAATGTCAAGGAGGACTGGAAGGGGACTGTCTTTAGAACCTAACAACGTTGCTCCTTAATCAACTAAAGGAGGTCACTATTCACAAACACAAGGCTCTCATTCAAACGCTCAGTGGTGTTATTTTACAGCCCTCTCAGGCCTTACTGGTCCAGGAAAAAAGAGACTCTGACAGGAAATTCAACTAGGGAGTTTTACACGGTGACAGGCTTATCACTAAGATATTTGGGATGATAAAGATATTTCTGTTTTTAAATTGCTTTCCTTCCCTCAAAGGAAACCATCAGGGTGTTTGCTCTTAAACAGTTTATTTATTTTAACTCAGGTTTGTTTAAAACTCTGCTGTGCAAGCTAGATGTGTGGCTTTCTGGGGTATCAAAGGTCCATAAGGCTGGGTAATATGCCCACACATCAGCTTGATCTCTTTAGAGACAGGTTGGTCTGGTGTATATGGAAATGAGCCATTTCCTCTGCAGACAGGAGCTATGGAGCTGCTTGGGGGATTGAGTATCAGAGGGGTAGCCGTGTTAGTCTGAATCTGTAAAAAGCAACAGAGGGTCCTGTGGCACCTTTAAGACTAACAGAAGTATTGGGAGCATAAGCTTTCGTGGGTAAGAACCTCACTTCTTCAGATGCAAGACAGTGAGGTTCTTCTTGCATCTGAAGAAGTGAGGTTCTTACCCACGAAAGCTTATGCTCCCAATACTTCTGTTAGTCTTAAAGGTGCCACAGGACCCTCTGTTGCTTTTTGGGGGATTGAGTTCATTTATAAGTGAGTAGTGCTACTCCCAGTTCTAGCGCTATCCTTCTTCATCGCCTTCTCTTCTGCAGTCCACAGTCTGTAGCAGGCTCTATGTATGACTCAAATGAGGGGAAAGGGAAGGTTCCAGGACTAGGTTGTTCTATTATTAAAAAGCAGAAGCAGCTTCAGCTGCTGGGGACTGGGGACTACTCCTATCCTGAGCCAGGGGCAGTTGGATAAGCTGCTCTCCATATGTGGTGGGGGAGAACCCTATCTCACATGGTTGTTGAAGGAGGATCCCTGTCCAAGCTTTATTTTCCTTTTCACAACAGCATCACATTATTCACTTATATTAAATGTGTGATCCACTAGAATGTCTAGATCCCTTTCTGCAGTACTGCTGCCTAGACAGTTATTCCCCATTTTATATTTGATTTTTCCTTCCTAAGCATAATACTTTGCATTGTCGTTATTGAATTTCACTTTTGATTTCAGACCAATTCTTCAGTTCATCAAGACCATTTGAATTCTAATCCTGTCCTCCAAAGTGCTTGCAACCCCTCCCAGCTTGGTATCATCAGTAAATTCTATAAGTATGTTCTTGTAACACACTGCTGGGAATACTGACAGCTGTGTGCCACTGTTACCCGTCTGCCTGAGCAAGAGTGAGTTTTGCTGGTGATTAGACTGTGTGTCAGCTCCCTGCCACACCAGAATCCCTCACCAGCAAACTCCTCAAGGGCTCTCCTGGCCCAAGCCTTGCATAGCAGGTAACAATCTGTGAACTCCAGCCACCAAACTCCTCAGATATGTTTCTCTGCAGCGCATAGCCCCTGCCATTGTGCAATCACAGAAGATGTTGAGTTCACTGTTCAGTACATCACTGCTTATTAATTTAACTGGGGTAAATATAGCCTTACCTTCAAACACAGCACTGAATTGGTTTATAGTAAAAGTATACAAAAGAGCCCTGATTAAGTGATCCCAAAAGGGATCAAGGTAGAGATGTCACAAGCAAATAAAAGTGAAAACATGCATCCAAAAGTCTAAAACTTAATCTAGCAAGATATGGTCTTTGTTCAAGATGGTTTCTCTCACCCCCAGTCTCCTTTCCAGCTTTTTACTGGCCAGCCTGGCCGGGACCTATCAGAGATCAAATTGCTTGGTGTCTCTGTCTCCTAAGGCGGAGGATAAAGATAGTCTCTCTCGCTCCCCACCCTCCTTATATCCCCACAGGGATGTTTTTGTCTTATAAGTCAGGAAGGGCCCCAGGGGATTCAGTCTCCTGTGCATCTCTCTGGGGTGAAGAAGCCCAGTTAATTCTCTGCATATCAAGTTCAGGATCAGGATAGGCCCTGCTGGTTTAGCTCGATGGCTTTGTTTACTGCTAATTGAAGTAAAACCATATTCCTTTGTCTAGGACAGACCTGCTTCTCACTTTTACCTAGGCTAGGTTGTCTGGCCTTAAATGTGTTAGTAACATCATACAAAGGGAGTTCATAACTCACATATAATGTTATATATATATATATATAATATATAACAATGTTATAATGTTAACACTCATCTAAATAGCCTCTAACCTGTTCTTTCTGTGGTTTGGCCTGGGATCCTTCCCCCTTGTTGTTATTAATTGTGTTAAGCATCTGATCACCATTAACATTTTTAGTGAAGACTGAAACCAAAAAGGCATTCAACACATCCGCTTTCTCGGCTTCATCCGTTATTTGCTCTCCTTCCCCATTAAGTAATAGACATCTCCTGTCCTGTGTGTCTCTCTCTTCTGCTCTTCGCAAATTTCCAGTATTATCCTCTATAGGTGCAAACATCCACCGTTGCTGCTCAGCTGGCAGCCAGCAGCGGAAATTGACAAGCACGAGTTTTAGTTCACAGATGCTGCTTGAGTTTTTGTTCTCGTTTCCATAGAAACCGAGGCCGTACTGATGAAAATAAGGTGTTTTTAATGACTATTTTAAAATTTTCACATACCCAGGTTTGCCATTCTGACATTCTCTTCCAAAACCTTATTATTTCATGCTTATTAAGTACGTTCTCTCTAACACCCTGTTTCTTACTTTTTAAATAGTTAGACTAAAAACCCTACTGTGGATTTTACTTTGCATAGCAATTCCCAATTCTTATAATGTTGAGGTTACTTTGCTGAATGTAAGAAAAACACAAGTCCTTTTGATTGCTGTTCTACCGGTAGTTATATTTTTGCACAAGTATTTAGAGCTTTTAAAAGTCAGCTCAGATAAAACATAACCTACTATTTAAAATATTCTTTTATCTGACATTTAAAGAGGTCTCTGCACTTCGTTGCATTAAAATCTGTTGTTTGTTAGGAATGTTTGTGATACTCCGCTGTAAGCTACACCACCAGATAACAGAGCATAAATGAACAAACCAATTTGTCAAAAATGACCTCAGTTATATTGCTCTATCCATAATCACATAAATGCTACTGGAAAGCATTTTCTCCAACTAAAGCACATTATTTTCATTTTAAAAGTATTAGTCACAAGCATTATTTTTCCCAACATGCTTTGCAGTTAAAAAGAGAAACCTTTAGGTATGAACATTTATGAAGAGACATCCCCTTATGAAGCATGCAAAAGAAAAGCAGTATGTTTAAAATAAAAAGATCGGGTGTGGGGAACATTTCAAAGCATTTAATTGAGAACACTGCAGAAACTCTAGCTCATTAGCAATGCCCCCATATGCACAATTTTTTTTTTACTTAACCAAAAGAAATAATTCATACCTCACCAAGTGAATAATAGCGTCTTGGAATCTGGGAGTCTGGATAGATGTTTTCTAGGTACCATGAAAAGGGTTTACACTTCAGATTTTCTCTTAGTGCTTTTCTGACTGACACATCACCATAATCCACTTTGACAACACCTGGAATTTTTCAGAGAAATACATAATCAATGTATAGTATTCTTTACTGCTACACAAAAATGTCACTGATCATTTTATCATTTTCTAATTCCTATAATTATAGCTTGACAAGATACAATTGCATGTAGCAGCTGTTACAACACTGATATTTTTGCTGCCATCTACTTTAAGAAATTAAAGGCTAACAAAAACAATATTTGTATTATTTATAATTTTCTAATATGGAAAATATAGCCATACAAATGTCTTTGTTTCCATGTTGGATAGTTAATGACATATGGTATAAAATATTATTTATTTAGTAGCTCAGAATCAAAGTTAAATTTGAACTAACCTAAATAACTGAGATCCATATCAATTTATCCAGCTTCATTTTATATAAAAAGATTTCAAAGCAGATAATTTTAAGTTCTATGATTCACACTGTTTTCTTTTGCTTTAGTTTACCAGTGTTTCTATGTGCTTTGATTTTCTAAGAAAGAAAGAAAAAAATAGCCATCTAATATTTAAGTACAGTTTTAAAAGGCATCTAGCTGGTGTGTTCAAATTTAACAAATTGTTTTGAGAAAAATAACTTGAGAGGAAGAAGGATTATTTTATCAAAACCCTCAAAAATTAGTTCATTGTCTTTAAAAAGTTGACCAACTGTCATAAAGAACCCACTGTCTTATTACAAATAAGGAAGTAACAGTGCTGCCTTTTTCAATCAATTTTGTTACGTCTACAGGAGAAAATCCTGCCTCTCTTTCCCTCTACTCTATGGGTTCATGCTGCCCATGAGAACTAATGCTCCACACCTGCAACATAACCACCAGCACAAGCTGGTGCAGATAGTCTCATAATTTGCTGTTGTTATAAACCAACAGCAAATTACTACCCCTTGGAACAAGAGAAACAAGGAGGAGATTGTACCTTAAAGAGGTGTCCCAAAGGCACAATGCCTCCTGGTGCTACTGTGGCATGGTGCAGTTTAAACATTGCCCCTTACTCACAGATGAGCCTAAAGGCACAGTCAAGTGCTAATATCTGTTCATTAAAATAAATACAATCACTACACAATCTGCTTTTCTACAGTCAATATATGCTCAGAAAGTCATGTTCTCAGAAATCTAATTTGCATCTTATTTTCATTTTCCTGGTATGGGATTGGACATTGCTCTTGTCATTCCCAGAAGTTATAACACAATTTATCCCACAACCATTGAAATCACTTCCTTGACATTCCTACTTCTTAAAATTTTACACTTTTATGTTTGCAATCTAAATCTGGTTGTCATTATTCACTCTCCCCTCTCCGTTTGAGTTTAACTGTTTCTAAAGGACTTTTCTGGGGGGAAAAAGAATGGACCAATATACTGACATGTTCTCTGGAGAATATACAGGTCCCAATTTCTTCTCTCTGTTACATCTATGTAAATCCAAAGTAATTCAATTGATTCAATTACTACAGGATAAGGTGAAATCAATAAGATGAAATTCAATAAAGATAAGTGCAATGTACTACACTTAGGAAGGAAAAAAAATCAAATGCACAAACACAAAATGGGGAATAACTGGCTAGGCAGCGGTACTGCAGAGAAACATCTAGGGCTTATAATGGATCACAAATTGAATATGAGCCAATATTGTGATGCTATTGCAAAAAAGGCAAATGTCAATATAGGGTAGTATTAACAGGTGCGTCATATGTAAGAGATGGGAGATAATTGTTCCACTCTACTTGGCACTGGTGAGACCTCAGCCAGAGAACTGTGTCCAGTTTTGGGTGACACAGTTTAAGAAAGATGTGGACAAATAGAGTACAAGAGGACAGCAACAAAAATAAGAGGTTAGAAAACATGACCTATGAGGAAAGGCCAAAAAAAATATTCATATTTAGTCTAGAGAACAGAAGGCTGAGGGGGAACATGATACAGTCTTCCAATATGTAAAAGGTTCTTACAAAGAGGATTGTGATCAATTGGCCTCTATGTCCACGGAGCGTAGAAGCAGTAGAAATTGGCTTAGTTGGCAGTAAGGGAGATTTAGGTAGATATTAGAGAAAAAAAAAAAACTCTCTCTCCATAAGGATAGGTAATCTCTGGAACATGTTATGTAGGGAGGTTGTAGAGTCCCCATCACTGGGGTTTTTAAAGATCGGTTAGACAAATGGTCAGAGATGGTCTAGGTATACTTAATCTTGCCTTAGCATTGGGATATGGACTAGATAACTTCTTGGGGTCCCTTCTAGCTCTGCATTTTTATGACTCTAAGATCAATGTAATTATGCAATGCAACTGACAGCAGAATTTGTTCCACTGCCGCTAAAGAGCTATACTGTTTCCTGAGGCTCCCAGCTTTAGAATGGTTGATAGCAATTTTTTTTTTTTAGGTCTAGAGTTTCATGAGATAATGGACTTTAAACTCACAACATTCTAATTACCTTTGTATCTCCCCTTTGATTTTGACATGTCTTTAGTGCTTGTTATCTTGAGAGCTGTTAAGCACAGAATCAATGGTGTAGACCATACAAAAGCTTGCAACCCCAGCTTTCAAATGGTATAAAGCATTGCTCTCTATTTCTAGCAGTTAATTTAACTGCTAGAAATAAAGAGCAATGGCTGCCAAAAGCATGCTGTAATCATGCACAAACTACCTTTCCACTTGCCAAAAACTGTAGGGTGCCTTTCTGTGCAGGAGCTTTAGTTCCAAACTTGATAAAGCACAAGGAGATGGGGTTGACAGGCAAGTCTCTTTGTATTTGGAAAAAGAGAATGGGTCCTCGGTCTGGGGGTAATTAGCAGAAGATAAATAAAGGCTATAATCCACTACAAGATAAATTTGCCTCTCAGTCACATTCTAGATCAGGTTTTCCTAAGATAGAGATGTCTTGAGGCTGCAATGGAAAATATTTGCAATAGAGCTCTGGCTTAAAAGGGTTTAGTTGTTCAAAAAAAGTTTTGGATAATTCTTAAAATGAAGACAAATTGTATAAACCCAGAAAAATGAACTCTGACAATATATTAGCCATCTCATTTTTTTATCTTTTGAGTTTGACTAATGAAAGTGTGTTTCACAGCTACAAAAATTTTCTTGACAGTTATCTAATCATATTAATGATACACACCAATGGTAATTTTCAGTTTATATAAAAATAAGCTTGCTGATTTTGCATTTCATCAGCATTCCTATTTGTTAATACAAAGAGAAAGTCTAATCATGTTAGTGAACTTTATACTGAATGAATTAAAAAAACCTAATGTGACAGTGGAAAATTACTACTACTCTGTCTCATCTTATCTGAGAAATAACATTCTAACTGACTTTATGGCTCACCTTTGTTTGGAATAAAAAGATAAGAGATTTTGTGGGGTTCAGACTTGAATGAATAAATATTTCTATTTGTTATTTTATTTACTGTCAAAATTTAACAGCTGTTTGAAGTGATAATTGCCTCCCTCCTGCATGTACCGTATATACTCGTTCATAAGCCGATTTTTTTAGTAAAAAAAGGGAAGCACCAGAGAAGGGGGTCGGCTTATGAACGGGGATAGAGAGGGAGAGGTGGGACACAGCCCCTCCCCCCAACAGAGGGAGCAAGGAGAGGCAGCACAGCCAGTAGAGCCAGAAGGGAAGAGGCGGGGCCAGAGTCTCTCCGCTTCTGGCCACGCTGCTCTCCCCCCAGCCTCCGAAGCAGCTGCAGCTCCAGGGCTGGCAGGCTGCAGCCGTGCCGCTCGGTCCTGCCCCCCAGACCAGGCTGTGACTGCGCCGCCTGGCCCGCCGGAGCATGCTGCGTCCATGCCACCCGGCCCAGCCCACTGGACGATGCTGTGGCCGTGCCACCAGGTCTGGCCCATCAGAGCAGGCTGCGGCCGCGCTGCCCAGCCTGCCAGAGCAGCTCCAGCCAGGCCAGAGACATCCTCTCCTGACCCTCCCCAGATAAGGTGGGAAGGGATGGGATGGGGAGAGTGTGGGGGTCCCGGGCTAGGGGTGGGGTCATGTGAGGGGTGGTCACAGGGGTTACTCCCCTGAACCCCAGCTTCCCCCCCAAAAAAACATCTCCTCACCGGTTGCTGTCCCGGCCCGTCAGGGTAAGCAGCTGGCGCGCCGGGACACTTTGTTTACTTAGGTTTACCTCTGTGCCTGTGGACACTCGAGGTAAACAAACCATCTCGGCCCCCCAGCGGCTTATCCTGATGGCCCGGGAGCCAAAGTTTGCTGAGCCCTGAATTATAGGGTCGGCTTATGAACGGGTCGTAAAAATTTTCAATTTTTACTTATCCATCTTGGGGGGGTTGGCTTATAAACAAACCGGCTTATGATCGAGTATATACGGTATATTTGGAAGTTAAAGAAATTAGTTTTGCATTTTGTTCTGAAAGTATTAAGGCCCGTTTTCATTCTTGACTTATCTGTTGTGTGAGTAAATTCTATAGTCCAGGGCCAGCTCCTGTATCTTCCACTAATGAGCCTTGCTCTACTGGTCAACACTTTCATGGTTCCAATGGAATCTACCTGGTGTGAGCAGTCATAACTGAGGAGGGAGAGGCATTCCCTCAGATACGTAGGGCCAGTTCCATGGATGGCTTCGAATGTTAGGCCTGAGACCTTCCACAGGCCTCTCTATGCAAGAGGAACCCAGTACAGAGAGCATAGCTTGGTGGAGATGTGTTCATAGTGACCCATGTTGCTAAGCTGGGTTACTGAATTCTGTACTAGTTGGTGTTTTTCAGGGCGTGCTGCTTCATTCCTAGAGATAATGGGCTGCAAAACTCAAACATACAGGTCATGTAGCCAAATCTATGTCCAATAGAATGGGACAATCTCTGGCCACTTATACATAGATATAGGTAATTTTTTTGCCACAGTGGCTATATGGACTTCAAGAGGGTTGTGCATGGTCATGGGGTCCTCCCATGCAGATCAGATTGTATGATTGGGACCTAAAACAGAGGTTCTCAAACTTCTTTTACACAGTGTGGGACACAACTCAATAGGGAGACTGCCTCATGGATACCTCCCTTCCTATTTATCATCAGATAGCATCCATCTGGCAATGACAGTAATTCATTATATGTAAGGGCATTAACAGATAAGAACTCAAAGCATTTCAAATGAGTTATAATAAGCACCATGTGAGCATGCGATACTCTGCAGACCTTCAACAAGGAATGCACAGTTCAGTTTGAGAACTGATGCGCTCAACACACAAAACAGATGAAGGGAGAGGGGAAATCCAAACAAGTAGGGTGGCTAGATGTTGGCTGGCTACATCCTATTAGTAGATTCCCATTCAAATTAAAGGAATATATAGACTGTCTCCAACTATCTCACAACTTCGCAATATTTAGTCTATTGATTTCTTGTGGATATCATGGTAGATGAACATGCACAGGCAGGATTTGAATGAGAAGGCGGTAGTCTTGTGAACCAGATACAGGTGGGTGTTCCATATGTAGGAGACAGCATGAAAGAAACCACATACATGTCTGCAGTCAAAGCAAACAAATATATATATTATGGGCCAAATTCTGCCCTTGATAGTGTGCACATTAAGGTCAGTGAGAGAAACAGGTCATCTCCGAACAAAATATGGCCCCAAATCTGAGTTATGACTTCACAAACAAGGAATTTCAAGGCTTGCAAATGTTTCTACAGCCTGTGATTTTTCTGTGATTACTGCTCCCTTATTTCATTAAACTGTTTTATTTCAGTTAGTTTACCACATTGCAGCCTAATATTGAAAAAATGAGGCATTAGCCACTTGAACTGATTATTTTGTTTGCAACACACAACAATCTGAATCTTCATTTTTAAATAGCTGCACAACAGTATATGCTATTGCATTATAACTGCCAATGTATTGCCCAGTTGCATTTAATTTCCTAACTATAATGCATCTGCAGAAGTGACACTACCCGGAGCAGACTGGCAATTATTGTAGCCTTTACACATTCTCACATGGTTAGTAGAAAGAAATCCACACTATAACATTCATATATGTTTCACTGAATAAGCTTCCTGATAATTAGTCAATCTCAATAAGAAACGCATTTGATGCTATTTTAGACAAACCATGTAACACAAATTGGAAACGGAAGTATAAACGTTTTCTGATTGAAATTTGATTTTAAAAAGTTGACTGCATATCTCTTGCTATACGAGAGGGCTGTGAATGCTATTAATTGGCTAGTAGGGGGTGTTAAGCATACACCTATTGGAAACTTCTTTTTGGAAATAAAGCATGCCATTCCTTTGATATGCCCAATTACAAATGAGGAAAATGGAAGTGTCCTAAACATGGGTCTTAGGATAGCAATTATGCTGCTCCTTGACTGGGCAAGTAGCAGTATCATTGCCTATCAACATTTTCCACTGTCAGATATTCCACAAAGGGTGGGAGTTGCAAAAGAACACAGTGTTGGCCCAGCCTGTTACCACTGACTTAAATGGTAGAAAAGTCAATCAACACCAAAAGCTTCAGAAAAGCCCACCCAGAATGTATGCTGAGACTGTATAAGTACAACTGATGAGGTAATGTGCACACCGCTCAGCTTTAGAACTTTTCAGCAACTAGTCAAAAGAACAAAATCCAGTCATAATGAGAAGAGAAGTGTGTCAGGCATACAATTTTAGTACCAAAAGGAGGAAATCTTTATATATCCAACATCTTAACCTTTACACGGGGAAATATGACAAGCTGACATTCTTTTCATTTTCTACTCCCTTATCAAGTTGACTTTTTTTTTTTTTTTTTTTTTTTTGCAGGTTTGCCTATCATTTGTCAAAGAGGACCACAATAGTCATCTAACAACGGGCAATGCCAGTTCTGCTGGCACCCATTCAAGACCTCAGGGAAAGAATGGGCCAGTCAAGGTGCATTGAAATAATGGGAGGAAGCATGCAGGCCATTCCAAGGACACTTGCTATATTGTCCTATTTGAGTTATTTTAAAACAGGGAATTAAAAACAAACTAACAACAAAAACAATGACTGACTAGAGCTCATGCTGAAGAAGTAACTGCCTATAATCTTGAGTCTGCTCTCATTTTATATGCAGTATAGTTATAGCTGTGTCGGTCCCAGGATATTTTGGAGACAAGGTGCGTGAGGTAATATTTTTATAGGATATAAAAATATTTTTATATCAGCCACCTTGTCTCTCTAATTTTAGATGACAGATAGTAGTGACTGGTCTTCAACTCTACCTCTTGGAAAACTATTTGTCTGTTTAATAGAACACTCAGTGCTAGTAAAAGTTTGATTCATCATGTTACTCTCAATTAGAACCCTTTGGACTACCCCAACAATCAATCCTTTGGTGTTTGCAGCCTTCAGATACTAATAGTTATTATAATCACTTGAGTCCTCATCTGGTCAAGTTATACTTGTTTAGCTCAATTTTTTTTTGTCCTTGTCTGAATTCCATCAACTCTCTAGATACCATGGGGTAGTGAGATGACTAGAACTGATAGGGAATTTTTTGACAAAATGTTTTTCCGTTGGAAAATGCAGATTTGTCAAAAGTGAATCATTTTGTACAAGCATGTCAATGTTGACAAATTTTTATTTAGGAAAAAAAATACTACATGAACCCAGTCCTTCAAGCAGTCCACATGCAGAACTCCAATCATAGTAAATAGGGAGCTAACAGGAATGGTCTAAAATATTAAAGACAAATCAAATAACGATTAAATTAGGCCAATGATGTTTTTATTCTATTTCTATTCCATAGGGCATTTTATATTATTTAGAGTGTTTTCAGACTCTTGGTTTTTAAGGAAAGGTCTCTTCTCTCTCAATAGAAACAGCTGCTTAACTGGGACAATATGCCATCCATCAGGATATCCTAACAACTGCTGATTCTACTGTATTTGAAAAAAAGAGTACTGAAGAAGTTTAGCATTCGGGTTGTTATTTAATACTTTGTTTTATGAAACAGCAGGCAGGCAGTCCACAAGTCAGAATTGCCACCTAGGAAATTTTCAAACAAAATAATATAAAATGAGAAGTACAAAAAGTTAAACACTTCTGCCCTAGTTATACTGCTTTAAGCTCTATTTTAACCTGTGTTAGTTAAAACACATTAGCTAATTTTAAGATGTGTTAGCTATCTTTCTAATCTGTACATGTCTGAGTTGTAGGTACATGGTATTAAGATTCACACTTGGGCCCTACTCTCTGCCTAAATCAGAACGGGAAAAACTCTAAAACAAGCTACTGAACATGTAGACCAATTGATCCTGGGACATGTTCAGTAGAAGTACCAGGATAATGTTTAGAGCAACTAAAGAGTAGGCCTGGTTGAATTTTTTCCATGCAAAGTTCTTTCATTGAAAAATGCCCTTTATTTCAAGATCAAAAGTTGCACAAAATATTGTCAGTATATTTCATGCCATGAAAAAACATGCTTTCCCTCCTGATATTTTGTTTTCCATTTTCTTTTTTATTAAAAGCATTATTAAGAATATTATCAAGAATTTTTTTTTACTAAAACTGTTTTTTGTAATAAAAAATTTCAATAACCATTTCAATAAGTGTTTTGGATAGTATTTTTGATAATTTGGGGAAAATATTAAAGAAAAAACAGGGACAGTTTTTGAACATGTCAAAACAAAAACAACCTAGAACATTTTTGCGAAAATATGTTTTGGTTTTTGGCCCCTAACTAGCAATGGTGCAATCACCAAAGCTAAATTCACCTTTCTATGGAAAGCTGGGGTAACACCCTCCACACCTGAAGTGTGGCTGTGCAGGGAAGCTACCTAATAATGGCCCATCAGGGTGACCTCTCCCCCTGCAGAGTACTGAATAAGGGCTACACCAAGGGTAGGCAACCCATGGCACGCGTGCCAAAGGCAGCACGTGAGCTGATTTTCAGTGGCGCTCACACTGCCCGGGTCCTGGGCACCGGTCCGGGGGGCTCTGCATTTTAATTTAATTTTAAATGAAGCTTCTTAAACATTTTAAAAATCTTATTTACTTTACATACAACAATAGTTTAGTTATATATTATAGACTTATAGAAAGAGACCGACCTTCTAAAAATGTTAAAATGTATTACTGGCACGCGAAACCTTAAATTAGAGTGAATAAATGAAGACTCGGCACACTACTTCTGAAAGGTTGCCGACCACTGGGCTACACACTGATCCTATATATAGGCCTCAATAGAGGGAGGCATTGGGGACAAGTCAGGATGGAAACCATAAAATACGCTATCAGGCAGGATCAGTGACCCTAACACCAGCCAGCAGAATGGAATAGTAGCTGAGATGATTGGCCGGGGTGGGAAGGTGGCTACCTTGTGACCTCCTGGCTCTGGATCCACACATTGCACCCCTCACCTGCATAAAAGCTCCATTTCTGAGAATGCATGTGGGTAAAGTGAATTTTACCCTGATAGCGGGTAATAAAAATAAAACCTGTACAAAAAAAACTTAAATAACATTGTGCTTCCCTTATACAATTTAAAATATGTATTATGCTTTGATTATTTTTGTTTGCTTATTCATTAGTTAAATCCCCCAAATAGATATAGCCTAGATAGGTCAGCATTTAGAAAACAGAAAAAACTCTAGACTATGTAGCAGTTCTACACCACACGTATAGTGCTTACTTAAACACATAAAGGCACTTGTATATGCAGTGAATTGTACACCATTCTTTACACACAACATCCAGCAGATGGAACTGTTTTCCCATTAAAAACTGGAGCCTGGTAGTCAAAATTCATTAGAGATGGATGGAGATGAAATACGTGCTACTGGTAGGTACTGTTACTATATGCACAAACCTGCAGGTCTTACTCAGGCAAAGCCACTGGAGTCAATAGGATGAACCCTGCAGTCTTTATTGAGTCAAAATTTTGACATGAATTCTCAGTGAGAATTGTTGGATTAGATCTTATGCGTTGGATTAGTCGCTGCTCAAGCGTTCAGCTATTTTATATCTAACCCATATAGTAGCAATGCCAACTCTCACAAACTGTAATACAAGCCTCTCAATATTTAATGACTTTCTTAAACTCCCAAGTCCTGGAATCATGTTGTTATCTGATATTCCTTCTTTCCTACCATCCTTCCTTTAAAGTACATTTCTAGCCATCAGAATTGTGGAGAAAAGCTCAGGCAAACAAAAAAAATTCAATTAAAAAAACCCTCATGTTTGTTAAGCCAATCTTACAATTGCTTGTGGCTGACTAATAATATTTGAGCACTTAAGGGCTGGAAATACTGTTGTGATGTTCCTAAAACACAAGAGTGTAGCTTTTCATTTCAATTAGATTTTGTTTGTTTGGGAGGTGGGGGGGGGGAGGAGAGAGAGACAGCGTGAGATAGCATGCGCTCATGCACAGGGAGTCATGGTGAAAAAAATCTAACATCTTTGAGTTAATAATATAATGCTCACTGTATTCTCTTGTGCTGAGAAAGCCCTGTCACCTCGTAGCATATTCGCTTTTATGTGAGAAAAAGGGCCATGTCCCCTTGCATTTTTATTTTATTTTATTTTTAAGTTTGCTACTCTCTGTGCATCTTTGTTCTCTATGGGCCAGACTCCTAGGTCTGTAAATGGAGGACACAGCTATATGAGGGAGGAGGTTCAGCAAAGCAGCGTGTTCCATCCCCACTCCCTAGGACTTGCGGAGGGATTACTGCAGTAATCAAAGTGTGGGGGAAATTGATGGGGCCGGCACTGAAAGGGGAACAGTCCTAGCAGCAAGGAAGGGAGACACTTGCCAAGGGACAATAGGTAGCTCCTCCCCCCCCTGGGAGTCTCTGGCACCCATTGGCCAGCTGAGGGAAAGAGGTGCTGATTGGCCAGCATTCTCCAGATCCCAGGACTTAGCCCAGCACAGGGGCCATGTGGAGCCCCTTTTGGCTCCATTCCAGCAGCCCACCCTACCCACCTGAACCAGGAATGGGAACCCAGCCTGACAGATGCTGCAGGATCTAGCTGATCTCCTGTTCAGAGGGTCAGGAAGGAATTTTTTTCTCCCATGGGCCAATTGGCGTAGGACCAGAGAATTTTTTACCTTCCTCACAGCACCTGCAAGACACAGTGGGTTAAGTAGGAACACACTTAATACCCAGCTGATTTACTGGGGTGGAGTTGTTTACTTATCACAACTTGGGGCAAATTTCCCATGCAGTTAAGAGAATAAAGTAAACAGTTCCCAGAGGTAAGAGGCCTGGTATTTTGGTGATGGGCCTTGGGCTCATGTGATAGGGTGAGACCTTGTGGCCCTTGCGAGCCAAGGTCCCCACCCTGCTGAACCCTCTGTCCCCTTCATATGGAGAGAGCTGAGTCTGGGGTGAGGGGTAGGCTGAGGAGAGCTTACCCCATGATATGGGTTATATGGTAAGGAGCCCTGTAACCCCAGCACTGGAACCAATTAAATCCCTGGTGTAGGACAGTATGGGTGATGGGGGGAGGGGTAGCGCCTCTCCCTTGTGTTAAAGTTTAATAAAAGTTACCACCTGCTGCTTAATTCCATGCATGTGTCTGTGCTCATTTTGTCACTCTCCACATCAATGCCAGTTAGGGTCCATTCTGAAGGTCATCTTATGATGTGGAAACTTGTCCAGGAGATATATTATAAAACTCCGATTTATAAGCAGTTCCATTAGGTAAAGGGGTGCATAAGGACACTTCCCCTCATTAGTCTCTGATGGGTTTAATGTTTCCCAAATACGTTATTATCCTAGGATAACTTTTCCTTTGCAGCACACTGAGAGCCTTCTCTTTCACCTCAGAGTGCTTAACCCTGTGATTCAGTTAATTAGCATCTGGTTAGTGTGTATTTCTTTTGCTGAAGTTCTGATTACACATGTTGAAACTCCCTTGTCAGGAAGCCTGGTAATATAACTACAATTATGGTTTTTCACCTCCAAGACCATGCAGTTATTTTTGACAACCGTAAAGGTCTTCAGAATGAAAGTGGAATCAAGTCTAAGAAGAACGTCATGTTCAAATGTCTGAGCTGTTGCTTGTGATGTGAAATGTTCTCTTCTGTAATTTTCCATGCTAGATCAGAGTAGTGTATTCAAATATGACAAAAACATCCAGTCTAATGGTAACATGAGGAGCTATCACATTGGAGATGCGAAGCTTATCTTGGAGATTGTTTCCTCACTGTCAGACTGATATGGGAACAGGAAATGCTCATATTAGCAGCAGTACCAGTATAGCTCTCAGACAGCCTCTGGGAAATGGAGACACTGCTAAAATATAGATTAACTTTGCTTTAATTTTGCGAAACATCTGTTGACTGACATACTGACCGCTCTGCACCTTTAAGCAGGAGGTTTTTGGGTTGGTCTGGCCGAGTGAAGGGAACAGCGCTTTATGGCTGGGGGTGGGGAGATGAAAACTCCTGCAAAAGGGGCAGAGTGGTCGCTGACTCATCCCCTGGGAATGCAGGGTTTGAATTGGGGCAGCACAGTGCCACCAAGAGCCTTCCTTTTACACAGACCAAGGCTGAGGCAGGACCCACCCTCCCTCCCTCCCAGGTGGCACAATATCTGGTTTGGTCAACACCTGCTGTAGGCATTACACTAGCGGCCTCTTTTTTAAGGGGGCTGGGAAGGAATTTTTCCCTTACCACCAAATTGGCTTGGGTGCAGCTGGGTTTTTTTCGCCTTCCCCACAGCGGGTTTCAGGAAGGGCTCTGTTCATGCATGGCATGATGGGAGGTAGGCCATGATACATCACAACTCATTATTTAAGTGTAGGACGATTGTCCAGTGCAGGTACTCCATAGGAAAGGTATACAGTGACCAGATAAATGGCTTGGAAAAGGACTTAAAAAGGGGTGTTCATTAAAGAAAGGAACGGGGAGTGGTTGGGGACTCCTATGGTTGGTACGGCAGGGAGCCAACCCCCCATTCTTATAGCCCACCTTAACCCTCCTAAAGAGACGGGGGTGGATGGTAAGGTCCCGGCAATGGATTTGCTGGAGGACCATGGATGGAAAAAGAGTGGGAGCTGGTAAAAGCCCCCCAGGTAATTATGGAATAAACATGGGGGTTACCTGCACTGTACACTGTTATCTGCTAGGTAGTCCCAGACATCTAATGATAAAGTTGTGGCCTGATTAAACCAACATCAAATGTCTCATGTCCTACCTTCGGCATAGCCAGACAATTAATATTCAACAACAAATGAAAAAATATGTATGCTTTAAGATGCAATATTTTTTGATGCAGTGGGTCAGGGAAACTGTATAAATACATGAGGAACAATAAACATTTCCAAGCATTGTTCTTGGGTCAATGATCAAAAAGAAAATGCATTAGTAACTTAGTGTCAGAAACACCACATGCCAGCACGCTTACTTATCTGCACCCAGAAACTACAATCCCTAAGCATTATCTTACCTGCACCCACCTACCAATCCCACCTGCCAGATGAAAGGCCACCACTTAAAATGCAGTATTGTTCTGAAAAGGAACTCTGTAGAACAAGTCAGACCTTGTGACTTTACTGACTAAAATAAATTTATCATTTTTACTCCTTTTACCACTAAAGAGGCAAAAGAGTTGAGAGTGTATGGATTGGTTTCCACTCTGGCTCATGCATAATCAACGGAATGGTTAACTAAGTTCTGTTTGCAAAATCTTTGTTGTTGATAATTATTGGTGATACATGAATCAAAAAAACCCATCTTGATTTTCAGAGCTCTGGTGGAATTTGTAGGGATGGCAGTTTGAGAAGCCTCTTGTTAATTGTAAACTGTGCACATTTGATCTGGAAATCAACATTTGCACTTTTGGGGGGGGGGGGGAAAGAGTCACTTTTCAATGTCAAACAACATTTTAAGGAAAGTATCTGATTGTATTGGGGTTGGGTAGTGAAGGAGAATGGTTATCTGCCTACTCCAGGGAGAAGGCACGCTTGCAGGTTTTTTTCTTGTGGCTTAGAATTCTGTCTGTGACCTAGCCAGCCCACTTTTGGGCAAAGGCCTCAATTTTAGGGAATTAAAAGCAAAATACAAATATTTTTTCTCAGTGTTTTAATATTTGCAGATAACACATTAAAGCTGAACACCAAGGAACAAAAGATGATAAAATGATTATAACATTTTAGATCACAAGTAATACAAGAGAATAAACTTTGATGTTGGTCTTTTTATGATCCAAATCAGAAACACTGCCTCTCAACTCAAACACCATGTGACTTATAGGAACAACGTCTAGTTTTTGTTTCACCGAACGTTTCATGCTGTGCCTTTTTTCTCTGCGATCTGCTAATCTCCGATTAACTACATTCTCAGTGTGATCTCACTCACAAATTGAAAATTCTACCACAGTACATACAATCAGGAGATTTTGATAGCTTCTCCTTTGTATTGTATTAAAAAAAACCACCCCAGAACAACTCAGCTATAAATACTTTTCATTTCAGGCTACCTAAACAGACTGGCTTATCCAGAACTCCATCACCTTATACACATGCATGCTAGCACACACGTATATTCTTTTTACTTTGAGCAAGAAACTAATCTGTATTGATTTTGAGTAATCCTTTATATTCCCCTCTCCTCAATTTAAAACCAAGCTTTTATGAATCAATACATTAATGTCACTGTGCACCCAATAATCAATTCTTGGAGGAGTTAGGGGGAAATAAGAAAATAATTCAAGTTCAGTAAATGTTTAAATTTAAATAAGAAAATGTGAGTAAAATGTGCTTGATGGCAAGTAGAGTGAAAGAATCGCATGATTTGAACATAATATTTGAGGCTATAGAAAAAGTATAGTTTGTAAAAGAATGGATTAAAATATTTCGGGAAACTGAGCTGATTAGATGAAAAAGCCAATGATTTTCAAGTGGTAACAAACTAGATATGGGGCATTGCATTACACCTACTTTTGGCTAACTGGAATATACTGCAAATGGTTGGAAGGAGAATATAGTTTCAAAATTGGCTAAATGTACTGTTTTTGTGAGACAAGATGGCATAAACTAATTCATAATGATAAAGATAGAAGTGATATGCATTTGGAACAAAGTACAAGGTGAGGAAGCTGGGGATTTTACTATTTATTACCATAGTGCTTAGAGGATTAGGGCCCTGTTGGGCTACGATTTGTACAAAGAGTAAAAGACAAGCTTTGTCCCAAATAGCTTATTTTACGAGTCTCAAATGGAGAGCAAAGAGAGGAGGGGGACAGATCAGGAATGGAATCTTGGGGTAATTTTGCAACTAATTTCAAGGCATCTGCACAATACTTCACAGCATTTATTATTTTTACTGAAATCTGTCCCTATACTAAGCAGCCTCCTGTCTTAAGAGATGTGTGTGTGTGGTGGGGGAGGGGAATGGGATGGGATGTACTAACGTTTTGATGGCATGATTTTAGGGCAGTTGCAATTCCTCATGAGTGGCTAAGGTGATCCAACAAGTGATCCAGGTCATTATTCAAGTTGTTCCCAAAAAATCATTTCCACAATCCCACACCTTCATGTAATCTGTGTATATCACATACTTTGCAGAAAATATTACGGTATTTAGAAATCTACTGGAGAGTTTTAAAACTTGATTGACACTGATTTTCATATCCCTGTGTCTGCAAACCTGGATTCAAAAGGAGAGGAAAGTTGGCTGAAATGATCTTTAGAAACTAAAAAATTCTTTACACTATCTCTTTGATTCATAATAAGTATACTCATTTGAAGCTGTGATACATTAGAACCCACCAGAAAAAGAAGTGTCGTATCCCACTGGAAACATTTGAAAGCTAGAGTAAAGTTCTGCAGTAGAGTAATCAACAACCACCACCCTTTTTTGTTCATGAATTTTTGTCAAGAGATTTTGATATTTATCAATTGTTATTCAGTAACATTTAATAGCGTTTCATGCACATAAATGTCAGTTTATGGTTTGCACACAAACAGCGTTTACGTCTTTGCTATTTGCTATTACTGCTATGGCTACAACTAATAGTTTATGTATCTCTCTCTCACCCCCCCGCCCCCATCGTGGGATGCATACATGAAATTATTTAAATGTATGGCAAATATTTTTGCCCAGTATAAATGGAATCTTAACTTAAACTTGAATGCAATCCTGCTCACACTGTATTCCTGGAAGTACAAAGGTGACTACTAGAATTAGAGAAATATTAATAAACCTGACTTCAACACCTTACACCTTAGCAAAATTAAAAAAATGTAGGATTTGGAGCCTCATCAAGTTAAAGAAATACTAAAATAAAAATGGCACAAGACTATCTAGCCATCTGAGATAGCAACTTCTTGAAAAACAGAATGTCATCACAGATCGAAGTTGAGAAAGATTAGCCTCTGAGCAGACAGATTAATTTTATATCTTTCTCTAAAGATCTAACCCCAAAACACGTACCTCTGCTGGGTGGTGATGGTGGGGAAGTAGCAGAAATCACTTCAAGGGAAAGATGAACACACTTTTCATATAATCATATGGCCAAATTGTGCTCCCATTTTCTCTGGTGAAAATCCAGAACTACTTTGGTGAAATAACTCCACATTTACAGTGGTGAAACGGTAGAATTTCACCCATATAATTAAAAGAATTGAAATATCCAGTCCATCTTCTAGATCAGTGGTTTTCAAACTTTTTTTCTGGCGACCCAGTTGAAGAAAATTGTTGATGCCCACGACCCAACGGAGCTTGGGATGAGGGGTCTGGGAGGGGGCTCCGGGGTTTGGGGGGGCTCAGGGCTAGGGCAGAGGGTTGGGGTGCAGGAGGGGTTAGGGCTCTGGGCTAGGGGTGCAGGCTCTGGGGTGGGGCCAGAAATGAGTGGTTTGCGGTGCAAGAGGGGGCTCTGGGTTTGGGGGGGGGCTCAGGGCTGGGGCAGGGTATTGGGGCATGGGGTCGTGGTGCGGGCTTACCTCTGGGGGCTCCCAGTCAGCAGCACAGCAGGGGGTGCAGAGGCAGGCTTCCCGCCTGTCCTGGCACTGCAGACCATGCTGTGCCCCGGAAATGGCCAGCAGCAGGTCTGGCTCCTAGGCAGAGGCACGCAAGCAGCTCCGCGCGGCTCTCGCCCACAGGCACCACTCCCCTCCTCCCCCCGGCTCCCATTGGCCAGGAATCGGCCAATGGAAGTGCGGAGCCAGTACTCAGGGCGGGGGCAGCACGCAGAGCCCTGAGACCTCCCTGCCTAGGAGCCAGACCTGCTGCTGGCCACTTCCGGGGCGCAGTGCGATGTCAGAACAGGTAGGGACTAGCCTGCCTTAGCTGGGCAGCACTGTTGATGGGACTTTTAACGGCCCAGTCGGCGGTGCTGACCAGAGCCGCCGCGACCCAGTGCCTTCCATTCCGCGACTCACTACTGGGTCGCGACCCATAGTTTGAAAACCATTGTACTAGATAATGAATGATTAGTCCCTACGTGTAATTTTCTCTTTTTTCTCCTTGTCCACTCTAATTTTAAACTACATTAAAAAAACTAGATTAAAAGAATATTCTTTAGGTGGCAAAGTCAAGTACTTGAATGTTAGGTAATGACAGATTTCTGCTTGCCCATGCAATCTTATTCTGCCCTCTTGTGCAGCCATCATAAGCAATAAATAAAGCAGAGGTCTTGTGGAAAAAGCGTGTGATCATGTAGTTAAAGACTGTATGAGAATGCGTACACACAAGAGAGCAGAATGAGGGTTGCATAGGCAACTGTAAAGCTGGCATTTCCTAACTTTTTTAGTACTTGACTTTTCAGTGTTATTTTAAGGTAGTTTTATAAGTATGTAATATTCTAACTGATTATTATGCACAGCTAACAACCTCCTATCATGCATCATCAGTAGGGCTAAGCTTTTGTCACTGATATTTTTAGTAAAAGTCACAGACAGGTCAGGGGCAATAATGAAAAATTCACAGAATCCCGTGACCTGTCCATGACTTTTATTAAAAATACCCGTGACAAAATGGGTAGCCTGGGCAGCTGGTGTGTGTGTGGGTGGGTCCCCCTCCGCTGTCGGCTCCAAGGTGCAGGGTGGGGGTCCCATCTGCCTCCCACAGTGGCCAGGATCTTCGGGGATCTCCCCTGTCACCAGCAGCATCCGGGAGCTCCGAGGGTTCCTATTTCCACCCGTGGTGTCAGGGAGTGGCGGATCCCCCCTGCCGCCCATGGTGGTAGGGAGCAGCAGGGATTCCCGCTGCTGCCCGTGGTGGCGGGGGTTCCCCCTGCAGCCTGGGGGGGGGCCCTGTCGCCCGTGGTGGCTGGAAGCAGCGATGGGGAGCTGTGGGACTCCCCCCTGCAATCTGCGGTGGCTGTGAGCTGCGCGGGCACCCCGCAGCTCCCTGCCACTCCTAACTGGTGCTGTCTGAAGTCACAGATTCCATGACTTCCATGACCAAATCACAGCCTTAATCATCATGAAACAGTAATGTTTAAGCCCTTCCCAGCACTGCAATACTGTCTGCTACCACTTAAGCTCCAAGACTCAAACAGGACTAACTATGTTAGCTAGCAGCAGCAGAAGACTATAGAGGGATAGACTGTTGGGTCCAGGTGCTGAAGGGTGGTCGAGGTGAGAGGATGGAACCCAGCCCAGCTCTCTTCTTCCCCCAATCCCTTTTGCTACAGCTGATCTAGCAGCTCCAATGTGTTCCCAGCACATTGTGTATTGCTGCTGCTAGTGCAGCAACCCAGCTTGATAAAAAGTTTGTGATATCTGTTGTTATTCCAGTATGCTGCCAAAAATTTCCCGAGGAACAAAAGCCAGAAAAAGGAAATGGCAATTTTTAGCATTTTGTCTGAACAGAATTTCATGGAACAAAAAATACATTTCAGTAGCCTGAGGGCCTCCTGCCAAAAAATGCAGGCTGGCTGCAAACAAGGAGGTGTGAAAGCTCCTCAAAGAACAAGTCACAAAAATCTTTCATAATGGAAAGTGGGAGGCAATCTAAACATAAGGGACTAGGGTGACCAGATAGCAAATGTGAAAAATCGGGACAGGTAGTGGGGGTAATAGGCGCCTATATAAGAAAGCCCTGAATCATAGAATCATAGAATATCAGGGTTGGAAGGGACCTCAGGAGGTCATCTAGTCCAACCCCCTGCTCAAAGCAGGACCAATTCCCAACTAAATCATCCCAGCCAGGGCTTTGTCAAGCCGGGCCTTAAAAACCTCCAAGGAAGGAGACTCCACCACCTCCCTAGGTAACGCATTCCAGTCCTTCACCACCCTCCTAGTGAAATAGTGTTTCCTAATATCCAACCTAGACCTCCCCCACTGCAACTTGAGACCATTGCTCCTTGTTCTGTCATCTGCCACCATTGAGAACAGCCGAGTTCCATCCTCTTTGGAACCCCCCTTCAGGTAGTTGTAGGCTGCTATCAAATCCCCCCTCATTCTTCTCTTCTGGAGACTAAACAATCCCAGTTCCCAAAGTCTCTCCTCATAAGTCATGTGCTTCAGACCCCTAATCATTTTTGTTGCCCTCCGCTGGACTCTTTCCAATTTTTCCACATCCTTCTTGTAGTGTGGGGCCCAAAACTGGACACAGTACTCCAGATGAGGCCTCACCAATATCGAATAAAGGGGAACGATCACGTCCCTTGATCTGCTGGCAATGCCCCTACTTATACAGCCCAAAATGCCGTTAGCCTTCTTGGCAACAAGAGCACACTGTTGACTCATATCCAGCTTCTCGTCCACTGTGACCCCTAGGTCCTTTTCTGCAGAACTGCTACCTAGCCATTAGGTCCCTAGTCTGTAGCTGTGCATGGGATTCTTCCGTCCTAAGTGCAGGACTCTGCACTTGTCCTTGTTGAACCTCATCAGGTTTCTTTTGGCCCAATCTTCTAATTTGTCTAGGTCCCTCTGTATCCGATCCCTACCCTCTAGTGTATCTACCACGCCTCCTAGTTTAGTGTCATTGGCAAACTTGCTGAGAGTGCAGTCCACTCCATCCTCCAGATCATTAATAAAGATATTAAACAAAACCGGCCCCAGGACCGACCCTTGGGGCACTCCCCTTGAAACTGGCTGCCAACTAGACATGGAGCCATTGATCACTACCCGTTGAGCCCGACGATCTAGCCAGCTTTCGGGACTGTCCCTATAAAATCAGGACATCTGGTCACTCTATAAGGGACACTACCAATTCCTCCTCTAAGATCATTTTCCTTGGTAGCCTAGTCGACTGCCTGAGTGAACACACTGGCAGGAACTTTTTTCTTTTATCTATATTTTTCCTGTATTATATCTTTGATATTCTTGTGGTTTGGCATTACAAATAGCTGGAGTAATGGGATTGATATAATCCATTTTAGGCCTGTCCTGCAATTCACTTCAGCTATGCAGTGGACTATAGAAATCAGTGTGCCTCCCTCGAGGTGGAGCAGAATTTCCCATGTGCAGTGTATTGCAAGATTCGATTCCTAATTATGTTATTAAAGTCAGAGAAAAACAATATCAGGGGAGTGCCTTCCCTCCCCCAGCTCCTTTCTTTGTGACGTATGAAGAAGGTAAGAAGTTTTTGCTTTAAAAAAAATGTACTTATTCTTTATATTAGAAATTCAAGACTTGTGTACCCTACAGTCTTTGTGATGTCTGGAGATTGTGAAATTATGACATCACATGACGTGAGACTGAAATCTGAGTGTTTTAATCAGAATGCTTGAAATTCTTAGGGTGAAATTTTCCAAAGTGTCTTAGATCTTAGTCCACAAAGGGACTTAGATGCTGCAACACTGAACCTCACAACGCCTTACTTTTAGGCACCCAGAAAATCACAGGAACAACAACATGATCCACAAAGCCTCAGTTAGGTGCCTATACAATGCTTGGAGAGATATAGGCACCTGAGGATGAGATCCACAAAAGCTAGCACGCTAGACAGGGAGATGCCTAAGCTAGCCAAGGAGAGATGTTGATGTGAGGTGTATACCTGAAGTCCCACCACTCTCATTGAGTTCGGCACCTAAGTCCAGGCTGAAGGAAGGTGCCGATCCCTGCTAGCAACCCACAACCAGGAATTTCTCTCCTAGAGTCAGGCAACTTAGGTGCCTAAGGTATTTCTTGTGGGAATTAGTTAGGTCCCTGTCTTGCCACACAAAATGCCCGGTGGCAGTACCTATCTTACAGCTTTTAGTCCAGTGGCTGGAGCTCTCACCTAGAATGCAGGAATAAGCCCACAGTCTACAAAATTGTACTCATCACAGTTCTCACCCTTTCTATCTATATCTGCTATGCTTTTGTCCTTATGCTCATAGTTACCTTCCCCTTAACTTATAGCAACACCTGATTGTGACAGTTTGGGTTTCATTGCAAGGTCTCACTGAGCAGCCCTGACTGTGAAGACTGCGGCATACACTGGGTTGATTATGCAAAGTTTCTCTTAATTTTTTTCACTCCAGTTTATCTGTTCACTACACACTTGCATGAGTAAGGATTACTCATGTGAATACAAGTTAAAGATCAGGCCTTAAGACACTGATTATATTTTTCAGTAGGATAAATGGAAAATCAGAATATGTCGCAGGCATATGTCATTAAGAAACAGCCAGAAGTACATAGATGGTTCAGGAGAACAACTATTCGAGACAGTTTATGGTAAGGGATGATCATGGCCCATGAGATATTTTAGGCCTGATGCAAAGGATAAGCAAACTGAAGGGTAATTTGGAAGCAACTGCTTTAAGTAAATCTGTTCAAACCTCCTCACTCTCAATCACAGAAGTAAAACTTCCTGCAAATCTCAGGCCTGACAACTGGGTCAGGTTAATGAAGACTAAATAAACATTTAGTGGCCAAGCGGAGAAGACAACCAACCTATGGGAGGGGAAAAGGTCAAGGAATAACAATGCTGCTACTCTTCTTGCCGAAGGGATAATGAAAAGGGAAACAGAGAGAAGAAAGGAACAAATTACAGTGGAAAAAGCAACCAAGTCAGGGCTCGTCTACACTAGAAAGCTTTGCCACTTTAATTATACTGGTACAGCAGCAAAACACCTTTAGCGTAAACACAGTTCTACTAGTATAAAAGTGCTTATACTGGTTTAGCTTATTTCACTTCAAAACCAAGAATAAGCTATAAATCAGTAAAAGGCATCTTTATACCACTCAGAGCTGCATCCACACAAGGCCTTATAATAGTATAAAACTATATGGGTTAAAAAAAATAAAATAAATAAAATAAAATCACACCACTACTTGACATAGTTTTATATCAGTATAGCTCTTCTAGGGTAGACCAGGCCTTAGAGTTAAAAAAAGGAACCCAAGAAGCCATGATTACAATTACTAACCTAACTGTTAACGCCCAAAGTTGTTACTTCCTACTTTAAGCCCAAACATAAATAAATAGATAAAACCTTGCCGAAGTTTTATTACTCTGAAATGTATATAGATGCTCCATGAAAAATTTCAAGCCATTTTTTTTAAATCTAAAAATATTACAGAAACACATCAGTGCATCTCTCTGGTTACTACTACGCTCTGTTAAATTTGAAATTGCAGCTAATCTTGCATTTAATTTTCCGGTATGAAAAAAGTTTTATCAGGAGACCACTCATAGCTTCAGAGAATGTACGATGACTTCCATAGTTCTTGTACAAACTAAATTTTATGCCAAAATTGTACAAAGATATGCACAGAACTCCATCTTTGGGAAAAATGAAAATAAAACATACAAATTATACTGTATTTCCTGTATTTGAGAAATGCAAGTTATTAAATACCATTAGCTGCAAATAATGTCCACATAAAAAACCAGTGCATTTGTCAAGGCTGCTTCCCCACTTTGAACTTAGGGGTACAAATGTGGGGGCCTGCATGAAAACTTCTAAGCTTAACTACCAGCTTAGATCTGGTCCGCTGCCACCACTCCCAAAGTGCTAATTCCCTTCCCTGGGTAGCCTTGAGAGACTCTTCACCAATTCCCTGGTGAATACAGATCCAAACCCCTTGGATCTTAAAACAAGGAGAAATTAACCATCACCCTCCTTTCTCCCACCAACTCCTGGTGGATCAAGAACCAAGCCCCTTGGATCTTAAAACAAGGAAAATTAATCAGGTTCTTAAAAAGAAGGCTTTTAATTAAAGAAAAAGGTAAAAATCATCTCTGTAAAATCAGGATGGAAAATAACTTTACAGGGTAATCAAACTTAAAGAGCCCAGAGGACCGCCCTCTAGCCTTAGGTTCAAAGTTACAGCAAACAGAGATAAACACTCTAGCAAAAAGGTACATTTACAAGTTGAGAAAACAAAGATAAAAACTAACACGCCTTGCCTGGCTGTTTACTTACAAGTTTGAAATATGAGAGACTTGTTCAGAAAGATTTGGAGAGCCTGGATTGATGTCTGGTCCCTCTCAGTCCCAAGAGCGAACCCCCCCCCCCCAAAACAAAGAGCACAAACAAAAGCCTTCCCCCCACCAAGATTTGAAAGTATCTTGTCCCCTTATTGGTCCTTTGGGTCAGGTGTCAGCCAGGTTACCTGAGCTTCTTAACCCTTTACAGGTAAAAGGATTTTTGGAGTCTCTGGCCAGGAGGGATTTTATAGTATTGTACCCAGGAGGGCTGTTACCCTTCCCTTTATAGTTATGACAGCATTATAGAGCAAGTGTGGCTCAATGCCATTGCTTCTAATTCCTCAAATTCAGTACCAGATTTTACTTAGGTGGCATCTTACCTAAGAGAGGCTAGACTGGCTTAATTTTCAAAAGTGACAAGTCATTTGGAGTGCATCGGTTTTGGGGCAAGCAACTCCCAGGACCTTAAAGGGGCTTGATTTTCAGAGGATGTTTACTCAGCATTTTCTAAAAATCAGGCTCCTTTAAGGTTTTGACCAAAAACAGAGGCATCCAAAGTGAGCGGTCACTTCTGGTCACTGCACTGTACTTAGATCAGGAAAGGATTACACAATCTGTCACATTAGAGCACATTACTTTGATGATGTTGGATATTTTGCCAGAAGCTGGGAATGGGCGACGGGGGATGGATCAGTTGATGATTACCTGTTCTGTTCATTTCCTCTGGGGCACTTGGCATTGGCCACCGTCGGAAGACAGGATACTGGGACAGATGGACCTTTGTTCTGACCCATATGGCCATTCTTACATTCTTATTTCAAACTTTGGGTGACAAAATACAATATTAATGATAATCTCCTGTATGAGAAGACAGTATTAAATGTCATGTCTGAAACTTGTTTTCAGGAAGGAGTATTTGTAATGTAGTCTCAGTGAGGGTCATGTGAGTCTTGTGGAACGTTGGGCTTTTTCCACAAAAATCCATGTGACATTATCAAGGTGAATCTTTGGGTAATATTACACCATTTGGGATTTTCTACCTAACTGCACATACTATAATAAAAAGAAGTAGTTAATTAAGTGACTTAATCTTTGCAACCAGAGGTATTTTAATTAGAAAATGGAAATTACCTGCATCCCAGCAGAACAGAAAACAGAATTAGGTCTGACATACTGCAGAAATGCAAAAGATGACCCTAGAACTAAAAAGTAATCACCATACGTTGCATGATATATGGTCTAACTCACTGGAATCATCTGCAGAGCACAATGATTTATTGCAATATGTCTTTTGTGCTTCTCTGAAACGTCTTATGAGGTGGCTCAGTAAAGAATACATTTAAAGTAAATTACACACACTTCTGAAATCCAGTGACCTTTATTTCACACCTGTATCAGAAGCAGACATGTTAATTGGCAGCTCATAAACATTCCAATCAGGCAAAATACTAATGAACTTGGCTGTGGAATTCTCAGTCGTGCTTCGTTTGCACTGCGCAAAAAATATGCACAACTGACAAAAGAGTCCAAAACCTGTCTGAGTGGTTCTTAGCGCACACAGTGAGCAAAACAATATAAATTATCACAGTTTAATTAATGTGAAATGTAGTGACTTAGGCAGATTCTAAATACATGGGGAAAATATACATATGAAGCTATACAATTTTAGAGACTTAAAATTCTTTGTAATTCTAAACTACTATTACTCAAGAAAGTAAATGGAAAATGTCAGTACTTCTTTCTACAAATAAAGCATCATCATCATCCTTCATATTTATATAGTGCTTTCTATCTGAAAGCACTTTAAAACGTTAAAACATTCATTAACCTTCCTAGTAGGTATGTTGCAAGGATTAATATCATATTCCTCTTACAGGTAGGTAAACAGAGGCTCGGAGAGGTGAACTGATTTGCATACAGTAGTAACTTTCTCTCAGATCCTGCAAACACTGATGTGCTTAATTTTAATCACCTGAGTAATCTCTGAGGTCAATGGATTATTCATGTCACTAAAATTAAGCATGTGTGTTAATAAGCGTCTGCAGAACCAGGCTCCAATTCAGGAACATACTTAAGATACGCTAAAGTTCCCTATTTAGAAGAGCACTAAAATGTGCATTTAACTTTAAATATGTGCTTAAGTCCGATTACAAGATTTAAGGATGTCTCACGTAGGCCCATGGTAACTAAGTGGCAGAATAAAAAAAGAACCCAGGAAGCCTGCTTCCCTGTCAGTCCAGTAGCCTTTACTCATGTGAGCATTGTTAGTGACATGAGTCATGGTTGCAGGATTGGCACTAGATTAGGGGTGTGATGGAGGGCTGATTTACTTAAAAAGGAATATGTTTCAAAGAACATAATCAAGATGGAAAAAGAGTACAAATCAAATCTATTTGATCACTATATGCACATTTATTTTCCACTGCTGTTCACTGTAGGGTAAAATCTCTTATTGCTAGTTGCGTTATTGATCCATGTGTTTAGACAATATTTTCATGTAATAAAAGCTATTCACATGAAGCTATTCAATTTTGAAAGAGATTTATTGTATACATTTTTTAACACTCGTTTAAATTAGATCCAATTTTTAGCTAGGTTCTTTGGTATTTCTCTTAGGTTCATCCACAAATGACTATATTTATAAATCTAAAATAGCCTTATAATATCTAAAGATCAGCATACACATACTCCCCAAAACTACAATACAGGGAAACCTGTGGCTGTAAGAAGCTTTACTTTAGCCTAAGAAAGTGATTAACTTTCAAATCAACAACATACTATACACAGACTGCAGTTATTTTAGAGAACTTTCTGTCTCTACTGCCCTCCTTTTCAGCTACTTTCTTTCTGCCTCTTCAGCCCCATCCTTTTTCTTATTTCAACCACTGCACTGCAAACTTTCAACTACATCACCAACAGGGATTAAAAAACCTCAATAGATTTGTCTTTGGTTCAGTTAAGCATCCAGGAGTCTGCAAGATTATCCAGAATTTATTCACATTTTCTACAAATCAGGAATTGGAAAAATTGCACTGGACAACTCATCAGAATAGCCACGTTGCTGAGATTTCCAGAATTTTCAGCTTCTGTTCAAGGGGACAAAATAACAGCCCAACAAACAAAGAAAACGATGCAATACAATAGCAGCCTACTTCATGGCATTGCCCCCTTTATCGTTCTGATCTTAGCCTGGACTAGGAAGTTTAGAGATTAAAAGAAACTGAAAAATAATGGACAAAAAGTAATCTCACTTTTTTCAACACTCCAACAAAGTCTGAATCCATCCCTGTTTTCAATTAAATGGTTCACGCATCCTTAAAAGTCCTTTTTCTAATTGACTCCACAGCCTCAGAGAGAGAAGTCTGTGTCTGTTTATCAGTGATCACCTTCAGAATCCTCTGTTCCTGTGTACAAGTACCACCGCTATTATGATACACAGCTTGCAAGCATTCTGGGATCAATAGGGAGCAGTCTGAACAGCAGCAAGACACAGACCACAAGCTTTGTGATGAAGGGGACAGAATGACAGATGATAGGAATAAGAAGAAGTTATAAAATGCAACATTTTGCCTACCTTCCACTGAAGCCTCTCAATCTGCTTTCCAACAATTAATTAAATCTTATGGTAGCTGTAAAATTGGTAATTATTATCATCCCTGTTTTACAAGTGGATAAATGGAGGCACTAAAAGTGACTGAGCTGGGAACAGAACTGACTCCCTGTCTTCTGCTCTGAACGCCAAGACTCTGATCTTGCAATTTGTTCCATGCGAAGGAACACCTGCACTCCCGCAGAGCTCCAGTGAAGTAAATAGGGTTTGATGTAGTGTCATTGGTCTGCCTACCTGGAACAAGTTCCAGGATTAGAGCCTACATTTCTTCTTCCCTGCAGTTTTCCATGACATCTAAGTCTTCCCCCGAGGTTCTCATCTCTAAATTCCACCTAAAAATAAGTACACAACTTCGATAGAAAAGTATTAATGGTATGCAACTAATAGAATGCATTATTATGATAGTGAACACATTAAAACAGTCTAATCAAACAAGTGTGCTGAAGTAACTTACATGTCTGAGCATCCATGCAAAATAGGATTTTCTTTTTTCCAAATCAGGCTAATAATTTTAGTTTAAAACCCCTCAATATGTTCCAAATATTTTTTTCATATTATTTTATACATTATTCTGTTGCACACACTCCTTCCATGAATGTGTTTTACTCTTGTTTTTTTATGCCATTCTGATTAGGGAAGTAACATACTTTTACATCCTTACGCAGGTAAAATCTGTTATTTGTCATTTAAGAGATAAAAAGGGAGCACAACAAGATGGCTTGTTAAACGACAGTCATCTAAAGCAATAAACATCTGTTCATAAAACATATGCATCCTGCATGGTCTAACTTGTTATGTTGCTTTCAAATTTGTAAGTCCTAAGGTTATTCGATCAGATAGTAATGGTAAATCAAATTATTTATATAGTAACATGATGGTGACTCAAGTTACCTGCATTTGGGGTATATAAAAGAAGGCTTTGTACAATTATTATTTATATATTTATATATATTATTTATACGAGATTGGGCCACATTGTGCTAGGCTCTGTAGAGACATCATGAGGCAATCTCTGTCTCAAAGATCTAGCATGGCAGACAAAGGACAGGAGTGGAAATTGAGGTGAAGTGTCTTGTCCAAGGTCACACAGGAGGTCAGAGGCAGACCCAGTAATAGAACGTGTGTGTTGCCCAACTCCCGGTACAACATCCTAGCCTCTAGAACAAGCTGCCTATAGTATGAGTATTATTCATATTTTGGGGTTAAAATTTAAAGTAATAAAATGAAAGTTTTGCTATCACTCTCCCCTATCAGCTGACAAGCTACATGAGATCTGAGACCTCATAGACCTTGCTATGCAGCTCATGGTAGAGCACCAAACTGAAAAACAAATTCTAGAATGGTCTTGTTTCCCGCATAAGCAATGATCTGGGAATCTCCTCTCTCTGATTTTACTTTACTGGAAAGGTAATTGAGTGCTCTTTGCAAGCACCAGACTGTAGTAAATGACACACAAGATAAAATATGATTTTGATCTGTCTTGCTTCATGTATATTTATTACGTATTGTGCCACTTCTTCACTTTTTGATGTACAAATATCATGTTTGTCTTGTAAAACATTTTAAAATAAAATGATAAATGAAACAGGAGCACCTACAAGAAAGAAAAGTTTTAAGTTCTGTTTTTCAATTGATTGTGGGTCAACAACACAGATTGCATAAAATTAGGAAGATATGGACCAGGGTAATATCATGAGCGTAAGTGGGGTAAAAAAAGCTAAACTTTTACACCCTAAGTTTAAACAAACGTGGCTGTGAATTAAATCTGTTGAGAATTAAAGCAAAGCAACAGTGAGGCAGTTAGTGGGTTAGATAGCTGGGTACACAAGTACCAGAGAAAGTGGATGTAAGCCAAAGGGGGGGAGGGAGAATATTTCATGTTCCAACAATACTCAAAATATGGCATCATTCAGTCTGGGGATGCAATGCCAGGTCTGGGTCTTCCTGATGCAAGTAAGGCAGTTTTAACCATACCCCACCAACCAAAATAAACGTCCTGCTTTACATTTGAATAATAGAGACTTGCCAGTTCTTTTAGTTTCATCACGTGTCTCCCATTTTAACTGATCTTTACAAAATCTGCTCAGAGCTCATGAGCTTCTTGCAAATGTCACCCCTATTAAAATGGCCACCAACTCTCAGTACTTCTAAATTTACTAAAGCTGGGCATCCCTAGTCAAAATGCCTACCACTTCCTCGCATTCTCTCTGCAGCTAGAAGTGAGTTTGCCTCGAATAAAAATGGCTGCAATCTTCCAATGCTTCCAGTGGGTAGAACAATGAGCTCAAGATGGCTTGAAATCCTGCATTACTGTTTATTCACCCCCTTCAGCCTCCCTGAAACCAGTGGCATGTGAGGAGGGGGGTCAAGAGAGAAAGGAAGGAGAAAATACAAGAAAGGGAAAAGACAGCAGAGGGGCCAGGAAGGAGAGGGAAGAAAGGAACAGGGGAGTGAAGAAGGAAAAGATAACAGTTCGGTTTGACCCAAACCAAATATTTTACTTTGACAAATAGAGAGGAACTGGTTGAGAATTTGAAAGTGGAAGGCAGCTTAGGAGAAAGTGATCATGAAATGGTAGAGTTTGCGATTCTAGGGAATGGTAGCAGGCAAAACAGGACAATAAAGTTAGTGGATTTCAAAAACGCAGATTTTAGCAAACTCAGGGAGTGCGTAGGTAAGTTCCCACAGGAAGCAAGTTGAAGGAGAAAAAACAGTTCAAGAGAGTTGGCAGTTTGTCAAAGAGACATTATTAAGGGCACAAGAGCAAATTATCCCACTGCGTAGAAAAGTTTGGAAATATGGCAAGAGACCACCCTGGCTTAATGAGATCTTCAATGATATGAAGCTCAAAAAAAAGAGTCCTACAAAAAGTAGAAACTAGGTAAAATTACAAAGGACGAATATCAACAAATAACACAAGTATGTAGGGACAAATTAGAAAGGCCAAGGCACAAAACAAGATTAAACT